>NC_140451.1:6594678-7861701 GCF_963576455.1 Neolamprologus multifasciatus
AAATAAAAGCTATACTATACGCTTCTTCTGGGCTATATTCTCAGCAGCATATTAAACATATCAGGTCCCCATAAGGAGAATCGTGTGCTAACGGCTGTCTAAATGACTCGGGTAAAGTTTGTAGCATGCTGCTTGTTGTTTTTCTCTGCTTCCACTTGTCTTTGCACTAGGATGATGTCGGAGTAAATGTGCAGTCATATTGGTTGTGTTCCCACTAGTGCTGTCAGCGTAAATCTGAAATGACATTAACGTCACAACACGGCAAATCTCCGTTAACGAGCTACCGCGGATCACCTCATGAGTGGGGCTGGAAGACGTCAACACATTAACGAGCTAACTGCGCTAACACACTAGTTCCCACCAATTGAGCATTGCTGGCACATCCAACATACTGTTTTACTTTTGTCCATGACAGGCTTACCTTCAGGGTCATACATCACATGAAAACCAAAATAGTTCCAAACGCCAGATCTGAATGAGGGTGGGGGAGGTTCAATTTGCCATGTTGCAACTAGCCTAGCTTCTGTCTCGCTAGCTTGCCCTGCGCTCAGTGAATCTGTGTTCGACTACTCCGCCTAGGCTGCACTGTCGAGCGCAGATCCACTGAGCGCTCAACACAGACAGCATCATCAGAAGGAAAGTTGATAAAATAAATTAAAAATGTTGTATCGTTCGATACATATGCGTACCGAACCGAAAGCACTGTATCGAACGGTTCGATATCGATACGAGTATCGTTGCACCCCTAATATATATATATATATATATATATATATATATATATATATATATATATATATATATATATATATATATATATATATATATATATATATATGTGTGTGTATACACATATATATATATATATATATATATATATATATATATATATATATATATATACATACACACACATATATATACATATATATATATATATATATACATACACACACATATATATACATATATATATATATATATATATATATATATATATATATATATATATACATACACACACATATATATACATACACACACATATATATATATATATATATATATATATATATATATATATACACATACACATATATATATATATATATATATATATATATATATGTATATATATATATATATATATATATATATATATATATATATATATATATATATATATATATATATGACACTATGAACAGAGAGAAATGATTATATTACCTTTTTTGTTTTTTTGGACACTGAGATGGTGTAAGAAAATTTTAAATATCGGATTGCACAAGGAATCAAATTCAAATTCAACTGCACAAAAAAAAATATGACCAACATACCACACAAATTTTTCTTAATTATTTGATTTTATATAATTCACTGATGTTGTGGTATCTCTTTTGTGAAAGTAAAGCAGTCAATAAGAATTTGTTGGGATGACAAGAAACAAACAGTTTAGCTGTTGAGTAAACCCGCTGCGTGTAGCTCTGATCACCTAAGAAACACTAACAGGCCATATGTCACTGCAGGACACTAAAGATTCTTGGAGCTGCATCATTTCTCAAATCATATTTTAGGTTGTGGGTCAGTGCTGAACATCAAAGGAGAGGTGGAGATGGACGCTATCGTGATGGATGGCAAAACACTTGCAAGCGGAGCAGTGTCCGCAGTACGCAACATAGCTAACCCCATCCAGCTAGCAAGACTTGTTATGGACAAGGTATGCATGTTTCTCCTGACTGAACTGCAGGAACTGTGTGGAATCATGCATGTGTGGAGACCGCTGTGGATTTTTATCTGTAAATACATGATGGACACCTACAGGACCTTTCTGCCTTCATCAGCACCTTTATCTATTAATGTAGCTAAAGGTGCTGATTACAGCCTGTTGACAGCTGTAGCTATGATTCCTTCTTGAACTGAAACCATTAGTATAGTCTGGACGAAGCACAGTATTTCAAATGTGCTCTGTAACTGTTTACAGTGTGAACTTTGATCTTTGCTTCAGACCAGTCACGCGTGTCTGACAGCCGGAGGTGCTAATCAGTTTGCTCGATCCATGGGGATCGAGGAGGTCCCCCAGGAGTCCCTCATCACTGAGTATTCCCGCATGCGCTGGAGGAAGAACCTTGCACCTGATGCCAACCCTGTGGAGTGCCAAATGTGAGACACAACAGTTTTAAGCTTGCTAGCATTATTTATTTTTATTTTTTTAAAGTAATATCCAGAAATGAAATGACCCCTTTTAGTATGTAACCGATCAATAGACATCTCTGCTGTGTACGCACTGATCCATAAGCTCACTGTGTTGCATAATGTGGACCCTGACTTCCTTCACTCACGTCTCTTAGTGTAGATAAAGGGAAGAAGCGAGTCTTTGCAGGACTTATACAAATCCAGAAAGATGTTATCTCACTTTGAATTTTAAAAAAAGACTGAAAAGGAATATTTGGCAACTAATTGGGTAAATTAACAGCGGGTCAGCAAAATGATTGGGTATTTAAAAAACAAACATCTTAGAGAAGCAGAGCTTTTCCAGTCCTTTTTACCAGTCTGCAGAAAACTGCATAGACGTTGGTGTTGAGCAGTTAAACAAGAGTACCTAATGAAGTGGCCGCTGAGTGTATTTGACAGACGGAGAGGAAAACACAAAACAGAACAAAGTAGAACTAGAGCTCTCAGACATGTTCTGCTGCTCTGCTTTCTTTTGTAGGGGGAAGGCAGGCACGGTTGGTGCAGTAGCAGTTGACTTAGAGGGCAACTTAGCCTGTGCAAGTTCCACTGGTGGGATGCTGAACAAGATGGAAGGTCGGGTGGGTGACACCCCCATGATAGGTCAGTTCACACATGCCTGGTAATTATTTACATGCAGTTGTAATTGTTTTTGTGTCTTTGCTGAGCTTTTAACCTTTAGCCAGTCTTAAATGAATAGTTATTAGAATAGAATAGAATAGAATTCAACTTTATTGTCATTGCACATGCACAGGTACAGGGCAACGAAATGCAGTTTGCATCCATCCAGAAGTGCTTTAACCGCAGGGCTCGCAAAATTTCAAAATCCCTGGTAGCCCTTCAGGCAGGGACTCTTCAGTTTTTGGTAGCCCAAAATAAATTTAAGTAGCCCGAATAAAAAAGAGCAATTTTTTTATTGATGTTTTGTTTCCCGTTTTGTTTCCGTTACAATATTATACAGTATAATATTGTAAGTATAATGTAATGGAAACAAAACATTAATCAAAAAATTGTTGAAACACAAATTACAACATTGAATAAAAATTACAATCATCAACTCAAATACTTGGTTCTAATTGAACAGAAATTTCTATGAACTTGTAAGAACTGTGTAGGACATGAATCAGTCTGTGTCAGATCCTGAATTTGAAATTTCCACTGAAGTCACGGTACGAGGCAAGTGGAACCAAGATCGAGGCCATTTGCTTTTTAAAGTTTGCAAAGACTGCTAAATTTTGCCAGTGGTAGTTCACTCTTTGCAACATAGTCTGTTCTAAACAGATTTTTCAGGTTTATTTTTAGTATGTTATTTGCAATTGGTGTTTGTTCTGGGAAAGATATTACAGACTGAGCAATAATGCATTTCTTGCATTTCTCATGGGTTCTAATGGGGGCCTTTCATAAAATTACTGGTCCCAGTAACAAAGGC
The DNA here is from genome assembly GCF_963576455.1 of Neolamprologus multifasciatus. Taxonomy (NCBI): domain Eukaryota; kingdom Metazoa; phylum Chordata; class Actinopteri; order Cichliformes; family Cichlidae; genus Neolamprologus; species Neolamprologus multifasciatus. The sequence continues at coordinate 6,598,337 of NC_140451.1, forward strand.
GCTTGTCGACTCAGAAATCGAGGGAAAACCAACAACACACCCGGCAGAACATTGTTATTTACATAATTTAAGTGGTCCGCAGGTGCGCATTCGCTGTCAAAATAAAAGACGCGCACCAGATAAGAAGTTGCAGCGCGCGTTTGCGTCCATATAAAAAGCACTGTTTTTGTCCGCTAGAGTGGGATTTTCACAGCGCATTCTGCACCACATCTCTGTGCGTTCATCATTTGTTTGAAGCCAGCTCACCTCCTGCAACCACTTTTCCGAGAATACGCGCTTCTTTTGTGGTTCGGACTCCTTCTGACATTTCTTTGGAGGTGGAGGAACACCAAAGTAATTGCTTAAAGGAGCTTGCTTCTTCGACATTTTTAAGAGTTCTAAACAAATGTCTGTCCTCCTCCAGAAAATCTTATGTACGCAAACACGCGTTGCAACTTCTTATCTGGTGCGCGTCTTTTATTTTGACAGCGAATGCGCACCTGCGGACCACTTATGTGCACCTCTGGTTATTTAGCTCGTCATATTGCAGCCACAGAAATTCTTTTGTCCATGAAACCAAAAAGCTGCTCTTTCTTTTTGCCTTATAGTCTGATTTGTCATAACTTTTCCGTTTTGTGGTAAGCTTTTCTTGGGCTGTCACTTCTTCACCCTGACCTGTCTTATTTGGCTCAGCAGAACTAAAATATATATCCTGCTGCTTTTACACACGCACTCACATAACGGTCAGCGATTCTCTGCGCGATCAACCTCTCACATGTTTAAGCTGCAGGAGATTTCACTTGTCATGTTTGCATAGTAAGCTAACGATTGATAAGACGACGTCAGAGGAATTGGTGCGCAAATTATTGTCACTCACCAATCAGTACTGTCGCTCTCTATACACAGTTCGCGCGATTGCAAAGTGAAAGCAAAAAACAAGCGCAAATTCTGGCTCACCGATGCCAATGACATAATTACCCAGCTACATTTCCGAAAGAATGCAAAAGCATTGACATATATTTTTCCTTCCTATGATAGCCCGACGGGCAGGGCAGAGATAGATTTTGGTAGCCCGACTGGAAAAATCGCTAGCCCCGGGACGTCGGGCTAGCGATTTTGCGAGCCCTGAACCGTGATATAGATATATTACAATATATATTAGCAATAATATAGATAAGTATATTACAAAAATGGGTCTATTATGGTATGTTATAATGTACACGGTATGAAGTATGTTATGAATATTCTATAAGTATAAGTATGTACAGGCTGTAGTGAGTACAAGCTATGTACAGGCTTGTACATTTAGTGTACAAGCCTGTTATTTAGTGAACAATGGGAGTATGGTTAATATTTGATTCAATTCTAGGTTACCTAAGAATGTTTTGTTAGACAGCAGCAGGAAAAAAACCTCTGACCTAAATTGTATTTAAACATAGGTGTATGCTGTGATATCAGTGGCTAAATCCTAGTCTAGTTTGGTAAATGGCAGCAACTTGCTTTTGGTAGTTGCGTCAATCCCATCTAATCTGTCACTATCGATAAATGAGTGACAGGAGTATTTTTTGAAACAAATGCTTGAATTTAAAAAAAAAGACTGTCTGTAAAACTAGTGCAGAACATTGATTAAAGAGACAAATGTGCAGAATCAAAGTTTTAAAGCAGTGGGCTGCTTTGCAAAAGGAACTGGAACTTATTTCATTCATTTGATTACAACAACCAAAAGTCTGAATCACAACAGTGTTGCTGCCTGCTGTGGTTCAGTTCAAGCAAATTTAAGGGAAAGCCTTAGTCTTCCATCTAGCGAAATAAATGTGTAGCTGCATCCATGTGCAGATGAGACTTCAAAAAATGTTTTTAATAACAACATCTTCAACATTTCATAGCAGAGCCTCTTTATTACTTGTTTTTGTTTTGTTTTTTAAGTACCATAGCTAGTGTAGGCAGCATATGCACTGAGTAGGGTTATTAATTTTATTCAATTCAGTTTTATTTGTATAATCCCAAATCACAACAACAGTTCATATTGTAAGGTAAAGACCCTACGATGATACAGAGAAAACCCCAACAATCAGAAGAACCCTATGAGCGAGGACGTGGTTATAGTGGAAAGAAAAATCTTCCTTTTAACAGGAAGAAGCTTCTAGCAGAACAAGGCTAATGTAGCATCAAGTCGAACTGAGAAGGCCAGAACTGATGGTTGTTGAATGACCTTTATTATTCCTTGCCGTGTGTCAGACAACGAACCAGCGTAAGAGCTAGACAAACAAATAAAACAATTACCATGTTATTTATGTAACACCATTTTAACCGCTCATTACGCTGGTCTAACCGTTTTCTATTAAACTATAATACATATTATGCATTTCAGATTGCTCAACTTAAATCATGTACATTACAAACCTTGTTCCCCTGTCGACTGTAGCTAGAACCATTCGTTTTTGTACAATTTAACCATGTTTTTCTCTCCCTTTTCTCCGTTAGCAATAGTTTACCGTTTTCTTCCGTCTTTTTTGTACATCAAGTTGGTTACCGTTATATCATTCACTTCCGGTCACACAGGAAGTCACCAAAAAAGCACAAACGTTATATTACGTGAATATGAGCTAGCTTTACATATCCGCCGTTACAGCTAAGGAGGGGCGGCTATCTGCGGTTTGGGGTGAGGGGAGGGAGATGGCACACACAGAATCTATACTCCGATACTAATCTATGCAAACAATTACAAATTAGATACTTCTCTGCAATAGTGTTGATACAAGCAATGCCATCTGCACCTTCTCCAGCTGCTTCACACAACGTTCATAGCCCCGCCTCTCACTAGCAGCAGAACACACCTCCCTGGTCCTTATAAGGCATTTTGGGAGGTCAGTAAAGCTCCTGTTTCACAACATCAAAATATTAAACAGTCATCATAAATGTTATGATGCTCAGCTGGTGCACATAATAACATTAGCCGTTCAATTATTAGAAATGTGACTACACAACAGCAGCATTAGCCATCTGTCAGTTTATCATTAAAGACACGGCTAAAATCTGTTCTCCCAGGGCTGCCTCTGGGTGTTGCCAGTGTTTTCATAAAGCTTCCAAACCTGCTTATAGTTGCAGGAAGATCCAGAGAACAGCTCAGTAAGCTGTGCAGGACGGCTGAAATATTTTGTCTTTGTCAGGGTCTGGAGGGTATGCTGACAACCAGTCAGGAGCAGTGTCCACCACAGGCCACGGTGAGAGCATCATGAGGATTACACTGGCCAGACTCATCCTGTTCCACATGGAGCAAGGTAACACACACACACACACACACTTGTTTTCATATCTTAGTAAATACATCTCATTGACATAATGCTTTCCCTAGCGCTTACCCTGACCCTAACCATCAAAAATGAGTGCCTAACCATAACCTAGTTGTAACCCAATTCAATTCAATTTTATTTATATAGCGCCAAATCACAACAAAAGTCACCTCAAGGCGCTTCATAGATACAGAGAAAAACCCAACAATCATATGACCCCCTATGAGCAAGCACTTTGGCGACAGTGGGAAGGAAAAACTCCCTTTTAACAGGAAGAAACCTCCGGCAGAACCAGGCTCAGGGAGGGGCGGCCATCTGCTGCGACCGGTTGGGGTGAGAGAAGGAAGACAGGATAAAAGACATGCTGTGGAAGAGAGACAGAGATTAATAACAGATATGATTCAATGCAGAGAAGTCTATTAATACATAGTGAGTGAGAAAGGTGACTGGAAAGGAAAAACTCAACGTCTATTGCAGCATAACTAAGGGAGGATTCAGGGTCACCTGGTCCAGCACTAACTATATGCTTTAGCAAAAAGGAAAGTTTTAAGCCTAATCTTAAAAGTAGAGATAGTGTCTGTCTCCCGAATCCAAACTGGAAGCTGGTTCCACAGAAGAGGGGCCTGAAAACTGAAGGCTCTCCCTCCCATTCTACTTTTAAATACTCTAGGAACAACAAGTAGGCCTGCAGAGCGAGAGCGAAGTGCTCTAATAGGGTGATATGGTACTACAAGGTCATTAAGATAAGATGGGGCCTGATTATTTAAGACCTTGTATGTGAGGAGCAGGATTTTGAATTCAATTCTGGATTTAACAGGAAGCCAATGAAGGGAAGCCAAAACAGGAGAAATATGCTCTCTCTTTCTAGTCCCTGTCAGTACTCTTGCTGCAGCATTTTGGATTAGCTGAAGGCTTTTCAGTGAGTTTTTTGGACATCCTGATAATAATGAATTACAGTAGTCCAGCCTGGAAGTAATAAATGCATGAACTAGTTTTTCAGTGTCACTCTGAGACAGGATATTTCTAATTTTAGAGATGTTGCGCAAATGGAAGAACGCAGTCTTACATATTTGTTTAATATGTGCGTTGAAGGACATATCCTGGTCAAAAATGACTCCAAGGTTCCTCACAGTGTTACTGGAGGCCAAGGTAATGCCATCCAGAGTAAGAATCTGGTTAGATACCATATTTCTAAGCTTTTCAGCGCCGAGTACAATGACCTCAGTTTTATCTGAATTAAGAAGCAGAAAGTTAGCGGCCATCCAGGTCTTTATGTCTTTAAGACATTCCTGCAGTTTAACTAATTGGTGTGTGTTATCTGGCTTCATGGACAGATAGAGCTGGGTGTCATCTGCATAGCAGTGAAAATGTATGCTATGTCTTCTAATGATGCTGCCTAAGGGAAGCATGTATAATGTAAACAGAATTGGTCCTAGCACTGAACCCTGTGGAACTCCATAATTAACCTCAGTGTGTGAAGAGGACTCTCCATTTACATGCACAAATTGGAGTCTATTAGATAGATATGATACAAACCACTGCGGTAAAGTACCTGTAATACCTACAGCATGTTCTAATCGCTCTAATAGGATATTATGGTCAACAGTATCGAATGCTGCACTAAGGTCTAGCAGGACAAGCACAGAGATGAGTCCACTGTCAGAGGCCATAAGAAGATCATTTGTAACCTTCACTAAAGCTGTTTCTGTGCTGTGATGAACTCTGAAACCTGACTGAAACTCTTCAAATAAACCATTCCTCTGCAGATGATCTGTTAGCTGTTTGACAACTACTCTTTCAAGGATTTTTGATATGAAAGGAAGGTTGGAGATTGGCCTATAATTAGCTAAGACTGCTGGGTCTAGAGATGGCTTTTTGAGTAAAGGTTTAACTGCAGCCACCTTGAAGGCCTGTGGTACATAGCCGATTATTAGAGATAGGTTGATCATATATAAGATCGAAGAATTAATCAATGGCAGGACTTCTTTGAGCAGTTTTGTAGGAATGGGGTCTAAAAGACACGTTGATGGTTTGGAGGAAGTAATTATTGAAGTTAACTCAGAAAGATCAATTGGAGAAAAAGAGTCTAACTTAACATCAATGGTACTAAGAGTAGCTGTAGATAATATTACATCTGTGGGATGATTATTGGTAATTTTTTCTCTAATGATAAAAATTTTATTTGTGAAGAAGTTCATGAAGTCATTACTAGTTAACGTTAAAGGGATGGTTGGCTCAAAAGAGCTCTGACTTTTTGTCAGCCTGGCTACAGTGCTGAAGAGACACTAGAACCACACTTTGAGCTTAAAAAATGCCTTCAGACTTGTGGGGATGGACATTTTGTCCCCGTGAGTGACTGTTGGTCCCCAAAAGTATAGTAGCACGCCAATTTTCTGTCCTCACAAAGATGTCTAAACATGTACACACACACACACACACACAAATCTGAGCCACTGTGGCTGAGGGGGTTGAGAACCAGCTGCGAGGTTGGTAACACTTTGCCACACACAGCTTCAGCTCTCATATTTGATTTATTTACATCCAGAAAAAAACTAAAACTCCTCAGAGGAGCCGCGACTAAGCCTTTTTACCCATGGGACTTGGACGCACTGTTTCTGGGGTCCTGGAAGCTATTTGGACTTAGGTTTTTGTTTGTTTTTCCTTGATTTGCCCTTCACTGTAGCAGTATACCAATTATCCCAGTAAAGCTCTTCTTGTTTTCTTCCTGTAACCAAGTTTTGACTTTAGCACAAATGCTAACTGTAACAATGAGCCTCTCTCCAGACTGTTAAATGAAAACAAAAAGAGTTAAAGTGCTGTTTCTTGTGTCTCTTTTGTCAGGTCGGTCGGTAGAAGATGCCAGTGACTTGGGCCTGGCCTGCATGCAGTCCAGACTTGGGGGGCTAGGCGGGGTAGTGACAGTGGATCCTCAGGGCCACTGGGCTGCCCGCTTCAGCAGCAACTACATGTCGTGGGCTGCAGCCCAGAGGGATATAATGCACTATGGCCAGTTCTCTGGAGAAAACTTCACCCAAAGCATCAACTGATGGATGTTGTTGCTCTTTTTTTTAACTATCATTTTTAAGCGAGAATTTGATACTACTTGGACAACAAAAGAAATTCAGTACAAGTTTATCCAGGTGCTAAGATAGATGGTCATTGTGCATTTGATTAAAACACAAAGTTATAACACAAAATGTTTTTATCTGCAAAGGCTTACAGAGCCTATGAATTCTAGGCTGGAACTAATTTCAGATTACACTCTTAAAACTCCTGATCTTTAATGCAGTCTTAACATTGCCTTAGTGCTTGTATGTTAGCAATCACATCAGGCCTAGCAAGGGCTTTATTTAGGATAAATGGTATTAAGCAATAAGTTCAAAATCACCAGTAAGTCATGTGTAAATGATTGTTTTTGGCAGCATTGTACCAGGAACCAAGTCCAGACCATAACCGTGAATACCCATGAACGTTCTTTTATTGTATGTTCATTAAGTTCAGGTTTCGAGTGAGTCTGTGCAGGAAGCAAAGTGGACACGAGTCCTGTAGGTCCTGTACAGGACTTAGGAACTCCAAGCCATTCATTTGATCTCATTTCTTAAGAATAAAATTACAGAGTTGTTTACATTTCTTGATTGAAAAAAAGATTTTTCGTGAGATTTTTTGAAATTAATGTCATTTTGAATGTTTGAATGGCAATCACTGCAAAATAAATCGGAAACTGAAAATGTGGTGTGGGGATTTTAAATAAACTGAATCGAAATATTTGTGAATGTGATCTTCAGATGTTTTATTTTTACCGTTATGTGTGTTAATGTGATGTCAGTGTAAATTACTGAACCGCTTCAGCTTCCACTAATCTGCTCTTTGATGACGTTGTGCAATCAAGTATTGTGAACATTTTATAGAGAACTCCTGCCTTGCTGCTTTATGTGTGTTAAATGTGCTGGCGGATGAACTGACCCAGTGTCTGTGAAGAGCTGCTGATCACATAATGATTGTTAATACTGATTGTAATGCTATCTTTGTTTCTTCTTGGAGTTCTCTATTTCTCTTATATCTAAATTAAGAGTCTGGATGGACAAGAGGCTGTTTTACGCGTCGGTTTGTGCAACAACGACGGTAAAACCATCATGTCGCTCCGCCATTCGCTTGTTTTATTTCTCACAAACCTTTCACAAAAAAAGCACCATATCCTTTTCAGGCTTTTCAAAATAAAACATGTAATAACTATAAATGGCACTAACATTCCGGCCCCTAATTGTTACTGCTAAGCAGTGTTGGGTAAGTTACTTTAAAATAGTAACTTAGTTACATTACTAGTTACTTCTAGCCTACGTCACAGCATCATGTGTGCCTTTTACATCCAACACAAAAACTGCAGTCGTGATGCTTTGATTGTACTCAACTTACTGTACTGTAACTCGGAAATTCTGCCTTCTGAATAGGAAGATGTAGGTAACACCAGACTGCAGATGAGCTGCATACAGGGCTGGACGGGGACAAAAAATCGGCCCGGGCATTTTGACTAGAGACTGGCCCACCATTATAGGAAAAATCATAAAGCCTTTGAATGAAAACAAACGCTGTTGTGACAGTGATGTTACCAGCTGTCAGCTACCTAAAAAGGATCCTGGGGTTATCTGTCTCTCAGAAACAGTTCATAACTTCCCTTCAACTCATTCATGTCACCTAAAAGGTAAACCTGTTTCTCCATCACCTGTTCAGCTCTGATGATTCAGTAAGGACGTCTCCTGGTTTCATCTTCATGTTTCCCTCTCACCAGATAACCAAACCGATATCATGACCAGCAGCTTTTTTGCAGCTGTGGCTCCAGCAAACATCAGCTGATACTAGAAATTAATATTAAATCAATTCTAACAACAGCTGATCAAGCTTAAAAGTGCTGCTGTTGTTTAGCGCGACATCGGCTGGTTTCCTCTTTCTGGCGCAAAGTGGGCGATAAACAAACAAGAGAGCCGATCAGCTGATCATTGATCAGTTTTCATGAAGGGGGGGGGGGGGGGAGAATGAAAGAAGAAGAGGCAGCTGTGCAGCGTAAAGACAGAATAACTCCAGCTTTGTGCCTTTTTCATTGTAGCTGAATTACGGGACAAACTGTTCCTTTTCGCCTCAATAAGAAACGCGTAATATTTTCTCTGAATACCAGACGGGACGGTTGGCAACTCTAATAACTTATGAACAAAATAAAGTTCAACATCATTAACTTCATAGCACCCACCCAGCTGTATAGAAACTCCGTCATGCTAGCTAGTACGCAGTACGGAAAAAGTCAGAATAACGAAAATAAACTCCACCTAAACTTGGTTTATATCTGACCCAGATAGACTGCAGGTCATAACTTCTTACCTGAAGTTCAGTTCACACTTGGACCAGCGGCCGCCTCGGGTCTCTTTTCCTTCTGCGTCCCCTTTCCCTCATCCACCTGCTGGCCTCCACCACTTGCTAATGTTACAGAATCTGTGGTGGAAGCTCCGCGATAGCCACCACATAAACTAACGAGTAACGACCCTATCTAAATCCCAGTAACGACTAACGCGTTCCTGATTTTGGTATAATAACTAGTTACCGTGCTCGTTACCACAATAACAACGTAGTTACTGTAACGCGTTACTTAATAACGCGTTAGTCCCAACACTGCTGCTAAGGCATAACAATTACATATTAACACAATAAAGCGTCATTTAATATCAACACTCAGAATCTAACTGGCTTAACCAAACATTATATGAAACATAAGTCATATGTGTTGAACATAAATCTGTTACACATGAGGCTGAGATTCAAACTGTTGCCTCCATTTCAAGCAATAAACATAACTTGTCGATAGGCCTCTCCAAAACGCTTGTTTTGGTTTTGACAAACACACGTCTGACAAGTCCATGGGAGTCTGGAACTGATCTCTCAACCTTTCCCATTAACCAGGAGCTTCTTGATGCCTTGGAACTTCTTCATGCCGACAAATATGACAACTTTCAAGGACAGCGGAGAAGAGAGAAGGTGAATGAACTGTTGGCGGGTCTGAAGAAACAGCAGTCTGTGTTTACAGCCCAGACATCAGTGATGCTGCAGTGAAAGCTAGCTACCTCATTGCTAACGAAATTGCACTAGCTTCAAAACCATTTAGTGAAGGTGAATTTGTAAAAACATGTATGATGAAGGCATCGGAGATTGTGTGCCCTGAAAAGCGCCGGGCCTTTGCAAATATCAGCCTGACAAGAAACAGTTGCCGACAGGATTTCTGATCTTTCAGCGGATTTGGACAGCCAGTTGAAGCAAAAAAAATAGTCATTTATTGTGTTTTCAGTTGCAATTGATGAAGGCACGGACATTACAGATGTTGCACAACTGGCAATTTTCATCCGCAGAGTTGATGATACATTGACCGTCACCGAGGAGTTTGTGGAGTTGGCACCGATAACAGATACAACGACCGCAGCTGATATTTTCACCGCACTCGTCGGCGAGCTGGACAGGGTCGGAGTGGACTGGTCCCGCGCTGTCAGCCTGGCTACAGATGGTGCGCCCTCAATGATCGGGAAGAAAGCAGGCGTTGTAAAAAAGTTCAGAGATAAAGTGCAATCTGCAAATGGAGGACGTGATTTTTGGACTTTTCACTGTATTTTGCACCAGGAGGCTTTGTGTTGCAAGTCACTGAAAATGGATAACGTCATGAAGGTGGTCATCCAAACTGTTAATTTCATCCGATCCAGAGGTCTCAATCACCGTCAGTTTGACAGTCTTCTCAGAGAGAAAGACCACATATGGCCAGCCATACCACACTGAGGTAAGATGGTTGAGCCGAGGTGCTGTGCTGAGGCGTTTCTTTGATTTACGAGAAGAAATTGAACAGTTTCTGGAAGAAAAGGGGAAACCAGTGTTAGAATTTCAAAATGGATGCAGGACCTTGCATTTATGGTGGATGTTACAGAGCACCTGAATAACTTGAACAAACAGCTGCAAGGACGCAACAAAGTTGTCACGCAGTATTATGACAGCATACGTTCTTTCAAGTTGAAACTGTTGTTGTGGGAGACGCAGCTCGCTGGTGGTGATGCAGCTCACTTCCCCTGTCTGAAAATGTGTGCACGATCCAAAGTGTGGCAGATATGAAGCGGTTTAAAGATAAAATAACGGGACTGTTACTAGAGTTTGAGCAACGATTTCAGATCTTTGGTGAACTGGAGAAAGACTTCAACGTTTTTTGCTCGCCGTTCACCGTGAATCCCTTTGATCTGCCCGTCAGGATCCAACTTGAAATAATAGACTTGCAGTGTGACTCGGATTTGAAGGGCAAATTTGCCGCAGCTGGCTTGAACACATTCTATCAGAATCTCTTGCCAGGTTACCCCAACTTGACAGCCCTCGCTGCAAAACTGTTGTGCATGTTCGGAACCACGTATCTTTGTGAGCAAGTTTTCTCTGTAATGAGCATAAATAAAACAAAACTGCGCTCAAGGCTCACGCACAGGCACTTGAATCACATCCTGAAGTTAGCTGCCGCTCAGGATGTGAAGCCTGATATTGATGAGCTGGTGAAAGCTAAAAGATGTCAGGTATCAGGAGTCAAATAAACTATGCAACCCCACTGAAAGTGCTGCATGAGACACCCTGATGTAGTTCTGTGATCTGTGATATACTTCTGTGAATCACTGAGGCACTGTGTGCTTGTTCTTTGTCCTCAGAATTTTCAAATAACTTGAGGTGTTTTGTAATTAATAGCTATGTTGTGCTTTTGGACACACTGTCCTCAGGCTCCAGCTTTATGTTTATATACTTTTATGTTGATGTGCTACTGTTTCTAATTGATTATATTTTATTTATATATTTAACCTATTCTGTGGCTCTTGTACTTGTTTGGGGAACAGGATTTCATTATTTTTAACTACATTGCTGCCTGCGAAGTGACACCCTGATATAGTTCTGTGATCTGTGAAACAGTTCTGTGAATCACTGAGGCACTGTGTGCTTGTTCTTTGTCCTCAGAATTTTCAAATAACTTGAGATGTTTTATGATTAATAGCTATGTTGTGCCTGTACTATTTTGAACATACTGTCCACAGGCATATCTATATAGTAAAGTCGAGCCCAACCACAGATCTAATCTGGACATATAATTACCATTTGGTTTAATCCAAGAGAATTGAGTAACTCCAGGCTTTTTCTCTCTCCGTATATCACTTAAATTGTTTGAATCAATGAACTTTGTTAGAATTGGATTCCACTGATTAATACTGTATCTAGGAGGATTTCTATCCTGCCATTCATTTGGAACAAGATTAAAGTCACCACCTATACATGGTCTGTGTGGTATAAAAGTTTATACTCGGAAAGGACATCTGTTCTGGCATCCTGCCCCGGGTCCTGTGGGGCTTGGCGGTGCTGCTGCCGTAGGCCCCGGTCTGGATGGGCCTGGGCTCCCTTGCCTTGGTGGATACCAGAGGACGGGGGTGCCTACTGGGGTCAGCGGGGGAGCTGATCTTTTCCTCTTTTCCTCCCCATCCCCGGCTACCTCCCTCTTCCCGCTCCACCACACCCACCCACACAGGTAGGGCCTTGGGGTGTGGATGTGTCACCAGGGTGCAGGGGAGACACCCCCCCCCCCCTTCTGTCCTCTTCTGGCCACCTGTGTCTCAATTTTATCTCACAACTTAGACATCCACATTACTTACACTCTCATAACACACACATATATATATATAGGACCTTGAGGGTGGGCTCGTTAACGGCGTCCAGTAGACGGTCTGTGTATTCAAACCTACCTCTGGCGCCGGTGCCCACCTCTCAATTTTAAATCCATGTAGACATTGAGGGTTCTCGGGAGGGGCCGTGCTAACACCTGCTGCTCTCTGGCAGCAGCACCATGCTCTCCCTTGTTTTACTTTAATGCACTTTAGAGCAACACGCAGCAACACTACACATGAGCGGGAGGAGGGAGGTATGCCTCCGGCCTCTGTGCCTGCAGCTCGGTTCACTCTGGCACAGCTGGCTGCTGGCGGAGCCGGTGGGCACGCCGGTGCAGCCCCCTCTAGCTTCTGCCCGGTGGCTACTGGGTGACCCCTCGTCTGGGGATCCTCAGCCCTTCCCATGAAGGTGGCACGGATGCCCCTCCGGTGGTCCTCCTTGGGCTCTTGCACTCTGGGGCCTCTGGATGTCTGGGGCCTGGATCTCCTCCATGCCTGCTTCATGCCCTGGGGGACAGGGCTATGACTCTCTACATCCTCTTGCAGACCATTACATGGGGAAACCATTTGAATACAAGTGCGCCAATCCACACAGGTGTGCACCCGGGTGTTCACTGTTCGTAGACTTAAATCACACCTTTCTTGGCTGCTACTTCAAAGCACATTGTGCGCTGTCTGTCCTGCGTGCTGCACAACAACATTCAATATTTAGTATTTACTGCTGTTTACACTTAGCTAGATTAACGTGATGGTGTTGTGTCTAGTATGTTGCTTTGTTTTTTTTTTGCTTGTTTTCTATTCTTTTTCTCTCAACAGGTGATCCAGGAGATATTTTTTCCCCCTTTCTCACTGTCCCTCTTCCCTTCTGTTTTTCTTTTCCTTCCTCTTTCTTTCTCCCTTTCCTATCCCTCACTCATGTCTGTCCCGTCTGTAACAACTGAAAATAAAATAAAATAAATAATAAAAACAAAGGTCGATCAAATGGACCAATACGGCATTGCCATGATGATCCATTTGGCAAAATAAATCCATTGGGTATCCTTGTTGGTCTTCAGACAACAATTCTGACGGCTAAAGAACCAAATGGGACAGGCAAAAAAAAAAAGAAAAGTAAAGGACATCTGTTATTTTTTCCAGCATGAGCTTATTTAGAGTTACAGAGGAGTAACCATAAACATTTACTAGAATCAGAAATGAACCATCAATATTCAATACAACTGCCAGCCAGTGTCCTGAATTATCAGCCTGAAAAGTCACGACCTTCCCTGGACATCGGTAGAAACAGAGAGCTACTCCAGCAGAGTGGTTGGATCCGTGGCTGAAGAGGATTTTTTCACCCCACTGATTTGACCAGAAGGTGGCATCAGCGTCACTTGAATGAGTTTCTTGTAGTAAGGCGCAATTCGCTTTTAGCCCTTTGATAAACATAAACATTGCTTTTCTTTTAACATTATCCCTGAGACCTCTAACATTCAACGACGCAAAGGATAAACACGTGCATAGCATTAAAAAAAGAAACAAGAGTTCAAAATATTAAGAATATCAAACTTGAATATATACAAAAAAGAAAAATTTAGTTTACTTTCCTGTTTAGGGAAAGGTGAAAGAACAGCGGTGCCGGTGTTGTGCCAAAAAGTGATTGTCTGCCAGAAACTGATTTCCGGTATTTGCCAAAAACTGAATGCTCGTATTTAAACTGCTATATGTAACTTGTTGGGCTATAATATGTGAAACATATGTCAAATGCATCCCTCATGGATGACATAAAGTCATCTTGAGCCACAAACAACATTCGTGTAACAAGGTAGAAACCGCAATCAGATTTTGGCAGTGACTTTTATATAACCTTTATTTATGCAGTTAAAAAAATCTAATTAACATTAAAAATGTCTTTTGTAAGAGTAAGTTGGCCAAGAGGACAGCAGAACTGGCAGCAAATATTACAATAGTTCTATTTTAGAAATAAAAATTAGGTCAAGCAGTGTGTTCTTCTCTGTGGTAGGGGCAGTGATGACCTGTGCGTATCCCCTAGACTCAAACAGCTCCAGGATTGGTTTGTTTGCACTGGATAAAACATTCTCATTAAAATCACCACAAACTATGATGGGATGACAGTCCATGATCTCTAATGAGTCAAATAAGCTTACTAGGTTTTTCAGGAATGGCCTCAGAGTGTAGTCTGGAGGTCTGTACACAACTGCAATCAGTGCACTGACTGGTGCTTCAGCCTTTAAAGCCAGAAATTCAAGGTCAGTTACATTATGGATGCACCGTTTTTCATGCACTTGAATGTCACTTTTCACATAAACAACAACTCCACCACCACTTCTGTTTGCCATTTGGGGAAAGTTTGTGTAGGAAAGGTGGCTGTTGTGTTTGAACAAATTGTAATTTTACTGAAATGATACAGCCGAAAAACAGAGACATTAAATTAGTCCAGATGAGTTGAAATGTGGGAGAGGTATATAGTTTTTGTTCTGATCATCTATTCACAAAAGATGACTCTTAAAGTCGTCAACCAACTCCAGCTGCCCTGATTTAAACCATTTGTCTACTGAAGACAATTCTACCAATGGAAAATAAGTTTGAATTTATTGGGCCAATCAAAACGCTCTATCCAATATGCCTGCAGTAACTACTGACATTATGTTTCTCTGTGGCAAATCCCTGTCAAATTTGCATCAGTGCACCTTTTGAAATACTGCTTCTAAACCAAAGGCAATGAAAATACAATTTGAACCGTGAGGGTCTTAAGGACTTGTTCTACACAACAGTTACACAATGTGTTCTTTATGTTCCAGCTGTCAAAAATGTGGCCACATCAGCAATTTCAAAAGTTGGGTCTTTCCTCCTGTTCCTGACAGATAATACAATCGATAGGTTAGTTACAAGGTACTTGCTTCTTATTTCCTGAAAATGCAAGGTAAATTCTAATATGGGGGGGGGGGGGGGGGGGGGGGTTGAGCTGAAAAGTAACAGCTGCAGATGTTAGGCACAAAACATCTGCTAGATACAGTTCATGGTGACTCTTGATGACATTAATATGAGCTGGCAGTGGCTCTGTAATATGGTTAACAATGATGAAAGTTTTTAACCAGCTGACTGTTTGTCTTATGAGTACACACCCCTCTACACACTAAGCATATCGAGATAAAAGGCTTTTGTCTCAAGCGCATCACGCACTTTGATGGGCGCGAGCAGATTCCTTCTAGAACGTCAGACCGTTGGCTGTTATTTGACGTCTAAAACGTAACTGCAATAGGTAGGTGAGTATTATTGATTTAAACGCACAGTTAATCTCTTAAATCGAAATATGTAGACCCAAATCAATAACACAACTCCATAATTGATGTTATCGTATAAAAAAACAGCACGAACAAATAATAAGTACCTAAAACCTCTGGTTATAAAAACCGAAATCTGCCGTTAGCGGGCACTCCTTTAGCTAAGCTGTCAGTTAAACATTAGCAAAGGTGACAAAGAAATCACCATGAACATTTTTTTTTAATTTCTGTGAAATAAACCAATTTCACTGGTTTGTTAAAAGATTACCGTTTTTTTTCTTTTTCATTTTTTTTCAGTTATCGTGACATATGCAAAGACAAGAACATAAAACAGTGATGTAGCCTACAGAAGGCTATATGCCTTTTAACAGATATTCTCAGCATATAAATAACACAATGCGACATACTTCTTAGTTATAAAGGATCCGTGTAACTCTGCTTACGTTAACTAAGCCATGAACACCTGTGCGACTTGAATTTCACATGTTAGCAGCACTGTAGCAGGTACTAGTGATGTGACGTTCTGTATCGAGGCTTCGAAGCATGTGTCGAGGGGGCATTTCCGCAATACATGTATCGAGGCTTGCTTCATTTATGGGAGGAGCTGAAAATGATGACGTCCGAAGCCTCGCTGCCCGGCTGTACCACGTGACTGGTTCAGGAAGTGGTTCGAACTTTGCCGCGAGCTATGACAGCGATATAAACCCCTCAGACTTCATTCAAAATGTGGGTGTTTGATGGAGAGTTGCGGTTAGTGAGAGTTTGGAGACAGTTTGGAGGTTTAGGAGAGAAAGTCAGGAGAGAATGGAGCCAGCTAAGAAGAGGAGGATGTCCTCCCCTGTGTGGGAACATTGTGATTTTATTCCTCCCAACAAGGTATGTAAATTTCTACAGAAGCTGTATTTTCATAATACTGATGGTGCAATACAATTTATGTTAAGCGGCTTTACTTTTGTACAAGGTGAAGTGTTTGCTATGTGCCAGGGAGCTGGGATATAACAACAACACCTCATCCATGCTTAGGCACTAGTGATGTGCGATACCACTGATTTCCTTTCCGATCCGATACCAAGTAATATTCAGGGTGGTATCGACGATACTGATCCGATACCGATACTTTGTACAAAAACTTATTTTATTTATTGTATCTCAAATTATAGCATCATAATGATTACAGGACATCAGATTACTTGTTCTTATCACTTAATAACGCAGAGTTCATCACATAGAAATAAAAAATACTGAAGTTGTGGCTATTTGAACACATTGCCTGCCTGCAGCACTAAAAGACTCCATGAGAGACGTCTGTCTCGCTGTAGCAGCACCTGTCCCTGTCCTCCTCTTCAGTTCGTCTCAACATACGCTCGTCATATTCTGTGATATGATTTACTTTGAGGTGTTTGACAAGGTTAGTGATGTTGCCACAACCATACATGCCAACCCTCCCGAATCCAATCCCGTATTTCAGTGCCCCTCACGAATTTCTCCCAATTTTCCACCCGAACAACAAAATTGAAAAACCATATCGCAGAATTCATAGCGCGGCCCAGCCAATTCCAGTTTCCAACAATGGCAGCAGCAACTTAGTTTTAATATTACTCTTATTTCTCTTTCTGGGTCGCAAAAAAACTTTTAACATATTTTCAGGTGAGAATGTAGCTGTGTAAACTTCAAATATCTGAGCCGACACATCGTCTTCAAACCCCCGCGGTCTTTCGCTACTCGGGTTAAACATGATATATAAGTCACTTTGATAACTTAAAAATGTTATTGTTTGGCTTTTTCAGTGTTTTATTTGTTTGTGAGTAAATCGGTTTGGCTGAGATTAAAGTTATTAGATTAGATTCAATTAAATTAAACTTTATTAATCCCTCGTGTGGGTTCCTCCGGGGTTTTCACACAGCTGAATAAACGTCAAACAGAAAATGATTGAAAAGAAGTGTGAGACAGTCGAGAGTTTACATCAGTGCCCTGTTATATTTTAGATAGCAAGGAGCAGACGGCAGAGTTTCACTCCACCGAGGGAGCTCGTACTACCCGGCTGTCTTTAGACCGCGAAGGCCGGGTCCTCAGGTGGAAGCAGCCTCTGAATTTGGACACCCCCGCTGTTTCCAGGCCGGCCAATAATAACGGTGACATTTAACGTATTTTATCCGATAAATAAACACTGTAAAATGTACTTTGAATGTCTCCCTAATTCTGAGGTCTCAAGGTTGGCAAGTATGGCCACAACACCGGACTTTTTTGCCACATGTATCGCAAATCACGTCTCAGCTGTTTGTGGAGGTAAAATACATCCGCACATGACATCCGCACTCACAACAATAGCTCAGCTATTGTTGTGAGTGCGCACGCCAGCGGCTGCGAGACATGTAGTTTCTTTCCACTGTGTTCCTGTTAATGAAAAACTACAAATTTACCCTAAATTACTAAAATATCGATATTTTAATGTGAGAATCGATTCTAGAACATAAATGATTGGTATCGGAGGAATCGATATTTCAGGATCGATCCGCACCAGGGGTGATTTTAGCCCATTTTTGGGGGTGCAAAATGAATCAAAGCACCCCCAAAGATTTCTTACTTTTTTTGACAACACTGTTTGTGGGACACACTACTAAAAATATAAAAAGCATACAGTACGTACTCGAGATGGAACATTTTAACAACAAAAGTATAGATAACCCCTCTCCCCTCCCAAAATGGTTTGTTCCAGCTCGCCTCTCCCCTGCTCTGGCGCCCTTTCTGCCAGAGCAATGGTGTCTGAGACGCAGCGGAGCGGAGGTGGAAGTGCCTGCCTTAGAACAGGACATATTAGCTACATTTAACCCTAAGTTACTCTTTATATAGTTAGGTAGGAGTCAGGCCATGTTTCTTTTTAGCTGAAAAACATTACACCAGGTAACCTGCTGTGTTGAAAACGTGTTTTCCAGCGATGTTTCTACCCTACAATCCGTCCTGCTCTGTAGTAAAATCAGCGATACTTGACCGTCTTGTTGCTCCCATTGAAATGTATACAGCCTATTTAAAATCTAAAACTTAACATTATCTGTAGCCTGCTGTTGTTACCACTGTCCTGTTTGAAAAGGAGAGAAGCTGCTTATTTTGTCATATGTGCCGATATTAAACCCAAGGTACTTACTAGCTAACTGACTGGATTCCCATTAACCTTATAACTGCTGTTGTGTGTGTGTGTACAGAGAGACAGCCAGGTTCATAATGGATATGAGGAAGTTTTTTCAAAAAAAGGAGCCACATTCAGGTAAATGTGTAAGATCAAATGATCCATCAATAAAAGATAATGTTGGATCAGTGTTTCAATATTTATCCTTTATTAGATGTACATGTGGTTTGGTTATTTGCCTTTTGGTTAAAAGTACACTGAGAGAGGACTTTTTTATTAGTGATCTTAATAGTATTTTTTTTAATCTAATTGAATACAATCTATTTGTGTATGATTGTAAGTCCAAAGAGGGAGAGAGGAAAGAGGGGAACATGAGGAGAAAGTACAAGTTCAGGAAGAACCAGGTAAGAAAACAGACAGGGAACAGTGACAGGCACAACACAAACTGTTAAACTGGCAAAGAGAAAACTTTTTGAAGCTCAAGAGTGAGGCTGGTTCCATGCCAGATATGTTAACATTGTACAATCTTCTGGATAATCAGATCTTCACCACACTGAAAACTGTTATTCAGGTTGCCCTAACAAACCCAGTTAGCAGCTGTAGCTGTGAGAGGTCTTTTAGTGTCTTGAGTCAGCTCCATACCTGGCTGAGAAGGACCATGGGTCAAAGCAGACTCCAGCACCTGGCTGTGCTGCGAGTCTGCGACATAGGATAAAAGAAAAGAAAAACTCTGCAGAGCCATATTAGTATCTGCAGTAAACATCTTTTCATACGTTGTACCAGAGGCCAAGGTGTCTCCATTTTTCTAAAATTTTAATAATATTTTGTACACTTCAAGGACTCTTCTGTTTTTGGAGTGTATTTTTTATGTATCTGTATTGTATTATACATACACTTTAAAAGTGAATCTCTGTCCAAAAAATGCACTCAGTTTACTTTTCACTCACTGTGAGCATCATTCATTATTCTCCCGCAGTAATTAAGGTTAGGATATGTTTTTTATTCCAATCCATTCTTCAGCATTTAAATAACCTTGATCAGATTTGATGGTTTTGTTACAGACTTTTCAAAAAAGTGCTTTTCTTTCACAAATGTGGGGATTAAATTGTGTTAAAATGTACAAAGCAGTGATGTCATGTTTTGTGACGAGGACCCAGGCACAGAGAGACTTGATGAATTTAAGAATCTCATGATTTAATAAAGAAATTTGCAGACTTACACAGAGATGGTAAAATTATGATGACTGATAACGGAGATGAATACAACAGACAATGAGGACAGGGAGGAACAGAGGGAACTCGGGACAACTGGAGACATTTAAGGATGCAGGGACTGACAGAGACAGGGAAGAAGTCTCATCGTGACGAGTACAGTTTACCTTGCCTGGATGGGCAGCTCTCTGGGTGCGCAGCACCCTCAAAGCTCTGATCCTAGAATCGCCCCTGATCCGCACATCATTACTGTTTAGTTTCAGCAGCGGCAAACCTGCGCTGCGAGGAGGATGGCAGCAAAAAGGGAGAACCTGGATATAAGAAAGTATTTTACAAAGAAACCTGTAAGTCACTTAAAGTCAAGTTCACTCATATAATGTGTCCGTCACAATAACGTTACAGGCTATGCTAGGCCATACATGCCAACACTCACGATTTTTCCGGGGAATCCCGAATTTCAGTGCCCCTCCCGAAAATCTCCTGGGGCGACCATTCTCCCCCCAATTTCTCCCGATTTTCCACCCGGACAACAAAACTGAAAACCATATCCCAGACTGGCCCAGCCAATTCCAGTTTCCAACGATGGCTACTATTACTGCAGCTACTTAGTTTTAATATTACTCTTATTACTCTTTCTGGGTCGCAAAATAAACTTTTAACACATTTTCAGGCGAGAATGTAGCTGTGTAAACGCCAAATAACTTAAACATGTTATTGTTTGGCCTTTTTCAGTGCTTTAGTTGTGTTTTATTTGTTGGTGAGTAATCTCAGCCAAACCGATTTAAAGTTATCATATTAAATTAGATTAAATAAAACTTTATTAATCCCTCGGGAGGATTCCTCCGGGTTCTCACACAGCTGAATAAACTGCTGTGTGAAAACAGCAGTTTATTCGACCATCTACGCCAGCGTCCGGTTATATTTTAGACAGCCAGGAGCAGACGGCAGGTGACGTAATTCTGAAGGCTAGAGCGTCCAATTTCACAGTCGCTCATTTCCGGTCTACCCGGCTTTCGGAGGACCCGGCCTACTTAGACCACAAAGGCCGGGTCCTCAGGTGGACGCAGCCTCTGAATTTGGACACCCCCGGCCTGTTTCCGGCCGGACAATAATAATGGTGACATTTAACTTATTTTATCCGATAAATAAACACTGTAAGATTCAAGTTTTTTGTATATATATGTACATGTATATCCCCCCCAGCCCCTTTGAATGTCTCCCTAATTCTGAGGTCTCAAGGTTGGCAAGTAGGTGCTAGGCTTGGCCCACATCAGTCTAAAATTGTATGTAACCATGAATAATGTGATGCCATGTCCATCAGGAGAGACTGGACAGTATAGATGTAAAACAAATATGCCATCAGTTCATTTCAGCTAACGAGAGGAGCAGGCATGTGTTTGTTGTGTGGGCATGTAGTCCATGTCTGTTGCTGTAACAGTAGTTCATGTTTAGAGTAAAACATCCCAGCTCACTGATCTGATAGAGGGCAGTAGTGCCTAAAATGTTGCATAATGTTGCTGAGAGATCTTTTACTTTGTGGTAATCTTAGACGAGTAGTTTTATGGACAAAACCCACCAGGTCATTCAGCGTTCCCTTAGTGCTAATGTGTCAGAGATGTTGGTGTACTATAACTGAAGTAATGTTGTCAAGTCCTTAAAGTCATATTCTTTTATTGTCATGACTGTATTTGAAGCTATTTTTACTTTGTATGATACCTGATTTATATGGAATATGGCTGAAGTAAACTAAAGCCTGAAATACTTAGTCAGTCATTTGTTTAATAGTAATTTATATTTATTTATATAATTCACATATAAAACTATGAATTGTAATTTTAAACGGTTTAAAAGCATGTAGAATAACATATGTAGGCAAGTATATTTCTCCTTTTTTTTATCAAGAAGCAAAAACATAAAGGAAAAAATAAGAAACAGGGGGCAGGGGTCGATGGCTGAATCATCTGTCCCCACCAATGCCACAACCAAATCTACACCCTTGGTCCGTGCCTTCATCAATTGCAACTTAAAACACAATAAATGACTATTTTTTTTTGCTTCAACTGGCTGTCCAAATCCACTGAAAGATCAGAAATCCTGTCGGCAACTATGTTTCTTGTCAGGCTGATATTTGCAAAGGCCTGGCGCTTTTCAGGGCACACAATCTCCGATGCCTTCATCATACATGTTTTTACAAATTCACCTTCACTAAATGGTTTTGAAGCTAGTGCAATTTCGTTAGCAATGAGGTAGCTAGCTTTCACTGCAGCATCACTGATGTCTGGGCTGTAAACACAGACTGCTGTTTCTTCAGACCCGCCAACAGTTCATTCACCTTCTCTCTTCTCCGCTGTCCTTGAAAGTTGTCATATTTGTCGGCATGAAGAAGTTCCAAGGCACCAAGAAGTTCCTGGTTAATGGGAAAGGTTGAGAGATCAGTTCCAGACTCCCATGGACTTGTCAGACATGTGTTTGTCAAAACCAAAACTAGCGTTTTGGAGAGGCCTATCGACAAGTTATGTTTATTGCTTGAAATGGAGGCAACAGTTTGAATCTCAGCATCATGTGTAACAGATTTATGTTCAACACATATGACTTATGTTTCATATAATGTTTGGTTAAGCCAGTTAGATTCTGAGTGTTGATATTAAATGACACTTTATTGTGTTAATATGTAATTGTTATGCCTTAGCAGTAACAATTAGGGGCCGGAATGTTAGTGCCATTTATAGTTATTACATGTTTTACTTTGAAAAGCCTGAAAAGGATATGGTGCTTTTTGTGTGAAAGGTTTGTGAGAAATAAAACAAGCGAATGGCAGAGCGACATGATGGTTTTACCGTCGTTGTTGCACAAACCGACGCGTAAAACAGCCTCTTGTCCATCCAGACTCTTAATTTAGATATAAGAGAAATAGAGAACTCCAAGAAGAAACAAAGATAGCATTACAATCAGTATTAACAATCATTATGTGATCAGCAGCTCTTCACAGACACTGGGTCAGTTCATCCGCCAGCACATTTAACACACATAAAGCAGCAAGGCAGCAGTTCTCTATAAAATGTTCACAATACTTGATTGCACAACGTCATCAAAGAGCAGATTAGTGGAAGCTGAAGAGGTTCAGTAATTTACACTGACATCACATTAACACACATAATGGTAAAAATAAAACATCTGAAGATCACATTCACAAATATTTCGATTCAGTTTATTTAAAATCCCCACACCACATTTTCAGTTTCCGATTTATTTTGCAGTGATTGCCATTCAAACATTCAAAATGACATTCATTTAAAAAAATCTCACGAAAAATCTTTTTTTCAATCAAGAAATTTAAACAACTCTGTAATTTTATTCTTAAGAAATGAGATCAAATGAATGGCTTGGAGTTCCTAAGTCCTGTACAGGACCTACAGGACTCGTGTCCACTTTGCTTCCTGCACAGACTCACTCGAAACCTGAACTTAATGAACATACAATAAAAGAACGTTCATGGGTATTCACGGTTACGGTCTGGACTTGGTTCCTGGTACAATGCTGCCAAAAACAATCATTTACACATGACTTACTGGTGATTTTGAACTTATTGCTTAATACCATTTATCCTAAATAAAGCCCTTGCTAGGCCTGATGTGATTGCTAACATACAAGCACTAAGGCAATGTTAAGACTGCATTAAAGATCAGGAGTTTTAAGAGTGTAATCTGAAATTAGTTCCAGCCTAGAATTCATGGGCTCTGTAAGCCTTTGCAGATAAAACCATTTTGTGTTATAACTTTGTGTTTTAATCAAATGCACAATGACCATCTATCTTAGCACCTGGATAAACTTGTACTGAATTTCTTTTGTTGTCCAAGTAGTATCAAATTCTCGCTTAAAAATGATAGTTAAAAAAAAGAGCAACAACATCCATCAGTTGATGCTTTGGGTGAAGTTTTCTCCAGAGTACTGGCCATAGTGCATTATATCCCTCTGGGCTGCAGCCCACGACATGTAGTTGCTGCTGAAGCGGGCAGCCCAGTGGCCCTGAGGATCCACTGTCACTACCCCGCCTAGCCCCCCAAGTCTGGACTGCATGCAGGCCAGGCCCAAGTCACTGGCATCTTCTACCGACCGACCTGACAAAAGAGACACAAGAAACAGCACTTTAACTCTTTTTGTTTTCATTTAACAGTCTGGAGAGAGGCTCATTGTTACAGTTAGCATTTGTGCTAAAGTCAAAACTTGGTTACAGGAAGAAAACAAGAAGAGCTTTACTGGGATAATTAGTATACTGCTACAGTGAAGGGCAAATCAAGGAAAAACAAACAAAAACCTAAGTCCAAATAGCTTCCCGGACCCCAGAAACAGTGCGTCCAAGTCCCATGGGTAAAAAGGCTTAGTCGCGGCTCCTCTGAGGAGTTTTAGTTTTTTTCTGGATGTAAATAAATCAAATATGAGAGCTGAAGCTGTGTGTGGCAAAGTGTTACCAACCTCGCAGCTGGTTCTCAACCCCCTCAGCCACAGTGGCTCAGATTTGTGTGTGTGTGTGTGTGTACATGTTTAGACATCTTTGTGAGGACAGAAAATTGGCATGCTACTATACTTTTGGGGACCAACAGTCACTCACGGGGACAAAATGTCCATCCCCACAAGTCTGAAGGCATTTTTTAAGCTCAAAGTGTGGTTCTAGTGTCTCTTCAGCACTGTAGCCAGGCTGACAAAAAGTCAGAGCTCTTTTGAGCCAACCATCCCTTTAACGTTAACTAGTAATGACTTCATGAACTTCTTCACAAATAAAATTTTTATCATTAGAGAAAAAATTACCAATAATCATCCCACAGATGTAATATTATCTACAGCTACTCTTAGTACCATTGATGTTAAGTTAGACTCTTTTTCTCCAATTGATCTTTCTGAGTTAACTTCATTAATTACTTCCTCCAAACCATCAACGTGTCTTTTAGACCCCATTCCTACAAAACTGCTCAAAGAAGTCCTGCCATTAATTAATTCTTCGATCTTAAATATGATCAACCTATCTCTAATAATCGGCTATGTACCACAGGCCTTCAAGCTGGCTGTAGTTAAACCTTTACTCAAAAAGCCATCTCTAGACCCAGCAGTCTTAGCTAATTATAGGCCAATCTCCAACCTTCCTTTCATATCAAAAATCCTTGAAAGAGTAGTTGTCAAACAGCTAACAGATCATCTGCAGAGGAATGGTTTATTTGAAGAGTTTCAGTCAGGTTTCAGAGTTCATCACAGCACAGAAACAGCTTTAGTGAAGGTTACAAATGATCTTCTTATGGCCTCTGACAGTGGACTCATCTCTGTGCTTGTCCTGCTAGACCTCAGTGCAGCGTTCGATACTGTCGACCATAATATCCTATTAGAGCAATTAGAACATGCTGTAGGTATTACAGGTACTGCACTGCAGTGGTTTGTATCATATCTATCTAATAGACTCCAATTTGTGCATGTAAATGGAGAGTCCTCTTCACACACTGAGGTTAATTATGGAGTTCCACAGGGTTCAGTGCTAGGACCAATTCTGTTTACATTATACATGCTTCCCTTAGGCAGTATCATTAGAAGACATAGCATACATTTTCACTGCTATGCAGATGACACCCAGCTCTATCTGTCCATGAAGCCAGATAACACATACCAATTAGTTAAACTGCAGGAATGTCTTATAGACATAAAGACCTGGATGGCCGCTAACTTTCTGCTTCTTAATTCAGATAAAACTGAGGTTATTGTACTCGGCCCTGAAAAGCTTAGAAATATGG
Organism: Neolamprologus multifasciatus; assembly: GCF_963576455.1. NCBI lineage: Eukaryota > Metazoa > Chordata > Actinopteri > Cichliformes > Cichlidae > Neolamprologus > Neolamprologus multifasciatus. The sequence goes on from NC_140451.1 coordinate 6,623,707, forward strand.
TATCTAACCAGATTCTTCCTCTGGATGGCATTACCTTGGCCTCCAGTAACACTGTGAGGAACCTTGGAGTCATTTTTGACCAGGATATGTCCTTCAACGCACATATTAAACAAATATGTAAGACTGCGTTCTTCCATTTGCGCAACATCTCTAAAGTTAGAAATATCCTGTCTCAGAGTGACGCTGAAAAACTAGTTCATGCATTTATTACTTCCAGGCTGGACTACTGTAATTCATTATTATCAGGATGTCCAAAAAACTCACTGAAAAGCCTTCAGCTAATCCAAAATGCTGCAGCAAGAGTACTGACAGGGACTAGAAAAAAAGAGCATATTTCTCCTGTTTTGGCTTCCCTTCATTGGCTTCCTGTTAAATCCAGAATTGAATTCAAAATCCTGCTCCTCACATACAAGGTCTTAAATGATCAGGCCCCATCTTAATGACCTTGTAGTACCATATCACCCTATTAGAGCACTTCGCTCTCGCTCTGCAGGCCTACTTGTTGTTCCTAGAGTATTTAAAAGTAGAATGGGAGGGAGAGCCTTCAGTTTTCAGGCCCCTCTTCTGTGGAACCAGCTTCCAGTTTGGATTCGGGAGACAGACACTATCTCTACTTTTAAGATTAGGCTTAAAACTTTCCTTTTTGCTAAAGCATATAGTTAGGGCTGGACCAGGTGACCCTGAATCCTCCCTTAGTTATGCTGCAATAGACGTAGGCTGCCGGGGGATTCCCATGATGCATTGAGTTTTTCCTTTCCAGTCACCTTTCTCACTCACTATGTATTAATAGACTTCTCTGCATTGAATCATATCTGTTATTAATCTCTGTCTCTCTTCCACAGCATGTCTTTTATCCTGTCTTCCTTCTCTCACCCCAACCGGTCTCAGCAGATGGCCGCCCCTCCCTGAACCTGGTTCTGCCGGAGGTTTCTTCCTGTTAAAAGGGAGTTTTTCCTTCCCACTGTCGCCAAAGTGCTTGCTCATAGGGGGTCATATGATTGTTGGGTTTTTCTCTGTATCTATGAAGCGCCTTGAGGTGACTTTTGTTGTGATTTGGCGCTATATAAATAAAACTGAATTGAATTGAATTGGGTTACAACTAGGTTATGGTTAGGCATTCATTTTTGATGGTTAGGGTCAGGGTAAGCGCTAGGGAAAGCATTATGTCAATGAGATGTATTTACTAAGATATGAAAACAAGTGTGTGTGTGTGTGTGTTACCTTGCTCCATGTGGAACAGGATGAGTCTGGCCAGTGTAATCTTCATGATGGTCTCACCGTGACCTGTGGTGGACACTGCTCCTGACTGGTTGTCAGCATACCCTCCAGACCCTGACAAAGACAAAATATTTCAGCCGTCCTGCACAGCTTACTGAGCTGTTCTCTGGATCTTCCTGCAGCTATAAGCAGGTTTGGAAGCTTTATGAAAACACTGGCAACACCCAGAGGCAGCCCTGGGAGAACAGATTTTAGCCGTGTCTTTAATGATAAACTGACAGATGGCTAATGCTGCTGTTGTGCAGTCACATTTCTAATAATTGAACGGCTAATGTTATTATGTGCACCAGCTGAGCATCATAACATTTATGATGACTGTTTAATATTTTGATGTTGTGAAACAGGAGCTTTACTGACCTCCCAAAATGCCTTATAAGGACCAGGGAGGTGTGTTCTGCTGCTAGTGAGAGGCGGGGCTATGAACGTTGTGTGAAGCAGCTGGAGAAGGTGCAGATGGCATTGCTTGTATCAACACTATTGCAGAGAAGTATCTAATTTGTAATTGTTTGCATAGATTAGTATCCGAGTATAGATTCTGTGTGTGCCATCTCCCTCCCCTCACTCCAAACCGCAGATAGCCGCCCCTCCTTAGCCTTGTTCTGCTAGAAGTTTCTTCCTGTTAAAAGGAAGATTTTTCTTTCCACTATAACCACGTCCTCGCTCATAGGGTTCTTCTGATTGTTGGGGTTTTCTCTGTATTATCGTAGGGTCTTTACCTTACAACATGAACTGTTGTTGTGATTTGGGATTACACAAATAAAACTGAATTGAATAAAATTGATAACCCTACTCAGTGCATATGCTGCCTACACTAGCTATGGTACTTAAAAATCAAAACAAAAACAAGTACTATTGTGTTATCAGAGCTTCATGTCTAATTCTTTCCATTAATATCTGTTCTGATGTTTGATTAATGGAAAAATGTCTTTTCAGAGATACCATGACCACTTCTTGAACACCTGAATAATTCTTCACCAATAGACTGTGCAAGCTTAGCCTTTTATGAGGGTAAACTTGTTGAAATTGTTTGTTGCTGATGTAACATACAGTTTATGGCACAACCTTACTTACATTCATTTGAGTCTGATCTCCCCACCGAGTTTGCGGTTTTGGTGCCTTTTGGAACATTTGAATGTAATTATTTGGCAAATATTATGGCCGTTTGTGCAGCATTGTCGCAGTTGAAACACTAAATGCATTGAGCAAGCCACATGGGTGACACATGGGTGTCAGACTGAATATATCTGTCTTTTATATACAGTTTATCTACATGCCACCTTGTATGTTCTTGAAACAGCATTTGGACATTTAATACTGTCAATAAAGAGGCTCTGCTATGAAATGTTGAAGATGTTGTTATTAAAAACATTTTTTGAAGTCTCATCTGCACATGGATGCAGTTACACATTTATTTCGCTAGATGGAAGACTAAGGCTTTCCCTTAAATTTGCTTGAACTGAACCACAGCAGGCAGCAACACTGTTGTGATTCAGACTTTTGGTTGTTGTAATCAAATGAATGAAATAAGTTCCAGTTCCTTTTGCAAAGCAGCCCACTGCTTTAAAACTTTGATTCTGCACATTTGTCTCTTTAATCAATGTTCTGCACTAGTTTTGCAGACAGTCTTTTTTTTTTAAATTCAAGCATTTGTTTCAAAAAATACTCCTGTCACTCATTTATCGATAGTGACAGATTAGATGGGATTGACGCAACTACCAAAAGCAAGTTGCTGCCATTTACCAAATTAGACTAGGATTTAGCCACTGATATCACAGCATACACCTATGTTTAAATACAATTTAGGTCAGAGGTTTTTTTCCTGCTGCTGTCTAACAAAACATTCTTAGGTAACCTAGAATTGAATCAAATATTAACCATACTCCCATTGTTCACTAAATAACAGGCTTGTACACTAAATGTACAAGCCTGTACATAGCTTGTACTCACTACAGCCTGTACATACTTATACTTATAGAATATTTATAACATACTTCATACCGTGTACATTATAACATACCATAATAGACCCATTTTTGTAATATACTTATCTATATTATTGCTAATATATATTGTAATATATCTATATCACGGTTAAAGCACTTCTGGATGGATGCAAACTGCATTTCGTTGCCCTGTACCTGTGCATGTGCAATGACAATAAAGTTGAGTTCTATTCTATTCTATTCTATTCTAATAACTATTCATTTAAGACTGGCTAAAGGTTAAAAGCTCAGCGAAGACACAAAAACAATTACAACTGCATGTAAATAATTACCAGGCATGTGTGAACTGACCTATCATGGGGGTGTCACCCACCCGACCTTCCATCTTGTTCAGCATCCCACCAGTGGAAGTTGCACAGGCTAAGTTGCCCTCTAAGTCAACTGCTACTGCACCAACCGTGCCTGCCTTCCCCCTACAAAAGAGAGCAGAGCAGCAGAACATGTCTGAGAGCTCTAGTTCTACTTTGTTCTGTTTTGTGTTTTCCTCTCCGTCTGTCAAATACACTCAGCGGCCACTTCATTAGGTACTCTTGTTTAACTGCTCAACACCAACGTCTATGCAGTTTTCTGCAGACTGGTAAAAAGGACTGGAAAAGCTCTGCTTCTCTAAGATGTTTGTTTTTTAAATACCCAATCATTTTGCTGACCTGCTGTTAATTTACCCAATTAGTTGCCAAATATTCCTTTTCAGTCTTTTTTTAAAATTCAAAGTGAGATAACATCTTTCTGGGTTTGTGTAAGTCCTGCAAAGACTCGCTTCTTCCCTTTATCTACACTAAGAGACGTGAGTGAAGGAAGTCAGGGTCCACATTATGCAACACAGTGAGCTTATGGATCAGTGCGTACACGGCAGAGATGTCTATTGATCGGTTACATACTAAAAGGGGTCATTTCATTTCTGGATATTACTTTAAAAAAATAAATAATAAATAATGCTAGCAAGCTTAAAACTGTTGTGTCTCACATTTGGCACTCCACAGGGTTGGCATCAGGTGCAAGGTTCTTCCTCCAGCGCATGCGGGAATACTCAGTGATGAGGGACTCCTGGGGGACCTCCTCGATCCCCATGGATCGAGCAAACTGATTAGCACCTTCGGCTGTCAGACACGCATGACTGGTCTGAAGCAAAGATCAAAGTTCACACTGTAAACAGTTACAGAGCACATTTGAAATACTGTGCTTCGTCCAGACTATACTAATGGTTTCAGTTCAAGAAGGAATCATAGCTACAGCTGTCAACAGGCTGTAATCAGCACCTTTAGCTACATTGATAGATAAAGGTGCTGATGAAGGCAGAAAGGTCCTGTAGGTGTCCATCATGTATTTACAGATAAAAATCCACAGCAGTCTCCACACATGCATGATTCCACACAGTTCCTGCAGTTCAGTCAGGAGAAACATGCATACCTTGTCCATAACAAGTCTTGCTAGCTGGATGGGGTTAGCTATGTTGCGTACTGCGGACACTGCTCCGCTTGCAAGTGTTTTGCCATCCATCACGATAGCGTCCATCTCCACCTCACCTTTGATGTTCAGCACTGACCCACAACCTAAAATATGATTTGAGAAATGATGCAGCTCCAAGAATCTTTAGTGTCCTGCAGTGACATATGGCCTGTTAGTGTTTCTTAGGTGATCAGAGCTACACGCAGCAGGTTTACTCAACAGCTAAACTGTTTGTTTCTTCTCATCCCAACAAATTCTTATTGACTGCTTTACTTTCACAAAAGAGATACCACAACATCAGTGAAATATATAAAATCAAATAATTAAGAAAAATTTGTGTGGTATATTGGTCATATTTTTTTTTGTGCAGTTGAATTTGAATTTGATTCCTTGTGCAATCCAATATTTACAATTTTCTGACACCATCTCAGTGTCCAAAAAAACAAAAAAGGTAATATAATCATTTCTCTCTGTTCATAGTGTCATATATATATATATACATACATACATATATACATATATATATATATATATGTATGTATGTGTATATATGTACAGTATATACATATATATATACACACAGACATATATACACACACACACATACATATATACATATATATATATATATATATATATATATATATATATATATATATATATATATATATAAATATAAAATTCTGAGTTTCTCCATTACCTGCATTGAAGGCAGGGTTATTCTCCATCTGGCTCACAGCCTCCACCACAGCATCCATGCTGCTGCCCCCTCCCTTAAGGATAGCGTACCCTGCCCGCACTGCTGCACAAACCCCTGAAATGGACAGTTCCATCCGCTCCTTTGGGACAAACCCTGCCCCTCCATGCACCACCACCACTGGCAAGAGGTCAGTCATCTGGCAAGAAGTGTCACTCAAATAATATCTGGTGAATCTTTCAGCACAAACAAGATATTTTTAACGCACACACGTACACAAACACACAAACACACACACACACGGGTTATGTTAAGCAACAGGTATAAAAAGGCCAACATGTCCTTTTACAAAATAAGACTGCAGCACAAACACTGCTTAACAGATGATAAAAAAGCACAAATATTCTGGACTTCTGTTAAGAAACAAACAAAGAAATAAACAAAACAAAACAAAAAAAATTATACCTAAATGTGGCAGATCCCCAGGTAACTCAGAGTTTGATGAGCTGAGAAATGAGAACAAATGGGTATGTTGTGCAAGTAAAAGTGCTTGCGGACCTGAAGGTGAATGGGGTCAAACTCCAGAAATTCAGAAACATTTTCTCCAACTGGTAAATAATTTGCATGTTTTGGTCAAGAGCTTCTCTTTAACAGCAAGGTTGTTTTCTTGTTTTGTTTTGTTTTTTATGCCAGCATATGCCAGTTCTATGGGAATCCCCCATTTTGGTGCAAAAATAGGATTTTAAGCCTGTCAAACTCAGCTTTCATTGCAGAATCAACTAAGCCGAGCCCTACACCACGCCATCATGGTCTCAAATCATGCATGGCACGGAAGTTATCACATGTCCAGGCCCGTCTGAAGTTTGCCAGTAACCATCTGGATAATCCAGAGGAAGCATGGGAGAAAGTCATGTGGTCATATGAGACCATGGTAATTTTTGGTTTTTATGGGCCCATGTTTTTTTGTTGTTGTTGTTTTTTCCGTAACGGTATAAACAATGAAAGGTGGAGGATTGGCCAGATGCTGGCAGATGTGTAAAAATAACTCAGTTGTTTGGTGGTGGCTATGGAGGAGCTTCCACAGATTCAGTAAAATTAGCAAGTGGTGGACTCTCTGTGTTTTGATTTACCATCCCCCGAAATATAATAAGACTTTCATTAACAATTTTGCTGACCTTTTAGCATCTCTTTATTAGTGTGAATGCTTGAAAAGTATTGTTCTTTGAATCTTTATTCTATTTTATTCCGTACATTTTTTGCCGTCTATCTCCTTCAAAACCGTTCAACTTAGAAAACCCATTCAAACACCGTTAGATTCCTCTTCTTTTGGACATGACTGCTTCTATTTTTCTCATTTTTAACATTTATATTTTTAAAATTATTCAACTCTATTCAACAAAAATTTCCCATGTATTTCAATGGAGAGACCCTTCAAATTCTCATTCAACTTACTCCTCTTTAAACTGTATCTATTTCCACATACATTGACGTAGAGCCTTCATTCAAACTTTAAAACGAAGACAAGATATTCAACTATTCAACTTGTATTTATGTAGCCGTTTCAGAGTTTATAATGGGTGTGTATGGGACAGACTGTTGGCGCTAGAGTGAGACAGCTCAACTGGTAGAGTGAAAGGAGAAAAAAAATGAATCTTAAAATCTTCTCTTTAAACTGCTGCTGTGTCCACAGCATTTGCTGTACAGGTATGATTTTACCCTCAAATGTAGCCATCGCTGTCCTCTTTCATCCAATGTGTTTATTATTGTAATAGGTGTTATGGTTCTTTCATAAATGTCATCAATGCACAGCCTCCTCCCTCCAACTCTTCCATAGACTTCAATGTTAAAATGGCTCAGAAAGTTTGTTTGAAAATCAGAAGTACAGGCTGTCTTTACACTGTCATTACGTCCGTATAATAAACTCCACAAGCATGAAAACTGAGAATTTGGTAGACTAGACATTGCTGCCACTCACGGTGAAAGAATTTTGTCAATACGACTTGTACTTTTCATTTGGGAATGATTTGTTTCGGGCTGACGTTTCTGTTCATTTTAAGCAACAGAAGTGAGGTGCATGTCTGTGTGCGTGTGTATGGAGCCATTGGGTGCAGTCACTATAGCAACCAGGCTCACACCTGCCTGCCTAACGAGCTCTCTCTCACTCTGCCAAGATTCATCTTAAACACTTCTCTTTCAACTGCTGCTGTGTCCACAGTGTTTGCTCTACAGCCATCATTTTACCCTCAAAACGTTGCCATCGTTCTTCTCTTTCCAACACCGTGTCTTTAAAAGCTCAGAGATGTAAACTTTTTAAACTGTGTGGATTCAAGTAGAGGGATCACATTTTAGTCATTCAGTGATTTAAAGAATATGAACTTTTAATATTCATTCAGATGTTTTTTGACTCTAAATTTTCTCTTCTCATTTCTTAGGTTTTTGTAATATACATTTAAAACATTTTCAGCTATTTTACTTCTTCTGTGTGAACGTCAGCTTTTAGCACTTTTGTTTTCAGGTTAAAAATTCAAGTTTTTTTTCATCTCATTCAAAATTAAATTCAGCAATTAATTCATTTCAGTGCATACATTCGGATTCAAGCATTCACACTGCAGTTTCTTCAGAAAATGCACTTTCTAAAATATGATCGTGTTCTTATCACTGGCGATTTTAACATTCACATTTGTTGTAAAGATGATGTGTTTGTCAAGGATTTTTTAGCATTAGCTGACTGTTTTAATCTCAGCCAGTGGGTTAATGCACCTACCCACTTCAAAGGACATACCCTTGATTTGAGTTTTTCTTATGGACTGGACATCTGTATCAGGGACATTAGCAACATTGGAATCGCTGACCATTTCCCAGTCATCTTTGATGCTAAGTTATGCAAAATGGACCAGGACTTTGAGGGTCCTCGACGTCTTGTGTGCATAATCAATCCTGCGACTGTGGCTGAATTTTCAGCTGCTTTCTCCAAATCTGTTCTTCCTGACATTAATCGTTCTACACCCTCTCCAGTTGATGATTTTGCTAACTCCTTCCTCTCTACATGCTCTTCTTTACTGGACGTTGTGGCCCCTGAAGCTGCCCTCAACCATGGTTAAATGAGTCTTTACGTGCTCTACGACGCATTTGCCGCCAAGTTGAAAGACGGTGGAAAAAAGATAAGCTCCAGCTGTCTTTTGACATCCTTCGCAGGACCCGCCTGGAATTCCAGAAATCTGTTAGGTTGGCTAAGGCAGGTTTCCCGTCGGCTGTCATTACGGATAACAGTCACAATCCACATTTTTTATTTAAAACCTTTGACTCATTGATTAATCCCTGTCCTGTAACGCCTAGACTGGCTTCCTTAGCTCTTTGTGAATGATTTTTAAATCATTTTACAGGCAGAATCTTATCGCTACGTTCACACTGCAGGTCTTAATGCTCAATTCCGATTTTTTGATCAAATCCGATTTTTTTGTCTGCTTGTTTACAGTACGAATAAAATGCGACAGTAAACGCTCTCTAGTGTGAATGCTCAAAGCGGCCCGCATGCGCAAAACAAGACGTCACACACAACGTGCTCTGTTTAGACCCAGAGCAAACAGTATTGTTGACTGATGGCCCTTAATATAAAGACTTCGGACTTTACGTTTCCCAATTTTTGCCTTAAGTTATTTTGTTATTTACATAATAATGTAGATAACCTAATAATGATCCTTATTGCTGTTTTAGAGGAGCGGTGCTTCAAAGGATAGTTGCAGATTTCTGTCAGAATCTGCAGATTATACAGTACAAATAAAATGTTCACGTTTCTCCAACATTGTCTTCCCAACAGTTTCACTGACATCTACACTGGATGGCCACGAAGCGTTCGCGATGTCTTCTCAGGGGCTACTCCAGCACTGATAATTGGCGTCTAGACGCGTCTAGATTTGGATTCTGGCGTCTAGATTGACACAAGACAGCTTTCTTGTGTCAGTGACGTAAAAGATGGATTTAATGCGACCTGACCATTCACACAGCAGTCGCTTTCTAAAACATTGGATATGTATCGGATTCAGTACCACATACCAAAGTGACCCAGATCGGATTTGAAAATATCGGATTTGTGCCGTTCACACTGTCATACCATGATCGGATATGGGTCGCATACACTGTAAAATGTAATATTGTGTTTAATTAAAAATATTAAATAGGCTGAACTCAGTTTTTTATCAATTTGTTATTAGAACTCAATTTAAATAAGTTACAAGTACTTTTTATGCAAAAATGCTAATAAACTCAATTTATTTGAGTTGTAAATGGTAAATGGACTGGTTCTTATATAGCGCTTTTCTACTCTTCTGAGCACTCAAAGCGCTTTACACAACTGTTAAGTTGTCTTAACTTAGAAAAACTAAGTAAGCTGGAAGTTTTGCTTCTCAGTGCGGAAGGATGAAAGATGTGTTTTGAAAATGCCACGTCACTACCGTCCTACTCCCTCTCGGATCAATCCTCATGTTCATGATGCCAGCATTTGTTATGGAATATGTGAGCGGGACACAGAAAGGAATTGGCAAGAATACCAGAGGCGCAAAACACCAGCTACTGGTAGACAGAACAGTCAGCCGAGACTGCAAGACCAGACTGACCAACCTGTGCACTGCCTGGATTGATTACAAGAAAGCCTACGACTCAATGCCCCACAGCTGGATACTGGAATGCCTAGAATTGTACAAGATCAATGGGACCCTAAGAGCCTTCATCAGGAACTCAATGGGGATGTGGCGTACAACACTAGAGGCCAACTCCAAGCCCATAGCACAAGTCACCATCAAGTGCGGGATCTACCAAGGAGATGCTCTGTCCCCACTGCTGTTCTGCATAGGCCCGAACCCCCTCAGTGAGATCATTAACAAGACTGGCTACGGATACCAACTACGGAACGGAGCAGTTGTCAGCCACTTCCTGTACATGGATGACATCAAGCTGTATGCCAAGAGTGAATGAGACATCGATTCACTGATTCACACTACCAGGCTATACAGCAATGACATTGGAATGTCGTTCGGGCTGGAGAAGTGTAGTCGGATGGTAACAAAGAGAGGGAAGGTAGTCAGAACTGAGGGGATTGAACTACCAGAAGGCAACATTGCAGACATAGAGGACAGTTACAAGTACCTGGGGTTCCCGCAGGCGAATGGGAACCATGAAGAGGCCGCTAGGAAAGCTGCAACCACCAAGTACCTGCAGAGGGTCAGGCAAGTCCTGAGGAGTCAGTTGAACGGTAAGAACAAGATCCGGGCCATCAACACGTACCCGTGATCAGGTACCCTGCTGGGGTAATAGGCTGGCCAAAAGAGGAGATAGAAGCCACTGACATAAAGACAAGAAAGCTCCTTACCATGCATGGAGGGTTTCACCCCAAGTCCAGCACCCTGAGGCTGTACGCTAAGCGGAAGGAAGGGGGCCGGGGACTGGTGAGTGTCAGCACCACAGTCCAGGATGAGACAACGAACATCCAAGAATACATCACGAAGATGGCCCCAACTGACAGCGTGCTCAGTGAATACCTCAGGCAGCAGAAACCCAAGAAAGAGGAGGGAGACGAGGAACCATCATGGAAGGACAGGCCCCTGCACGGTATGTACCACCGGCAGATAGAGGAGGTGGCTGATATCCAGAAATCCTACCAGTGGCTGGACAAAGCTGGACTGAAAGATAGCACAGAGGCACTAATCATGGCAGCACAAGAACAAGCTCTGAGTGCAAGATCCATAGAGGCTGGGGTCTATCACACCAGGCAAGACCCCAGGTGCAGGCTGTGTAAAGATGCCCCAGAGACAATCCAGCACATAACATCAGGGTGCAAGATGCTAGCAGGCAAGGCATACATGGAACGCCATAACCAAGTGGCCGGCATAGTGTACAGGAACATCTGTGCCGAGTATAACCTGGAAGTCCCGAGGTCAAAATGGGAAATGCCCCCAAGGGTGGTGGAGAATGACCGAGCTAAGATCCTGTGGGACTTCCAGATACAGACGGACAAAATGGTGGTGGCTAACCAACCAGACATAGTGGTGATAGACAAACAGAAGAAGACGGCCGTAGTGATCGATGTAGTGGTTCCGAATGACAGCAATATCAGGAAGAAGGAACACGAGAAGCTGGAGAAATACCAAGGGCTCAGAGAAGAGCTCGAGAGGATGTGGAGGGTGAAGGTAACGGTGGTCCCCGTGGTAATCGGAGCACTAGGTGCGGTGACTCCCAAGCTAGGCGAATGGCTCCAGCAGATCCCGGGAATAACATCGGAGATCTCTGTCCAGAAGAGCGCAGTCCTGGGAACAGCTAAGATACTGCGCAGGACCCTCAAGCTCCCAGGCCTCTGGTAGAGGACCCGAGCTTGAAGGATAAACCGCCCGCAGGGGCGTGCTGGGTCTTATATATATATATATATATATAAAACATGGAAGCACTTTTGCAAATATGTGATATTTTGATAAATTAAGTAGATATTTGAGCATTACATAGCTACATTCTCGGCTGAAAATATCTTAAAAGGTTATTTCGTGACCCAGAAAAGGTAATCTGGGGAAAAGGGGGATCGCATTTGTCAGCCGCGGTTGTTGGAGCCTGTGTACTTGTAAGCGCGGCAATGGCGGAGGAGCACGGCTAAAAAATTTATTACTTTTTCTGGGTCACAAAAGAAAGTTTTAAGATATTTTCAGGCGAGAATGTAGCTGTGTAAAGTTCAAATATCTGTTCGATTTATCAAGACATCACATATTTGCAAAAATGCGCCAAAGTTTTCAGAGACGTCCATTTTTTTCTTGCTTTGTGGCAGCTTTTGAACATCTGTGGCATCTATTAATGTCAAATCTAGCCTTTATTTAACAACATAAGCAAACTATGTTACAATAATTGCACAGCCATTAAGGATCAAATCAGTTTCTGAAAAATGTTCTGTTTTTTCTCCCTCTGCTTGCTTCTTACTGTCTTTGAGGCTCGGGACCAGCACTCCTGCTGTTGGACAGAAAGACATCAACTCAGTGGTAAGTATTTTGGTTTTCCAATATATTAGCAACTGTCAGTGACATTTATATTAATCAGGCTGAACTTTAATCATACTTTAGATCAGCCTGTTTTACTTATTGTTTTATGTGTGCTTTGGTTTGGGGAAGTTGTTTCTGTACTGATCTTTTCCTGTCTTCTGTTATTAGACTTGAGATATGACTGCGGGATGCTGTTGCTGGTGACTCCAGTTAATTCTACAAGACATGCTGTGTAAGTAAACAAACAACAACAGTTTGGTCTGGATTTCTTGAAAGATCACATCCCCCAAACTTAGTTTAGAGGGTCTACACTGTAAATAGTGAAGTCCGCAAGTTTTCTAACAACAAAATTTGTTTTGTGCCCAAATCATTTTGCACATTATTAGAATGAAAGTTATTGGCCATGTTTGCATAGCCCTTTTTAAAATGATGCTTTCATGACATTATTGTGTGTTGGGTGGTGGTCAGGGCTATCCAGACTGACAATTGGGACATTGAATGTCACCTCTCCGGTGGGGAGGGAGCCTTAGATTGTCCAAATTGGAGTCTGTTTTATACCAAATGCAGAAAAAAATGAAAAGCAATTAAAAAAGAAAGAAAAAAGAAAGCAATTAAGTTCATGTTCCAAAAAATATGATTGTTTGCTTGCAGGACAACAGGAGAGATGAGTCCTCCGTCACAGATGGTGTGGTCAGTGAAGATGGTCGCCTGCAGGTTGAAGCTCATTGCATCTCCAACCCACATCCACTGCCACTGTACTTAAGGGAAGTTAAAGACTTTCTTCTGCACCTACATTTGGATCACTTCGATCCATGACAGTCATTCAGGCAGTAATGCCTGGACTGGAAACAAGCCATCCTTAAAATAATACAACATTCCAGCTCATGTGTTGGAATGAAAAACAAATGTGTTGTTTAAATTAGAGACTGCACTTGTGACAGAACAATAAATATTTTATTTTGATTATATAAGTAATGTAAGTACAAAATAAATTTGTGGTAGGCCTAAACTTATTTTCAGAATAATTACATCTGAGACTTTGTTTCATTGTGAGATTATAACAGTGATGGCAATATAATTGTTTGTTGTTCAGCAGAACAGTGTCCAGTATGTTGGTTGTTATACTTTGTTGTGTTTGAAAATAAAAGTTGGGCTCATTTTAACATCATTACAAAAAGTGTTGTTAATTATTTTTAATCATATTCAGGTTACCACAAATTGTTTTTTCATTTAGTTGAACTTGAAATGTTTGTCAGTAGGTAAATAATTAGTATTGTACAGTCAGAAATATCAAGTTATTCTTAATACTGCAGACTTGCAATGAATAAGTTGTCCTAACAGTCACCTTAAGTAAGCTTTACTTAGGTTTTTTGAGGCAACGAGTTTCCTTAATTTTTTTGAGTTCTGGGAACTAATTAGATTTTACAGTGTACGGTCAAAAAAAATCGGATTTGATGCGCTTTCGCCTGCAGTGTGAACGTAGCCCCGTCTCGAAAGGGGAATATTTATTTGAATATCTATTGTGCATTTTTAAAATACAATTCACACACTCTGTCCTCGTCGGTGTGTCGCCGAGGTTGTGGGCGGGTGGGTGCACGGGGGCTCAGCCCTGGCGCAGGGGGCCTCTTGTGCATCGGCCTAACTGGGGGGCTCTTCAACTGGCAGGGAGGTTGTTCCATCCTTGCAGGAGTCCACTCTGCAGGTGGGGGAGAGACATAGGAGAGGTGGAGAATAAACTTAACCTGGGTGTCTGTTGTCTTGTGTAGTCTGGGAGATGATTGAATGTTGGGGTGGGTACAGTTTCCTCTACGGTGGGGTAGGGTGGGCTGCCCCGGGTCTTGTGGGGCTTGGCGGTGCTGCTGCCGTAGGCCCCAGTCTGGATGGGCCTGGGCTCCCTTGCCTTGGTGGATACCAGAGGACGGGGGTGCCAACTGGGGTCAGCGGGGGAGCTGGCCCTAGGGAGGGGCATCCTCCCCTCCCTTCCCCCCCGTCCTCTTCTGGCCACCTGTGCCTCAATTTTATCTCACAACTTAGACATCCACATTACTTACACTCTCATAACATCATAACACACACATATATATATATAGGGCCTTGAGGGTGGGCTCGTTAACGGCGTCCAGTAGACGGTCTGTGTATTCAAACCTACCTCTGGCGCCGGTGCCCACCTCTCAATTTTAAATCCATGTAGACATTGAGGGTTCTCGGGAGGGGCCGTGCTAACACCTGCTGCTCTCTGGCAGCAGCACCATGCTCTCCCTTGTTTTAAATGCACCTTAGAACAACACGCTGCAACAATACACATGAGCGGGAGGAGGGAGGTATGGGGTCTTAACACACCCCCGTTCTCTACTAGCCATCGGGGCGGGGGGGGGCAGGGAGGAGATGTTGGCTGTCCGATTGGCCACCCTGCTGCTGCGGAGCCTGGGACGGTCTGCTTGCCTCCACCCCGGAGGGAAGGGTAACATCTCTTGGGTCTGGGTGCCGTTTCCCCCTCTGGGAGCGAGGGTACCTGGACCCAGGGTATAGAGTATGTTTGGGGAGTGTGATTGTGTGTACATGTCCATTTATGTTTATCCCTACGTTGGGTGAGTGCTGAGTGTTTGTATATGTGTGCATGAGGGTGGGAATGCATGTCTGTGTCTGTGTGTGCCTGTTTGTCTGTGTCTATATGTCAGGTTGGGTCTTAGACTCCACCTCTCTGGGAACTCCCAGGCCCTCCAAAGTGTGGAGGCCTATCTCCCCTCACCACACTCCCTGCCGGTGACTGATGCCCTCAGGGGTCGGTGCATTGGTGGTTCTTGGTGTCCGGGGCTGGGCGCTCAGCTATGTACCAGCTCACTCCCGGTGGCTACTTGGCGGGGCCTGGCGCCTGTTGCTCGGTCAGGCCTCTTCCGGGGCGCGGGGGTCCCTTGGGCCTCCGGCCTCTGTGCCTGCGGCTCGGTTCACTCTGGCACAGCTGGCTGCCGGCGGGCACGCCAGTGCAGCCCCCTCTAGCTTCTGCCCGGTGGCTACTGGGTGACCCCTCGTCTGGGGATCCTCAGCCCTTCCCATGAGGGTGGCACGGAAGCCCCTCCGGTGGTCCTCCTTGGGCTCTTGCACTCTGGGGCCTCTGGATGTCTGGGGCCTGGATCTCCTCCATGCCTGCTTCATGCCCTGGGGGACAGGGCTATGACTCTCTACATCCTCTTGCAGACCATTACATGGGGAAACCATTTGAATACAAGTGCGCCGATCCACACAGTTGTGCACACGGGTGTTCACTGTTCGTAGACTTAAATCACACCTTTCTTGGCTGCTACTTCAAAGCACATTGTGCGCTGTCTGTCCTGCGTGCTGCACAACAACATTCAATATTTAGTATTTACTGCTGTTTACACTTAGCTAGATTAATGCGATGGTGTTGTGTTTAGTATGTTGCTTTGTTTTTTTTTTTGCTTGTTTTCTATTCTTTTTCTCTCAACAGGTGATCCAGGAAATATTTTTTTCCCCCTTCCTCACTGTCCCTCTTCCCTTCTGTTTTTCTTTTCCTTCATCTTTCTTTCTCCCTTTCCTATCCCTCACTCATGTCTGTAACAACTGAAAATAAAATAAAATAAATAATAAAAACAAAGGTCAATCAAATGGACCAATACGGCAATGCCATGATGATCCATTTGGCAAAATAAATCCATTGGGTATCCTTGTTGGTCTTCAGACAACAATTCTGACGGCTAAAGAACCAAATGGGACAGGCAAAAAAAAACAACAACAAAAAAACAAAAAACAATTCACACACTCGAATTGCTGGCTTAATGCTTCCAGGACCTATCTGAAGGCGCACATGGGTCATGTGACAATGCCCTATTTACGCGACTCCGTAATAGTGATGTGCGATACAACTGATTTCCTTTCCGATCCGATACCAAGTAATATTCAGGGTGGTATCGACGATACTGATTGTTAAGGGGACTTTACCCGAATGGATTTAGTGGCAGAAACACACACGAGCACAGGATTGTAGTGATGCAAGTTTATGTACACAGATGAGGGAATATTTACAAGGGAAGGGGCTATATACAGTGACAGATAAAAATGTGCACGAGAGCAACGCTGACAGGATGAGACGGAGCCGAGGTATGCGGGCGGACCGATGACGCACCGGAATTACCTAAAAGCGAGGGACAAACAAAGTTACAGAGTACGTCGATCACCGAGAGTTCAACTAAAAGTGGACGAGGAGAGTTGGAGAGCTTACTTGCAACACCGACATACAGATGTAGCGGTGGTCACAGCCTGGTATGAAGTAATTCTCCGTCATGGATCCACAGAAGCCCACACACAGAAAACTAGGCAGGCGAACAGGCAGCGAGACAGGCTAAAACAAAGGAGAAGCAGGCAGATGATGGATCCTAAAACATGCAGCTCAATCGCGTGGAATCAACAGATTCAGCTTGCACCAACACGTTACCACTTAGGAAAACGACAATACTCCGACACCAGACGTCCGAGATTCAGCTCCATAAAAGCGCTCCCTAATGACGTCCGATGCGCCGCAGGTGTGCCGGAATGCCATCAAGCCCCGCCCCGCCTACCTGTGCCAAGAAAGAAAACAAAACCCAAAAAAACAACAATACACCTACCCACCACCTCCTAACAGTATCCCCCCCTCAAGGGACGCCTCCTGGCGGTCCTCCAGGCTTGTCAGGATGCCTCCTGTAAAAATCCACAATAAGACCCGGGTCCACAATAAAGGCCCCAGGAATCCAGGAGCGCTCCTCCGGGCCATACCCCTCCCAGTCCACCAAAAACTGGAAACCACGACCACGACGGCGCACATCCAGCAGCCGCCGGACCGAATAGACAGGGCCGCCGTCCACAACTTGGGCAGGCGGAGGTGGTTCCAAGGGTGGGCACAGTGGGCTGCGAGAGACAGGCTTGAGTTGGGAAACATGAAACGTGGGATGAACCTTCATGGAAGCTGGCAGTTGCAGCCTCACAGAAACAGGGTTGATGATGCGTTGGATGGTGAAAGGACCCAGGAATCGAGGAGCAAGCTTCCTGGACACGCACTTCAGAGGAACATTTGCAGAGGACAGCCAAACCTGTTGACCCACAGTGTATTGAGGCGCGGGCGTTCTCCTCCGATCAGCAGCACGGCGAGTCTGAGTTGCGGTCCGGAGCAGCGCTGCCTTAGTCTGGCGCCAGATCCTCCGACTGCGGCGTAAATGGTCCTGCACCGCCGGAACCGCAATCTCCGCCTCCTGAGAAGGAAACAGTGGCGGCTGATATCCAAGGCATATCTCAAACGGAGAAAAACCAGTAGCTGCCGAGGTGAGGGAATTATAAGCATATTCAATCCAGGCAAGATGACTACTCCAGGAAGCGGGGTCAGAGGAGGCCACACAGCGCAAGGCGGACTCCAGCTGCTGATTAGCCCTTTCAGTCTGTCCATTAGACTGCGGATGATAGCCCGAGGAAAGGCTCACCCCCACCCCCAAAGCAGTACAAAAAGCCTTCCACACCCGAGAAACAAACTGAGGCCCCCTGTCAGACACAATGTCCAAAGGAATCCCATGTAACCGAAAAACATGATCAAAGAGCAAACGAGCAGTTTCGAGGGCAGAAGGGAGCTTAGAGAGAGGAACAAAATGTGCTGCCTTGGAGAACCTGTCAACAATGGTGACAATAACTGAGTGATTAGCGGAACGCGGTAACCCAGTAACAAAGTCAACTGCAATATGCGACCAGGGCCGACCTGGGACAGGCAGGGGGTGCAGCAGCCCGGGAGGGGCCAGGTGACGGCTCTTATTGCGCGCACAGGTGTCGCAGGCCAACACATATTCGCGGGCGTCACTCTCCAAAGCGGGCCACCAAAAGGATCGCCTCAACAGGGAAACCGTACGTGACAGGCGAAGCGAGAAGCGTGTACCCAGTGCAAAACGCGGGCACGCGGGCACGCACGGCCGACGGAACAAACAGCCTACCAGGCGGGCCCGAACCGGGGTCCGGGTCCTGCCGCTGCGCACTGCGCACCAGGCTCTCAATCTCCCACGTCACGGCCCCCACCACGCAGGACGAGGGGATGATAGTGGCCACCCCCGTAGACTCAGATGCGGGAGAAAATTGACGGGACAAAGCGTCAGGCTTAGCATTGCGGGAACCCGGTTGGAAAGAGATAGTAAAATGAAACCGGCTAAAAAATAGCTGCCACCTGGCCTGCCTGGAGTTGAGCCGCTTCGCACACCGAATGTAAGAGAGATTCTTATGGTCCGTCCAAATCACAAACGGCTGTTCCGCCCCCTCTAACCAGTGACGCCACTCTTCCAAAGCCAGCTTAACTGCCAGCAGCTCACGATTACCCACGTCATAGTTCCGCTCAGCTGGAGAAAACCGCCGCGAAAAAAACGCGCACGGATGGAGACGGCCATCGTCGGGCGAGCGCTGCGACAACACGGCTCCCGCACCCGCATCAGAAGCATCCACCTCCACAACAAACTGTCTGGAACCATCGGGGTGAACGAGAATGGGCGCGGAGCAAAACAACTCCTTCAACCGAGTAAACGCCTGCTCGGCCTCAGGCGACCAACTGAAAACTCGAGCCGGGGACGTCAGCCGGGTGAGCGGAAGAGTGATCTGACTGTAATTCTTGATAAACCGGCGATAAAAATTAGCAAACCCCAGAAACCTCTGCAAGTGTTTGCGTGAGGGAGGAGTCGGCCAATCAGCAATTGCCCTGATTTTACCAGGATCGGGCCTAACTTGCCCCTTAGCAAAGACATAGCCCAGGAACGACACAGAACTAGCATGAAACTCACACTTTTCCGCTTTCACAAAAAGTTTGTTTTCCAAAAGCCGCTGCAAAACGCTGCGCACCTGCTGAACATGGTCCTCAAAAGATCGTGAAAAAACAAGAATGTCATCAAGGTAAACGAACACACACCGATTCAAAAAGTCCCGTAGCACATCATTAATCAATGCTTGAAACACCGCCGGCGCGTTAGTCAGACCGAAAGGCATTACCAGATATTCATAATGTCCACGCGGTGTGTTAAAGGCCGTTTTCCACTCATCTCCCTGGCGTATGCGCACCAGATGGTACGCATTGCGAAGGTCCAGCTTCGTGAAAATGACCGCGTCCTGTACAGGTTCAAAAGCAGACGAGATCAGAGGAAGAGGGTATTTGTTCTTCACAGTTATATCATTAAGACCCCGAAAATCAATGCAGGGTTGAAGAGATCCATCTTTCTTGTCCACAAAGAAAAAACCCGCCGCCACCGGCGAGGATGACGGACGAATTAAGCCCGCCTCCAGTGACTCCGTGATATACCTCTCCATGGCCGCCTTCTCCGGACCAGAGAGGTTATACAGCCGGCTGGTGGGCAATGGAGCTCCAGGCAACAGTTCAATGCTACAATCATAAGGACGATGGGGGGGAAGCGAGAGCGCACAGCGTTTACTGAAAACTGCCCCCAGATCATGATACTGTTCAGGTACAGACGAGAGATCCAACTCCTCAGGTGCCAGCTTAGACGAGCAGACAGGCGAGGGTGGAAGAGCAGACTGTAGACAGTGAGACAAGCAGTGGCTACTCCAACTCTCAATGCGACGGGTGGACCAATTAATCTGAGGGTTATGACGCTCGAACCACGGGTAACCTAAAACGATGGGAGACTCGGGGGAGGAAAAAACAAAAAACCGAAGAAGCTCGCGATGATTACCGGAAAGAACCAATGAAACTGGTTCAGTCTCGTGAGTAACAGAGGGTAGTAACTGTCCGGTGAGAGCCACAACGGAGATGGGAACCTGCAGGGGCCGCGTCTTAATACCGAGACGCCTCGTGAGACCGCCGTCAATAAGGTTCTGCTCAGCGCCAGAATCCAAAAGTGCATTAGTGGAAAAAGTACCGGACCCGTTGGTCACGACAGCAGGAAGCTGCATGCGGGGGACTCGGGAAAGACAGGAAGTGCTACCCACCAGTACCCCCACAGTTACTGGTGGGCACCCCCTTTTGACCGCAACGGGCAGGTGGACACAAAATGGCCCAACTGGCCACAATACAAACACAACCGCCCCTCAAACCTCCTCCGACGCTCCTCCGGAGTAAGCCTCGTACGACCCAACTGCATAGGTTCCTCAGCAGCGTCCGCTGGAGGAGACCATGCGTGGGCCGGACCGGAAAGAGGGGGGCGGGAGACTGCGCGCACAGCAGCGTGCTCTCCCACCCAGCACGGGACCGGCCTCCCCTTTCTCTCTCACGCTCGCGAAGGCGATTGTCGATACGAATGGCCAGATTAACGAGAGCCTCAAAACTCTCTGGTTCATCACGAGTGGCGAGCTCATCTTTCATGCGATCGTTTAACCCGATAATGAAAGCCCCGCGTAACGCGTCATCACCCCACCCCGTCTCAGTGGCTTTAACCCGGAAATCAATAGAAAACTCCGCCACCGACTGGCTCCCTTGTCGGAGCCCGTGCAGCTGCCGTGCCGCCTCGTCAGAGCGCAGGGGGTGATGAAAAACAGCCTTAAAATCCCGAACGAACTGCACATACGTGACAGTCTCTAGGGGATGTAGAGCGAGATAAGATTCAGCCCAGTCCAAAGCACGATCACGAAGGGCACCGATAATATGGGAAATCTTAGAAGCATCATCAGAAAACGCTTGGGGAAACCGCTGAAAAAGCAGTGAAACCTGAATCAAAAAACCCCCACAGCGGCCCAACTCTCCCGTGAAAGGCACCAGAGCCGGGGGAGCGGGGTCACGAACAGAGCCCGAACTCTGCGGAACGGACGGTACAGGTGGGGGGGACGAAACAGTGGGAACGGTTGGAGGAACTAACCGAGCTAAAGTTTCTTGAATGGCTGTCAAGGTCTCATTAACCCGACCTGCCCATTGCTCGGATTCCTTAAACTGCCGAGACAAGCTTGACAAAGACTCCTCGTGTTTCTGGAGTAATTCGCCGGACTCGGGACCTGCGCATTCTGCCGAATCCATAAGAGTGGTCGGAGTATTCTGTTAAGGGGACTTTACCCGAATGGATTTAGTGGCAGAAACACACACGAGCACAGGATTGTAGTGATGCAAGTTTATGTACACAGATGAGGGAATATTTACAAGGGAAGGGGCTATATACAGTGACAGATAAAAATGTGCACGAGAGCAACGCTGACAGGATGAGACGGAGCCGAGGTATGCGGGCGGACCGATGACGCACCGGAATTACCTAAAAGCGAGGGACAAACAAAGTTACAGAGTACGTCGATCACCGAGAGTTCAACTAAAAGTGGACGAGGAGAGTTGGAGAGCTTACTTGCAACACCGACATACAGATGTAGCGGTGGTCACAGCCTGGTATGAAGTAATTCTCCGTCACGGATCCACAGAAGCCCACACACAGAAAACTAGGCAGGCGAACAGGCAGCGAGACAGGCTAAAACAAAGGAGAAGCAGGCAGATGATGGATCCTAAAACATGCAGCTCAATCGCGTGGAATCAACAGATTCAGCTTGCACCAACACGTTACCACTTAGGAAAACGACAATACTCCGACACCAGACGTCCGAGATTCAGCTCCATAAAAGCGCTCCCTAATGACGTCCGATGCGCCGCAGGTGTGCCGGAATGCCATCAAGCCCCGCCCCGCCTACCTGTGCCAAGAAAGAAAACAAAACCCAAAAAAACAACAATACACCTACCCACCACCTCCTAACACTGATCCGGTACCGATACTTTGTGCAAAAACGTATTTTATTTATTGTATCTCAAATTATAGCGTCATAATGATTACAGGACATCAGATTACTTGTTCTTATCACTTAATAATGCAGAGTTCATCATTTAGAAATAAAAAAACTGAAGTTCCTATTTGAACACCTTGCCTGCCTGCAGCACTAAAGGACTCCGTGAGAGACGTCTGTCTCGCCCTAGCAGCACCTGTCCCTGTCCTCCTCTTCAGTTTGCCTCAACATACGCTCGACATATTCTGTGATATGATTTACTCTGAGGTGTTTCACAAGGTTAGTGATGTTGCCACAACCATACATGCCAACCCTCCCGATTTTTCTGGGAGAATCCCGGAGCCATCATTCTCCCGAATTTCCACCCGAACAACAAAATTGAAAAACCATATCGCAGAATTCATAGCGCGGCCCAGCCAATTCCAGTTTCCAACAATGGCGGCAGCGACTTAGTATATTACTCTTATTTCTCTTTCTGGGTCGCAAAAAAACTTTTAACATATTTTCAGGTGAGACTGTAGCTGTGTAAACTTCAAATATCTGAGCCGACCGACACATCATCTTCAAACCCCTGTGGTCTTTCACTACTCGGGTTAAACATGATATATAAGTCACTTTGATAACTTAAAAATGCTATTGTTTGGGTCTTTCAGTGTTTTATTTGTTCGTGATTAAAACGGTTTGGCTGAGATTAAAGTTATTACATTGGATTAAATTAAATTTAACTTTATTAATCCCTCGGGAGGGTTCCTCCGGGGTTTTCACATAGCTGAATAAACGTCAGACAGAAAACTGATTAAACAGAAGAGTTTACCCGTGACGTACTACCCGGCTTTCTTTAGACCGCGAAGGCCGGGTCATCAGATGGAAGCAGCCTCTGAATTTGGACACCCCCGCTGTTTTCAGGCCGGCCAATAATAACGGTGACTTTTAATGTATTTTATCCGATAAATAAACCCTGTAAAATGTATTTATCACCCCCCCCCCCCCTCCCAACAGCCCTTTTGAATGTCTCCCTAGTATGGCCACAACACCTCAGTCTTGAAGCACTTTTTTGCCATGTGTGTCGCAAACCACGGCTGCGTCCCAATTCAGGGTCTGCACGCTTGAAGTGCACACACTACGCGTACTACGTACGGTGCGTACTATAAATACGAGAAGTGCGGAAGTGAGAGACTTGTGAAATGGGACGGTCTAGCCTTCGTCGCGCTGTTCAGGTTGCCTAGCAACCATGATACTAACCGCGAGAAACGTTACATACAGCTTTGTTTGACAGAAATGAAGGAGAAAAATGTTTTGTTTGTCATTCATTTTTGTCATGACATCACTTTGATTAGTTGAGTATCTGAGGCTGAGACCACGGGACTGTAAAGCATGATTGTTGGGCTTCATTTCTGTACTGAACAGTCATTTCAAGATTAGTTAGTAAATAACAATTAGCTAATGTTGTTCATGAGACTAAAATCATCTCACTGTGGTGATGTAAATATAATATGGACAATATTATATGTATTGTCAGATTATTATGATATATATTACAGTAGGGCTGGGCAATATGGCCTAAAATCCATATCGCGGTATAATTTGAAGCACGTGCGGTAACGATATTTTTTATTTTATTTTTATTTTATTTTATTTATTCATTTCAGGCACAACAAAATACATATATTGAACATAAAGTGCACAAAACAAAAAACAAAAATTACCTGAAAAGGAGTGGGACGAAGAAAACTTATTAAATCCCACCCCTATACTCACTCATCAACAAAAAACAATAAGCTTCCCACAGCTACGCCCATCGTTACAACCAACAAACCATCAACAGCCCCGGGCACATGCAAGCATCTCAACGGCAGCTCGCAACAACAATTAGAACCATCATAACTAAATACAGAATATATAATCTCTTATATTATAATAATAATTATAAATTGCGTTACCACAGGTAACAGGCAATAATAATTACATAGTGACAAACACACATACATATACATACATACATATATATCTACACACATATACATACATATGCACACACTTTTTTTTTTTTTTTTTGGAATCCATACCAGCAATGGTAAGAGAACAGACATTACAGAGCACACTAAAACCATCATTGAGTATACTGTGACCAGACCAACTGTCTGTAGAGGAATTTAAATCTATGAATATTTTTGCATTGTTTCAGTTGTAAACTCAGACTGTTCCAGATTTTCACACCACATACAGACACACAAAAACCTTTACGGGTTGTTCGAGTTCTGGGTAATTTGAATTCCCCGAAGCCTCTCACATTATAAACCCTTTCTCGAATTTCAAATATAATTTGTAAATTTGTAGGTAGAAGTTTATTAAAGGCTTTGTATAAGATTATAGATGTATTGTAATTAACCAGATCCTGGAATTTAAGTAACTTTGCCTGAAGAAAGAGTTTGTGAGTATGATCTAGATAACCAGCCTTGTGAATAATACGCAGTGCTCGTTTCTGTACTGTGACTAATGGATTAGTTGTATTTTTATATGTGTTTCCCCACACTTCCACACAATATGTAAGATATGGAAGAACCAGGGTACAGTACAGAGTACGAAGTGCATCTTTATCAAGGTATGGTTTCACTTTGTTCAAAACTGCGAGGCTTCTGGAAATTTTGGTTTTTATGTGTCTGACGTGTGGTTTCCATGAAATTTTGTTATCAATTACGACTCCCAAAAATTTGTTTTCACTCACATTATCAATTGGTACACCTTCAATGATAATTGGTAATTCTATATTATATTTTAAATTACCGAAAAACATTGCTTTAGTTTTATTTATATTTAATGATAATTTATTTATATCCATCCATTTTCTTTTATTAATTTTAGCTCCCTGTTTACGGTCATTACAAGATCAGTATAATCATCGCTACTAAAAAATATGTTTGTGTCATCTGCGAACAGTATGAGTTTAAGTACTTGAGAAACATCAAAAATATCATTTATGTATACATTGAAAAGTTTTGGTCCCAACACCCACGACCCTTGGGGAACACCACATGTAATACCAAGTTTCTCTGAATGGTAATGCCCTATGCTAACATATTGTTCCCGACCCGTTAGGTAACTTTTTAACCAGTTACCAGCTTTCCCCCGAATACCATATCTTTCCAATTTATCCAATAAAATTGAGTGATTGATTGTGTCGAAGGCCTTTTTGAGATCAACAAAAATACCAACTGCATATTTATTTTTATCCAGTGCATTGGTAATTTCTTCTACTGCCTCAATTATCGCCATTGAAGTGGTTCTTTGCGTTCTGAAACCATACTGACCAACATTTATTATTTGATGTTTTTCAAGGAATTTTTCTAATCTTGAGTTAAAAAGTTTTTCTAAAATTTTTGAGAATTGAGGCAGTAGAGAAATAGGCCTATAATTGGTAAAACTGTGTTTATCATTACTTTTGTATAGTGGTATTACCTTCGCAATTTTCATTTTTTTTGGAAAACAACCGGACTGAAATGATAAATTACAGACATATGTTAAGGGACTAGCAATATTCAGAATAACCTGTTTAACTACAGACATATTTATGTCATGATAATCCACTGAATACTTACTTTTACATTTTAATGTGATATTTATTACTTCTTGCTCATTTGTAGCTGAGAGGAACAGTGAAAAGGGATTTGATTTTATATTACTGATATTTTCATTTTTTTTGACCCGGGATGTCCGCTGCTAGTTCAGGGCCAACATTTATAAAAAATTTATTGAACCCATCTACAATGTTACTCATGTTATGATTTTCACCATTTGCATCAATGAAACATTCAGGATATGATGTTCCAGAAGATCCTTGTTTAATTAAGTTATTTAACACATCCCAAGTTCCTTTTATATTGTTTTTATTTTCATATAATCTTCTTCTATAATAAAGTTGTTTACTTGTTCTTATAATATCAGTCAATTTATTTCTATATGCTTTATATCTTTGTTCCACTTCTTTTGTTTTTACTTTGATGAACTGTTTATACAGATTGTTTTTCTTTTTGCAAGCATTGATAATTCCTTTTGTGAACCAAGGACTTTTTATCTTTTTTTTCTTTGTCTTGTGTTCATTTACAGGACAATGTTTATTGTACAACATAGTGAATATATCTAGGAAATTATCATAAGCCTTGTCCACATCTGACTCTTCATACACCGAACTCCAATCTTGTTGTGCTAAATCGAAATTGAAGGCATGAATTGCTTCTTCATTTATTGTTCGCTTTGCTATCGTAATCTTGGTATCTATTTTTTTTAAATCACAGTCACACAAAGTAAAAACTGGTAAGTGGTCAGTTATGTCACAGACAAGCAGGCCACTATTAATTTGGAAATCCATGACATTAGTAAAAATGTTGTCAATAATAGTGGCGCTATGTGATGTTATTCTGCTTGGCTTTGTTATTGTTGGATATAGTGATAAGCTGTACATCGTGTCAGTAAAGTCATCAATGGCTTTTAACCTTGTTGGATTTAGCAAGTCAATATTAAAATCACCACAGATGAATAGTGATTTTTGGTTCACCGAAGCAAACATTTTTTCTATCCATTCATAAAAAGTGTCAATACTTGAAC
Organism: Neolamprologus multifasciatus; assembly: GCF_963576455.1. Taxonomy (NCBI): domain Eukaryota; kingdom Metazoa; phylum Chordata; class Actinopteri; order Cichliformes; family Cichlidae; genus Neolamprologus; species Neolamprologus multifasciatus. Next base: position 6,650,463 of record NC_140451.1, read on the forward strand.
TGGGTGTCCGATATATGCAACTTATTATAACATTTCTCTTTTTTTCATTCATAATCTCAATAGTCAAACATTCCAAAATTCCATCAATAGCCATAGACATAGTTGTTACAACATTATATTTTATAGAGTTATGAACATATATAGCAACCTCGCCGCCCGCCTTATTTAATCTATTCATGTATTTTAAATCATATCCATTCAAACAGAAATCTATTCCTTTATCGACATTGAACCAAGTTTCAGTGATGGCTATAACACTGAAGGGGCGAGAAAATTGTTGCAAGTTGTCCTTAATGAAATCAAAATTAGAGTACATACTTCTGCTGTTAAAGTGAATTAATGAGAGCTTCCCGTCTAGGTTGATTTTTTTTTCATATTGTTCCTGTGTGAAATAATTACAATTTTTAACAAAAGAAGAAAGAAAATTACTTTCAGAATCTATTTCTGGGTCTATTATATTATGCTCCTTATATTCACAATCTAGATCAATTACTTTCTGTTGGAGAATTGATTTCAACGTGTCCATGTCATTTCCTGGTGTAATTAGAGATGTTGGTGTATTTATCATTTGATTGTCATTAGAGTTATATATTGCCTCGATACATTAGTGTCAGTTGTACTTGTCCAGATCCTCCATGTTCCTCACTATCAGTACTTTTGCCTCTTCTGGTGTCCCGTTTAGCTTAATGAAAATCTTGCAATTTGTTACCCATGTATGTTGTATTTTACCGTTCTTCTTCAGTTGCCTTGCCGTCCTTGCGATGTCTGCGTTTTTTCGTGTCAGATGCTCATTAATGAAAACGTCCGTGCCTTTCAGTTTGCGTCCTTGTTTCAGCAGTGCGACCTTGTTCTTCCGATTGACGAATCTCATAATGACGGCCGGCGGTCTGTCACTCCTCCTGGGCAGTGGGTGACATGCTTCTACGTGCTCCAGGTCCATCTCTATCCCCTTGCTTTGGAGCAAGCGAGCGGGTCTCCTCATCGCTGGGCTCCCCGACGCTCCCGCGTACGAGCACGAGCGCGGCTTGATTTTTATACCGCTAATGACCACGTCGTTCGTACGGGTGTACTGCTCCAGCTCATCCACCCGCCGCTCAAGATCCATAATTCGTCTGTCCTTCTCGGCATTTTGGAGGCGTAGCTGTTTTACCTCCTCCAAAAGCCCCAGAAGCAGCTCCTGCTGCGCCCTGGGGCCACGTCTCCGCACAGTACTCTGAGGGAGGTTTTTATATCCTCGACCTCCTCTGGTGTTGGGCCTTTCTTGGGTGGCATACTGTCGTTAGTTTGTGTTACTCGTGAGACTCCAATAAATGTTTATCTTAACCAGCCATTCCAGTCCAGGGGTCCTTTCTTCTTTTATTTTAACTGGCGAGCTAGCAGCTGCTGGTAGCTAATGCTAATTTTTGCTAAAGCTAATTTCTTGAATATGAGATTAACTGTCTGTTGTTTCTTAAAGCTGTAAAGCCAGAGTATAATAGTCTGTGGGTTTACTCAGAAGAGCTTCCAGAAAGCAGCAAACTCAGGCCTGCTGGGCGAGGTCTGTTTCTCGGAGAAGTTTGAAAAGTTTGAATATTACCGGCTGAACGGCTCTGAGCTGTGAGCGACCGTCTTGCTTGATTACTCCCAGATGGAGAAAGACAGTGTGTTCTTATTATGTTAAGAATAATAATAATAACCGTTTATATATCACGATGTAACGTATTTTTTATAACGTATGTTTTAGTACAACTTTGGTAAGCCGCACTGCTTGATGGATTGTCAGAGCATTACGGCTGCCGTAGTGAGGAGCTTCGCGGAGTAATCTGGGTCCAAAACTCCGTCCGTTTCAGGTCGGACGAACGAACACAGAGTTAAAAACGGTCTACATTCTTTCATCTTTAATAAAATCATCAGTGTTGCTTCTTTACCAGGTGTAACAATTAAGTTTTACATCCAAGTTTTACATTACATTTTATTAAATTTAACAGAGTTAGAAGTTAACCTCACTAACCCCCATAACCTCACTGGTTTCCACCTAAACATGACATACCAAGGTTCAAGGTTCTTTCTATATATACGTATATATATATGTATGTATATATATATATATATATATATATATATATATATATATATATATATATAGATATATAGATATATATATATAGATATATAGATATATATGTATATATAGATATATATGTATGTATATATATATATATATTTTTTTATTTTTTTTTTATTTTTATTTTTGAATGATACAGTTAGCGCCCAGTTAGCTCCTAGCGTTTCTCAGCAGCTCTGCCTCCTTTTCGACTACCAGGACATTTAAACAATGGATAACTCGGTTTACATCATCATCACTATTCCAATCAATCTTCTCCACACAGACAAGCATAAACATACTCGACTATCACTAAATCAAATTTAACACACGTTTGTAATGGGGCTAATTCAGTTAACAATAGGGTTCATTCGTTCGGTCAGCAGGGGGCAGTATCCTCTTATACTGAGGAGTAAACTGCCATTAAACGAACAGAAGAAGACGAAAACCCCTGCGCATGCGCGGTACGGATCAGGTAGACCCGATTTGTACGGTCCGACTTCGCACATGCGCAGTAAGGATCGGGGAGTCCTGATCCGTAACTATCTTTTTAGATTTCATTTTTGTCTACATCATATTGAAATGCTTCATTATTGGAAACATTTTAAGAGATACTTATTATTCTTAACATCTTAACAGATACTCTGACCCAGGTCCCCAATCCCAGTCCGCGAGAGCCGGTGTCCCTGCAGGTTTTAGATGTCACCCTGGGTCAACACACCTGAATCACATGATTAGTTCATTACCAGGCCTCTGGAGAACTTCAAGATATGTTGAGAAGGTAATTTATCCGTTTAAATCAGCTGTGATGGATCAAGGACACATCTAAAACCTGCAGGGACACCGGCCCTCGTGGACTGGGATTGGGGACCCCTGCTCTGACCCGTAACTATCGTAAAATGCTTCGACCGGAAGTAGACACCTTTTGCGCATGCGGGGTACCGACTGGGTTTCTGGTACGGCTCGGGTAGCGACAGTCCGTGTCGCTACCTGACACTGACGCATGCAAATCTTACGTCACTTCCTCCTTTTGCCAATATTGCGACATTCAATATATTTGAATGATACGGTTAGCGCCCAGTTAGCACCTAGCATTTCTCAACAGTTCTGCCTCCTTTTCGACTACCGGGACATTTAAACAATGGATACCTCCGTATACAAACAAATTCATGCTTTTCTCCTCAACAGAGTGCGTTCCCTGATTGAACAACAGCACCGTAAAGTAAGAAGAATGGCGCCTAATTACAGAGTTAATAATACAGACTTTGTAATATGTCATGTAAAGATTCATGAGCCAGATGAAGTGTTTACTGACAATTGACAGTGATAGCGGTGACATCATCATCATTATTCCAATCAATTGGAAACATTTTAAGAGAAGTACACTTCGAATTGGGACCGCCGTCGTCGCGTGGCGGTGACGTAATCGCACTCAAAATGCGTACTTCAAGCGTGCAGTCTCTTAATTGGGACACAGCCCATGTCTCAGCTGTTTTTTTTGTTTGTTTGTTTTTCATTCAAACCTTTATTTAAACCTCAGTACAATACAAAATAGAATTAAACAGTACCATATTAATGGTGTTGTACTTACAAAAAAATTACATACCAACCAAATAAAAGAACAATTTTCAGAACCTACAATATAAATATGCTAGGAGGGAAGTAACTGATCAAGCCAAAGAATAAAGTGATTGAAAGATTTTGATTTTTTCACAAACACCAATAGTTTTTATAGCTTTTGGGTTAGTGGAGTTCTTAATTGAATTAAGATACTGTACAAGTTCAAAGGAGAATACATAAAAAGAGGGATGTCTTCCTAAACATTTGGACTTGTGAATATGAAATTTAGCCATTAAAATGAACAAGTTAATCATATACCTGTTATCAAAGTTGAATTGTCTTTGGTTTTTGTGTAGACCAAATAAAACATATTTCCAAAACAGTACAAACCCTTTAAATACATTTTCTGAGATAAAAACACATAAACTCTGCCAAAAATCTTGCACAAGGTTACAAAACCAAAAAAGATGTATAGTAGATTTCTTGGAAGTTTTACAAAAGCTACAGCTTGTATCAATGTCTAAATTGAATTTGCTTTGAAGATAATCTTTAGAAGGATAAATTCTGTGTATTAATTTATAAGAAATATCTTTAATTTTGTTGGTAATTAAAAACTGATTAGGGAGTCTCCAAACTTCGTTCCACATAATACCATCTGACAACTGGTTCCAGAAAAAAATTACATATGGTACCGTGGTTATGCTACTCTGAAATAAAGATCTGATAGATTTATTGTTGTTTTTAGATTGCTTAGAAAAGCAAATCTTGCCAACAAAAGTTTGTATAGGAGATGCCAACGGCCTGTGGAATGAAGTGATATTAGGTTGATTCTTAAACAGCATACAAACCCCTGATGGTATTGAGCCAAATACTTTTGTATAATCATGACGATTTATAGCTAAATTGAAATGTAAACAAAATTCTTCATAGGAGAAAAGCATACTATTTGAATCAAATAATTGGTTGACTAAAACAATGTTATTCCTAAACCAACTATCTAAGAAGAGAGATTTTCTTTTAAATAAAATATCTTTGTTATTCCAGATATAATAACTGTGTGGACTAAAGTTATGCTTGTAAATAAGAGTCCATGCTAAAAAAAGCTTGAGGATGAAAAGCAGAGATTTTTATAGGGATTTTATCAATATCAAAATTACAGGTAAGGAAAAATTCAGTGCCACCTAACTTAAACATGAACACAGGTATAGTATTCCAAATGGAAGTAGGATTAGTAATTAGATTCTTTAACCAATTTATTTTGAATGTGTTATTTAAAGTGTTAAAATCTAACACATTAAGTCCTCCATTGACACACGAGTTCATAAGAAATGTGTTTTTTAATGTAGTGTGTCCTATTTTTCCAGATAAAGTTGAAAGGTAACTTATTAACCTCTTTTATGAGTTTATTATCAAGGTGCAATGCCAATGCAGCGTATGTAAGACGAGAGATACCTTCACGTCTCAGCTGTTTGTGGAGGTAAAATACGTCTGCACAATTACGCTCAGCCATCGTTGTGAGTGCGCACGCCAAGGGCCGGCGAGACATTTATACAGCCGTATATCGCACATGACAAGGCGGAAGAGGAAGTAGTTCCTTTTAATGTAGATAATCCGAATGTTATAGTTTCTTTCCACTGTGTTCCTGTTAATGATAAACTACAAATTTACTCTAAATTACTAAAATATTGATATTTTAATGTGAGAATCGATTCTAGAACATAAATGATTGGAATCGATTTTTCAGGATCGATCCGCACATCACTATTAGGCACTACAGAGCTTTGCATGAGAATAAGGGGAACACCGATTGTGGAGCAAGACCAGGTGAGCCATCAAATACCATGATAATATAGCATGCAGTAATGTTACTAAATGATATAACAATATTATACAGCTGTAATAGGTTACGTGTGTGATATTTATATTTGTGCTTTGTCTTTATTGTCTTTCCTCAGGAGAACAATCTCAAATAGATGAAGACCTGGTTAGCATGGTGATTGAGGACTCCCAGCCATTTAGCATTGTGGAGAACAAAGGATTTAAAAGATTTGTTAAATCATTAAATCCTAGCTATGTTCTCCCCACTAAAAAGGTCATAAGAGCAGTGAAAATGTAGTTTTTACAGAATAAAATGTGGGCAGGACTGAGGCCTCAGTCTGTAGCTGTCCATACCTCAACGTTACAAAAGCACAACCACTGTCCACACCCCAACCTCACCTCACAGTAAATGATCATTTCCATTTTAAGCATTTCCAAATGACCATTTTCGAAACTGCCAATATAAATATACACAGTATACTGCCATCACTACAATATACATGTTTTACACACTCCTTTTGTTGTTGACATTTACAGGCTGTGTGCAAAAGGCCACACTCTTCAAATTCATGCCAACTAATATTTTTACGTCCAGTAGGTGTCCTACTAGAGCAAATGAAGCTTCAAGAAGCTTTGCGCTGGGGTGAACCAATTGGATGAAAAGCTTCAGTGCTTCATGAAGCTTCATCTGTCCATCACTAGCAGGTACACTGACCGCTAGCCACACAGTTTATACTCTTAAATTCATGTGCTCTTTGTACACTCTTGGCTAATTAACTGTGAAGTTTACATTGCAAGTTATTAACACAGAGAGCATTGAAAAACGTATAAGTCTTACCTGCATGTTTGGGTTTAAATTTTTTCCTCAGTTGCCTCCTTTCACGTTATGAGCTCCTCTATGGCTCCACGGGATCCGAAACTGCAGCACTTATTCTGTTCCTGGCATGCATGAATCCAGAGTTAACGATATGTGGCGCCTCCTACTGGATGGAGTGTGTGATATCAAGAAAGACGTCTTAAGAGCTTAAATTAATGTGATTGGTACGGTGGCCCTGAGAGGCCAAAAGCGCTGCAAAAAGAAAAACACTTGCAAAAACAAAAAGCGCTGCAAAAAGAAAAACACTTGCAAAAACAAAAAGCGCTGCAAAAAGAAAAACACTTGCAAAAACAAAAACAAAAAGCGCTGCAAAAAGAAAAACACTTGCAAAAACAAAAAGCGCTGCAAAAAGAAAAACACTTGCAAAAACAAAAAGCGCTGCAAAAAGAAAAACACTTGCAAAAACAAAAAGCGCTGCAAAAAGAAAAACACTTGCAAAAAGAAAAACACTTGCAAAAACAAAAAGCGCTGCAAAAAGAAAAACACTTGCAAAAACAAAAAGCGCTGCAAAAAGAAAAACACTTGCAAAAAGAAAAGCGCTGCAAAAAGAAAAACACTTGCAAAAGCACACACAACACAACGGAAATAGGAAAAAACACAACGGAAATGTTTCTGGGGAGACAATAACCGGACGGACCAGTTGACCAAAACATGCTAACAAGTGCACTGGGACTGGGAGACACTTCAACGAAGTGGAAGCAGAGCGGCCAAAGAGTAAACTTCCAAAAGTAAGTTCTGAATATTATGTCACTTATTTATGTGCAAATGTTTAATAACGAGGAACATTAAAACATTACTGTTGGCCACATGCCGGCAAAGTTATGTGACATTAGCGATGTTTGTACTTTCAGCGTTTACTTTGTTTTAAAGTCTTTACTTTATACGCCGTTAGATAGTCGACCTTAATCTTACAGAGAATGTGATAATTTTGTGGATAATTAAAGTCAGTCATATATCCACAAACACAACAGGCTGAAAGTCAGTGATGCTGCTCGGTTTGCAGTCCTGAATATCACGGCACAAGCAGGATTCACTGCACTGTTAATGTTAATTATGTCATATTGCTGCCTCTGTTCGGTGGTGTTGAGCCAAACGGACTTTAACGTGTGTTTGAACGAGCTGACGGTTCACTCATTGTAGCGACTTCCACAGTCGCTAGAGCCCGGGGATGGAGCCCGCCTATTTGCCTGACGCGCTGTCAACTTTAGCAATAATGCGAGAGGTGGAATTGTTTGCTTGTTTATTAAAGTGTTTACAGAGTAATGTCATCTCAAGATTTGGACTCTTACAACGTCACAGGCTCTAATGTAACAAGACGAAAAATGTTGTGCAGGGTCAACAAAAACTACGGCTACCCAGCCCTCCTCTCTGTCAAAATCAAAACCAGTGAATGACAGACTGACAACGCCCTCTTAATGTCGCCGCTAGCACCCACGTGACTCCCATTACACATCACCATAGCAACCAAACAAATGAAAACCCAGTGATCATCAAAAAATTCAATACATTTGATTATGGTTCCTACACTCATTAAGCTGAAAGAAAGATGCTTTAATCACAGCAGTCACACATGTGTCCACTGTACCAGCTGGGAACTCTTCTTGTTCAGCACTCGTAATAACACTAAATCCTCCTGTTTGTAGCAGTGTGTACACCTGAGACTGTCACCTGTCTGTCTGTCCTGCACTCTGTCTCTGTTTCTTTCTCTCTGATTGTGGAATAAAAGTATGAACATGTGTTTATAAGTTACACTTGTGTTTGAATCCTGCAGCTTATCACACATTTGATTTCCATGTGTGACGACTGCAAGTGTCCAGAGTGAGGACAGACTGAGGGACCCACTGCTGCACATCATCTGTGAGGCTTTGCACCCCCAATGATCCACCAGGAGAAACTCAGCAGTGTGTGAGGAAGAGGAGGAGGAAGAGCCAGCAGCAGCTGACAGATGGCGAGAATAGACAGACTGTTCCCTGTTTGTGAAGGACTGCTAGGAAAGTTTAACATAACTAACTGTCTGTCCTGAATCAGTCTTATTAGGTAATGTTCAAATAATGTTATCATCCAGTGTTTTCAGTGTGGGAGAAAGTACTCAGGGCCTTCAAGTTACACACTATGAAAGGCAGCAACAAGTTTAATATTCAGAAACCTAAAGTATGTATCAGCAGCTGAATGGAGCTAAAAATAATTGTTTGTTTCAGTTCTATGAAGCTTTGAGTATTTTGGATCAGTAGCAGTGCTGTGTTTGTTGCATCATATCGCTGTAATTGTTTATATGCTTTATATATTCTGAGGTAAGTTGATCTATAGTGTTACATCATATTCTATAAGGATGTTATGTGTTTGTAGACTTTCTGTCCAGTTTGACCCATTTAGCAGAAGTCAGCCTTTTTAAGGCTCTGATATCTATTCTGTATGACTTAAAGCAGTTATGACATGGTCTGATTTTCTCACCCAATAAAGGAATATTCAATATATCAGTCTACTCTTCATTCTATCAGAAACAGTTATCACAGCTCGTACATTTGCTTCTTCCACACATATATGTAAGCATTGAGCCAAATTTAGTAATAATGCCAACATATTAAAAGAACAATATTCGTCTCTTATATATAATACATCTATATATACACTGTCACAGATACTTGAGTGTCTTTAAGGGAAGATTTAAGGTGATAGGAAATATAAATAAATGCAACTTGAATCTTTACTGAAGCTCAGTGTTTGACACAGAGTTCACTCACATGTGCTGTACCAGTGTACCTGCACATGTGATGTGACAATAGAAGTGATTTGATTTGAGAGTTCAAACTCACTGCTGTAATAACTGATAATGATTAATATAATAACTATAATATTGGCCATCTCATATTTACACTGACTTTAGTCTCATGAACAACATTAGCTAATTGTTATTTACTAGCTAATCTTATATGACTGTTCAGTACAGATATGAAGCCCAACAATCATGTTTTACAGTCCTGTGGTCTCAGCCTCAGATACTTATTAAATCACACAAAGCTCGTGTAGAAACAAACAAACGAACAAAATATGTTCTCCTTCATTTCTGTCAACCACACGTTTCCCGCTATCATGGTTGCTAGGCAACCTGGGCAGCGCGACGGAGGCTAGACCGTCCCATTTCACAAGCCTCACACTTCCGGCCTTAGCGGTCTTTGAGTACGCGGCCCTTGAGGACCGTTGAGGCTGCGTACTTTAAGGCTGCAGACCCTGAATTGGGATACAGCAATTCAGGGACTGTTTCCCAATTCAGGGTCTGAAATGGGACGGTCTAGCCTCCGTCGCGCTGCCCAGGTTGCCTAGCAACCATGATAGCGGGAAACGTGTGGTTGACAGAAATGAAGGAGAACATATTTTGTTCGTTTGTTTGTTTCTACGCGAGCTTTGTGTGATTTAATAAGTATCTGAGGCTGAGACCACAGGACTGTAAAACATGATTGTTGGGCTTCATATCTGTACTGAACAGTCATATAAGATTAGCTAGTAAATAACAATTAGCTAATGTTGTTCATGAGACTAAAGTCAGTGTAAATATGAGATGGCCAATATTATAGTTATTATATTAATCATTATCAGTTATTACAGCAGTGAGTTTGAACTCTCAAATCAAATCACTTCTATTGTCACATCACATGTGCAGGTACACTGGTACAGCACATGTGAGTGAACTCTGTGTCAAACACTGAGCTTCAGTAAAGATTCAAGTTGCATTTATTTATATTTCCTATCACCTTAAATCTTCCCTTAAAGACACTCAAGTATCTGTGACAGTGTATATATAGATGTATTATATATAAGAGACGAATATTGTTCTTTTAATATGTTGGCATTATTACTAAATTTGGCTCAATGCTTACATATATGTGTGGAAGAAGCAAATGTACGAGCTGTGATAACTGTTTCTGATAGAATGAAGAGTAGACTGATATATTGAATATTCCTTTATTGGGTGAGAAAATCAGACCATGTCATAACTGCTTTAAGTCATACAGAATAGATATCAGAGCCTTAAAAAGGCTGACTTCTGCTAAATGGGTCAAACTGGGCAGAAAGTCTACAAACACATAACATCCTTATAGAATATGATGTAACACTATAGATCAACTTACCTCAGAATATATAAAGCATATAAACAATTACAGCGATATGATGCAACAAACACAGCAGTGCTACTGATCCAAAATACTCAAAGCTTCATAGAACTGAAACAAACAATTATTTTTAGCTCCATTCAGCTGCTGATACATACTTTAGGTTTCTGAATATTAAACTTGTTGCTGCCTTTCATAGTGTGTAACTTGAAGGCCCTGAGTACTTTCTCCCACACTGAAAACACTGGATGATAACATTATTTGAACATTACCTAATAAGACTGATTCAGGACAGACAGTTAGTTATGTTAAACTTTCCTAGCAGTCCTTCACAAACAGGGAACAGTCTGTCTATTCTCTCCATCTGTCAGCTGCTGCTGGCTCTTCCTCCTCCTCTTCCTCACACACTGCTGAGTTTCTCCTGGTGGATCATTGGGGGTGCAAAGCCTCACAGATGATGTGCAGCAGTGGGTCCCTCAGTCTGTCCTCACTCTGGACACTTGCAGTCGTCACACATGGAAATCAAATGTGTGATAAGCTGCAGGATTCAAACACAAGTGTAACTTATAAACACATGTTCATACTTTTATTCCACAATCAGAGAGAAAGAAACAGAGACAGAGTGCAGGACAGACAGACAGGTGACAGTCTCAGGTGTACACACTGCTACAAACAGGAGGATTTAGTGTTATTACGAGTGCTGAACAAGAAGAGTTCCCAGCTGGTACAGTGGACACATGTGTGACTGCTGTGATTAAAGCATCTTTCTTTCAGCTTAATGAGTGTAGGAACCATAATCAAATGTATTGAATTTTTTGATGATCACTGGGTTTTCATTTGTTTGGTTGCTATGGTGATGTGTAATGGAGTCACGTGGGTGCTAGCGGCGACATTAAGAGGGCGTTGTCAGTCTGTCATTCACTGGTTTTGATTTTGACAGAGAGGAGGGCTGGGTAGCCGTAGTTTTTGTTGACCGCTGCACAACATGTTTCGTCTTGTTACATTAGAGCCTGTGACGTTGTAAGAGTCCAAATCTTGAGATGACATTACTCTGTAAACACTTTAATAAACAAGCAAACAATTCCACCTCTCGCATTATTGCTAAAGTTGACAGCGCGTCAGGCAAATAGGCGGGCTCCATCCCCGGGCTCTAGCGACTGTGGAAGTCGCTACAATGAGTGAACCGTCAGCTCGTTCAAACACACGTTAAAGTCCGTTTGGCTCAACACCACCGAACAGAGGCAGCAATATGACATAATTAACATTAACAGTGCAGTGAATCCTGCTTGTGCCGTGATATTCAGGACTGCAAACCGAGCAGCATCACTGACTTTCAGCCTGTTGTGTTTGTGGATATATGACTGACTTTAATTATCCACAAAATTATCACATTCTCTGTAAGATTAAGGTCGACTATCTAACGGCGTATAAAGTAAAGACTTTAAAACAAAGTAAACGCTGAAAGTACAAACATCGCTAATGTCACATAACTTTGCCGGCATGTGGCCAACAGTAATGTTTTAATGTTCCTCGTTATTAAACATTTGCACATAAATAAGTGACATAATATTCAGAACTTACTTTTGGAAGTTTACTCTTTGGCCGCTCTGTTTCCACTTCGTTGAAGTGTCTCCCAGTCCCAGTGCACTTGTTAGCATGTTTTGGTCAACTGGTCCGTCCGGTTATTGTCTCCCCAGAAACATTTCCGTTGTGTTTTTTCCTATTTCCGTTGTGTTGTGTGTGCTTTTGCAAGTGTTTTTCTTTTTGCAGCGCTTTTCTTTTTGCAAGTGTTTTTCTTTTTGCAGCGCTTTTTGTTTTTGCAAGTGTTTTTCTTTTTGCAGCGCTTTTTGTTTTTGCAAGTGTTTTTCTTTTTGCAAGTGTTTTTCTTTTTGCAGCGCTTTTTGTTTTTGCAAGTGTTTTTCTTTTTGCAGCGCTTTTTGTTTTTGCAAGTGTTTTTCTTTTTGCAGCGCTTTTTGTTTTTGCAAGTGTTTTTCTTTTTGCAGCGCTTTTGGCCTCTCAGGGCCACCGTAGATTGGACTTCTTTAACTTATCAAAACCTCACCTTTTTTCAAGTTTTTAACACTAACATGCGTAAGATGACCGAGGGCCTACACAAACATCAAGATTATTTTTAATTCACAGGCTCAAGGGAAATATATGAAACATCAATATATAAAAAACATCAATATATAAAACAAACGTGTTTTTGTGTTTGTCATATTTGATTAAATGGACATTATGGTGTCTCATAAAACTGTGTGTGTGTGTGTGTGTGTATAATTTCAGAATGGCTTCATCAAAGCATCATCGCAGTACCGGTGAGCCGTACACGAGGCTGCCACCCCTAACGGTCAAAGTGATTTGTCTGAAAGAAACCCCTAAAGTCACTGGCTGGCATTTCTGTGATGGAAGTGCAAGGCCCAAAGCTGTCCACAATAATATAAGTGCGGCAGTATGTGATGAGACAAATGTTTTCAGATTTGTGATATTCGAAAACTTGGCCTCCCAAATTAAAGAGGGTAAAACCTATACCATTAGAAATTTCAAAATGGGCAAATTTGGAAGCACACGATCAATGCTTTCAAGTAAGGACACGGCAGTGTACGTCAGTGTGCCCATCCAGGTCAGTCAGCAGCTGGAGGACGAGGCAATGCTGCTTCTGGGGCCACCCACCACCTTGATCCCACTGACCAACGTCAGCCAATCACAGATGATGCACGTGACAGTGAAGGGATGGGTCACAGCTGTAAGTTTTCCCACATTAATTTGCTACTAACACATTAAGATGTAGCTTAAGGTTTTGTTTCATTTTTACTGTTTACTGTTTATTTTTACTGTTAGTTAAAGCTAAAGCACCAAACAATATGTTTATTTTAGTGCACTTGCAAAACAAAAATCAAATAAATGAAAATCAGAGAATGACAAAAGAAAGAGGATGGTTCTTTTGAGTTTTACAGCTTGTAGAGCCAAATCTGAACTATGTACAAGTTAAAATAGGATACGGTTACCTTCTGCAATACACAGATTTATGTCCATTTTTAAAATAAATGTCCTTTAATTTAGATGGAACCCTTGAAAAAAAGGAGCAGAATCCAGCAGTCCCTTTGCAGATCATCAATCTCAAAGAGGTAAGGAATATATATACAGATAGAGAGGAGGAGAGAGAGAGATGGAGACAGATAGATAGATAGATAGATAGATAGATAGATAGATAGATAGATAGATAGATAGATAGATAGATAGATAGATAGAGAGAGAAAGAGATAGAGGGAGAGAGCGAGATAGAGACAGAGATAGATAGATAGAGACAGAGATAGATAGATAGAGACAGAGAGAGATAGATAGAGACAGAGATAGATAGATAGATAGAGACAGAGAGAGATAGATAGAGAGAGAGCTTAAAGAATGTTTTAATTTTACAGGATGAGTCAGAGGTGAAGGTGGCACGAGGCTGTGCTCACCCCAGTCTGTATTGGATCTCCGGTAGAGATCAGTCACTTAAGAGGCAACAACTCGCAGTCATATGGCTTTGCTCTTCATACATCACCATTTACTGTGGTTAAGGTTGGTAAATTACTTTATGCAGTTTCTTGATACTCTTAGTACTGGTCTTAAACTGGCCACGAAGTTCTTTTTCTTTTCTTCTTCTTTTATTATCTACAGCCTGGAAGTGGGATCCATGCAATTAAGCCAAGAGGTTACAGAACCATTGGACAAGACCAAGAGGTCCTGGACTCCAATGACATTCCACACATTGTGTCATCTGACGTGTGGCTAAAAGTGTTCCCAGACAGCCCAGAAATCCTCCCTTCAGTGATCCAGCTGAATTATGAAAAGGGCACCATAATAGATATTCTGATGCCAGAGGAGTAATGCTCTTTATTATTTTCCCAGCATTTTTAGTTAATTATCTAATGTATTTCTTTTTTTAATCTGTTGTTTATCTGTAAGTAATTAGTTAAAGATGAAAATTAAATAAGTTGAAAAAAAAATCAGTTAATTAGTTAATTTTTTTGTGGTGGTTTGTTATTCCTGAATGTTTTAATAAATGCTTTGCAAACTTTAAGGGTCTTATTTAATTTAATAACATAATGTATTTACATATACTTAAAAGGATTTGAGGCGGCAGCACTAAATTAGTAAATTCCAACTGAAGAAAATGGAGGAGAACAACAAGGAGAAAGATGAGGAGGAAAAGAACAGTTTTTACTGCGATTGCATTCCTGTTTTGAGCAAAGGTCCTTGTTTTTACTGTTATTAGCAGCATCTTGAGGCTGTATTTGTTTCCAAGTCTTCACTCTTCAGAGTTTTAGTGTTTCAGTGAATTTGCTCTAACAAATGTAACAGTTGCAGGGTTATAATATCCAACAACTGCTCCACTATATAATCTACTAGAATGAATAGAAACACACACGCACTCATCAGGGTAGATTGTGTCAGTATAACTTTCCAAAGATTTAGGTACACTCTTTTCTGACAGAGAACATGGTCTCTGAAAGAACTTATGCTAGACTAACTTTTTGTGGACTTTATTTCAACTTTCAGGTGGATTACTGACTTCCTGTTTGAGAGGAAGGAATAAAAGCAGATTGCATTGTGCCATGATCGCTACTAAGAAGATGCTGATGACCCCACACATAGACTGTTTGTCACACTGTTCTCTGGCTTTTCTCATTACTTAGGTTTTTCTAATTTACAATTAAAACATTTTCAGCTATTTTCCAACTTCTTCTTCCATGTAAATGTCAGCTTTTAGCACTTTTGTTTTTAGGTGAAATTTCCGTATTTTTCATCTCATTCAAAATTTTTAACATAAATTAAGCAATTAATTCATTTCAGTGCATACATTCAGATTCAAGCATTCACACTGCAGTTTCTTGAGAAAATGCACTTTCTAGTTGTTATTTACTAGCTAATCTTAAAAGGACTTTTCAGTACAGAAATGAAGCCCAACAATCATGATTTCACAGTCCCGTGGTCTCAGCCTCAGATACTTATCAAATCAAAGCTCATATAGAAACAAATGAACAAATAAACAAAAGATTTTCTCCTTCATTTCTGTCAAACAAAGCTGTATGAAACGTTTCCAGTTGTTAGTATCATGGTTGCTTGGCAACCTGGGCAGCAAGATGGAGGCTAGACCGTCCCATTTCACAAGCCTCTCACTTCCGGCCTTAGCGGTCTTTGAGTACGTGGCCCTTGTGGACCGTTATGGCTGCGTACTTTAAGGCTGCAGACCCTGAATCCGGTTGTTCAGTCTGACGTCACTAGCCGTGTCTGGGCCTAAACTCTGCTGCAGGTCCATATATCAAACGATCACTATGGCATTACTGAGAGTTGAAAAACTGTCTAAAGTCTTTCATCTTTAATAAAATTATCAGCGTTCTGCTCTACCAGGTGCAATAATTGATTTTAACATCCAGGCATCCATGAAAACGGAATTTATGACATTTAACGGAGTTAGAAGTTAGCAGGAAGTTAGCTCGCTAGCTTCTATCTAAATACAATATAGCATTTCCTGACTGCGGGGTTTTGGAAACAAATTAAAACGTACAGCTCTGTTATCACTTCCAACATAAATGAAGACAGAAAACTAAACAGCAGTGACGTTTGTAGGGTTACTGAAGTTTGGCTAGCTGGTATATAATGATGTGCTACGTGACCGCTAGCGACACAGCTATGTTAGCATAATATAAACAAGCTAACTTTTTTTCCACTCGATAAACGTTAACGTGAGTGTTCTCGGTGGTCAGGAACAAATGTAATGGCATGGCAGGATGCTGTAAAAGGACCAAACTTCAGCCAGGAGAACAACTGAGATAATCCATCCACAATACGAGGTTAGTCATTCATATACTGCTGCATGGGCTGGGCTGTAGTTACATCCTAAGGTTTTAAAAACTGAGCTTAAATAAATGATTAGCGGTAATAAAAGCCGAGGGAGGTCAACAGTGATCACTGACTGTTTAGGAGCTTTTGAGATTAAATAGAAGAAAATACAAAACATTAAGCATGTTAACAACACAAAAGCCATATTAAACGCAGACTACTTTAGGCCCGGAAGTAGGATTCGTCACGTCATCACTTAACGACCAGATTGGGATACAGCCAATGGTCGTGTCCAAATTCATGGGCTGCATCCTCCTGAGGACCCGGCCTTCGCGGTCTACGTGGGCCGGATCCTCAGAAGGTCGGGTAGGCCGGAAGCAAACGGCTGGGGAAATTGGACAGTCTAGCCTTCTGATTAGCGTCACCGCTGTCTCGGTGGAGTTTAATAAACTCGGCCGTCTGCTCCTTGCTATCTAAAATAAAATAACAGGACACTGGCATAAATTCTCGACCGTCTCACACTTCTGTTTAATCAGTTTTCTGTTTGACGTTTATTCAGCTGTGTGAAAATCCCGGAGGAACCCACCCGGGGGGATTAATAAAGTTTTATTTTATCTAATCTAATCTAATAACTTTAATCTAAGCCAAACCGATTTACTCATGAACAAATAAAACACTGAAAAAAGCCCAACAATAACATTTTTAGGTTGTCTAAGTATATATATATTACGTTTAACCCGAGTAGCGAAACTCCGCGGTGATCTGAAAATGATGTGCCGGGAGTTGTGCGCTATGAATTCTGGGATATGGTAGGCCACAAAGGACACACCCGACCCATCCTTCAAATTCGGGGAAAAGGAGGACGCATTTGTCGGCTGCATTCGGAGGAGTCTACGAATTTGGACAGCCTTCGGCACGTCGCTGTGACGTAATCGGTTTACAAATGCGGCCTCAGAAGGATGCAAATTTCAGCTGCCAACAATGGCGGCCGCTACCAAATTACTCTTATTAATCTTTCTGGGCCACAAAATAAACTTTTAACATATTTTAAGGCGAGAAAGTAGCTGTGTAAGTTACAAATATCTGCTTGGTTTATCAAGACATCGCATATTTGCAAAAGTGTGCCGACGTTTTCGGAGACGTCTGTTACCCACCAGCTCGATAGCAAGCCGGGGGGGGTTCAATGGTCACTCCAGCCGGCGAGAGCAGCGGACTCCCGGCTTCATCGTTTTCAGACCCCCGCTCTTTCGCTACTTAGGTTAAACATGATATAAGTCACTCAGATAACTTAAAAATGTAATTGTTTGCCTTTTTGGGTGTTTTATTTGTTCTGGAGTAAATCGGTTTGGCTGAGATCAAAGTTATTAGATTATTAGATTAAATAAAACTTTATTAATCCATCGAGTGGGTTCCTCCGGGATTTTCACACAGCTGAATAAACGTTAAACAGAAAACTGATTAAACAGAAGTGTGAGACTGTCGAGAATTTACGCCAGTGTCCTGTTATATTTTAGATAGCAAGGAGCAGACAGCCGAGTTTATTACACTCCACCGACACAGTGGTGACACAAATCTGAAGGCTAGACCGTCCCATTTCACAGCCTCGCACTTCCGGCCTTCTCCGTCTTTGAAGGACCCGGCCCACGTAGACCGCGTAGGCCGGGTCCTCCGAAGGATGCAGCCGACGTTTTGGGACACAGCTAATGTCTGGTGCACGCTTCGTGGTCCCATATATCCCACAATCCATAGCGCGGCGGTGGGTGTGGATAATTTTGCTGCAAAATACGGCAGAAGGCAGAACGGGAGCGGCCGAAGAGTGAACTGTCAAAAGTAAGTACTGAATATGATGTCACTTATTTATGTGCGAATCTTTAATAATGAAGAACATTAAAACATTACTGTTGGTCACATGTCGGCAAAGTTATGTGACATTAGCGATGTTTGTACTAACTTGGTTTTAAAGCCTTTACTTTAAAATATAAACCGTTCAATAGTCGACCTTAATCTTACAGAGAATGTGATGATTTCATGGATATTTAATCCAGAAATTTAGTAATGCCAACATATTAAAAACAATATTTGTCTCCTATATATAATACATTTATATATACAGTGTCAAAGAAACCTGTCTTTGAGTGAAGATTTAAGGTGACAGGAAATATAAATAAATGCAGCTTGAATCTTTACTGAAGCTCAGTATTTGAAACAGTCATTCACTGCTGTAATAACTAATAATGATTGAAATAATAACTTTAATATTGGCCATATTATATTTACATTACCAAAGTAAGATGACTTTAGTCTCATGAACAGCATTAGGTAATTGTTATTTACTAGCTAATCTTAAAATGACTTTTCAGTACAGAAATGAAGCCCAACAATCATGATTTCACAGTCCCGTGGTCTCAAGTTATGTAACATTAGCAGTGTTGGGAAGGTTACTTTTAAAATGTATTCCACTACAGATTACAGAATATATGCCCCAAAATGTATTTTGTAACGTATTCCGTTACGTTACTCAATGAGAGTAATGTATTCTGAATACTTTGGATTACTTAATATATTATCATGCTTTTTACAACTGCATGAATGTACTGTTGCTCTGTGATTTATTACTATTACTGAAGGTCCGCGGCTCTGAACCGTAGTAAAGGGACCTCTGGCTAATACGTCGGTTCCGTGTCGGGCTCATAGCCGAAAAATAGAGACAGAGAGAGGTGTTGAAGGCTGCTCCAACGGAACCTATTGTTTTTGGAGGAAAACACGGTGTACAGTCGAGTCTTAATAGCTTACTTACAACTGGGCTCGTCAGGCACTCTTCTTGGCTGCAGTGGTTATTATTGTTTCTGCTCGGTGACAGCTCGTACTTTTCCACTCACATTTTCCTCCCTCCTCGCGTTCACAGACACATAACGGGTATGGCAGTCCATTCTCCCTGCAGCACGGACTACACTGCCATAAGGCTACATTCTTTAGGCTTAGCACAACAACAAAAAGGCGCTCTCTCACCCAGGAAACACACAGTCGCAGAGAGAGTGCGTCACCATGGCAACCGTAACGCTGCCGCCTGGAACAACAGAACATAGCTGTCAAACAACAACCAAACAGGCCTGACCCGCCACAATATGAAACAGGAAACAGGAAAAATACCACAGTTTATCCACCATTTATTGCAACAAAGTAACTGTATTCTGAATACCACCTTTTTAAACGGTAACTGTAACGGAATACAGTTACTCATATTTTGTATTTTAAATACGTAACGGCGGTACATGTATTCCGTTACTCCCCAACACTGGACATTAGTGATGTTTGTACTACATCAGCGTTAACTTGGTTTTAAAGCCTCTACTCTGCCCAGTTTGACTCATTTAGCAGAAGTCAGCCTGTTTAAGGCTCTGATATCTATTCTGTATGACCTAAAGCAGTTATGACATGGTGTGATTTTCTCACCCAATAAAGGAATATTTAATATATCACTCTACTCTTCATTCTATCAGAAACAGTTTTCACAGCTCGTACAATTTTGTTTTTACACATATATGTAAGCATTGAGCCAAATGTAGTAATGCCAACATATTAACAATATTTGTCTCATATATAATACCTCTATATATACACTGTCAAAGATACTTGTCTTTGAGTGAAGATTTAAGGTGATAGGAAATATAAATAAATGCAACTTGAATCTTTGACCCAGAGTTCAAGCTCACTGCTGTAATATATCCTGTAATATATATTTATATATCATAATAATCTGACAATACATATAATAGTGTCCATATTATATTTACATTACCACAGTGAGATGATTTTAGTCTCATGAACAACATTAGCTAATTGTTATTTACTGACTAATCTTGAAATGACTGTTCAGTACAGAAATGAAGCCCAACAATCATGTTTTACAGTCCCGTGGTCTCAGCCTCAGATACTCAACTAATCACAGTGATGTCATGGCAAAAATGAATGACCAACAAAACATTTTTTCTCCTTCATTTCTGTCACACAAAGCTGTATGTAACGTTTCTCGCGGTTAGTATCATGGTTGCTAGGCAACCTGAACAGCGCGGCGAAGGCTAGACCGTCCCATTTCACAAGCCTCTCACTTCCGCACTTCTTGTACTTATAGTACGCACCGTACGTAGTACGCGTAGTGCGCGTAGTGCGCGTACTTCAAGCGTGCAGCCCCTGAATTGGGACACAGCCGTGGTTTGCGACACATGTGGCAAAAAAGTGCTCCAAGAGTGAGGTGTTGTGGCCATACTAGGGAGACATTCAAAAGACCTGTTTGGGGGGGGGGGGTGTCCAAATTCAGAGGCTGCTTCCACCTGAGGACCCAGCCTTCGCGGTCTAAAGAAAGCCGGGTAGTACGTCATGAGCTCCCTCGGTGGAGTGAAACTCTGCTGTCTGCTCCTTGCTATCTAAAATATAACCGGGCGCTGGCGTAAACTCTTCTGTTTAATCATTTTCTGTTTGACGTTTATTCAGCTGTGTGAAAACCCCGGAGGAACCCTCCCGAGGGATTAATAAAGTTAAATTTACATTAGCCTTGTTCTGCTAGAAGCTTCTTCCTGTTAAAAGGAAGATTTTTCTTTCCACTATAACCACGTCCTCGCTCATAGGGTTCTTCTGATTGTTGGGGTTTTCTCTGTATTATCGTAGGGTCTTTACCTTATAATATGAACTGTTGTTGTGATTTGGGATTATACAAATAAAACTGAATTGAATAAAATTGATAACCCTACTCAGTGCATATGCTGCCTACACTAGCTATGGTACTTAAAAAACAAAACAAAAACAAGTACTATTGTGTTATCAGAGCTTCATGTCTAATTCTTTCCATTAATATCTGTTCTATTCAATTCAATTCAATTCAATTTTATTTATATAGCGCCAAATCACAACAAATGTCGCCTCAAGGCGCTTCATAGATACAGAGAAAAGCCCAACAATCATATGACCCCCTATGAGCAAGCACTTTGGCGACAGTGGGAAGGAAAAACTCCCTTTTAACAGGAAGAAACCTCCGGCAGAACCAGGCTCAGGGAGGGGCGGCCATCTGCTGCGACCGGTTGGGGTGAGAGAAGGAAGACAGGATAAAAGACATGCTGTGGAAGAGAGACAGAGATTAATAACAGATATGATTCAATGCAGAGAAGTCTATTAATACATAGTGAGTGAGAAAGGTGACTGGAAAGGAAAAACTCAATGCATCATGGGAATCCCCCGGCAGCCTACGTCTATTGCAGCATAACTAAGGGAGGATTCAGGGTCACCTGGTCCAGCCCTAACTATATGCTTTAGCAAAAAGGAAAGTTTTAAGCCTAATCTTAAAAGTAGAGATAGTGTCTGTCTCCCGAATCCAAACTGGAAGCTGGTTCCACAGAAGAGGGGCCTGAAAACTGAAGGCTCTCCCTCCCATTCTACTTTTAAATACTCTAGGAACAACAAGTAGGCCTGCAGAGCGAGAGCGAAGTGCTCTAATAGGGTGATATGGTACTACAAGGTCATTAAGATAAGATGGGGCCTGATCATTTCAGACCTTGTATGTGAGGAGCAGGATTTTGAATTCAGTTCTGGATTTAACAGGAAGCCAATGAAGGGAAGCCAAAACAGGAGAAATATGCTCTCTCTTTCTAGTCCCTGTCAGTACTCTTGCTGCATCATTTTGGATTAGCTGAAGGCTTTTCAGTGAGTTTTTTGGACATCCTGATAATAATGAATTACAGTAGTCCAGCCTGGAAGTAATAAATGCATGAACTAGTTTTTCAGCGTCACTCTGAGACAGGATATTTCTAATTTTAGAGATGTTGCGCAAATGGAAGAACGCAGTCTTACATATTTGTTTAATATGTGCGTTGAAGGACATATCCTGGTCAAAAATGACTCCAAGGTTCCTCACAGTGTTACTGGAGGCCAAGGTAATGCCATCCAGAGGAAGAATCTGGTTAGATACCATATTTCTAAGCTTTTCAGCGCCGAGTACAATAACCTCAGTTTTATCTGAATTAAGAAGCAGAAAGTTAGCGGCCATCCAGGTCTTTATGTCTTTAAGACATTCCTGCAGTTTAACTAATTGGTGTGTGTTATCTGGCTTCATGGACAGATAGAGCTGGGTGTCATCTGCATAGCAGTGAAAATGTATGCTATGTCTTCTAATGATGCTGCCTAAGCGAAGCATGTATAATGTAAACAGAATTGGTCCTAGCACTGAACCCTGTGGAACTCCATAATTAACCTCAGTGTGTGAAGAGGACTCTCCATTTACATGCACAAATTGGAGTCTATTACATAGATATGATACAAACCACTGCGGTAAAGTACCTGTAATACCTACAGCATGTTCTAATTGCTCTAATAGGATATTATGGTCAACAGTATCGAATGCTGCACTAAGGTCTAGCAGGACAAGCACAGAGATGAGTCCACTGTCAGAGGCCATAAGAAGATCATTTGTAACCTTCACTAAAGCTGTTTCTGTGCTGTGATGAACTCTGAAACCTGACTGAAACTCTTCAAATAAACCATTCCTCTGCAGATGATCTGTTAGCTGTTTGACAACTACTCTTTCAAGGATTTTTGATATGAAAGGAAGGTTGGAGATTGGCCTATAATTAGCTAAGACTGCTGGGTCTAGAGATGGCTTTTTGAGTAAAGGTTTAACTACAGCCAGCTTGAAGGCCTGTGGTACATAGCCGATTATTAGAGATAGGTTGATCAAATTTAAGATCGAAGAATTAATTAATGGCAGGACTTCTTTGAGCAGTTTTGTAGGAATGGGGTCTAAAAGACACGTTGATGGTTTGGAGGAAGTAATTATTGAAGTTAACTCAGAAAGGTCAATTGGAGAAAAAGAGTCTAACTTAACATCAATGGTACTAAGAGTAGCTGTAGATAATATTACATCTGTGGGATGATTATTGGTAATTTTTTCTCTAATGATAATAATTTTATTTGTGAAGAAGTTCATGAAGTCATTACTAGTTAACGTTAAAGGGATGGTTGGCTCAAAAGAGCTCTGACTTTTTGTCAGCCTGGCTACAGTGCTGAAGAGACACTAGAACCACACTTTGAGCTTAAAAAAATGCCTTCAGACTTGTGGGGATGGACATTTTGTCCCCGTGAGTGACTGTTGGTCCCCAAAAGTATAGTAGCATGCCAATTTTCTGTCCTCACAAAGATGTCTAAACATGTACACACACACACACAAATCTGAGCCACTGTGGCTGAGGGGGTTGAGAACCAGCTGCGAGGTTGGTAACACTTTGCCACACACAGCTTCAGCTCTCATATTTGATTTATTTACATCCAGAAAAAAACTAAAACTCCTCAGAGGAGCCGCGACTAAGCCTTTTTACCCATGGGACTTGCACGCATTGTTTCTGGGGTCCTGGAAGCTATTTGGACCTAGGTTTTTGTTTGTTTTTCCTTGATTTGCCCTTCACTGTAGCAGTATACCAATTATCCTAGTAAAGCTCTTCTTGTTTTCTTCCTGTAACCAAGTTTTGACTTTAGCACAAATGCTAACTGTAACAATGAGCCTCTCTCCAGACTGTTAAATTAAAACAAAAAGAGTTAAACTGCTGTTTCTTGTGTCTCTTTTGTCCGGTCTGTCGGTAGAAGATGCCAGTGACTTGGGCCTGGCCTGCATGCAGTCCAGACTTGGGGGGCTAGGCGGGGTAGTGACAGTGGATCCTCAGGGCCACTGGGCTGCCCGCTTCAGCAGAAACTACATGTCGTGGGCTGCAGCCCAGAGGGATATTATGCACTATGGCCAGTACTCTGGAGAAAACTTCACCCAAAGCATCAACTGATGGATGTTGTTGCTCTTTTTTTTAACTATCATTTTTAAGGGAGAATTTGATACTACTTGGACAACAAAAGAAATTCAGTACAAGTTTATCCAGGTGCTAAGATAGATGGTCATTGTGCATTTGATTAAAACACAAAGTTATAACACAAAATGTTTTTATCTGCAAAGGCTTACAGAGCCTATGAATTCTAGGCTGGAACTAATTTCAGATTACACTCTTAAAACTCCTGATCTTTAATGCAGTCTTAACATTGCCTTAGTGCTTGTATGTTAGCAATCACATCAGGCCTAGCAAGGGCTTTATTTAGGATAAATGGTATTAAGCAATAAGTTCAAAATCACCAGTAAGTCATGTGTAAATGATTGTTTTTGGCAGCATTGTACCAGGAACCAAGTCCAGACCGTAACCGTGAATACCCATGAACGTTCTTTTATTGTATGTTCATTAAGTTCAGGTTTCGAGTGAGTCTGTGCAGGAAGCAAAGTGGACACGAGTCCTGTAGGTCCTGTACAGGACTTAAGAACTCCAAGCCATTCATCTGATCTCATTTCTTAAGAATAAAATTACAGAGTTGTTTAAATTTCTTGATTGAAAAAAAGATTTTTCGTGAGATTTTTTTCAATGAATGTCATTTTGAATGTTTGAATGGCAATCACTGCAAAATAAATTGGAAACTGAAAATGTGGTGTGGGGATTTTAAATAAACTGAATCGAAATATTTGTGAATGTGATCTTCAGATGTTTTATTTTTACCGTTTTTGTGTTAATGTGATATCAGTGTAAATTACTGAACCTCTTCAGCTTCCACTAATCTGCTCTTTGATGACGTTGTGCAATCAAGTATTGTGAACATTTTATAGAGAACTCCTGCCTTGCTGCTTTATGTGTGTTAAATGTGCTGGCGGATGAACTGACCCAGTGTCTGTGAAGAGCTGCTGATCACATAATGATTGTTAATACTGATTGTAATGCTATCTTTGTTTCTTCTTGGAGTTCTCTATTTCTCTTATATCTCAAATAAGAGTCTGGATGGACAAGAGGCTGTTTTACGCGTCGGTTTGTGCAACAACGACGGTAAAACCATCGTGTCGCTCGGCCATTCGCTTGTTTTATTTCTCACAAACCTTTCACAAAAAAAGCACCATATCCTTTTCAGGTTTTTCAAAATAAAACATGTAATAACTATAAATGGCGCTAACATTCCGGCCCCTAATTGTTACTTCTAAGGCATAACAATTACATATTAACACAATAAAGCGTCATTTAATATCAACACTCAGAATCTAACTGGCTTAACCAAACATTATATGAAACATAAGTCATATGTGTTGAACATAAATCTGTTACACATGAGGCTGAGATTCAAACTGTTGCCTCCATTTCAAGCAATAAACATAACTTGTCGATAGGCCTCTCCAAAACACTAGTTTTGGTTTTGACAAACACACGTCTGACAAGTCCAATGTGAGTCTGGAACTGATCTCTCAACCTTTCCCATTAACCAGGAACTTCTTGGTGCACTGTCATCAACTATGAGAACAACATCTCCTGGTCTCAGATTTCTCCTAGTCACTAACCACTTCTGTCTTTCTTGTAGAAGCGGCAAATACTCTTTAGTCCAACGCTTCCAAAAAATGTCTGACAGGTACTGCACCTGTCTCCACCTCATTTATGCAAGAATCAGTCTCAAGTGAGTGGGCAACTTCTATGTGTATTGCTCTAACAGCAAGACATGTAAACAATACACCATATTGCTTAACTCTGCTGCGCCCATGCTTGACCTCAAAAGGTCCAAAATAGTCTATGCCCACTTTGTGAATGGAGGTTTGTCAGGAATCAGGCGATCTTGTGGCAAGTTTGCCATTCTTTGTTCACCAGGTTTCGCAGATGTCCTTCTACATGTTACACACTTTGACAGGATCTTTCTTATTGCTGAATCTGCCTGTGGAATCCAGAATCTTTCTCTCAGCCTGGATAATGTGCAATTCCTTCCTCCATGACCTGTTTCTTGGTGAATGTGTCTCAGAATCAAAGTAGAAACATGATGACCTTTAGGGAGAATCACTGGATGCTTAACATCGGCTGGTGGTGCAGACTCATGCAACCTACCGCCAACCCTTAAAACTCCATCCTGGACAAAAGGACCCAGCTTCGCAATGTGACTGCTCCTTTAAAGCTTGTTACCTTTTTGAAGACTTTCAATTTCTTCTGCGAAGCTTTGATTTTGACAAAACTTAACAATCTCAATCCCTTTGCAACATCTGCAGTAGTAAGTGAAGATCCCTTAATACATGTTTTGAACTGCTGCATTTGACCTGCAACCTTTTCAGATTTCCTTTTGCTGCTTTCACAGCCACTTGCTTGTGACATGAGAAGCTTCCGATGTGCACTTAACCTGCGAAGCAGCTGCTTGAACATAAGTATCCAGGAAACTGCCTTTTTTAGACGGAACCAGTCTGAATAGTGAGAGATCAGTTTGTTTACTGGATTTTCATGTAATTTTGTAACATCCACACTCATCACCTCTTTGACGTTCGACATCATTTTTTGGTGTTTCTTTAATGTCCGATGGAATTGGCCAGTTTTTCTTATCTTTTGTCAAAAACTCTGGCCCAGCAATCCAGTTTGAACACTTCATGAATGTGTCTGTGTTCATTCCTCTTGAAGCGTGGTCAGCAGGGTTTAATTCAGAGTTCACATACATCCACTGACTTGGTTTTGTGTTGTCTCTAATAAGTGACACTCTATTTGCTACAAATGTCTTAAATCTGATGTTCTCACTGGAAATGTACTTTAAAACAGTGGTACTGTCAGACCAAAACACAGATTTTTCTTGTGGCATTTGCATTTCCTTTCTCCTGAGCTTGTCCATTTTTACAGCAACTGCAGCTGCTGTCAACTCGAGACGTGGAATTGTTATCTGCTTCAGAGGAGACACTCTGGACTTGCCAATAATGAATGAGCAGTGAGTTTCTCTTTTCTAGTTTGTGATACTGAGGTAAGTAAGGACTCCATAACCTCTCTCACTGGCATCAGCAAAGTGGTGCAATTGTGTAGATATGACCACTCCAGATCCAGCAGGTTTCAAACACCTGTTGACGGTAAAGCCATGAAGTTTTGAAAGCTCTGAATGCCAAACTTGTGACCTTTGAGCCAGTTCAGCTGGGATTTCCTCATCCCATGCGATCGTCCTGCCACATAGCTCTCGCAGGATGATTTTTGCTGTCAGAATGACAGGAGACAAAAAGCCCAAATGGGTCATATATTGCACTTACAAATGAGAGGATGCCTCGCCTAGTCTTTGGCACAGGTTTTTCAGTTATCCTGATCTTGAATACATCTGTCTCTGTGCACCAGTTCACTCCTAGGACTCTTTCATCTGGTAGTGAATCATGTCTCAAATCCAAATCTTTAATCTCTTTTGCTCTTTCCTTTTCAGGAATGGAAGCAAGGACAACTCTGCTGTTGCTCATCCACTTTGTTAAGTGAAATCCTCCACTCTCACACAATGCGGTCAGGTCCCTGACCATAGTACATGCCTCTGTTTCATCTGAAATTGACAGAAGACAACCATCTACATAAAAATTGTTCAGAACAGCGTTAACTGCTGCTAGTGGCATTTTTTCTTTAGCATCTTCTGCTGCTTTGTTTAGTGCATAGTTTGCACAGCTTGGGGAGGATGTTGCCCCAAACAAGTGCACCATCATTTTGTATTCTTGCAGAGGTTCATTCAAGTTCCCGTTTGGCCACCAGAGAAAACGCAAAAGATCACTGTCCTCTGGAGGTACTCGCACCTGGTGATACATAGCTTCTATGTCTGACATCAAGGCAATGTGATCCCACCTAAACCTTGTTAGTACTCCAATCAGTGTGTTCGTTAGGTCTGGCCCTTGTAAGAGTTCTTCGTTCAGTGATTTCCCTTGAAAGGATGCTGCACAGTCAAAAACTACACGGAGTTTTCTTTTCTGGGGGTGGTACACTGCATGGTGTGGTATGTACCAAACTCTCTCATTTTCAGGGGTAGTCTTTGTGTTTGGTACCTGAACTGCATAGCCTTTATTCAGCAAGTCAGACATGAAGCTCTGATATTCCTTGTGAAACTCTGTGTTTCTGATTAATTTTCTTTTCAGATTCTCTGCCCTCTGCATTACTGCACTGCGGTTGTTTGGCATTTTGACAGCTTTGTTTCTCAAAGGAAGACCTATGCTATAATGACCATTAATCCTTTCAACTGTGCCACTGACAGAATCCATAAACATGATGTCTTCTCGTGACATTTCCTGTTTTTCCTCAGAAGCTTTCTCTGGAAAATCATAGTTGAGCTGTTGCATCAAAAGATTCTCAACATTAGTGACAGAGATGCGGTTTACTGAAACACTCAGCTCTCTGTCAGAAGGAGTAGAGCAAGAATCTCTCTTGAGAGGGCCATTGATAACCCAACCCAGGACTGTTCGAACAGCATATGGACCGTTATCTTTACTATGAATAATCTCACATGGTTCCATAGCCTTGTGCACATCACATCCTATAAAAAGTCCAATGTCTGCATCTAAATGTGGGAACTTGATTTGCCGAAGATGTGGCCACTTTTTTAAGTCATCCTGTGTAGGGATGTTCTCTCTAGACACTGGAATGTCTGCATGAGTGTAAATGTCAGGAAAATCTATATGGGTTTCTCATTTAAACCACACACTTCTAATCCTGACAGGTGGTAACTTGTCACCATCTTTTCTTGTCCCATTGTGCGAAGCATGAATTTTGTCTTCTTACCTTCTACACCCAGTTGTCTCATCAGCTTTTCTGAACAGAATGTGGCTTGGCTCCCATTGTCCATGAATGCATAAGTCTCAATCATCTTATTGCATTTCTTTAACTTAACCCACACAGGAACGATCGATAACACATGAATGCCTTTTCCGGCCCCTGTGGCTCCACAAATTCTGCCTGAAGTGTGTGTTTCATCACTTGTTGTGGGAATGTCTGAGACATTTCTCTGGATGCAATCGTCTGCCTTACTGTCCTCCTCCCTTGTCCAATAAAGCATACTTGGATGTCTCTTAGAGCAGTACTCACACAATGATCTTTTCTTACAGTCCTTACTCAGATGACCTTGTGTCAGACATGCAAAGCACAGACCCTTTGCTTTAAGGAACTCTAGTCTTTCTTTGTAAGGCTGGTTTCTGAACTTTTGACATTCTGCCAGCGTATGCAGTTTTTTACAGTATATGCATGGTTTATGGAAGGCATTGCTATATGCTCTCACCTTTGCAGACGACTTTGCTTTATCTTCAGCATCCTTAATGTCACCAAACAAAGGATCTGCAGCTATTTTTGCTTGTCTGTTTATGAATCTGACCAGATCTGAGAACTTTGCTCTCCTTCCACTTGTTTCTTGAATGTCAAAAGCAGAGACTCTCCACATTTCTCTCATTTTGTATGGCAGTTTAGAGACAATAACTCTGAGGTTCGTGGGGATCTCCATCTCTTGGAGTTGACTGATGTCTTGCATTGCATTGTTACAACCAGTGAGAAACAGTGAATAGCTATGAAGAGCCTTTGCATCATCTGTTTTGATTTGTGGCCAATCAAATGCTCTGTTCATGTAGGCAGTTGCACTTCTCAGTTCATTACCATAATGACAAAACAGCAACTTCCCTGCCTCACTGTAGCCTTGTTGAGGATTCATGTGCTGACAACTTCTTACCAAATCTCTGGGCTCACCTCTGGTGAACTGTTCAAGGTAATATAACCTGTCACTGTCAGTTTTGTCATGAATTGTATGGTCAAAGGCTCTTATAAATGGTATGAACTCAAGTGGATCACCACTAAAGATGGGAATGTCTCTTTGAGGCAAATGTGACAGTCTATGTTGTTTGCCTAACATCTCAGTGATATCATTTTGTTTCAACATGACTTCACATAGATTCATTGGAATAACACTGGCATCGGTTTGGTGTCATCATGTTCACCTTGTACCTTTGGCTCTTGGAAGCTGAACTGCTTAACAGCTGATTCACACTGTTCCACATCATTTTTACAGCTCTCATATTCACAGTCCTCTAACACTTTTATTTTGGCTGTAGAAGCAGCAATAGCTGTCTCGATCTCAAGCTGTTCTCTTCTTGCTTTTAACTTACATTCTTCAATGTCCAAGGCTTGTCTCTGTTTTAAGGATGCGGCTCGTGCGAGCAGAGCAGTGCGCTCTGCTTCTTCTTTCTGCCGTACAGATGATACCAAAGAAACTCTGGACGACCTCGATGAGTGGCTACTGACTGAGCTTCTTCCAATGCTGGTACCCGATTTCTTTGCAGTTGGTCTAGCAGTCACTGACACGCTGTCATCTGGGCTCATGTCATCTTGATGCTGATGTCTTGTTACGATGATCCATTTCTCAACTTCAGTCATAAACACACTGAACTACTCCTTTTTTAGATTGAACCAGAGCATCTGGTCCACATTCCTTTCATCTTCTGGCAACAGCGACAGTACATCGTCATTTGCCCGTAAGAACTCTTCATGCAGCTTTGAAAAGTTACTTAAATGTTCATCAACAATGTCAAGGCTTTCATTCTCTTTCATCAGTCCGCTAATTTTATTCATTTTTGAAATTAATTGTGACAGCTTGAACCTTCTTGCGTTTATGTGCCTGCCGAGCTGTTCTTCCAAACCTCTTTCGGTGTACTTTTGTGCCCTCTTGTGGCCAGTCCCGCTACTGCAGCTCTGTGCCCTGGGCCTGGAACCTTGCGGGTCTTTACCTGCCATCTCTGCTCCTTTTACACAACTTCTTATTCAACAAGTGATCATGAAACAAATGGTCTATGACACAAAGCTGAGGCATTCGTAGTTAGTGTCATCTTCTTAAGACCAAAAACACTGTCACTGACTTATTTGTAAAAAGTTGAGAATCGCAATTGTTCAATTTTAGCACGACTTGTAGCTTGGCAGCATATCATAGTCCAAAACTTTATCCATGAAAGCTTATTTCTTCTTTTCTTAGATTCTTTATGCATACAGCTCTGTGCACTTAACTGACTTGCTGTATCGAACTTTGTACGATCTCATAGCGATGCAGTCGTCTCGCTGGGAGCATGATGGTTTTACTTAATGTAAATCTTAATGTTAATCTTTGTTTCTTCTTGGAGTTCTCTATTTCTCTTATATCTAAAATAAGAGTCTGGATGGACAAGAGGCTGTTTTATGCGTCGGTTTGTGCAACAACGACGGTAAAACCATCGTGTCGCTCGGCCATTCGCTTGTTTTATTTCTCACAAACCTTTCACAACAAAAGCACCATATCCTTTTCAGGCTTTTCAAATTAAAACACGTAATAACTATAAATGGCGCTAACATTGATGCTTTGTGTTAGACACTGAAGAGGACAATAAATGCCTTTAATCCCTGAACAGAGTGTGTTTTATGCTTTGTTTACTCACAAACTCCGTGTGTAGAGGAGTGCTCATGTGTTAAGCACGAACTCTATTTGTTTCCTCCACTAGATGGTGCTGTCTCAATACAGAGTAACAGAAGAGGACGGAGAGCTTCTTCTGTAGAGCTTCTCGAGCTGCGAGCCTTTTTTTTTCTTTTGCTTTCTGCCAGAAGAGAGAAAATATCCAGATATAGGGAATTTACAATGTCTGAGTAACAGGATGTTAGAGTGGAGACTTGTTATTTTGATACTTAGTATCCACATAGACTGTTTCACAGGCAAGATGTGTCGAACATCTTAAATGAACAGTGCCAAAATGCTTTTCTAAATCTTATGACCACATAAACAGGATGAAAAAAATATACATAACGTTAAGGAAAATATAGTAATTGAATTCCCATCTATGTTGGTACAAGTGAACTAAAAGAACTTAGAATAAGTCAAACATATAAGCCACATACAGCCCGTTTTGATCCCAAGTCCCCTTCCTGTGTCACAAATCAAATGTTGAATCGCTCTACTGTTTTTACATAAGAAACAAAAGAACAATTTTAACAGTAATTTGCTTTGTGTGTAAATGTGAAAATAGTGCCCTAAAGGGGGGATCTTGAAAAGGGAAACAGAAAAAGAAATGAGAGCAGAGACATTACATTAGAAGACCTCCTACACGGGCTTCTTAGCTTATTCCTAGTGTGGTCATATTTTGGAAAAAATAATTAAGATTGCATTAAGCTTTCTGGGGAGACATCTCATGGACATGGACATCTCAGGCACTGCTCTTTATCCAGATGAAAGTAAATGTTCTTAATGTAGAGATACAGTAGGTAGAGTCCATTCAGTCCAGTGACCAGCAGGAGGTGCCACCTCTGGCTGCAGAAGGTAACTAGGAAAATTACCACCAGGCACCTTTGATTCATGACCTCAGTAAACTCTTTTCTGATTAATTTTATTACAAGAATAATTTATGTTTCTTATTGTTTAATAAAAACAAAAAACAAAAACAGACCTGCCCAGACACAGTGTATATCATATACACTGCATGGCTTCCTTTCTCCCATGTGGCAAACAGTATCAACAATATCACTACATCCTGGAGTGCACAATCACTATTCTCTGTCACAGGGGGCTTGTTTCTGTGTAAGTATGAATTGTTCTGTTGTATTGCATTATTTTTTTATACATTTCTTTCACATGTTTACATGTGGTGTATACAGCTGAAAAAGAAGCTATGAAAATCAATATGCGCTACTGTTTAATGGAAAAAGAGAATGTTCTTTTGAAGAATCCACAGGTAAAGTCCTGAACTGTTTATCCAAGTTTGGGTGATGGGTACATCCTCAACAGATCATCAGCTGATCACACTGCTAACAAGTTTGGTTACTGCTGCTGTGGAGACTGTTTAGCTGTCTTTAGGAAAGGTATCTATTTCTCAGATATAACCTACCATCCCAGGGAAAGAGCAGCCATGGGAAAGTTGGGGAGAGTGCTGTTAAAGACATTTAAAGATGCCCAAATGGCTGCAGAGCATCTTGTTTCTACACCTTTCAGATGATCAGTGATCACCTGTGTGTCAATCCCAGGGAACGCTCTACACATCACATCATCGCTGCTCTCTGGCTGCTTCTAAGAGATCAGTGAAACCCGATCATTACCCCTGTGCTTGTCTCTCTGCTGCTATGTTTGTATTTTCAGGTATATGAAACTTACATTTGCTTAGTAAACAGGACCACCCCTGACGTGGTTTCCTTCATGAAAACTGCGTGTTCTACGTTTAGATCAGCACCTCTTTTGAGATTGAACTGACTCTCCAGTTGAAAGATAATGATCTACTGTCTAGACGAATTGACACTAATGAGTCTTTCCATTCTGTCGCTGCTGCTCAGATCGTGATTACTAATGCAGAGGCTTTTTCCAGTAAAGGCAGTAAATGCCTTTATCCCTGTCGGTTGCGTGTTTCCTACCTTATTTGCCCATGAGACGTGTTGGAGTGCACTGATGTCTGTTCTCCAGCTTTGGCTGTATATATTAAACCGATAGAGGGATCTGACTCAGTCAATATTAACAGAACCAAAAGTAATACATTTTCCTACTTTTTCATATTTATGGCCATTTTATAAATCTAAAGAAGTGCTTCAGAGGTCACTTTGAGTCTGACCTTTGATCTTCGACCGTCAAATTCTAATCAGTTCAGTTTTAAGTCGAGTGAAGCTTTGTGATATTATGTTCATATGATAGACAGCTGGTTGGAGTAACACAAGGACGGACGGGTTACCTGAAAACCTAGTGGCCATAACTGTGCAAAGTGTTTTATGGATTGTCCTGATGGTCAACAGGGAAATGGTAACAATAAACCGGATAAAAGGACTCTTACCACACATAACTAAACCAATGTAGAGAACAGTAGCTGTCAGGGCTCTGTGTGCGGGCAGGCGGAGAGGAGGATCCAAACGCAGGACTCGAACACTGAATTGTAACTCAAAAAACCTCAGCTTTATTTGCTTGCAGAAAACAAAAGATGACACTGAGCAATGGTACTGAACATGAAAAACTGACACGAAAACACACAGGCATGATCTGACGGTACGACGCGACACTGGGTCGAGGACAACAGAGGGCTAATATACACAGGGTGGTAATCAGGGAATGGGTAACAGGAGGGAGACACAGCTGGGAGAGATCAGGGCTAACGAGACAGGGGGAGCTAAGCTGCACACACTAACATAAGACAAAGACTTTCACAATAAAACAGGAAACAAGAAACCACTAAACAAAGATGCAGACACGACACTGAGAGACAGACTAGACACTGAACAGAAACTGCAATACACATGAGAACCCAAAACCTAAGAACTGATCCCTCACCAAGAATAACAGAAACAGATCTATAATGATAATAATAATAAATAAAGCACCAGAACATCAGAAAACAATCCATAATGCAAAAATAAACCAAAATATAAGAAACTCAAAATGCTGGGTCAACACTGACCCAGAACCGTAACAGTAGCTTTTACAACATTAAATAGTACTGATGGTGTTAAAGTTAACAAATTTACCATTCTCTTCTTTTACCCCCTAGCTATATAAATTTGGTTTTTACATAGTCCTGCTCACAAAAGAAAAACTATACAGAGAAAAACTTCTTCTTTTGTAGCTATAGTTTAGCTATCACCTGGAACATTAGCATGCTGGCAGTTGCTAATTAAAGCTCAGCCTAGCATAAATGCTACATGAAATGTTTTCATGTAGCATGAAATGTTTTTATTTGGGAGTCAGACAATCAAGTCCCTCCAGTTCCTTTAATATGTCTCAAAATGCCTGAACAACTAAGAGAGAATCATATTTAAAATCCTCACATACAAGCTCTTGAATAATCAGGCCCCATCTTTTCATAAAGACCTCCTAGTACCATATCACGCCAATAGAGCGCCTCCCTCAGAGACTGCTGCTTTAGTAGAAGCAGGGTGTTCAGCTTTCAGGGCCCTCTTCTGTGGAACCAGCTCCTAGTTTGGATTTGGGAGCTCCACTTTAAAGATTAGGCTTAGGACTTCCCATGATGCACTGAGCATTTCATCTTCACTGTTACTACATGGAGTACCTTGAGTTTGACATGTGTTAAGTTATAGTGCCTGAGCCCGTGCTGACACAAGTAGAGCATACTCTGGATACAAAGTTCCTCATTTGATCTTGGGCACATAAGGTTTTTTGACTGAACACTGTTGTTTGGTCTCCAAGCTGACATGATAGTTGGGTCCTCTGACACAAAAGCTGTCTGTTCTAAGAGCAAATTTGAGAAAATGCACACTGGCCAGAGGTCAGATGACATCACCTTGAAGGGGACAGTGGTTTTATGGACAGAGCTGCAGGACTTTTTGAGTCTGCTTTGTGTTTTTCAGTCTTGACCACTGGATAGCCCGACTGAGACCGCTAGATCATTAGCATCGCTAAAACAGATCAACGTGTTGAACTTGCATTTAAATACAGTTCTCAATAAATGTTTGCATAATTATGAAATTATGTTTTTATAACACAGTGACCTGCTGTAAACTTTTAGCTGATATCGTCTGTTGGTCACACATCCAAACGCTGCTGTGAGTGTCAGCTTTCTTACCTATCACCCACATCCTCATGTGCTTTAAGTATAAACACTTGCCCTTCTACCCTTAGCTGTGTAACCCGCTTTCAGCAGGTCCTACTAGTAGGTTTGTGCACTAGCTTGTAGCCAAAACAATGTAGCAGTGAGGGCAGTGGAAAAAGCAAACAGCTAAAATGCATACTGTTATTTCAGGTTAAAACTGCTGCTGTTCCAAGGGAATTTCACCAGTGTGAGGTTAAATGACATCTACAAAGTCTAGGTTTTCCTTTTTATTGTTTCTGTATTTATAAAATTCCCTCATCTGGAGACTTCCCTCACTATGGGTCAGCTCCTGTTTTAAAAATCAAAGTGCTGCACATATAAAAGGGACTTGACTGGATGTGTAGTACATTCAGAGGTTAATCTTTCGAGGTGAGCATATTTGGGTCGGCTCTCTCTCCTTCAAGGGGCCAGTTCAGGGTTAGGATTCGGGCTTGCCTGGGGTTGCCCAGACAGCACACAGCACTTGGACAAAGGCTGTCCAGCCCTGAACTCTCAAAGTGGGCCATGGCAAAGCCAAAACGGCCTTTATTTGCTTTTAATAGTTAGTTTATTCAGAACTACTTCATGAAAAACACCATGTGGTATTCAGTGAAACCTGTTGGAATCCAGGTACTCCTCCTGCTATCGCCTTCACAGCTCTTTGATGCTTAAATCGTTGCTACGTAACCAGCACTGGCTGGGTGGGCTAATCTCATAAAAAGTAGCTGTATGATGACAATTTAGGGGGAAAAAAGATCACTAGTTACATTTACACAAATACTTGACATAAGTAGGTAGTTTACATGAATGGTACACCAATCTTTTACAGACAGCCTATGGGCAGAAATGCTGATAGAAATCGAATGCCACTGTCGCCTTTGTTAAATCGTTATAGAGGCAGAATAATCTCAGGCAGAATAAAGGTGAATTGCGCCAGTGAAGACTGGTTGATGCCTATCTGAATACAGTACAAGGATTACTGTAAAGTGTTTGCAAGCACAGCTCCAGCTAGGATAAGTGTGTCTGTCTGATGCATGATGTCGATTGAATTTGGTTTATCACTCTGATGTTACAGTCATCACAGGTGACAAGTAATCCTACCCCAATCATATATATTAAAGAAAAGCAAAACAGACTTAATTGATATTTTTTTCAATTGAATCACACAGAATGGTGATTTTCTTTGTTTCCTGATTGCAAATCTGGGAATGATAATTAAATCAAAATAAAATTCTGATTAAAAAAACACATCCTGGTTGCCTAGGATTAGTTATGGTTATGGTTAGAGTTCTCAGTCAGCTTAAGTGACATATTAGGCCACAGGAGGTTGACGTAAAATATAAGCATTGGATGAATTGTTGCTGACCATAGATGTTTTATTAAAATTAAATACATTTACATGCATCTATGCATTTTTATCTATACAAGATAAAGAGGAGATAAATTCTTCAAAGTCGGATACATACAATTACGTATTCAAATTTAAAAGGTTAAGTGCACACGTTTTTCTTACAATATTTGTTTAATTAAAGTATTAAGTCCTGGTAGCCTATTTGCTACAACAACAGTAATAGTAAGCTAACAAGGGAAGTCCATATCAGACATTGCGTAAAATGATGTGAGTTTGTGTTTAGGTACAGCTATAGTTAGGCTGTTATATTTTCTATACATGTTCTCAGGATACATAATCCTTCACTTCAGAATTATATGTGGTTATCAGACCTCGGGTCAAATATTGTAAAGTATTGTTGTCTACTTTTGAAAAGGAGTCTGCCTTGCATTTCTTTAGTTATGACTTACTGATTACAAAAAACATCTACGCTCTCTTTCTGTCCTTGAATCCAACGAGCACCTGCTTTTTGATACCTGCACATTACTCCTCAGCCAACATACTGGAATCTGTTAGCTCTTTTGAGGCTACAAACTGTAATACGTTTTCTAATTTATAGCCTTTAAAGAACATGAATACTATTACATTATTATGACATTACAGTTTGTCAGGGTTTGACTATGTCCTTCTGTTACATGTGGTCAACTGAGGCTTCTTGTGAGAATAATAAAACTGCAAACCCCTTTACATAACCAGCAGTACAAGTTGGAGAACATCTGCACATAAAAGGAGACGCACTATTGAAACAGTTTGAGCTGATTTGTGCGGAAGGAAAGAAAATCAACGTACAGCTGACCTGCCAACAGTCTGCAGCCGGAGGTCGTTGCGGGCTCTGCAAGGTTAGATCTTTCCTCAGTGATGACCTTGTTAACCTGTAGTTGTGTTCACGTATTCAGTCAATTCTTTAAGACGGCCTCATTAAAAACGTGATAAATAAAAGTTTTATTAGAAGATCAGGACAAACAATGTGTGTGAGTGTGTGTGTGTGTGTGCGTGTGCGTGTGTGTGGCTGTCCTACGGCCTGCCTGCTTTTGGCCAGTCTTGAAAAACACCAAATTGAACGTAGTTAACAAGGTTATACCGGAAATAATGTGAATACTTTCAAAACAAAAGCATTAATTTTACTGTTAAAATCCATCAAATTCTATTCAAATAAATACTTGGTAAATATTCTGTTTTCTTAACAATGTTTACGTAGTTATAGGAAAAATGTTTGCAAACTTTAACTTAAAAATGCGGCATTTTTAAGCGGAAAAATATGACCGAAAAACTCATCGTTTTCGAAGCAAACTTGACAGCGGTCAGCATAAAGGGGCGGGGCTCCGTCCAGCGTTCCTCCTACAAAAACCTAGAGTTGACAGAGTGCAGGCTGAGAGGAGAGCAGGTTCGGCGGAATAATTTTAAGAAGAACTTTATCCCTGCTCCACCATAGACTCCCGGGACAAGTGAACGGCACTCATGGAAGACTTTGTGTATTTTCTGACCCTCACTCGACCTCTTAACTGTTTTAAAAGAATGCTAGTCGCTGTCAGTGTTATCCCGAAATACAAAGAGCAGCAGAGCTGGCCCTCTGCCTGCCGCAGCTGTCCGCGGGGGACGTTAACACGGTGAGTTTAATTTACCTCTGCACTCATTCCGTCCTCTAACTTCTTATGGTGCCAAGCCGCCTTCAAAAAAACAACGACCTTTGAGATACCGGAACTCTCAGCACGTTTCCATACACCGGAGAGTAGTCATTTAGCTATTCACCGCATTATAACAGCCAGTTCTTTAGGTCGGCTCAGCTGTAACATCAAAAGCGCTGCTAGTTGCGAACAAAAATAACTTTGAGAATCGGTTCCTCTGTTTTCTCACACCTTACATCCGCATAATGAGCCAATGAGCGGAGTCAAGCGACATGAGAAGCAGAAAAAGATTTCACCGGAGAAGTTGTTACATATCTGCAGGCCGAATATGCAATAATTTCTGTTATAATCTGGCCTTGTTCTCATTGTGTACCCTGTATGTCCTTATAGACTGACACTAAAGTTTGTTGGGGAGTCGGGTTTTCGTGTGAGGTTCGTCGAAGCATCACTTGCCCATCAGTCATTACACAGTTGTTAAAGTTGTGCTTTTAGTAATGCTGCTGTTCTTTGGAATAAATCCCAGGGAGTAAACAGATTTATTTCTCAAGGTGAATACTATTAAGAAAACTGCCTGTCTAGATCTGCATGTCATCTCCCTAACTGAATCTGTTTATGACAGGATGCATTGCCATTTTTGTTGGATTAAATTGTGCCTGCTGCTACTTAGAAATATGAAATAATCAGATTACACAGAGTGGTTATAGTCAAAGAAGAAAACAGGGTCTTCATTTTACTAACTGGAATCACAACTTCCATGGGCTATAGTGGTCTATAAATATCTCTTAGTTCTGAACCTTTTAAAGTTCAAGTAGGCTACTCCAGAAATACTATGAAGCAGTGTAATCAGGTCACACATTAATAGAACAAAGAGATGCAGAGGAGGACAAAGCACTGTAAACTCCATGCAGCAAAGGTTACAGGGCCCTTATGGGACGATGTATTATAAGTTTGTTTTTTTTTTCGCTCTAATGATCACCAACCAAGAGGTCACAGTTCAGTCGCACTGTCACTGGTTTGACTCTTAAAAAGTAATGTGTAATCTGTATCGGGTTGCGCGCTGTATGAAAGCGAAGCTCTGGGGCCTGCCCATTCACCCGGCTCTTTCCTCCCTTGGGATGGAGGTCAGTTTGGTTCCCAGACATGAGTGTGAGGAAGACAGAGGCACAGTGAGGAAGAAGTAAGTATTATTCCTACAGCACAGGAATGAGCACAAAAAGACGTCTCATTTTTCTGTTGTCACTGTCGCTACTTGGATACGATAGTCTGGTTTAGATGTCTGCTTATATACCACCATTCCTTTTTGTGCAAAACGTTTAACAGAAGAAAGCAATTTGTTGTATTCACGTAAAAAGCTCACATAAATATTTGATAAATGTAAGAAAAAATGTTGGTGTCATGGTGTCCCTTTTCTTAAAATGCCAGTACCATGTAACAGCAGAGCCAATAATCTACTAGGAGCACTGGGATGGTCAAGGGATCAGTTTGTTATCCAGTAAGCTAAATAGCCTGCTTTATCTTTACCAGTACTTTACAGTAGTTTCCATGCTGTATGCTGTGTTCCTGCTATAGATTACACAGGAAGTGCTTTAGTTAGCTGAATGCACCCCACGTCCTTGTGTGCTCGCCTGGGTTTGTGTGTGCAAGTGTTTGTTTGTTAAGTGTGTGCAATCTGGGTTGTTTGTGTTTATCTAGGCCTCTCAGCTCTTTGTGTTTGAGGAGGGGTCTCCGGCCTTGCGGGGCTGACCTCAGGGTTACTATGGAGACTGCAGGAGCCACTTCCTGAATTGTCGGCCCATCCTGCAATACATTACAGAGCAGGGGACCCAAACTCGAAGTGAGGACTGGACTGGAAACGAGGGAGGAAGGAAAACCTAATTCTGTTTTAATGGGATTATTCTAAGAAATGGAAAGTAATGGTGCAGAACTAATATGGACCTGAGCTGAAACAAGCTGAATGCACTGCATGCTAACATTTGAAGACAAGTCTTAGCTATAAAGTCTGCATGATCCTGCAGAGTCTCTGTAAAAGTGAA
This sequence comes from Neolamprologus multifasciatus, assembly GCF_963576455.1. Taxonomy (NCBI): domain Eukaryota; kingdom Metazoa; phylum Chordata; class Actinopteri; order Cichliformes; family Cichlidae; genus Neolamprologus; species Neolamprologus multifasciatus. The sequence continues at coordinate 6,691,147 of NC_140451.1, forward strand.
AATTAAGATGTCCAAATTAAATCAAATCAGATAATTAGGTAATCCCATAAACTTTGCATTAGACTGCTTTCAGTACCAAAAACAGTTATTAGTCTATAAGCTGGCCTATCAGAAGAAAGCAGGCTAAGAGGGAAGTAGCTAAAATTATTGGGGATAAACTGAAGTTGTATATTAAGGGTCAACTTAAGATTTTTTTTTCCAGCTGTTTCATGCTTAGCTACTGTAGTTGAGTCCAAGAATACCTGTATGAACATAGCTACTGTTCCATCATCCAGGGATTTCTAAAGTCCTGTTTTAAAGCCTTGAATTGACCTTTTCTGCCATTGCTTTCTTGGTCGTAGACAACCGGATGTGACACGGAGGGGTGTGCCTGACTGGGAAACCACACGCTTATTGGTTAATGACTTGTGGTTGCACACTTTTTAGCCAATAAACATGCGGTTTTAATACTATAGATGGACCTTCATTTTGTAACATGGTGTAGCCAAGGTTTTTTAGCACTAACTAAATAATCAACTTGCTCTAAATATTTAGCTTAGTGCTTTTCCAAATTCTTCATTCTGTATTTAGTGGTGAATTGAACAATTATTTATTTATTAATAACCATAACCTAATATTAATTTATTAGGTTACAATTTATAGGGGAGAAAGTCAGCCGTAAACAGCACTAGATAGAGAAAATAATACTTTCTGCTGGCATTTTGGAGTCACTGAAGAGGGCTGGTTAAAGAAATGGTTTATTATTAGCTTGCAAAGCTGAGCTCAGCTTAATTTCAGTTCAGTAATTAATGCACAGACCTGAGAAGTACAAGTAAATAATCTTCTCTCACTTTTGGGAATAAATGGATAAGTATTTCCAAAACTGCTGGATCATTTAAAACTGTAACAGTGAGTATTTATATTTACAACTGCTAGCATGTTGGTGTTGGTGTATTTTAGCAATGTAGACCAAGTGTGTGAAACACCAGGACATATTATTACCAACTTTTCCAACTAAAGGTTCCTGAGAGTCTCTTTTGCTTTGCAGCCAAGGGTGTTGAGAAACATTAACTCCTCATTTTGGTCCTCTAGGAGTCAGTGATGTTAATAATCAGAGGTTCTGGTTTCACGGGCCACCAGCTCTGTTAGTATTCACAACCCTGATCGGAATATCCACCGGTCCGTTAAACTGCTGACAGAGACTCATACACGAGGCCAGGTCATCAGAGAGAGAGAGGACTAAAGAGACAGATCTGAATGGCAGAGGAAGGGAGGGCCTTAAAAAAGGGCCGGATTTGTGCTATCAGATAAAGAATGGAAACTTGTAGAAAAACTCCAGCTACACTCAGTGCTGCTGTGAAGGTCGTGGCCAGGGGCGAGCCTGTTAATGAAGGTGCATTGTAGTCTGATTCTGAGAGCATTTGTTTTACTTCAATGCTAGTCATTTGGGAGACGGTGTATTTGTGTGACGTGTTTTCAGAAACCTTTTGGCTTAACTGTGAAAAGCTTGACGGTTGAGCCATGGAGCGAAGCCTGTAAATGTAAAATCCACTTAGCTGAGCAGTAAGTAGCCAAGTGTAGGTGTCAACTTGATAATCCAGGAGTCCAGGTACTCGGTCACCAATTGTACTTTTATTAGGAGTCAGGAGTGTTCTTGGTGGAGGTGTGCGGGTTGGCCAAGGGATATAGTGGCGTGTACTGCAGAATTTGGACTCTAAAGTGTTATTGCACTTATTGGTCACACCATATACCTTCTTAATGCTTATACGTTAGTAACTTGACTCAGAAGTGCAATGATACTGTAAGCAACCAGCAGTTACTAGTATTTGTATTTTGACCTTAAAACTCATCCATCAATGCAATTCACAGGCCTGCAACATGTTTTTGGCCTGTATCGGGCACAATGTTTCAGCCACACTTTAGGTAGGAATGTGCACCATGTGAAGCTTGATAGAAGCCAAAATATTGTAAGTAAAGTAATTCTTCTGAAGCTTGATATTAACTTTAAGAATAGGCAATAAAGCAATGATAAGTCTGGTTCTCAGGCTTTCAGAGCCCAGAAAAGCTCCTCAGTTTACATGATTGTTAGTCATTTATTCTAATGACCAGTGTAACTATAAGTTATCACACAGCAGTTCTAATGTGGTCATCTTAGTCATCCGGTCCCTTATCTGGGCAGAGTTAACTTTACATTCAATTGTCACCAAGACAGTGTCCATTCATTCATCCATCCACCCATCCATTTTATGCTGCTTATCTGGATTTGGGTCACGGGGCCAGCAGTCCACACAGATTTTATTTTATTTTTTTAAAGAAAACTGAACTCAGCTTGCTGTGTAAGTTATATTTCTATCACTGTCTTTGCTCTAGAGTTCTTCGGTAGATTTCACATCAGGATTTATTCAGTCAGTGATATGTATCTGTCTTCTAATGTTCCAGCTGGCATCAGATGCACCACATTTACTAATTTACAAAATTGTCAAGTTCAGCGTGGGACTTTTAGCTCTAAAAATCTCATTTTATTTTACACCTGCATGTCAGATGACTACTTATAGAAAAAGATAATTTATGGCACGGCTAAAAAAATTGGTGTTGTTTGTCCAGAGTATCGTAGCAGATTTCAGATTTACAGATCTGATTGATTTGACAAAAGAGCTACAAGAAATAGATGACTAGCAAGACCAAAAAACCCCAAACAAACCTCAAACCCCTAGTTTTAATCAACACAATAAGTGAAGTTTCATCTCCTCTAAGAAGTCAGCAACAAATCTTCTAGTGTACATTCTCTGGCAACTGAACAAATGAGAAGCTGCTGGACTTCAAACGCTCACTTTGGCACAATACACTGCTAAGGTCATCTGAAGTGCGTGTCCTTGATCTACTGTACCTTTAATGGTGTTTGACCTGGCTCACAGTGGCTTTCTCATTGTGCTGGTGTATTTGTGATGTCAGAGAAGTGCCTCTCGAGTGCATGAAAGAATGTGCAGACACAGAGTTTGCTATGCTTTAAAGGTTTCCTCTGTAGCATTTTTAAACATCCATGTATCACCTCTAAACTGCCCGTCACCTTGGAATATTTACTGTACACAGATCAGGCCATGATAGATGGCCTCTGCCTTAGAACACTGATGTTTTTAGTGCTGGAAGTCTTGCAAATTCTAGAATCAATTTTTCTTCATTCTGCTCATCCCTGTTATGTACTTTTAGTCAAAAGTATTTTGCTGTATATAATTTAATTATACTTCCTTTGCTAACATGGCTGAGGACAGGTTCATGACCTCCTGTTACCTGTCTTCATATGGAGTAGTCTGGTAGCCCTTGCTCCACCTTCATCCTTATCTTACTGTTTCGACTGCCAAATATCATTTAACCCTTTAAAATAAAGTGATAAAATAATTTACTGCCATACTGTCTCATTCAAATTGTACACTTCTCTATGCGCAAACCCTCGGTGTAAATTCTAGTTTTGAAACCACTAAACTATTCAAAGATGTGGCAGTGTCCATTTTGTTTCCAGCTTTTCCAAACAATAAAACTGCAAAAGAGCTTAGTTTTTCAAAGGCCTTTTCTTCGTGTTTAACCAAATGCCGGCTTCATTTTGGCAGCGAGCTGTGTCAGGAGTTTATCTTCTGGATTTTACGAAAGCCAAACTGAAAAGCAGCCCGTAGTCATGCACTGCTTTAGACGATAAGACAGGAGGCGTCTGACAGCCTGGTTTTAGAATTGGATTTTACTCTTTGTGCTGTTCTCTACCGAACGCCAAAATGTCAAACTAGTGCTACCTAAAGTCGACACAAAAATTGCAACCATATTTCTAAATGTCTTGATGGGTGCTCAATCATCCAGGTAAGGAAATCCTGAAAAGCTGGACATAGTGTTTTCAGTGGGATACGCTACGTCCAGAATCAACTTTTTGGGCATATTTCTAAATGTTAGCTCTAAGTACTTTTCCTGTATCATGTCTACAAAACTTCACTTTCACATGAATTTCCTATTTTCCCATTTTCTCTACAACTTTAGACCACTGATAGAAGGCTTTTGCTTGGAAATGATATTCATTCTGCTATTCTTGGATATAGGTAAAGGGCACTCACACTGCACTACTACACAATTACACAAAGACATTCTTGCAAATACATTTTTCAAACATCATTCACAATAGAACAATAGGAGTTGTTTTCCTCCCATTTCAAAATCTGCTCTTGGTTTTTAGATCATCTGGCAGCCTGTTAGGCAACAGTACAGATTGTATTCAAACCTACAGTAGACGCTGTGAGGAAAGATCAGTAGTGCGTACACCTTTTATTTCTCCTGCCTTCCTCCTCCGTCCTCTGTATTCCGCTTGCCTTCCTCTGCCCTCTCTCTCTCTCTCTCTCTCTCCCTCTTTGCTCTGTTTTTAGCTGGTTGCCAAGTGCTAAGAATCTGGGGAATGCAGGATTGCAATGTTCTGATAAAGTTTGCTTTGTTCCCCAAAGTGACCTGAGTGAGAGAGGGAGGACTAGCCATAAGTCCACATACACGCATATACAGTCCACATACATGCATACTTGCACATGAGCAGTTTGTTTTTCTCCAAAAGGACACTGGAGTGCGGAAAGCAATAGTAACCGAAACTTACTGTAAAGCAGGTGCGCGCACACACACACACACACACACACACACACACACACTATATATATAAATGCAGACACGGCTCGAGGCCAGGAGCATGTACTATTGCGTCAGCAGAATTCATGAAACACTGTCTTTGTCTTGCATTGTTCATCCATTTACAACAGACAGATTTCTCCTTTAAGGGTTAACATGATATTTCATTTCTTTTAACCCTATAATTTTCTTTGTGGTCCAGTGGAGGCAGCTTGTGTGTCACTGGTGACTTAAATGACAGAATCTGCTCAAAATGTGAGGAACAATCTTTGTGCTAGTGGCTAAATTACTATAAATGTAAACAGGTTACAGCTTGAAGGTGTGATAAGAAAATAAAAAAGTTGTTATGTAGATGCACAACGGAACATGCAAAATGATTTCCTGTTTTATTTTTACTCAGCTAGTTAGCAGTGACCGAGCAGCAAGCTTTTAACATCCAACAAATCAATGAAAACTCAGTCAGGGTTAGGGCTAAGGGGAGCGTTTGCCTTAGCTACATGCTAAATTAGGCGATTTCTAGAAACTATGAGATTCATAATTTTGTCATTACAGTTTTTCTTTTTGTTAAGATTTTCCTTTTGGGTTTTCCAGACAGGAAAAATGGTCTAAAAAGACGTAGACGTTAAACCAATCATAACCCTATCCATAGATGGCTCACCAATGATGGTTGTCTTCCCCGCTGTAGTATTCTCATAGCAAGGAAAACAACATTCTCAAGGCAAAAGAGCACTGTTTCGCTTTCTATGGTCTTATGCTCAGTCTTACTGAATTGACACAAATATTTCTGCTTATACGTTATTGTCTTGTGGAAAGTCAGTATGTACAGCAAAACCTGTAACTTCATTCTTGGTTTAGGAATTTAAGATATTCCATTTAACCACATTGTTAAGTAAAGTAGACATGCTCAGTATGCATGTAATGTCTCAATCCGTGTCTGTATGATGTAAATCTCATCATGCATCCATCTCCACAAGCTAAAAAAAAGCTAACAAAATAATCAAGTGTCCTCTTTTTGACGTAATAAACAATGCAGCTGTTCTTTTTGAACATCATGAGGTTGCTATTGTGTTTTTTGAGTACAGCGTGATGCTGTAGACATTCTTCAGATTGTGGTATGTATAGAAGTACATGCAAATCTGTAGCTGTCCACAACAACATTAATGACATTATAGAAAATGACAGCTGGCATGTTATATTTGATTTAAGCCAACTGAGAAGTGGCAAAAACTCCAGTTCCTCTAATGGTCACAAAAACAATGTCAATCCCACAGTTCTCAAAATGCCCAACTTTGCAATAATAAAACAATATTGACAGGCGTTCAGACATCTGAACATTTTGCAGCATTTTTTTAGAAGATGTTTGTGTCTTTGAGTTAGGGCCTCATACCCGTACACTTTGCAAAAGTAGCTTGCTAACTGAGCTTGCTAGCGTTAGCAGATAACAAGCACACCATGCGGTCGTCACCGAATCCCGAGTCCAAAACTAATAATTGTCCATCTTTTATATACAGTCTATAGCTCTATAAAAAAGCCTGGTCTTTCTAACCAGGTTTTTACATGCACAAGCCGCTAAAATAGAACAATGATTGGTGTTAGTTATATGTAGTAGCAAATGTCAAGAACTCCAGGTGACTTTACCATTTACATTTGACCCAGTTTTAGTAAAGAGAAATGTACTTGATTTACAATAACTTAACACTTGAGGTCTTTGTTATTGGAGCAGAAGGAGGGAACCATGGGGAAGCAGCATTCCTGTCTTTATCTCAGTGCAGGACACATGTGATTACATGCACTCTTGCTCTTTCACTCTCAATCTCTACCAGTCACACACACACACACACACACACACACACACACACACACACACACACACACACACACACGGGCACATTCATGCTCTCAAAGCCATGGACACTCATTTACATCCACTCTGCTGTCTTTCTAACTCTGTCTCTGTCTCTCTCTCTATCTCTCTCAGACACGCACACGCACACACACACACACACACACACACACACACACACACACACACACACACAAGAATGCCATTCCATTATTGTATGTATGGAGAAAAAGTGGAGGAGAGAGGAAGAAACAGGAAGTAGGCGTTTGGGTTGGGGGAGGAGGGTCAGAGAGGGCACTATGGGAGTCCTGCACATTTATTTGCGTGTGAAGAAGTAATTAGATTTTTGTGTGTGTGCGTGTACATATGCTGAGCTGTGGGAGTGTGTATGGTAGCTAAACAGAAATGCAGGGTTGTGTTTACATGGTAAATAGTGTGTTTGTGTGTGTACGTGTGGGTTGGGAGTTAAGGTTGTGGAATGTCACATGCTGATAGAATGCTTACTGGACAACAAAGGCAGGGCAGCAAAACATAGTGGAGACCAGTAATTATGCTGGTCTGCGCTGCTCAGCACTTGAGTCAGCATAGAATGAGGTCTGTATGGCTGATGTATGAACTTTGCTGGGGAGGCCCATCATCAGGTGTTTTCTTTGAAAACTTACCTTGCATCTATGTCACTGTCATGGGGGTCGCTGTTAACTCGCACAAAGACTAGTTTTACAAAAAAGTGTGTAGCGATAGATCAGCCTAAGTTGTGGTCTTAGATTAGATCCGAGTTAGACAGTGTCATGAAAAGTAAAGCCAGACTTTTCATTTACAGCCTAAATTTGACAGCTTCCGTTGTCATGGATGACTTCAGCCTCTTAGTCACATCATTGGTAAACTGACCAAAATAAACTGCTTCGCATATGCATACTAAAAATCTGACATATATGAATTTAGTTGTACAGCCAGTTGGCATTGAGTCACAGTAACATATATTTTCACACCTTATCATCAAATCCTCTGATATTGCTCGCTTTTCTCAAAGCCCTCTCCTCTTTCTCTTGTCTCCATATAAAAGTGGAGCGGGACCTTACCAGCTCCGGCTCCTTTCGCACAAAATCAAAAATGATCTTACTTTACTTTTTGTTGGTTTGGGTGGGTAAGATGATGTGTTTGCGGCGCTGATCCCAGCTCGAGCACAACTTTACATTCATCCTGAACTTGTGTTGGATGATGGATTATACCCTGAACAGGGCGAGGCTGTGTGGAAGTTTGAGCTTAAGAATAGATGTCAGAAAGACTGGAAGTGACACAGACACCGCTGTTGCCTTTCAGTCCAAGTTGGCAGGAGGACAAAAAGAAATCTTCCCAGTAGAGATGTGTACTCTTACGTTGATAATGTGTCCAGTCCTTTGTTTTTAAGGCTCACTCCACAATCATGAGACTTTCAGGTGATGAAACTTGAGTGCATAACTGTGAGGATCATTCTCATTTTATTAGTAAGGTTGAAAGGCACATGACGTGTGCTTTGAATTATTTCCAGTGCAGATCACTCTGATTCAAGCTTGTATTTTTAAGTGACGGTTTATTGGCTAACGGAAATGTTTGTGTGTTCATAGATGCTTTATCCTCTCCGGGCCGGTTGGCAGTCAGGGCTACTGTAAACATCCTTGACTGGAAGCTGGTGTTAGTTTCTGGGGCTTTCAGTCGGATGTTTGCAGCAGCCAACTGCTAGTACCATCACTGCGACAGGAGTGAACACAGCTGTAAGTATAGTGTCTGAACTGTCATGAACAATATAAGGGAAAGATCAGACATAAAGGAGAACAGTGTCAAAGGAAGGTTATGGTTTAAACTGAGTTTGAAAAATGGTGCTAAAATGAGTCCTGTGGGCAACTAAGAAAGCCAAGAGGTAAAATGAACCATTCTAGGGAATAAGTGGGCCTGTAAATGGACCACTCCTCAGAAATGAGCTGACTCTTCTGCTTGGGAACACAGGAACATAACTGCATCCTAACCAAATGAGAGGAACCTGAACCTATAAGCTAATGCGCAAAACGATTTAAAGCAAAGGGGGGAAAGGCATAGAGACCACGACAAAACTCAATACGGAGAAGCCATGTTCCCCCTGTGCTAGGACAACAGGTGGTTCGTTCCAAATTCAGTTCTTTCTGTTTCAAACAGCTCCACCTCAACTTCATAAAAGCAGCACAAAGGTGAAGACATGAAAGTTTTTCTAAATCAGTGACAAGACGGCAGTGAGGATGGTGTGAGTAATATTAACCTCCTAAGACCCGAACTCTTCCACGGCATGCATTTTTAATTTCTCTTTGATATTTGGGCTGATTGGGACCTGATGAATGTAAAAATGAAGAATTACTAATTTATTTATTTTTTTACCTAATTTTTGTTTCTGAGAAAAATGAGAGCCACTTATGAGGATATTTGTTTCGAATTTCGATAGAACAGTAGCAGTATATTGTCCTCGTAAGTGGATATCAGGCCCTTGTAGAGCAAAATTGAGTATTTTGGTCTAAATAACCCAAAATGTGATGTCCGCATATGTGGACGCCAGGTCCTAGGAGGGTAAATAACATTAACCAAATAAAATGACTAAGTATACTTTTTAAAAATAAACTTAAATGGAGTAATGATGTTGGAATGTTTGAAACCATAAAACTCTGTTTAATTAGTGCTATGAATGGCAGATGATACAGAGTTTGCTGAAAGCTAAACTGTTATCAGTGATTGGCTGATTGGCTGAACCCCACTGTCATGTTCCCACATTGTTTAGGAATGTTTTGATTAACGGGGTTGTTGGATCCATTTTTAGGCACTAATGGTATTTTCAGCTCCCTCATTGTGTATATGAATCTGTGTAAACTGTGATCTAGACAGGTGATCAGGTCACTCTGCCAGAGAGCAATGCACACGGTCTAAGAGGTGTTCTCTGCAGAAACCATCACAGAAATGTGTATCGTATGGCTGTGAAGAAATGCAAAACATTTCAGAAAACTTAATACTGCATTTTTTTTTTGTTGTTGTAAAGCTGTAAGGTGGTTACTAAGTAGCACGCTTAGCAAAAAGACAAAAAATGTGCACCAGTGTGAAACGGCTGGCTTTGATAGCTGTCTCCACTCAGGCCATTCAATTCCCAGTGGATGGGAGCGGCTTCATCCTCTCTTGAGACGAGGGCTGGGGGGAGGAATGAGGAAGAATGAAAGGAAGGAGTGGGGTTGAAAGGAGAAAAGCAGGGATAGAAGGTGAGGATGAAGATGAGACGAGGGGTGGAAGAAGATGTAGGAGTGGTTAAAGTTCAGAAAATTTGACTTAAGGGTCTAAGAGTGTGGTGTTTTGTTTTTCTTCTTCTTTTTTAATTTTTTTTTTTAAGATAAACCATGTCATCAGAGCTGAGGGGAAATGGGTGTAACACAGACTAGAGGGCCACAGACAGGGAAGGAAGGAAGCTTTCTAATATTACAAACTGCCCCCACCCCCACATTCATCATACATGAATGAAAACATGCTGTGCTGCTTGTCGTTTCTGTCTAAACAGTCTCAGCGTTCCTTCCTTGGTGCTGGAAAACCCAGGAAATGGGCCTGTTCCACTTACAAAAGCCCCCCCTGCATAAAAGAGGGTCTCACCAAGGAACTTAAAGATGGACGAAGCTGCATGTTTGTTGCTGCACAAGCTTCTGTGCTAAACTGGAGGATATAATTGTAAATCTGCTGAGTCACCGGTAAAGCTATGGACCGTGTTTGCAAGTATTAATACTGTCAAACTGAGAGGTAAACAGAGGATTTTTGTCTAGCCACTCAGAATTCGTCTAATTGAAACTCTTCCCAGCATTTTGGAGGGGGGGGGGGAGAGAATCTACATATGGTGTATGTAAGAACTACAGTCAGAGAAACTGATTACGTTTTATGGGGTTAAGAGATCTCACTTGGACTTCTTCCTGATGAGTTTGTGGGATGTTGCAGTTCACCTGTTGAATTCAAAATAATTTGCTTATGAAACAACATAGTTTAGTGTGCTTTACAAAGGGGGCAGGACATGTTGGCTTAATTGGCGAGTGTAAACTGGCTGCAGGTGTGAGTTGTTTGTTAGCCCTGTGTTAACCAAACGGGCTTCACCCTGAATGTGATTATGTGAACCCGTTCACATAATGAGTACTCAGTGTTTTGGCATGGATGTGATGTTGGAAGAACAGCAAGGATACTTCTGTTTTCTTGCCTGTTAGAAGTGTATGTATGGGACTGAAACACAAGGAAGCAGGAAGTGTAAGTTGGTGCTGTGAAAAGTAGTGCGTTCTGTAAAGCGTTCTGAACTACCTCACTTCTGAATTGTGATGTACATATCAATTTGCCTTGACAAGGGATTTATTTTTGTGTTTGTTTTTTTTTTTTGAGAGAATAAAGAATAAACACTGATTTTATTTTCTGTGATTTGGAATTTCTGTTAATATGATATTAAAATTTGAGTATTAAACTTTGTCCAGCCTGACATTTCCTGCTGACCTCTGAGATCCAGGAAGTGTAAACATCCTACACTCTCGGCATCTGCCCTCTGGTGGCCGGGAGTGGGACTGTTTGCACTCTCCGGCTCAGGAACTCTCCAAACAGCAGAGGAAAGTTGACACTTCACATCTAAATCCAGACTGTAGATTGTATCAAATTCATTTGATTAATGTTAATCCTGAATGTGTTCTGAAAACTTTGAGTTTGCTGATATATAAAAGTTTTTCTTTATACGAGTCAACAGCTGAGCCATGGACAACAGGAGTTGAAAGCAAGGAGTGCTTTCAACTCCTGTTGAAAGCACTCTTTGCTTTCAACAGGAGTTTATTTTTTTTCTTTCTTTATTTTAGCTTCATAAGGACCTCATTGGTGTTAATTTGAACTGTCTGTACAAATGATGGAAGTCTGTGTAAATAAAAGGCTATTAAAGTTTCAACTAAAGGACTAGTGTGATTCCTTCAACCTCAGCTGCTGTGAATGCTTAGCATTCGGGACAGGAAATGGGGAGCGGCTGACTTCTGATTGGTTGTTTTCCCTGACCCTGAGACCCTGATCATGCCTCTCCCACTGGGGCTGGGGGTGACACGCACTCTTCAGAGCATGTGACCGAGTCCAGAGAGTAGAATAGAAAAATGAGTTTTCCATAGCTCTCTTTAGGTACCAAAACTCTTTCAGCACTAGAAGATGAAGTGAAAGTCTACATAAATCACTATGTTGTGTTTTCTGACCAATTCATTTTCATTTAGAGGAAGCATTCAGTGTGTTTTCTGTACTTAAACTTGACTGTCAATCTACACCTGGGGGGTGGACAATTTTACAGGATGGTGAAGTTTTATTATTGTAGGTCTTTACATTACAATATAATGCGGAGAAAACCTCAAGAGTCAAACTATGTCCAAGCAGGTTAGAGACAGTAGAAATGGGGAAAACTCATGACAGAAAGAAACCTCCAGCAGAACCAGGCTGAGGGAGATGTCTGTCACGACCAGTTGGGAGTGATGGCAGGAAGAGAGCCAGAGGTTAATAACAAACTCCCCTACCTATATGCTTTACCAAAAAAGAACATTTTAAACTTGGACACCTACTTTTAGGATTGTTTCAGGAATCCAAACTGGGAGCTGCTTCCATAGAAGAGGGCTGTGTAAGCTGAAGGCTCTGCCTCCTATTCTACTTTAAAGTACTCTAGGTTCAACAAGTAAACCTGCAGTCAGAGAGCAAAGTGCTCTATTAGGGTGAGAAGGATTTTAAATTTGATTCTGGATTCAACAGAAAGCCAATTATGCTCTCTAACTTCTGTCAGGACCGTTAATGCAGTGCTTTGTTACTTTGCAGTGACCAGTACTCCGGTTTTAGCACAAGTAATATGAAAACTTTTTCTAAATGTATTTAAAAAAAAATCATACATCATATGAGAAGACACAAATCCATAAGATATAGCTTATTTTAGTTTCAAAACAAGCAACCTCTGAAAAACTGAGCAAAGTCAACTATGGGAGTGTGTGTGTGTGATTCAGAGAAGGTATAAATGTTATACTTGATTCTAATCTGCTGGAACTGTAGCCGTTAGAACACAGAACACCATGAATACCTGTTCAATCAGGTTTCACTTTCATGCTCATTTCTTGCCACAAGATGGAGACATAAAATCACAGTAACATCACATACTGTAATCCAGTATGTGCTTCAGCAGCTACCAACCTATAAGATGTTACCTTTGACTGAAGTTCAGGTTGAAAAAGCAATAAGGAGGAAACAAAAAAGCACTTAAGGTTGTTGCAAATATGTCTCTAACAAATCCGTGTGGACAGATATAAAATGTCTAAAAATGGCACCATAAATGTGTGTCACCGAAACACCAAACAAGTGCACTCATTTGCAGAATTCCTCTTTCATCAATCACTTCATACATCATACAAATTACACACATGTTACAGTATGAAAACCCATTTTCATATGCTCAAATGTAGCCTATACTCGTCCCCTCCTTCCTCCTTTGAGCACCGCATTTTCGCTTTGAATGCTAAACATAAATTAAAATGCTACACATGAGCCTGTTGTTGGAGAAAAACCACTTATGTCACATCTATGATGCTCTTGCTGAAAAACAAGTTGTTGCATAGTTGAAGTCAACAGCTTTGTGACAGGGAGCAAGGTCAGGAAGTACAAGTACTCTATTTCACAGCACACCCATCAAAACTTCAGACAAGCTGCTTATTTTCAGTGGAGTGTAAAATGATTGAGTAAACATTGGCAGTGCAAAATTCAGTTAATTTGATTTGAATGGTCACAGATCTGGCTCCTCTTTGGGCGTCTTTGAGATGAGTTTGAAATGTGTTCAATGTTATACATTTTCTTCTTGCACGTATAATGTTATTCCAGATTCAATTCACAAGGAAAATTTATACTGCCTTTTTAACAAATATATTTTAGGCTTTGGTTTATGCAGTAGTACCATGACTTAAACTGGTTTATTGTCCCAAGGCATGGTATTCAGAATTATCTGAGGGCACATACACAATCTCTTCTTGCACATAGTTTTCTGCTTATAAGGCAGACTAGCAGCAAGTTAAGATGAAATGACAACTCCCTGCTTCCTACATCTCATAAAGCAGAAGTACACTCTGTGTCATCACTATAGTTTCTGCCACAATCGAGAAAAGACGGGGAAAGCCCCCGAAACCAAAACAAACCGCAGCGACCTCCTGTCACCGAGACAGGAATAGCGCTAGTCGAGTTTTTACACAATCACAAAAGTATAAACATCCATGCTCAGGCGACTGTGACGCTCATTGAAGCAGCAACTTAGATTAAACCTACATGGAGCCATTTGGAGCTGTACTAAAATGAAATGATGAGCGTTTGGTTGAATAAGAACTTAGATTTATCATCATTTAGATTACTCACCTCAGGAGATCTTTATCTAACATCCAACCTGCCATCACATGGGTGCTGCAGTATTAACGACTATGATACTGTATTTGATGTAATATGGCACACCTCAGAATGAAAACAGCCTCTGACTGGGATTGATTGATAGACAGCTGTGTGTTGTCAGGAAGCTGAAAATGGTTTCATGAGGTTCATTTGTGCACCGGTGGTTTTAGTGAATGCAGCTAGGACCAGGAGCATTCATCTTTCAGCCTCAGTACTGATATCTGCAGACGGGCGAGAGCAAAACAAATCTGCTGCTGTGTTGCAGATCTGGCCTTTTAGACTTACTGTTGTGAAAATAAGTGAGTTTTGGTGATTGTCAGTCTCCAGCGGTGTCTGAACTTGTAATCACCCTTTGATGATGAGAGTGGAGAACATTGTGAAATATCTCTTTAAAGACGCAGCGGTGTGTTGCAGTACATGCTGGGAGGAAATGGAAGACGAGAGGAGAGGAAGCACATGGAGACACCATCTGCTGTTGGGCAACAATGCAGAGAAAAAGTGCCAAGCTCCCATACTCCACCCACACACACACACAATATAAAGAAAAGGGCAGACAGAGAGAAAAACAGCCAGAATCAACACTGCAGGCATGTCAGAGAGAAAGTAATGTGTCAACATTTAAGATCCACAAAGGATGAGAAGATTTAGCACACAAAATCACGATAGCAGAAAATGAAGCAAGTATAGAGCACGGATATTGATGTACTTTGTTTAATTCACATACATTTTCTATCCTTTGCATCCAAACACCTACAAAAATGATGGTGTTCCTATCAGATGAAGCCGTATTCTTAAAGTGCCCAACATGAGAAACATGGGTACCCACAATGACACAGCATTGTGACATTGTTACTGCTAGCCAAACTGCTGTGTGTGTGTGTGTGTGTGTGTTATAATAACTATCAGTTTATTATGCCACTGTCAGTTACTTCCTGGTTTATTACAGGAAAAGAATGAAGACAACATGCTATATTTATACTTCTGTATTTTATATTTAGAATATATTTATGTAAGTCTCTGTGCTTGTATCTTCTTATGTATTCATGCATTTTTCATCTACCTATCTATCTTTTAACCTCCCCCCCCCCCCCCCCAAAAAAAAAAAAAAAAAAAAAAAAAGAAATCATACGGAAAAAAAACACTGATATGAAAAATGACAGGAACATTAGCAATAACAGCTCTGGTACACTCTGAGGGAGAAAAATAGTCGATCATAAATCTGCCTGGATGCCCAAGGAAGACAGTCATAATGGATGACTGCAGAAACTGCAGAATCCTTTCTGTGGTAAATGAAAAGTTCTTCACTGTATTCAGTGACAGTACACAGTACAATCTGACAGTGACTCAAAACACACTGCAACATGAAGTACGGAGTTTTTGAAGTTTTTGAAGTTTTTGAAGCTGAATTTTCCTATTGCTTGCTAAACTGAAGACTAAACTGAAGGTAGCTACAGTAAAGACCCGGCAAAGTGTCGCTTAGAAGCTAACAGTGTCTGGTGACGTCCACATGAGTCTTTACCTGCAAAGAAAATTGGCAAAGTGTTGAAAGTGAACTTTTCATTTTTTAATATATTTATTTGACCTCCTCAAAATGAGGGACTCTACATGAAATAGTTGTAATTCTAATACAGTTAACTTGGTTAAAAGTATATGGGTATAACTCTATCACAGACCTGACAGTAGACTATCACTTAACCCCCCCATGATGGAGACTATTCCTTCATCTCTAAACTGCTGGTATTCAGATTGTATCCCACACTGATCCACAGGCTGAGGCTTTAAAAAATCCACACATTTGAAGTTGACTTTTTTAGATAATTAAAAAACATTTGAGCTAGGATTCAAAATACTTACCTCTGCTGGCCCCCAGATATCTCCATTTAGTTGCTGTGTTAACTTAAATTTCCCTCACAGTTCCTGAAGGTGTTTTTGTGCCTGTCTGTGATGTGGGCTGGATTTTTCCAAGGAGAACTGAACGACCTAAACTCACAATTATTTCTGCCATTTATTCCTACAAACCGCATCACCTTAAAGCTGGATCCTTAATGTAAGAGTGGATGATTGTAGTGATAAAATTATAGAATCATCAACTTTAAAGTTCTTCTAACTTTTGTGGAGTTGTGTGTCCCTGCAGAGTGTATTTTACACGATATAATGAGTAGAGAAGTCATTTAAACTTTTTTTTGTTTCTTTATTGGGATTTAATAATATTCAGCCTTTAAATTTTCACAGTTGTGTTAGCGACAACTTTGTTAAGCATCAGTGGCAGCAGTGTTGTTTTGCGGAGCCTTCTGGGGAAACGAAATCACATGTAGTCTTCACACTGCACATGATTATTCTCTCATTAGCATTTTATCTGCACACATTGTCTGCATGTCTTCAAACAGTGTGACATCAACCTTGTTTTACAAGCTGCAAACCTGCTGACATCCTGAAATATGTATGAAAGTAATACAGCTTCAACTCCTGGATCAAACCATGAAACTGTCCCTGCTGCTGTTTTTTTATGTGGATGAACCCAGAATCTGAGTTTCTTTCTTTTCTTGTATGTTTTTTTTTTCTCACAAAAACACAATGTTTTTAGTGTGCTAATATCATAGCATTTTAACTTAACATCCATTAACATCTGGAGCCAGAATTCAATTATTTTCTTTAAAAGGGCTTTAAAACACTCCCAGTAGCACTATGAATACATTAAAAAACCCTGATTTAAAGAGTTAATATTAATTTATGCCCCTCTTTTAGCAAAGATATACCAATCTTTTTTTAAAACTGCTTATGCTACAGTCCTACTGGATGAATGGATGAGTATTTTATTTGTCCCGGAAGAAACTTAGACATCCAGTTGCTTGTAAAACACAAGACATCAAACAGGAGACAAATACAGATGTATATACACAAGAAACAGTAAATAGAGGCCACATGGGAGCAATACCAATACAGGATAACAGAAGTTTTATGGTGAGGAAACTACAATAGTGAAGTGTTAGTCTAATGTCAGACTCAATAAAGAGAGCTGTTCCTGTTATATGATGTCTGTGGGGTGTATTTTATGACGGGTGACTTAAAATGAAGGTAGTCATACAGGCAAACAGCACATAATTCATTCACAGCACAAGATTTATGACTACTGTACAAATTGGAATAAGCTGTAGCCAGAAACGACATTAAAGTGAAGAGTAAAAGTTTCCATGGAACTAATATAGTCTGTATCCAGAATCTTAGCACTGGTTTGCACAGAGTTATGCTGAAAAATCAATGTCTCCCTTCTATTTCTGCAATGCAATGAAGAGTTTCATGGCTTGTGGTGCAGGAGCCCTCCTCAGTCTGTTGGTGGTGCAGTACAGTGACAGCAGTTTGTTGCTAAACATGCTCCTCTGCCTCAGGAATGTGTAGAGAATGGCTTTTGTTGTGTAGATGGGACCTAAGTGTTACCTTAATGTGCACTGAAATTTGAAATGGTTGCTTTGGAAACGGGGACCAGTCCTGCGAGCACATGTTGAGGTTTTGCAAACTCACTTTCTGTGCAACCAGTTGGTCACAGCAGCTACTTGCAACTGGTCATTGAATGCTGAAAAGTTCAGTGGAATCACTGGGCAACTTAGTTGCAAGGTGTTGCCATCGTATTTTTTTCTCTAGTATGAGTGAGGTATTCTCTACCTTAAGGTTGTAAGGTAACTATTGCTCCCAGCTGTCCTAGGTATACGTGCCGGACGGGTCCTCAGCCTTAATGTCATATCACCCTGAGCATAGCTGGTCTGATCTGACCTTGTTAACACTTGGATGGGAGACTGCCTGGGAATACCAGATACTGTAAGCTTGAGGGTGGCTATAGCTCAGGGGGTAGAGCAGGTTATCTACTAATAGGGAAGTTTGGTGGTTTGATTCCTGCTCCACTCTGCATGATATTGAACCAAGTTGCTCTATAATGTGTTCATCAGAGAGGGAATCCTAGACAGAAAGCACTTATGCATAGAAGAAAGTGCTTGTATGAATGCGGGTGATTGAGGTATGTTCTAAAAAGAGCTTTTGGTTTTATCAGTGGTGGTTAAGAGTCCAGACGTTATGGCATGTATAGGTCCATGTGACAACTCAATATGTTGGTTTACTGAAGATAAACAGCCTGTCTGTGAAGGTTCTCAGTCATCCAGGTTATCGTAGTCCAGTGGTTCGTGCGTGTGCACGCACGCACGCACGAACACATCCTCCAACCACACAGACCCATATTTTGCTCCATTGCGGTTTATTTTACACCTCAAACATTTAGTAAACAATTAAGCAAATACAAGAAATCTGCAATAAATTACAGGTAGTAAGAAAATAAACTACTAACTCTTTTATGCTACGTCCACACCTACACGGGTATTTTTGAACACGCAGCTGTTTCGTCCACGTAAACGGCGTTTCGAATCACCGAGAACGGAGATTTTTTAAAACTCCTTTTTTGTGGTTACGTGTGGACGAGGAATACAGAGTTCGTCATGCAACGTCAAAGGTATGTGCCTTTTTTCACGTCACGCTGTGTGCACGTTATTGTTTACATGAGATGAATTGCAGAATGGCAGATAGAGACGAAATACTGTTAATCTGACTATCTGCAAGTTTTACACACTTACATATACACACAGTTACTGTCCCTCCATTTAGAAAGGCAGA
The DNA here is from genome assembly GCF_963576455.1 of Neolamprologus multifasciatus. Lineage (NCBI taxonomy): Eukaryota > Metazoa > Chordata > Actinopteri > Cichliformes > Cichlidae > Neolamprologus > Neolamprologus multifasciatus. The sequence continues at coordinate 6,709,709 of NC_140451.1, forward strand.
GGCGTCACGGTGTAATTATTTTACATGTAGTTGTTTTTTTCCCTGTGTAATAATATTCAACATAGCTATCAATACATTTTTCAAAAAATCCCTCTGCAAAATGGGTTCAAAAACATAAACAACTGTTGGATGCTGTTTGTCTGTGATTTGAACCGAGAACAAATTGTGGCAGGAACGACCTGATGTTATTTGTATCCCGCTGTAACTTTACTGTATAAAGAGCTAACATTTCCAAAATGTCAGGAGTAGTTAGTCATTACAACAAGTGTTTGTGAAATACAAATCAAGAATGTGGGATACTGTTTGTCCGTGATTTAAACAGCCCAGCGCTGCTCCCAACAAAGGGAAAACCAATTCTGCAGGGAGACCTACCTTGGCACTTGTGCAGGTGAAACCAAAGGGAAGATTTGCTTCACCATATTTTCTAGTCTTTGGCTTAGAATGAAGTTGGTTTGGAAACATATTCAGCTATGCTTCATCTCCTGCTTTGCGTTTGCGTGGGCGCCCGTGCTAGCAGTGTCCAAGCGTTGTTGTTTTGTTTTTTTTCCCTTTTCATGCCGCGCCCCCCCTGCAATGGCTCTGCGCCCCCCCTAGGGGGCGGGCCCCACACTTTGGGAACGTCTGTCGTAGTCTAAGGAGCTTGGAAAGAAAAGCGTCTGAACTTCTTTAAGTTTCTTAAAGATGTTTCACCTCTCATCTGAGAATCTTCTTCAGTCCAGTTCAGATCAGCCTAACTAATCAATTTAAGCTTAATTAGGGTCAAGAAAAACTGTCTTTCATGGTTTACTGTACTGTGGAGACATCAGGAGCCTTCTTTTCAATATTTTTTACAAAATGCATCATGTACTGTAGATCATACCTCATGCTGATTTTTGCAACCACGTGAGGCTGCTCCTCTGATGCTTCATTTCTTTTGTCTAGCTTCATCAAGGCTCATCAACAGCAGCAAAGAAGAACAGCTGGATTGACTCTGTCACCAATGGGACAAAGTAGAAAGTCGTAGTAGGAGCGAGATGAGTTGCGCTACAACAGAATCGATGTTCTTTGAAGACTCCGTCACATCTTTCTGCTTAGGCAGCAAGTGTTCTAATCTTATCCCTCTTCTTATCTTTCAGTTTCTTTGTAGAGAAAACTCCTCTCACAGAGGGTTCTTCAGTCAGTTGTTATTCACATAATCTACAGCTCCTTCTTGCGCTCCCTTTACTGAGGACTTTAATCCTATTATTCAGCTGGCAGATCTGCTGCAACAGATGTGTTCTTTGTACCAGAGAAGCAGAGCGTTATTTCTTTCTTGTTGTGGCTCTGGAAGGCACAGGCAGTCCATGATTGACTGCAAGATGCTTCAGAAGTGACTATGCAAGTAATGAGTGCTTAACAATACTCCTAAACTACATTAGAAACTTAAATAAAGGTTGTCAAGCGTTGTGACAAATGGAAGCAGCGCATCGTGTCATTTTTAAAAATGCATTTTATAGGCAAAGTATGTGCTGCCTGAGGTCTTTTAGCCCTGCTGTTGTTAATTTATCTGTACCTTTGTTTGTCTGTGCGTCAACGTATAATTAAACCGTGTATGAATGTGCAGTGGTGTTTTACGCCTGCCAAACTTGTAATTTATCTCTTGTTTGGACACCATGGAAAATGACAGTGTAATTGTTTTATTAAAAACAGATGATTATGCAATAAACAATGTTCTCCGCAAATAATACTTGTGAGTAATTTATGCACGCTTCAAGGCAAAGCTCAGAGTGACATATGCAGTAATAAAGTCTGGTGACACTCTTCAGCCCAGTGTAATAGAAGCTAATGACTACAGCTACAACAGGAAGTACATGACATAGGACATAAAACTAGGCACTGATGTTTTGTGATCAAAAGGATATTGATTCCTTAAAGTGCCACATAAACACACTTAGTAGCACAGGGCAAAGCCTAACTGGGGGATACATAGCAAAGGACTAGCAACGATGTGGCAAACAGAGAAAGGAAAATATATAGTATCAGGGAGACTACCTTGTTAGTTACTGTGTGAAGTCTATATTGTTTAAAATATACAGTATAGCATGATATAGCATGTTTTTTGTTTTTTTTTAAGATTTTAAGCTATATGTTAATCTAGCTAATTAGCTAACTATTTAGCAAATTTTGCTGGCTAACTTAACAAAACTTGTTTTGTTTGTAGATAAGTGAAATATATATTCCATTAGTTTTTTCTGTCACAGGGGCACCAGACTTCCCTGATCCTGGCCACCTCTTCCAACTCATCCCTGAGGACACTGAGTCATTTCCTGGCCAGCCAGGAGGTATAACCTCCCCAGCCAGTCCTGGGTCTGCCCCAGGCCTCCTCCTAGTAGGACTAGTATCAGTGCCCAAAAGACCTCGCCCACGAGTGTCCAACTAGGTCATAGTCAGATGCTTGAACCACCTCAACTGGTGCAGTAGCTATACCGCGAGTCCCTCTCAAATGACCATGACCCTGTCTCATGGAGACTCAGGCATCCTTCAAAGGAAACTCATTTTCGCCACTTTCATCTGTGACTTTATTCTTTCGGAAATCTTCATAGCTCGTGAATGTAGGTAAGGGTAGAAACGTAGATTGACCAAATCAATAGCTTTACATTTACACTCACCTTTTCCTCCCCACAAGAGATTAATACTGCCCTAGTCCATCTAACATCTCATACGGAAGAGGATTCTCAGAAAAAAGTCAGAATTCTGGCTTTAATCTCAGAATTATAACTTTTTCCTCAGAATAATTTTTTCTCAGAATTCTGGGAAAAAATAATTCCGAGATTAAAGTCTTAGAATTCTGACTTTCTTCTCAGAATTCTGGAAAAGAAGAAAAAAAAAGACATGCCCACTTTTTTTTTCCAGTGGCCCTAATCCTCTTCCGTACATCTTATGCCCCACTCTGATGATGTTTATGATGATTTGGATCATTAAACAGTCTCTTTAAGATCAGGTCAAAAGCATTTCAATACCTTCATTTTGTTTTTGTTTGTTTGAGGCACGAACATTCTACTTCAGGATTTCTAGTCAAGAATTCATGGCACATCAGTTACAGTAAGTTGTACAGGTCCAGAAGTAGCATAGTACACAGCAAATTCAAAAGTGTTAAATGTTTTGGTGTTAGTAGTCTTAGAGTTAATTTTACTCTAAGTAGAGTCACATTCTTTTAATGTAACTCTGAGGTGTAAAATGATAGTAGTTAAAATCGAGTGTTAAAAATGAGTGTTTCTATTTCAAATCTGGAGGTGTTACAATGGAAACATTAACTCTTGACCTCTTAACTCTGAACTCCTACAGGGGCTATGACACCAATAGAGTAAATTCACAGACTCCGCTCCCAGCACGGCTCCAATCGAAGCTGAAGTGAAGCCGTTTCAGAACATTTTGCTCTACATATTTGAGTTGTTTGCCATGCTTGGTAAGTCATGTTTTCAAAGATTGTTTCAATTATTGTTATTAGCTTTTACTTCTGTGGCTCTTTGGAGTTGAGACAAAGCTGTGTGAAAGGCATTAGCCATGTTGCTCGGTGATAGCATAATATTCTGTTTTAGCTAGCTGAAAGGTATTGTTTGCGGGCAAATACCACAGCCTTGAAAAAAAGCTTGCATGTGAATTTTCAGTCAAATTTCTTGGTCAAATACACTTAAAACAATGTCTAGAATGTGAAATGTTGGTATAATGGTGCTACTTGAAGCCTGAAAACGATCTCCCATAAAAAACGAGCAAACAGCAGTAGCAGATGTCCCGACTGAGTTCTACGTTAGCACTTAGATTCCTCCAGTTTTGTGCACACGGTTTAGGTAAAAATGAAAAAGGTTGAGGTTTTACATTTAGTTCAGTATTACCTGTTGTCTGTGTCCTTGTCTTTTGGGAAAATACTTTACACAAGTAATCGCTCAAAAAGGATTCCTTTTTTTTTTTTTACTGTGCTGCAATTGATTTGTGCCATTAATTAGTGTCAACTAATTTTTATTCAATCTCCACATAGGATATGCTTGTGAAGATGGAATATGGGGGAGAGCAGAAGTGCGTTGAAGTTCCACAAAGTGATGAATGAAGGACATGCGTATTGTATTGAAGAAATAAGTGATGAGAATGCTGTTATTTGCATTTACCAGCTCACCTATGTCAGACCTTTTGATAAACGAAATTCTAATGAAAGTGAGAACATGTACACTGTTACATCTTTCAGAAAATGTTTTGAAATTGTGGTGCACAGTTCAGAATAAATGTTTTTCAAAAACCATTGCGTCTTTTTAGTAAATGTTTATTTCCAAAAGAAATTTCTAGAAGTTCAGAACAGTAAAATTCCCGCTTTTTAGAATTAATTAGAAGATAACTCTTACGTAGTTAAACTAAAATACTCTTTGAGAGTTAATATATAAACTCTTAACACCAAGTGTTAAATTATCAACTCCAGAGAGATTTGGTGTTTAACACTAAATCAGAGTTAACATACCAACTCTCCAAAAAGAGTTAAATTAACACTCTCTGGTGTGGACCCATATAGACACTTTAAAAGTGTTGAAATCAAATCTGACAGTGTTAATTTGGACATGCTGGATTTGCTGTGTAGCTTCAGACCATCACACTGCCACCACAATGTTTGACTGCTGGTATATGAGCTTTTTATGAAATGCTGTTTATGAAATTTTAATTTCTGTCTCATCAGTCCACAGAATATTTGGGGATCAGCAGTGGTTTTGTTCTTGGAACTCTTCCATTGATGCCATTTCTGCCCAGTCTTTCTTATTGTTCAATTGTGAACTTTGACCTTAACTGGCTGGCCATTCCTGAGAAGGTTTATCAATGATCCCTGTTTTCTCCTCATATGGGTAATGGCTCTCACTGTGGTTGACTGGAGTTCCAAAACCTTGGAAATGGGTTTTATACCCTCTCCAGACTTCTTCTTCATCCTGGCGTTGTTCCCGCTGGTGCAGGGTCCACGCTTCGGCAAAGATTTCTCCATTTGGTTCTGTCCAAGGCGTCCTTAGGTAATGTGTTGACGGTCTTAATGTCCTCCTTAATTTTGTCCATCCACCGTTTCTTCGGTCTGCCTCGAGGCCGGCATCCTTCTGGGTCGATCGTCATAGCCATTTTTGCTACAGAGTTCTCATCACTTCGAATCATGTGTCCATACCATCTCAGGCGGGACTCAAGCATCTTTTTCTTAATTGGGGCTACACCTAGTCGCTTCCGTAAGTCTTTGTTCATAACACGGTCCCGTCTTGTAATTCCCAGGCTCCATTGGACCATGCGCATCTCCATGGTGTTTAGGGCCTGTTCATGTGTGGTCAATGCGGGCCAACATGTGGAGCCATACAGGGCTACTGGGCAGACCACCGTTTTGTAGATTTTTTCCTTGAGTCGATCTGGCACTCTTCTGTCGCAAAGGACACCAGTGACCTGTCGCCATTTTAACCAGGCTGCATTTATTCGTGCTTGGACATTAGAGGTGATATTTCCATGGTAGCTGATGACTGAGCCCAAGTAGAGGAACTCTTCTGTCTTCTTCAACTCTTCGTTGTCAATTATGATGGTGCCAACAGTTTGGGGGCCTCCTTCCAGGTATTCCATCTTTTTCGTGTTGAGCCGCATACCATATTCATTCAACTGTCTTCCACAGTTGAGTCGTTGTTTGGGTCTCTTCTCTGTCTTTGCTGGCTAGGATTACATCATCGGCAAAGAGGAGAGACCATGGATGAGGTAACTGGAGGTCGGCTGTGATGGTGTCCATACATAGAATGAAGAGGAGGAGTGACAGAGCTGATCCTTGGTGGACCCCAACACTAACTGGGAAGGGAGGTGATAGTCCAGCGGCTGAACTGGTGACGTTGTCGTAGAGGAGCTGTATCCATTTGATTGTTCCGCATCCCTTTACAAAACCACATTGGTTGGGGGTGACGTTGACAATTTCCCGAAGATGTGCATCGATGACTCTTTCGAATATTTTCATCGTGTGACATAGTAGGCAAATAGGACGATAATTTGAGCATTCAGCTACATCCCCTTTGTTCTTCTATATGGGTATGGTAATGCTGGTCGTCCAGGCCTTCAAGACTTCCCCTGTGCTGACAATGCTAAAAATACATCAGGAAGGGGGAAAATATTCATTCATAACACTGTACCTGCTTGAATTTAGTTAGTACTACTTGTGCATCAAAATGAGATGACAAATGAAACAAACACTGGTAATCCACAACCCCATTTTTATTAGAGTTACACGTGGCAAAATTCACATTTCAGGGTTTATGTCCACTTATTGTGGCCTGTCAGTTCTGAAAACCCCCCAAAACAAAACTGTGTTCAGCAAGCATAGTGAACATTTATCAATGTAGCAATCACAATTTATTCAAAGAAACAATACAAACAATTTCAAGTGTTATATAGTATTAACTTCTCCTCTATATCAGTTCTTCTAATGTATTCCTGCCCATACTCATATACTCATAGTGTACATGACTATATTGTGGACAATGATGTAGATATCAAAACGCTGTACAAAAAACAGGATGTACAGGAAAGACACTCCATACAGCATCCAGATAAAAATTAAAAATACAAAAGAGGCACTTAAGAATATCACACAGACATACACATACTCACATATGTACATGTGGAGTATACTAGAAATCAGAATACTTGAGCCCATGTTATCATATAATTCACCTGAAAAGTTATTTTTACAATTATATCAGATACACTTGGCTGGAAAGCAATGTCAAAACCTTGTTAGCTAACATACGCATGGCCACCTCCTACAGGAAGAACAGCCAACTAAAGAAGTTTTAAACTTCAATCTTTCTTATACTTAACATGGCTTTTAATCTATTGCTACTAGAAGCATACAAATAACTATTAAGATAACACCTATAATTAAAAAACTTAGCTTTTAGTTTAAGTTGACTGGATAGATCAATGCACACTTCCTGATGTCTAATATTTGCCTTTTATTGAAAACTAAACATAACCAAGGAAATGCTTGGGGCGATGAGTTGACATTAACCTGAAATAAATAATTCCAGATTTGTTTTTTGTTGTTTTGAGTGGCAAGCAAATTCATCTTAAAAGATTCTGGTAGAAATATCAGCAGCACTGCAAACCTAGCCCTAGAAACATTTGAACTCTCAAAAACATGGGCTAAGCTATGGTTGAAACCTAACAAGGGTGTTTAACTTCTCATTTCAGTAAGTCACATTATTGCAAGGTTATACAGTATCGCCACTATATCATGACTATGATGCACAACCTTTTAAAACCTACAGTGCTTTTAACAGGAAGACACAGATTGTCCAAAAAGTGCAACACACACATAGACAGTATCAAAGTCTGACATAGCTTTGAATTAAATTGAAGCCAATCCGGATTTGCCTGAACCCTGCTTTTTACCTAAAGTCCACCAGATGGCGATAGCTGTGGATGCAAAAAGGCTTCCAGTGCTATAGAAGCCTGTGGAATTCAATTTTTATTTGGTCTTGACCTTTCTAAACCCCTATCCGATGAGTTTATGGGCTTAGTTACTGAATAATAAAAAGATTAAGTCTATTGTTGTAAATCTTGGTCATACAATTTTTCCAAATGGAGGATTATTTGTGGTACAAAATGCTCATTAGCTAACAACTTGTCAATCACAAGACCCACCCCTCCTTCTCATATCCATACACTTTGGGTAACACTATGGTAGCTACATCCATCTTTTATACTGTCTATGAGAACACACTGCACACCACCAGTCTGATCACATTAACTTCAATCCATAACTTCCAGTTAAGAATGGAAGAAGGCTTTTAGGTGGCATAACACACTATGGAGGTGTGGCAGCCAAGCTAGCTCACGGCTGTTTTTCACATGTCACTAAAACTCAATATATATAGTATATTATAATATAATGTGATTACAGTAATGCCTACTTTGGAATATGATTTGTATATTTTTATTTATTCATAATTTAACCAGTTTAATTATGCCTGTTTGCTAGTACTGATACAAATCCATCTTTAGCTTGTAACTGATGGAAATGTCCAGTAACATTGGTACTAGCATTTCTACTCTTTGCTGAAGGATTAATAATATTTTCTGAATTCTTGCCTACAAGACCAGAAAAAAATGAACTGCGACAAACCTATCTGACACACTTTGTATTTTCCCTTCAGCTTTTAGACTGAAATACAAAGTGCATTATTTAAATCAGTGTAGTCACTGCCATTGGATAATTGGCTTTAAGCAGCCCTGGGTTGTTTTATAGCAAAATATTTATTGCTCAGTTTTAGATTTCACAATTTTCTGCAGAGTTCACAGGTAATAATGTCACCTAGAGCCTTTCTTTTCTTAAGTATTTCTTAAAGATATCAGCTTACCAACACGTTTTATTTTTTGCTATATAGTTCTGTACAATTTTCAGCGGAATTGGCTACCTTTAACATGTAGAGAGTAAAATTGCAGCGCGGATACATAACTGAGCTGTGCCTAAGATTAATAACAAAGTGAAAATTTCAAGTCAGTCAAGTTAAAAAAAATCTATAAGTATTGCTGACAAATTCGTCTTCTTTTATATGCTTTTTACATGACATGGAAATAAGACAAATTATTCCTGATCTCCCTTTTCACATTTGCTGCACAGACCCTGTACAAAAGGAGCTCAATCCAGGGTGTTGTTTGGTGGAGCTCCAGCTACAGCATTTCAATAATCTCACCATCCCAACACCAGCAAACATTCAGCATTCCAGGCCAAAACTTTAAATAAGGCTTCTGTCAAACTTTCTCTACTAGTTTAGATAATTTTGGGATTCGGCTATGTTAGCTCAGGATACAAACCCCACCAAAAGCACAAACAAACAAAAAATAACCCAGTTTTAGATTATAATCCCAAATTCAGTTAAGATAATTCACTTGCAATAAATAAAGTACTGTTTGAGTTTATAGTCAGCCCTTAACCTAAACAGATTCTAATGATGTGTTCATTAACAGCTTAAACATCTGTACCTGTGTTTTACTGCCCTGGTTTGCATGTCCTTCCACAAAGCAAGTTTATTTCTTTACAATTTAAGTGGTTCATTTTGTTTTTTGTGTTCTGCTTTCAAAACTTTTTCCCTACAAAGGAATCATCTCATTGAACTCATTCCTCTCTGCTCGAGCTCCCACCATCATCAGCGCTCCTCCCATGTTGGGACCAAGTCCCGTGCAGCCCTTGAGTCCTCCTTCAGCCAGCTCATGGCACATCGTGGCATTGTGGGAAGACACAATATTTCCACTACCTGCAGGTGTGAATATGGTGCTCTCCATCCCCCTCCTCTGTTGCTCTGGTGTTGGAGCAGGCGCCCTAATCCCACTACTTCCAGCACCCACGCTACCTCCAGCACCAGCACCACCTCCCCGCTTTTTAGGTGGTGGTCCCCAGAGGAATGCGTGGGCAGGCCTGTAGTGTTGGCGGGCATAGCGGAGCAAGCGTCGGCGGGTGGCTGGCAGGCGGATGGTGTAGACAAAGTATTCCAGGATGCTGTGCTGCATGTTGGACAGGGTGCTGTGGCACAGCGACTCCTCCAGTAAGAAGCGAACGAGCGGGGCCTTAAAGGCCTCATAGCCGAGCTCACCCAGGGACTTCAGGATGCGAGTGATCCGCAGGTAGTTGTGGTGGGACCTTCAATAAACAAGGCGGTTGAGAAAGAGAATTTTGATTGATTAGAATAGTTTGAAATAGCCTTTCTGAAATAGCCATCTAGGACCTCCTCTGGGGACTTATTTGGACACTTATTTTGAAACATAATCAAATTAACTTTAATTTCACCGGGACAGGAAGACTGCACATACCAATCATTTCTGTTTTTTAGAAACTTTATTTCCTCCTGGAAGTTATTTTTGTATCACCATCCTCAGACCCCATTCCTTCAGTGTCTCTTTTATAATGTTTTTGGTGTAACAGGTTTTTTCCTGCACGATAATTTGACACGTCCATATCCACTAGCATCAGATAACCCTGTGTTGGTATAATGTCCTCCCGATAACCATCCCCTCTCTGTGGACACGGGTGGTTAAAAGTACCCATTTATTGCTCTACCTATACCACTTATCACACGTATAGGTTAAAAGATGGGCAGATCACAAGCCTGTTCCACAGCTGACACACACGTCCCTACACAATCGCACATTGATGGGCAGTTTTATGGAACAACCCAACCACTGTTCATTCTGTGGTCTAGATTGAGTTGATGGCCTTCAATACAACCATATAGCATGACGTACAGTCTGATGTCTCTGGCAATATAATTATTATTTACTGTTTGGTGTGGCTACTTGGCCCATGAGAAATCTAGAAACCAGATTCAGACATCTTTGTGCATTTTAATGGCAAGAGAATGGAAAGAAAATACACTGTTGTCAGCTTTGTTGTCCATGTGTTTAGAGATTAACGCAACAATTAGATTCAAATGGTTTAAGGAAGGTTTATGACTGGAGGAGATTGTGGTAATAAAAGGGAAAGTAATGCTTTCCCTTCTAAAGGGTTCTAGGTACAAGGACAAGCACACGCTTTAATGCAAACTGCAAAGTGCGGCAGGAGGAAACACCGTACCTTATCTCAAGCAATGAAAACATCGAAACGGGATGTGAAACAAAAACAACAACAACAATTGTTCTTTTAAATTGCCCTTTAACCATCTGTTTGTCCATTCAAAACATGCTCTTTCACATTCAGCTGCTGTTAGAGGAGCAATTAAGTTGCAAAGGATTTAGAATGATTGCCTTGCTAAAGGACTGGAAAGCAGCTATTGGCTACTATGCAATAACTTCACACAAATTGTAGCTGCAATTTAATCCCCCCCCCCCCCCCCCCCCCCCAGCTACTGCACAGTGCATTTAAATATATAACGTTCGCATGTGTGTGTGTGTGTACTTACTCATTAAGGTGTTGGAAGCGCTCCTGCCAGTTCGGAGCCCGAGCAACATTGCCACTCTTATCCAGCAGCTTGACGCCGTAGAAGTCCAACATGAGGGAATAGGCCGCCAGGAATCTCCGCTTTGCTTCCCGAGTGCTTTGGAATTCCTGATGTGATTCAACACAACAAATCAGAAACAAACAGACAGGTTGTGTACAAAAGCAGCTTTAGGTGATCAGAAGAAGCAGAAGAGAAAGCTGTATGCAAACACTGGGTAATCGCCCGAAAACGAGTCTGAAATTTCATGAGGGACACATTTCTACCTACTTTTAACGGGAGCATGCACATGCAAACCAGCTGTGTTGTTCAAACAGATGTCTAATTTAGTCAGAGCCAAAGCTGAATGAGTATTTCCCAGAACGGTTGTTTGCTTTGTCACATTTGAGCGACTTATTTAAACGTGAGTGTATCGGCATTCTTAAAACTTCACTTGATTCAAAATTTGCCCTTGTGCTAAATTATTTCGGTAGTGAAATGTAAAGACTCAACCATGGGAAACACTTGTGCGATGAAAAGCCACAACTAAAGCAGTCATGCAAAACATTAGCAAAACCGTGACACTGAGCTGTGTTTTCCCCCTGCACTGAAAGCGCATTATAATGCACCTGAGCTGCCAGCGACACTCCACTAACTATAGGCAACTCATAGTTCTTTGCAATGAAAGCATCAAAATCGGTTCACAGGTGGAAAGCTTTCAGTGTTATATGTCTGAATATAACCACATTTAAGTAAAAAAAGATCTAATATGCTAATGTAGGAAAGCAGAAGTGAAATCTAACACCAAACAACAGATATTTAGGTAGAAACTATAAAAAGAAGAGAGACAGCTGGAGATCAAGCACATGTCATCACAGTTTAATGAAGCACAGCATTAATAAAGCGGACCATCACAGACTAGTAGAGACAGAATATGTGTACGTAACTCACTTTGATCTCGTCCTGAGTCAGTTCATGTGCGTAGAAGTTGAGCCCTTGTTCTCTTAATGGGAACAGCCTGGGGTACAGAAATGGAGTAAAAACACTGTAAAAACATACAACACAATAACTACAGGGATGTGATGGTCAACAAATACATCTGCCTACCAACTAATGAAGATAATTACTCTGTAATTTCTCAGCAGGTGCTACTGTTTGCTCACTGTGCATGGTATGTAAAGGCTGTCCACCTCTTTCTTCTAGGCTAGTAAAGTGACTGCTAAAACCTTCCCCCCGAATGTTAACCTGGCAACCCTACCAGAACTATGTGAATCGCTACATTCACTATATCAAACATGTAAAGGTCAGCAAAGAAGACAGTCTGCACATAGAGCCTGGAAGTTGTACATGAAGACCAAAAACACAAGTAAAATAGTACTGAATAGGAGTGTTTGCCTGCTTAACAATGAAGGTAGCATGGATGTGCCAAAAAACTGCAGTTCCTTCAATGGCCACATGAGGCTGGCACCAAAAGCAAGTCGTTCCCCTTTAACACTAGCTGTGCTTTGTAACACTTCCATGTTACAATGCACAACTTCAGAGCATTAAAAAGGATTTTTATACTCTGGAACAAAAACACAGTTTTGTTCCTCATGGATAGTGTCCCCCTATTGTAATAACTCTATGAAGGCTGATATTCTTTCTTTTTCTCTTTTTTAGTTTACAGTCAACATGAAACACTACACATATAAGGGCTAATTTACACCATTGAGCCCTGCTCTCAAAAACTGACATAGATGTAACGCTGTCTGTGTAGCTCGATTTAGGAAATATTTGCTTAAAGTTTTAAAAACAGGTTTACCGCCATCTTCTGTCAGTACGGAACATTACATCACCAGGGTGGTTGCCGTCAATAGCCTTACATAAGTTTATGTTAGCTAACTACTAACAGAACCAATAACTCAGGGAAAATAGGGACACTAAACACAGTTATGTTTGTGGTGCGATGTGCATATAGTAACTTGCAATGCTGTAAACTGTTTAGTTATGGTTAGGAAAAGAGAGAATATTTTATTGTATTAAATAGTGGTGATAGCACTTTATGAACATTTGCTTTGCCAACTGATTACGCGGCTTGGTACACCTGGTCTATCAAAAAAAAATCTGGAGTGTCAGTCCTCATTTATAATGTGCTTTACAAGCCCGAACATTGCAGCTAACAGGGGGATTTCCCTCTTGAGTGCAGCTAGCCAAACAACAAGAAAACACTTTACTACTAATGAGAGAGAGAGAGTGAAAGTGGACAGACTCATTGTTGCAGCCAGGGGCAGCACAAATGTGACCACATTAGACTGATTTTTTGTTTTAGTGCTACACAGACACCTAGCTTGCGTAAGCTGCTAATTTAGCACTACACCTTTTTATCTAAATATGGTCACTTCTGACTACAAAGAGGTTAGATGGCAGTCCGATACACCAACACAGAGGCGTCAAAACCTTCATACAACGCTAGTGTTTGCATATCAAGCTAACTACAGCTGTCAAGCTTGATGTGACAATCACCGTTTAAGCCAACGGTCCCCAACCTTTTTTGCGCCACGGACCGGTTTAATATCAAACAACATTTTCACGGTGGTAGTTGCATTGTGTCGCAGATAAAGGTGTCGCGGACAAATACAACAAAATAAAATGATACGACCAAGACAAAAACTGTGGTATTTTGTAAATATAATAATATACACGAATTCACTGTTTAATTGTGTAACTTTATTAGCAGCGTCCTCCTGCTAATAAAACGTCTCAACAACATTGAGAGTCACGTCGTCTTCTCTGCCCTTTAATGCGCTCTGGTCTCTATGGTAACGCGTAAACATTTCTTTCAAAATAAGACACACAACTACAACACAGGAAAAGACCCAGAGAAACGATAAAAGTTAACAATAAAAACTCATAAAACCATAAATTTCACACCCGAGCCTCAACTCTCGCGGCTAGGTACCAGACGACTCATGGACTGGTACCGGTCCATGTCCCAGGGGTTGGGGACCACTGGTTTAAGCCACTAAAATCAGTTCTGAAACCTGACTGGACAGGTTAAAGCTAAGTGAGCGGTCATTAAAATATTCCTGTTTTTTATTGAACTTTAATCTGTAACAGGATAGAAAAAGGAAGCAGTGACATGTCATGTTACCGTGCCTTCTTGCAGGCTAAGAACAACTTGATGCACAAACACACAAGCTGCATGAATATTAAAACAAATGGAGGAAATGTCTCACCACTGAATATAGGTGTGATTGTGCTCCAGTTTGTCATAGTCGCCTCTCCACTTAGAGAGAATCTCCTCTATGTAGATACCTGAGAAGAAAGAGGAGCTAAATAGCTGCAAAATAGATCTGTATTGCATGTGTGTGTGTGTGTGTGTGTGTGTGTGTGTGTGTGTGTACGTGTGTTTAAACAGTGGATCAGTCCACAAATCTGCTGGGCTTTCCCTGCCAAACATGACCTTTAGCCAAACAAAACTCACTAAGGCCAGCACTAACATCACTTCTCTCCAGTGTTAACAGATCTGCATGGAGAGTGCACTTTTTTCTGTTAATGTGTGTGTGTGTGTGTGTGTGTGTGTGTGTGTGTGTGTGTGTGATATCTCACCATCAGGCACTAGAGGGATCTTGTTCAGGTAGAAGCGCAGGTTGCGATACTCATTGGGCTGCCGCGACCTTCTGAAGTTCTTCACATGAACACACACAGATAAAATATATCACAAAGGGTGTCTGCATTAGTGTGAGTGTATGTGTGTGATGAAGCCTGTCTATTCTCATTGTAGGGTACACATGTGTGTGTTCATGTACCGGGTAGCTGTGCCGGTATTTGTAGAGGTCCCTGGCGGCATAGAAACTCCTCTTCATCTTTGGAACAGACTCCGGGGAGTCAGTCAACTGAAAGAGGAAGAAAGAAGGAAAGACAGAAAAAAATGACTCTTAAGAATGGAAAAAAGAAAACGGAAGAAATGATGCAGATCTGAAACAGATGGTGTGTTGCCCTTAGATGCCATTTAGCTGAATTAAAAACATTTAGTTGCTTGGAACATTAATATCTATGTTTTTCTCATAAAAATGGACAATTTACATCAGCACTAATGTGAACCACCACCAACCAGACACCTCTGTCTAATCGGGGTCATTTTGTTCATAAAATTTAAAGTGAAATATGTTTCTTTGGTCTTTCTTAGGTCATTTACTATAATCCATAAACTATCTCCCTCCTGACTTTAAACAAGTCCAACTTATAAAAACAGAGCAAAACCACAAGTCTGGTTTAACTTTTAAGAAATAATCTATAAAAGATTGTTCCTGTTCGACTGTTATAACCTGCTGGTTCCTGTATTATAAAACAGTGTGAAATAGCCTAGTAACAACAATCCCGTCAGCTACTCTGAACGTTATGGCACACAGTTTATGTGTCTGTAGCCTAAAAAGAATAAAACGTTTTCACTTTCTTTGTAAACTTGTAGGCAGTGTAGGGTTGGAGTTATGGTTCCTTAGATTACTTTGATAATTAACAAACATCATGTGAACAGGATGTAGCCCATAACATGTATGACAGTAGTGTACAGTAAGCAACCCAAGACTAAATCCATTTCTTCTCAAAGTTGGCATGATTTTGACACCTAGTTTGCACAGCATGGGTGTAGCATGAGGGCCAAGGGGATAAATACTCAGTATTTTAAATACTAGAATATATTGCACTGACGCTCTCTAGCATTCAGAATTCATTAGTTATTGCTATCTTTACCCTATTTAACATTATCTGTGCTGAATCAGCACACGTACAGACACGATTTACTCTGAAAACTACACTTTTGTTTTTTTGAATAAACAAAACATTGTGGAAGTTTGAATAGGTTCTAATTTTGCGGCAGTAACCTGCTAAATGCATCTAAACTTCCGCAAAAAGACAAAACAAAAAATCCCCCAAACTTATTTGGTTGAGTCCATTTAAAAATAAAACATGGCAATAAAGGGCGACCTCGTCCTTATCCTGCCTGGCTGCCATGTGTTTGGTCATTAACCTGCCTGTACACGGTCCCAGAGGAGGCAGAGCTGCTGCTGATTGTTTGTTCCCGACAGATAATTTAGTGGTTATGTGAACTCATAACTCATATTGAAATAATGGCAGTATGGCAGAAGGATTGTCGCTATGATTTTCTCATGTGGATTTTTTTCCCATTAAAATCTTGCTCTAAATTACGAGAACCTTTCCCCTATAATTTGTCCCCGCGTAAATGTACAGCCGTTTTCCACAGCATGCGTGTACAGCACGTCTTCACGGTACATGAACTTGACGTATTTCTGAATGAAAGTTTGGTGTGAGCTGTGTCTCGGGTGCAGACATCACCGTAGCCCGGTTGTCCTTACTGTGTCCCGGCCTTTTTGCCGGTGGCCCACATGTCCCCGCTCTCCGGCGTGAAACGTACCTGCGGTGTGCTGTCTCCGGCGTGCCCCGCGGCCCTCTCGCTCTCCGCCGGGCTGACGGAGTCGGAGATGCCGCTATCATCTTCAGCCGCCGGCTCGTCGCTCTCCGAGTCCGATCCCCACGTCGAGTCACATTCCTCAATCGTGCTCGGCTCCTTGAAACGCCAGCTGCCCACCAGGTTTCCCATTTAAAAAACATGCAATACCCGCCTTCTTCTTCTTCTTTTTAATTATCGCTTTTTTTTAAAGGTAATAATACTACATAATTTTGCCCCCAGCCTCGTTTTTCGGTTTGCAGAGCGGTGGGTTTGCACTGCGCTCAGTGCGGAGCTTTTAAATGGCAGAAAAGGGGGATTTCCACACTGGAAGGATGATGCGTGTTTCTGTATGAGAGGCCATTAGTGCCGCACAGGCAAGAGGCGGTCTTACACCTGTGAATAGAATGAAACAAGGTTACAGTTGAGTAAAGCTAAGCTAGAGACTAAAACCATGAGTGGAAAACCTCCAAATAAAAAAAAAAACAACCCTAAAATAACAACAAAATAAAATACAAAAGGGTAGATTACTTATATATGTGTAAGTATACATGTAATCATACATATGTAAGTTGTCTACACTGCCAGTGATGTTGAAAAGGTGCAAAAATGATCAAGAATCAATGTCAGAATTTAATGTTGATTCAGTCAAATTAAAGTTGACAGTAAAAGATTAATTTAGCACAGTTTCAATTATTGTTTGCTATCTGGGATAACTTGCAAAAATATATATGTAGGATTTTTTCTTTTTTTTTAACATCAATACAATCAGCTTGAGGACACTTATGTTTACATGTTTATTGGGACTACGAAAGCGTAACTAAAACTTTACAGCACATTTCCAACAGAGCTCCAAATCAAATACCTTTATGTTGCTCTATTCTTTCAAAGGCATGAGTCTTTGTAAGTATTTTAAGTCTATCATCATTACTGGCAGATACAATGTTTCTTATTTGCTGTATTCTATTGCTCCGTGGCATTAATCACCTTCTATACAATTCATTACAACAACAGCATCAGGACCAGAAGTGCGTCACGTGACACAAGAACAGCGATTATGTCTCTCCAGGAGGAAAGTGAAACTGTGTTGGTTGTTCCTTTGGAAAGTCCATGTGATCTTATTGATTTTAAAGTGGATTTCTTAAAAGTGTTATTGTATTTGCCGTTTTGTTTTTAACCCAATTTATAGAACTTAAAAAACTTTTAAAGTATGGATATAAACAGAAAAGAATTACATCCTTATGGTGTAACAAGAGCTCATAAAATGTCCCTAAAAGTCCACTGTTCGAATGTAAATGTTTACATCATGCCACTCTTTTTCTCGGGATAAAAGTTTATAATGTTTGTAAGTGCATACATCTTGTGATAAATTGCCAAGATACCACTTACAGATTTAATAAAGGGAATTCCCTATCATGTGGCTTGTGGCAGGTTTCAATCAAGCATCTGTTTGTTTCTTATGACTCACAAAGTTGCTTAAATTATCTTGTCATGAAAATTCCTGTAAAGGACTGTTCATTCTTCTTCTTCTTGCTGTTCCGTTTCAGACTTTCTATGAAACTATTTTCTTTCCTCAATTTCCTTTTTGCAACAAAAAAGCTCTAAATTCAAGAAAAAAAAAGTTTAAAAAAATTTGCAGTTCGGCCGATTTTAGCTATCATTCATAGATTTTAGTCCTTTTAGAGGCACAGTCCTTGAAGACAAAAATCTATTTCCAGTGTCATGCTAAGCTTTCATACAGGTTCACCACTGACAGCCTGGGTTGTTGGTGAAAGAGGGTTTATTGCAGGGTTTGACTGTATATGTATACATATTAAATAATGAATTAATCAATTGTTAATTATTAATGCAAATATCTAACAAGCTAATCACATTGCAGAAACTAATCCTACATGCATGCAGATAATGCAAATTGTTGAAGTTTAATCCGAGTGTCAGAATGGGGAAGAAACATGGTTGTTGGTGCCAGACAGGCTGACGTGGGTCAGAGACTGCTGATATTCTGGGATTTTCCTACAGAACCTTCTCCGGGGTTTGCAGAGAATGGTCTGAGAAGAGACGAGAAAGTATCCAGGTTGTGGCAGTTCTCTTGGTGAAAAGTTCCACCTGTTAAATCCAGACGTTCAGTCAGGTGACAAACTTGCTAACCTGACGGGTAAAATATTGCTTCATCACGACGGCCAACGCAAAACTGTCGGTAGTACTGCAGGACAAAAGTGTTGCTTTTTTCACCTGTCTCAAACCAGGTGAAAAACCTGGATCATCTATTCATGGCAGAAAAATGAAGATATGATGTGAAACTGCAAATTTTGGGGTCCTGTGAGCTACATTCTGCCCGGCAGCTTTATTTAAACGCCTGAAAGTGGCCATCTCTCTCCTAGAGCTCCAGTTTGGTGACATCTACATGTACATTGTAGAGAATCGTTCACCTTACAGTGCTGCCAGGTTGAAAGCTTTCAAAGCATTGACAGGTATGTATATTTTTTGATCTGGATGGGTAAATAAAGCTGCCGTGTGAGAGGTGAAAGAAATTGTTCATTGTTAAAGCAAAAGTAAGTGCTACATACCTAGCTTGGATGAACTACCTTAATTCTTACAGTTAACTTAGACATTTACAGTCTAGGGTCAGAAAAGTTCTGGTAGTATTCTTTTGTCACAATGTTGTATCATAACAGTAAAGTTCAGTGTTTTACCAATTTCAGGTAAACTATTCCATTGACAGCCTGGATTGCTGCAATTTGGCCTGCCAGAGTTGGGGCAGGTCTGCTCACAAGTTGGTGACACATTTTAGGCCATTCTGGTAGCTGTAAATAAATGTTGATTAGTGCAGTGATTAGCTGATTATCCAATAGCACAGCAACTATCTAGCATTTTGGCTAAGTTAAAATCAAAGATGCTCGAAGGATGGCTGCCCTCCGGGCAAAAACAGTACGTCACGTCATATGAAAACTATGGATAGCAGCAGAAGACCACACCATGTGTCGCTCGTGGTAGCTAAGAGCAGAAAACTGAAGCTACAGTTTGCATTGACTTATTCAAACTGCACAACAAAACATTTGGAAAACTGTTGCCTGACTCTTCATTTCTGCTTTGACAGTTGGATGGTAGAGTCAGAATTTGGTGTAAACAGATAAAGATCTTACTGGTGATACATCAGGTGCATTTTGATCACAACATTAATACTTTTACTTTAGTAGCATTTTAAATGCAGTGGAGTAGTGGTAGTTTTTGCATTAACAAGAAAAGTTAAAGTTTAGATACCCTATTTCTAAAAGTGATTATCGTTTAAAAATGTAAAAGAAAATTTTAAAGCAAATGTCATAAAGTCAGCTTTGACCTCCAAAAGCACATACAAGTCCAGATCGAGTGGGTGTTTTTGATTTGCTTAAGCCTGTGATTTGGCTTCTGTTAGACTAGGAAGATGATTCATCAGAGGGGAGTCTGCAGTTCCTGGCAGAGTGAATGACACTGATGTGACTCTGAACTTCCAGCCCTTAAACTGGGATTTGTGGTGGCCCGGGTGAAACATGTGTCAGAGAGTCATTTGTTGGTCAAGAGAAAACTGCGCAATGTGGAACTACAGTGAAACTACAGTGAGGCAATCGAGAAAGTATCATCAGTGTTTCCTGTCAGCGCATCAAACACAGAAACTGAATTTGGTATATATGGTATATGACTCAAATTTAACATTATAGAAAATCTTATCTGAAATTAATATCTGAAATAGCTGCCGTTAGTCAGCTCCTTCATGTTAACCTGTGTAGTTTATTTTGGGATTCATTTCTCTATAAAAACGTAATGTTGTACCAAAGTTGTGGAAATGTCCATTTCCCAACCACCAACATTTAAAGAATTCTTACAGCTATAAAACCATTGTTGTCTATAGTGGAAATCCAGGACCAGGGTAACTGATTATTTTTGGTTTCTAGCATGTTAAAAAGAAGTGAAAAATTACAAATTTTCACAGTCAAAATGAAGGTCAAACAACTGCCTTTTCAAGTAACTCATGTTACATTAAAATGGTTTAATTATCTGACAAATACAAACATGTTTTCATCCAGGTGCTGTTGTTTCTGTTGTTAGGACACTGCATTGGTCCTCTATTTTACTGACAACTGCGGAAGCAGTGGAGTTCACATTTACGAAATGAGGAATTAAGTTTAGAACTATCTTACTCAAGCGAAATTCACTAAGAGGACGTATTTAAAGGGCTGTGAAAACAAGAAAACTCTCTCTTTGTAGATGTTGTGTATACTTTTCAAACTGTCCAAGATAAGGATTTTTTAACCACATGCTAAACAGGCTTTTTTTTTTTTTTAAATAGAAGATCCGTGTGATACATTTATCCTGTGATTGCAGTTTTTTTTGACACTATGTCATTGTCTATGACAGTAATGATAACAGTGCTTGAACCCACAAATCTGACGAAGGTCTAACAAAGTTACAGAGAACTTCATTTTAGGTCTTCCTTGGACTTAGCTGACTGATGTCTGTTAGGTCTGAACTTCACTGACTTAAATCTCTGAATTGGACCAATTTTCCTCTTTTGAGGTGTTGGTGACTTTTTGAGCATTTTTAATGGGATTGTCTAACAAATTGTATAGTTTTGTTTTGTTGTGCATAGTTTTCAAACTGTCCAAGATAAGGATTTTTTAACCACATGCAAAACAGGCAAATTTTAAAAAAAGTATTAAATATAAATAAATAATTATTTATGTGTAAAATTTATGTGTAACATAACATTGGTTAGATTCATCATAGCCTGTAGTCTGGAATCAGTGCTGGTATACAGCATAGATCTCCAGAATAGTAAAACACCTCTACACTTGAATATTCCCGCCAACATAATTTGCTGTGGGTTTGGCAGTATCATCCTCTCAGGCTCATTACATTATATACATCCATGTACTCAGAGGTTAAAGTGGGCTGGAACGATCCAGTATGATATTCCAACACCTCCAGTTAACATGCAATTAAAACCGATAGGCAGGTTAATGCATTTACTGTCGAGTGAATTCATTTTTCAGTGTGCTACAGCCTGACTTTCCTTCCAGTTGTGTGCATCAAGATAGTTACTCAGTAACAAGCTGGCATCAAAGACAAGGGGCGAGAACAAAAAAAGAAATAAGTGCCAGGTAATTTCAAATGGAACTTTTCAATCAGTTTAAACATCCTGTCACTCTGTTAACACCCCATCATTTCATATTTCATGACTTTGCCTAAAAATATTATTTTGGGGGTGTGTGGGATCAAAAGAATCAATTTTGACCACTTCTACTGAGAACTATGGCGGAGGATTAGGGCCCCTGGAAAAAAAGTGGGGATGTCTTTTCTTTATTTTTGTTTTCCAGAATTCTGAGGAAAAAAAACTGAATTCTGACAAGTTTATTTATATAGCACAATTCAACAACAAGGTGATTCAAAGTGCTTTACAGAGACATTAAAAACAAAAACAAATAAAAAGCATGATTTAAAATTGATTAAAAAACAGTAGATAAAATCAGAACAGTAGATAAAATCAGTAGTTAAAATTTAAGTTTTGAAATTTAAATTTAAATTAAATATGTTTCTTACATTTCTGTAGCTAGTCGTGAGATCAATGAGGTGTTTCACTGTGAGTCCGCTGTTTTTATACCATCTCTATTTTAGTGCAATGAATGCCAAACGTTACAATAAATTCATTTCTAACTTTTCACAAACTTCTTGGTTTGTAATAATTGTAGTTTTTATATGTATTGGCTGCTGTGTTTGCTGTACCCCGTGTTTATTAGTTTATTCTAATGTGTATTTTAACTTTATGATCTTTAATGAATGATCTAAATCATTCATATATGAATAAAAATTAAAATTAAAATGACCAACTTACTTGGCAAGTACTTTGCTGTTGTTGCAGGATGGCGACAGAATGATGTGTTTTGGCAGTACTAGTGCTCACTGTCAAGTTAATGCTACTATAGTGAAGAATCGCACAAAACTCACTGGAGATGCAGCTTCAAGTTCCAAAAAAAAAGTGTACTGAATAACAGTTTCAATAAACTCAATAAAGCATAGATGAAAAGTAGACAAAAAGCGCCCCCAGGGGGTTAAGCTGTAGACAAACAAACTGGAACACAGTAGAAGACAATCTGAGCCGTTAGCCATCCATAAACAGGGATCCAGAGGGACGCAGGTGGCACCCGTCTTAAAACTACGCTCAAAGACAAAACCAAAAAAGAACCACAATACATGTGATACACACAGTACGTGACTTAGGTGAATGCGTAATCGTTAATATACTGATCACTCATGCTCAGATCAGCCTATTTGCTGAAAAATAAAATGCAACTTCTAAAATGTTTGAGGCATTACATGAGAACTAAAATAAAATAAAACCTGAGACAACTTTAAACACTCCCGTGCGAATGACTTTCCAATGCTTGCTTTGGTATAACTGGGGTTTAAACATAGTCTACTAAACACACTGATTAATAAATGATTAATGAATACAAGGTGATTGTCCTATGTCCTTTTGCAAACTGAACACCACGTGAACAGTCGTCATACCAGCATTGATACATAACAGAAAAAAGGTACATACAGGTAAAATAAGTTCAAGCAAGTTTTCCAGTGCAGTTCAATTTTATTCAGTCTAATTCAATCCAGTTTTATTTGTATTGTGCCAAACACAATAACAATAACCTCAAAGACCTTTATATGTAAATTCATGACTTTACAATATAAAAGCGAAATCTCATCAATCAGGTTTTCACCTCTGAGCAAGCACTTGGTGACAGTGGGAAGGAAAAAATGCTGAAAAAGTGTTACTTTTTATGATGGACCAGAAACTGTCCTCATCAAAGTTTTCTTAAGAGGTTTATTGTATCTTGGATGGTTTGTCAATGTTCCTTTGTCTTGTTGGCTTCTTCTGACATATCGTTCTGAATTTGTTGCAAAGTTGAAAGAAAGATGTGGCCAGCGGTCGACTAGCTAACCTAATCTTTAAAGTAACTCAAGTCGTGTGCTTGTGATGGTAAACATCTGGACCACAGTGTTGATTTGTGAAGAAGTAACTCTCATGACTCATCCAGTGATGTAATTCCCTGGCCAACCGGGGTCATGCAGTCTGTTGATGTCACATTTTTGGCTCGACACAGCTTGTTTGGTACTACAGCAGAATAGGTACTAATGAAGTACCGTGTACTACTACCTAATTGAAAACCCCAAGAACGGATTAAAATAGTTTTTGTTTCTTTTTCTTCTGAGCTAAAATAAATTAACGAACAACGAACCGTCCCCGTGACGTCATATTGTGTACTGGCACAAAATGGTGTTAAATATGGTCTAAAATCGTTAAACACACATTCTTCCAGTTCCAGTTCAAGTTCCAGCTTCATAGACAATGTTATATTTATGAGTTTTCAGAGGGACTTAGAGCTCCATGGTGTAAATGAACTAAAACATGCAGTGTTTTAGTTAATTTTAATTCCATAAACATTAAATATATATGTGTATAAGTAATTAATTAATATCCCAAACAAACAAAGACAATATACTACTGTGGCTTTAATGTTGCAGAAAACATTGGTGTTGCTTCCTCGTTCTCTGTGAAACACCACAAAAACACAAAGATAAATGCCGAGAAAATTAGGTAAATAAATTTAAAAAAAAGGTAAAGGAGTGTAGTTTTTGTGGCAACGATAATGACAGAGGAAACATGTGTGTTTTAGATTGGCTGAACGCACGCCTACAAATAAGAATACAGATGGCAGGCCAGGGCCAAACTTGTCGGAGGTAATATGAGATTCAGCCTCTCTGAGTGATTAGTTCCTCTTTTTTCCTCCTTACTGACAGTAAAAGTACCACCAGGGGGCACTGTTTCCCAAAGAATGCTGCCAGCCTGTCTCATTACAGGCATCTCACCAGTCTGCATGAGTGTATTCACGCGCTGCATGTATGTGATTGTGCTTATAGGCAGATCTCTGCAGGGGAATTAGGCACACTCACATAGTGTGTGTGGGTGGGTGGGTGTTTGTGCATGTACAAGTCTTAAAAGCCAATCGGTTTCCCCAGAGATTGGCTTGCCATTAACATTATGTTGGCTACCTGAGATAGAAAGGCAGCGATCTACCATAATGACCTTAAGAAAGTCTCAGTAAAAAGAGGGGAATGTGGCTGAACGTCTAAAAGAAAGACACACTCTTTTTTAGTTGATGTACCTCTTAATGAGATTGAGCCCAGGTCCCTCTCTTTAAATGGATCATCTCTTAGGAGTTTTTTTCCAGCAATCTTTAGGGTCAAGACCTCATTACCAGTGCGCCTTTGTTGCCAGGCTTCCAGAGGTCACCTGCCAATCAAATGGTGTGTCGAGTCTGCCAGTGTGACACCAGTAACCTTTGATTTTATTATGGTGGAATGTGTGTGAGAGCTGCTCCTTTCTTGGGATTGCTTCTGAAAAAAGAAGGGTCAGTCATGAATGCACCCACTCAAAGTCACATCTATAGCATATACAACTTTCATTATGCTGCATTCTCTTCGTTTTAATAGGAAACCTACAAAGCACTTTCAGTATGTGTGAAAATGTCGATAATAAAGATTGAAGTTTAGCCAAATATTCTTCAATATCAGCCAATATTTTTAACCAGAGATAAGTAGTCACAGATTAGATGGGACATTTTTCCCAGTCAAACAGTAACTTTTTATTCAGGAAATGTTGCATTTGATGCTTATTTTATTTATTTTACTCTCTTTTCGATTAAAGCAGATAAAGACCAGGATGGAACTCACTGTTCAGCTGACCTATTTTAGCAGTAATAATAATTAAGCTCATAGCTCTTTTGCGCACAAATCTATTTAATACTTCAAATTTAATCTCCGTTTATTTATTCATACTATTTGTATTTTACCTGTTCTAGTTCTCTTTGTACATATTAACCGGCATCTGTGCATGGACAGCAGAGAAATGCTTTTCTTTGCACACATGACAATAAACGCTTTGAATCTTGAATCTCTGTTCTGAAGCAATAATGTTGTTTAATTAGGTCAATGGATGTTCTCAAGTGGCTCAAACTAAGAGATAAAGGAAGAGTATTGACGTCTCAGAGACACATGTGTTTATGTCTGTGGCTGGGCTAATTTAACAGTGCCCTTTTGACTGGATTCAATGGGTGCTATGGTGCTGCTGTTTGTCCTGCTATAGCTCTGAATCTGGGGATTTACCCACAGAGAAGACAGTGCTCATGGCAGCAAGTGTCTCTCATTTCAGTTGTGTGACAAATCTGCTGTTATGGAGGGGTGTGAAGGAGAAAGTGAATTTTAGTTTTAGTTTTTATAAATCCTGTATAAATCTTTTACAGGCAGATGACAGGTGTTCAGAGGATCCTATTAGTAGTGGGTGAAAATGATGGAACAGCAAACTCATCCTCCAGACTCGCCACAGTCTGCAGTCAGCATACTGTTTGAAATAAATCAACCTCCCACCATGGGTGGACAGCAGCTCTTCTAGAGCCCAGCTAGTTGCTTTGTTCCCCCGCCCCCTCATTCATAAGCCAAATGTATTTCAGCTTACCAAGCTTGAAAAATGGATTCTGAAATGCGTTTGTATTTCATGTGTTAGACCTGTCCTACAGCAAACCTCACGACCCCTGTTATCAATGTGACATTGTGCACATGACATGGCAATAGGGCAGAAGTCAATGAGCATCTCAGATGCCGTCAGTGGAGGGTTGTCTACATTTAACCCAAGGGAACTTTAAAGATTAGATTTTCTTTGGAGAAGTAATGGAATATAGTATTGAAGTAAATCATATACAAACTCAATTAAATGTCCACTTGTGAGTCTCTCAGAGACAAAGACTAATGGAACATGCTTATATTTGTGCCCCCTCAGTGGGCTCAGTATTAACTGAGTCTGTATATGGTCTGTATATAAAAAAATGAATGTAGCCACGATCAGTTAATGAAGACTTACTTTCTGAATCCTTGAGTTTAGTATTTTAGCCACTGCGTGCAGGTTGTTTAGAGCCAAAATTATCACATTTTAGCATTAGTTGTCACCTAATGCTAGCAAGCTTAGTTAGTAAACTACTTCCTCACTATGCACAGATGCATAGCTGCTAATTTATTGCTAAGAGACTAACAGAATAGTAGCATTACACTCACCAGAACTGAAGTACAGGAATCTTGGTAGGCTGTTAGTGCCCAACAAGCTGTGTCATTTTTAGGCATTCTATTAATAGAGCTCAAAAAGGCACGTGTAACCTTGCAGGCAGCTAATGGCTACAGTCAGCAGCGTGGACTACAGCCTGTCAATCAAAGTTGACACACCCATAAGAATGATAACTCTATGAGATGAGTAAATGATTCATCTTGCATACAGATGGGTAAGTTAGCGAGAGGGAGTATAATTCAATTCAATTGTATTTATACAGCGCCAAATCACAACAACAATCGCTTTATATTGTAAGGTAGACCCTACATACAGAGAAAAACCCCAAAATGATATGATCCCCTATGAGCAAGCACTTTGGCGACAGTGGGAAGGAAAAACTCCCCTTTAACAGGAAGAAACCAGCAGAACCAGGCCATCTGCCACGATCAGAGACCAGGCTGTAAACATGCTCAGCTCTGCTGCTTCGTGTCCAGCACGAACTGTATACGTAGCAGCATGCACTGATATATGTATGCATATATACATGTGTGTTTCTGACAGTCAGGGGATTTATAGCTTAGGGGCTAAGATGGGAGGAAAGAAAAGTCTTTACTCTGGTGGAAAAACACCTGCACCATTATCATCATGGAGAAGATTCACAAATGAGCACGACAATCTGAGAGCGCCGCATCGAGTCATTTAGGATTAACAATCAGCAATCAGCACAGATTACAGCTCACGGGGAAAAAAACCACAATCTCTCCGCTCTGGTAATTAGGACCTCTAGCTGATCTTGAGTCAGGTGTGTGTTGGTGTGTGTGCATGTGTGAGAGAGTGAGTGAGAGACATAGCAAGTGACAGACTGAGAGAAACAACTTGGAAACTCTGCTGGGTAAAGTTTCTCCCAATAAATACTGGTTACTAAATCTGTCAGACCCCACTACAGATTCACTTCTAACCACTTGATGTTGCACCCAAACACATTTTGTCGAATTTCCCCTCCATTGTCTATCCCCCTGCAGCTTTTAAGTAGCGCTGCGCTAGCAGCTAATCTCTCAGCCCGACAGTCAGGCTCATGGCTAACGACTAAGTGTCAGCGTAACAGATGGGGGTGCTGTCTACCCTGACCTGTTTACAGACACTAAAAGCTACAGGCATGAATGTAGCCTGTGATAAATCATTCACAGTGCGAAAATGAACTCGTGGCAAATAAACACCAACCTCCAGCCCACAATTACATTAAATCAATACATCAACCACTTATTGATCCTTAGTATTTAATCAAATGTAGAACACATTTAATTAATTCATGTTTCTTCAAATCTACCCTCAAATAAATACAGTGTGCACAGCACCAGTTGAGAAGCTGTCTTCTGTTATTCGTAAAACAGTAAAATGAACATCAGTGCTTAACTGAAGAGCTCCATCAGCTCACTAATTTATTTCCAGTTTGCCTATGCCAGTGATTGCAAGCAGTACTGTGATAGATAATATCCAGTTCAGTGCTTGAGACATTGCATATTTGTATTTTTGAAAAGTAAAAATAACATTCTGGTTTCCAGTTTGAACTAGAACGTTAAAGTGATAGATGAGCAGGCAGAGGGAAAGAACGGCAGGTGCCACAGTGAAGATGGATTACTCCCAGCTGCAGTGCACTGGTGCTATAAGGTAATATATAGGACTTCAGTTTAAAATGCGCTGTTTATTCTCTGCCTGAAAGAGTCAGGCCATCCCAAGTGGGGCTATTCTGGGTATCAGGTATAGAAAAAAATGAGACCCTATTGAATTCTTACTGTCTGAAGCTAAATCAGATATTTGAATATACACTTCCTCCAGCTAGTCTAACACCTAGATGACTTTTAACTAGTTCCCCATGTTCTTCATCTTTGGCCAGGTAAACATAAAAGAGCTGTTTTTTGAGAAAGAGTTAAATGGAAAGTTGAAGATCGAAGGAGTTGAAGTATTGAAGGTGAATGAGTTCAAATACCTGCGATCAACCACCCAAAACAACAGACAGAGTGCACGCAGGGTGGACCAGGTGAAGATGAATATCAGGTGTGATTTGTGACAGAAGGACAGCTACAGGAGTGAAGGGGAAGACAAGATGGTAGTGAGACCGTGGTATGGAGACGGTGGCTCTGACAGAAAAAACAGGAGGCAGAGCTCGAGGTGGCCAAGCCGAAGATGAAAAGGTTTTTGTAGGGAAATGAGTACATGAGGGCGATAGCTCGGGTAAGGCAGGCTGGAGACAAAATTAGGAAGGCAATGACGAGATGGTTTGGTCATGTAAAGAGGTGGAATAGTGGATGTATTGGACAAATATAAATATTTAGCTGAGGAGGAAGACCACAGAGAAGATTCTTGAAGAAGGAGGACATGCAAAAGGTTGGTGTGACGGAGTAGGATGCGGGAGACGGGGTGAGTTGGATGAATCCAAAGAAGGAGACGTTAAAACATACACCAAACTTGTGCTAACTAATCGTTAAGACTTTAAGGTTTTGTCTTTTGAATTTCTCCTCCATTCATCCCTAAATTTGAAAAGTGTAGACACTGTCCAACGACACTTGGCCCCTTTGCTATTAACTGTCTGTTTGGCCTGTCAGCCAAATACACTGTGATCAGGTTTCATCCATCCATCAAGTTTCTTCACCACTTATCTAATTCAGCATTGTAAGGGCCCTGGAATCTATCTCAGCTGTCATTATCAAAACGAGAAGAGGCTTTGATACAGTTACTGGATTGTACTCATAGAATTACCATGAAAGCAAAGTTCCCACACGTGGGACTAATAAAGGTTATCTTTATCTTATCTTATTTTAAATAGTAGATATAATTTAGCATCCTGTGACTAATTCAGTTAGAAGTTTATGTAGCTAGAAGCTTAGATTTATAAGCATGCAGGTTTACAAAGAAAAGAAGGTCATATGAAATTGAACCTCAACTTAACAATGATTGAAAGGACTAATATGGATTACTATATTAAGTAATATTAGAACGTGTGTGTGTTTTGTTGTGTTGAGACAGAGAGGTGCTGTCACGGTTCGCTTGAGGACTCACACGCAGGACTCAGAGGCACAGTTAGTATTTATTACAGTTCCACCAGGTGTATATACAAATAGTGCAGGGGGTAGAGCTATATACAAAGCGGTGACAGGGAAAAGGCTTTGGGGAAATCCAGGTAGGGAAAAGACACTCGCTCCTCTTCTGACTCTCTCCTATCGTGACCAGTCTCTCTCCAAACACTCACACAAAAAAAGGAATCCGCTCGGGGAATGCAGGGTCGGGTCCAGGGGATCTATGTACAGAAGGAAACACACGTTAGAGGTTTTGCACAGGGAAGCAAAAGAGAACTTGCTCAGAGCCGGGCTGCACTGACGCGAGTCACGCACAACGATCCAGCGATGAGTAGAAGCCACTCCCTGGCTTAAATGCTGGCTGCACTGATGAGGCCCAGGTGTTTCCTCTTCAGAGGGGCGTGGGCCGAGGGCGTGAACCCACCATGAGTTCCGCCCTGGCGAGAGAGCGAGCAAGAGAGCAAGAGAGAGAGAACGCTACTAGTCAGCGGCCTGCTGATCCCCTGGCCGTGACAGGTGCAGCACAACGTCTGCATTTTCACACCTGCATGCTTGACTATTGTTGCTTTGACCTTTGCAGATTTCGACCTTTTGAAGCTTAAAACAAACTTATATTTGTGATTAAAGACGTGCAGAAATGTTTAATTTGATTGATTTCCCATTTGTGTGAAAGGGTCGCTGTTTGACACACTAGAGGACAGCCAGCATGTTTACTGTCGCAGACAGACAGTCTTAACCTGGTCTTCATCATAGTAATCATTTAAAATGATGCATTTTTACATTGAGTAACCTAACCCTAACCATGCCCTAACTCCCTGACCCTAACCCTAAACAGGTCTCTGGTGACCTGGTAGATGTTAAGAAATAAAAACAGCCCAGTTCTAGACGAAGTGCTGTCAGCATGCATTTCTGTATTTACTCAGCCGAACCAAAATGGAGTGTTAACATCACATGCGTGCACAGTGCACAAAGTTTACATTTATGTTGCGTTTCTAAAGGGAAGCTCCCCTCTGTTATGCTAATAGGCCTAGATATCACCAGTAATTCAAGGTTAGTCAAACAGCAGTTTGTTTGGTTGCTGGGCACGCTCGAGAGACTTTCCTGTCCTGGTTCGACAGCGTGCTGGCAGAGCTACAGCCATCAATGTCACTGCACAGACAGTGCGAGGTACAGCATTTGTTTCCCAGTCCAGCCCTGTGTTGTATACAAAGAAGGAGCCGGGCAGCCAGCCAGCAGAGAATCGCATGGAAAAGTACGAAGTGCATAGCTGCCTGCAATGAGACAATCTGAGGGAAAGTGGGATTTGGCACTGCCGTATGCATACGCAGGGCTTAGACATGTACACTTTAAAGGGTCCTGACAAACAGTTTGTCAGTTTCACTTGCTAAAAAATCAGTGTCCTCACAGCAGCAGACGGACTCCTTGAGGATGAATCTCAACCTACTGTTGTGTGTGTGTGTGTGTGTGTAGGTGTGTGTGTGTCTTTTCTCAAACAAATCAGCTTAGATTGCCTCAGCGCTCTTGAAATGGGAGTGAGAAATAGAGATTAATATCAAATGAAAGAAGAAAGGAGAGAATACGATGATGGGGGGTGGGGCCAAAAAAAGCCACAGGAGGAAAGAAGAGACAAAGGCAGTGAGTGAGAAGAGAAAATGATAAACAGGGAAGACCGTCACAGAAAATCTTTATTGCATTTCACCCTGTCTGCATGGTAAGAAAAGAAGCAGAAAAACAGAATTATTCTTTTGAAGATTTGATTTTAGAAGCACAGTGAGTTTAGTACACCAGCAGCTTCTGCCAGGAGCACAGAAGAGGCAATTTTACCCTTTATGGTCTTCCTCACAAGGTCTCATATTGTTCTGATTTCAAGCAAATGCGCAAAGATGTTATTATTATAGCCACGAACTTGACTGCGTCAATTCCATAAATGTACTTTGGTTTTGGTGGCAAAATCTGAAAAATTGTTTGTTTCAGTTTTTTTTAGGCATCACTGAATCAGGTGTTTGTTTTGTGTTTGAACCCTGTGGAGGTCTCCATGAATAGTGACATTTAAATCAAACATTGTTCTGCTGCTTGGGAGTGAATTAACTGGACACATTGTGATTACTGAAAGCAAATTTGTTCTTTGTTTTTGTGTGTGTGTTTTTTTCTTGTTTTCAGTCTCAGCAGCATAACAGCAGTATTTAGCAAGGATTGGCCGGCCTGGCTAAATACAGTCCCAGGTGACCAAGTGCTCATGGGCCCCTGCTGTACTGCCTCTGTTTGAAGCAACTGTTAACCTTTGGAAAGGTCAATCAAGTCTCTGCAACTGAAAAGGGAAACGTTCCAAAAATCAATCAGAAAAAACTAATAAAGAGGTGATCAAAAATGAATGCAGTTTACAGAATGATGCGTAGAATGATTTTTTAAAGACCGCAAGCAGACAAATAAAGTGCAATAATAAGATGAAAAACTGTAGCATGAGCACACACACATGAGCATATCATAAGAGCTAGAAATCCCCACCAGTCCAGAAGGTCCAGAGCACTCAGACCAGCTAAGAATTTAAAATATTTCTGTTTTTTTTTTCTTTGTTTGTTTGTTTTTTGACAGAAGTAACTGTTTGTAATGAGTAGTTTGATCAAATCTAGAAAATCTGGTATTCTGTTAAAATGATCAGTAAACAAGGGTGATGTAGAGTCACCACCTGATTTGAAAAGAAGCATGTCACATGACATATTTTTTAAATGGCTAAAATGTTTTTGATTCTGTGTGGATCTAAGTCTAAAGTCTAAATAATCGAAGAAAACCCTAAAGACAAGCAATCAGAATGTGTCATTTCTGACCTTCCCCCAAGGTTTGATAACCAAGGGACAAAAATATCGCTCTGACAACCCGAAAACTATTTGCGTTTCTTTTAAAACACAAAAAGTTTTATTTTCATACTCCCAAACATGTATAGTTAGGGTGAGATGTCAGCCTTCTTTTCTTTTGGTGTCTTTTGGCGTTCACATTTCAGACCACCTGTCTTCAAATGCTTTCACTTTAGCTTAGCAACTGGTGTAATCACAGCAAGAACTGTATAATCTAGCAAACATTACATTGCTAGACTAAATTCTAGCAGTGTGATGCTGAGTCACCCTAGTTGCTGCTTAGCTTCCCACTGGAACTGTGCAAACTAATTTTGATAATAGCTAAGTTACCCAACCACTACTGGGAAATATAGTTCAGCTAACAGCTTTGCTAAGTGGAGCTCCTACACCCCAGCACTGATGACGCTGGTATTGTTCTTGCTGCACGTTTGTCCGTGTTCTTTCTTTCTGCCATTATGTGTTTGTCAAAAATAAATATATAAATACAATTTTAAAAAAAGTTAATGGTGTACCAGCCCACGCAGATTACAGAAGCATGCATCATTGTCTGCAGCCAGTGCCCATATTGTATCACATATGAGAATTGGATCAGGCAGTAAAAAGCATCACAATAAAGAGCTGTCATTAACATACCTGGCAAGCACAAGAATCAAATAACAGCAGCATGAACATGAAAGTGCTTCAGCTTCAAGAATTGTGAATTGCACTGTACTGTATGTACAACCACTCCTCTAGCTGACACACAGCCACATGTTAATAAATGTTATCAAATAATAATAAAAACTGAAACATGCGTACACTAATGCACTACAGTCAAGCAGTCCTGTTACACATTCTGCCTCTGTCAGTGTTCAAAGATAATCTAACTTGGTGCACATTATAAGCTACGGAGCCCCGCAGGGGACATGGGAGAAAAAAAAAATTAAGACGGAAAAGGCAAAACCTTTTGTGAGATCTCGCAAAACAAACTCGGGATCTCACAAAAGTTTTGCGAGATCTCGCAAAAGTTTTAGCCGCATTCTTCGGACGCCGCCAGCTCGAAGCCGACCGGGAGGTCAAGGCACGATGTGCCGGGAAAGCGGTGTTCCTCCCAGCTGTAGTAGGTCTTGACCTCCCGTTAGCTTCGAGCTAGTGGGTGTCAGATCTCCGAAAATGTCAGAGCACTTTTGCAAATATGTGATGTCTTGTAAACCGAGCAGGTATCTGACGTTTACACAACTACATTCACGCCTCAAAATATCTTAAAAGTGTATTTTGTGACCCAGAAAGAGTAATATTACAACTAAGTAGCTGCCGCCATTGTTGGAATTCAACTTTTGCGAGATCTCGCAAAAGTTTTGCGAGATCCCGAGTTAGCTTTGCGAGATCTCGAAAAAGTCCGTCTTAATGTTTGTTTTCTCCCATGTCCTCCGTAATAAGCTATAGCTGTAGCTGTCCAGTTTTCCTCAATACAATATGACCTAATTTAACAACTTTATACATTAATATTTCTGTAAATGGCAAAGAATGCTGAAAATCTTCACAGAAAAAGACTTTGTTATACGCCATTGTACTGGCACCACGATATATTACTATATTTTTGATCAGTGAGTATAAGAGATAATATTTTATAAAAACAAGGCTGTGGCAGTGGGTTTCTGATCGTGTGGGGGGACATTTGGAGCTACAGTGCATCAGAGACTGTGGGGAAAAGCAGGCAAACAAGAAAATCGTTATTGTAATTGTTATTGATATTTATATTTAAAAGTGCAATACTGTAATTTTCTGCTGCTCATTCCTGTGCAATATCCCATCTGCCCTCCCGTCATATTTCTTTTCAAGATTTTCTTATTTAATCACTAGTGTACATATATTTCTATTTTTAGATACATATATATTTAGTCATCTTTTCTCTTTTACCATGTCTCTCTAATATTTTGCTCCTTACTATTTTTCGATTTTTTTATTATTTTATTTTATTATATTTTATTATATTTTCTCCTACTGTATCATGCTGCTGAGTGACTGCTGCTCGTCAAACACATTTCATTGCAATGTTGACCCTGTGCTAACTTGCATATGACAAATAAAAAAACTGAAAATCACTTTCACCAAGCCAAGCGTCTTCTCCAAGAGCGAGAGTCTCATGTTTCGAGTGGCCTTTTACTTGAAATTAACCTGCAATTTTCGAGTTTGCCGATTAATAAAAACTTATCAATGCTAAGCATCAGCAAATGGCTGATGCAAATCATGCAAATCTAAAAGCTGATGTGACAGAGAAGCTACTGATGTTGCATGCACGTTATTAACAAGTAGCGTGTTTGACTACCCATTTTTCAGCCTTTATTAGTGGCGTCTCTGATCCTCTTCTCACTATAATTATTCATAAAGACTCGCGATGGAACCATCTGTCTGCAGGCAGCGTGCTTTTTCTTATTATACCTCTAAACCTTCGGCAGCCATGGCCCGAGGCGCGGGGTTGTCCTTATGTCTGTAATATCTCTGAAAGCCCTTGAGGGGATTTCTTGAAATTTTGCACCGTTGTTCACTTGAACTACAAGGATGAACTGATTAGATATTAATGCTCAAAAAGCAAAGGTCACTGTGGCTATAACATTTTTGCCCCATAAACATCCTGATGAAGAGCCAGTCATGTTTTCAGACAGCATCTGGGAGTCATATTAGCCCACTGAGTCGTTGCACAAACAGAGAGCACTTTTGATAGTGACAGCATCATAGTTGAGTGCCCATACCCCATTGTGTATTTTTGTTTGTTTGTTGTTGTTTCCTTAAGGTATCTGTGACACATAAGAGTATATCTGTTGTTCATTTGCACAAAAATGAGAATGGGCAAACGAGCAATGAGCCAGACATATTAAGTGAGCTGAGCCTTAAATACAACATTAGTTAGGATGATGAACTTTTCCTCTTCTTAGTACATTTACAAGGAACTACAAAACTTGTGTCTTTCCCTGACAAATTATTTCTCCTCCATTCATCCCTGTAGTTTAGGCAGTACCAAAGTAAACACTGATAACAGTTCAATTCAATGCAGTTTTATTTACAATAACAGTGAGAAAACCCCAACAATCACTTGGCAACAGCGCTAAAGAAACACTCCAATTTAACTGGAAGAAGCCTCCAACAGAACCAGAATCAGGGAGGAGAGGCCATCTGTGGTGAAGGAGACAGAGAATCAAATAACACTCTCTGACTCATCACCAGCTCATTTACACATTGAAATGGCTCCGCATAAAGACAAATAATCTTAAATTATTCCTTAATTCAAAAAGCATCTCAATAAAGAGCTCTATTTAATAGGGGTGGGGGAAAAATCGATACTGTGTAGTATCGTGATATTTTGTTTGCTAATAATGTATCGATACAGGGACAGCAGAAATCAATATTTTGTTGCAAAAATGTTTTTGTGGACTGGAACATGCTCTGACTTCAGAGCATGTTTATCCTTTTTCTGAGCAAGAATCCTGACATTCCTTCGCTGTCCAAATGTGTTTAACTTTTTTTTGGCAGCAATAAACATGACAGTTTACTTATTTTAATTTAAGACATGTTTTATTTTAATTAAGTTTAAAACTTTTTTATTTAATGTAAAATTATATTTTGTTTTAATTTACTTTCAAATTCTTCAGTTGCTGAAGGGGCTGCATAGTTTTCATAAATTGCATAGTTCCGAATAGCTATAACTGTACCAGATGGTTGCGTTCAGTTAAGTTGGACTAGACTGTAATACAAACCGTTCAGTTTGTCAACAATAAAACTGACTG
Organism: Neolamprologus multifasciatus; assembly: GCF_963576455.1. Lineage (NCBI taxonomy): Eukaryota > Metazoa > Chordata > Actinopteri > Cichliformes > Cichlidae > Neolamprologus > Neolamprologus multifasciatus. The sequence goes on from NC_140451.1 coordinate 6,745,884, forward strand.
AAATGAGAGAAAGACTGAGTGTGAGACTTTGATATTAGATAAAATGAATAGTTATAAAGTTTACCTATATGTACAGAATCTGAATATCACAAAATATTTAAAAAAATTGCAATAATATCGTATCGTGCGTTAAGTATTGTGATAATATTGTATCGTGGGATGTATGGTGATTCCCACCTCTACTATTTAACATACCTGGCAAGCACAAGAACCAAATATTAGCTGCATGAATATGAAAGTGCTTCAGCTTCAAGGATTATGAATTGCACTGTACTGTATGTATACAGCAACAAACAACAGAATTACATTACTACAAACCCCGCCTCCACTTGGTTTAGTTCACTGATATGAAAACCAGCAAATGCTCAGCATGTCCTGTGGTAATCAGTATGTCTAAACCCCCCCAAAGAATATGTAAAAGGAACATAAAAAATAATTAAAACAAATGAGACAAATTTTTGACTGTGCGCTTGATTAAACACATTCAAATGCTTTTATGTAAACTGCAACACATTAATGCTAACGTAGACAAACCCAGCAAAGTGGATCAATGTTACCCTAAAGATGGCAAAGGGTAGCAACCGAAAACAAGTAGACAAATACATAAAACTATTACATGTGTGATTAATAAAGTAAGAAAGTGTTAAAGCTGCAAATTGTGATGATAGGGGACTTGCACCCTGGTGGACATTGAGGTGATTAAACTTCATGTTGGACAGTGGAGCCCCCTAGAAAATGAAATTGCCCAATCCTGGTTTCAGAAGACATTTAGTAACAACATTCCTGTTCCTGTTGTGATGAATGTCTATTGTTGAGGCTGAATGTCTAGTTTGTGCCTTTTTTTAAGAATTATAATTATTTTAACATTATTTTTGGGCTAGATGTGAGTATATATGGACAAGTTATGAAATGGTGGTCCCAGCTTTAAAAATGCTAACCATGACTGTTTTTCTTGTCAGATTTGACAGGTTTATCCAGGGTTTTTGGCTCACTTACACACTAATCTGGCTCATCGTCTTTGAGCCAACTGACAATCACTGACTGAGCTATTCAGCCAGCTTGACAGCTGTAAGGAGGGGTTGAAACTACATGACTCCAAGTGACAAATATACCCCAGGTTTTTAAAACAGATCCTCCTGTTAGGACCCTGCCCGTAAGCCAAACATGAAAAGGAAGCTCAAACCAGTTTTTCATGAACTCTGGTTCTAAATCAGATACCAGATTCACACCCTGCTACAGATAACGTGCAAAAAGATTAGCCAGAAAGTTAGCAAGAAATGCTGTCCTCAGCCAGCTAACCCAGGTGGTGATAAAATGACAATAACCTGGAGTCAGGTTATTCAAGCTATTCAATCAAATCTGTTGCTGCCTACTTACTCAGAAATTCACATTTGAACATAAATTTATATTAACTACTTACATACAGAGTCCAACTGGAACATTATAAATTTAAAACAGTTATTTAGAAGTAGTGACATAATTGCTGTGGTCATTTAACTGTAAAAGGATCATAAAAATACAACAAATACAAACAAGTCTAATAGTGTAAAGAGATGTGTCACTGACGGTTGTACTCATCAGCGCTGACTGACTCAGAATAATTGCAATGCGTCTGCAGTCAGTGTGAGTCAGAACTTGATTGTTTGGAGACAAATTGCCTCCCACCGTGTGACCCCCCCCCCCCCCCCCCAAACCTTTAGGGAAACAGTTTGTTCCTGCAACTTGCAATCATTTGCGAAATACAAAAAAATCAATGGATTTCCAGGCAACCACAGATTTTTCCAAGTAGTAAGTAAGTAATTATCTTACTTTTACTCTAATGATTGAACTATCACCCTATTGCTGCCAATGGACTATGGACACATAGTGTGGACAATTAGCTTGCAGGGTGGAGTAGCTAATAGTAGTAGGAGTTATGCAGTTTTTTTTATACTTTTTGTTTTGTTGATGCAGAGTTAAATTTAAAGACATTGCATATCTGCATTTGTTGGAATATAAACCATATAAAAGCAATTCAGAGTCCAAACAGGTTTTTTCAGCAGCCATTGTGATTTTAGTCACTCACATTATATATGATATAAATATTTTCCTTCCATATTTAAGAGAATGTCAGAAGAGCGGCCAATTTAACATCTAACAGAGTATTACACTCTTGACTTTTTTATTGCTGATGCCATCAAATGTCAAGCGGCGCCTCTGGATGACTTCTCATCCGGGCGCAAAACACATCAAGTCCGCCACCAATCTGCAGGAGTGCGGGACAGAAACTTATTTCTATGCTAATGGTGTTGACAAATGTGTTGCGATGGGGTTGCCATTTTTGAGCGGACCTGAATTGTCGCCCTGAATTGAATTGTAGTGTGAATTATCATATAATTGCATTTTCAGCTGTGATTTATCTGTACGGTGACGCTGGTGCGCTCCAGTTAGTTGGTCGTGGCGTTTGTGTGGCTGGTCTGACTCAAACACTGTAGGATGTTTCTCCACTTGCAAACATCAGTCTTCACCCCCCTCCACACACACACACACTTCATGTATTCTCCCTACTTTTCTCAGCTTGTTTCTTTTTTCAGTCATTTTTTTCTTATTTTCTCTTCATCTTTTACTTGTTTTTATTCATTCATTTATTGCCGGCCTTTTTTTTCTTCCACTTTCCTCTGATGCTTTCATTTTCTCCTTTGTACTTTCCATCTCCCATTTTCTATCTCAGTAGTATTTGAAGGAGATGACAGTGAGGTACCCTCAGGGTTATACAGTAGCTCTCCTTCACAGAACACACACACACACAGGCACACAAACCTAAACTCACATCTGCTCTTCTCAGTCATTTTCTTTTCTTTATCCCAGCATTTGGCACATTCTGTCTCCTTCTCTCCATCTATAAGTTCCAATGCATCAATCCTGCATATAAAATTGATGCTATACTGTCTGAATATGCCTACACATACCAGGAATTATCAATATAGGCTTTCAGTTTAAAAAAAAATCAAACTAAAAGAAGAACTCTCAAACTTTCCTAACACAAACCAAGCAAACCAACAAAAGACTGCAACCGACTATAAATGTGAGAGGTGGATTACTGTTCAGCTGTGCAGTCTCTCAGTGTGTGTCCACTGGTCTGAGCATGATCTGGTCTGTAGTCTCCTCTGTAGACTCTACTGTGCGCGTTGCAGGCGAGGCCTCAGGCATCCATGTGATTCTGTGTCACCACACTGCCTGTCCCTGACTGGCCTTGGTCGCACAGACTCCTGACATTTGACATGATGCCACATAATTGCAAGGCCTCAAAACATCAGCATCTCCAACCTTGTGCAGGTTACAGCAGCTGACTCAAATCATTTTGAGGATATACATCACGAGGGCTGACATTACTGGGACCAGTGTGCTTACTGGGGATGCGTGTAATCTTGTGAGCTTGACAAGGATGGGTTCTTCCAAAGTGAGAGTGTAAAAAAAATAATGGGCTGTGTTTTTGTTTGGTTTTGTTTGTGGCGCTGCAGCTACTGCTATCACGCTTTGACAAAGTGCTCAGGTAATGCTGAGCAGTCTGGAGTTTTAGCTGTACAAACATTTGTCAGAGCTGCTCTGGACTAATAGTGCCGTCTATATGCTTTCTTCTAAAATGACTCCATGTCTAATACTACAATACTGCATGGAGAAAGAAATGACTGACACATACACCGGTATGGAGCCAATACTTAGAATTAACCCATTAAAAATACATAGGATTGCTATATAAAATGGTCAGTATATAAAATCTGGCTAATTAACTGTATAGGTACCAAGTGCTGTGGGTATCTCTGTAGCTACTCTACAGTAGGGGTGCAACGATACATAAACCGATACACGGTTCGGTTTGATTCGATACTTTGGTGTCACGGTTCGATATTTTTTCGATACAAAAAAAAATGTTCGTGCCTTTTTAATTTGTCATTTATTAAAATTATAAATATATATTTTAACTCAAAACTACAGTTTTTAAATTTAATGTTGCTGAAACAACAAAGTAATAAAAAAAAAATCTATCTGATTGAGAAATCACTCATCTTTGGAAAAGAGTTTATTACAGAGAAATGGCTCTTTCCAAAATAAAAGCTAAACTATACGCTTCTTCTGGGCTATATTCTCAGCAGCATATTAAACATATCAGGTCCCCATAAGGAGAATCATGTGCACTGTAAACCCGAATCAGTTCACTGAACTTAAAACATTTGTGGAAACTGATTACCTCAAAAGTTTTAAGTACACAAACTCATCTCTTCTAAGTATGGGGGTACTCAAAATTTGTATTTATTGTTAACTTAAAAATTTTAAATTATATTTTTATTTTATTAATTGAGCTTTACTTAAAAACTATATACTTTAATTTTAATATTTTTGTAGTTTACTATTTTGATCCAACACAATGCAATTATATTACAACCTAAACGCAAATTATATGATTATTAATTAAAAGATATTTATTTTTAAATGTTTGAGTTTAGACTAGTAAAAAAGATTTGAGAAATTCATTTACTTTACATTTTGTTTATTTAACATCTTTTTTTATGGAAATGTAAAAACATCACAAATGTTTTTATAAAACCATTAACATGGACATGGGCACCATAAAGTGAGCATTATAAATTCAGTGTAGAACATCTTTTTGTAAAATCACAAAGGACAACATCAGTCCTAATAGCATCTTTCTCAAAATACACAAAAATTCAAAATAAAAATTCAAATACTAATCACTTTTGTTTGAAAAAGAAATGAAAAACAATTTTTAAAAATGGATACAAATAAAGATGATCATCTTCCAAATAACAAGAACAGGCAGGCAAGTATAGGAAAATTAGGTAAACTGATGGAGTTAAATCCACCCAAAGCCTGTAGTAAACTTAAAGTGCTTTAAATAAAGTGCTTCAAACAAAGTGCTCAGTAACAGAGTGCATGTCCTAACAAACATTGCCTTATATTCCTTCCAAAATTACTCTTTCAGCAACAAATCATTTTTAAGAGCATGTAGGCAGGGTTTCAGGGGTTTGCCGTCATCAAGCCCCATGAAGATTTTTTGGACAAAGGTAAATGTGTGAACCAGCTTCCTGGGGTAGTCTAAATGCAGAGCATAGATCAAGCCAAACAATAAGGCAAATGCATCTGCAAATCTGGGAATATCACGCATCACCAAGTCGCCTTCCACCACAACGGCCATGCTTGAGGAAGTAAAATGGACAGAACTGGTCTGGGAAGTGCCGTCGGTAACCACTGTGAGAAGGGCAACTGGAGTGTCAATGAGGGTCGACTCATCCAATGTGTCCGCCTGGAATAGACACAGTATCAATAAGTAAGGTTGGTTTGAGAGAATGTGACAAGCAAGACCTGTAATCTAGCAAAAAATTCAGCAGTGTAGTGGGTTACTTTGTAACGGGTTAGGGTACTCTACTTTTTTGAAAAATGTACATTAACGTGTTAGCTTCTGTCATTACATAATTAGTATGTTTGTTATTTTTCAAAAAAAAAAAAAAAAAAAGAAGTAATTTTTTATTTTATGACTTTATCTCAAAAAGAAACTAAATCTTGACTTCAGCCTTGTTTTTGGGGCCACCTGCAGCGTAGCCGAAGTGCTGTGATACGCCTGTGCCCTGCTCCTGACTGTGTGTGTGTGTGAGGGTTTTCTAAAGAGAGGGTATTTTGCTTGTACAATTTGGTAGCTGCTAGGGTATTAAATTGTATTTAAAAAAAAAACATGGTGTTTTATCTCACTGGCAGAATTTAAGTGATGCAAAAATACACTCACATTACATGTCTTAAAGAATTCTGGGTCCTCCTCCCGCAGGTATACAGGAAGGGCACGAAGCACTGCAGTGCGTTTCACGTTGACATCAGGCGCCTCCTAAAAGGGAAAAGAAAAGTTCATTGAACACAAAGTTTTCAGGTGTCATTCTTTGGGGAGAATACATGTTTATGAAACTGCATGGCATGTGACTCTACATAATTTTGGAGACATTTCTTTTAAGACAACCTTTCTGTCTCTTATGACAAAGAGTCTGTATCTTACTCATTTGACAAAAATCCTACACAGTATTTTAAAATAATAACAGATCAGAGCTGTAATCTGTATAGAACACAGATGTTCAAAGCAAGGAAAAAATTGAGTTTTTATCAGTGAAACGTTTAATTTGTGTTAATTTTATCATTATCAATATTCACCTGAAGATCATAATGATTCAGGATGGTTCGCAGAGCCTCCGATATCTTGCCAGTCCGTGCAGCCTTCTGTCTGTATAGAGCCATGAGTCGTGGTGTGTGTCTGTCAAGTTCAGCATAGAACTGGTTCCGCAGGTTGATGTTTGTGACTCGGTGGAACTCCGCACAAATCTAAAATAAAACAGGAACAAAAACATCAACATGAAGCCAAATTACTGACCAAATTTACATCTTATCATTAAAGAGGAATTGCCCAACTTCTGTCTAACCTTGTTTTATAGATGTCCTATTAAGTTTTTTTTTTTTTTTTTTTTTTAAATTGGACCCGAACCACAAGCACAAGTGTATCACAAAGCTGAAATATATTTTTGTTTGTTATCTATTATTTATTTATTTGTTATTTATTTATTATCTGAATCTGAAGAGATCTGCTGAACTTGCATTGTTTCATGTTAAACTGAAGAAGAAAAAAAAATATCAAAGCACAGATACCTGAGAGTCAAATAGCAGAGCAGGCCAGTTCTCTAAGAAGTTCTTTACCATTGGGTTGTCTTGAACAATTTCATGGCGACGAAGTGGAAAGGTAGTCTGCATCAGTTTTTCAATCATTATTTTGTTGGGCTCAGTCTTCTCAACCTCATTTTTTATCTGGACTCTCATATCCTCCAAACTGACCTGATCTTCTCCTCTTGGAAAGTTTGGGAGGTAGTTCACCTCAGCTCTACTGGCTCTTTTTATGTTTGAGTGGGGGTGCTCTCCTCCAGGGTTGTTAACACTCCTCTTGCCAGCGTTGACAGACACCTCCACACATCCAGATCTGGCTAGCTTGGTGCGATAATTTCCCATCTTGAATTTTAAACTGGTCTTCCAACCATAACTTCCATTCCTACTTCCAGGCTCTTTAAGACATGGATGAGTGGTAACAAGAGCTTCTGCTGCCAAACCGACATCTCCATCACTCGGATAGGCTTTGAAGGTGTGCATCGCTGAAGCCATGGTCTCCAAGATGTTGTGCTTTTGGGCTCGAGTCAACTTCAGATGTTTTCCAGACATCTCAAAGGCTCTATTTCCCTCCTCAAGTAGATGTTCAACTTCGTAAGAAAAGGTAGGTACTGGGAAAGTGTCAGGCCAACACTTCAGACGCTGAGCTAAAGGCACATGAGGAAGGATGTCTGTATCAGAACTTGCACAAGAACTGACATCACTTTCAGATCTCACTACTTTTAGTGTGCCCTTCTCCGGCAACTCTTGAATATCCAGTAGGCAGGTAAGTTGCCCATCAAAGTCGGGGTCTTCATATTGTAAGGTAAACTCAAAGTCCAGCCTAGGGTTGAGCTTCTCACGGAGTATGGTGATTAGTTCTTCCACCGACTCAGGCCGCTTAGTTAGAGAAACCTTCACAACAACATCTGTGGTGAGGTGAACTCTCAGCAGGAACTTTTGGGATACTGCCATCGTCCTATGAATAAAACAAGGAATGGAGATGATTTTTAAAAAAATGAATCGTCTCATAAACACTGTACATCATACCATTAACCTTATTATTAGGGGTGGGTTTTTATAATCGATTCATCGATTAAAATCGATTCTGGCTTGGATAACGTAAAATCGATTCATTAAAATCCTGAATTGATTTTTTAATATAAATTTATTTTGCCCGAAATGCCAGAATCTCTGGTGAAATCTCACAAAATTTCAACAACCACCAAACAGCTAAGACAGTAAATGAGAGCAGGAACACAGATTCTGCACAAAGACTTAAACACACAGCGCAACCCGCGGATCAGAATCAGTTAGATGTCGCCTTTCTCACAGTCGGGGCTGAAAGCCGACAGCTCGCTGATTCTGATCTGTCGGCGGGTCCGCGCTTTGTGTTCACGCCCTTTATGAGCTGATTCTAAAGCTGTTAGTTTGATGTCTCTCCAAACAATATTGACCGAACCAGCAGCAAAAGAAGCTCCAAACTACGCTTCACATTAACACCGTCATGTATTCACTCTTACTTTTACTGTTTTGCTTCGACCATGATGCACAGCTCTCTCTCTCTCCCTGTACTTCAAGAACAGTTTCCCGTCTAAAAATCTGTTTTCTGCATTATTCGCTTGCTTGTTACGCACAAGTCTACCGTTGTTTACAGCGCTGTCGGCCAACGTTTTTTTTCTTTGTTTTATATACTTCCGAAAAGAAAACCTAATTTCTGCCGTTCAATACTGAACAAATTTAAACTTTTTAAAATTATGCAAAACGCTCAGCCTTGTCTCTAATAAAACCGCTCTAACATCAGAGGTAATGTTCATATGTTGATTAATGGTTTTCTTTCGTTTTTGATGTACTGCAGAATATTTTTATAAAATCCCAGGCCAGGAAAAATCACCTTCATGTGTTTCTGTGTTTTATCTTCAGCTACTTTGACACAAAGGCATCTGCTGTGATGCTCACACCTTTGATAAAGTCTTGCGTGTGTCAGCTTCCTTTTTATAGACACAAAAATATGTAAATGTACTGATCTGAATTATAATATTTCTGACTGTCAAAATTTCCCAGATTCAAATCGAATTGAATCGAATCGAATTAAATCGAATCGATTCGGGACCTTGTGAATCGGAATTGAATTGATTCACGAAATCAGTGACGATACCCAGCCCTAGTCCTGACACACAGGCTGGTGTTTGTACAGCTTCCACAAACACAATAATTTTGTATTTTTAAGAAAAATGAATGCAATATAATCATAGTAAACACACTAACGCTCACGAACACCACCTACTGCCAACAGCGCATAACATACAACTCCCTTCAGTTACATCACACGTCCAGATTATGAAACTTTCAGTCAAAATTTGAGTTTCTAAACATTTTTAATTTTGAAATACCCCAATCAACGTATGAAGACGGTTTTTGGGGGACATTTTATATGCATTTCAGCAACTACTGAAATCTGCCCTTTAAGGGACTTAATGAATGGTTTCTTTTAAGAATTAAAAATGATTGAGTATTTTCACATCACATGAAAATATAAATTTTTAATACAAATTTGGCCCTACAAAAAAATGGAAACTCAGTAACCAATATAATGGAGATTCTCTAAACATGAGCAAATATCACAGTAAAATTGTTGATTGGGATTTACACATTGGATGTATCCTCAGTAATTTTGTACAATTATACAAAATTATTTTATAAGAACTCAACAACTGATGAAACAACTTACTTATGTGACTAAATATGAAGTGTTATACTTACCACAAAAGTTGAACTGTGCCACCGACCCTTGGTAGATCTGCACATGATAAAAAGATGCATTATAAATAATAACACAGCTATTAATAATTATACTGGCGGGGTACATTTAAGATGTTAATGTCACAAAATAAAATAGACCGGTTGAAAGAAGTACAAGGTAATGGTAATGGGGGGAGCCATGAAAATATATCTTTTCAACATGATTCAGTGTGACAAAGCAGGGGCATGATTAAAAAGAAAAAAAAAAACAGGTCTTTTAACCTACAAATGTTTTAATGGCCATGAAGAAAGGACTCTTCAATAGATCTTTCAACTCACCTGTGTTTACTGTCTCCACCTGAAATTACTTGCAGTCTTAAGTTTTTTTCTTCGGTCTTCAGCCTTGGAATAAAAAATAAAAATACTGAAAACCTTATCAGCACACTAAATATACAACACCTTGCTATATTTCAATCTGGGTATTACTTTTAATTGTTTAAGATAGAAGTTGCCACTGCTAGCTAAGTCACTTTTGAACATGCTAATCAGAAGAAAAAAAAACCCTGCCGAACAATGAGGCTGCTGTTGTAAAAACGCAAACTTTCTTGCGTTGGCAATGGGTCGTTAAAATATCACTAACACACTTTCTTTATGTGCAATTCTTATTAAAACTGTGTTTTAATCGGTTAAAACTGTAAAAATGACGACATCATCGATTTGAAAAAGAGCGCGAACAACCGCGAACAACTATTCACTACCTGGGTCTGTGCTGTTTAACACAAAAGCGCATTCGAAAACAAGTTATTGGCTGCAACATATTAATATACTTGCTTTTTTACAGAAAAAATAAACATAACGAAGGTTCTGTTTTACTTACAAGTTTCTCCAAATGTGCTCTCCAGTCGCTCGAGAAGGGCAGCCATATTGAACAGAATTTTCTGTCAACGTCGTTCAGGTTAGAGAGAAAACGTCATGACGTCATGGTGTACACATGCGGCGCTCGAAAAAAAAAAACATTTACTCAAAAATCATAATTAAAAAAGCAGTATTTACTCTTAACTTCTAAGCCATGTATAATTATAACTGTTTGAATCGTTAACAGAACAGAAAAGTTTTAAGTTGTTTCAACTTTGTGACGAATTTCAAATGTTGTATCCACAAACTTTATAAGTCAGGTATACTGTTGGGGTTTACAGTGTGCTAACGGCTGTCTAAATGACTCGGGTAAAGTTTGTAGCATGCGTGCTTGTTGTTTTTGTCTGCTTCCACTTGACTTTGCACTAGGATGATGTCGGAATAAATGTGCAGTCATATTCGTTGTGTTCCCACTAGTGCTGTCAGCGTTTATCTCGTTGAAATGACGTTAACGCCACAACACGGCAAATCTCCGTTAGCGAGCTACCGCGGATCGCCCCGTGTGTGGGGTTGGACGGCCAACACGTTAACGAGCTAACTGCGCTAATGCACTAGTTCCCACCAATGTAATTGAGCATTGCATGGCGCATCCAACATACTGTTTTACTTTTATCCATGACGCACTTACCTTCAGGGTCATACTTCACATGAAAACCAAAATAGTTCCAAACGGCAGATCTGAATGAGGGTGGGGGAGTTTCAATTTGCCATGTTGCAAGGAGAGCTTAACTTCTGTCTGCTAGCTTGCCCTGCGCTCAGTGAATCTGCGTTCAACTACTCCGCCTAGGCTGCACTGTCAAGCGCAGATCCACTGAGCGCTCAACACAGACAGCACCGTCAGAAGAAAAGTTGATAAAATAAATTAAAAATTTTGTATTGTTCGATACATATGCGTACCGAACCGAAAGCACTGTATCGAACAGTTCAATATCAATACGAGTATCGTTGCACCCCTACTCTACAGATTGCTTAAGTTAGTGAGTGATGACTGATTTGCACTTGCAAACTTGCAAACAACAGTATTTGTTTTTACTCCAAGAAATGAGTAAAACACTAATATTTTCCATAATTGCATTTCTACCATTTGTCCTAAACTTCATGTATACAGCAAATATTTAAATCGATATGATTTTTTTAAAGATTTATTGTAAATTCAAATTCTTTCGATTTTGGCTTTAATCATCCCCCTTTGTGAATGCAATGTTTCGGTTTCACGTTCTGTATGTGTAGCTCATGTATAAGTTAACAGTCACCAAATTGTGTATCCAGGATGAAATTTTGTTAAACTCACTAAGTCCTAATAAATGATTTGAAGATTTGCAGCAGGCCTGGCAGAGCATATTCAAAGATATAAACACATGTGGTGCTCAAGCACCGGCGCTTTTGGCTGCTTACTTTGTACAGTAAGCATCTTTTTTTGCAAGACAGGGTTTTTTTTTTTTCAGTTTTAGTTTTATAGTTTTATAATTTTTCATTTTATATTTGATCCATGGCATCATATCCAAATGAAAAGCATGGCATGCTTTTTGTATTTTTATAGTTTTGCTAGAACACATGAACCCGAGCCTCCTTGGACTCCTTGTCAGCTGTGCATGGCCGTGAGCTATCCTCCAGCATCACATCACTGATCTGCTTGTATTAGTAACAGCCAGGTAACAGCAGCGTTTACCTTAGCCTTGTCACTGTTGTGAAATTAAAACATTTTATATCAACACAGCCAGTCAAACATAAGTAAAAATAGACAGGCGTTAGGTTCTAAAAAAGCAAGCTACTCTGATTTAAAACATACAGTTGAAGCTCATCAGTGTCTTTGAATTACATGATCGTTCTACACAAATGTCAGAAACTCTCCTCAATCTATCCAGATACCACGGAGACATTTTCTGTACATAATATTGATTTGTCAACATTTTCATTCATTAAAGGCAAAGTCAGAAATGTTTTTAAATTAATATGAAGTCACAAGTACACACAGTGTTGAATGAAAACAAAGTCCACACATCCTTGTGATGTGGATGCAAATGAACCAAGTCGCAAGAAAGAGCTTTCTCTCTAAGTGGACAGTTGAAAAAAAAAAACCTCGCGGTTTGTGTGTGAGTCCATGAGAAATGTCATGAGTGGGTGACCTACTGACCTACGGCTGAGAAAGAACAACAGCGACTGTCTGTGATTATGTAGCCAGTTTGTGCGCGATATCCTGAGCAGCTCAAGTAATTTGTGTACTGCCTGCACACGTAGACAGTTTTAGACAACAGTTTTGTCTATTTAATAGAAAAAGAATGTTGTACTCATAAATATGTATTAATTAGTGTGAAATTACATGTTATGACAAACATGCACTTTCATAAACTTAATTGTGGAAGCCAACATATTGCCCGTGCATCCTGAGTACAGTGGGCAACACGGACATCGCTATTGTGCCTAATCCTGTTTTATGTATTTGACTAGACACCAGCCACATATGTAGTATGCCAAAGGCTCATAGGTGTTCATATAAACATGTTCAAATATACTGTGTACAAAAAGGTTTTTATACACAAACAGTAGAAAAACCATAACCATAAATTTTATGTCTATCATGAATGCCATTTCAGCCCAGACTCTTTGTTGTTAATACTGAATTATTAATACTGACTTTGATGAGGGAAGTGAGCTCTGACGTTCTTTAATTGTTGTTCTGGTTTCCTTTATGATTCGCTGGATGAGTCGTTGATGCACTCTTGGAGTGATTGTGGTCAGCCGGCCACTCCTGGTCCAGGTTTTCTCCATTTGTGTGTAATGGCACTCACAATAATTCACTGGAGTCCCAAAGCCTTAAAAATGACTGTAGACATCAATAAACAAGAGGAGCCTGTAGAGAATTAGCAGAGCTGATGTTGGAAAAGCTGTGTGTTTGGTACAACATCTTAATAGATGAAATCATCATTTAAAACGTGCATTTTGTGTGTACTTCTTATCTTTGTCTAATAATACAATTTGTTGGATGGTCTGAAACATTTGTGCAAAAAAACTAAGAAATCAAACACTTTTTCATCTCGCAGTAAGTAAATTGAAATAAAGATTTCCCTTCTGAGGCTGCTGTCATGTGCTCCATCTTTGAATACAGTCTATAGCTGTGAAAATGGGAGGTTAACTAACTGAAAGCAAGCTAACTATGTCTACATACTCTTTTTATCTGGTAGCATGAGACTAGGTTTTCATTATATCAGCTAGCTCTTCTTTTATCTTTTGCTCATCATTGGGCTTATGCCTAAATTTACACACTATTTTCTGCCTATTGAGGCTTAATTATGTCTCCAGATCACTGGAAAAAAGAAAATCTGCATACTATCATCTGGCAAAGCTTTTGTTATTGTAAATCGTCATTTAATTTAGAAAATCATTCCTCAGCTGTGTGAATTAACAACATGCTGGGCTAATTTGTTTGAAAGCTGTTGTTCGGTGGCAGTTGCTTTAAAACTAAGGGTGCCCGATATTTACTGTACTTGCTGCAGGATTGGTTGCAGTAATGTATAATTAAATGTGACTATTTTTGGATTGTCCTTTCAGTTGTCCTGTCGTTTACATAACTTGCACAGTCAGGGGCAGACTCTTCCTATGAATAAAACAGGATTTATGATGCGGAGAGAGACGGCATTCAAGCCAGTCAGACGAGTGATTGACAGATACAACAGCGTGACAACAGGAAAGGGGGGCGGGGGCCGATTCAAGATGGGAGTTGAGACTTGAATGTCATGCTGAGTGCAATCTATGACAGCAGCTTTTAAAAGACAACAAGTATGATTATTTTGTACAATTGCACAAATGTGATAATGGTTCCAGGGAAGATAATCCAAGATTTACATTTACAATCCCCAGAACAAACGCCTGAGATGGGTCGTCCAACTGATTTCAAAGTCCTGTCTTTCCTCTTTGTTGGCTACTAATAACATCTGAAGCAATCAAAGTGATCCCATTTAAAATGACATCCTGCTTGATGCATCGTCCTTGTTTCCAAATTGCTCATTGTGTGTGAACAGATGGAAGAACATGCAATCAAAGTTGATAAAGCATGACAATTTAATTCTGGAATAGAGCCTATTAAACAACTTGCTATCACCACATCAGTGTCTTAAAAGTGATTTGTCATTGAGTAAGCCCATCACTTGGTTTTCACTCAAATCACCGAGCATGACATTGATTAAGCCTCCAAAAGTAATTTTGTTTGAGAACAATGTAATATCCAATAGCGCACAGTGCTATCAAGTATCCCTGCTTTTCACTGCCCCTCCTTAAACATGAGCGCTCCTGTGTTGCTATCTAGTCCAAACAATCAAAGGTGCTTTCATCCTGTGAACATATAAGCTTGTTTGCCTGCAATTACTTTGGTGTGAACCAACTTAATTAACGTGGCTCAGTGGTTTCGCCTCTCTTTTCTTTCCGACAGATCTCTTGATCCATGGTGTGTGCATTAATTAACCATCAATGATTAGCTTCTCAACTGAAGTGGAGAACACCAGTTAGCTGGAAAGCTGCTGGACTAAATGTGCTTCAAGGACCTTTAAATGGATCTGCAATAAACCACTGACTCATAATCCAGCTCTTCTTAGATAAACTTGATGTCAGCTGTTCCACTGTAGTTAACTTTGCCCTTGTAAAATCAGATAGGTGGTAATAACACTAGAGAGGTGAGAGTTTGTAATGAATATCTTGATTGGTTGTTCCCAGCACAACATCTTTGGCCTTCTGGCTTTAGGCGTTTGTGTTGAACGGCATCAAACACAAACAGCCTCTTGTGAAGAGAGTGCAGAGCATGAAAATGAAGCACTCGATTTACCAGCCTGTCTGTGTTTACACCGTCACCTGTGGGCACGAGTTGTGTGTAATGACCTAAAGTAGAAGAATGCAAATTCAGGTGGAGGAAATGACATTCCTCTGAGTAGTGACTGTGCCCAGCATTGGTCACTTTGATTATGACTCTTGGCTGGCTTGGGAACTCCTTTGTGGCACCCTGGAAAAGTTGAAGGAGTAAATTTGGGCTCTTAATGATTTCCTTGGACTGTTTGTTTCCCAGGATGGAATGATTGTACTTCATATGTCTGTGTAGGTTCTCAGTCATCCATGTCATTCCAAGATCCTTAGATTGTACCGCATATATCTTTAATATCTTCAGAAAACAAGAAGTGGGAGCATACAGGTGAATTTATTTAGGATTTTCTGTAATCCACACAGGATTCAATGTGTACATATAATTATGTGGTTAGCAAGTTGCACGTCTGACAGACACTTTTGATCATTTACAGGCTCCTGGCATAATTTTGGATGTTTGACCACTCTTCTTGGTGGAATTAGCAGGATTTACTAATATTAGCTGGTTTCCTGGCAGGGACCTGGCTCTTAAACATAGTCCACAAATTTTCAATAGGGTTGAGGTCGGTGCTTTGGGAAGGCCATTCCAGAAACTTAATGGACCATTTCTAAACAACTGGAAATTCCAGAATTATCCATTTAAAAAAGTGAACATGAGGAAGATAATATTCAGATTATTTCACCAGTTTGCTGAGATCTGGAAGAAGACCCAAACTGCCCCCTCAGATGACAGATGACTGGTTAGGATGTTCAGGAACAACCCAGGAATCACTAAGGATTAAGCCTGCCATGAGCTGCAAACAGCTGGAACACCAGCGTCAAAAAGTTTCACTTGACCACAGACTGTGAGGGTGCCAACCAAGAAAGAAGCCCCTGCTCCAAAACGGACACCTTTAAGCTTGACTTAAAGTTGCAGCAGCTCACAGATAAGCCGAATGTGTTCTGGAGACAGGTTTCATGGTCAGACCAAATGAACATTTCTGATCGGTGGTTTGTAGCTGTTTTAGAAGGAAAAGATTAAGAATGTTTTTGTGCTTATGAGAACATCAAACAAGACAAAGTTATCTTGTTTAATGTGTATTCATTTGTTGAGGCCAATAGTTGTTTTCCACCCCAGCTCCCCATGTCACTCAGGCCGGGACTCTATCTGGCTGCTGTTGTGTAGCCTCGCGCTGAGGTCTTATTGACCTGTGAGGTAAGCAGCTTTAAAATATCAGAACAGTGTCATGTAAAGTTGGTAGACTGAGCAAAGCCCAAATAGGAAACATGATTTACTTGAGTTTTTGGGGTTTTTTTTAAAATACAAAATAATAAAATTTGATATTACTCTGCAAATCTGAGGGCAGATATAGAACAAATCCTTGTAGCCTCTAATTTAGCATGGATTGCATGTGTTACAGCCCCTCAATCCTCCATGTCTCCAGTGTTCAGAAGTAGACTGGAGTTCATGCATTTTTTAAAATCTCTGCACTCCTTTGCATTTGACACTTCACTGCCAGGTGGTCCTATTTTCTCCAAAGCCATACCAGTCAATAAATAATATTTTTCTATGACAATAACAAGATTCTGCAAAAAAGTCTTTGGTTTGAAAAGTGGCAGAGCAGAAAATCTACTCCTGTACAAATGATCTCCATTCTTATTAAACGGAATGACTATTATTCCTTGGTGCCAAAGGGAAAGGAACATCAACATATCATCACAGTGTAGAGGCTGGAAGCATCATTAGATTAACCTTCTGGGTGTCCTGTGGTGAAATATGATCACTGGGCCTCTAATGACGGTCGCAATGAATAGCAGATCTATTACTTCCCCAAGCATCAACCGATACTGAAGCGATTAGATGACAAATCCACTGACAGAATATCAATCAGGAAATATTTCATGACAGATTATGAACTGTCAGCGCGCTTCTAGCTTCTAATATTTTACTATTACACTATTCATACCATTACTATTCTGACGGGTTGTTTTTGTTTTTTAACGGTTACAAAAAGATAAGAGATGAAGTCTGTTTGTTCTTCTTTATTTTTATTTGACATGCACATTTTTATGCACTAAACGGTCAGTTAAAGAAAATAGGTGGTAGATCGAAATAATTTTATGAAGCCTCAAAATGTTCATTATGTCGATTTGTAAAATGATTTTGTCTCTTTAACTCCTTCATGGTGTCCCACGGGTCCACATATCAAGTCCTTTTTATCTTGGAGAAACTGGGCTTGACAAGCACAGCATGAGAAACACAACCTGCGCTGTCTCTTCTCCAGGTGTCTCCGTGTGAGCTGGGTTAATTCTCAGCGGACGCTGACGCGCACAAGGTCTCTCTCGCTCTCCCTCCCTCCCTCCCGCTCTCTCTCTTTCTCTCTCCCTCCCGAGGCTCCCTCCTCTATCCCGTTTCCCCTCCTCTGCACCTGCTCCTCCCCTCCTGCCTTATTATCCTCAGACTCGGAGCAGCGCTCCTTCGTCCTCGCCAAGTGATGCTCCTCGTCTGCCCGCATCACCTACATCACTTGTTTATCACAGCCCTGCTCCGGCTCGTTTTGTTTTTTCTTTTCTCTACTGAAAACAAGCACTGAAGAACGAGTGATGGGAATTTAACCAGGCTTCCGTGAGAGAGCAAGAGAGCTGGAGGAGGGTAGGAGGACGAAGAAGCACGCAAGTCCCATCAGAGAGAAGAGGAGGGGGAAGAGGAGGAGTAGTGGGGCACCGGAGAGACGGTCCCGCCGGGACAGGGGGGAGAGCGGCGGAGGATTGTGTGCTTTACATAGTTTGCAATGGACTCAGCACGCTGCTGTGTGCGGGCGGGTTGTTGGGAATCAGCTCAGTGGATGTAAGGGAAGAGCTTCTTGGAGTTGCGGTCGGCCGTTCTTCGCCTTTCCGTTTGCGATGGAGTGAGAAAGACCGCGCGCACGGCAACTTCATACCAGCCATGAAATCTGTGTTTTTCAGCCGTTTCTTCATCCTGCTGCCCTGGGTCCTCATCGTCATCATTATGATTGATATCGACAGTAAAAGAACGATCCGGGCTCCAGCAGCCGGTCGGACTGGCAAGACGCAGCGAGCCGTCCGAAACGGCGCACCGGGGATTGGTGGCTCTCAGAACCAGTCCGCCCTGCCGATTATCTACGCCATCACTCCCACTTACAACCGTCCTGTGCAGAAAGCGGAGCTCACCCGACTGTCCCACGCCTTCCGTCAGGTGCCCCGCTTCCACTGGATCGTAGTGGAGGACTCGACTGCGCGCACGGAGCTGGTTGCGCGGTTCTTGGCCCGGTGCGGGGTGCCGTATACCCACCTACATGTGTTCACTCCCCGGAGGTTCAAGCGCGCCGGGATGCCACGCGCCACCGAACAGAGGAATGCGGCTCTGACTTGGCTCCGGCAGCACCGGAGCAGGCGGGACTCCGGTGTGGTTTTCTTCGCGGATGATGACAACACGTACAGCCTGGAGCTGTTTGAGGAGGTAATGCCTTGCCTTTGTTGTCACTTTGCGTCATAGTTATCTTTCATCACAAGAGTATCGTGAGTGTGGAGTGGGTCTGCAGAAGTGTGGAGCAGCATCTCTGACTTTTCTCCACTAAAATCTGTCGTTTTACGTTTGCGCATGGCAACAACATCCACACAGGTCTATCTCCGTAATATAAACTTTTAAATACTACGTAACTACTGCGTTGCTTTGCCACCTGATATCTGTGTATTACCTAGGTTTGATGTGAGCTCCTTTACTCAGTACATCTTCACTCTGAGGGTAAAAATCCGACTGTCTTTGCGCCAAGCCCTGAAAGGTCACAGGAATTCCCCCTAGTGGTGTTACTGCAAAGAAATTCAATCCTTCACAAATAGAAGTCCCCCAGTTGTCTGTGTAGGTTCTCAGTCATCCTTGGAAAGAAAAGCAACTTCAGTGAAGAAGCTTCTCGGATGAGAGGTGAAACACCTTCAGGAAACTTAAAGAAGTCCAGTCGCTTTTCTTTCCAAGCTCTTTCAATCCTCCAGTTCTTCATGTTGACAGGATCCCACTGGTAAACACCCTGCCTGGGCTTCAGACCTCAGCCTTCCTCAGTCTTAGATAAAATGGTAAAACTGCTCTGGTTTTAAGCGATTGTGTCCAAAATGAGAGAGACTTTACCAAATGATGAAAATGAACAAAATGAAAAGAAAGGAGTTAAGACAAGGATGGGAAGACGGAGAGTTGAGAAGAATGAATGGAGACTGTGGTGCTGCAGTCTTCTGTCTGTTAGCCCTGAATTAATTTAGTTAGCACTGGATTTTCTGGAGCTCTTTCAGAGTTATTTTGAATTTCAGGAAGGTGTACTTTTATAATTACTTAGACGGATATCAACATTAAATATTTCATATAATCTCATGTAAAATGCTCTGAGGCAATATTTCCCCTAATAAGAGGCACTGAAAATCAAACTGCACTGACTAGATGTGGACTGCGAAGCAGACCTAATGATATGCCAGTATTGACCTTCTCGACTAGTAAAGTGACACCTCCATACAGAACAACATCTACATCCCAGAGTGTGCAGATGCATGACTGTTGTTTGTATCTTTGGGAGTTTCTTTTAACAGGCATGCTTAAAGTGAAGCCTGGGTGTATTCCTTTAGCAAAGTGCGTAGGTAATGAAGACAAAAACAACAGAAGCATAATAAGCAACAAAACAGTCCTCTCATAAATGAGAGTCTGGAAGAATGCCTCTAATTGCCCCTCTCGCTGATTACTGCCCATCACTGATAACTGACTGCAAATCTAAAATTACTTTAGTTTGTACCAGTAATGAAATTTTAGAAGGCAGAGCATTGTGAAGTAAATTCAGAATAGTGCAACTCTATATACACATATGTGTTTGTATATTGATTTTCTCTATCTGAACATTTCCTGGCACGCTGCAGAATTAAAAAAATAAATGTATGTTTACTTAGAAAGCCTTTTCCTGTATCCATCACTACCACTGCCCGTCACAATTTCCTAAAGCCCTTCATGTAGTTCTAAATTGCTTTTTTCTGTGGCAAACAGTCCAAGCTCCAAAAGCATACAATTTGCAATGATGTAAAATCTATTAAAAACAAACAAATATTCACATTTCAGATCCAAGCAACAGTTAATTTTTGCTCAATAAATTACTTAGTGAAGGTTAATAAATTAGTAAAAAATATTTGTAATTTTTTTTTGTACAGTAATTTTCTGTAATTTGTGCTCATTATTTACACCATACAGAATTTAAATAAAATAAATAAACAGAAAAAAAACCTAGAACTGCAAACACGTTGAGAAATATTCTCATTTCTAAACAATATATTGTTATAAGTGCAGAAGTCAGTCCTATTTAATTGAAATTTGAACCTGACCAATACCGATGCCAAAATATGGTGATTTAAAAATCCAATGTGCCATATATATATGTGTGTGTGTGTGTGTGTGTGTGTGTGTTCTTTCATAGACAGGAAACAAACAGATTATTTGTTATGTATACTTATTCACTTGCTCACTTGCTCTGCCCATCTCTCTTGGAACAACTGATTGTTGTCTGTGGGAATCCAACTGTGTTTTCCGAACAGGGACGTGGTAGAGTGTCCCCTAGTGGACAGAATATGCAATGTTTCTTCTTCATTATTAATTTTTTAATCTTTATTTATTGAAATCGTTCAAATGCCGATACAGTAGAGCAGCTGACATCTGTAAATCAGAAGTTACAGTTAAACTACTGATTCAAAGTGCACATATTTGCATACAGAGCAGCACTGAAAAAGCTGAAAGGCTAACATTGTAGATTAGAGGAACAAGGACAAGAGTGAGTGGTTGACTTATTGATCTAGTGGATCGTACCTGAAACACTTACAGTACCAACACAGTCTTCAAACTGATGGACCTAACCAGCAGGTATGCAAAGGTTCAGGTACAGACTTATTTCAGAAGAGCAGTGATGTGATTAGGCTTCCTTCTTTAGACGATTGTCCAAATAAGTTCACCATCCAAGACATAAACATAAAACACTAAACATAAACATTGTTTGAATGTTCAAAGGGCCAATAAATCCAATATAGCAGAAGTAATTATTTACATCACTTAAGAGCATAGAAATTCTAATATAACAACAATAACATGGTGACTTTAGAAAGCACTCCCCTCTGTTGCTGACTCAATGGTGCACTTGGGCAAAAATCCACACCATCCTGAGCCCAGAGTACCAAAGTACAGCCTCCTCTGAGTCTCAGTGCTGTATTTGCTGACTTTGGCAGAGTGTAAAGGCCGTCCATTTGATTTGTTGATAGCACATTGTCTTCTCTCTGTCCTCCTTCCTGTTTCATTTCCCAGTCCTCTGTGCAGTTAATGGCCTGTCATAGAGAGATAATAGGCTGTCATACAGCAGTAATAACCTGCAGAAACTGTCCGCAGCTTTAGACTGATGACAGTAACTTTGCTCAGTGGGTGGCAATTTCACATTAGGAAACCTTACATCATTTCAAGAACAAAAATGATTCATGAAACTAAAAAACATTATTTTACTATAAAACTTCAGAAAAATATATCCACTGTGAGATTTTAATATCATGGCAGGCATGCCTTTGTAAATCTAGGTATTAAAGGGTGAGTTTAGATGGTCTTAAGCCTTTCATTATACAAGACAACCTTATGGCTAGAAAGCAATGTCTTCGTAGTGTGACTACACAAAAGTTATAGTCTTCATCTTGTTTTATTTCCCCCACAGTTATGTATGCTAATACTAAAACTGGATCCTTGATCACTCATCATCATCAATAGTTAATTTCACACACCTGCCTCATAGGGATAGATAGAAAATGGGCAGTCAGGGTGTATCTTGTAGTGTTAGAGGTACAGCTGCTTGTCACTGGGCCCTAATGTACAGCTGCTGTATCCTTTGCAATTTTCTACAATTTAGAAAATGCTGTAAATAGTTTCTGATGTGTGCCATTCGTCAGAACGTAGGTGAACAACACAAAAACAAAAATGGTATGTTCTGACAGCAAAGTGTTAGGGGCATCAGCAATGATGACTAACACCTCACAAGGTTAAAAATGTGCTAAATTAGATACAGGGTGCCTATTGACGTATTGTATATCATTATTTATTCACACAGTTGGAAATGAACTGTTTCAAATCTCTATCTGTCCTCACTGGTAACAGAAGGAAAGGACAATTTAAACCCATCCTTTGCTGTGAGACATTGGGACTAACTTCTGTTTCCAACTTTCAAAAGGTTTTTTGGTAACAACTGGTCCTTTTTATTTTATCCCTACTTCCAAGCGTGTCTATGCTACATTTTTCATTGTTGTTGGTCAAATATTATCAAGACATACACATTGATTAGGACGTCACTTTATGTTATGTTTATCTTTCCTGGAGGACAAACTATGTAATGGGCACATGTCTGGAATAAGCTAATATTTGGCCTGACGAATATAGGCGATTTATTAGCTGAGCTACTTAACAGCAGTGGCTGAGTGATTACAGTGAGCAGTTACCTCTCATTATAGATAAGTAAATATTATAGATAAGCAATGGAATTAATGTACTATACTTAGAGTGAAGAAAATCCAAACTTAATGCATTTTTGAATGAACAAAACTAGACTGAAAAGTGAGAAAAAAAGTAAAAGTATTGCTGTTCTCGTGTCTTTCTTTAAGAATTCAAATTTAACAGCCTCTGCTAAAAATGACATTTTAAAAGCAAATAATGATTTTCATTGTATGACTTTGTGTATTAACCCACCCACTTATGCACCAGCTCCACAGAGTAGAGGTAATTTTAACATGGAGATGAAATCCTTCAAGCTGGTGTAAGCTGCAGTACAATTATGTAACTGATCATTTATATAATTTATGGTTACTGCTGGATATATTCAGGCTGAATATATAAACCTCATTCAGTATTTTGAGATTAGCCTCTAAACCTGACCATTTTGCATGTGGCTAAAACAAACCCCCCAAACCTCCTTAAACTTTCCATGCTAGCTCTTTAGAGCAGCGGCACATCGGCGTGCCATAAGGAAATGATCAGGTGTGCCATGGAGGATTATCTGGTTCCACCTGATTAGTACTCTAAGCACCTGGCGTGAGTAACGGGCAGAACAATTACATTCTCTTCCACTAGAGGGCAGTACAACTACTTGCTCTAATTAAATGGGTTGCCAACTGCCAGTAAAACAGAAGAAGAAGAAGAAAAAGCAGCGAGATAATAGTCACGATGAAGCGCCTAATAGCAATAGATAAATATCTGAAAAGAAAAAGTAGTCAGTCTGAAAAATCCAACCCAGATGAAGGCCCTAGCATGAGTAGTGCTCAAAAAATGTTTTGTTTGGTGGTGTGCCACGTGATTTTTCTAAAGTGAAGTATGTGCCGTGGCTCCAAAAGGTTGGGCAACACTGAAACAGACATACAAACACAAAATTAGATATTCACATAATCAAGGTTCAGGCCATTACGCACTGAATGTGTTGCGTAAAAACGCCATGAAATTCAGAATTTTCCAGATGTGAACATGCCAGGTAACCTACACTGAATAATTGCGAAAAATTTGTCCCTCAAAAACACACTGAACAAAATGGAGTCGATATCAAGCGATGGTGAGCTAGTCCTGATTTTACTAAACCAAAAACGGGAGAAACTGAGATTCTGGGTTCATCCCGTTCTGAATAGAAGACAGCTGCAGGGAGAATTTCATGGTTTAATCCAGGAGTTGAAGCTGTATCACGGCTGCTTTCGTACATATTTGAGAATGTCGGTACGGCAGTTTGAGTGCTTGTTGAAAGAGTTGGGACCACATCTGAGGAAGAGAGAAATCATTTCAGAGAGGCGATTGTGACACAACAAATGTTCTTCCATGCTGAACTCTGTGGTTATTTCACCACTAGACAGCGTTGTGGTTGAGGAGATGTGCTTATACACACCTGAAACATCTACAAAATCAACTTGATCAAAAAAAAAAAAAATGGCGCAAATTCTTCCTCCTTATTCTGCTTAATCCCCACAAAATATTTGCATGGATTTTATGCCTCTGGTCTATAAATGTGTAAATATGAATTAAGAGTTAGTGTTGGGGTTGTCACTGATGACAACTTGATTTAAGAGGCAAAAAGTACGGCATTTCCTGACCTACAGTTGTGCAGTGAACAACTGCTGGGGGGAAATCAGCCTCATTGGGTGCTGATTACATGAAAATAACGTCCAGGCTGTTATCCTAAAAAAAGCAGGCTACAAACTGTTGCAGAGTAATGAGCAAAATGTGTTACCCCAAACCTGTTCTCCTCCCCCCTTATGAAAAATACATTGGTACCAAGCAAATGTTTAACAGGCCTCCAAAGTGTTTCCCATCTTTCTCCGGCATCACAGTCAAAGCAACAAGTCAGGTGGAAAAGCATACCATTAAGTCAAGAGCTAAAGGGTGTATTCTTCATTTCTGCACATTAGTCAGGCCTCAGTTTGGCACGGTTTATTATTGCACATGACACGTTCCGGCTCAGTCGCCTCCCAGCACTCAATAGACTGGCAGAAAATGCAAGACTCTGCATTTAATGCCTCCCATACAATTATGGCTTGATTGGCCCTTAACACAGAAGCCTGTTGGTTTCTTCAGGTGATTTTGTATTTTTAGAAATCAGTGTGCTGTCGTCATGGGAACGTCCTCTTTCCAGACCATATTTCTTTAGTTTGAATCGCACCGATTTTTGTCTTTAAAAATATCAGAACTTTCAGGTAACTTCTCGTGAGGACAGACAAGCTTGTAAATTGCACATAAACTTCATTTATACCCACCGTAATGGAATTGTTACAGGGTCAGAAAATCTGTAAGGGGCAGTAAATGAGGATTTGTTGATGGTTTGGGAATTATTTTAGGAAACTAGTATGTCCAATTGCACAATGGTAGGATCTCTCTGGTTGAGGGAAAATCAAGAGGGGCCAAGGGGATTTTAATTTGGCTATCCATTAATGTACTGCACTCAACAAATTGATATGTGAGATCTGGGATGGCACTGACATTGCTAAAAGGATGTCCAATCATAGAATCAGCTTGGTTTTAAGTCCTACGTTGTTCTTTGGAAATCTCTTCTTGACTCATAAAGTAATCAGTTTAATGTTAAATGTTTCCACTGCGAAAGGCTTTCTGCGTTTTGCAGGATTTTTCTAGAGCTTTGGAAATAAAACTGGCAGAGGCACAGGCCAGAAATCAAGCTAATATGATCAAGTCTTGTTGATGATATAAACCCAAACCCTGTGTTTTAGTCGACAACAGAAAGAACTTTAGTTTTAAAAAGGTGTTGAGGTTGACCAAATCTGTATTATCCTTTAAAAGCATGCTCATAATATTAATATGTAAATTGTTTATTTAAACATACTCACTAATAAATCCAGTATTTCAAGCCTAACCCCTTCTTTCTCTGGGTGAGTTTCTTGGCGCACAGACCGTCAGCATTAGCTGCGTAACAAGCAATCAGGAAAATTAAGCTGTGCCATTTATTTTTTTCCCTCCACTCTCCATTCCTGAAAAGCTGACTCTGGGGATGGAGGCTTTTTCAGCTGACGGCAGTATGGCAGAGCTGTTTGATTCAGCTGCAGCAACCTGTCAGCCAAGCAAGACTTTCGTCAGACCTGTTTTGAATAATTGAACTCCCCCGGCCCCGAGAGCTCCATAGCATTCACAGCAACTATTTTCTGGAGCAGCTACTGTAGGAAACAGTGCTGAAGTGTGACTCAGGAACACCTTTCATGGATGGTTCCATACCCGGGTTTAGTAGTTCTGTGGATGGAAGATTTTTTGAATTTTGAATCAGATGGTTCATTCTCTAAATACTTTTAATTTATTTGAAAACTCATCTTTAAATGATTCCAGATTGTCTTTATACTTTAATGTGGTATTTGTTTTTCCTTCTCGCACACGTTTTACATCCCACTGGGGAGTCAGTTTGATGGTCAGTAATGATGTTTTCACTGGAAACATCCCAAAGACACACATATATAAACATCCAATCTGATCACACAGCAGACTCCAGCCTGAGAGCGGCAAGCTGATGAGGAGGCAGCACAAAGAGAAACTAGTGGGATAAAGGAACCAGAGGGAAATGGGAAATTCAATTTCCTCTAACCCATATGAGCAATTATCATAATTACATAGTGTAGTGGGAGAAGCGAGGGGTGGCAGGGTTGTAATGTCAGGGAAGTGAAGCAGAAAGGAGACAAACCCTGCAGAGAGAAATTGTCCGTGGTAGGGTCGGTGAGAGGATAAGGAGGGTGGAGGGAGGAAGGTGGTGGAAAAGCTGAAGGCTTTTAAGGGCCAATGTAAGTGTAAAAAAAGTGTTATGCACCAGCTCTCTGCTTATTTCCACTGCCTTTTTTATCTGAATTGTCAGTTTGACGAAACACCCTCCCCGTGCTCTCTACTCCCTCATCAAATCTCCTGCATTCTCTTATTCACCAGGGTGTGTAACAATGACTGGGATGCATCCACGCTGAACAGAAGCTGTTTTATTTGGAGATAAATATTTTTCTATGATTCATAGTTTCATCATAATTTAGAATATATCTACTGGTAATATTGTATAATGTCACAGAAATATTTAATTTTGGTTAGCAAAGACTGATGTGATTTTTTTTTAGCACCTGTATGTGAGGATGTTGGTGGGATGTTTGATGATGCGTTGCATTGTTGCAGTCATGGAGGTTCGTGGATAATTTTATCTGCTAATTCAACATATTGATCAGTGGCTGGTGTCCTTCCCTCAGGATGTGTTCAACATTAGAAGGAGCGTTGAAGGACATAGTCCAAGCTTTTGGAAAGTAGGCTTATTTGCATTCTTTCAGAGAAACATCCGTCTGATTTATTTGTGTTAACACCAGTGTTGGGACTAACGTGTTATTAAGTAACGCGTTACAGTAACTACGTTATTATTGTGGTAACGAGCACGGTAACTAGTTATTATGCCAAAATCAGGAACGCGTTAGTCGTTACTGGGATTTAGATAGGCTCGTTACTCGTTACTTCGTGTGGTGGCTATCGCGGAGCTTCCACAGATTCAGTAACATTAGCAAGTGGTGGAGGCAGCAGGTGGGGAGGGAAAGGGGAGTCAGGAGGAGGAGAGACCCGAGGCGGCTGCTGGTCCGAGTGTCAGGTGAACTGAACTTCAAGTACGAAGTTATGACCTGCAGTCTATCTGGGTCAGATATAAACCAAGTTTAGGTGGAGTTTATTTTCGTTATGCTGACTTTTTCCGTACTGCGTGCTAGCTAGCATGACGGAGTTTCTATACAGCTGGGTGGGTGCTATGATGTTACTGATGTTGAACTTTATTTTGTTCATAAGGTTAATTATTAGAGTTTCCAACCGTCCCGTAAAAAACGGAATCGTCTCGTATTCAGAGAAAACATTACGCGTTTCGTATTGAGGTGAAAAGGAACACAGTTTGTCCCGTACATTGTAACAGCAGTCTGGCGAGGAAGGAGCGGCTAGCAGGTCCAGCGGGCATGTGGTGTGGAGGTTAGCCGGATAACTCGAAGCCAGTCAGTTAAATTAAACAACAGACCTTTATTCATTATCAGCAACATAAGACCATACAAGCCAGGTCTCCACGGCTCTACTCTGTCCGTACATACATGTGCGGGGTTCGGTAGTCACCGGCGCCAGGCCGTTACAACAGTAAGGTATTTCCTCGGACATGAGCAGCATGGAATGGCTGCCACTAACAACACACACCCACTAGGAGACCCCTATAGCTACTACAATAGTTGGGCAACCCCCCCTAGTGGTGCTATAACCCAAAAGGGTTGTTACAACATCAGCTACAATGAAAAAGACACAAAGCTGGCGTTATTCTACGTCTTTACGCCGCAGCTGCCTCTTCTTCTTTCATTCTCCCCCTCCCTCTCCTGTTTCTACTTCAATCATGAAACTGATCAATGATCAGCTGATTGGCTTTTCTCTCTTGTTTATTTATCGCCCACTTTGCGCCAGAAAGAGGAAACCAGCCGATGTCGCGCTAAACAACAGCAGCACGTTTAAGCTTGATCAGCTGTTGTTAGAATTTATTTAATATTAATTTCTAGTATCAGCTGATGTTTGCTGGAGCCACAGCTGTAAAAGCTGCTGGTCATGATGTCGGTTTGGTTATCTGGTGAGAGGGAAACATGAAGATGAAACCAGGAGATGTCCTTACTGAATCATCAGAGCTGAGCAGGTGATGGAGAAACAGGTTTACCTTTTAGGTGACATAAATTAGTTGAAGGGAAGTTCTGAACTGTTTCTGAGAGACAAATAACACCAGGATCCTTTTCTAAGTAGCTGACAGCTGGTAATTGTGCAGGGGCGGGTCTAGGAAAGTTTTGCCAGGGGGGCCGATAGGGCATTAACAGGGAGAGGGGGGCACAAGGAAACACTTTTCTTTCTTATTCTCATTTAAAATGTCTGGCTTTTAAAAAATAATTATCTGAATCTTACAACAAACGATTGATAGATTGATACATATTTACCATCAAAACCGTGTACATCACTGTCACACCAGCGTTTGTTTTCATTCAAAGGCTTTATGATTTTTCCTATAATGGCGGGCCAGTCTCTAGAGTTCTGAGTACAATCAAAAGCACCACAATCTTTTACATCCAGTTTTTGTGTTGGATGTAAAAAGCGCACCTGACGCTGTGACGTCATGGCGCCGGTCAACGACTGTCCAGGCGTGGGATTTCTCTCGTGGAAATATGCACATTATTTTTTCCTTTCTATTGGTAGGTGGCACGGTGCACTTGTGGCAAGTAAGCAAGCTAGAAGACTGGCAATCTCACTGGGTATCCAGCTACGGAAGCAACACATTAACAAGAGAATTCTGAGTAAAGGATGAGCTTATTGACGCTGTTTGACGGCAGCTGGAGTTGTGTGTTCAACTTTGGTTTTCTATAGAGACGGAAAAAAGAGGGAAAGAATGCAAAATTGTAGGAATTCAAATGAAGTTGTGAAAATATATTCTTGTAACTTTGGTTACTTTTGTTTCCGTCTGTTGGTTGAACTGTTTGCTCTGAACAAGGGGCAAATATTTGTTGTTTCCAATGCAAGTAACAAGGTGAAACACACCATTAGTCACTAATTGTTGACTTAAGGCTTAACAAACGACTACGTATAAGGTGTTAGAGATTCCTGTTACCTCCTGTGTTACATGGTTAACTTATGTGAACACTGTCACAGAGATTGCCTTCCAGTAGGGCTGTTCGATATAACGATATATATCGGATGACGATATAAAAACATGTATTGTTTCATTTTACGCTATCATTTGTTTCGTGGTGTTGCAAAATAAACTGTTTACAGCAATTTTTTTTATGGTTTTGATGGACACTGTAGTGGCTAAATTAATTTCTTAAAGTTCTCTCTTTCTCTTATATTTAATATAACCACACTATGGACGGACAACTGCCTGTTTTTATGCGTTGTGGTTAGCAACAACGACGGTAACAGCATCGCGTGTCCGCTTGTTTATGTTCCACATAAACCTTTCACAATAAAGCTCAAGATCCTGTTGAGGCTTTTCAAAATAAACTGAATCACGTGAAAGAGCAGATTATTTACGGATGAGAAGTCAAAAAGAGCCGCCAGGTGCTAAAAAATAAACCTTAGAACAGGCTTTTCCCCGCAGCACGCCGTGTAATAAATACTCACAAAGAAAACGGCGGCCGTTACAACTTATGTCTAAAAATGTATAGTTTCATGCATCGGTTAAAGCACTCGACTCCAGCTACATGACGCGCAGCTGGAAACACTTCACGCAAGTCGAGCTGCCCGAGATTCACAGAATTTACAGAAAATGTTACATTTTTGTGATTTATATCATGATCTGGACGATAGAATTCTTATATCGGGATATGAGATTTTGGTCATATCGGTCATACCTTCCAGTGTTAACGACATGGTGTAATTTCACTAGTGTGTTTATCCATTAGCCAGGCAGCTCAAAATGCCTTTTGTAGAATGAGAAATGATGGCTTTGAGAGTCCCAAACAGGAGGTAACATATCTTTGTTTCTTACACTCTGACAAGTGAGAATATTTTCTGTCTTTCATTTTATTATAGAATAATATTAAAGGTAGAGTAAGTAAACTTTAGGTTATTTAATAGAAGAAATTACAATGATTAGTGTGTAATTCTGTTAATTCTGTTACCATCTTGGACATTGCTGTCCTACCTAATCATGTTTTACGTATGTGGCTAGAGACCGGCCACATACGTACTATACCTTATAAGTTACTTGTAATTTAAAGATCACAAATACCACTTCCAACTGTATATGACCGTTTAACATTTGTACATGTATATTTTCTTGATCATATTCTCATTATGGGTTTTTCCTCCACCACTGCTCTCTTTCCTCCCTAACGTCCACCTCATCCTCGTCCTCCTCACCTCAAGCCTCATCTCTCAAAATGAAGTCAGGTCTCTCACACTTGCAAACGTGCACAAACATGCTTATCCCCAATATTGTTGTAGGTACTTATCATCAGCAGATTAAACTGATAAAACATGCGACCCCTCTGGACAGCTGAGACAATGAGACAGCTAAACAACAACAACAGCTGGTTATAAGGTTACATTACACCAGATAATATTAGGCTCGGCTGTCTGAGTGTATGAGAGTTAATTTGCTAAGGATCCGAGTCCTGCAATGTTAGATCCGCTTCAAAAAAAAAAAGTTCTCATTCAGGGACAAAATGGTCTTAAAAACATAAATAGTTTTTGTTGTGTGGGCTGATAATTTTGTCTTTGTTTCTGGATGGATTTAACCAGGATGAACAATTTCATAAAAACAAATATTCCGTTCATTACAGATGTGACGGATTGTTAACTGAACATTAACTGGGAGGGACAGGATGATCCAGAAAGTCAATGAGATATAATGCAGATTAGGAAACAGGAAGCATTCAAGGACTTACTGGTATTCACAGTCAACTGAGGAGGAAGCTTTGTCCCACCTGTAGATTAATTATAAACAATTGCTAAGTTATATCAATATAAATTAAAACAAGTACACTCAAAGAGCTCAATACTTTACTACAACATGCTACGTCAGCCTGTTATAGCATCAGTGTAACATCGTAGGACATCATATAGAAAAAAGGGTCTTGTACCTCTGAGCTCTTTCGTATGATATATTGCTCGATATAGTTTCTTGGAATTTTTTTTCCTGTCAGCTTTGACCTTGGGTGCTAACAATGAAGGTCAAGGTCAGATACACACATATTTGGTGTGATCTGGACCAGAATTTCACCTAAATTAAATCAGCTCGAGCTGTTATTGGTATCTACTATCATACAAAATTTGAAAATGATATCTTGAATCCTGTGGATGCTAGACTGCTAACAGACAAACCAACAAGCAAACAGCATTGATGACATAGTTCCTCCCTTTGGGGGAGAATAAAACCACTGGATTTACCATATTTTCCTTGCACACAGAATTATGATTTGCATACAGTAAATATACACTTACACTGATGCATTCGCATTTGACAGCAGATGTAGAGAGGTGCGAATATTCTCCTTTACGCGCACGCACCTTCAGCTCATCAGTTTTTGCCACATAAACCCATAAAGCCTTGAACCTGCACACATATCATGCACCATTGCATCAGTTTCATAGCCCATACTCAGTCCCTCTAATTCGAGTCATTCATTTTCTCCTACCTCATTTCTCCCCCTCCCTTTTCTCCGGTTGCCTCTGCCGTGCATATTAATAACACACAGATAAAAATACGCTTGATTAAAATCGCAGCCGGCCCAGCCACCCCGGCACTCGTCGCTGCGCGTAAACAACACAATGATGGCTGGCTCCCTCCGGGCCAGGAGGCAGGAAACGAGAACATCCATAATGGATTTCATATACTTCATCATCCAGAGTCTCTTTGTGTGTACACACAATTCACTTCTCACCTATTTGTTTGCAGCAAGGGGAGTCAGAGTTGATTACCCAACCAAGCTCCGCTGCTCCCAGACAGAGTGTCCTGGCTGCAAGTCAAATGAAATGTGATTCTTCTCAGCACTGGATGTTTTACCCCCAGCTTTTCTTTTGTTTACTTGTAAATAGCATGCGTTTACTGACTGAGCTGGCGTCGCTGTAATTTGTCAGGACTTACAGGTTGTCGAGCGCTCGGCTGCATCTGAAATTATTTTTCATGTGATGAATTATTTGTTATCCCAGCGCGGCGTCTGCTCTCTGGTGAAGATATTCATGTTGATAATGAGATGGGAGCTTTCTTAACACATGACAGTGTCCGCCTGCGGGCTCCACTATACGGCCTGAACTGATGCAGGATATAGAACGAAGGCCTTCACAGATCTATCAGTGAAGCAAAGAGAGTGTGGAGAGTCAGAGCTTGTCACCAAGTGTTATCAGATGGAGGGGACGAAATGTCATTTTCCTTGAGTCATTTGCTTTTTTTCTCAATTCTACGCCCATATCTGTATTTGTACACCTAGATTTATTTTTCTCCATTAGAGCATTAGATTGCACACCTGCAGGCCTGAACTAAAAGTCAGGTGACAACCAACTCAATAATAATACCAGCCATTCATGGCTGGACCCACTTGACCCTTGATTTCCATGCGGGGCTGAGGTCTAGAATCCCAAACACAATGGTTATTTATCCTGAGGGCTTGTTGATTGTGGGGTAGTCTTATCACTTTGTTTCTGCTTAGAGTCAAAATTGGTCCAGAAAGACAACTGCACCTCAAAGAAAGTGTGTGTCAAGAAACTGGAAGTATTCCAGCAGTGGCTGCTTTCCACAGTCAGCTGAGGAAGAAACCCTTTGGTGCATTTAGCCAGACAATATTTCTCAAGAATCAACCAACCAAGGCAACCGACCTCTCTAGGATTAGATTTAGAACTTGGGTTATCTTACCCATCCATTTCTTATCCATTTGAGGTCCGAGTAATCATTGACCCAACCATAACCCCATAACCCAGATACTAGGCAGTCAGAATAAGTCAATTTTTAAAAACTAGATTTTTCCCCAAGTCATGAAAATCAGGGAACAAGGAAGAGAAGACCATTTACCTTTTATTCTAAAACCAAACTTTTGGTTGGTGTCTTTTTATTCTTTTTAATCTTCTTGGAACAGCAAATGGAAAAAAAAAAACCCTTTAAGAGAAAACTTATGATACTGAAAAGGACTTCATTTCAAAAGTGACTACCACACACATACTGAACATACTAAAACCAAGAAAGCATTCATCCATCCATCCATCCATCCATCCGTTCGTTCTCTTCTGCTTATCTAATTTAAGGTTGCTAAAAGCATCTGATCTAATGTTGCTTGCACTTTTTGTTTTACATCACCGGTAATAATGTATTTGAGATGAAGATGATTTCTGTAAATCCCCATGCACATTTAGGGAACCTCATGCATATATGTGTGCTGGTTCAGTGAAGAAGATGTCAAATGTGGAAAGCTGTTTAGCAGTAGAAAAAAATAGCTTAAAGATTACAGGATGCATGCGGGCTGCATTACATTATATTCCATTCAAAGTTTTAAATAACTTTTTGTTTAATTCTTGTGTGAAGATGTGCTGCACCTCTCAATTGTTTATAAAAAATATTTTGTGACTTTTATCCCCATATAATAGCTTGCAAGGCAGTGGCATACACTATTAAAGCAGAAAATATAGTTAGACAGACTTTATTTCACAGGACAAATCCATCTATCCAGCATTTCTTGTTTGTTTTTTATAAAGTGAGTTCCCCCTTCTCTTCTTAGTCCGTGCTCACCTGTCAGCTTTGACAGAAACATCTGTATTTGCAACCAGTTCTCATTTCCACAGGTCAAATGTTCCTGTTTTGTCAGAGCCACTGTCTCTCAGGGATACACACAACCTCCCCTTTAGGCTGCTGGAATAGCTCCAGTTTCCTGACCTGCTTTTGAACGTAGGTCGTGTCCAAATTCATGGGCTGCATCCTTCTGAGGCCGCATTTGTAGACCGATTACATCACAGCGACGCGCCGAAGGCTGTCCAAATTCGTAGACTCCTCCAAATGCAGCCGACAAATGCGTCCTCCTTTTCCCCGAATTTGAAGGATGGGTCGGGTGTGTCCTTCGTGGCCTACCATATCCCAGAATTCATAGCGCGGCCCAGCCAAACTCCAGTTTCCAATAATGGCGGACGCTACTAAGTTTTAAAATTACTCTTACTAATCTTTCTGGGTAACAAAATAAACTTTTAACATATTTTCAGGCGAGAAAGTAGCTGTGTAAACATCAAATATCTGCTCGGTTTATCAAGATATCGCATATTTGCAAAAGTGCTTCGACGTTTTCTTTTTTTTTTTTTTTTTTTGCCTGTCCCATTTGGTTCTTTAGCCGTCAGAATTGTTGTCTGAAGACCAACAAGGATACCCAATGGATTTATTTTGCCAAATGGATCATCATGGCATTGCCGTATTGGTCCATTTGATCGACCTTTGTTTTTATTATTTATTTTATTTTATTTTCAGTTGTTACAGACGGGACAGACATGAGTGAGGGATAGGAAAGGGAGAAAGAAAGAGGAAGGAAAAGAAAAACAGAAGGGGAGAGGGACAGTGAGAAAGGGGGGAAAAAAATATCTCCGGGATCGCCTGTTGAGAGAAAAAGAATAGAAAACAAGCAAAAAAAAAACAAAACAAAACAAAGCAACATACTATACACAACACCATCGCATTAATCTAGCTAAGTGTAAACAGCAGTAAATACTAAATATTGAATGTTGTTGTGCAGCACGCAGGACAGACAGCGCACAATGTGCTTTGAAGTAGCAGCCAAGAAAGGTGTGATTTAAGTCTACAAACAGTGAACACCTGTGTGCACACCTGTGTGGATCGGCGCGCTTGTATTCAAATGGTTTCCCCATGTAATGGTCTGCAAGAGGATGTAGAGAGCCATAGCCCTGTCCCCCAGGGCATGAAGCAGGCATGGAGGAGATCCAGGCCCCAGACATCCAGAGGTCCCAGAGTGCAAGAGCCCAAGGAGGACCACCGGAGGGGCATCCGTGCCACCTTCATGGGAAGGGCTGAGGATACCCAGGCGAGGGGTCACCCAGTAGCCACCGGGCAGAAACTAGAGGGGGCTGCACCGGCGTGCCTGCCGGCTCCGCCGGCAGCCAGCTGTGCCAGAGTGAACCGAGCCGCAGGCACAGAGGCCGGAGGCCCGAGGGCCCTCCGCGCCCCGGAAGAGGCCTGACTGAGCAGCAGGCGCCAGGCCCCGCCAAGTAGCCACCGGGAGTGAGCTGGCGCATGACCTGAGCGCCCAGCCCCGGACACCAAGAACCAACAATGCACCGACCCCTGAGGGCATCAGTCACCGGCAGGGAGTGTGGTGAGGGGTGATAGGCCTCCACACTTGGAGGGCCTGGGAGTTCCCAGAGAGGTGGAGTCTAAGACCCGACCTGACATATAGACACAGACAAACAGGCACACACAGACACAGACATGCATTCCCATCCTCATGCACACATATACAAACACTCAGCACTCACCCAACGTAGGAATAAACGTAAATGGACATGTACACACAATCACACTCCCCAAACATACTCTATACCCCGGGTCCAGGTATCCTCGCCCCCAGAGGGGGAAACGGCACCCAGACCCAAGAGATGTTACCCTTCCCTCCGGGGTGGAGGCTAGCAGACCGCCCCAGGCTCCGCAGCAGCAGGGAGGCCAATCGGACAGCCAGCATCTCTTCCCAGCCCCCCCGCCCCGATGGCTAGCAGAGAACGGGGGTGTGTTAAGACCCCATACCCTCCTCCTCCCGCTCAAGTGTAGTGTTGCTGCGTGTTGCTCTAAAGTGTTTTTAAAACAAGGGAGAGCATGGTGCTGCTGCCAGAGAGCAGCAGGTGTTAGCACGGCCCCTCCCGAGAACCCTCAATGTCTACATGGATTTAAAATTGAGAGGTGGGCACCGGCGCCAGAAGTAGGTCTGAATACACAGACCGTCTACTGGACGCCGTTAACGTGCCCACCCTCAAGGCCCTATATATATATATGTGTGTGTGTGTTATGAGAGTGTAAGTAATGTGGATGTCTAAGTTGTGAGATAAAATTGAGGCACAGGTGGCCAGAAGAGGACAGAGTGGGGGGGATGTCTCCCCTGCACCCTGGTGACACACCCGCACCCCAAAGCCCTACCTGTGTGGGTGGGTGTGGTGGAGCGGGAAGAGGGAGGCAGCCGGGGATGGGGAGGAAAAGAAGGGAGGGGAGGGTGTCCCTCCCTAGGGCCAGCTCCCCCGCTGACCCCAATAGGCACCCCCGTCCTCTGGTATCCACCAAGGCAAGGGAGCCCAGGCCCATCCAGACCGGGGCCTACGGCAGCAGCACCGCCAAGCCCCACAGGACCCGGGGCAGCCCACCCCACCCCACCGCAGAGGAAACTGTACCCACCCCAACATTCAATCATCTCCCAGACTACACAAGACACAGACACCCAGGTTAAGTTTATTCTCCACCTCTCCTATGTCTCTCCCCCACCTGCAGAGTGGACTCCTGCAAAGATGGAACAACCTCCCTGCCAGTTGAAGAGCCCCCCGGTTAGGCCGATGCACAAGAGGCCCCCTGCGCCAGGGCTGAGCCCCCGTGCACCCACCCGCCCACAACCTCGGCGACACACCGACGAGGACCGAAACCCCCAAGGCCCAGCCAGAGCCCCAGCACGGAGGCGAAGCGCCCCCGAACCCCAAACCCCCACGCCCGCCCCGGATCCACTCAGGGGCAGCCAGGCCACCAGGCCAGTAACCTACGTCCGCCAGCACAGACCATCCTCCAGCCCCGCTGCACGCGGCCACGAGGAGAACAACCTCTGAGAGCGACCAGAGCCACTAACCAGGTTATGAACACAACCCCCGGGTTAAGCCCTCCAGGGATAACGTCTCTAGGGGTCCTCCAGGTGCCCTAAGCCCATCCCAACCTCCACATCAACCACAATAGCCAAGGCGGGACCAAACCACGACCCCCCAACCCCGCTAGGTGATGGAGCCGATCAAAGGAGCCCAGAGGGATTGATCTAATGTGGTGGCAGAGGCTATATCGAGACTAATGTGATCTATTAGATAGTTTCTATATTGGCTAGAATTAAGATTATTTTTATTTTTCCAGTTCATGAGGACCGTTTTCTTGGCGATGCATAGGGCAGTAAAAACCATGTGGACTGTATTAGTTTCTGTAGTGACATCATCCAAATTTCCCAACAAGCATACTAAAGGGGAGGTTGGAATTTTACATTTCAGACACTTTGATAAATCTTCACATATCTCGTGCCAAAACTTCTGCACTGGTGGACAAAACCAAAGAGCGTGGATGTAATTGTCTGGTGTATTGCCTTGACAGTGTGAGCAGTTGTTGGCGGATGTAAAGCCCATCTTGAACATTCGATGACCTGTATAGTGCACTCTATACAGTATTTTGTATTGTATTAATTGCAGATTGGGATTTTTAATCAATTTAAAGGTTTTTAAGCACATCTGAGACCAGACGTTTTGGTCTAAGCTGACTGATAAATCTGCTTCCCACTTTGCAATAGGAAGGGATATTGATTCATCTATTTTAGAAAGTGTTCTGTATATTTTAGATAATAGTTTGGGGGATTTAAGAGTAAGAAATTGAACCACACTTGGTGGTGTTTGTAATTCAACTTGACTGAGGTTAAATTTCTTTTTTACTATGGATTTAATTTGTTGATATTCTAAAAATCTTTTCTTGTTGATCCCATATTGTGTAACTAGTCTGTCAAATGGAATAAATTCTGTTCCCTCTAATATATGTTCTAAGTATTTAATTCCTTTACAACTCCATTCTGGGAAATTAATCTTATTATTGTTTTGTAATATGTCAGGGTTATTCCAGATAGGTGTACATTTGCATGGGATTAATGAAGACTCCGTTATTTTTAGAAACTCCCACCATGCTGTCAGAGAAAAGCTGATGTTGATGCTTTTAAAGCATTCATGTCTTTTGATGTTTGAGCTAATAAATGGTAGGTCTGAAATCTCTAGATCATTGCATAGTGCCTGTTCAACATCTAGCCAGGGCTCATCTAAGAGGGTACATTTTAACCATTCTGAGATGAACTGAAGCCTGTTGGCTAAGAAGTATTGGTGAAAATTAGGCAGATCTAATCCTCCTCTATCCTTGGTTCTTTGTAGTGTTTTTAAGCTGATACGCGGGGGTTTATCTTTCCAAAGGAATTTAGAAATATGTGAATCCAGAGATCTGAACCAATCTTGTGATGGTTTGTTGGGGATCATTAAAAATAAGTAATTTATTTTTGGCAAGATCATCATTTTTATAGTGGCGACCCTTCCCATGAGTGATATGGGTAGAGATTTCCATCTAGTCAGATCGCCTTCTACTTTCTTTAGAAGTGGGATGTGGTTTAATTTAATTAAGTCTGAAAGCTTAGGAGAAACATTAATACCTAAATATTTAATATTTCCAGATTGTAGTGGGGCAGAAGATGAATTATGGAAGGAGCAGTTAATGGGAAGAACTGTAGATTTTGGCCAATTAATTGAATAATCTGAAACTCTTGAAAACCAGTTTATTAGAGTAATTACCTCAGAGAGGTTGATTTGTGAGTTTTGCAGAAAAAGCAACACATCATCCGCATAGAGACTGATTTTATGTTCTACGTTCTTACATTTTATGCCCTTAATTGTTGTAGCCTGTCTAAATGCTGCTGCTAGAGGTTCGATAAAAATTGCAAAAAGTGAAGGGGAGAGTGGGCATCCCTGTCTGGTGCCCCTCATGAGACAAAAGCTGGAGGATGTCTGGTCATTTGTTCTGATACGAGCTGTTGGGGAATTGTATAATATTCTTATCCAATTTATGAAAGAGTTTCCAAAACCAAATTTGTGTAAAGTTGCAAATAAAAATTTCCAGTTAACTCTGTCAAATGCTTTTTCTGCATCTAGAGATAATATTATGGTTTCAATGTTTTTATTGTATGAGTAGTCTATTAAATTAAGTAATCTACGAGTGTTTGTTGAGGAGTGCCGACCTTTTATGAAACCAGTTTGGTCAGGATGAATTAAGAGGGGGGTTATTTTCTCTAATCTCTTTGAGAGAGCTTTGCAGATTATTTTAAGGTCTACATTTATAAGGGATATTGGACGATAACTTGAGGGAAATAAAGGGTCTTTTCCTGGTTTTAGCAGGAGATTAATGTTGGCAGAATTCATATTTGGTGGTAGTCTGCCATTTTTCTTGATTTCCTGCAACAATCTATGGAATACTGGTGCCAAAATTGTCCAGAATTCTTTGTAGAATTCTGCAGGAAAGCCGTCTGGACCTGGAGCCTTGTTATTGGGCATACTTATCAGGGCTTCCTGGAGTTCACCTGGCGTCAGTGGCGAATCCAGTGCCATTGCTTGACTGTCTAGTAATTTTGGAAGAGTTACGTTGTCAAGAAACAAATCAATTTTATTTTTAGACGGGTTTATTTGTGGTGAAT
The DNA here is from genome assembly GCF_963576455.1 of Neolamprologus multifasciatus. Lineage (NCBI taxonomy): Eukaryota > Metazoa > Chordata > Actinopteri > Cichliformes > Cichlidae > Neolamprologus > Neolamprologus multifasciatus. The sequence continues at coordinate 6,785,523 of NC_140451.1, forward strand.
ATAAAGTTTCATAGAAATCCCTAAAAATGTTGTTTATTCTTCCAGGGTCATATATTGTGTTCCCCGATAAATCTTTAGTAGCACATATAGTTGTTTTTTCTTTATTTATTTTTAACTGGTTTGCTAGAAATCGACCTGATTTGTTACTGTGTTCAAAATTCTGCAAGCGAAGTCTTTGTACAAGGAATTGTGTTTTTCTATTAATAATTTCATTTAATTCTAGTTTTGTTTTGCATATTTTGTTCATTATTTCTTGATCTTGGTGGAACGCGTAGGCTTCTTCTAAGGATTTGATGGTTTTTTCTAATTCCTGAATATTTTTGTTTTCTTCTTTCTTTTTGTGTGATGAGAAAGAAATTATTTTACCTCTCATCACAGCTTTTCCTGCTTCCCATAGAACAGAAGCAGATGTTCCGGGAGTGTCATTAAAGTCTAAATATGAAATCCATTCCTTTTTAAAATATTTAATAAAGTCTTCATCTTTAAGTAGTGATGTGTTAAATCTCCAGTTTTTACTTGGCGTAGTATTATTCTTGTGCATTAGTGTTAAAGATACAGGAGCATGATCGCTGACAGCTATAGGGTGAATCTCAGTGTCTGAAATGTCACTCAGCAGTGAGCTGCTGACCAAAAAATAATCCAGACGAGAGTAGGAGTGATGAACATGTGAGAAGAAAGTATATTCCTTACTGTTGGGGTGAAGGGAGCGCCATGCATTGCAAAGGCCATAGTCGCTCATATACTGTTTGATTATATTTGTGGATTGCCAATTGCGCTGAGTTCCTGTTGTGTTGAGCCTATCCATTTCTTCATTTAGTCCAAGGTTGAGGTCGCCTCCAAGAATGAGTGTGCAATCAAGGTGTTCAGAGAGTGCACTAAAAAATCCGTGGAAGAATGAGGGTTCATCAACATTTGGACCATATATACTTACAATACATAGTTTTTTGTTCAATATTGATAGTTTAATAATTAGAAATCTACCCTCTGGATCTATAACTGTATCGAGTACTGTAAAATTAACAGTTTTATGTATTAAAATTGCTACTCCTCTTTGTCTAGAATTATAACAAGCTGCAAACACATTAGGAAACTCAGGTGTTTTAAGTTCGTTTAAACCTGTAACAGGTCTGTGAGTTTCTTGTAATAAAACAACATCTGCCTGTAGTTTTTTAAGCTGGTTAAATATCTTTAACCTCTTTCCTCTGGTGCCAGCCCCATTTACATTCCATGTGACAAACCTCAGCATGCCCATAATTGTGTGTGTATGTCTAATGATGTAAGCTGGGTGTTTCGTTTAGATGGGTGGAGAGAATGTGGAAACATCAATTGTTTGTAAATAGAAAGAGAAAAAAGTGTGGTGATAGGCTCCATAAGTCTGACTATGTGTGTGACTATTCACTAATATGAACAAGCGTGGCTTGTGTATGTGTCCTGTAAGTCTGTGCTTGTTGTGAGGCTGTTGTAAATGTGCTGCCGTTGAGCGCATGTGTTTGCGTGATCGTGGTGTGAAAATATGGAGAAATAGAGGGTGTTGTTTGTAGGTGAGTGGGGAAGTAGGTGATCACAGCAGTGAAAGACAAGAGAAAGAAAGAAACCACATAAACTGTAAGCGACAACAAAAAAAAGAAAAGAAACGGAAACATTCCAATTAAAGTTGGGGTGGCTGTAGCTCAGGAGGTAGAGCAGGTCACCTACTGATCGGAAGGTTGGAGGTTCGATCCCAGGCTCCTCCAGTCTGCATGCCAAGTATCCTTGGGCAAGATACTAACCCCAAGTTGCTCTCCGATGCATCCATCGGAGTATGAATGTGTGTGAGTGTAGTTAGAAAGCACTCAGTATAGAGCTAGTGCTTGTGAGAATGGGTGTGACTGGGTGAATGTGGCATGTTGTATAGAGCGCTTTGAGTACTCCGGGAGAGTAGAAAAGCGCTATATAAGAATCAGTCCATTTACCATTTACCAGTCCAAAGTAAAGACGGAGGGTGACGGTGTTATATCTGCTATGACATCATACTGATATTACTAGGTTAAACCCATGTTAAAGGAGAAAGTGTGAATGAATAAGAAAAGAATGTAGCGGGTTCTTATCTGGAGTGCAGTCAATATAACCACGGTGTGGTGCCGGGGTCGCGGTAGAGCTGTCCGTCCACGTAGAGCCGGTCCACGGCGATGACAGCACGGGAGCCTTTCAGGATGAAGCTACGTCGGACTGGGAACAGGACCTTGCGTCGTTCCAGGATCTCTTTGGGGAACTGGTCGTTCACGCTGAAGTCCGTTCCTTTCAGTTCCCTGCCGCGACTCTTCACCTGTTCCTTCTGTTTGAAATGACCAAATTTGGCCACAATAGGACGTGGTCTCCAGGTCCGCGACCTCACGCCCCCCAAGCGATGCACTCTATCGAAGGCGATGTTCTTTACGGTGTCCTCCGGCAGCTTCAGGTGGATTTTAATGAAGCTTTTCACCGTTGCCTCCGCGTCCTCTCCGGTAGATTCTGGAATACCAGAAAAAACAAGATTATCTCTCATGCTACGGGCTTGTAGATCGATAACGGACTCTTTTATTTTTTTATTTTCAGTGTTTAGCTGGGTCACGTTATCAGCGAGAGATTTGACCGACTCCCGTAGCGTGGCATTTTCAGCGGCAAGCGTTTCCACCTGCTGCTGGCTGAATTCCAGGGATTCTCTCAGAGATTTAAATTCCCGGTGTAAAATCTCCACCAGGGACAGCCTCGCATCGAAACTGGACAATCGCTTGTCGATTGACTCCAGGATATCTGCGATGTCTTTGCCGGCAGGTGATGTTGTGCCGGGGGAGTCTGCCGGGCGACATCTCTTCGATGACGGCGTCTCGGTTTTGGCCGGGGAAGATGCACTCTGGGCCTTCTTCATTACTAAATCTTGGAAGCAGCGGTCGATGTATTCTTGGAGAGCGTCTAAACTCTCCCCGTTGTCCTCCAGGGTGTTAGAGATGATAAGACAGATGTTGTTAGTTATATGACAGTTGGTTAGTTTATTTGGCAGTACTGAAGCTTAAGGAAACTTTGTTAAACTCTACGCTACCATTCGCTTTTTTTTTTCCGCCAAATCTCCGGCGTCTGACGTCACCTACAACATGGGTCGCTTACCTTACCCGTCACTTCCGTCACTTACCTGCTTCGACGTTTTCAGAGACGTCTGCCACCCACCAGCTCGATAGCAAGCCGGGAGCTCAAGGGTTACTGATGCGGCCGAGAACGGCACAACTCCCGGCACATCATTTTCAGATCACCTTGGAGTTTCGCTACTCAGGTTAAACGTAATATATAAGTCACTTAGACAACCTAAAAATGTTATTGTTGGAATTTTTTCAGTGTTTTGTTTGTTCGTGAGTAAATCGGTTTTGCTGAGATTAAAGTTATTAGATTAGATTAGATAAACTAAAACTTTATTAATCCCGGGTTCCTCCGGGATTTTCACACAGCTGAATAAACGTCAAACAGAAAACTGATTAAACAGAAGTGTGAGACGGTCGAGAATTTACGCCAGTGTCCTGTTATATTTTAGATAGCAAGGAGCAGACGGCCGAGTTTATTAAACTTCACTGAGACAGCGGTGATGCTAATCAGAAGGCTAGACCGTCCAATTTCCCCAGCTGTTTACTTCGAGCCTACCCGACCTTCTGAGGACCCGGCCCACGTAGACCGCGAAGACTGGGTCCTCAGGAGGATGCAGCCCATGAATTTGGACACAACCTTTGTCTTCCTTAAGAAAAGCCTCTTTAAATATGCCACAGAAGCCAACAACACATAAAATATAAAAATGAAGAAAGAAAAAGCGTCTGTCCGAGAGCTGTGAGAAATCTGTTGCCTTATTCCTGCTTGTTATTTTCAAGTCAAGCCAAAGTGACCTTCATGTCACTGGGAAATGAACCACTGCTCACAGTGGGCAACTGTTAACATGTTACTGCCTCCTCCACTGGCAGTTACAGCGTCTCAATGTACATTTTCAGCTGTGAGCCTTCCTGTCAATCCGTGAGCCTTCCATGGTGCTGAAACCCAAACTGTGTTTTTCATTCCTCTGGGAACTTCCATTACAGATCCAGAAAAGTTGATGTCGTTATGAAACACCAACTCAAAATGATTTGTTTGTGTTTGTGAGGTGGAAGTGTTCAATGCCATCGTAGAGGTGAGAGAATTCCTGGCAAATAAAGGAGATTATTGTGGTTGAATGGATTTGAAATGGAGCCTCCTTTAGGGCTGGTGCAAAGCTGTTGAACAAGGATGATACATACAGCTGAATTCCCTCAGTAAGGTTCAAAAATTGTTCTGATAGGTTTTAGGAAAAACATGGATGTTTTTCAGTGTGTACTGTCTCAAGACCGGCTGAAACAATAACACAGGGAGGAGATTTGACTCCATCTAAGGTCACTCTGTTCACACAAACCAACACACGGCTAAATTTGTGTGTTATTTAGGATTGTCACAAAATGAGATTTTCACTGTGCAGTGTTTAAGGTGATCGTTGACTCGGTCTAAAGTTGACTAAAATGAAGACTGTAAAAGTTTGAGAGTTGCTTCACACGGTTTAGAATCAAAACACAAGAATCACAGCTTTTATGGCGTTTTCATGAGAAACAGGGAGCATGGGAGCATGTCTAACTAAGCTCGTCCCCCTTTCAGCACAACTTAAATAGTTCTGATTGGACCTCGTCTTCTCGGCCAGAAAGAAAAGTAATACAAAATCTGTACAATAAGTACAATGACATCTTTTTTTAGGATGTTAGATGTTTTGCTTTAAATACTTTAATTGTTAATTGTCATAGTTTTCTTCATTGGTAGGAGGCATTTAGGAACCTCCAAAAGACAAACTGTGTTTGCCATGTTGGACTAAGGTGAAATCACCCAGAATATAAATGCCACAAATTTGGAACCAGCGGTCAGTTGTACCTAATCTGAGCTCCCCACAGTGAGATTACCCCTCTTGACAGAGAATGAGTGAGACAGCAAAGGTATCAAATACAAACAATACAAACTGGCAAACAAGTGTTTGTGTTTTTGATTGAATTGCTCCTTGGCTCCACTTCTTTTTCAGCATTTCACTCATCTTTATTCTCACCCTCTCCTCCACCTTTCCTTCCATCATCCTTTGCCTCATACTAATGTAGAGAAGCAGAGAGACGCTGTTAGACACGACTGTTGAACGCGTGACTCGTCAGGGCCAAAGATGTTCCCAGAGCGTTCAAATGTAAAGCAAAGGAATCTTGACCAAGCACATCGATGTTTGGCGCTGGTGCAGAGATTGGCCTCACATTTCATTATTACAGAAGACAGCAAGGTGTCTATTATTCAGACTGGATGGTCCTGGGAGACACTTTTTTATTCATATACAAGCTTGTGATTTTTAAAAGGCTTTGATAATGTGTGCTGGCTTGGTGTACAAATATACAGTATCAACATCAATATTCAATATAGTGTGCTAAACTATACTGTACTATACTGGGATCCCCCATTATTTAAAATCTGTTCAGGTGAAAGAAAGTGATTTGCCCAGCATTGGAAAGAAAAACTCTTAGTCTGCTTTCTTTAAACAGTACAGTTGTTTCATCTACACAAGGAAGCTGAGTACAGGTGTGGACAGAGAGCATGTACAGTCCACACAGAGACGTTTCAGCTGAAGGTTTGCCGTTCTAATCTAGAAAAAAATTATTTTGTGTCCACAAGCTCCGCTGCATGCTCTTGTAGCAAACTTGTTTTCCTTTTCATTGTTTTCCTTCCCCTCTTCAGTCCCTGTGGGGGACGTGTGGAGCTTGTTCGAGATTTCAAACCTGATCATAAGGGTGAGGTCTGCGGTTTCTGGCTTTCTGACAGAGTTGTTTGTGTTCTCCAGTTCTCACAGGATAGCTCACTCTGGGAGTGACACAGTACAAGACTAAAACCAGCCTTTGTAATTCTTCTGTTTGTTGTCATCCTTTATCCAACATCATCATTTTGCTGTGGTCTGCTGTAATGAATAGACTTTATTGATTTTATAAAGCCGAATGCCAGAACGTGTGTATTCTTTCCTTCCTAGTGTACAAACTATTTGCACATTGCTTTGACAATATGGATTTACTCACCTTCCAGTGGAAAACACACATTAAAAAGCATGCGCACTCACTCATATACGCATTCTCTACATTCCCTAAAATAGAAGCCTTCTGTGCAGAGGATTACATTCAGTGTTTTATAGATATTTTTCTTTGAGTCAATGCTCTCAAAGGATTGCTGCACTGTTGGTGAGTCTTTAAGCCGTTGAGTGAAACAGGACTTCAGCACAAGAATTTTCCCAGATAAATATATGATATCTCTGAACAATAAGAGCTTGAAATAGGAACAAAGTGCTTTTGTTAGTATTAAAAATTAAGAGAGGACAGAAAACTGTTTCATAAAAGATGGAATGAGCTTTCTCTGGTTTACTCCTAAATTGGCAGTAAGCTTGATGCATTTAGGCAATAAAGGACTGAATGCAGAGCTGCAGTTAGAGCTGCCAAGTGAGACACCTAAGAAGTTCCTGTATGACAGTCTGTATATGAAGTCTAACAGTTGTTCATCGTTAATTTCAGAAGATGTGGTCAGATGTGTTGAAGGCACACTGGACTGCCCCATATCGAACCTGCTAACACTTTTTCTGTGCCCAAACGTCTGCTGCATCGGCTGCTGTGTATGTTTTTTGTTCACTGTGCTGCACTTTGGCCAGAGGGGCCGATGGCGCGATATGGCAGCCTCGCTTCTGTCAGTCTGCCCCAGGCCAGCTGTGGCTACAACTGTAGATGCCTCCACCAGTGTGTGAATGTGAGAGTGAATGAATAGTGGTATTGTAAAGCGCTTTGATGCAATCCATTATTATTATTATTATTACTGCTGTGTGTCTTGATGTTTCAGTACTCCACATCAGAGTTAAAAAAATACTCACTTTTCGTTCTTGTCATTTCGATTTTGTTATGGAAAATGACCACATAAGCATACAAGTGCTGACTGCAAATAAACTACTGGCTTGGTGTTTTGTCATAACAGATGCATAGTTGCGTGCAATTTTGTGTTTTTCCATCCATATGGCAGGATTTGTCTTTGCCAATGGGGCACTTGCAGGTGCTTTAGTTTACTGACTGACCATCAACAAGGTCCAGCTCGTTCTCCAGCCCGCTGTCTCCCTGGAGCGTCAATTAGCGCCGTCAAATCTGCTGCTGTGGCTCATTTACAGACACACTTTCCTTTGACATCTGGTTTCTGACGCACTGATTCTTAGCACTAGTGCTGTCCACGAAGGGTGGCTGGCCTCTCCCTTAGAGATAGGGTGAGAAGTTCGGCCATCCGGGAGGGGCTCAGAGTAGAGCCGCTGCTACTCCACATCGAAAGGAGCCAGCTGAGGTGGTTCGGACATCTGACAAGGATGCCTCCTGGGCGCCGCCTGGGTGAGGTGTTCCAGGCATGTCCCACCGGTAGGTGGCCCCGCGGCAGACCCAGGACACGCTGGAGAGATTATATCTCTCGGCTGGCCTGGGAACGCCTTGGTGTTCCCCCGGATAAGCTGGAGGAAGTGGCTGGGGAGAGGGAGGTCTGGGCCTCTCTGCTTAGGCTGCTGCCCCCGCGACCCGGCCTCGGATAAAGCGGATGAAGATGGATGGATGGATGCTGTCCACGAGCAGAGCAACTGCTGACAAGAAGCACATTAACCCAGAAAAACCACATCTTCATAAACCTAACCAAGTAGTTTTGAATCTAACCAAGAATGTTTCAGCAACTAAATCAAACTGAGTAGTGATTTAAATTGAAAGTAAAAAATACTGAGCTATCCCTCAGCCTCCTAGCACATACACGCATTTATCAAATCCTACTCTTATATCGGCAACTCACATTAAGAAAGAAATCAACCTGGAGCAAATAGTTGAAATATTCAATAATTGTCAATAATGTACTGTTCAGTGTATGATATCAGGATGGTCCTAAAAATAGTTTTAATATAGACTATTCTAAAAGTAAGATGGCCTTGCAGTCACATTGAGCCCAGTCTAATGGTCGAGGTTGAACAAGTACACAAGTACTGCTGATACTACTGCTGCTCAAAGAGTATTTGTAATGTTGCTAAAACTTTTAAAAGACCGCAGACTCACGGCATCAGTTTAGTTTGCTGACTGTTGCTAATGTAAGCACGGCCAGCACCAGCAGTCTGTTTCCCTGCAGATTATTGTGCACACCTGTGCACAATGTATTCATGCATTATGAAAATATGCATTTAACCAATATTTCTGATGCTAACCAGTGGGAGCAGCAGTGTTTACTCTTCTAGTACAGCGGTCCCCAACCTTTTTTGCGCCAAGGACCGGTTTATGCCCGACAATATTTTCACGGACCGGCCTTTAAGGTGTCGCGGATAAATACAACAAAATAAAACTAGTACCGATACCGAAAAAAGAAGATTTATTCATAACACACGTGAAAAGACCCAGGAAAACCGAGTTAACGATAAAAACGATAACAAAATAATGCTGAAAACCAATAAGAACCCGGAAAAACAATCAATTCACACCTGAGCCTCAACTCTCGCGGCCCGGTACCAAACGACTCACGGACCGGTACCGGTCCGAGGCCCGGGGGTTGGGGACCACTGCTCTAATAGACAGCAACAGAAAGGAGGAAGCAGTTTAGGTACACACTAATAATGATCTTCCTCTTGACTTACTGTAGATGTGAAGAGGTGATGGAAGTCAAAGAGATTAATTTGGTCAATCGTGATGATGTATTGTAACGGACCTGGATGGTTTTTGTTACAATAACTTACATGATCTATGCAAGACACCCTGACTTGTGTAGCACGCCAGGACCACTTCTCATAATTATTTGACCTAACTAATCTGATGAGTGCATCAAGTTCTTAAATAACTGGAATTTGCATCTTACACAATATAAGATATTAAATTTACATTTAGAGGGGTGATGTGCTTTATACCATGTGCTTCAGGCCATTAAATTACACTTATTAAATTACAAGTATCCTTTAATGCCATGCATCAAATTGTTTCCTTATGCTGTTCCAAAAATCCAGCAACGCAGATTATAGTAATTTGCATATTTGCACTGTGACAGGGTCACACACACACTAAAAAGTTTGCTTTTGCATTTGCGGTTAGAATTCAGCTTTTCTTTGAGATGTGAAAAGAGAATTATTTTTGGAGGTCACCATAGACATGCTGCTGCCTCTGCTTTTATTCTTTCCTTTCATTCTGCTTTTTGGTTCATTACCGGAGATGTAAGGCACCGTTTGTATCTGTCTGAAAAGGCCTTGTCGGGGAAATGTCATCTCTATTTTACATAGTGATGGAACTCTGGTGAACTTGATTGATGCTTTAGAAAAAACTGCTTTTAATTCACTCAATTTCAGTTTCAACTCAGTTTTATTTATTTACAGTAGCCTAAATTCACAACAACACAATCCTATCATATTATAGAGAAAAGCCCTACATTTAGATGATCCCCTATGAGCAGCACTTGGCGACAGTGGGAAGGAAGAACTCCCTTTTAAGAGGAAAAAGCCTCTGGCAGAAGCAGGCTCAGGCATATGCAGCCATCTGCTGAGACTAGTCAGGGGTACGCTGGGAAACAGAAAAGAAACTTCACTTTGCAAGTGGACGTGTGCAGTGACCTGAAAGTTCACGTTAAGCTCAAAACACCAGACTCGTGTTGTACCTGCCTTTTTCTAAGCCTCCCTTCTGTTTGCTATTCTGTTTGTGCCTGTTTTTGTCACATTATTTGATTCATCTGCCGAAAGGGCATCGGGGAATGACAGTGTGTCCTGTGCTCTCAGCCAGCCTTCTCTGTGTAAATAAAGGTTTAAGTTTGTGCTGCAAACTTTTTTCCATGGCAGCAGCAGTCTGCAGACGATGGCATGAAAACCCAGCATGCGCTAAAGCAGTTTCCACTGAGCAGAATAATGTACCATCTGTTGAAACACTGTCACCCCACAGCTTTGTTTGGCTCCCAGCAAACATTTTGACATTGAACTGTTGTTGATAGGAAGCACTGCGCCGTGTTAAAAATGAAAATTGAGACAGCATCTGTACTTGGCTGTTTCCTTCGCCAGAACCAAAATACTGCATTTCAGGGATCCAGAGCTGCTTTGATCTTTTTTATCACATATAATATTATGTAAAAACCTGATTTTGATTCCTGCTTGAGATCTTGAAGGTCACGTGTTTATTCATCAATATTGAATCAATTCAATTCAAAATCAATTCAATTTATTCATTGAATCAATTCATTATGCCCCTCTAGATCAACAGATTCCCTGTAACACGCAGGTCCACAGTCTGGACACGGTTCCACTTCGACCTGACGAATGAAAGCTATAAACCGACATCAAGAACATTTACTTCTGTATGCAGAGGTTCAACCAGCATTCATATTAGACAGATGTATTTTAACTAGGCTGTATAATAGATTATTGACTTCTTACTCAATTCAATTCAATTCAATTCAATTTTATTTATATAGCGCCAAATCACAACAAATGTCGCCTCAAGGCGCTTCATAGATACAGAGAAAAGCCCAACAATCATATGACCCCCTATGAGCAAGCACTTTGGCGACAGTGGGAAGGAAAAACTCCCTTTTAACAGGAAGAAACCTCCGGCAGAACCAGGCTCAGGGAGGGGCGGCCATCTGCTGCGACCGGTTGGGGTGAGAGAAGGAAGACAGGATAAAGACATGCTGTGGAAGAGAGACAGAGATTAATAACAGATACGATTCAATACAGAGAGGTCTGTTAATACATAGTGAGTGAGAAAGGTGACTGGAAAGGAAAAACTCAATGCATCATGGGAATCCCCCGGCAGCCTACATCTATTGCAGCATAACTAAGGGAGGATTCAGGGTCACCTGGTCCAGCCCTAACTATATGCTTTAGCAAAAAGGAAGGTTTTAAGCCTAATCTTAAAAGTAGAGATAGTGTCTGTCTCCTGAATCCAAACTGGAAGCTGGTTCCACAGAAGAGGGGCCTGAAAACTGAAGGCTCTCCCTCCCATTCTACTTTTAAATACTCTAGGAACAACAAGTAGGCCTGCAGAGCGAGAGCGAAGTGCTCTAATAGGGTGATATGGTACTACAAGGTCATTAAGATAAGATGGGGCCTGATTATTTAAGACCTTGTATGTGAGGAGCAGGATTTTGAATTCAATTCTGGATTTAACAGGAAGCCAATGAAGGGAAGCCAAAACAGGAGAAATATGCTCTCTCTTTCTAGTCCCTGTCAGTACTCTTGCTGCAGCATTTTGGATTAACTGAAGGCTTTTCAGTGAGTTTTTTGGACATCCTGATAATAATGAATTGCAGTAGTCTAGCCTGGAAGTAATAAATGCATGAACTAGTTTTTCAGCGTCACTCTGAGACAGGATATTTCTAATTTTAGAGATGTTGCGCAAATGGAAGAACGCAGTCTTACATATTTGTTTAATATGTGCGTTGAAGGACATATCCTGGTCAAAAATGACTCCAAGGTTCCTCACAGTGTTACTGGAGGCCAAGGTAATGCCATCCAGAGTAAGAATCTGGTTAGATACCATATTTCTAAGCTTTTCAGCGCCGAGTACAATGACCTCAGTTTTATCTGAGTTAAGAAGCAGAAAGTTAGTGGCCATCCAAGTCTTTATGTCTTTAAGACATTCCTGCAGTTTAACTAATTGGTGTGTGTTATCTGGCTTCATGGACAGATAGAGCTGGGTGTCATCTGCATAGCAGTGAAAATGTATGCTATGTCTTCTAATGATGCTGCCTAGGGGAAGCATGTATAATGTAAACAGAATTGGTCCTAGCACCGAACCCTGTGGAACTCCATAATTAACCTCAGTGTGTGAAGAGGACTCTCCATTTACATGCACAAATTGGAGTCTATTAGATAGATATGATACAAACCACTGCAGTGCAATACCTGTAATACCTACAGCATGTTCTAATCGCTCTAATAGAATATTATGGTCAACAGTATCGAATGCTGCACTAAGGTCAAGAAGGACAAGCACAGAGATGAGTCCACTGTCAGAGGCCATAAGAAGATCATTTGTAACCTTCAATAAAGCTGTTTCTGTGCTGTGATGAACTCTGAAACCTGACTGAAACTCTTCAAATAAACCATTCCTCTGCAGATGATCTGTTAGCTGTTTGACAACTACTCTTTCAAGGATTTTTGATATGAAAGGGAGGTTGGAGATTGGCCTATAATTAGCTAAGACTGCTGGGTCTAGAGATGGCTTTTTGAGTAAAGGTTTAACTGCAGCCACCTTGAAGGCCTGTGGTACATAGCCGATTATTAGAGATAGGTTGATCATATATAAGATCGAAGAATTAATCAATGGCAGGACTTCTTTGAGCAGTTTTGTAGGAATGGGGTCTAAAAGACACGTTGATGGTTTGGAGGAAGTAATTATTGAAGTTAACTCAGAAAGATCGATTGGAAAAAAAGAGTCTAACTTAACATCAATGGAACTAAGAGTAGCTGTAGATAATATTACATCTGTGGGATGATTATTGGTAATTTTTTCTCTAATGATAAAAATTTTATTTGTGAAGAAGTTCATGAAGTCATCACTAGTTAACGTTAAAGGGATGGTTGGCTCAAAAGAGCTCTGACTTTTTGTCAGCCTGGCTACAGTGCTGAAGAGAAACCTGGGGTTGTTCTTATTTTCTTCAATCAGTGATGAGTAGTAAGCTGTTCTGGCTTTGCGGAGGGCTTTCTTATAAAGCAACAAACTATTTCTCCAGGCTAAATGATGATCCTCTAAATTTGTGACACGCCATTTCCTCTCCAGATTACGAGTCATCTGCTTTAGGGTACGTGTTTGAGAATTATACCACGGGGTCAGGTACTTCTGATTAGAGACCTTAGTTTTCACTGGAGCTACAGTATCCAGAGTCGTACGTAGTGAGGAGGTGAAATTATTAACAAGATAATCGACCTCTGTTGGGGTAGCGTTCAGATAGCTGCTCTGCTCTGTGTTGGTACAGGGCATTGACGATGATAACAGTGGCTGGATTATATTCTTAAACTTAGTTACAGCGCTTTCAGAAAGACATCTACTTTGATAAAGTCCACTCTCCACTGCTGCGTAATCAATTATTGTAAAAGTAAATGTTATCAAGAAATGATCAGACAGGAGAGGGTTTTCAGGAAACACTGTTAAATGTTCAGTTTCTATGCCATATGTTAAAACAAGATCTAGAGTGTGATTAAAGTGGTGGGTGGGTTCTTTTACATTTTGAGAGAAACCAATTGAGTCTAACAACAGATTAAATGCCATGTTGAGGCTGTCATTTTTAGCATCTACATGGATGTTAAAATCACCCACAATAATTATTTTATCTGAGCTCAGAACTAAATTAGATATAAAGTCTGAGAAATCAGACAGAAACTCTGTGTAAGGCCCAGGTGGACGATAGATGATAACAAGTAAGACTGGTTTCTGAGTTTCACAGCTGGGGTGGACAATGTTAAGCATCAGGCTTTCAAATGAATTAAAAGTCTGTCTTGGTCTTTCATTAATTAATAGACTGGTGTGAAAAATTGCTGCCACACCGCCCCCTCGACCTGTGCTTCGAGATTTCTGGTAGTTAGAATGACTCGGGGGTGTTGATTCATTTAAACTAACATAATCATCCTGCTGCAACCAGGTTTCTGTAAGGCAGAGTAAATCAATTTGTTGATCAATTATTAAGTCATGTACTAACAGAGACTTGGAGGAGAGAGACCTAATATTTAATAATCCACATTTCACTGTTTTACTCTTTGGTTCAGATGTGGATACTGTATTGTTCTTTCTTTGTGATTGTTTAAGTTGTTTGTTGCTGGTTTTTAGTTTGTTTTTTGTCTTTTTGGAAGCAGACACAGTCTCTATGGAGATGGGTTTTTGGGGGGGTAGCAGGAGGAGAGAAGCTGCAGAGAGGCGTGTAAGACTGCAACTCTGCTTCCTGGTCCCAACTCTGGATAGTCATGTTTTGAGGGGTTTAATAAATTTGTCGATATTTCTAGAAATGAGAGCTGCTCCATCCAAAGTGGGATGGATGCCATCTCTCCTAACAAGACCAGGTTTCCTCCAGAAGGTTTGCCAATTATCTATGAAGCCCACATCGTTTCTGGGACACCACTCAGACAGCCAGCAATTTAAGGAGAACATGCGGCTAAACATGTCACTCCTGGTCTGATTGGGGAGGGGACCAGAGAAAACTACAGAGTCCGACATTGTTTTGGCAAAGTTGCACACCGATTCAATATTGATTTTAGTGACCTCCGATTGGCGTAACCGGGTGTCATTACTGCCGACGTGAATTATGATTTTATTGAATTTACGTTTACCCTTAGCCAGCAGTTTTAAATTTCCTTCAATGTCGCCTGCTCTGGCCCCTGGAAGACAATTGACTATGGTTGCCGGTGTCTCTAGCTTCACATGTCTGAGAACAGAATCACCAATTACCAGAGTTTGACCCCCGGCGGGTGTGTCACCGAGTGGGGAAAAACGGTTAGACACATGAACGGGTTGGTGGTGTACCTGGGGCTTCTGTTTAGGACTACGCTTCCTCCTCACCGTTACCCAGCCTTTCCCCAGCTGCTTGGGGTCTGCCGGGGAACAGCTAGCGGGGCCTACGCTATCTTCGGCTGCACCAGCTACAGGGGCCTGGCTAGCTAAGGGTGAGAGCAGGGTGCAAAGCCGAGTCTCCAATTCAGTAATCCTGGCCTCCAGAGCTGCAAATATGCTACATTTGTTACAGATATCATTACTGCTAAAGGAGGCCGAGGAGTAACTAAACATCTGACACAATGAGCAAGAAAGTGCAGAAGGGACAGGTGAAGTAGCCATGGTGCTAACGGGTCGGCTACGAGCTAAGCTAGCGAAACAGTACAGAGACAGTGAGTGAATACTATAAATTAGGTAGTGAGTACACAGAAAGTGTGCTTCGGATGAAGCACGTGAAGATTATACTGTGAAAAAAGAATGTATTTAAAAGTTGTTAATTAAACTGCTAAGCAAATAAGCTACTCAGAAACACCACTGTGTTTGAGCAGGAACAGGAAGCGATACTATACCACAGAGCGAGCGAGCGAACACCAAGTGACAGCGCCACCGACAGGAGACCGACAAAGGATGGTCTCCTGTTGGATACTCCTTTTTATCCAACATCAATATGAACTTGGTCATACTCATATTTCGCTCAGCTGTTGAATTTTTGACTAAACAACCAGCAGATGTGAAATGATTTCCTCTAAACCAACACAGACACTTTTAAATTAATTTTAGGCAAAATTGACAATTTAATAACAAAATTCTGCAGAACAGAGGTGTTAGGGTGAGTGCAAAGCATTTTTTTCCTGTTCCAATATGATGAGGAAACCCTGGCATCTGGGATCTACAAATATCGAGTACCGATCTGATGCTGGTGTTTGAATTTATGAAATTCTGCAATGTTCAGTAATGTTTTAACATGCTTAAAGATATAAATTTATACAGCCAAGTACATTTTTGGTATTAATTTAGAACAATTCCACCATGCACGTATAATAATAACATAAGTATGATGTAATGTGTATTTTGGTTTCAGCGATCCACTGAAGATTTGTTTGTTTGTGTTTCAAATCAAACGAGCCTTCTGCTCGACCATCTCTGATTTCCATAAAAATGATATGCTAGAAAATGTGAACATTTATAATGATTACTGTAAAATTTTAGCTTCATGTATCAAATACTTTTCAAGGCAGATTTTTTTGAAAAATGCCCAGCTGAGCCACCTTCAGGCCTTTTTGTTGCACGTTAAAATCTGAGGCAATGTTTTGATCTCAAAGTCTATTAAATATAAAAGCCTGAAATTTTCACTGATTTTTCTTATCAAAATAAATCAGACTCTGTCATTTGGGACAGATAAATAACATCAAAAAAATATCAGAGTATTGATGGATTAAAATGTGAAAGAAAAAACATCCAGCACTCCTGAAAAGCCTCATATGTGAGCACACATTCATTAAAAACATGCAGATTGTATTTTGTTGGCATATTTTTCATTTTGACACCACTACAAACTCAAATTCTAGAAGTTCAAGAAGTCCGCGCTGAAGTAGTCGACACTGGAGTTGGACTTCATCTGATCGCTAGACTAGTGATCTTCTACAGAAGCAGCTTGATGCTGTCAAAGAACATGAAAACAGTGACCTGATCAACTAGCCAATAGGGCAAAATGAGACTGTAAGTACCAGAGAAGTTGGTAGCAGCCTCTGAAGATTTGCATACTGATTCATTTTAAAAAAAAAGATGTAAAATATGCTTGAACAGCCATTATTCTGCACAGGCAGACTGCCCAAGTAAAGTCTGTGTGTGGGAGACAATGCCTTGGTCTGTGACTGGCTGAAAACACGTTCTGAGTGAACCCAGTAGGTGTGTGTTGTATCACATGTAGTGACTGAGAAACTCACTAATCAAACGATGGGTAAACACATTTATCGTGCAGAAATGCCGACTGATTGAATGTTTGACAATGAATTGTGCCAAGGACATAGACAGTCCATGGCAAAATTTACTGTAGGGCTGAAACTGGTTTGCTATCATATAAGGTTAGGTTTAATACAGTTTTCTACTATAGTGATTTCTAACCTTTCTATTTATATGGGCAATCGTGGCTCAAGAGTTGGGTGTTCGTCTTGTAATCGGAAGGTTGCCGGTTCCGGCTCGGACAGTCTCGGTCGTTGTGTCCTTGGGCAAGACACTTCACCTACCGCCTACTGGTGATGGCCAGAGGGGCCGATGGCACAATATGGCAGCCTCACTTCTGTCAGTCTGCCCCAGGGCAGCTGTGGCTACAACTGTAGCTTGCCTCCACCAGTGTATGAATGTGAGAGTGAATAAATAGTGGTATTGTAAAGCGCTTTGAGGGGTCCCGAAAAGCGCTATATAAATGCAATCTATTATTATTATTACTATTATTATTATTATTATTATTATTATTATTATTATTATTATTATTATTATTATTATTATTATTGTTATTATTATTATTATTATTATTATTTGTAGCTCTGTTCCAGCTGGTGTGATAAATATTCATTAGAAAGTTACAGTTTGGGGAAATTCTTCTGATATGGAGCATTGCATAGATTTTCTTTGGGAGCTGTTTCTCACGCAGAAATATTAATCTAGGAGACGTGACCTTTCTTGAGGACACAAATGAAGCGGTTTTGTGTTTTTCTCCACGACATTTGAATGATACTTACAAAAACAGCAAGAAGCTTGTAAAAAAAACAATCAGAATGCACTTTGAAAGTGTCTGAACATGACTGATTGTGACTTGTAAAGCCTGCTGTGAACAGTTAAAGACCTAAAAATAGAAAAGAGACTTGTGTGTTCGTGCAAGAAATAAGAAGTGTTCTTATCATTTTGTGGTGGAAATCTGGTTTGTGAAGGCAGGCTAAAGCTAAACGTGTGTTCTAAAAGAAAATCAAATGTTGGTCTTCAAAGTGTTATTGTTAGAAGAAAAAACACTGGGCTTGCTGTAAATCCAGCTGCAGATTCTAAATATGTTTGCATGAAGTTCAATCCAGCGCTCTCTAATAATGTGTCAAACTGTACTGAGCTTTGAAGTGCTGCATTCAAAACCAGGAGATCCTTAACAGTCAAACTGGGATTTAACTGCTAAGCCATATTAACGATCGTACTCCAGGAACTATCTGGGAACGACGAACACACCGAGCCTGCCTCGCTCTCTACCTCCTCTCCTTTTCTTTTCATCTGTGTTTTCACAAAGCAGAGGAGCTGAGTCTTTGAAAAATGACCTGAGAGAGAAAGGCAGACAGCAGCAAAAGAGGAACAAGGGGGAAGGGTTTTAGCGTCGCACACGCAAACTCAAGGGGCCACAGTATTAATGGGGAAAGGGCTTCAAAGCTGTTGGTGATGCACAGGGGCCCCAAGCAGGAGATGAGGTGTTAGGGTGCGGGGTGGAAAAAGATGGAAAGAAGAGAAATGAAAGGGAAGGAAGAGGAAGGGAAGCGAGAAGATGCTTTTCTCTTTTCTGTCAGAGTGAGGTCAGCCACTAACTAAATGTTCAGCTTATCATCTTCCTCTCATGCTGTGGAATCTTAGGTCTAGGCGTGCTTACTGGAAGAAGAATAAGGTACACTTATTATCTTTGACACTACTGTATAACTAAATGTCACATTCCATGTTTTCTGCTTCTGTTGCTATGCTGGAACACAACAAAGATTTCCAGCCCATTAAAACTTTTGTTCTTGCTGCTCTGAAATCTTTGAGTGGATCACTGGAAGTTTGCATTAGACAGCAGGTAACAGATGGACGTGGCTGCCCTGACTGAACAAGCTTATAATAGTCTTTTCACTCACTATGTGTCTACACAGCACTCTGCATTTAATCATTAGTTATTATTAATCTCTGGCTCTCTTCCACAGTGTTTCTTTTGTCCTGTCTTTCTCCCATCTTCCCCAACAAATTGTGACAGGCAGCTGCCCCTGCTTGAGCCTGGTTCTGGCCAAGGGAGTTTTTCCTTCCCACTGTGGCTGAGTGCTTGCCTGTAAGAGGTCATCTGGGGCTTTCTCTGTATTATTGTAGGGTCTCTACCTTACATCATAAAGCATCTTGAGGTGACTGTTGTTGTGATTTGGGCTATATAAATAAAATAAAATTGAATTAGTGTTTTAGGTGCTGTGTTGTTGTTGTTGTTTTGTTTTGTTTTTTTGGAGCAGAGGATAAAGTGCTAAGATACAGTCCCGATCAAAAGTTTAAGACCACTTGAAAAATGGCAAAAAATCATATTTTGCATGGTCACCATTTTTTTCCTCTTATTTCAAATTAAGAGGTGTTTCCAGTCCCTTTGCAAAAGGTGTATCAAATCAAGACCTAGTGATTCAGTCTGCTTTTACAAACATTTGGGAAAGGAAGGGTTGTTGTAAAGAGCTCACTGAATTCGAGTGTGGTGCTGTAATACGATGCCATCGATACAAGTCAGTTGAGGTTATATTATATATATACGTAGTGATATGTATGAAGTGATAAAGCTACATGAAAATGAATGCTGTCTTTGTTACTGTAGATGTCATGCCTTGTGTATACTCTTTGTTTGCTTGATTGAGATTTGTAATTTATTGAACTGCTCAGGTTGCTAGTTGTTTGAACTTGCAAATCCACTGAAACTTAATTAAAATGGGCTTTTAGTTTGAAGTGGTTAACTTATTTCATTAGTGAATTTAATACAAAGCTTCATCACCTTTTATTATTGTGCACACATGCAGCAGGACTTATCTTTCTATGTATTAAACACAAAAAACACATACAGAAACACACACACCTGTTTATTTTTGTTAAAGAAGAGTGCCTCAAACAGTGCATGCTGGGACGTCTGTTACTATGCTAGTTATGCAAGGTTAATTTAATGGGTTGAATGAACCCTGAGATCTGAGCAGAAATATCAGTTTTGTGATAAACTGACTTTAATATTACAACATTTACATGCATAACATTTGAGAACTGTGCTAAAATCTTATCTAACATTTTATGGTGTCATCAGTAGCAGCTTACAGTTTGTTCAGTTCATTCAATTTCAGAACTCCAGTCAGTGAGCTCAATATGTGTTTTGCCTGAGGAGGACATTCTTTAATTAGGCTGTCAGTAGCAGATTGACAGCCCCTCCACCCCTCAACTAAAACATCAATATTAACTGTTAACACAAATTTAATAGGCTGTCAGTTAGTTTTACTTGTGCTGATTCACCTCCATCCATCAGGTGAGTAGTGACCAGTATGGGCTTAGTACCAGGGACAGGTACAAAGAATTTTTCCTTCTGTGGAACTCCATGGAAAATCTCTAAGTGTGAAACCGTCACTGGTGATGACCCCACCAACCGTAACCCTAAATTTAAGCAAGTAGGAAATATAATTTAGTTTTTATGCAATTGTTCTCCCAACTCCTAGTAACTGGGGAACAAAGAAAATAATCATTTATAATAAGTAGGTTCCCCACTTCTCCAAATGTTAGGATTATGGTTACTACCTATGATGACCTCAGAAGGTTAAAACAAGGTAGAAATATTCACTTTATTCAGAATTATTCTATATGAAATACCTTAGTGAACATGAACTTTTCAGAGTATTTTTATTTGTCTACTGCCCATACGCTCTCAGCAATTCTTTGCACAGTGCCAAGTCTCCTCCTGCTTAGAAGTTTGCAAAGAGCTGTAAATCTTCTCTATATTGTGCTATATATACACTTGGCCTCCCGTGGCTTTAAAAGCTAGAACTCTGTGTGATGTCTGGCTGCAGTAATGCAGTGCTGCTTACTGATTTGGTTTTGTTCTGTTGCTTTCTCATGAGCGACTGGCTGGAGGCTGTTTGGGTGAGCGATGAGGAGCGCTGTCTCAATGAACGGCTTCAGGGTGGCCAGGGGTGGAAAATGGAATGTCACGCAGACACATATGCATCCATACACAAAGACAAGACACAGATGTTTCATACTTGAACACAAAAACTCAGTGGTCCTTGCACAGTCCAACCTCTCCCCCACCACACACACACACACACACACACACACACACATCGCCAGTCTTTTATCTCACTCTCTCTCCTCGTCTCATTTCGTGTTGCACTGCTTCGGGCTGTGTGCAAATTCATTCACTGTGAAAATGGAAGGCAGCTCTGCGCTGCACACTTTCATTTAGTCTCATTCAGTTAGCCACAGACTCTCTGCATGCTGCTCTCACCCACATTTCAGTTGAAATTAAAGATGTCTAATCGCTTACGCAAACTGACACAAAAGTAATTAATTTCAGAGTCAACACCACACGCCCAGTCTCTAATTTTCTGGGGCCTTTGACGTCTCCTCAGGGTGGATGTCACCTGTAGGCTCCGACATTGTGTCTGATTTCCTATTGCAGAACAAGTATTGTGATTAGCAAGGAAAGCGATTGTGCAGATAAAAAAATGTGGTCTTCTATGGGGTCAGAGTCGTTACAACTACATTAAATGGACTTTTAACATTGGAGCGTTGCTCCTGCTGTTTTTAAATAACTCTCAAATAGTTACATTTCACACATTCTGTGATAATGGTCGCATGCAGGAAGTCATCACTAATCCCATTCCCTTCTCTTTTTTTTGCAGATGCGTAGTACTCGAGGTGTATCCATTTGGCCTGTGGGATTTGTGGGTGGCAGAGCATATGAGCGCCCCCTGGTGACTGGGGGTAAAGTTGTGGGCTGGTACACTGGCTGGAGGCCAGACCGACCTTTTGCCACCGACATGGCAGGTAAGAGGCAATCTGTACATCAGCTAAAGTGCAAGGATTACTTGGTCGGACATAAATATAACAAGCTTCTACCATCCATGTCCCCATATCCAGAGAGATATATGGATCCGGATTAGTGTTTTATATTTTTTTTAAAGAAAAGTAGCTAAAGGTTTAGATCTATTTAATGCATGAATAAGTTGGTTTAAGATCAAATGATCCAAAGGGAGGACGCAGACAGCTCAAGTTCCAAAATCTAAAAGACGAATTGTTAAACTGAACGTGTCCTGTGTGGACAGTCAGCTGACATGGCAAAGAGTTCAAGTAGACATTTCACAATAAAAATCTAACACATTTTATTATATTAACCAAATGTCTGTGGCTCCCTTATTACTAGCAAAATGTCTGGCCATTAAAGTAAGATGCTGTACTTAAAACTATAGAAAGAAATCAAGGATCTCTTTTGAGCTACACAGATATGCAGACAGGTTCATATGTCTTCTCTGTCAGTGACTTCTTTATAGGGGGCAGGGGGGGGGGGCGGTTGAAAAGAAAGATTATAAGTTATATAATTAAAAAAATGTTATTCTTATGTTCAAACTTTAAAGTTGTTGGGATCAGTTTTTCCCAGATCTTTGGTGTTTAGATTTGCGTTTCTTATGGGCATTTTCTAGTTTTTGTGTTGCCGAGAACAGTATCAGCATTCTTGTTTATTAAACTCTTAGTAAAACCAGTGTTCCTGTGGCTGTGCGGTGTATGCCTGTGGCTGTGCGGTGTATGGGGCACATGGAAGGTCCTTGTCACTCAATAGAAAACATTCATACTGAGCATAATTATTCCAAAATTTATACAAAGCATCTAAACATTCATAGTGACATTTTGTGAGGTTGCTTAACATTTATAACATTTCTCCTTTGGTATATTACATTAAGTTCATGTGACTTAGCCTAAGCACCGTAGTGCAGATAACAGGTATAACCCACTTCTCTTGTGCTGACTTCACTTAATTTTCTTAAGGCAATAATGTTGCATACATATTACATATATGTGGTTTATTCAGTAAGGTTGCTTGTAGCTAGCCAGTATGTTTGTCATTAATTTATCCAGATTTATAAAATTTTATTACTGACTCACTATTACTCGAACCACAGATTTACTTGCTGCCAGCGAGTAGAACTTGCACGACTTTTTCCAAATGACCTGTCGCAACTAATCGGTGTATATGTCAGGCAATCAGTAACAAGAAATTGCAGTGTAGAAAAGCTCAATCATGTTTGCAGCCAGTCTGACTCAGCATTACTTTTACAGTGTGACCAATGGAGAGAAGTAGATTGTGCAAGTGATAGATGTCTCATTCTGTCTGTATCTCAGTCATAGTTTTAAAAGAGATCTGCACCGGGCGTGATCATCAAGCGCTTTAAAATCAGATCAGCTGGTTAAATGTATCATTAGTGTGTGAATGGGGGAGTGAATGAATAGTGGCATTGTAAAGCGCTTTGGGTGCCTTGAAAAGCGCTATATAAATCCAATCCATTATTACAGTTGATAGATACTGTATCAGTCACAGGCTTTAGAATTCAGGTCACGTGTCATCCATCTGTTGGTTTAATTCTGACCACTCGTTGCCAAATTGTGGATTACACAGCAGAGTTATTTGAATAGGAAATTGGCCATTACATGTGGGGCTATGAAATTGTAAAACAGGTTTGCAGAAATGCCACCGCACTCACTCTGAATCTGTGGGTGTGCTGAGTCAGGTAATAGAGGTGACTATGCAACTTTGGTTGCTTTTTTAACTTCTTTCTGGAAGCTTCAAAAGGTTTTATTGACGAGTTCATTGATTACAAAACAGTTAAAGCCAGTTGGAGTGTTTCGGCCTGCTGGCTTTCATCAAAGCAGGAAACCAAACAGAAAACATTACTCCGTGTTCCTTGTGTCCTGAACTTACCTGCTTAGATCAGACAGCTTTTTTGTTGAGCTTCTGTTTTTTCATGGATTAATTTGCCGTAAAATGAGATCCGATCCTTCCAATTTAATGTTCTGATTGTAAGACCTCCACATAGGACCTGCTGTGCTACTTTGGCTGATTGTTTGTTCCGGAGAAATCACCACATGGGATTTTAGAGCGCTGTAAAACAGTGCTGAACAGCAACAGACTGGGAGGAATTTGGATTTAAAGAAGCCAGAGGGGTGAAAAAAAAAAGTCGGAGGCATCAGGAAACTCGGCAGCTGATGTATTTTAAATTAAGCAGATTCTAGAAACACTCCTCAGATGACAGCTGCTGGTTACACCTACCTGTGCCGGCACACCTATCAGTCAAAGCAGCCGCTGCTGCCATCTACACATTACACCTACAGAATAGAAACCCATGCCCTGAAGCTCCCTGTGCACAGTTTTTGTGCTGATGTTAATGCCAGAGGAGGTTTGGAACTGCAGTTACTCAGTCAGCTGAGCACTGGTGACTTTTACACACTGTGCACCTCAATAGTTGGCATCCCCACTTTCCCCACTTCATGGCTGAATTTCTCTGGTTCCTGAGCACTTACAGCTGATCATGGAATATCTGGGAAGAAAGCAATTTCACAAGCTCACTTGTTGCAATCATGGCACACGACACTCGAATACAGTGAGCTCTTTACAACAACTCATCTTTTCCAAAATGTTTGTAAAAACAGACTGCATGAATAGGTGCTCGATTTTATGCACCTGTGGCATAAATAAAAAAGAATAAACCTGTGGAATTCAAAGATCAAGACGTGTGGCCCTTTTGGGACCCTTATTTTTGTCTATGTAGTGTATAAATAAATAGATGTCTGAATTCATTCATTGCACAAACCAGTTTAGTGATTGACTATGTTATGCAGGCCTACCTTACTATGACTTCTATTATATTTTTCCAAAGAATAAATAGCAGCCTGAGTGCCCAATCTAACTGCTGAGCTCATTTTGGAGGAATTCAACACTTACAAGGACAAAAGGTTAAATGTCTGTGAAGGTTCTCAGTCATCCAGGTCATTGTAGTCAAAGGAGCTTGCAAAGAAAAGCATCTGGACGCTTTTCTTTGCAAGCTCCTTTGACGACAAAAGGTTAAGAGTGTAATAATAATAATAATATTAATTATTATTATTATTATTAGTAGTAGTAGTAGTAGTAGTAGTAGTATTATACAGGATGTATAATATACAGGATGTTTTCTGGCATAAATACAGTATTTATGCCAGAATATGTTTTAATGGCAGACTGCACTAATATGTGCTTGAATTTATACACTGTGGCAATGGAACTGAAAACCCTTGAATCCAAAGGTTAAAAGGTGTTGCCCAGTGTGTCCCATGTACAGCCAGCATAAAAGTATCCAAATGTACATCTATTGTACATTTGGATATTTTAACATCTGTGGGGACTGACTTGCTATTGGCCTCAAATGACCATTGTAGAAAATGTGTTTTTGGCCCTTGCTTTGGTTTTATTGATTTAACACTTAAGGTGTCCGCTTTAAACAAAAACTAAAGCCACTGTGTCTGACCCCAAACTGGTCATTTTCATTTGATCTTAAGAGAATTATCAGACTTCTTGGCTTGTCTGCAGATTTTTTAGTGTCTTTTAGCTTGTTGAAGTCTACTTACTTAGTTCATTCTCATCATTCTGCTTGACTTGCAGCAGGCAGTTGCTGTCAGAGGTGAAAAAGTCCAATTAACAACTGCAACACCTGCCAGCAATAAACATCAAGTAAACATTTACATACTGAAACTAGTGGAGCATTTCTCTCATGAGTCTCTCGAAACCAAAGCAAAGCTAAAAGGAAGCTGATTTTTGGACCTATACAGTCAGGTGGACACATACATGACCCCATACAGCAGGGGTGTCGAACTCCAGGCCTCGAGGGCCGGTGTCCTGCAGGTTTTAGATCTCACTCTGGCTCAACACACCTGAATCAAGTGATCAGTTCATTACCAGCCTCTGGAGAACTTCAAGACATGTTGAGGAGGTAATTTAGCCATTTAAATCACCTGTGTTGGATCAAGGACACATCTAAAACCTGCAGGACACCGGCCCTCGAGGCCTGGAGTTCGACATCTGTGCCATACAGGATGTTTCAATAAGAAACTGTTTGCTAAAGTTTTCAGTTTGAATGTTTTGACTTGTTTACAATATTTACAGCCGGCTCCACTGCCCCCTAGTTGCAGCTCTAATGGAGGTTTGAACAAACAGTCTTATTTAAGGCGGAGTATGGAAAGCTCAATGTTCAAGTGTCACGTGATCATATTGTAATTGGATAGTTCAAAAAATGGGAAACAAAAAATAGAGAATGGGAATAAGGAGCTTTGGCATCTAATTGATTTAATGAGAATATTAGCTATACTAGCCTAACAAGCAGCACTGATGTTAGCTGTAGTAGTACACTTGGTTCAAAAGTAATGTTCTTCAAAGATAATGTTCACTCTGCAGTAATAATCCACAGCTGCATAGCTGCCAGATACTTTCTGGATTGGCTTTAATTCTCAGACAGGAAGCTACTTCCATGGTTTTCTATTATTAATATATGAAATCAGCGTTAAATCCTAAACTGTAGCAGGATTTTTGGTTTTAGGGATTTCAGATTGTCATAACTGGAGCAGACAGTTACTGGCAATGACAGGTGTCCTGTTTATGTCATCAGGTTTATTGGTTTCATTGATCACTTCATGCTGTTGATGCAACACACATTAACCTTGTTTTGTCAACTTTGTGTTGGCAACAGAAAGAAAGCCTCTAAGTCGTGACCAAACTTTAACACAGAGTGAACCGATGTTACTCCACAACTTTGACGGCATTAGTGAAAAAGCGTGTGCGAGGTGTGTGAGTTCTGAAGAGAGCACTTCATTCCAAATTGGTCCTTATATTTATAATCCACTTAATGGAGAGCAAAGCAGACATCCCCATCAATCTGTTTACATCTTCATATCTCCTGTGTAAAAATCCAATCAGACTAGTGATCAGCCTCCGAGCTCCATTTGACCCGAGAGCAAATAATTCATCACACTGACCAAATAATACCACCCTGCCAGTCCCCAGTTATTATCTCACTTCACCCGCGCATACACTGTATTTAGACCCTCTGTGGCAAGATGCTGTTTGTAAAATGTTTAGAGAAAGTAGCACAATAGCAGGCTATAGCGATTGCAGGCTTGTATCGTTCCAAACCCCAATGAGGACACACACAGCACACGTGCGCAGGTCGGCCCCTGGGATTGGTTTTAATTAAATCACGATAACAGGAGTGGGCCAAGATCTCATCCCACCATTCTCCCTCAAACCATCACCTAATCACACACAGCACATACACTGACACACACACACACACACACACTGTAATTATCAGCCCTACTTTTACACCACACTATATAATTACGCTGTCAATTTGCAACGCTAAGATTTACTGCCGAGCCCTGAACACAAAGCATTTTTTTTGCTTTAAATTCTGTAAGGACAACAATGGCTGAGCCGGGAGAGCGAACCAAACTTTGTTCACTCTTAAATTATTATTCATGGGATTTACAATAGGGTGTCTGCAGAGTGCTGAGTGAGTGCCGGTGCGTGTCCTAATAGTATTGTGTTATACAGTGCTGTATTGTTAGCAGACCACTAAAGCTTCCCATCTACTGCTCGGTCTCATTTAGCCAGACACAATGGATCCTGGACAATGATGGCGTGGAGTACTATTCACCTCAGCATGTGTGTGTGTGAATATGCACATGTGCACACAGACACACAGATACGATTACATCATGTGTCTATTGGGGAAAAAACACAGGCAAACACACACCTGCAGGCACTTGAATTGATACAAGTAGACAAGCGTTCATGTTCCATGGCACGCACATATTCATGCATGCAATTTTCCTAAAGTGCATCACAGCTGCGAAACAGAGCAAATGCGTTCATACGGGCTCACAGAGCAAATGCAGAAACACAAGCACGCACAGATATGGCAACACAAAGACAGTCTCTCGGTTGTTCAAGTGATGCTTACGCTTTGGGAGTGCTTCTTGAGAAATGAAAATGTTTAACCCCCTAATAACCCCAGTGCACCCGAGTAAGAAGCTGAACTCAACAGACAATAAAATTTGTGGCACACGAGGAAAATATAGTGTAACAGACGGAAAGTGCTTGGGGACACATATACATATCAATTTGGACAGGTTCAAATTTAATGTAAAAGTAAAATCCATTTTAATTTGGCAGTATGGCTCTGCTAATGTGGCGCTCGGGAGCAAGTCTGACAAGTAACACAATTTGTGTAATTTTGCCACTGTATACCACCATAGTGCATTTTAAATCCAATAGTCAGGACCGAAGTGCACACTTTCAGATTTAAATAGCCAGTGATAAAGGTGTCAGAACCAGAGAATCAGGCCATCCTAATCAATATACGATCGTGGCTCAAGCGTTGGAAGTTTGCCTTGTAATCGGAAGGTTGCCGGTTCGAGCCCTGGCTCGGACAGTCTCGGTCACTGTGTCCTTGGGCAAGACACTTCACCCGTTGCCTACTGGTGGTGGTCAGAGGGCCCGGTGGCGCCAGTGTCCGGCAGCCTCGCCTCTGTCAGTGCGCCCCAGGGTGGCTGTGGCTACAATGTAGCTGCCATCACCTGTGTGTGTGTGAATGGGTGGATGACTGAATGTGTAAAGCGCTATACAAATACAGGCCATTTACCATTTTACCACTGCTGATAACTTATTGCTTATTGCTTACGCTGTAATTCAGTTCAGCTCAAAAATGGAGAAGGAAATGAACAAATCCTCTGGCTCAGTTTGCTAATCTGTGGGGGGTTCGGTTTTTTTTGTTTTTTTTGTTTTTTTTAATTTTGTCCTGGAATCCAGATTTACTTGCTCCTAAATTATGCGTAAGTATAAACACAAGTAAAGGTAGTCTGAGTTTGTCTATTAAAAGTTCAGGAAAAAACACATGAGTACTTTTTGATAAAAAGAAAGAGAATTTCTATGTGAAAATTATTACCCAGCTTTCAGCTGCCTTTCAGCCAAGCAAACGCACATGAAAATAATCATACTTCAAAGCAAAGATGCAATAATTAGTCACACTTGCTGATGAGTAGGATGTAATGTGCTAAGGTTGTCTTGAGAAGTTTGGACTTACAGTACAGTACACAGTTTCTTGAACTCAACACCTGGCATTGGATTGCCTTTGTTTCTCACTTCTTTCTGTCTGATTTTGTCTGTTGCTCATTGTCAGGTGCTTGTAATCCCACTTGCCACTTGTGAGTCACATGGTGTGGTGGAATTTGACACCTTTCTCCTTGGATGTTCTGTTGTTCTTGTCATTATTCAAAATAATTTTTAAAAAAAACTTATCTCTCTGCTACACACACCACAAACTGTTTACTTGAGATCTGAAGCAGATCTAAGAGGAACACTGTTGTGGTATATGAAAGGGTGACAGAGGTTCCTGAAGGTCATTCGTTTTTAGCTTATGATTTCAGTGTCACAGTACTTTGTTCTTATGTCTGTTTTTACCCTGGATAAACTCTTTTGCACTTTCTGTCGACGTCTTAACTGGAACTAAATCAAAGAGCAATGGGCCGAAGAGATGAATAAAGTGAGAAATCAAAACTGAAAACTGTGTGCACACATTGCATGCTAACCTATAGCATAACAGTGTGCTCACACAGTTCCCTCAGGCTATCAAAGCCTCACATTACACCATGCTAATATTAATCAATAAAGTCCATAAGGCTGTGCCAGACATTGCTCTCGTTTTCATTTTACGTTCTATTCACATTTCAACTTGCTTTCTATTTCCTCATTTTACTTAGTTATGTGTGTGCTCTCTGCTGTAGCAGGCAATTGTACTGCACAGTGAAACAGAATGATAGCTAACTACAAAGATGAATTTACTTACTGGGTCACAATAACCTAGTAACCATAGTAAGCTAACAGCTAAATCCATGCCTGTAGGTGAGAAAAGTTAATTACATACCTAAAGACTCAGACTGGCAGCAAGCTATAAAGCTAAGGATACAAAAAGAAGGTTTAAACCACAGCTAAAATCACAGAAAGATGCTACACAGTTCAGACAGCTCGAAAGTCATAGTAAGACAGCTAAAATGAAGCCGTTTGGGGTTGTTGGTGTGTACAGATTTTAGTTTTAATTCTAAGAACCTTATCTTTTAAGATAAAAAGCAGGCTTTAAAAAAGATGCAGTCCCTATTTAATTCCCTGTGTTTGATAAGTACATATATAACCTCCACGTGATGCGCTCCTTTGTCCTCTTAATGTTTCTGCATCATGCTGTTAGCACAAAATCAGTGCTTCATTTCTCAAGAAGGATTTTATTGTGAAGCATATTTTGTAAAGGTGCTCTGGAAAACTCACATTGTGACAGTACACATGTCCTCCTATCATGTCTCAGTTGGGTCATCCATGGACAGAACGTGCGCTCATTTAACTGAAGACTCATTCTCCCCTCTCACCGTCAAAGACTGCAATCTGCTCCAGACATCAGAAGGATTTTAAATGTGTTTTGCCTCATCATGCAATATTTCTACTACTGTTATTATAAAGGTCAGCCCAGCTATAACCATAGCATGTACAGCTAAACTTATAGCTAGTGATGAAGAACAGCATATAATATAAAACTGTTAGTAAAGGAAACTGTCTAGCTTTGATACTAGATGGTGAGACTGACTAACATATCAAAAGGCACCCTGTCATGGTCCTGGGTTTTTGAACCCCTGAATTTAATGTTTTTAGACATTGAATTCTTGCTATTAATAATTTATATCAATAATTATTAATACTTTTTTGTGTGGTCGTGTTGTTTGGACTTGCCTCCTTTATTATTAAATGTTAAAACATTTGAGGTTACTAGGTCACTACTATACTACACTACTAATAATCTGTTGGTCGTTTAGTCAGAGGGACCTGTCCCAGACTCTGTGAAGTAAAATGGGCCTCATTCACTAATATTTGTGTAGAACAGGGTCTTAATTCGAGCAAAAGAGGAATCGACGTGGAGACTCAGAGTTCATGACACATGTGCACTGGCAAATTTTGTTTTTACCACTGTATGTTGGTAAATCTACACACAGCCACACCCTCATTTCTCCATGTAAGCCAACACATTTGCCTTTGTTTGCATTCAGTTCAACTCAGTTTTATTGATATAGCGCCAAATCACAACGACAGTCGCCTGAAGGCGCTTTATATTGTAAAGTAGACCCAACAATATTACATGCAGACAACAACCTAACAAGTATATGACCCCTATGAGAAAGCACTTCGGTGACAGTGGGAAGGAAAAACTCCCTTTTAACAGGAAGAAACCTCCAACAGAACCAGGCTCAGGGCAGGGGAGGGAAGACAGGACAAAAGACATGCTGTGGAAGAGAGACAGAGATTATTAACAAATATGATCCAATGCAGAGAGGTCTGTTAACACATAGTGAGTGAGAATGCATGGAGTAAGTGGTAAAGTTTGAGAGAGCTAAGGCAATAATAATTTTACTGCTGAAGAAATTCAAGCCATTTCCAAGGTGGAAGTTGGAGAAACACTTTTCAAAAGTGTTTCCTCAGGAGTAACAACAGTAGAGAAAAATGATGCGTAGGCTGCAATAAGCCATGTGGTTACTGTTGTATCCCCTGCAGCACTGACTGCAGGTAAAAAGGAAATGATTCGACAATAAAGTCGAGGCAATAAGAGAATAATGGACCGGAAGAAAAAGGAATCGAATGGAAGACATGGACCACTTTATCTGTCAGCCGAAGCTGTGAGACATGGCAATTATTTGGAAAACATCTCTAAGAGTGATATTACCCAAATATTCAATCACTACACATTTTATTCAAGAGAAAAAAAACATGCATTCCATTTATACAGCGCCAACAATGGTGATCTCAAGGCCTTTCAAAGTGGTCTGCATACCCACGTCCTGCATACCCGAATGGCCAGGTTATCCACAACCGGCTGGTTCAGCTGGATGCAGTGAATGACAGCAACAAGCATAAGACTTGGTAACATGAAGGACAAGCCACTTGTTGAGGAGTACTTGGTGAGGGCTAGTTCTTTTAGGTTCAGCAGCTAACAAGATGGTGTATCGGTCAGGATACAGGAAGGAGGACAACAGGCTTCCACTTTGCTGGATTATCACCGCCAGCTGTTTTATTGCCACCTAGATGCTCAGTGTTGCCAGCAGTCTGTAGTAACAAACAAGTTGCCATGAGTATATAAATATATACAGCAAAGCTTCACTAAGATAAACACAAAGAATTAAATGAAATAAACCAACACGTCCATCTGAATATACACATAACACAACATATATGATTTGAACTATGCCAATCTTACATCTCTTGCTCCAAACACAGAAAGGACACAATAAACACAGTGAGAATGTCATACATAGCCGAAACATCCACTCTAACTGTAAACAAAGGGACTTTGGCGCCATCGTGTGGCCGAATAAAATTACTACACAATGGCGGCGGCCAGCGGCACATGCCTTTAGTCGCGAGATGAAAAATGCGGTGCTACAACGCGGTAGAATGTAACTAAAGCCGCGGCCAACATCAGAATCGGAAAATAAACATATTTAAGGAAACTTACTTCCAGTCATGAACTTAACACTCGGAGCATCACCGTGAAGGATGGCAACCAGGAACACAGCTTACAAGGTAAACAGAACTAACACGGAAAACAATCTCTCCTTCCCGAGTAGCATCGCGTTACACCTACGTCATTTCCTACGACTCCACCCCACACAATATTGCAGAACATAGACATAAATCCCAGAGCCTTTTATACAGCCGCCCCCAAATGTGGTTACACATTTGCTCCCCAAAAAAAGGCTCCCTAATCAGTTCCAGGAGGCGACTTGCTATTCTTCTCAGTATCGCTGTCTTCCGATGGCACGGCAGGTAAAACTACCAACCGAGCAACTGGTCTGGTGTAAACACGTATTGGCCACAAGGCTCGAGGCAGCTGCGGATCTGCAACCATAACAACTGCCTTTTCCAGAAGTTCAGGAGGAGTTGACTGCCACTTCTGCCTCGCCTGTAAGCCAGGCAGGTATTCCTTGATGAATCTTGCCCAGAACTGATCAGCAAGAATCTGTGAATGCCTCCAACGTCGCCGACTGAGGTTCTCTGTCTCTGAGTAGACCACCTGGGGTAGTGATCCATCAGGCCGCCCCATGAGGAGACTATTGGGTGTCACAGGGTCCACATCGGCTACGTCAGTGGAAACGTAGCCTAAGGGCTTTGCGTTAAGGATCAATTCTACCTCCAGCAGAACTGTACGGAGTACCTCCTCGTGAAGAGGTTGGGAACCCACACAGGTGCGTAGAGCTGTCTTCACTGAACGGATTTCCCTCTCCCATACACCTCCAAAATGTGGGGCTGCCGGGGGGTTGAACTGGAATCTGATCATCTGACGGGCGAGCTTCCCCTGCAATGTCTCTGACATGTTGGCAAAGGCTTCTCTGAGTTCTCGTTCTCCCCCTTTGAAATTGGTCCCACAGTCAGACCATAACTCTGCCGGTGTCCCTCTTCTGGCTATGAATCGCCTCAGGGCCATTAGGAACGCATCCGCGTCTAAGCTACTTAGGAGATCCAGATGTACCGCCCTCGTCGTCATACACTTGAAAATGATTCCCCAGCGTTTCTCGTGACGTCTTCCTACCTTCACATAGGCCCAAAACAGTCAACACCAGTTGAGTAAAAGGCTGGTTTGTACAGTCTAAGCCGAGCAGCAGGAAGGTCAGCCATCTTGGGAACAGAGGGTTTTGCCCTCCAACGGTGACACTCAGGACAGGTTCGCTGGTGCTTGCGAATTGCCTCTCTTCCACGCAGTATCCAGTAAGACCTCCGCAGCTCCGCGAAGACCCGTTCGGGGCCTGGATGATGCAGATCAACATCATATTTCTGGATAAGCAGACGTGTGAAAGGGTGTGAAGGATCCAGGACAATCGGATGCAATATAGGTCCGCCAAGACCTTCTAGGCGTCGCAACCGACCCCCTACTCTGATGAGTCCCGCTGAGGTATCCAGTTCAGGTGCCAGGGTAAGCAAGCGGCTTCTGGATGAGACAGGTTTCCTTTCTGAAAGCAATCTGCACTCCTCGGGAAATGACTCCTGTTGAGCCTGCCGAAGGATGGCCTGTTCAGCATTCTGATAGTCCTCGGCACTAGATGGCGCAGTCGAGAGTCCCTGACCACAAAGCTCTTTGACAGTAACATCCAAGAGCTCCTGCCAAGTCTTGCACGCCATTCCATCCTGACAGGTAGGTGTGGAGGTGATAGAGGTTCCACAGAAGACTGTCTTCCGGAGCTCAAGGTCGTCATTACTGGGCTCGGAGCTCGGGTTCTCTGGCCATGTGTCAGGACTGTTGAGCAGAAAGGGGGGTCCATTCGACCACCGATTAGGCACTTTGAGCTCGGCCAGGGCCTTCCCTCTCGTCAGGTCATCCGCTGGATTACTCTCTGAGTCTATGTAGCGCCAGGTACAGTGTTCCGTCAACTCCTGTATCTCAGCTACCCTGGCTCCTACAAAAACCTTGTAGCGGCAGGACTGTGAGCTCAACCAGGTAAGAACAGTGGTCGAATCAGACCACAGGACTGTTCTTTCAATCACTGAGGTGAGTTCCCTTTTCAGGGAACTGGCCAGCTGCGCTGCCAGCAAAGCTCCACAGAGCTCGAGGCGGGGAATAGAGAGAGCTCGTTTGGGGGCTACCTGGGAGCGAGCTAGGATGAAGGTGAGGTGAACTTGCCCATCCTGTTCTACAGTCCTCATATAGGACACCACTCCATAAGCTTTCTCAGAAGCATCCCCAAAAATGTGCACCTCACGGATGGCCCCCTTTGAGTTAGCACTGGCAGGAACATAGGCACGTGGGAAGGTAAGGTGAGGTAAAAACTGAAGCTCCTCCTCCCAGTCAGACCAAGCTTGCAGGAGGGTGGAGGGGAGATTCGAGTCGTCCCAACCATGCTTCTTATCCCATAGCTGCCTGAGGAGGAGCTTGGCCCGAGTGGTGAAGGGTAACAGATAGCCCAAAGGGTCGTACTGTGAGGCTAGGACTCTATAGATGTTTCTGAGGGTTGGCATCTCATAGAACACGGGCCTGTGCTTATAACCCAAGGAGTCGGTATTCCAGTCCCAGCTGAGCCCGAGCGTGGTCTCTAGCGGGTTGGATTTGTCCTCGGCTAGCCACAGATCCAAACTCTGTGATCTAGCTTCTGGAGGCAAATGGCTCAGGACACTTTGATCATTACAAGCCCACTGACGTAGCTCGAAGCCAGCTGATTTCAGCAACTCTCTTAGCCGATCCACCAGATCTCTAGCTTCTTCTGGTGAGCCAACACTCTGTAGGCAGTTGTCTACGTAAAAACACCTCTCGATGGAGAATCTCAGGCTGTCGTCAGGCTGTGTGTGCTCCATCACATGACGCTGCAGGGCAGATGTGGCGCAGCAGGGGCTTGAAGTTGTCCCAAATGGCAGGACCTGCCACTCGAAGATTTTAGGAGGTTCATTCACCTTTAAGTCTCGCCAAAGGAACTTCAACAGAGGCCGGTCTTCAGGGAGGAGCAGTACCTGATGGAACATCCCTTTGATGTCTCCACTCACAGCTATGGGGTGTTCACGAAACCTGACCAGCACCCCCAGCAGGGAAGCTCCAAGAGTAGGGCCAGGCAACAGGAACTGGTTCAGGGACTGTCCAAGGTATTTATGGGAACAGTTAAACACCAGGCGATTCTTTCCGTTATGACTGACAAGATGATGCGGTATGTACCAGTTCTCCTTGGGCGAAGTCTCATGCGTAACTTCCTTCACGGCTCCTGATTGGATCAGCTTCTGCATTTCTGCCCTGTAGGCATCAGCCCAACTGAGATCCTTTAGCAGGCGCCTTTCTGTGCTTCGAAGCATGGGCATGACTGATTCCTTTGGTGCATTCAGTGGCGGCATCTGTGGGTGACGGAGTAGAGGTGTAGCATACCTGAAGACTCCATCGACCATCCTGCGAGTTGTTCTTGCCTCAAGCAGGGCCACAGCCTGCTGATCCTGTTTCGACCGAGTGACCTCTTTCTCGGATCGGTAAGGCACCACGTCCACCTGCCAGAGCCGCTCCACATGCTTGAGCAACTCGTCTGATTGGGCGGATGTATACAGGGATAGGACAGGCTGGGTCTGCCGCCCCATGAAAAGACTTGGCCCTTGAAGGGTCCAGCCAAGCCGGGTGTGGACTGCTGCTGGGCCTCCAGGTGGGCCGAGGCGGACTGGTTCTATGGGGGTGATCAGGTGTGGCTGGTCTGAACCAATGAGGAGCAGAGGCTTGGCTTCCTTCAGGGCAGGGACCGGGATCCCATGCAGGTATTTGTACTTCCTTCTCAGCTGGTCGATAGGATAGGTATGGTGAGCTAAGTTGAGACGATCAGCTGTAAACGCTCCATCAATCTTGTAGTAGGATCCAGGATTGGTAACAGCAGAGACGCTGAAGGATACGGTATGTCCATGAAGCATCTGAATATCTTGGCGGACGGTTTGTAATGGCAGGTCCTCCGGGATGCCTGCCAGACCAAGAGTCTTTGCAGCAGCAGGGAGCAGCATGGTCCTCTCTGAACCGTCATCAAGTATAGCAAAGGTGTCTAGAGTCCGCTCTCCATGGCTCAAAAGCACAGGTACAATCTTCAGCATGACACGATTGCCAGCCCCATGGCGATCAAGGTAGAGTGAGCCCGAAGCTGAACTGGTTAGGCAGCTTTCCTCCTTTGCAGCCATGTCAGCGTTGTTTCCTTCTGTCCTGGCATTTACCTCGTGAAGAGCCAGCAGATGTTTACCCTGGCAGTGGCTGCAGGGTTTCTTTAGCGTGCACTGAGCAGCTAAATGAGTTCGGACACAGCGCCAGCATCGTTTGTTGACCTGTATCCAGTCCTTTATTTCCTCTTTGGAGAGCTTGGCTACATCATCACATTGGCTAAAATAGTGTTCTGTGCTCTCACAGTAGGCACAGTAGGCTTTGCTCTTGACCTTCCCTCTAGCTCGACTCTCCTTCACTGGTGGAAACGTGTGTTCTGATGGCCCCTTTAGGTTATGTAGGACTGTCACGGTTTGTCGGCCTGGACGGGCCTCGGCCTTTACACTGGTCCTTTCTCTACTGCTTCTTACACCTGCTTGGCCGTCAAATCCTTGACACCAGGACTCCTGACGAAGCCATGCAGATAGGTCGTACAGAGTGTAGGTGCTCCCGGGCTGCTTAAACTGGTGTCGACGAAAATCAGCCCTCTGTTCAGCAGGAAGCTTACTTATTAGTCGGGCAACGTGGGACCCACAGTTCAACTCCACTTCTCCTTCCAGTCCTAATGTTTGTAACAGCCCAACTAGTGACTGCACCTGAAGGGAGAACCTTTGGAAGGCTACTGTGTCACCTCGCCTTATTTCAGGACCATCCAGGACACTTGCTATCTTTCTCAAGGCGAGCTGATGAGGTTGTCCAAATTTGTCGTGGAGGGCTGCCATGGTGTCAGTATAAGGCTTGGGTGAGTTCAGGTAAGCATCGGCGATAAGTCGAGCTTCATCTAGTTTGAGGTGGTCCACAAGTATCTGATACTTGAAGAGCTCAGTAGCATTAGGAGGGAGTAGGTTCTCTAAAGCCATGCGGAGCCTAGCAAACTCAGAGAGATCAGAATGAATGAACCTTGGAATGGTTGGTTTGGGCCCCCTGTACACTAGCTCAGCCGAAAGAGGAGCAGATGGGTTATTGCAGTGCCCACTGGTTACTCCAGTGACAAGAGAGGGGGAACTGGCTGGAACAGGCTTTGTTGGGAGATAACCTGTCTTACTTGGTTCCCAGCAGGGGGGTGGCACAGAGGGTTGTGGAGGCGCATGAAACGTGTTTCCATCTTTAACCACAGGGTCCTGATATGGGGTGCAGCGATGACTTGGCAGCGAAGGCTCACCAGCGAAATATGCTGTGCGGGGTAGAGGGTGGTACTGTACACCATTATCAGAGTATTGTTCATCAACCTTCATTTGGGAGAATCCTGTGTGCAACTCTTCCACCGGTTCAGGCCATGGTGGTGGGTCGGGCCACACCTCCTCATCCTCCTCCTGTGACATTGTCTCAGGGGTTGTGTATATCTCTCCTGAACTGCGCTTGGGGGGATGATTGGTGCTATGCTGTGAGGCAGTCAGCTGAGCCATATCCTTCCTCAGCAGGTGAGCCACTTCAATCAGCTCTCTGAGGTCACTCTTTGCTTCCTTCAGTTCTCTGAGGCCCTCCTGTAAAACTTGCTGTGATTGGAGTAGCTGCTCTCTTTCGGCCTGCAAGGCTCTGAATTCTGTATGAAATGTGTGTATTGAAGACCCTGGCCAATTGGAAGGTGCAAATTCAGGTGAGTGGCTTCTATTAAGGTCCACATCCTGTTCACTTCTTCCCAGTGGAGGGGGTGTGTTGTAATAGGCCCCATCCCTGTCGCTGTAGAGGGGTGGCGTATGACTATACTGAGGCTGAACTCTCCCGCTTCTTGTGTGAGGCTGTGGGGTATCCCACTGCAGCATTTCCCTAAAGGGGTGGCCTGTATAGTTAACATCAAAGTCCTCAAACCGGCTTGGTCGACGTGTATGGCGTTTAGGCCTTACATCAGGACATGTCGCTCCATCTGGCTCCATCTTGATAACTGTATCCGGCTCGAAGGACCAATGTTGAGGAGTACTTGGTGAGGGCTAGTTCTTTTAGGTTCAGCAGCTAACAAGATGGTGTATCGGTCAGGATACAGGAAGGAGGACAACAGGCTTCCACTTTGCTGGATTATCACCGCCAGCTGTTTTATTGCCACCTAGATGCTCAGTGTTGCCAGCAGTCTGTAGTAACAAACAAGTTGCCATGAGTATATAAATATATACAGCAAAGCTTCACTAAGATAAACACAAAGAATTAAATGAAATAAACCAACACGTCCATCTGAATATACACATAACACAACATATATGATTTGAACTATGCCAATCTTACATCTCTTGCTCCAAACACAGAAAGGACACAATAAACACAGTGAGAATGTCATACATAGCCGAAACATCCACTCTAACTGTAAACAAAGGGACTTTGGCGCCATCGTGTGGCCGAATAAAATTACTACACAATGGCGGCGGCCAGCGGCACATGCCTTTAGTCGCGAGATGAAAAATGCGGTGCTACAACGCGGTAGAATGTAACTAAAGCCGCGGCCAACATCAGAATCGGAAAATAAACATATTTAAGGAAACTTACTTCCAGTCATGAACTTAACACTCGGAGCATCACCGTGAAGGATGGCAACCAGGAACACAGCTTACGAGGTAAACAGAACTAACACGGAAAACAATCTCCCCTTCCCGAGTAGCATCGCGTTACACCTACGTCATTTCCTACGACTCCACCCCACACAATATTGCAGAACATAGACATAAATCCCAGAGCCTTTTATACACCACTATCATTACCAAAAGGAAAACAATAACAATAACTGGCCACAAAACAAAAGTCTAGGACAGGGTACCAGGTAGCTCCCACAAGCTTTGGGAGTCCGCTTGCCTAATTTCTGTCTATTTTAACATACTTATCTTCAGCATGTGGCTTTTATTCCTGCTGTGAAGCACTTTGTAACTCTGTGTTTTGAAAAGTGCTTTACAAATAAAGTTTTTATTCTTAGTATTCATTATATCTGTAGTCACCTAAAATGTTATGAAATATGTTACCACAAACAAAACCAAGTGTTTAGATCTAAGAACTTAAATATCCCAAAAGACTCAGCAACGAGCCATCTGCTTCTCACAG
Source organism: Neolamprologus multifasciatus (assembly GCF_963576455.1). Classification (NCBI taxonomy): domain Eukaryota; kingdom Metazoa; phylum Chordata; class Actinopteri; order Cichliformes; family Cichlidae; genus Neolamprologus; species Neolamprologus multifasciatus. The sequence continues at coordinate 6,824,593 of NC_140451.1, forward strand.
CTCCTGCCTCCAAACACTTTCCTACTGTGCTGTTAGTTAAAATGAACAAGCTGTGGGTTCCTCCTGTCCACAGCACTGAATATGTGGCAGTTGGAATGACAGATTATTTAAACGTTGGTGAAATGGAAATTTTTACACTTTATGCATTGAATGAAATCAGTAGATGGAGCTTTGAGTGCAGCGCGTTGCTCCATTAGTGTTTGGCAGTGTTTGTATTGCCAGCATTGCCTCTTTGTGGGACTCAGAAATAGATTGTCACAAGAGTATTAGCCTGATGATACTATTTAATACTTTGGGACTGGCACGGCTGAGAAACCTTGGCCTGACCTGCTGTTTCTCTCTGAAATGTCCCTGTAGTGAGGAAAGAGATGGTGGAGAAAACTTGAATCCATTGGATCCCCAAAAAATCCATTGGTGGATTTTTTTTTCCTTTTAAATGAAATCATTGCTGTGGTCATGCTCTAATGCTCCTTTTTGAACAAGAAGTCCCAAATACAAAGGTGCAAGTGAAGCTGAATTAGGAATTAATTATTTTTGCAATTTTCTATAAAAAGACAATTTTTAATAAAAGTTCAAACAAAGAGTGATTGTGTATCACACAAAGGAAACAATGGAAACATAAGAAACACCAGTCGCTGTGTTATTTTTTGTATGTAGTGTGGTCTGACTATGATGAATAGATGTAATAAATGAATGCACAGGAGACTCACAGACGTACCCTCCTTCACTGTCTCCAGAATAAGTTTGTATGTAACCACAATAAATCAAACAGCAAATGTTCTTTTTTCTTGTTTACTTTTTCTTGTTCATGAGCTTTCTTGGTAGCTCCCCTGTCTGCTGCGTGCTGATGCATTCTTTGTCTTCTGCTTTTTAGGCTCATCAGGTGGCTGAGTATGTAATTTTGTTGTTAAAGGTACCCTGTGGAGATTTATTGTAAAGAATGAATGCTTGTTTACTCACCAGGCTGCATTTTGTGCATCCTTAAAAGGTCGGGTGATCACCTGACAGAATCAGTGAGACCTTTTCTTCAACATGATTGGGAAACCCAGTTTTTACATTTTAAATTTTTTTGTTTACCCACTTGTGTTCTTCCTCATCACAAGATCAAGCAAAACATAACAAATGTTCAAATACAGCAGGGTACCTGAGACAAGTCAACATTATAAGGAATATCGATCCTAGTGGCTCCGAGTGCTACAGTGTGAGTGCAGTTGTACAAAGGTTTTGTGAAACTGTTTGACCAGCGAGTGATGTTCAGCACTGCTACTAGAATTCTGCCTCAAGAGCTCCTGAGAAGTCAGAAAGTACAACCCCAACAGGGGAGTTGGGCCGAAGGCCTAAATTTAGACTCTTGATCCTTCAGTAAAAACAAATATAATGTCTTTAAAAGCTTACGCTGAGCAAAAAAAAATGTCTATACATGCAAAAGAAAACAGTTCTAACTTGCTTTATATGCAGGGCCCAAATAATGATGAACTACAGTCAACATTTTTCTCTCTCCAAACACGCTTATATACCCTTTGCTGATGGGCTTTACTTGCAATAGATACACAGTCATATAGGTCAGCTGGAGTGGGTCAGGTATAAAGTGGGACAAAGTTAGCACAGAGTCTGGACAACCTCCTCTCGGGCAAAAATGGCTCAGATAAGCTGTGATGTCCAGTGGCTGGCAGCAGGTTTAGGAGATGCCTATCATGTAATAGCTCTAATAGCTTATCTACTCCACCATTTATCTCTGTGATTAGCCTGCAGTATTGCACATGGAGCAGTAATGAGCCTGACACCAACATAACCTAATAACTGTGGAGGCGTTGCAGCACTTTCCTGTGTGTGCCTTTGTGTAGCTAATTTGAAAAAGGGAATTTGCCTGTGGCTTTAGAGTGATAAGTCGTCTGAGTGTTAAAGATGAGTTTTGTTTTACTTCAGTCTTTTTTTTAATTAGAAAATGTTACATTTCAGTTTTTCTGCTAAAATCTTCTTTTTCATTTGTGTGTTCCACAGAGGCACCAACTTGATAAAAAGGGGTCGCCATTAAGTCGTTAACCCTAACCTCCGATGGTTTCTCAATTAACTAGTGGATGTCCAAAGGTTGAACATCATAAAAAGAAAAGACTGTCAAATAAAATGACTTTTATTGCTTTCAGCATTTCAATTCAGTTTTATTTATATAGCACCAAATCCCAATTACAGTCACCTCAAGGTGCTTTATATTGTAAGGTAAAGACCCTACAGTAATACAGAGAGAAACCCTTTGGGCAAGCATTTGGCGATAGTGGGAAGGGAAAACGCCTTTTTAACAGGAAGGAACCTCAAGCAGAGCCAGGCTGAGGGAGAGGCAGCTATCTGGGAGATGGATGTGGGTAAGGGAGGCATGAAAAAGGACTAATGAAAGCTAATGATTAAATGCAAAGTCGTGTGTAAACACATAGTTTAGAGGAGAGTGAAGACGAAACACTCATTGCATCATGGGAAGCCCCCAGCAGCCAAGACCCATTGCAGGATTCATGGTGACCTGATCTAGCCCAAACTATAAACATTGTCAAAAAGAAAAGTTTGAAGCCTAAACTTAAAAGTAGAGCGGGTGTCTGTCTCTCAATTTCAAACTCCCTGGTTCAACAGAAAGTTGAAGGTTCTGCCTTCCATTCTACTTTTATATATCCCAGCAAGCACAAGTAAATCAGCAGTCCGAGAGCAAAGTGCTCTATTGTGGTGATAAGGCACTATGAGGTTATTAAGATAAGATGGGGCCTTGATTATTGAAGACCTTGTATGTGAGAAGGATTTTAAACTTGATTCTGGATTTATCAGGGATCCAATAAAAATAAGCCAGTATGGGAGAAATATGCTCTCTTTATACTATATGCTATATAAGTCCTGTATCGATACATTTATCTAACTGTGTACATCCGTGTGGATGTGCTTTCACTTGGTCTAAAGTACACTAAACTTACAGAGAGATAATACATACCAAACTCATTTGCATGTCTGCTGTTTCTTTCTCTGTGTGACCCACTCTGACACTAACTTACCTCAGAGGACTGCTGTCTTGTCTGCTGGCCATGTATCACCGCGTCTGGATAACTGCAGCCTAGAATATTCTGTTCAGCTAGAGGTGGCGAATGTGAGGGGAAAATAGAGGCGAGGATGGTGAATTACCAGGGGCAAATTGCCACACTGATTGCAAAGGCGTGCCACCCACTGATGATTTCCATAAAATAAATATTCAGTAATTATGTTGAGACCTTGTGCACAGAAGAAGTTTCTGCAAATATCCTCCTGTCACACGTAGAACTAGAAGCCTCTGTGTGAGAAATGCTTAAAACATAACCCACACTCGAGCTCTTTCCTGTCCTGACAGGCATTTAAGGATGGCTATAAATTACTTTAAACTGTACCACAGTGTTTAGATTTTTTTTTCATTGTGTTTTCCTTCACTTTCTGAGTCTTTTTACTTCACACTACACCTGTAAAAAGTAAAGCCATAAAATATTTACAAGGCTTCTGGCTCACCTCAGGCGTCAGCGCGAAGATCTAACATCTGAAACCTGTGAACGTCTGTTTTCTTTTCCAGTAATAAAAAGAAATGCTATGTTTTGGTATTTTTCAAAGTCAGATGAATAATTTGCCAAATTCATGTTATTACTCGTGATTTACAGCAAACTGATGACACGCCAAAAAAGAGTGCTGGGAGTAAAATAAACCAGTAAAGATGTGGGCTGGAAAACAGGCTAAACAAGGATAGGTTTTAACATTGTGGCTGATGTTGGTGATCAGGTGTTTTCTTTCTTCAGTAAGGAAACGTGGCACACAGGAATGTGTACATACAGGTGCACAAAATATGGAGAACACCCTACCTAACTGCCCCACCCCAGTCACAGAGTCACTAAAAGCTTTATGGTGATAATGAATGGAAATTGAAGCAGCCAGAGCCTTTCGTATGTTTTTTATGAAGATAAAACAGACACCTGTTGTTCCCTGACGATCTCCTCCTCTCCTCCTGTCAGCGCCTCTCGTCAGCACCACTTCTCTCCCTCTAGCCGTTCAGTAACAGTTCCCAGATGAGTACTGAAGCAATAATTAATGCTCAGAGAACTCTTCTCACAATCACACACACATCGGGGAAAAGAATAAAGTTTTTTCTTTGATATAACAAAATAAATAAATAAAACAATGCAGACAAAGCGGCAATATTCTCTATGGAGAGTGAATGTGAGTTTCATATGAAATTTCATAGAGAATATTGCCACTTTGTCTGCATTGTTTTATTTATTTATTTTATTTTGTTATATATATATATATATATATATATATATATATATATATATATATATATATATATATATATATACTGTACATCAATCACTACAGCTGTCCTCCTCTGCTTGTCCAGCACAACTCTGTGCAATTGGTTATTGGTTATTAATATGGCAATCCCATTTCGACCTTGGAATTTCTAGACCATAATCAGCACGGATGTTCTGGCAGCCACTTGGTTATGGCATTCCATGTGTGCCCTGTCTACTAGCATCAGTCTGGCTTCTCTATTTAGCTCCAACAGATCTTCTGCTTGTTTATTTCATTTTGGAGATACTGCGTCTGTGATAAGTGAGTTTGGGAGAGAGTATTTGGCTCAGCAGTGAGGGGACATAGGGGCAGGTGAACTAATCTAAAGTTCAAGAGTATTCTGGAGCAAGTCAATGTAAACTTAATTCAGTTAAAAGCAAAAATAGAGTTGAGTTAATACTAAAACTGGGGCAGGAATGGTGCTCTGATCGCCATAGTTCTATAGATATAGAATAGGTAGGACATATTCATGTGGCTGAGGACACGTATAGTTAGATCTATACGTAAACACTGATAGAATCTTTGTAAATTTTACCTCTGTACATCACCACAGTGTATTTTAATTATACAGCCTTTCAGCATCAAATGAAGGGGTTTATGAAAATTACGATGAACTGTTTAGAAATTACAGACATTTCACCTATTTTTAGAGTTTCAAACTCTAACATGCTAAACATAATTTTTAAGACTTGGATGAAAATCCTTTGTGATCAATGACTGCATGAAGTCAGAACTGCTGAGTTTCCTCTGTTGAGATGCCCTGCCGGGCCTTTACTGCAGGCGCCTTCAGCTGCTGCATGTTTGTGGGTCTCTCTGCCTTCAGTTTTGCACCTTGCTGTAAACCCTTATTGCTAAAGGCATCTCTTGATTGTGGATGATGGCACACCTACCTCGTTGAGAGTATTCTTTACCTGGTTAGATGTTAAGCACTGAGGTACTATTGCTATCTTGCAGTTTGTTGTTTGTTTTATTCGCTCCAGTGTCCAGTTACGGTCGCAGCAGATGGCCCCGCCCCTCCCTGAGCCTGGTTCTGCGGGAGGTTTCTTCCTGTTAAAAGGAGTTTTTCCTTCCCACTGTCACCAAAGTGCTTGTTCATAGGGGGTCATATGATTGTTGGGTTTTTTTTCTCAATATATCAATGTATGTGTGTGAATGGGTGGATGACTGGATGTGTAAAGTGCTTTGGGGTCCTTAGGGACTAGTAAAGCGCTATACAAATACAGGCCATTTACCATTTATGTATTATTGTAGGGTCTACCTTACAATATAAAGCACCTTGAGGCAACTGAATTGAATTGAATTGAGCAAATGTCAGTGTGTTATACATCCTTAGTTCATCTTCATGGAGTAAATGAGTTAGGAAGTGGCAGTGGACGGGCAATCAAGCCATTAATGTCTCTTTAACTTGTATGTTCATAGTAAGTAATGAATTTTAAAACAGGCTCCTATTTTCATGTCCGCATGTGTAAGTAAACAACTTTAGCTTAGTCACTCAGTCTTCTATTGCTGTTTCTGTCTGCTACAACAGATAGAAAGAAAATGATTTTTTTAACCAGCACAGTAGAGGTAGCTTTAGGCTGCACGGTGGCATCGTAAAGGGAAATAACATCGAAGACAGGAAGTAGTAGAACGCATTCGTCTTCTGTGGAAAGTTAAGAAAGCATTTGCCAGAAGCAACACACAGCTTAGAAAATTAGATTGAAATTGAGACCATACTACTTGCATTATAGGATTTCATCTGGGAATTAATATTCAGTATTTACAGCACTCACAACAACAGAGTGGTGTGCATGTGTTATGTGTACAAACAGCTAATCCACTCCTTTGGACCAGACCCAATCACTGAATTAAACTGTAGCACAGAGGTCAGTTTTGGTCCTGTGTTTTTGTCCATTTAATACATAACCATAGATATTCCGAGCTTACTGACAGACTTATTAGGTCAAGATTAAATGAAGGTGTAAATATCTTATGTCATTGTCTAGTGACACACCTAGCCCTGAAGAGGAGGACAAACTCCTGCATTAAAATGAAATACTGAGCTGAGGGCCAAATACCAGCGTTCTGTAACTTTGGCGTAGATCTGTTTTACAGCAAATGCGTTTTTTCAAAATAAAAATCCACAGAGGCCACAGCCATGAATTCCAAGAGCATCAGTTATTAAAAACTCAACGGTACCTAATGTGGCAGTAACGAGAGCTGACAGACTAACTGCAGACGACACTTTCTTCTGACAGTGGAAGCTCAAAGCAGGCAAAAATTATGCAAAACAGACGTCACCTTCAGACCTGTGGCTACAGGGTCAACAACACATCCGATGTGTGAATGACGTGTTCTCCACACACATGCTGCACAAGGTTAACTGCAGCAGCTGCAGGGATTAGCTTTCCTGTTTAGTTTGTCACGTTTGATTTGAGTCTAAAATAAAAATTTTGTGGAGTTATGGAAAAGATTATATAAAACTTGTCTCACAATGTGAAATACTTCCCAACCTTCAAATGTATTTCTGGCTGTAGGGCAGCTAATACCGTTTTCCCCCCGCTGCTGTAATTACATGGAGTCACACAGCCGGTTTCTCCCCACAGTTACCAAGTTTTTCTAATCAGATTGATTAAATCTGGTTTCAAGCCAAGCATTAATCCCTGCTTCTGCTCCAGCACACTGGCATCCTGAGCATTCTTCCCTCTGACATTCACTTATTTTCCTTCTCATCTACAGTACAATTATCACCAGAGAATGCAGACCCCTGTGGTAAATGAATTTCATATCAGCCATATCACAGTCATTAGATGCACTAATCAACTTGGTCATTTTCTGCTGTGATTATAACAGCCTCGTAATGTCCCTTTTATCCATGCTGGCTAGCGTCTTCATCCCTTCATCTTTGTCTTCTCTTCTTCCTCCTGCTCCTCAGGTTTTGCAGTGAATCTCCAGGTGATCCTGGCGAACCCGCGGGCACAGTTCAAACGGCGAGGCTCCCAGCCGGGGATGCAGGAATCCGACTTCCTCAAGCAGATCACCAAGGTCACCGACTTGGAGCCCAAGGCGAACAACTGCACACGGGTCAGTAACCGGGCATGTCTGTGTCTGTTGCAACAAAATGAAAAGAATTTCATTAAGGCGAGATAATGTGACAGAATTTAACACCTTCTACTGGGACCTGAAACAGCCAGTAAAAACACGTTCAAATATGCTGAAGAGGACTTTCCTAGAAATGGAAAATTTCCTTTATACTCAAATTTAAAGCAAAGATGTTCTTTTTAAGACTAACGATTGTCCCATCAGACTTTTGACCAGAACTCAACAACTGTAGACATGTTGAAGTTGGCGACTGCAGTGAGCTTTATAATACACACACAGGTAGATGGTCTGAACTGTTTCACACAGAAACATTTTTATACATTTCCTTCACTGCTATTTTACATTTTCTTCTCGCAGAATGGAGACGTTCCTATGTCAGTCCAGCTGCCTGCTGCAGTACAGTTGCTCACGTTACTCACTCATTTTTACCCTTAAGGTGTATTTCTCTGGTTTTGCATAACGCCAGTGAAAGTGTATTGGGCTCCAAGCACTGCCAAGCCTGAGATGCCTCCTACTCCTGCTAATTTGCTGCCATATTGTATGTGTAGACACTTACATGTAACCTGATCAGACACATTTTAAATGAAATGCAGAAAATGCAGTTCAGATGAAATTTTAATTCCATATTCAGACATTTTTACAAAATTAGTTGTGCAGTGTAGGATGAAGCTTGGCTGATTATACATAGGTATTATGTTTAATCCTGAAACCTGGCCCCTTGTGCAATTTTAAGTTAATGAGCTGATGTTACGCACTGCCTTGAAAGAATGTGCAAAAATTGAAAATGATTCATCAAATGATTATGTATTAAAGAAACCTCTTTATACAACTTCCTGGTCTCCAAAAAAGTCCATTCAGTTAGATAAGGCAGTTCAACGTAGTTACCTAGTTACGCAGCTGTTTTCGACCAGTTCAAATCCTGCCATAACCATTAGCTCACATGCCCATCGTAAGTAAAATTATATCACTAAGAGAGGGAAACTGGATTTATCCACTTAAGGCTGCGAGTTTTGCTTATGTCAGTGAAGACCTCTCTTAGTTCTTCTAGTCAAGACATTAATCCTAATATTGACCCTTATTTTTTGGCCCGTCACCTTCAAGTTCAAATTGTTCCCTGAAATATGTCTCAAAAACCAGGTGTCTAGTCTTAATCTTTACTAAACTGCTAGAATGCTGATAGACTGGACCTGATCTACAACAATCTGCGTTGGACCTGATCTACAAAGTCCAAATGATAACAGTGCTATATATTTGATATAGCTGTGGTGTGTCAGTATCTGTATCTGTTTAATTTTATCATTTATTTAATGCAGATTTCAATTTAACAGAGCCAAATGATCATTGATTAGAAGTGTTTTTAACATCCTGTGAGAGGACATTGTACTTGTTAAAGGCTGGAGAGTTGCAGTTCTCACCAATGACACAAGAGGCTAAAGAAAAAATGAAGCATTTGGTGTTGCACAGTTGAATCTGTGTGTCTCTACACCTTGAAGAAGGTGGAATCACAATCACTTTTAGGGAGCCCACTGGCTGTTTTCTCTTTCCGTCCTAAGTAAAAAAAAAATTTTTAATGTTTTGCTTTTTTTTCTTAAATGCACACAGCCTCAAGGTCACTGAGCAAACTTGGATTTTAACTCACACAATGCATTACATTCTTCTCCACTAAAGATGGAAAGCAACTTTTATTTTTACTCCTATATAAATGTTTAAAGTCCAAACAGTAAGCAGCTGTGCACATTTTGTGAAACTGAAGGACAGGCCAACATGTCAGGAGCAAACAATGGTATATCTCAATATGCAGTTTGTAAATAGGCCACATTCAGCCAGAGTTATCAGACTGCAGTGACCTGCACACTGGAGGTGAATGACACAGACTAGTGCTTAATAAAAGCCCAATTTATTTATCCAATTTATCAGTTTTAATCTAGCATGTGCACGTTTGTGTGTCTGGGGCACAAATACAGCCATAATAATAGTGACCATCACAGCAGTAACCATGGGGTATCCCCCTCCCCCTCTGCTATTGACAGCATGAGTCATGCTTTAAGCTAGTGGCACAGGCTAAACTTAGACACACACAGCCTGAATTGAATAGAAAGTGCGTTATAGCGCTATCAATTCTAGTTGTGTGCTTAGACAGCTTAGATCGATGCAGCTCATCTCAAATCGCCACAGCCCCTGTTGGCACCCGGTTTTATGAAGCCACTCATCCTCTTGACAACCATCACAGAGGCGCCTTAAAGGACTTTTTGTGACAAATGGATCCTATTATGTTTTTACCTTTCAAGGAACACATGAGCTTGAGCTCAACGTGCGATGCCTACAACTGTTTCAAAAAGTACCAAGTCTGCAAGTGGCATTTACATGCTCTCTTTGTTTTGTTTTTTGGGTGCTTTTCTTATTAACGGCTTAGAGACAGTTTGACTTTTCAGCTCCAGACCAGTCAGCAGTGACCACTGGATATCCATCACACCAGTGTTTGTTGTTTTTTCAGTGGATGAATTTGAGGATCAGTGACAGAAATCCTCAGATTCAAGAGTTATTTATTTGCAATAACTTCTATAGCTCTATCAATTTTACTCAATTTTATTGATCATTTTTTCTGAGAAATACATCCTGATAATGCCCACTGGGACCTTTCATCAGTACCCAATACATCAACAGCTACTGGCTGTTCTGTAAAATTGGGTTGTGGTGTTTATGGTTTCCCAGAGAGAAGGTTTTAAAAGATTCTGGTGGCCCTGTGATCTTTGTCCTCCCGACACCTTCAGGTTTAAATTAATTTCTTAAATGTATCGAGTTGTCTATTCTTATTCTTTACTAAATTCCTAAAATGATTAATTAGACATTTGCTGAACTCCATCACATTTTCAGTGAGGTTTACCTTGTGAAGCTTCACTGTTTTAAAATGTTTCTTTTAGTAACATTTAGTAACATATAGTAACCACTGTCCTTAATGTAAATATGTAAGAAAAATTGTGTATGTTTCTGTTCCGTGTCCTGTGCACTGTTTGTTTGTATATGTGTCTTTTTGGCTGCTGTTACAACCAAATTTCCCCCTTGTGGGACAATTAAAGGATTATTCTATTCTATTCTATTCTATTCTATTTGCATCGTGAGGACATCATTGCCTTTGCCAGATTTTATTTTATTTTTTTGTCAACAGCGGAGCCTCAAAAGGATCCACAGTGTGGCCCAACAAACATAATTAGTTTCAAATTCTGCTGCTGTTGAAGCTGAAGACAGTGAGGCTGTTGCAGAAAATGAAAGAGGAGAGTAAAACTAAGCAATCTGATGGAAAACATGTTGTAATTATCACTGACTTAAAAAAGTTTTATAGAGAATGTAAAACTTTTTTAAGTAAGTAAGTAACACATTATTAAGTTCAATGACTATATTAGAGTTATTAACTTAATATTGATGTTGTACTACATAAGTGTTGCAATTACCTGAAAAATGCTGGATAAAAATAAACTAAACAAAGAAACAAAATTAAAAAACATCTCTAACATGTGTTTGTACAAGATCAACTTAGTTTATTCAGAAAATGGGACAAAAACCACAGAGGGGTGTGTAACTTTTGTGGGCGGGGATGAGGGGCGGAAAAACAATACCAATGTAGCAATCCTGCTGTGCGTTATCTTTTTCAGTTACACAGGTATCGCGCTGTATCGCTGATAGGGATGGGAATTGATAAGAATGTAGCGTTTCTGATTCCATTATTGATATCAGTTATTGATTCGATTCCTTGTTGATTCTCTTATCAGTTGTCATTGGGTTCTCATTGTAGAATTCAAAGCTGACAGCACAAGATGAAAAAAAAAGCGACAACCAGAGCGATTCTGCTTTATAAACGTGAACAGGTAGAAATAGAGGCTGCAGCCTCAGGGTCTGGCTGCTGGGGTCGGCATCCACAGCGCTCATCCTGGGGTCTTGGCTAGCTTAGCATTAGCCTGGTATCTCGACAGATGCTTGCAAAGAAGTGAAGTTGTGTTAGCAGCATAATCCGGTTGTTTCTGTCCTGGATGCAGTTTTCCACTTTACCATTTATCTCGTCCTTTTGTGCAATAAAAATAAATGCCCATATCCATCCTCAAGACCAGGGCTGGGGAACTCCAGGCCTCAAGATGTCGCACTGGGTCAACACACCTGAATCACACCTGAAACTTCAAGACATGTTGAGGAGGTAATTTAGCCATTTAAATCAGCTGTGTTGGATCAAGGACACATCTAAAACCTGCAGGACAGTGACACTCAAGGCCTGGAGTCCCCCACCCCTGCTCTAGACTGTAGCTATTTTCCTCCTCTGACACGCGTACTAAAATCAGCTGATTATAGTTTGAGTGCAGGATCGAAAGGCAGGCAGACTAACAATTCCAAGGAATTGACTACTGGGAACCAATCTACGAGAACCAGTTCTCAGTTCCCATCCCTAATCACTAATGATTGCCTTGCAGTGTATCAAGTATCTCATAATATCGACATCATTATTATTATTATTATTATTGTTATTAAAAAAACAACTTTGTTATTGTGGGCAACATATTGTGTTTCTATTGGATCCCAGGTTACTCGGGATATGAATAATCCCACTGCTAGAGGAAATATGCACACACTCAGGTTAAGATTTTTAACCTGCAGTTAAGCGTAAAAGCACATAATTTTGAGAAAAAAATTGTAAATTACTTTTTACAGGAAGTATTTATGTCAACTGTTGCATTACTTTTAAAAAGGACTAATGTGAATTTCACAGGGTAAAAATAAAGGCTTGGCGTAAGAAGACTGCTGGAGAGAGAAATACTGATGCACCGATGTGTGGACTGGCTATAATAAATAAATAATAAATAATCAGTCAATCGGATATTATGACAATAGGATAATGTAGTCAACTGATCTCTATTGTCACATTATCCGATCAGTTTAAATAACAGTTTTCTTTGTTAATTACGCCACACATTAGCACACAGGTGTTAGTGAGAGTACACAGAGGAATCACAGCACAGGGGTCTCAGCATTTTGGAATTTCACACCAGCAATAATAACATCTCTTCATGAATGCTGAAATAGTTTCTGATTTGATGACAAACTTTGGTCACAAGTGTTACACAACTAAAGCTCAGATGATGATGATGCCTCCCTGTTGGCTTTCCTCTCACCCACTCTCACTCTCATTATGTTTGGTGGAGCTCTTGTTGGTAAGCTTTTAGTGCACTTTACTCTATTAATATTATTTCACTTCTCCATTACAGCTTGTTACACACAACAGTGCCCAGATTTTCCTGCTACAAACCGATGATGGTACAACTCAAAGACTTGTTTACCAGTGGAGTACTTTAACTTCATTTTCTTTAAGGCTTGCATTCAAGTACTTTTTATTTTCAGAAAAAAAATACCAAAAGCTGCTGTTTTATCCGAAATAAGCAAATTCAGAATTTAATCATTGTGGTTCAGGATATGTGTGTGCAGGTCACAGTGTTGGGTCCAAGTCCCTGACGGGTTATGGGTAAATGTTTCCTGCAGGGAATAGGATAAAGATCCCCTGGAGCTGCTGGATCATCACTTACTGCTGACTGCGGCTGCTGCAGACAGCTCTGTGTTGAAACTATCATCATCATTATCAACCCCATTACACTAATGGAGGCGCCCTGCCGCTGATATTAATACAGGTTATTAGCAGCCTGTGACATCATCAGTCATCAGCCAGAGCAGCCCAGAAAGGACGATGTGGTATCAGCATTTATCACGTCAGCGTTACAATAGCAAAGGGATGTGACATCATCACTCATAAAGTCACTCATGCGAGGCTAAAACGCGAAACATCGCTCAGGCAGTGCAGAACGCAGCGCGTCTCACACACTGTCACATCTGTCATATAGACACATCAGTAAAAAACGACAAGGCAACAACAAAGACTGGAATCTAAATCATGTTTAGTTTAAGTATATAAATAATACCTAGTGCTAAAAATCAAAAAGTAAAAGGTAAAAACTTACTGGGTAATACAGTTTCTAATCAAAAGTATTTGTAAACATGCAGTTTGACTTTAAAAAAAAAAAAAAAAAAAAAACTAGACTGACATAAATCTTTGCATAAACTTTTTACACTGCTACCTCTTAAAAAGTTGAATATTAAGCACATAAGTATAAGTATGTGTAAGTAAGTATAAGTATTTATGAAGCGCCTTGAGGCAACTTTTGTTGTGATTTGGTGCTATATAAATAAAATTGAATTGAATTGAATTGAATTGAAGTATAATATAAAGAAAAAGTTGCCTTTTTTAGCTTGAGGTGAAACTGTGGAAACAGCAAATGTCGAAAGGTCTTATGGAATAAAATTCCAAGTCATAACAATCAGTTACACAGTAGCTACACTCCTCTTCACTGTTGAGCAGTGTAGCTTTCAATTTTGCTTCAGTTTTGGTCATGATTTCTATCAGGATCTGTCACTTTATCACACAAATTAAGTTCCTGTTCTGGTCCTTAGATTTCACTAAAGCAACTTTGCATGATTCTGAAAGGCCCGTCTCTCTCTAGGTTTCGTTTAATTGGCTACTTAAACAGCAGCTAGCTGTTTTTTTTCCTTTTAGAGTTACATGAGGAGTAAAAGGTACAAATATAGTAGGAATGACCTGTTGGCTTCGCACAAATACTGGAGACAATTAGTTTCGACAAATTTATCTACCTGCACATGAAATCTCACGGACACATAGAGCCACAGTGAGTGTCAACATTAAGTAGCAGAGGGGGCTGTTAATCAGTTTCAGCTGGTTTGGTGTCCCTGCGGGGTGACAAAACAGGAACGGTTTTACAGTTGGAAAAACACGTGTTTTTCTTATTGGGTTTGCACACGTCTCAGGAGAGACTTTGGCCACCTCTCCTTACAAAAAAATAAATCCTTTATGCTTCTTGGCTACTGTGTGGCAACTCGTAGCTTCAGCTTTTCCACAGATAAACTGTCAGTATCTTGATGTTTAAAAATTCAGTTTGGCTTTGTGAGGAAGTAATGCATCTGAGTGAGAAGCACACCCTGTTTTTAGTATGAACTGTAATCATTTTGGGTCTACACGTTGTTATTGGTTTTATTGGTTAAGACTGGTCTGAACTGGTTTATTATTATCCATATTACTGGAAGATATTAACACTTCTACCAGCAGACACACCCTAACTCCAGCTCTGGGCACTTTGAGGACGGTATCTGGGATCAGACCATAGAACCTGAACGTCGACCTTGACAATGTAGGCCAGAAACACTCATCTGACGGCTGGGTCAGTATCTGGAGACGACTGTCAGGAGCTGTAATGTAGTTAGATCGAGAGAGTAACGGCAACAGACAGCAGTGACAGGACAAGAAAGGAGGGGGGATGGCGGGAACAGATGGAGACAGATGATAGCACAGGAGGGAAACGAGCTCGAGGAGAGAGAAAGGATGAGGAGGGTAAAAGCCTATGCAGAGAAAAGAGGATACATAGATTGATTGAGGAAGATTTAAAAAAAGAAAGAAGACAGGATGACAGGCGACGCAGGGAGCTATGGGGTGAAAGACTGCACTGCTGTCTATTTCATTAGAAATGGCTCTCAGCTTTCTGCCAAACTTAATTTTAGTGGCATTAATGTGGCTAAACACATCTCTGACCACTTCTTGGTCTGGCTTTTGGTGACACAATCCTTAAAGCATCTTGAGTGCATTTACAAATTAGGAATGTATTTTTCCTTTCTGTCGAGTGAGAGATATTTCAGATTCAATTGAATGTAAGAACCGAGCCTGGAAAAGCTTATAGACACTGGAAGCAGCAAGTGAGGAAAGGTCTTAATAAATAAAATCCCAAGTCGTGACAATCAGGTAAATTCTCTCCAAAGATCTGGAATCACTGCTAAGCAGATTTGATTTCAGTTTAAATGAAGTTTAAACCATTAGATGAAACTGATGATGCTCATTTCCATCTTCACATATTTTAGTCTTAGACTTAAAATTGAACAGCTTTTTGTTTTGCATGATTCTTAAAAGCAGCTGAATCAAACCGTTTTGGCTGCTTTCCATCTCCCTTTTAGGCAGGGCTCTTCTTATTGGACGTTTAAACAGCAGGTACGTGGGGCTTTATGTGTGAGATGACCCCATTAGCGATATCCCCTGTCGTTGGCATCACACAGAGCTTAAAGTGCAAAAAACATGTCAGAAACTGAGCCTTTAGAGCAGCCTGAAGTGTGAGTTCTTCGCTCTGGGTCTGGATTTACAAAGGCTGACATGATTATTTGAAATTTCTTGGCCATTTTGGCCAGCAGTGTGCATATTACAGAGAAGAGAGAAATAAAACATAATTTCAGATTTATTTGAAGACACTCCATGTTGCTAAGTTGCAAATTGAGTTGCAAAACTGACATGCTTCTTTTTATTCATAGTGACTTTTATAAAAAGCTGCCTTACTTTAATCCATCTGCAGTATGGTGCTGAATCCAAAATGAGTTCTCACTTTTTCCTTGCAGTGCCGTGATTATCTTTTCAATCTGACTCTACTTCACTCTAGTGCTCCCTTCCTAGACTTTTGTCACAGGGAGTCTGAAGGAAATTTAAAATCATTGTTAGCAGAAGTGACTCAGTAAAAAATAATAATAATAACACATAAATTGGTCTGATCCATATCAGGTAAATCAAAGCTGTGTCCTTTCTGTACAGCAGGTTCTGAAATACTGTTTTGTTCAAAACCACTGACATCGCAGAGGTATTTAAAAGTGTCGTTGGTGGCTGGAACCCTTTTTCTTAAAAATTTGTGTCACTGTTGGATACGAAGAGCAAAAGCTCCTGTTTGAAGGAGCAATAATTAGCATATAAGACATCAGGAGAGATGGCACTTAAAGAAATGTGTGTTTATTTAACTGGATGTTGGATTTAGGGGCTTGGCCACTTTGATAGGAGTCTGAATAGAGGCAGCTCACATCCACTAAATAGTCATTGAACTGGACCTTTCCCCTGTGTTGGTGCCTTTTGTGGTATGAGCAATCCAAGAAGTTTGAAATTCCAGTGCATTATTAGTCCATTACTTAGCAATCTTCTATGGAGCAGTTCTTTTTAAGGACCAGAGTGTAGGGCCCAGTGCTGATTGGAAGACACACAAAGTGCTAACTCTTAATTCATGTAAATGGGAGGAACAGTAAGCCAGCCATCTGGCTCGCCATGCTGGCCCTCGCCTTGGGAGAAGGCGACGAGACTGCCGGTCGTTGTGTCCTTGGGCAAGACACTTCACCTGTTGCCTACTGGTGGTGGTCAGAGGGCCCGGTGGCGCCAGTGTCCGGCAGCCTCGCCTCTGTCAGTGCGCCCCAGGGCGGCTGTGGCTACAATGTAGCTTGCCATCACCAGTGTGTGAATGTGTGTGTGAATGGGTGGATGACTGGATGTGTAAAGTGCTTTGGGGTCCTTAGGAACTAGTAAAGCGCTATACAAATACAGGCCATTTACAGGCCATATTGTCACTCATCTACGTGGATATAGCTTCCTTTCTAACTTTCAGAACTTTATTACCTGGAAGATTGAGCATGCATCAAGACAAAAATTAGCAGGGAATTTAAAAGCCTGAAAATCACTTGGAATATGAAACTAAAACGTTGTAGGGGATACGCAGCACATGTGGATGATGAAACAGTGAATGAAGGAATGCCTATTTATACACAAACTGAAAGGGAATTGAATGCAGGGGGTAAATGAGATGTGCATGTACAGGACAGGACACAGAAATAAAAAAGAAGTGAGGTTAAAAATAAAACAAACACAGAATGAGATAGAGGAGGGACAATGACACCAATCTATAAATTCAAGAAACTGGGAAACACCAAAATATTGAATTTATTCCTTGAAAAGCACAAAGCAAACAGAAACCAGAGGCTCAATAAGGAAACAACACCAGAATAGAATAATGAGGAAATAAAAGGTGTAATTCAAAGTCTAAGTAAAAGAAAACAAAACCTAAGCAGAAACTTTGAAATGAAAACAAGACACGCTGAACTAAACATGAGCACAGGGAGAAAACACTAAGGCCAAAGCTAGAACCTAAATTTCACATCAGTTCAGTTTTATTTGTATTTTTATCAAATCACAACAACAGTCACCTTGACACCCTTTTTAGAGTGGAATAAGGTAAAGACCCTACAATAATACAGAGAAAACCCCACCAATCAGTCAACACACACGAGAAAGCACTTGGTGACAGTGGGAAGAAAAAAACCTCCTTTTAATAGGAAGAAACCTACAGCACAACCAGGCTCAGTGAGGGGCAGCCATATGAAGTAACCGGTTCAGGGCAAGAGGAGGAAGACAGGACAAAAGAGAGCCAGAGATGAATAATAAATAATGATTAAATGAAAAGTGGTGTATAAACACATACAGAGTGATAAGAAGTGAGTGAAGAAGAAGCACTCAATGCATCACGGGAAGCCTCCAGCAGCCCAGGCTATCTGCAAGGCTGACAACAAGAACCAAAAACTCTAAAATGGATACAAAGTAGAATCAAACCACAACCCAATACTAATAAAAAAACAAAGAGCTCAAGAAAAAAGACACAACAAATAAACCTGAATACAAAAACTTGAAGAGTAATCTAAAACACAACGTCAACGTACAAAAGTGAGATGAGCTAAATACAAATATCAAGCTCAATAAAACATAACTGAATAGATTTAAACTGAACTGAATAGATTTAAAATAGATTTAAAGAGTTAAAGGAAAATCCAGAAGGCTAAAGACAAGCAGGTTTGTGTGTCTGCATGATGCACCTGTGCACTTTATTTATGCAGCATACTACTTAAGTATGATAAGTTAGCATCCAACTTTTAATCAAACTCCATCTAACATGATGGCAGCCAAACACTACTGTTAAATCCAAAACCAATGGGTGACATCACAGCCTCCGCTTTGCTCCAATTGTGATCTGAAGAGCTCTGAAAGGAAAATGACATAAACATAATAGGTCCCCTTTAAGGTAAAAGTTCTGCTATATAAGTTCCTCTTGCTCATAGGTAGAAACAGGCCTTCCCCCACCATATGCTATTAAGGGAGAAAAAAGCAGAGAGCTCTCTAACCTGAAAAAGCTTTTTTTGTCTCCGAGTTGCCTGAGGGTGGAAACGAAAGCTAGAGCAGGAAATAGGACTGAGGTAAAACCAGCAGTAAGGCCATGGGAGAGAAAGTGGACTTGATGAATGAGGAAAACAGAGCGCAAACTGGGGGGAAGAGAAGAGTGTACGGGGAACAGGGAGCGCACTCTGGCTGCATAATTGGCACGCGCACGCACAGATACCATTTTCCCCACAGCTCTGGAGCGGCTGCTACATTAGCCTCGTTAGATATGCAAAGTGGGCCAATTAGCAGCTCAGTGTGCAGGAAGTGACACGTTCCACCTGAAGAAGCGCAAAAACAACGTCAGTGTCCACAGCCAGCAATAAATCATGCCTTTGTGAGTCACTGTGTTTGCAGTTTCGGACACACTTGAATTATGGGCTCATTAGTTATAAACTCGAACTTGAAACTATATGGAATGGAATTTGTTCTCCTCTCCAGGAAAATATCAATCTTTGCATCCATTGTACTGTTTTCTCACCAATATATTGCCGTGAAATTGACTGAAAACACAAGACAAACAGCTGCAGTGAGGTGTGTGCTGCTTTTGATTCAATCCATTTCGAGGTGTCAGACTGTTTCCTGCAAGTGGAATCCCTCCCCGCACACCAGCGCCATCAAATCCAACAGCAGGAGGATACAATGCTATCTCTGCTGCAGAGAACACAGACTTGTTTTTTACTCCATGGGGCATTTCATATGCAGATCATCGAGGACTGAAGGTTCAAAATGCATCTGCAATGAGTGGAAATACAACTGCACACTAGATTTAGACCAGTATATTGGTTTCATACTGACACTAAGAAGCCATTGAGTAGAAATCACCACTGATCTGTGTCAGTAAATATTGTACCTCAAATTTTTGTATTAAAATCCTAATAGTTTATACTTTCATAGAAGAATAAAAGGACAGTGATTTGTGCAGTTAAAAGGACACACCTTCCATCTCAGTAAAGATCAAAGCACCATGCTGCATGCATGTTAACTTAAACTCTGTTTTTTCCAACACCTAACGACCTTTTAGTTCCAGGGTATCACACAAGGCTTTCAATTTGTGCTAAATAAGTGATTAATAACAATTTCTGTCACTAAATCTAGATAATTCAATCAGATATGTTTCAAAAACCATCAACTGCACAAATACAGAGGAAACGAACACTCCGCCAACTCCAAGCTAGCACACAGCTACAACCCCCTGTGTGGACACACCTGTCAGTCAAAGCAGCCCCACCCCTAACTTTAAGTCTCATCAGTATCCAAAACACCAAACGGATTTGCGTGCAAGGCTGTAAACATGCTTTTTAAAATGGGAGCCCACAGGGATTGACTCACTTTTCGTTTCAGTCCCAAGTGGCCATTAGAGGAACTGCAAAGGCTACACCGTCTGCCACTGTCTCCTCATTTGCCGCTTAACGGCCTATTAAGTTTACAAATATATGTTTCGAATCAAGTCCAAGTCAGGTTCTGTGAAGGCTTTTTCTGGAAATATAAGAAAGCTTGTAAGAAAATGAACAGTGAGGCACATTATCAGACCACCATTGTGCAGCTATACAGGAGGAGAGAGGAGGGACAGAGCCCCCCGAGTAGAGTTGTTCCCACTGTCATACACTTATGACAGATTTAGCCCACTATTATTAGTTGACAATAGCGGACAGTTATCAAACAAAGAGTGAAACAGTATCAGTATCATCTGCTGGTTCTTTATTTTTTTTATATGTGTAATGGAAACTAATACGATACATTACATGTGTAGTTATTACGTTTGTTCTGATAGACTTGTTTTCCTGGTGATGTTGCATTTCTATATCTCAACAATAAAATGAGTTTAATGTACCCTGATATTTATTGTAAAACCAATCCCCCACCCTCATATTTTATATCTGTTTGATGGTTTGCTGTTGTATTCATTTTTTTTGTTATTGTTGTTGCATGAAACCATCAACGGGAGTGCGTTTCA
Source organism: Neolamprologus multifasciatus (assembly GCF_963576455.1). Taxonomy (NCBI): domain Eukaryota; kingdom Metazoa; phylum Chordata; class Actinopteri; order Cichliformes; family Cichlidae; genus Neolamprologus; species Neolamprologus multifasciatus. The sequence continues at coordinate 6,845,076 of NC_140451.1, forward strand.
CACGACTGCCTTTCTTCTTCTTTTTTTTTAGTGCATTACGCTTTCTTTGCCAGCAGATTTTCTGATTCTTCCTCTTCTCTTTTTCAGGTGCTGGTTTGGCACACTCGCACAGAGAAACCACATCTCGCAAACGAGCCCAAACATCGAAAGGACACCGTCGCCATCGAGGTGTGATCGGGGCTGCCCGTCATCTCTTGGCTGAGACTTCCAGCAGCACTCTGCTTTCCTCTGCCTTTCGGGTTAATACAATCTGCTGGTGATGGACAGAGTCTCTGAGGAGCTGCATGATTCAAGACTCCTTGCTGTCTTTCAAACATGCTCTGTGAGAACTGGATAGCACCAAATACCTTTTACAAACTGGAATGACCTAGACTGTTCATTTCCTCGCATCCACAGCCTGCTGATGTAAAAAGTAAATGTTACTAGAAATGTAACATATCGTGTTGCTGAACTGAAAAGTGCCATGTGAGACGCATCGAATCATTGATATGTTTTTTTTAATTAACAATTCTGTGTCCTAATTAAAACCATGAAATTGTGATTTCATGGCAATTGCTAAAAGAAGAAAAGGCTTGTGTGCCGGATGTGAGGCATACTGCTAAGGTTTCCTAGTGTTAAAGGAATGTTTAACATTTTTGTAGGGATGCACTGATACCAACACCAGTATTGTTTACCTGTTTGATACTGTGTTCATGTAGCTACTCTGATAACAGCTGTCACACAATGCTAACCTCTCCTCTAGGAGTTGGCTCTCCCACTAGTTTGTGAAGTCCTGTTCCCAAAACTTTGAGTTCGGTGTTATGACTGTCATCAGCATTTTTGAAACCAGACATCACAAGCACAGCTGTGAAACTGAAGGACACTACATGTTTATAGGGTAGCTGCTTTTCAGTCCACAAGTAAGCCCACCCTAAAGCATATTCTACTTTATTGTTCTTGTGGACACTTATTGGGACTAAAATTTGCAAAATAAGAATTGTGTTGTGTTCATTAGGATTTAAAATGTGTGATTGAGATCATAAACTCATCAGGAACGTTGTTAGTGTGGATTAATGCCACAGGGCGAGAGGAAGAGGACACCCTTGGTAGTCTATTGAAGACTCAATTAGAAACAGCAACAAAGGCAGCAAGACAGCATACCCAGTCACTGCCCAAAGTCTGCAAATCCAAATGATATTAGATGGCCTTAAAAGGAACATCAGTTTGATGATACGGAGCCAACTGAGCATTCATGTTACAGGAAACATTTATTTGAATTCTGTAATTAAGCATCTCTGTTCTTAGTATTGGCAAGTACCCTAATGTAAGTTTGATTTAAAAAAAGAAAGAAAGAAGGTATTTCTGGATCCCTACAGTTTTGGAAACATGATTGTTTACTCAAAGGAGCTTGCAAAGAAAAGCGTCTGGACTTCTTTAGGTTACTTGAAGACGTTTCACCTCTCATCCGAGAGGCTTCTTCAGTTCTAAGGTCAAATGGTGGAGAGTCCCAGATATAACCCTGGTGGGAGTGTCCCCCACAGAGGGACAAAAGGACCCCCTGATGATCCTCTAATCGCCTGAGCCAAGGTGTGGAACTGGGTGTGGGTCCCAATCAGCCAGAGTTTCGTGTGAGTTCATTGTGAAACCTGGCCCCACCTTATCATGCGAATTCCTGAGGTCAGATGGCCCAGGGTGTGAGTGGGCCTTAAGGCGTCTGGGAAGGGATCTCAAAACTGGATTATAGATGGCAGAGAGTTGGTGTCGTAAACCACCGCCTCTGTTCAAAGATGGTCGCTCACAGTGGACATAGATGGCTTCTTTCACTCCTCTTTCAAACCATCTGTCCTCTCTGTCCAAAATGTGAACATTGGCATCCTCGAAAGAGTGTCCTTTATCCTTAAGATGCAGATGGACAGCTGAATCTTGTCAGGCTTGTCAGGCTCTTGGGAACAACTCTGGTTTGTCTGCATCTTAGGTTGAAACGGAGATGGTTCCTATAATCCGCTAGTTTCCTTGATTCCCTTTCATACTCCCGCACCAGTTGAAGGGTGTTCCTCCCAAAATGTACGGCAATATGTCTCCACAGGACAAGATTCAGCTGTCCATCTGCATCTTAAGGATAAAGGACACTCTTTCGAGGATGCCAATGTTCACATTTTGGACAGAGAGGACAGATGGTTTGAAAGAGGAGTGAAAGAAGCCATCTATGTCCACTGTGAGCGACCATCTTTGAACAGAGGCGGTGGTTTACGACACCAACTCTCTGCCATCTATAATCCAGTTTTGAGATCCCTTCCCAGATGCCTTAAGGCCCACTCACACCCTGGGCCATCTGACCTCAGGAATTCGCATGATAAGGTGGGGCCAGGTTTCACAATGAACTCACACGAAACTCTGGCTGATTGGGACCCACACCCAGTTCCACACCTTGGCTCAGGCGATTAGAGGATCATCAGGGGGTCCTTTTGTCCCTCTGTGGGGGACACTCCCACCAGGGTTATATCTGGGACTCTCCACCATTTGACCTTAGAACTGAAGAAGCCTCTCGGATGAGAGGTGAAACGTCTTCAAGTAACCTAAAGAAGTCCAGACGCTTTTCTTTGCAAGCTCCTTTGACTACGATGACCTGGATGACTGAGAACCTTCACAGACATGATTGTTTACTGGTACCAATTTCACACCCGTGCCAAAAACTGGTATCAGAAGGCTTTTAACATAAAATTAGCTTAGCAAGAAGACTGGAAGGTAAAATATAATTATTTAAAAAAAATAAACCCAGTAATGACTCCAAACACCTCCACACATCCTGTGTTGAATTTTTGCTCATTGTTAGCTAAACAGAGCAGAAACGGCTAATCTGATCCTTTAAGGAATCTGGCCTAATATCTTGCTAGCGTTCTAGCAAGATTACAGTCTTTGCTATAAAATGCAACATAACCCACTACAATTTAATTTAAAAAAAATTCTAGAGATAATGTAGTAACTAGCTTCAAATGTGTTTGTAGAGGCATTTTTGAACTTTAATTAGGGGCAGGCAATTAGCTTTCCTTCTCTGGTAGTTTTTATGCTAAGCTAGGCTCCAACTCTGTAATTAATAAAACATTTTTTCCAACCTCACTCTTGGAAACTGAAGAAAGTGTATTTCCTAAATTACTGGAACATTACTATTCTTCCCATAATTCCCCTGAAAACTTTGGGTTCGTTTAAAAAAAACGTTTGAATCCTTTTCATCAAAGTTTTAGCTCAGATTTCACAATAATGTCAGTTCGACTGCTGGCTGTGAAATGCCAATCAGATTCTGTCAGGAACAGCCGCCCCTGGTCTTTGTTTAAATTAAATCACATGAATGTCTCCAAGTTAATGCTGTTAAGGTTGATTGATACCTAAATACTATTTAATTATTAGAATGAGCTGATCATATAAACCTAATGAAGTGACAACATGCGTTTTCTCCTCCGTGTATATGAGGAATGTAATGAAGTTTGGAAGTGGCCCACATCAAGTTACAACACTCCTGACAAGCAGCCATCAATAATGTAGCATCTGTGAGCTGACAACAAAGGAAACCCATCTGTCAGCAGAGAAGGGAAAAGAAATGGAGAAGCTGGTATATAAGTGGTACAACACAGGCGGCCACTTTCACTGTTCTAATGTGCAAAGAGCTCTTTTCCTGACAGCAGTATTGTCCTGAGCACTGAAGTTTAAATGGGACTGTATGTACCGTTGTGTTTGATGTACACACAAGAAATAAAAACAAGCTTTATTATCCAGGATTCAACAGCTTTTATTTCAAATGACTCACTTGTAAAACAGGCATCAGAAAAAAAGGGAGAAAAGAAAGTAAAAGATCTCAAAAAGATAAAACCATATTTTTAGAGTCATTAAACAAAGATGATCACAGAAAATTTCCTGTATATTTACAGTTTTAATGCATAAAACACATCTTTTTCCCTGTACTAGGCACCAGAAAATGTAAACACACTGGAAATAAACCTGGATGACATTAAGTTATTAAGAATATGTTGTTATACACGTTCTCCCACAGAGTGCTACAGTTATTGCATGGCAGAGGGACCCTGTACAGACACGAATCTCTGCATCGGCGTTCGGCAGTGTGATCTGAAGAACTGAAGAGTAATGATGATGTAATGATGAACCCATCAAGGATTTTCATACAGGTCCACTTTAATCTTCCACTGTTCAGTCCCATTCCCGCTGCCAATCTAGCCCTCTGATTGGTCATCCAGGTTTATTTGCTGCAGACTAACTGTGCTTTTCTTGTACTACACACAACAAAACATCACACAGCGAATGGCGGAACGTACGGTTACAGCATCATACATGGAAGGACAAGTATTTTGGGTGTCACACAGGTCCAGAATTTCAAATAAAAAGACAGATTTCCAACTCAGTAGTTGGGACCAAACTGCCAGTTCTTCTATATTTACCACTCAACAAAAATCTGAGACGCAGAATCACAATCAACCACTGATACAGTACCTGCTCTGCTATTTAAAGTTTAGTTAAGACATACTGCTGTGATCCCAGGATTCCCGTGGTGATTTAATTTCCCTCAAGGCGCATGGGAGAGGGTGCACACTTCAACAACAAGTAATATTTTAACTGGGTTGGAGCCCAGTCTGCACTAAATCTAACTCGTTTGGTTTTAAAACACTTCAAAACATCACAGCGAGGCTACCAAAGGCACCCAGGGGACTGCGGGACCGCCCAGCAATTACTGAGACTTAAAGGGAATGTTTGACATTTGAAGGTTTGTGTTGTTTTTTTAATGCAGCCATCAATTTGAGTAACATGGACAAGTTTACTTTCGGTTGACAAAGTATACTGCATAATGAGATGTGTCTCTACACACGTATGTGTGTTTGTGTGTATAAATACATATAACGATGAAAGACATGTCAAACAAAGCATCGGCTTTGTTAAGCATTAGCTCTTTTAAATAACTACGCTAACTGTGCTAATGGCTTCTGTTTGTTAAAGAGGTGTATGCTCACGGTACTCAAGATGAAAGAGTGCAGTTATTGCAGTCTGTCCCTGTCATGTCGCTAGATAACTAAGCAGATGAGTCGGTGACCAGTTCCAGAAAATTCTTTTAGCTAGCACCAGTAGGTTAAGATTGCCCTAGCGCTATGTAGCAACTAGCTGAACGGAAAGATTTGAAACAGTTTTAAAAAGTCAAAAATAAAAATAAAAACTGAAAACTAATCTAATCAACACACATTGATGTTTGTCTGACATATAAGCGGATATGTAATAAGGATAAGCTAAGGGTCGAGTAACTCTGGCACCTTAATTGTGAATCAATTGCCGAGCAGCTAACAACAAACAATAACGCAAAGTCTAGAAATCAGGAAACCTGTGATAATATATTTACATTTACAGTGTGAACTGTTTGAATTGCGATACATTGGAGATTTTGCTTAACTTTAGAGAGACTTCAGTTGGTTTGTTTTGGTTGTTTTGGTTGTTTTTGAACAGTACCAGATTAGCATATCCGCATATCGTCTGCTAAATTAAGCTAATTGCATCTTAGCTTCAAGCTTTACAGCAAACATTAAGTTTTTTCTTCTTTTTTTTTTCAAGAAAATATGTACTTATATATTTAAACCTGTGTATGTGTGGGGGAAACAGTAGTTTTAGATTATATGTCAGCAAGCCCAAGCATAACATATTTTATTTCTCTAACTTTAAAATATTATTATATAATTATATAATACTTTATAAAAAAAAATGTATTACTATCAAAACAAAAACCATAAAATAGAAAACAAAATGGAACAATTTATGCTATTTAATTGTTTATTTTTAAAAAAAGTCTACCATAAACATAGAGATTTATTATGAACCTTGGGCAAGTGGTTTCCCAACTGAAAACCACTGGTGTAAGTCATCAGTACACTGTCTGCTGTGGGAATAAGCTGAACCCGCAGAGACTGTAACAAGACAGCTTGACTTCACAAGTTTCAAAGGGAAAATGGTTGAACTGTTTGATCATTAGTGCAAAAATAAAAGTAACACCTACTGTATTAGCAGGTCAGCGAGACCTCTTTTTTTTTTTTTTAGCAGAGGCTAAAAAAACCTTGAACCAAAGTTTTTCTGAGCTGAAGCATTGACCTCTCTCCCCTGAAAAAACCCAGGAGATTCACTTTTTTTTTCACATAAATACAGTACTGCTTGGATGATTATCTGCTACGAGGCTGTGCTTGCCCTAAAGGAGCCGGGGGGGGGGGGGGGGGGGGGGGGGGAGGAAGAGGGACCATTACAATATACAGTGCAGAAAGTAGGGAGGGGACAGGTAGCATAGACCAACCACAAGACAGCCATATCTACTGCAGATACTGAGAGACTACTCACTAACTATCCAGTTTGGTAATGATATCATCGTAGTATTACAGACACTTGGAGTTTTTGCTCCAGCAGCTTTGTTACATCTCTTTTGTTTTCTTTGTCTTTTTCCGACAACAACAAAAAGGAAATCAGAAAAGAAAAGGAAGTCAACTATAGACGCAACATAGCGGTTGCCGGGTTTTTTTTCGTTTTGTTTTTTACTGCTCCAATCCATTGTGATGTCATCTTGGCCCTCTAAAGGAACTGCGGTGAAGGTGTGTTGGGGCACACGGACTGTCCTTGCTGTATATAATCAGAGCTGTAGGGACATGGATTGGTTGGAAAATACGGGTGTTTTCTTGCCATGTCACTGCCCTCCACTCCCCACCCCACCACCTCATCCTCTGGACCCCATCCTCGTCACTTCCACAGCTGAGTGCTGAGGGTCTGGCCTGAAGGATGTTCTGATGGAGTTGCGGGCCAACCGGCCCCAGGGGTGCCTGATTGGCTGGAAGCAGCTGGCGCAGGCCCTCCACCACTCAGAGCCATGCCTGACATCTGCTGGGTCATCTGAGATAGAAAACAGAGGAGAAAAGTTACTGTTTGAGTTCATCAGAGCAAACACAGAGTTATTCTGTCATTTCAGAGCCTGGAGGTGGGTGTTGGGGTTTCTCCATCCTTTAACTCCACTTCCTGGCTTATTTCCAACCCTCTTTAACTTCCCCTCTGTTCCTAAATGCTCCCTGCCCTCTCTCCTCTCTTTTCACAATCCCTCACCCTCTTCCACATCCCTAACTCACTCCCCTTCACCCCCTTCTTCCCTCCATTCGGTCTTATCTATTATGAATGTGCTTTGGTGCAGTGCTGCTCACTTATCTGGTCATCAGAGAGCTGAGAGCGTGTGTGTAGGTACTGTGTGTGTGTGTAGTAATGCATGTGTGTCAGCTAACCAAGCACTCATCAGCTCACCGTTCCATCTTCTGCACAAAATGTGCGTGTGCACACACACACACACGCACACACACACACACACACACACACACTTTCATGCACTGTACAGCTGCGTTAGAGCGGACTACTGACTTCCATACACTGGGGTGAGGGCACTTTGGTCATCACATTTTAGACAGAACTTCAAAGGGAGGTTTCAGACTTTCAGTCAGCTTCATGTTTGGACTTTGTTACGGGTAGTAAGAAAGGAGTGAATGTAATAGGTTAATAAAAGACAACTATATAAAACCAACAAACCCAAAGCATCTCAGAGGCAATTTATGTTCGCTGAATAATCTCAGTTGTAAAATGTAACCTCATACGCCAGGGTTCAGAGAGCATAAGAAGATTCAGATATAACACTTTAACACCTCTTAATACCACTGGGGTTGGACACTATGGACAATGCTTTATTTTTCGTTTTTTATATATTATCATATGATCTCTAAGTTATTTTTCATCCTTACACATAACTTAGTTTATGGACATCTATGGTTTGATTTCTTTGCATGTGTGGATTGGATCGGTTGCTACAGACATCTGCTGAGAATTTCATGTCAATAATATATTTACTTAGAAAATTAGTGATGTGTTCAATACTTATTTTACCGCTGTATATATTCAGAAACACACTTCTAAATATATGAGTTATGACTTCTGCTGCAACACATCTGTTTTTACTACCAACCACTGCTGGCCGACCCCTTTAGGACCACAACTTACTGATGGATGATTGCTTTTCAATCAACAAACTCTCTGGATTCCTCCATCAGCTGATGTGATCCAAATGCACAGTGGCTGGATAAATGGCTAAATAATGGATCCTGACCACCCTCTGCACGTATTCAACACACTGCTTCAAATTCAAATGTAAGAAGGACTTCATTTCATATTTTTGGATTTAGAATGTGATTAATTGAATTCCTTTTTCTCTGTTTCTATTTTTTTTCTTTTTTTTTTTTTACATTTTTAAGCACATCTGTTGGGATTATTTTTGCATATTTTTACATATTTATTTTTGGCCTTCAGGCTTCTTCTGGGCATATACTCTACTAGATAAGCTACTGTGGTGCCCTGCACTCCCCGCTTTAAACCCTAAGACACTTTTTTAAAAGGGTGAATCTATTCATGAGGCCAAAAACAGGCTGTAAACATTTCCATTTCATGGCTCAGCTTAGGCATTTTAACATGCGACTCTATGGGAACTGACTCAGTTTGGAGCCTCGAGTGGCCATTACATGAACTGTAGTTTTTGGTACTTGCAAATTTTATTTTTTCATTTTATTTAATTTCAGTTGCACCACATGAACTTTGTCTTTTGTATTATTACAGTTTATATATTTTGAATTAAATGATAAGGACTGATAATGAGAACTTGTAATTATTAATGTTCTCCCATTTTTGTTAACCAATAAGTAGCTAGCAACAGTGGCATGGGGACAGACAAAGGCAAGAAGGGAACAGTTTGACATCAATAAAATGCTCAAAAACATGTTTAGAAAAACAGAGCGAAGCGATGAGAGGATTGCTGTGGGGGATGTGGCAGTCCTGAAGACATTAAGAGGGAGAACAGGTGTTGTTGCACCATCATGAAACATTTCTGTGCCAAAAACCCCCGAAAAAAAAGTCAAGGTAAATCCCTACATGCTGCCAACACATATGGAAAAGATATATATATATAAACCTTATAAAGTTTGTATCTGTCTTGTGTGAAACTTGTATGAAAAGCATACAAGAGTGAAAACAGATATAAAATCCCTTGAAAAATTATATAAATGAAACTTGTATGTTTTGGATACTTACTAAAACAGTATATGAAAGTAATGAGAAAGTGGCCACTTTCATGAGTAAATCATATAAGCCTTACATGATTCACTATATGAAGTAAGCCAAATCTTATGCAAGTCTTTTATAAGTTTTTACTATTTCTTTTCCATATGGGAATGCTGTGCAGAAAAACTGAAAAATCATGCAATGAGGATATAGTGAAGAAAATATTAACAGTGAACTGAGCTGATCTGAAATTCTATTTTTGTAACTTCTGTGTCATATTTAAAAATTCATTCAGATTTAGCCATTGTGATCTAGGCTGAATAAAACCAACCTGAATCGCTTCATGAATCATCTGTCAGGCCCTGAAAACTCATTCACATGAAAGCTGGTTCTCTTGAATCCTTTCTGGACGAGACAAAAGCATGAATGTCTTTGTGGACTGAGCTGTTCTTTTTAGGCGTCCACTGTATTTCATGACTGCCTGCTCTGAACATTGGATAGAAATATACATTGGGGACTTCACTGATACAATCTGAAGTACCAGTGAAGTAAAACATTATGCAACTGTAGTAAATACATCCTTTTAGGTTGTGACCACAGAAAGTATTCAATAGATGAACTTCAGGCTCCGTAAAGACGAGTCAATATGGGGCGTCTTTTCCTGGTAATGGTTCACGGGGGTATGATTTCTGTGTAAAATGTAATATTTCCTCTTTCGATTTAGAAAACCAGATTGCTCTAATAAATGACTAATATAAAGAAAGAAAGATGCATTTAAGAGACCATGGGAAGAAAAGATTAATGTAGACACAGTAATGCAGTTACAGCAAAAGCACAAGTGTATCTAAACACATAAAGGGGGATTGCTGCTGGTGTCTGTTTCACATCTTTCCCTGGACAGACAATTTTTCACGTCCAATTTAATTTTGTTCTATCAGATGAACCCTTACTGTGCTTCCACTTTATAGACTGCAATCACCTGCACCAGTTAAGTACGAGTTTAATAATCTAAGAGCGTTTCTGTCAGGGATGTGATTAGAAGTCACCGAAACTCTCTGAATGTTGGACTAATCTTGGAAGCACTCACTTCACCGAAAGGAAATCCTACAGCAGATGCTCCTTCAGTAACATTAGCTCTATGAATGGCCATGAAGTGGGTCACTACAACATTAATGAAGGATTCTACAATAATATACAGGCATGTGAAAAATACTGTTTTGAAACAATTTAGGCAAAACCACATCAACTGCCAAGGAAGGTGGTGCAGGGGTAATGATTTGAGCCACGGGACTTGGGAACCTCGCAGCGATTGAGTTGACCACAAACTCCTCTGTATACCAAAGTATTCTAGAGTCAAAATGTGAGGCCCAAATTGGGTCATGCAACAGGTGAAAGATCCCGAAACAGCAGAAAATCTACAACAGAATCACTGAAAAAGTATAGGTGTTGAAGGTGTTGCAGTGGCCCAGTCAAAGTCCAGACCTCCGCCTGATTAAAATGCTGTGGCTGGACATGTGAATTCATGTTATGAGATTCTTACAAAACAAACAGGATGAAAATGATAAAATGATGGTTCCAAATGAGATAATCACAGTTGTGGACAACATCAACAGAACAATGGGTTGCGCCCATACAGTTTATGCAACAAAGCTTTGTTAGCCTCACCCTCCTGAGACCCAGCACATTCATCATGTCCTCTGCAGTGGGAAAATCTGAAAGATACTTTTTTCCCTTGGGTCTCAGGAGGTTAGATAGTGAGTCTTAACTTTTCACCTTCTTGTCCAAATAAGGTTGATTGCAGCTCCAAGAAAGACACTATCACTGAGGCTTCAAATTGGGAAGCCAAGAAACCAGTGGATGGCATCATGGTGGCTATGACCATCTGTTATATACAGTCTATGGTATTATTATGTAATTTCATTCCAAATTGGCTGGAAAAAGGTAATAACCAATGATCAAGTCACACAAATCATCAAATTTCATTCTGCATTCTAAGTGGTATTAAAAGATCCTAAATCAAAGGTTATATACTAAGTAATGTACTGTTCTGGGCAGAATTAGGAACAAAGGAATAAAGTGACAGAATAAAAGAAAAAAAACCCTCATATTATTATACAGTAACCCTGGTTATAAAAAAGATTGAATAGCTGATTAAAGCTGCACCTCTTGGGCTTTTACTACATTGGTGAGGTTATTACTGCACCGAGCTCCACACAGAATTGGGGAACAGATCTAAGTGTGAATCTATATATTCACAGCAACTGGAGTGGGCAAAAAGCTAAATGTTAATCATCATTCTGACTGCACTTTAATACAGAGATTTATATTTCTTCCTGTTACCTGGCCCATATTCCACTGTCCTTGCTGCATGCTGTACATGTTCTGTCCTTGGTTGGCAGGCATCGCACCCTGCTGCATGCTCATGTAGCCCCCATTTGGCAGTGCCATGCCAGACACCCCAGCCCCCATCATGGTGGTGGTGGGTGGGATACTTCCAGCCACTGCTGTGGCGTAGCCCTGGGGAGTGAACTGCATCTGAGGCTGGCCCATGTACACACTGCCTGCAATACAAGACAACAGAATAGAATCAAGCGTACATTTAACTGAAAGTGCAAACTTTGCTTTCAAATTCAAATTTAAGAATCTTCAGGAAGTCAAACATCCCAAATTACAATCAATAAAACAAACAAATGTACTAGCACTCATCCTGTAAAGATGTTGAGAAACAGTAAAATCATAAAAACAAACGGGGAATGCACAAAGAACAGTGAGGTGAAGAGCTGCAGGTGATATCCTCTGACTGGGATTTCATTGAAGAGTGACATCTCTAACAGGTCACCAGTGCTGCATTCAGTGTGTGGCAAGAAGACGGATGATAATAGGGAAAGGCAGATTCTTGACATTTTTATTAAAAAATGATGACCTAAAGACCTTCTCAGAGCCAATGACCCACTAGCTGCTCTTGCATTGCCCAAATGCCATCAGCAATGCACTGGGTCACCATGAAAAAGTGACAAAAAGCTCAGGTGCAACTTGAGGCAGATGAGATGTGTAGTTTGAGGACCTTTGAATTTTGTCTGTTTTTTGAAGACAATGTTGTTAAATTGGCTTTGTGGGACAATGACCTTCAGTTGGTACTAAGGAGGTTTTCAGCAGTGGTTGAAATAGCTGTAATGTCAGCATTTCATATTCTAAAGATACAGTGTCTTTCCTAAAAACATTGCTTCCTGCAGGCTGGCACTAAGTTGCCAAGCTTTTACTGCAGCCACCTTCAGTGGTTTTTCTGTGGGTCTCTCTGCCTTCAGTAACTGAAAGTATGCTCTTATGGACTGACATCAGATGACTGCACTGTATTAATGAATATACACTTTCTTTCCTTGAAAAACTGAGTTGCTATAGCAATATGTTTTGGGTCATTTTCAGTGAAGTGGTTGACTTTGTCACCTCACTGCAAGGTACTTGCAGTATATAGAATAAAGTCCTGTATGCCTGTATGGTGGGAAATCACACAAACTGGTTACTGTGCAAGTACAAAAACAATTTCCATTTGTGCTATGAAGCTGTATCCAATCAGTTTTGAAGCATTTGGCTCAATCTGAGCTCATGAGTTCATCCTTCTACTTCTGTCGTTTACATCATTAATAAATAGAAACTTGGTTCTACCATGTTCGACAGATGAGTTTCCTCCCTACTGTGGCTGGACTCTTTCTCAGGGCTGGACTCTCTCTTTCTCAAAACTGGGGACCGAAAGTTATGTTCCAACTATAGGTTGATCACATTCATTATTCTCCCTGGGAAAGTCTGTGCCAGAGTACTGGAATGGAGAATCCTTCCATTACTTGAACTTCAGATCCAGGAGGAATAATGCGGTACTGGTCTACATGTGTTTTGTTTACTTCAAAGGCTTCAATTGGGGGGTTCTTTGGGAAAATGGGGTATTTGGTCCATTGTAAATGCCAATTTGGTACCTGTGCAACCACAGCAAGAGCCTAGTCTAAATTGCCAGCATTTAATGTGGCTCATTTACAGTAGGTGTTTGATTCTGCCAAGGCTGCCTTTAATCACCGATTCTGTTCATAGTTTTAATGAACAGAATATCTAGGTGTAGCCAGGTGTTGGAGCGTCTACACTTTGGTGGCTTCAACATTTCATCTTTGCTTTTAAAAGATGATGTTCTATTTTGTTGCCTTCATTAGGTTGTGTTGTAGGTTTGCAGCCAGGTGTGAAGAAACTGGAAAGAGAATCACCTTGATTCTCTGCCAGAAAACAGGGAAGTGCACACTACAGGTTTTGAGTTGCTGCCCCAATTGGAGTAGTTTAAGTATCTCAGGATCTTATACTTCCAAGTAGATCTTGTAGTTGGTCAGGGAAGAGTGGAGTGGGAGATTGACAGACAGATTGAACCAATGTCTGATGCATGATAAGGTGAGTAGCTTGGTCATTCAAAAGTAGAGCTGCTGGTGATCCACAGTGATTATGTCTCCTAGGTGAGATGTTTTGGGCATGTCCTACGAAGAGGAGACCCCCAGGCCTCACTTTAGGCTGAAACAATCCTTGGATACAGGATAAGACATCCACAGTTAGCTCATTTAAACCAGGTGATGAGGCTCAAGCTTCCTGTGTGACTTCCACTGGATGTTTTCCAGGAAAAGAGATCCTGACCTCTTACCAGTTACATAGTTCACCCGGTATGGGAACACTTCATAACCTCACAAGAAGAAACAGAACAGGTTGTTGGGGAGAAGGACATCTGCAGAGTTAGCCTGATACCACCAGGCAGGCAAAAACAAACTATTTTTGCCTGCCTCCCTGCTTTGCTCTGTGCATGTACAAAATGAGAGACTTTCCTCTCATATTATAATATATCCTCTTTAGCACAAGTCATAATGCCTCACAGGTTTTAGTCTTTAGCTGTTATAAAGCCAAAAGCATCAGTACAGATCCATGGACAAATAGCTAATCCACAGATCACTGACGAAGCAATGTTTTTTGGCCTTCTGTATATTCTGACATTCTGATCACCTCATTGTTGGCTGCACTTAGAGCCTTTCCATTGCAGCATGGATAAGTGCACACAGTCCCGTGCACACATACAGTGCATGCAGGATGAAAGTCTGATTTTTGAGCATTAGCCTGGCAAGGTTCTTTTGGCTTTGATCTCAATCTGCATTTATTTGGATTCAGAGAGGACAATACGCAGAAAGCCCTTCATTCCATTCCTAATCCCTGATACATCAGTGTAAACATGGAACACTATAATCAATGCATGTGCCTGCTGTAAAAATCTGCTGCCTGTTTTCTCCCACCAAGCAGAAAACATGCAGCACTAATGCTTTCCCACACAGGCTGATGGATGATGTATGTGTGAACGTCCGCCTACCTATACATCCTCACACAGGCGCTCATGCACACTCTCCTGACACTTCAGTCTTTACACATAATAACTGTGAGATGAAAGCGAACCTGCAGACACTTCGCTATTTTTACTGCTGCACTGGGACCCTAGTAAATGCAGTGTGAACTAGACGTTCCTGCTTTTCAGCACGCTGACCTTTCATCTTTACTCTCCTACGTTTTTATGATGCATCTTCCCTCTAACATGCATGTGTGTGTGTACAACATTGCCTAGGTGTGCATCTGTTTGTGTGTAAACACCTAGGTCTGAGTCTGCAGCCTTGTATTTATAACCTGCACGTCTTTGCCAGCTTACGAGACGCCGTGTATGTGTAATGTTTGTTTACGCGCTACATTCACAAGACATTTCTACTGCGAGGAACCTTTAAGTCCTTTTTGAACACATGTCCTTCAGCTTGCACATTAAAAAAATGAATTACATTAAGAGCATCTTTGAGTGCCGGTTTAAGTTACAGGTTGAGCAGGCAGCTGTATTCAGCCAGGCTGGACTTCTTTACGTTTCCTTGAACATGTTTCACCTCTCAATCGAGAAGCTTCTTTAAAAGTGCATATTACTCCCACATTAGGTTCATTGGCTTCACTAGCTAATTCTAGTCTTGGGGAAAAAGCATGGGGTTGTCTTCAAATACAAAGTTCTGAATCATTGCACCACTTGATATTTTAAAGATCTCATAGATCGTCCCACTTCAGCACGCCACTCTCAGACTGCAGCAGCACTTCAACTTCATAAAGTTCCTAAAAGTAAAATGGGAGGCAGCGTCTTCAGCTGTCAGGCTTGGAACAGCTCCCAGCTTGGGTTCAGAGTCAAACACCATCCATTTTTAAAATTATTAATCAATCTTTAAGATTAAGTTTGATTAATTAAAACCATGCCCTAGTTTTCTGCTTCAATCAAAGGCTGCTGTGGGACTTCCCTTGATCCCATGATCCACTGAGCGTTTTCTTCTCCCATTTCCTCTTTTACATGCCACTAGTACATGTCAGTGACTACTGTCTACTTTCTCCCACAATCTGCATCTAATCTTGTTTATTTTTTAAGCTCTTTGTTCGTCTGTTTCCCTCTTGTCTTCTAAATGTTCTGATGTTCGAGCCTCATTCAGGAGGTCTCTGTTTTAGCAATCAAATGAGAGAACTTCATTGATTGCTGAGTTCTCTCTCTGACACTGTGATGCCTTTACCATATAGTGTTTTGAGATGACTGCTGTTGTGAAATGGGACTATATAAATATAACTGAATTGAATGTAAATTGAATTTCAGTCCTCTGATCCACGAGTCCAGCAATGCATATAAATCGTAACTGCCGAGGTTCTTTGTGTGGGGCTATTACTGTAGCAGTAATATTTTCTGTTGAGTGTGTAACTGGATCTCAGTGTGTCTGTGTGTAATCAGATTGCTCAAAATGCATTTAAAGATTCCTTTACACATTTTCAGATCTGATTACATACAGACACATTAAGATACAGTTACACAACTCTCCAAATGCACTTGCCGGTACTTTTGCTACGATAACAGCTCCCACACCTCTTGCCTTAACAGTAACTATTTTCTGCAGTGGCAGCACGTAGTCATTAAAAATGTAGGCTCCGATTCTGGGGGTGATTCTCCAAAGAGGTCACAAGGTTCATGTGAGTGTCCAGAGATAAGAACAAAGCTAAGAACAGCATAATGTATAGCAAATTTTTGTGGAATGTGTATAGGTACCGTAAATTGTTTTGTAGCTTCCAAAAAAATACTTAAAACATCCAGGATTACGAAATCTTGCATCTTTTGTTTAACCTGATCAAATCATGATCTTAATTATTAAATTATTGTACTGATGAAGTCAGTGTCAGGAGCTAAAAAAAAAAGCAAAAAAAGATACTTTCTAGTTTCTGCAGAGTGAAGATACAAAAAAGCTGCCGTTTCATTAAGAGTTATAGAATGGTCCAAAAGGTTCTCAAGGTCCAAAAGTTCTTAATGCCATAAGTTTTCATTTTGTGTGCATCTGTAAAGGTGTCAGGCTATGAGCAAGTAAGAATTCTCTTGATTAATAGATCAGCTTTACCAGACAAACACACACATACACAATGTCAGCACAAAGTGAAGCTATGCAGGGTGTGAGTGAGCTCTCCACTTGTTTATGTTGTTTTCCACCAGTCTCCTTTTTCCATCTCTGAAATGTAGACCAAAAATAAACACAGCTTTTTGGCCAGGCTAAAATGTTCTCTTCGCACAAGCAGACACACTGCTGCCTTCATTTGCAGATTTCCAGCCACTTGCAGATCATTTTCCAAGCTATAAACGAATCATCAGCCTTTTAGTCCCCTTAAAACGTTGATATGATGAAGATGTTAGCAATAATTTGACACTTTATAGGTCAAACACAAAAGAAAAGTGCAATTTATTTCGAGTTTTGAGGCGCCACAGTGGTGAAGAGGTGCAAACTGTCACCTCATAACAAGAAGGGTCCTCGTTCAATCCTCCCGGTCTTCCTGGGGAGTAGGTTTCAGCTCATGGCCACAGAAACAATGGTGCAATGCATGCAATTAAATAAAGTTAAATAGCGAAAATAAAGTGAGGATTAGTTTTGTTCGGCGGCTCTTGAGAAGATTAAGAGCTTGAGAATCAATGCCAAGCTCACTGCTACACCATCTTTGTGGGTAACGTCCAACCCCATGTTTGAGTGCGGTGTGTTGCACAGTGTAGTTGTAAACAGTTTAGCCAAGACCACTGAAGTTACTGCTGTAATTTAGATTTGGAAGCAGGAAGACCCCCCCAGCACTGAACAGAACTGAAAGCCAGAACCTTTATTGAGCCTTGATTTGAGGTGGGTTGCCAAGTGGCTGGCACATGTGCAGCCCTAGTGGGAGAATATCAGCTGAGTATTGAAGATCAGCTTTTCTGCCAGGATTGAGCTTTGTCTCCTGTCTGAACTAACACCATGCTCGATCTTTCGTAGAATGGCTAATATGAAACCGATAATAAATGTGATTTTTTTAAACAAATTTTTAAGCTTTTGTGTCGACATAGTTCAGTTGAAAAAAGACACTCAAGCTCAGTAAACGAATGAGCCTGACCCAAAAGAGAAAAACGGGTCCATATAAGTGGCATGAAATCACAACTCCCTAGCAACAAACTGTCAATCTTTATTTTTTCCCTCTACCAGTCTTAGAAACACATCCTGCAAACTGTAAAAAGACCTACAAACTTGAGTGACTCTGCTTGAATTAAAAATGTGAGTTTGAGTCAATTGACCAAGCTGCTTTGACTTGATTAACAAAGGGTTAATAATAACTGCTGGCTGTTTGAGAGCATGTGTGTTACCTTGTCCTGGAGCAGGCTGTTGCTGGCTTTGTGGCTGACTGCCCACTGAGCTGCTTGCGTACAGGGACAGGATCGAGTCTTTAGATAAAAGCTTCTTCTCCTCTGCTTTCGCTGTGGTAGTGGTGGAGGTAGAGGAGGAAGAAGAGGAGGAGGTAGAGGGGTCCACCTGTGGAGTTGTTATACTGGAACCGGACTGTCAGACAGAAAGACACCGGGCAAGGAGAGAAACGTCATGAATATATAGACTTTCATCCAGACAGATTATTTCTCATACACTACAATCATGTAGTTGCTCTTGTCACCATACCCTAAAAATATACATGTAATGTAAATCTCAAAGTGTGACCGGAACCTTTATTCACCTAATCAGCAGAAAGAACCAGACCAGAGAAACAAAGCAGAAGAGCTTAGATTTGTTTTCTCACCTGTTTCTGTCTTAATTATTTTTATCTTTAACGTACATGAGAATAAACATGGTCATAGTTTCAGATGATAATGCCAACGTTTGTGTTAGACCCCAGTCACACTGGCAGAAACACAACACCACCAACACCAACCAACTTGCCATTTACTCTCTGAGCTGTAGGGGAAGTGTTACGAGTGTGACACAAAAACAGCAAAGGGAGAATATTTGCCTTCATATTAAGAGCTGCACCTGCAGGAAGGCACGACTTTTAATTTGAAGGAGAACGTTTTCAGTTTTCCATCGTGGTTACTGCCGCTTGTGTGTTGGCAAGTCTTTGCAGACAAGTCGACATCTTTCATGCAAACTACGGGCAGCTGGGCAATCTACCAGCATCCAAAACACTCACAATGAGTTTTTAAACCAGATTTTACCCAGTGATTGCTGGAAACCTTCAGCAACCATTTGCTAACCAGTCGGGGAATATGCATTTTTCTATGGTGACTAAGTTTTCTGGGAGTTACCAGCTAGTCTTTATTCCTTGTGTGAGTGGAGCTTTATTTTTTTTCACAGTGACTCCCACTTCCAGTCACTAAGTGATCCCTCTGAGCCAAAAACTCAGGATTCGATATTTTCTACTCTTGGCCGTGAGCAGAGAAGCCTTTCCCAACTATTGTGTAAAATCCTCTGCTAATGAGGGGCAGCCAATCAGAAGAAACTTGGCTTAAAGGAAGGGAAAAAGGGCCAAGGCCAAAGCAAAGAGGAATAAGATTTTATATTATGTCAAAGTACTTAAGTCCTCAGTCCAGTGTCGCCTCCTTTGCTGCTCTTTTCACTGTTGCTAAACTGCTTTGCAGAAATGCCAATTACTCACATTTCACACATTAATTGCCAACAAAATAGGAAATTGTTAGAAAGACATAACCTGAAGGAAGTGAAGATAAGAGAGCAAGTTCTCAAATAAACATGAGCAGCCATAAAATGGCTTTTACTGAATAAACAAAACAAAAAACAAATTAAAAATCAGAATATAACATTTTCTGCCCGTCAAACTGTGTGTTTGGCAGATTTGGACATATTCTCCTGCTTGCACTCATAATTATAAAATAAATCCAACAGGTTTGTGTCACTGAATACACAGCAGACTTGGAAATATATTTAGTCATACCTTTGGCTACTCAATGTGCCACAGAGAGAAAAGATGGCCAAGACAGGAAAAAGACTGATGTGAAGATGGAAGAAAAAAAAGGGTCTAAACAAAGGGCCGAAAAGCAAGAGTTAAATAAAGGACAAGAAAGGGGAGAAAAGAACGGAGGAGACAACATAGGAGAGAGAAGAGAGGAGCATTGTCAGTGTAAGTGAGACGGATGACATTAATTAGGCCGCTGCAAAGAGAGGAAGACGTGAACTGTTGGAGACAGGACACACGCACGCTGTTCCGCTCACATACACCTTTTCATTATAAAGAAAAAAACAAAACAAAAACAGCTTTCATGCACACACCCATTATGTTTAATGGATGGAGCTGACAAAAAAACAACACCTGCTTAAAAGCTCTGCTCAGGTGTGTGTGGGAATGTGTGTGTGTGTGTGTGTGTGTGTGTGTGTGTGTGTGTGTGTGTGTGTGTGTGTGTGTGTGTGTGTGTGTGTGTGTGTGTGTGTACACGTGTGAAGAGATGGGACAAAGACTGAAAATAGAAAGGGGGAAGGCGACAGACAGCATGAAGAAGATAAGGAGAGACAGTGTGATAAACAGCAGCTCCTGCAAGCCGCTCTGCAGTGAATAAGCACGCTGCAGTCAGTGTCACAAGCACACATCATATATTACACAAAGTTGCACACCACCCACACACAACACATAAAACACACACAGAAATGCAGGCACATGTGTTGTCCTCTGCTGCTTAGCAGGCAGCACTGCGCTCCTCCGTCTCTCCCTGCAGACTTCATCCGACCAGAGGAGGGAAGGCGGAGATGAGGTGGAGGGGGGAATGGAGAAGAAAATGTGGGGCAGGGGGAGCAAGATAGGAAAAAGGAAGGGGAAAAGCAAAAAGAGTGAAGGTGAAAGTAAAGGTAGGGGTGGAAAGAGGAGAGAAAAACAAAGTGAACACGGGTGAGCTGAAATGAGAAGCGGCAGGTGAGGATGGAGGAATAACAAGAGCAGAGGAGGTAAGATGGATGGCTAGTCATACCGAGAGACATAAACACACACACACACACACACACACACACACACACACACACACACACACACACACACACACACACACACACACACAGTTAAGGTGAGTCAGGTATTGAAGGGGGCAGGAGGAGCTTCCTATTAATAGTCATAGAACATTAGCATGAAGGAAGGTGAGAACACCTGATCTGCTTCATGTCAGCGAGCTATATAACATAACTCAGTCACGGAAGCTAAGTCTGTTTCCTGCTAAGCGTTTTGGGGTTTCTTTGCAAAGTTAAAAAGAATACATTTAATAGACTTCAAAATCTCCAGGCTGCAGTAATCGTCAGCCATTCAGCTCCCTTCTTTGGGAAAGTGCTATGGAAGCGGCGGCATGACTCAGACAGAGTCTGCAGGCTCTGAACCGCTGAGATAAGACCATCATCCAGGATGATTTGGGAAGGGAGCTGTAACATGTGGAGCATGTGGGACGTGAGCCAATTAAAGCAGCTGGCAGGTGGGGTGAGCTTTACCAAGCTGGCACTAACATTGGGTAACTAGCTTCTGATGTCTACTTGTTGATGCAGAGCTATAATAACGCCTTCTGACGATTTGTCTATTTGTTTTAGGAGTCACAACGACAGTAGACTGAGCACCATAAAGTTTTCAAATGCATCAATTAAAAAAAAAGTTTTTAGCATAATCAAGGCAAAATTAAAACTCACAAGCAATTTAAATACTGGTACGGGGTGTGCTTCCTGTAATCATTCCTACTGACAATAACAAATAAGGAGTCCTTTTCTAATGTACTTTTAAGGTCAGGGTCCTGTGCAAATTGTGGATGCACATATTAAACATGGCCACAGTTTCAGAGGATGAGATTAGCGTATGCACGAGTAACCAAGAGCTCCGGCTTCACACGCTTATGTGAGTAAAACAGAACAATAATATGATCACATCTCTTTTGCTGCGAGCCTCCCAATCTCCTGTTTTTGGGAAGCAGACGATCAGAGGAAAGTTGCCTGAAGGCAGAGGGGCTAAAACTGCCTGCTTAACACAAAGGACGACGTGAGGAGCTGCACCAAGACAAACAGGGTTACTCTAGTAGCCCGATTTCCAAGAATAAACACATGGAGCTGGAAATGAGAATGTGTCCTCTTTAGAGTATTTTATTTGGAAGGGATTTCTCTCTTCATAGCTTCAGTGACCATCACTTCCAGAGGGTACTAGAACCACAAAGACAAATGACATTACTAATGGCTGTATTGCAATAATAATAAGAGCTTGTTAATGGACAGAATGTCTGGGTTGGTTTGAGAGCTCTGTTTGGAATATGCACTGCTGTCCCACGTTCCTGTCGTGTTCGGGTCAAATCTGACCAATTTACAAATTTAAAAACTCATAAATATTGTGTTTTACATCCGGTTTACCTCAAGGCCTTATGACTCCTCCACACGCTGCACTTGAACATATAAAAGTGATGAGCACCTCTTTCGTTGAATTTTGAGTGTTTTAATCAACTTTGTTACATCTGTGGTGTTCTCGCCATAGAAAATGAATGGGAATCCACCCCCCCCCATCCCACCCCACTTTGACCTCTGACCCCCTGAATGACCACTGAACTGAATTTGGTGGTGAAAAATATTTCTAATGTTAATTTAAGAGTTGTTAAAAGAGATAGGTCACTTGTGACCGGAACACTAAAGTAAGGGGGTGGGGGTGCACACAACTGGAGGGTTAATCTGTTATACAATATTACATATCTTTTAGAATAAAAAAACCCAAAAACAAAACAAAAGAAATGAAAACTCATAATGAGGATCAGGAAAGGGAGTGTGCATCGGGATCTAGCAATTATATCTGGCCAACAGGCATGTAAACATGCCAGGCTGCTCAGTCTGCATGTGTAACTGCACACACCATCAAATAGAAGCCAGTGATGAATCAGTACAGTACAAATAACACTGCACTTTCAAAAAATCCTATCCTATCACCTAGACCACTTGCCAGATCACAGTTTAACACAGTTTGAAACAGTGGAGGAGAACAGGCGTGTGCCACAGAGGCACAAGTACAGAATTCCACGTAGTGATCAAAAATAGCAGCCACTATGCAGACGTGCAGGGGAAGATGGCCTTAAATGATGAAGTAAAGATGGTTGATATTTACAGACCCACTCCCTTAAATGTATTAGAGTCCCAGGCAGGCTGATAGGTTGCAGTCTTTCAAAACATCATCTTACTGTCAAGAGATGCGTTTGGGATGAGGTGATGCAAATAAGAGTGAGCATCCTTTAACTCAAAGATGTTTCTTTAAATTGCTGCCTCTTTTAGCTTAGAACAAAACAGCTTCCACTGGCCTTTCACTCGTTCCACCATCTGTGACTGCCAGACACTCCAGGAGAATTTGCTCTATTTGCACTGAAAGAACAGCAAAGCAGTCCAGAAGGCTTTTTTTGCCAGAGCTAGACAGGTGGCACACAATGTAAGAGATGCACCATTCTTGCTCTCTTTAAATGCAAAAGAAATTCATGCAGGAAATGTCACATGTGTATCGTCGTTCACAGTGGCAGTTCTAAATACACACACACACCATGCTCATAGTGTGTGAGGTGCTGCAGGGCTCCTAGCAGCATATTGTGTAATAGAAAGCCTCTTCAACAAGGCTCCTTTCTTTCTTTCTTTTTTTTTTTTTGCAATGTTGGTGTTGATGAGGGCAGCCAGAGCTCTGAATTACTGCTCTGACAGCCTTTTCCTCACTGTCACTATTCATAGACCTCTACAGCCAAACACACACACACACACACACTCGTGCTCACTACGGTTTTCCATCACTGCTTGAAATACTCATACACTCCCCTCTGATAGACCATCTGTGGCTTTAAAACCGTAATAGGCTGTGTGTGTGTGTGTGTGTGTGTGTGTGTGTGTGTGTGTGTGTGTGTGTGTGTGTGTGTGTGTTAATTTACTAAAAACAAAAGCTTGCCTTGGAGAAATTAGCCTACGAGTGTGCCAGAAAGGAAAAGAAAAACAAGCAGAGAAAGAAACAAAGGCAAAAATCGAGATCGCTGGTCACTGCTTCATTACCTCACTGCTCTCTGACTTCTCACCCTCTTTGTTGTACTCTCAACAAAATGCAGTTTGTCCGTTTGCCTGTCTAGCACTTCATCCCTTCCTCAGCAATCAACTACATTGCCTTCTGTTATTTACTTCAGACCCAGACCTCCATTCCTTCCTTGGATGTAATCATGAAACCCATGCATTTTACAAAGTTACCATTAAAGCCACAATGTTGAGGTGTCACAAAAATATTCAGGCGACGCATACTTTGATGCACATTTAGCATTAATGGGCTGTATGAATAGCTTTAAGTGAGTCATGGCAATCATTTCCTCATACAAAGAAAACAGAGGAGAACGTGATGTTTTTGCAGTGAATTATGGGAATTTAATGCATGAAAATGCCTTTTATTGTTACCTTTGAAGAGCAACGACACATATTCCTAATAAAGCTCTGTCACCTCGTTCCAATTCAGTAGCCTTGGTCTTAACTGAATGCCCATGTTTTCCTGGAGAGCGCATCCATGTTTGACCTCCTGACTTACACTGCAGTAATTCTGCAGTTTAAAGGCAGCAGAGGTTACTAGCCAAGAATCTCATTAATTCAAAGCTTTACAAGAGTAGCTGATTGGCTTTATTTTGAACACTAAGCTAAAATTATCTAAGCTGGAGGGTGAATGCTAACCTTTTTCCACTTGATAAGCGTTAACGTTGGGTTCCTAATTGCATGGCAGGATGCTGTAAACGGACCAAACTTCAGTCAGGAGAACAGCTGAGATAATTCATCCATAATACAAGGTTAGCCATTAATATACTGCTGCATGGGCTGGGCTGTAGATACATCATAAGGTTTTAAAAACTGAGCTTTAAAATGTGCTGCAGATGAATAGTGGTAATAAAACCCAGAGAGGCCGACAGTGATCACTGACCTTTTTTTAGGGGCTTGTTCAAGATAAACAGAACAAGATACAAAGCATTAAAATATGTTATATATAAAACAGCCTTAATAAATCCAGAGTAGTTTGGAAGCAGGGTTCATACGTCATCACTTAAAGACGGACAGCTTTAAGTAAAACAACTACTATATAATAACGAATAAAGACAAGATTCTAATTTAGAGGAATTTTGAGAATAACATAAATTTTCTGTTTGTGGTCCCTATTTTTGTTAAAAAAAAGAACACATTATGACATTTTTGCACCTACTTTGCCCACCTCGTCAGTGCTTTATGAGCAGACATGTTTCTCACATTCTCTCAGCTCAGTGCTTCAAATTTTTTCTATACCTCATGAAGGTTTTTATGGAGGTCATAGTAAAGTGACTATGAAAAGATGGTAGAAGATTATAATAAATATTATTTTTTGACTCTTTAAGTCTCTGTATCAGTATTCTTGTATTCCCCTGCTTTCACCTCCTGTTTCGTTTCGGTATTTGCTTTTCTTACGTGTCATCTGTTGCTTTACTTACTGTCTTTGTCTACCAGGACAGACTGGTAGACAAAGTCCACTACTGAAAAACACAATTTGGGGCTGAGTGAGGTCAATCTATGTTTAACCCTTCGTTTTCAGTATTATGAAGGTGGTTCACATCTTTTTGGGGGTACATCACCGTGATAACTCATGCTGTAGCTCTGGAGCTGGTTATTTTAAAGATTAGAGATCAGCAGGTTTGAGATCACAGCTAATCAATCAATTCTCTGGAAAATACTCACACTATTCCTAGAAGACACTAATTGTTTTTTAAGGGGGTCTAAAATATTTGTTGTAGTTCTAGATAATCTATAACTTGCCTTATAGTACAGGTGTTAAAGTGGACATGAAACACTGAATGTATCTTCCTGTTAAAAGGGAGTTTTTCCTTCCCACTGTTGCCAAAGCACTCGCTCATAGGGGGCCATATAAGTGTTGGGGTTTTCTCTGCTTCCCTCGTCTTACAACATAGAGCGCCTTGAGATAACTGTTGTTGTTATTTGGCGCTACATAAATACAATTGAATTGAAATTGAATCCAAACAACCTGCCTGCTTCATCAACATCAGCAACTTTATTTAACAGGCTCTTCTCTTGTTTCCTCCTGTTTGTTATTGATTCCTGCTGTCCACTTTTTATATTTTATTCCTGTACAGTTGGTGTGCAGCACCCACGATTTCCGTTGAACATGCACAATGACTATAAAGGGCTAAATATGTGGATTTTCTTAAACCTGGACATAAACTGTGCTTTTAAAGGCTGAAGATCAGATTTACTAAAACTATTTGATAAACAAATGTTTTGCTGTCATTTTTACTGCTTTTCAGCTTCAACTTGGGTGCCTTCCACATCTGTTTTATTAAGAAAGCAGCTCATTATGCAGTCAGATCATGGACAGAGCTTAACGCATCACTCCGCCAGAGCTCAGCTGCCATAGTTCAGAGGTGGAATTTCTATGAGATGCTATACTCAGAAAATCAAAGATAACGAAGCAAACGTGGTTTGATTTCGCCTGAGAAAACTGTTTAGTCCAAGAATTACAAGAGACTATAATACATTTGAGCTTTTAGGTACTTTCATGTTATTACTATTATGAGGGGAAAACAGTTTTAATGGGAAACAAAAATAACTCAGAGAAATCTTTTTCTCTCCTTGCTCTATCCCCCTTTCACTCCCCACCACATTACTTTGAGTTTTCCAAGTAAAAAATATCTCAAAACTGCATTTTTCAGACTCAGGCAGAGGTGAACGAGAGACAGAGGACAGGACGAGGAGAGAAAGTGTGTTTGTGTGAAAGGGAGAGCGAGCGCAAGAAGCTGCGGATAACACAAATCCTCCCCCTCCTACAAGGCTGTAATCGCATTTTTATAATTGACATATGCACAGATAGGCGAGCGCGCCCCGATGCCGGTTAATAGCTGCCAAAATCAGCGGGCTGCCGGCTTGCTCTTTCTTCATGGGCCTGACTAATCACAGCTGTAAAGCAATATCCGCCTGCCGAATCCAAAATTCATTCCTCAGTATGTCTGTGTGCATGTGTGAAAATCAGGGGATGTGTACTGACTGTGAAAACGGTGTTATTGTGTGTATGGCTCATATGTATAGGAGAGGAACGGAAATGAGCCGACGTGTGAGAGGTGGCGCTGCATATTGGTTTGTGTGTTTTCTCTCGGGAGTCTGAACCTGTTTATAGAAGACTGATGTGAGTGAGGAAGCATATGATAATATATATACTCATTATAGATCTAGAAGTGTGCAATAACAGGTAATGTCACAAGGTCATCTAAATCACATGTGTTTCTGTTTGAGGCTGGAACTTTCGTAGGACATTAGTTTTGCAGATTTGTTGCTGACAAAGAAACAAACGCCGTGACTCAATCATCACCAGGCCCTTCAACTAACCCATTAGAGCAGGGCGATATGACCAAAAATATTTATCACGATATACATTTGAAAATTTGCGATAACGATATGACTGACGATATTAATTGACACTAGACAAAATACTTTTCAACTCCACAACTTTATTAGTGCCAAAAGAAACCCCAAAACATCTATGTATTTCAACCTAAACAAGCAGCTGTTTTTTATGTGCATTAAAAATTTAACAGTGCAAAATTTCTTGCTGACAGTTTAACAAAAAGGCATTTCCAGTGGAAATTGGCCGACATATCCTCAGCATAACCATGTATAATATTCACAAAACTTAAAAGAGGTTATACACACACAATACGGTAATATTATGTTGAAGCACAGTACATATCACTCCGCGAGGCTCCGCCTACGATAGCCGTAATGCTCCGACAATCCATCAAGTGGTGCGGCTTCGTAGCTTAGCAAAGTCGTACTAAAACATTTGACAGATTTTCGAGCGCCGTGTACGACATAAAATCGTTTCGAGGTCAGTAAACACAACCAGAATTCATACATAAGGCACACGGGATTATAAGGGGCACTCTCGATTTTCAGAAAAATCAAAGGATTGATTTTAAGTGTGCTGAATTTTCCACAAAACACGGTAATAACAACGGCCCGCTAGCATGCTCTGCTAAAAATAGTGCTTTGTTGTGTATCTGACGGTTGAAAGCTAAACCAGTTCCACACTGAAGTTGCAGCATTTTTACAAACCAATTCTGCTTCATCCGTTTCATTCAACGATCCACTTTCACCCTCCTCATTCTCCGTTGCCGCCGGAACGCTTTTTCCGCCATGCGTGTATGAAAGCAAAGGCACAGCACATGCGCGTTTTACCCAAATTCTATCGCAATATTTCATTTTCCTATCGTTGCCCAACATTATACTAGTATTACAGTGAACGGTATGATATGGCCCAGCCCTATAACCCATGTTTCCATTTTTCAAGCGTCAGTGTTAGTTTGAGTGTTTGAGTTTTATTTACAAGCATTTTATGGCTACATTAAACCATTTTTTAAATATTATATTATAGAAATAAACAATGTTGTATTCATAACCGTACATAATTGTCTTCCAACAAATCGATACATTATCATAAACTTAAAATTAATCTATTAAAAACACAAAACTGCCACAGTGATCAAAATAGACACAATAGACTCTTTGCCTAATCATTTTATATACGTGGCTACAGACTGGCGCCACATACACTATGCTTCATAGGTTAGTTTAAATTTAAAGATCACAAATAGTTCCAACTATATTTAACATATTTCATCATCTCTTTCTCATCAAGTCTTTCACCTACACCACCACTGCTCTCTCTCCTCCCTTATTTGCAGCTCATCTTCCTCCTCAACTCAAACATATTCTCCTGATCTGCAGCCCTCACTTCTGTTCAGGGCTTCAGTTCAAGCTTATTTATTCCTGATATTGTTGCAATTACATATCGTCAGCAGACAGATGAACCTGCTGTCTCTGGACAGCTGACAACAAGACAGTGAAGCAATAACAGCTGGTTACAAGCTAATATTATGTTAGCTAGCTAATTTTAGGCTTGAGAGTCCTAAGAATCGCGCTTTCCCTCAGATGAATTCGTCCAACAATGTTAGATTCACTTCAGGGAAAACAGCAGCTAATAGAGGCTAGAAGCGGCTAGGGTGGGGATGAAGCAGAGCTAACTAAAAGAAAAGTTCAGGATACTCTTAACAAGTCAGCTCAGCATGGCTGTGATCAGATAGAAGTGAGTTTTCATCAAATCATATCTCATTTCACAGTTTAACAACTTCTTTCAAGATGCCTAAACAGACGCGGACACATACTGACACATCTTCATTTCGTAGTCAGGATTATGCACTTTAATTGGGCGGGCAAAGAAAACAGAATTCAGTTAATGCCAATCTGCAATCTACTGACATAAAGCGGTGAGATTTTACACATTGTATCTTGAAGTTCTACTTTCACTGGCATGATTCGCTGATCGGTTAGGTCAACGTGCTCTAACTCCAGGATGTCAAAACTGGTGTTCTCTTGATCTCCAAATGACGCACATGTCCTTTGGCATCTGTCTTAAAGCATTGGCAGCAGCAACACGTAATGAAAAAGTTACAATGTCCCCATTAAGAGGTTGAACTTCTATAAAACGCAAACACACAAATTTGAAACCTTCTGTCAGCACAAGCTAGAAATGCACAACCCTGACTCAATGGGTCTGTGCAGAGCTAATCTCTGTGCAGGCAGGTAGTTGCTCGCTGTCTTCGTTGTTAGATGCTTCATGACCATCTTTACTGGGACTACAACGCAATAAACTTCATAAAGAAGTCATCACACCCTGCGCACTCTCTCTTTGAATATCTGCCCTCTGGCAGACGATACAGGACATTACAAAACACACCGCTAGACTTTTGAACAGTTTTCACACAAAGACCATCACCACTTTAAAGGCTGCTGTGAGCTCACCTAAACAATGACTTAAGAATTACATTCACTTTATGTTCACAGCACATGTTAGCACACTGAAATTACTGACTGTGAGAAAAGTTTATTTTGTTCCATTTTTTTCTTTTCTCGTTTATTCTGTTATTACTTTTACTCTTTTATACTTTTCAAGGAGAACCATTTTTTAAGAGGTTGTGCAAGAAGCTTCACGTCTGTTGTACTGTGACAAATAAAGTAACCTTGAACTGTGAACAAAGGAAAGAGTGAAACACAATATAAATAATATCAAATCGAGTGGGAATCTTTGGACGTGTGTTACAGTGAGTCGGTGCCTTTAGTGAAACGTCAACAGTAACTCAAAGGTCAAACAGAGAAAAACAAAAACAGTGTCAGTTTTGATACTGTACTAAGGGAGACCATTAGTTTCAGCTATTACCATCAAAACGAGCTGCGCTTTGAGCTATAAAAGCAGCAAATACACATCAACTTTAACTGCCATTTCTAACATTACCAACTGGTCTTCTATTGGTTATAATAGGAATATAATTACTTTTTAGGCCTTTGCATATTATGGGGAAATTGTATTGGGAAAAATATTCAATGTTATTCACTGTTCTGTTGATTTGCCTAAATATTTGCAGATACATAGAGTGGTGCTGGCGGAAGGTTGACACATCCAGCTTAAGCAATTTTATTTTTGCTTCTTGAATTTGCTTGTTTCACTCACAGATGACCTACTTTCTTCCATCCGTCCATCTTTCTGCTACATTAGAGTCACGGCTGGGCCGGAACCAATCAAAGCTGTCAAAGGACAAGAGAAGGGACCGGACAATTCACCAGTCTATCTCAGGACTAACCGAGAGACACACAGACATGGAGAACATACGGACTGTATCTGATGTCCTGGCAAGGCCTGAGAGCAGACTATTTAACTTAAGGCATTAAAACTAACTTGGTTAAGGTAAGGTCATGCAGTACTTAGGGTATAGTTATAAATAACTATAGGTGATAATACCCTGCTCGTGCAGATGACCTACTGCCTTGTTTTCTGGGAGAAAAAAAAGTCTCCAATTACAAGCAAACCTTCACTCCAAAAGCAGACTCAATTATTGCCCACATACTGTGAGGTAACGGCATTTTTCTTTAAATGTTGCAGACAACATCAGTGAACATGTCTGACACAAACAGAACATTTCTTGGTAGAAAAAAACCCAAGTTTTAATTAAATCTGAAGAGAGAACAATGAAAAACATGATAATATACAGAACGTTAAAAAAAGATCCATTTTCTGAACAGAAAACTGTTACAGCAACAAAACACAACTGTTGAAATAATAGTCAAAAAAGAGAGTCTAGTGCCGTAGGCAGAGGGCCATGGGACAGCAGCCTGTTTGGTTCAAACAGCCAGTATCCAACACTCACTTGTAGTCTATGAAGTATTCAAAGCCCTTGAAAGATATCGCAGCTGATTCTTATCATTATTTAATCTTCCAAAAAGCATTAAAAAGTACAACAGATAAAGTCAATGCTACAGTACAAAAGCAACCTTATTGAAATCAGTACATTTTTTGAGACAAAATGAGTTTGTCCAACACATCTGTGACGTGACGTATGTGGGTGTATGTGCCAGCTAAACTCAGAGATGCCAATGTATAACAAGCGAGACCGATTAAGTGTCATATAAATCTAATATTAACACTAATAATAAAACAAAAACATCAACATTAATAGTAGTACACCAGTAAGTAAGAATTTACTTCTATGGTGCTTTTCAAGACAAGACAGCAGTTACAATGTGCTTTAGAGGCATAAATAAAAAAAACTTCTTTTTTTTTGCAGGTTTAAGTAGTTTCTTAAAGGATGAAACAGAGTCCAGAGTCAAGGGAGCAAAGAGCCTTGAAGTTTGAACTGCACAATTCTCCTTGTTATCAGATGGTTGCATGGGATAACAAGAACACCTCTATCTATCGACCTAAGGATCCGACTTGGTGAATAGGGGTGGAGTAGATTAACAAAATAAGTGGGGGCTTCACCTCATAGGGAATAAAGGTAAAAACCAAGGTTTTAAACTGACCCTAACTTTGACCTGGGAAGCTAGTGCAGACGATTAGTAGATGCCCCACTCGACCTCCTGAGCTACAGCCACCCCTATTATGAATGAGAGTTAAAAGCCTTAAAGACAAATAGAGGAGATTAACAGACATTTTAGACAGACAAGAAAATAGACTATTACAAAAATCCAAGCAGAATGAGATAAAGGCAAGACTGAGCACCTGCAGTTCATGTTTTGAGACAACAGTAAAAAATAAATAAATAAATAAATCAAAGATTCTATACATTAGCTTTCACAGTAAATGTGAAAGACCCCAGACATTGTCTAATTTAGGGAATAATGGTGTGTGAAGTGAGAGATTTTGTGTTGTCTGTGTTAAGCTGGGAAAGGTTATTTGCAATCCAACCATTGACTGCATTAAATCAATCAATTCATTGTTAATAATTTATCCAATTTGTAAGGATTCAAATGAGAGGTACAGTTAAATGTTGTCAGTGCACAAATGATAAGAAATGGTTTTAAAACTACTAATGAAATTAAAATAACAAGAAAGTTCAACCAGATCCTGGAACGCAACACGATGCAGCCACATCTGACCAAAGATTGACCACTGAGACTAAAAGTGTTCTATCAGCAAGCAATGAAGTGAACCACTCCAAGAGATGGACCTACGTACTACGTGGTGTTAAGATTTATTGATCCACAATGCTTGATAATTAGATCATTAATACTTATACATCGACAATTTTTAAAACTAAATTATACAGTCTAAAGTCTATATGAGTAGCACTCAGTGGCTGTTCAGTTATATATGGTATTGTAGCGTTCGACCCGATAAACATACGCTGGGGCGATTGTTTTGACAGCAAGGCTTTTTATTTAGAGATGTGGGTTTATTCACAGCCACTCCCGCTCTCTGCAACTGTCACGTCTGCTCCCTCTCCAACTGTCACTGTCAACATAAAAAGACACACAATCAGTGTCGGAACCCAGCACACCTGTCGACCCCGCCCCTGCACCGCCCCGGGAGCTCACTGTGTCACCCCTCCTCTGCAGCTGGCCAGAGACCACACCCACGCCACAGGTATATATATATATATATATATATATATGTATATATGGTATGTATGCAGACTGAAAGAAAAACCTACAGATACAACTCAGCGTAGCACTGAATGCATTATTTTAGCGAAAAAGAAAGTAAAAACATGAGATAAAAATGCCAAACAAAACTGAGTCCTGTTTACTTTCAATATGTTGCATCAAGGTAACAAAATACACTGTAAGCAGTATAGTGATGTACCGGGAAGAAAAGGAGCGTAAACCACAGCAGGAAAGAGACCTTTGAAGGATGAAAAGGAAGGATAAATAGAAACAGTGCTGTGTGTGCAGATTCAAGGAAAATATATTCTTGTGAGTGAATGAATGGTGAGCACCTGCGGAAAGAGAAGAAAATGGAAGTACAGCGGTGATGGGAGACATACGGAGGGGATAATAGAGCATAAAATCAGTTGGGGGAAAAAGGTCTAAGGTGTAAGCAAACAGAGGGCAAACTGTGGTTGGTGCGGAAGCGGGAACACAGTGTAGAGAAGAAACTAAAATAAGACTGCACCACTTGTATAACACTTATTGACTTATATCTTATGTAAATCTCACACACTGAGTCAATGACTGTTTCAGTTACAGATAAATACGACAGCTACAGTGTGTCAAATAACTGATTCGTGTAGCTTTCACTGCTCTGTTAATGGCTTTCATTAATTGCATTTGTACAGAAAATAAATTCTTAAGTTTACAGAGTAGCATTACACAGTGCCACCAGTCTCCAGGAATGTCACTGGGACATTGTTTTCTGGAATAATGAATATGTTGTTCATGTCTTCTCTATTAACTCTTTAATTAGAGATGGTAAATGGTAAATGGACTGGTTCTTATATAGCGCTTTTCTACTCTGTCCGAGCACTCAAAGCGCTTTATACAGCTAATTCATTCACCCAATCACACCCATTCACACAAGCACTTCTAAGTTTAAGTGCTGAGTATCTAACATTTGTACACATTCGCACTCCGATGGATGCATCGGAGAGCAACATGGGGTTAGTATCTTGCCCAAGGATATTTGGCATGCAGACTGGAGCAGCCGGGGATCAAACCACCGACCTTCTGGTTAGTGGCTGATGCGCTCTGCCACCTCTGCCACCTGAGCTACAGCCACCCCAAATGCTATTCAAGAAAAAAACTGAGACTATTAAGGAAACTAGAAAACCATCAATCCTGTTGGTCCTGGCTGATGAACAAAGGCA
Source organism: Neolamprologus multifasciatus (assembly GCF_963576455.1). NCBI lineage: Eukaryota > Metazoa > Chordata > Actinopteri > Cichliformes > Cichlidae > Neolamprologus > Neolamprologus multifasciatus. Next base: position 6,878,686 of record NC_140451.1, read on the forward strand.
GACATCTTTTAACTTTGTCTGACTGTCAGCTTTAAATTAACAGTTGCAATCAGATGTGGGGTTGGGTGTAGCTGTATGGATAACCTGAACAGCTACTCGAGGCTTTTGAGAAAATAATCAGCTCAAGTAATTTGGGTCAACTGGCCCTGGGAGGGGCCTTGAGGCTTCCTAATACATCAGATATGTTGGGGCAGAGTGAGAGCATAAGGTTCAAGGTGAAGACTGCGATCCTTATTGGGTAGAGAGTGTCATGGTCCTGGGCCATGTTGGCCCAGCATTCTTAGTTTTCTTGTATTTTTGTATTTTGTTCCTTATGCCGTGGTTCCTAGGTTCTGTTAAAGATGTTCCTTATTTGATTACCCCCTGTGTGCCCCTCTGTGTATCTGTGAGCCCTCGTTTCCCCTCCTTGTGTTTCATTTAATGTTTTCCCCAGCCCGTTCTGTGCTCTCTCTCCTCCTGTCTGAACCTCTGTGTACTTCCTGTTTTACTTTGACAGTCTCTCGTCAATATGCGTCATGTTGTGTTCACTCCTGCCCTGTCTCGTTACGATTATCTGTGTCAGCTGTGTTCCCCGTGTGCTCTCACTTCCCTCGTTAACCCTCTGTGTATTTATGTCCACGTCTCCCTCAGTTCAGTGTCGCGTCGTCAATGTCTCCTCCCCGAACCTGTGTGCCTTTCTGTGTTCCCTCGGTCTTCTTCAGCATTCCCAGTTTAGTTCTGTTTCTTTGTGAAGCCTGCAATAAAGCAGTGATTTTGAGTTCAGTTCCTGTCTCCGTGAGTTTTGCGTTTGGGTCCTCATCTGCCTCCACACAGCCAGTTCATGACAGAGAGATAACATGGAGGTCACCCTGTTTGCATGTTCCCTTATAAATGAGAGAAAGTCTGAAAAGGAAAAAGCAGCACTGACTTTGGCGATGTCATCCTAAATAACATCAAAGTATTTTTCTCCAAATACCAACGCAAAGCAATGTTATTAACACCACACTAAACTACATGTAACATACAAAACATCCAGTTTTTCACAATACATGTGTATGCCTCGAAAAAATACTCAATATTCAAAAGTAATTTCAAAGCCATTTCTTGGCCGTGGAGTAAATGCCTGATTAATAGGCAGAAAGCCAACATCATTAGCTTACATTAGACTGGATAAACACACTGTTTATCATTGTTGCTCTTACATTTTTGGTTCTGTAAAACACTAAATAAAGACACATCCCTCCAAACTACACAAGCACCAACTACAAATCCACCACCTGCCTTCTTAGTTTTGCTAAGCTACGACTGGGAAGTAAAGACACAGATGGCATTTAACCATTAAACTCCAGCAATCTTGACTTCTGTGTATGCTATTTTATGCATACACAGAAGACACGACGAATCCATGCAGAGCAGAATCCGGCGAATACTCAGTGAGCATATCTAAAATGCAGTTTTAGAAAGATAAAACTGAATTGTCATTATTTAAGCCAGACTTACCAATAATTACATTTTTCTTATCACAATTACATTACTTGACAGAAATAAATTTTTATTTCCAAAGCAATGTGTGAACAGATATCTACAGTGTACATTTGAAGTAGCAAGGATGAAATTGAATTTTAGATGACTGATTTTTATAATAGTGGCTGTAAAGTTGTCAATTATTATTAATTCAAACTCCAACTAGTCAAAACCAAATAATAGACATAAGGATTTGAGGAAGAAGGTTGTAAAGAGTTCAGGAAGAAGTTGAGACAAGCTTCAGGCCGTAGGGAAGAGTTGCTAGTTGTCTGGGAAAGTACAACTAAAACGATAAGGGAAAATACAGGGAAGGTATGTTGTGCATCCTCTGGACAGAGGAAAGAAGACAAGGACACTAAATGGAGGAATGAGGAAGAGAAAAAATTTAAGGAAAATGAAAAAGTGCGATTGTCATGGAGAAGAAGAAATTAGGAGTACCAGGATGCTAGGCGTAGGGCAAAGAGGGACCCTCAATGAGTTGTATGTGAGGCTTGACACTAAGGAACGAGAAAAAGACATTTACTGAACATTTACTAAACAGAGAGATCGAATTGGAAAGGATGCGCAGCATCAGGACAATTAAGGACAGAGACAGAAAGGTACTAAATAATCTATAAGAAGATTACTAAGGAGGAAGTGAGGGCAGTCTATGAAGAGGATGAAGAGTGGAAAAGCAGGTGGTGCAGATGTAAGACAAGGAGATGTCTAGGAGAAACAGCAGTGGACCTTTTACCCAGATTGTTAATACAACCCTGGAGAGCGAGAGGACGCCTGAGGAATTGAGAAGAAGTGTACTGGTAGTGATGAAGGGTGATGTGCAGAGAGGTAAAGTTGATATGGGAGAGAGGTGACGATCAGTGAGCAGCAGTATGGCTTCATGCTGAGAAAGAGCTCTACAGATGTGATGTTTGCTGAGAGAGTGTTGATGGAGAAGTGCAGAGAAGGTCTGGCGTGTCTCTATAGACACATTTGAGAGAAAGCAACGAGAGGAACTGTGGTACTGCATGAGGAAGTCAGGAGCGGCAGAAAAGTATGTGACGTGTATGATGAGAGTGAGATAGTGGTGAAATGTGTGGTAGGAGTGACAGATGGGTTTAAGGTGGGGTGGGGTTACATCAGAGACGAGCTCTGAGCCCCTTTATGTTTGCAGTAATAACAGACACAGGGCTCGCAAAATCGCTAGCCCGACGTCCCTAGCGATTTTTCCAGTTGGGCTACCAAAATCTAACTCTGCCCTGCCCGTCGGGCTATCATAGGAAGGAAAAATATATGTCAATGCTTTTGCATTCTTTCGGAAATGTAGCTGGGTAATTATGTCATTGGCATCGATGAGCCACTGTCAATATGTGACATATTGAAATCGCGTTTGAATTTGTGCTTGTTTTTTGCTTTCACTTTGCAATCGCGCGAACTGTGTATAGAGAGCGACAGCACTGATTGGTGAGTGACGATAATTTGCGCACCAATTCCTCTGACATCGTCTTATCAATCGTTAGCTTACTATGCAAACATGACGAGTGAAATCTCCCGCAGCAAGCTTAAACATGTGAGAGTGACAGCTGTTACTGAAGCATTCGATGTCTTCTAAACACAATTGTGAAAAAAAATAATAAAGAAAATATTTTACAATATCTGCCAACTCAAGCACTTTCCAGAGTCTAGATATTTTCTGCATCAGGAATAGAAAGCAGAGACAGATTCAGGCTCAGCAACGACAAAATGGGAACCAAGGAAGAAAAGCCTGCTCCTCTGTTTAAAGAAGCAAGGCAAACAAAAGTAAACACAATATGTGGTGACTGTTTGACAGCGGGGTTAAGGCAGGAATTCACTTCTTCCTAAAACACTTGATGAAATTTAAAAACTTCTGTAGCTCTCTAACTTCTACATTACTGCTAATATCATTATTTTTGTGAGCCCCCTACATATATATGGAACGCCAGGACTGCCATAATGAATTAATTAAATACACCATTAAATAATTAATTAAATGTGGCAATAATTAATTAAAATGGGAAATAATTAATTAAATAAATAGTTATGACACATGTAATTAATTAATTATTGACACATTTAATTAATTATTGAATGATATATTTATTTATTTCATTTTGGCAGTCCTGGCGCCTGGCTCTCACCATGAAATAATTTTATCTGTCAACCTCACCCATCAAACTCAGGGGGCGGGGTTAACGCTGATCGACTCAAAACCATTGCTTTGGCCTGGTGGCCATTGTTTTTAGCACACAACAACCAGCATGTGGAAACTAACAGAACTGAACTGTTAGTTTCAGTTGTTAGTTGTTAGTTCTGAAACTAACTGAACTGTTAGTTTCAGAACTGAACTGTTGGTGACACACACAAACCCTGTTTGTGTGTGTCACCAAATACAGTTTTAATATTTTTTTAGCCGAGAATGTAGTGGTTTAATCTTCATGTGTCTGGTCGGTTTCTCAAGATACAGCCTCTTTGCAAAAGTGCTTCAATGATTTCGGAGATGTCTGCCCAGTCTCACGGCAAAGCGGGGGATAGACCCGCTCGCCTCGCAAGCAATCGAGCTGTTATTACCGCCGACAAAGCGCAGGCCCTGGTACACCTGTAATAATCCCCGCTGACACGGACTTCTTTTACTGAGGTTATATTTATTGGGGTTTTATTTCCTGATGTTCTTATGTGTCCTACGTGTTTCACTCGCCAATTCTGAATTATAACTAACATTAAAAACATGTTTAAGGAGGAGAGAGAGCAAATAAATTCGATTAACAGCTGATCTTTGGGTTTTTGGTCAGTAATCAGCGTGACCTGCGTATAAACGCATAAAAGAGATAACGTTGGTGTTTCCGTCATGTAGTAACTGCTGGCTTTAACTGTACAGAGGTTGTTCGACACTATGACACACATACAGACTTCATGATGTTCGGCTAATATTTTTATTGTGAATATTAATCATGAGGGTAAACGGCCCTGTACACCACGGAGCGAGGTCAGCATATCTACGATATCTTCAGCTCTCTGAGTTAACCCAGAGTTTCCCAGCTGACTAATCTAACTGTCATCTACGAATAATTCACGGGTCATATCAATATGATTTTACAGAAAAGCATCCTTAATACTGCCAACAATTCCAGAGACGTGGAAATCTACAGCATAAAGAACACAAAAATATAGCAGTCTAACGCAACACTGTAACAGAGATGAACCGTCAGTTTGTCGCAGATCAAAGTGGAATGAAAGCGATTGGTTGAACAGGTGTTCGTGATCTGTGTTTTCTGCATTTTCATCAGCGTAAGAGACGTAAGAGAGCAGATTAGAATAACAGTTATACATTTAATAAATTACCAAATGAACGCAAGAAACGAGCAAACCTGTTCCGACAATTTGAGTTTGTGTTCCAGCTGCAGACTCGCTGCTGTTTAAATGTTTGAGAGGAAGATTAGATATAAAGCAAACGTCAAACATAGATTCAGTCTGCGTTCACATTTGATATGAGGCCAGGACGGATAATGGCTGTGTCCTGTTTTAAGATCATACATGTAAAATTGTTGTCTGACCTCCGTCGATCCAGCCGCTCAGAGTTAACTGAAGTTAACTTGGATAAATTATAGTTAAGGAGTATCACAGATAACACCCACGTGAGCTGTGTGACTGTTCACCACTACACTGAAATCAGTAGGCTATTACTGAAATACACGTGCTATTTCATAAACTATGATATAAATAGGGAGGTCCTACTAACATGTTTAGTTTTAAAGGACACCTTCCTGCCTTTAGTCTCATTCATGAGCAGTATTAGTTTACTTCTAACATCCAGAAGTCTGCATGATGTGTTTCATAGTTTGTAACAAACCTTTGACAGTTAAACATAACATGACCGAAAAAGCAAAAAAATAAATAAATGAATAAAAAGAGAGAGAGAAAAAAAATAATCACACAAATTATATGTTAACCTCATTTATTTTTAGTTAAGTAAACTCTAAAAATTCTAACAGATCGCTGGTGCTTAGAATACCTATTAAAAAACAGATGATATAATATTTCTGTCCAGGTTGCAGTCTGCATTATGAACATGTAGTTGGAAACTCTGCTCCTCTCGGTGGAAATGCGCCTTCTCTTTCCTCTTTGTATAAAAACATTTTAAAAGTCAGTTTAATCTCAAAATTCACTGTTAAATCCAAAACACACCAGATAAAGAAAAGCGAAAAGTCTGACACATGTGCCAGTGAACCATTAAACGTCTGTAAAACTGTGCAGTTATGAAACGTAACTTTAACCACAGCCAAACCGAATTTGCTCAGTTGTAAATAAAACAGCGAAGTAAACGTGACCCGACAGACAAAACCTGAGTGAATTAAGTCCAGCGTTTAACACTGAGAGCTAAAACTCAGGTGAGGTTTCAAAGCTGTGTGCCGGTGATTGGACATCAGCCGCTGATAAAGTGGGTTCGCCTATAAAGTGCTCTGTTGGGAAACAAGCTCCAGCAGCTCTGCGCTCGGGAAAAACTATATTTACTTATCTTGTGCAGAAAAATGTGCTGACGTTGAGTAATATCGAGCACCGGCTGCCCAGTTAAACTGTGACTATCACCAGGTAACGTGGGCGTGTTTCTTGAATTAGCAGCAGGTGTTAAACAGCTGACAGGTGAGGAGGAGGAGGATGCATGCAGGTAAACTGAGGGCCTGTTGAGCTGATCGCTGGTTTCGTGAGAAAAATGTCAGCTCGTTCTTTATGTTACAGAAGCACAGAGACACAAGACCAGGTGGAAAGAGAAGATCGTTCGGTGAAAATGAGAATCTGCTAATGCAACATGTGGAACACGGAGAGTGGAATATGTAAAAAAAAACGGTTAACGTAACCCCCTCGGTGCACTCTGCATGCTGACTGTTAGCAGAGCTACTGAAATCTCTGAAAACATCTGAGCACTTTTGCAAACATGTTCTATGTTGACAACCTGACCAGACATGTGAAGATTACAGCGCGACATTCGCAGCTAAAACACTGTTAAAAGTGTAGTTGGTGACAGAAAAACGGGGTATTTTAAAACTACACCACCACCATTACTGCCTGTGATTTGAAATGCATTCTGGGATACCTGGCTGCCCCAAGTCTACACAAGCAATCGATTTTCTAGGATCGACCTGTTTTGACTTACTTTGCACGACAACCAATCAAATGTTAGAGAAGCTGCATGGGCAGCGTTAACCCCGCCCCCTGCGTTTGATGGGTGAGGTTGACAGATAAAATTAATTCAAGATGAGAGCCAGGCGCCAGGACTGCCAAAATGAAATAAATAAATATATCATTCAATAATTAATTAAATGTGTCAATAATTAATTAAAATGTGAAATACATAAATAATTAATTAAATGTGTCAATAATTAATTAATTACATGTGTCATAACTATTTATTTAATTAATTAATTCCACTTTTAATTAATTATTGCCACATTTAATTAATTATTTAATGGTGTATTTAATTAATTCATTATGGCAGTCCTGGCGTTCCATACATATATGGACAGATTATATTTTATATAAACTAGATATTAATCTATAAACTACTGTTATAGCTTTGGCAATATTGTTTATGGAAACTTTGATGCCTATAAAGTATAAAGGCCCACTGAGCTGAAGCTGTTCTCCCAAGTGAGAAACACTGCCAGAAATTACCTTTAACAAATTTGCAGAAGCTTGATGCCAAACTGGGAAATGCAAAAGAAACATGCAAAAGAAAAGAATAAGACAGGACTTCTTCAAGGTTTTTTTTTTCTGCACAGACATTTCACCTCTTATCATCTTGAAAATAACCTTAAAGAAGTCAAGTAGCCTTCTATTCAGGCTCCTGAGACTACCACCACCTGGATGCCTGAGGACCTACACAAACACTAATGCTATGTAGACCTGGGCGATAGAACGATAACGATATGTATTGCAAAATAACTTTTTCTCGATAGAAAAGTTAAACTATTGCGATAGGCCTCATCTCTCTTGTCCTCTAAAAAAAAAGAAAGAAGAAAAAAAAAGAACAGCCAATCCAAATTAAGTAGCGCAGAGCCGAACCAATCACAGCTGCAGCGTCACGTCACGTGACTTGTTACGTACAGCACAAGTGCCAAGCCGCACATGTGTATTTGTTTGGGAAGCAGCCAGCTGCCGTGCCGCCCAGGTAATGGAGGAAATGAGTGTGCCGACTAGAGAAAAATCAACCGAGAGCGTGACCGAAGGTTACCGAAGAGAAAACCGATGATGGTTCCAATGCCGGAGAGATTGTCGAACGGAAGAGCCATAGAAGTTCCGTAGTGTGAAGGTATTTCAAGTCTGACAAAAAACAGAGTAGCGCGCACTGTAAATTGTGCCGAAAGCAAGTCTGGAAATACAATAAACCGGTGCATGCTCAATCTCTGACTGGAAGCGCTAATTCGTCATTCGGCTTTTGTCAGACTAAAGTAACTGTTAAAACTGTTTGAAAATCTAAGCTATACAACAAGGAGAGATTGAGAATTTCCTTTTAGTTCTCAGTTTATTTGATATTGACAAAAGTTAGTCAATTCTGTCTGTTCTTCTGTAAAACAAACTAAGATTTATTTTTAGAATTAATATTTTCTTTCTAAGTGGATTTGACAATTTAGTAGCCTGTTTTGTTTGTTCTATTTTGAAACTTAAACGCTTTAGTGGCTGCCTTTTGTGTAGTTTGCAATATTTGCCTTTATTTATCTGAAAAAGTCTCATGTTCCTTAAGTACATCTACCCTGTTGAACTTATTATGGGAAATAAATATTTAAATCAAAACAAGCTGCTGATTATTTCACATTTTACTTGTGAGCAACGGCACATTTAAATCTTACAAATATAGTTATTTGGCTTATATCGTGATATATATTGTTATCGCCTGAAATGAAAAAAACATATCGTGATATGAAAAAATCTCATATCGCCCAGCTCTAATGCTATGTTTACTTTACATCAGCTCATTAGTGGTCTTCATGTCCTCTCTGACACCTTTCTTCCTGTTTGACCTGAAGGAGAGCTGCATCCAGTGTTAAACTGCTTTACATGCAACCACACCAGAGCTTCACTGACAGAGCAAAAAAAAACCAAAAAACCAAACTGTGATTCATGAATATATGGAAATAAGCCAACGTGTGAGGCAGAAGCACCAGTGCAGTAGATGGAGTCACAGAGGAGGTGAGCGTGGAGGGGAGATTATAGGGCAAGTGGGAGGCTGGTAGTGGCAAAGGGAGAGCTTGCAGTTACAGAAGCCCATAATTGTTCTTCATGCCTGGGTTTCCTGTGAGCCACTGCCTGGTCTTGCCCCAGGAGGCACGGTGGTGTGCGTGTGTGTGACAGAGTGAGGTGTACAATTTGAATCCTAAGAACAGGTCAGAGAGTGAAATCCACCCTGACCGTGATTGACTATGATGGTTCAATGTATGTGTGTGTTCCAAGGTTACAGTTCATGACATACCTGTGCGTTTACCGTATATTTGACATGTAGCACTGTGCTGCTGCAAGTATGCGTGAATCAGACACTGTCCATTTATATAAATAGACATTATGTGGTTCTGCCTGACAGTGTGAGTTCTCATTTCCATGTGAATCAAAGGTCAAAGGTCACACTTGAAAGACGCCTACCGCATTTTAAACTGAACAGTTCCTTGAAAATGTTTAATTCAACACAACTTCCCCATCCTCATGAGAGCAGTCGACAAAGTAGCAGAGGAAAGGAGGAGAAATGAAGTCAAGCATCAACCTCTTTTCCAATTTTCTTTTGTTCTCATTCTGATGAACATCCTGTTTGTTTACCCAGAAAATGAAAATCCCAATATGGCTGCAGACACCCACTGGACAACAGCTTCATCTCTGCTCTTCATCCTTCATTTACTTTATTTTTTTTGCCCTATCCTTGTCCTTAATCATCTTCCCAAGTTTCAATTATTTTGCAGAAATATGTAAAAATGCTCTTAATGATTTGAGAAAAACAGCTCATAAATATTTCATTTCAACATCTCTAACCAATATTGTCATCGTGATTGAAAAGGTAATTATTTTCTTTAAACCCCGGGGAGTATTCATGGAGCATATTTCAGGCTTTTCACAGGCTCAGATGTTTGGGGTTGACTGTGCATGGTGGTACACATGATTTCTTGGTAATGAAAATGTAATGAGACTATTAACTTATTTGAGTTATTATAGTTTTGTTTTGTTTTTGTATTAGATTTTATTTTTATTTTGTTTGAACTTTTTGTTTTTAATTCAGTTTAGTTTCAGTTAGTTTGTGCAGGTTTGTTTTATAACCCTAACCCAACATCACCATCCTCCTCAGTTTGTGATAACAAATCTGACCTAATTAATACAAACTAAAAGAAAACAGCATTTCTTCTATAATTTAATTTAATTTTTGGTTGTTTTCCAAGTTCACAAAATCTTTTCGGCTAGGTACATTTTTTTAAAGGTCTAGTTTTGATCGTTTTATTACCTAAAATGTTTTTTCATATCTAGTTTTAGTTATTAGTTTGGTTAACTAAAGTAAATTTATGTTTACTACAACCTATAAAGATTTTGAAAAACAGCAAACAACCAAAAAGAGTTAAAAGAAAAGAGGCTCCACGAATCTTTCCATTCAGCGTCTCTTTCTGCAATAGGTGATACTTTGATGTTTGAGCCAAAGCCTGCAAGGTACAAAGGTCCTGAGGATGCAAAACAAGCGTGCACCACAGAGTTGACAGTTGATCTGAGGTGTTTGTGCAGACATGCTGTGTTTGGTGGGGCTCTGCATTATGACCAAACACCTCCGTTCTGATCTCGCCTGTCTAAAAGAAATTGCTCTAGAAAGCTTGTGGTTTGTTCAGATGCAACTCAGCAGACCTAAGCTGTGCTGGCCTGCTCATTTTAGAGTGAGGAGGCTCTCTCCTGGCAACCCTTCCCAACAAGCCATATTCATTAAGTCTTTTTCTAATTTTACTGTCATAGACTTTAACATTTAACATGCTAACCGAGCCATGGAGAGTCAGAGGTGTCGCTCTTGGGTTTTTTGCAATTTGAGCATAACAGGATTTGACCTTGAGGTGAATTTGCTGGGATGTTTGGCACATGCCACAAACCATCAAACTGTCACAACTATATATGTTATAGATGTTTTCACACTTACAAATAATCAAGACTATTTGATACGTAACACATGGCTTCTACTTCAGGGCTCGCAAAATCACTAGCCTGACGTCCCGGGGCTAGCGATTTTTCCAGTTGGGCTACCAAAATCTAACTCAGCCCTGCCCGTCGGGCTATCATGGGAAGGAAAATATATGTAAATGCTTTTGCATTCTTTCGCAAATGTAGCTGAGTAATTATGCCTTTGGCATCGATGAGCCAATATGTGACATATTGAAATCGCGTTTGAATTTGCGCTTGTTTTTGCTTTCACTTTGCAATCGTGCAAACTGTGTACAGTGGCAGAGGGTGACAGATTAATTGCGCACCAATTCCTCTGACATCGTCTCATCACTCATTAGCTTACTATTCAAACGTGACAAGTGAAATCTCTGGCAACAAGCTTAAACATGTGATAGAGGTTGATTGCGCAGAGAACTGCTGACCGTTATGTGTGCGTGTGTAAAGAGATTAATTTACACAGGTATTTTAGTCCTGCAGAGCGAAGTAATAAAGGTCAGGGTGAGAAGGGACAGCCAAAGAAAAGCCTACCACAAAATGGAAAAGTTATGACAAATCAGACTATGAGGCAAAAAGAAAGCAAAGCTTTTTTTGGTTTCATGGACAAACGAATTTGTGTGGCTGGAATATGACGAGCTGTGTTGTGAGTTTCCCTCGATATCTGAGTCGACAAGCGCCTTTGTTACTGGGACCAGCATTTTTAAGAAAGACCCCATCAGAACCCATGACAAATGCAAGAAATGCATTATTGCTCAGTCTGCAGTATCTTTCCCAGAACAAACACCAACTGCAAAAAACATACTAAAAATAAACCAAGCACAACAAGAACTCCTGAAAAAGCTGTTTAGAACAGCGTACTGTTGCAAAGAGTGAACTACCACTGGCAAAATTTAGCAGTCTTTGCAAACTTCAAAAAGCAAATGGTCTAGATCTTGGTTCCACTTGCCTCTTACCCGTGACTTCAGTGAAAATTTCAGATTCAGGATCTGACACAGACTGATTCATGTTCTACACAGTTCTTACAAGTTCATAGAAATTTCTGTTCAATTTGAACCAAGTATTTGAGTTGATGGTTGTAATTTTTATACAATTGTTGTAATTTGTGTTTTAACAATTTTATGATTGTTTTGTTTCCTTTACAATATTATACTTTAATGTATAATATTGTAAAGGAAACAAAACATCAATCAAAAAATTGTTCTCTTTTTTTACTCAGGCTACTTAAATTTACTTTGGGCTACCAAAAACCGAAGAGTGCCTGCCCGAAGGGCTACCAGGGATTTTGATATTTTGCGAGCCCTGTACTTACCTTCTTAATTCCTACGGACACACCAAAAGTGTACTTTTTCACTAGTTTTTCACATTGCTGTAAAAACTCTTTTTCACAACTGTACTGCTCATTTTTTGCTAAATGTCTATTATTTATAATAGCTGAATGTGAAGTCAACTTTCCAAACACTCATAACAATTACATGTGTTTACCAAACATTAAAAGGCTAGAGTGATGAACACACAGCTCACATGAACAGTTCAGACTCTAGCTCACATAAACATGTAGCACCTGGTGACAGATCCAGGCTGTGAAACTGACGTTTTCAACCTCAAACAGTATTTGTCAGTATTCTGAATTATGACAGGTATCATTAAAATCTGAAAAATGGTCTTTTAAAATGCCAGTTTTTGAGAGACCGGACTAAATCTAAGTACTTTTAATCTTTATTATTCCCTATCAGGCATATCTTTGACCAATATGGTTGTGGTCAGTCACAGATTCAAACAACAGGTAAAAAGTAGTGTTATACATTTTCGTGTCATTCTACATTTGAATTATTTAGTGTCTTTCATCGCCATTAATTAGATAGCATCTTAAAAAAGAAAACAACAAATTCAGTGATGGCATTCGCTTGCGTTCCATCACTCCCAGCTGTTGTCTTCACTGTAGCAGCTCGCTGTTATTGCTCCCTGTCAGACAAACACACACTCTCCTTTGAAGGACACTGGTCAAATTAATTCAATAAAAGAGAGTCTACGGGGTTTGCTTTGATATGATCCTCCGAGAGTGTGTGTCGCCACGTACAAGGCGGATGGTGTGTTTGCTGTGTGTGTTTTCTCTGCAGACTCTGTGTGTTGCAGCCTGCCTGCAGTGATAAGCAGCTGATGAAAGACAGAGAGAGAGTGCATTACCTGAGCCTGCTGTGTGTTGTTGGATGAGGGGAGTGGGTTGGAGACCATTGGTCCAAAGATATCCAGTTCATCACCAATTGGTGCAGCACCCCCTGAGCCCTTCCCACCCCCCTCTGGAGCATCTAAAAGAGAAACAGAGATAGAAATAGATGTGCAGTATCTCCCAAAAATATTTGACAGAAGCAAACAGATCGAGAATAAAAGCAACTCTAACAACTTCTAAAAACTAATAAAACTTCGGGCTGGATGTCTAAGTGAGGTATATACACAACAATAATGCATATGCTTGTTTTTTGTTTTAAAAATCCTCACATAAATTGGCATTTATAAAGAAAGAATGTGCGGCAACAATCTACATATGCACAGGCTATTTTTAGAGTATGCTGACATTAAATGAACTGTATTAAATAACAAAATGCCAAAACAAAATGGCATATTTTTTAAATGAGGACACCACAAGCACACTCAAGTAAAAATTTCTCTAAATAGTTTGATATGTGGCACATAATTAACACAAACACACAAAGATATATATATTTGTCTCTAATAGGACAGAAAGCTGCATCCAAGGACAGTTTTCAGTCTGAAACGATTGTGTTTTACTGTTTAGTCTCATGTCCTTTAGCATCTTTGCTTTGAATTAACTGCCTTCTGTAAAAGCATCTTTTGGCTAACATGGTTGACATCATTATCCGGCTGAGACATCCACCTTGCTGCTTGAACTAGGAGTTGCTTGCATTCACACTCTGCAGGTTTTGATGCCATCATTAAATACACATTCACCTTAACCAGTAATCTCTGGGTCTGAAAATGAAGCTAATAAGACACAGTTAAAAACTGCAACATGATTTTTATTAACATAACACAACAACAACAAAAAAAACCCAGAGCCTAGCAAGCTGCCACAAGCCAGATGGATGACAGCTATGGTTTCGGAAAGTTTCGGAAAGCCAAGAAGACAATGTAATCACCACTAAATATGAATCCTCCCATTATCGTGACAGGTTGATCCACTGAAAATACATCACTCACCATTTCTTCAGTCAGAGACTGAAAACTGGTAGCCTAATTGGATTCAAGTCAAACACAACTTTCCAGACATAAAGAACATTGAGTATGACTGTTCTGAACCTGGTATCAAACATTTGACAAATTTATCAAAAATTCAGGATCTGAAAACAAACTATCACGATGAGCACACAGTAAACAAACTTTTATTTTTGGTTCCTCCGTTTGTCACAGGTCTGCTGCATTCATACAAAATGCAGGTTTCCCGAATGCATTCACACTTGTTACAGGACAGCCAAAAATAAGCAAGCACAGATCCTCGATTATCCACCTTCAAAGCTGAACCGCCACAGAACTTCAAGCCTTTGATGCATTTAGATTATATTCTAGCGCAGCGGTCCCCGGGCCTCGGACCGGTACCGGTCTGTGAGTCATTTGGTACCGGGCCGCGAGAGTTGAGGCTCAGGTGTGAAATGTATAGTTTTCAGGGTTTTTATCGGTTTTCAGCATTAGTTTGTTATCGTTTTTATCGTTAACTCGGTTTTCCTGGGTCTTTTCACGTGTGTTATGGATAAATTTTATTTTTTTCGGTACCGGTACTAGTTTTATTTTGTTGTATTTATCCGCGACACCTTAAAGGCCAGTCCGTGAAAATATTGTCGGGCATAAACCGGTCCGTGGCGCAAAAAAGGTTGGGGACCGCTGTTCTAGTTTATCTTGGAGTTTTGTTGAAGACAGTATTATTGCAGAAAAACCATCCAGAATGAGCAGTTCCCATGGTGCTGAAGGGAGAAAAAAAGTACACTATGTACTGCTGTCATTTAACAGACAAGAGGGAGAGAGAGGGAGAGAAAGAGGGAGAGAGAGCATGATAAATAGAAAAGAGGGAGTCAACTGGCTGTGTGTGTGCGTGTGCGTGTGTGTGTGTGTGTGTGTAAGAGAGAGAGCTCGCAGCAGAGGTCATTTATATAACCACAGTGATGAGACATCTATAATTTAGCCCTTTTAAAGTGTGAACAAGTCTGAGCTCTTTTAGCCAGACAGCACAGTACAAGGAAAAGCATTTACTGCAAGAAGGCCAGAAAGACGTGTTCAACATCCTTTTGAAGCCACTTATTAAACCTCATTTTCAAATTAATGCTTTGTGACGTCCCAATATTTAAGCTAGCGATTTTGCCCTTTATGCGTTTTACGATCCTTGCGTGTCATTCATGAGCCTGGCTTTGGCTTTCACTGTTAAATCACTTTCAACTTGCTTTAAAAAAAGAAAAAAGAAAGATGAATTTGCATAAAGAATAACATCGATCATAATTATGATAACTGCTTTATGGTCTGATGAGAGTGACAGATACAAGTCAGACACTGAGGCAGAAGGGAGAAAAATAAAGATGTGACCCTCCTACCAGTCTGAGCCCACTCCTCCATTACCAAAATTTCATTCAGCCATTGCCATGGAAATGAGCTGCAGGGAGAATAGGGCTCATCATCACTGCCATGTCAGGCACTGCGCCCGCCATCCCTTATTATGGGATGGAGCCGCTTCTTGAGAGCACTCTCAACTTCACCATAGAAACAGACCAATAGTTTAGGCAGGGGGTGTGTTTCATAATCACTCGGGACCCCTTTGCTCTCACACACAGTCTCATTCAGCACGGGAGAGCTGTCACATTAAGGTCAGCACCACATGTGGTAAAATATCTGACTTGATTAAGCTTTGAATTTATTTTTAATGAGACATATTTATGACAAAACGCTCTGATGGTTTTACCCCATTAGTCAAAAGACCAGATGACTTTACTTCTTTGCAATTGTTAGTTATTCACCAACATCTTAATGCAGCCATGAAGGCAGAGATATGCAAATTCAACCCACTTTCTTCCTCAAAACACAAGTCCCAACTAGGGCATGAAATTAAGTTTTCCCCACTTCCTTTAAGTGACTCTGGGAGTCCAGAAAAGAGAGCAGGAGCCCGGCTGGTGACCACAGCCATTAGCTGCTGTTAGGAAGAGTCATTACAGAGAGGCAAGAGTGGAAAACGGACATGAAAGGAGCGGCTGCAGTTGTAATGTGTTTGTTAGAAGATAAAGGAAGAGCGAGAAACCACCTCCTCCCATGTCTCCACTGATGTCAAAGGGTGAGGAGAAAATATTTATTACCTGCTGATGCTGGTGTTGTAAAGCAACTTCTCCAAAGAATATTTATCAATGTGCAAAGTGAGGATGTGCTGCAGTCAAAGGACTCAGAGTAACCAGTGCACCACTATCTCTGGGTTCCTATTTTCCCCCAGTCACATTTATGTAATGTGCAAAAGTCTTGAGCCACACCTCAATTTTTTCCATGTTTTCATCCTTGTCGTTTTTAGAAATGCTCTTGAGAAGTAAGCATTCAATAGTCTAAGTTTAAGGTTTTCACCCATTTTCAGTGCAGTGCTTGCACCTATTGATTTTCAGTTGATTGTTGTTTGTTAAGCGATTACAGGCCAACAGTAAATATAATGTGGCAACTGCTCATATTAAACATACAAGCAATCCATGTGAGCTTAAGCACTTCAGACGGCTCTAAACGTTCATTTTATTTTCTACTGTGCCAAAAGTAGGGGATGTCATTAAATAGACCCACATTTCCAACTACATATTTAACATCTTGGACGGCTACTACTATAATATAAACAAGCCACAACTATGAGCCTAGAGCGCTCCCATCTTACTGACTCCATACAGAGCCGAGAATAGTAAAAAAATAAATAAATAAAAATTGGATGAAATGAAAATGAATTTAATAATTCCACTATTGTGTGAAAAAAAGAAAAGAAAAAAGCCCCAAGTTGGTTGGTTTGGGGTTGCATGGCTTACACACCACTGCAATAAATCCTGGTTCCACAAATTTTTACTTTTGTTTTTTGACTGTCAAAAAGATGATCGTGCTGCTTTCTTATTGAGCACACACACACACACACTGTAAGGGTAAAAATAATAGCATATCGGAATAATTAGTAATGTTTTAAATAGCACCATGGACAATAACCACAGTCTGAGGTTGGGGGAATGGACAAATTTATCTAGCATAAGCATGTGCTATAACACCATCATGGTATTATATAATATTACTCATACTATCTTACTCAACCAAGCTACCCCAAGCATAAAACAGATTTAGCTTCACTAAAGTAACATAAAGACACTTGTAATGTTGCAAAGCACCAAACAAATGAGAGAAGCCCTTTAACCACAGGTCCTCAGAGACTGACTGGATGGGTGACTGTATAACAACCACACTCATTTATAGAAATTCTCACTCAGCAATTGTTTCAAGAGTACCAGCTTCTACATTTATGCATTGCATTCATTTACAGCATGAATGCAGATTTTCAACATTAAAGTGGCATCAATGTTTCAATCCTTCACAAAAACAAACCCCTCACTCATCAGACCGTCATCTCAAATCCAGTCTTCATCCTGTTATCTTCTCTCCTTTAAGTACCACTCTTTTGCTTCGCTTGCTAAACATAATGTAAAATGCCTGCACTCTCAAACTCACCAAAAAACTAACTGCTGCACTGTTAGCATCAACACGTATGCAGGCACTTTGCACACATGACAGGGAGGTCAAGTTAGCAAGGCCAGGAAGTGCAAATTTCCCAGAATGCACCTAAAGTTTTTAAGGCAAAAGTGTTGAAGGCTCTTTTAGTCAGTTAAATTTAAAATCACAAAGAAAATATCTGCCGAGCTGAACTTCATCTAAGAAAATGTATATAGAATCACGAATTAAATACACAGTGGAACTTTTACACCTTGTCCACTTCATGCTGTGAACATGAGCACCCATTACATGAGGAGGTTTGACAGTGATTTTGACTGGCCCCTCCTTCTTGCAGGGTCCTGTGGTGTTGCCCCAGCAGCCCAGTCAGACTTTTGAGCTGATGGCGTGTAATGTAATTCTACATACTAATCTGTCAAACAACCTCGGCCCTTGGTTTTATCAATTTCGTTAAATGTCGGAAGCTTTCCATTGAGAGTCTCTTCCATGATCACAAAGCTCTGAATGTCATGCTCTACCCCACAGGTTCAGTGTCACAGTACAATATCATGTTATACTGCCAATGGAAGACAACATACCGTAGGCATAAAAAGATACAATACTCAGAGCGATCATCTCGCCAAACCACAATGACTGGGATTAAGGAAAGATGAAAGAAACATTCCTCACACCACTAAATGACCCCCTCCAGACCAGAGCGTTGATGCACGGCAGGCTAGTCGATGCATTCATGCTGCTGATTGCACACGCAGAGTCTACCATCTGCAACCTCAGCGAAAATGGAAATTCATCAGACCAGACTATATTTTTCCAGTTACCCTAAACCCATCACAGCCTCAGATATATTTTCATGGTTCACAGGAGTGGAACCCATTGTGGTCTTCTGCTGGTGCAACCGATCCACCTTAAGGCTGAATATATTTTTGAGTGTTAGAAGGTTTTTCTGCTGAGCACGGTAGAAAAGGGTAGATATCTAAGTTTGAATAATCTGTCTGTCAACTCCAACCAATCTGGACATTGTGCTCTGATCTTTCACTCTGATCTATCCACTCCTAGTACTGTGATAGTAAAAAGGCCAGAAGAGCAGCATCTTCATGAATCCCCCCAATAAACAAAACAAAAAACAAACGGTAACACAATTGGCTGATGGGTTTCAAAGTGTTTCCACAAATGAAAGCGATGAACAAAAAATTGCAGTCATTATTCAGCTGCTCAACAATAAGACAAAACAAGATATGTATGTCAGATATAGATGGTTACAGCTGGGTAATTGCCAACATGTTAGCTATCACTATGCAATGCAAAGGTTAGTTATACTTCTTTGTTTAGTGCCCTTACAGTGCTAATGGAGATTTGCTGCGTTAATGCGGTTATGGCATTAACGTCATTTTAACGAGATTAACATTGACAGCACTAGTAATTTTGCATTATGCATACTATACTTATATCAAGGATCACTTGGATGATTAAGTGATAACGTTAGCAAACAAGACAACGTTAGTCAGCTGGGTGTAGCTTAGCTACCAGCGACAAATTGTCCTGTTAGCTGATAAAGTAATGGTCAGCTCAGTTACCAGCCTCAGGAGTTTGGATAAAATAGCTAACATTAGATATTAAGTGTTGTTGTCCATTTCCAGGCAAAGGTCCTGTTTGGCCAGATGGATTTACTTAGGTATAACATATAGATATTATTAGATATTAAAAAATAATTATTACTAACTTGCTTGACACCTGTTGCACAATCCTGCTACCTGTGGGTTCAATCAGCACAAAGGTGAATAATCTGCTAGCAGTTTTTAATTTGCCCGTATGATGCACATACACACACAGAACCGAAAACAAAAAGCTGTGCACTTTGCCAAAGACTACCCAGCAAGGCAAAAAGCATCCAAACACTGAAAGCTTCGTATCAGCTCCACATGGCACTGCTGTCTGAGCTACTCTGTCTCCCCATTCCTCCTTCAGCTGAGTTCAGAGTACACTCCAATATTACTGAATATGTAAAAACCACTAAAGCCATTCACTAACAAATTTTATCTCATGTCATATTTGTTTGTTTCGTTGCTTTTACGTGGAGTTTTGTTGTCCTTTGTTGATGTTAGTGATTAGTGGACTCCATTTCTAAGGCAGTGTTCGCCAGCGCTGCTCATTTTTGATGCTGGAAGTAGAAAAGAGGCACTGAGGCGAGACGCACTTGAGCGTGAGGATCACGTCCTTTGAAGTTTTGCAGAAAATATGCCATGACTTTTTTTCACTCCACTAGCTGTTAGACACTTGAGAAGGTCAGGGAATGCCTCATTTTTAAGTTGCCTTACAATGTCTTCGGACAGTAGTTGATAAAATGAATTAGGTAACATTTTCTTAATGTATACAACACACACTAAATAAAAATAAAGAAGAAAAAGGACACTCATCTGATCTCTAACACAGTTTATATACCAAACAGAATCAAACTGAACTGACAAAAACAGACACATAAACCAAAGGAGGTTCTTTGAAGGTTGCAGAGTAATGTAACCAGAGACATAGAGGGACGGATAAACACAAGAGGCGGGGGGATGCTGAAGGCACACAGCCACATGTTTGACTTATTGATTATGTGTGAAATCTCATCCACTCTACATGGCTGTAAGGTGTGCAGCATTAGTTATTTATAGCAGGGTGACTACTCTCACGTTTCCACACTGCCGTCGGGAAATTTTCTGATCAATGCCATTTTCACCGACTCTCTTTCTGGCAGTGCAGCTTACCCTCACCTCGGTTCGACATAATATGGTCCGAGATCGGGGAAACACAGGGTGATTGCACATTACAAATTTATGGGGAAAACCCTAAAGCGACCTGGGCTGCCTCTTCTGCCTTGTTGCTGTTTAGGATTAAGGTCAACAAGCATGGAGCAAAAAGTCTGGCGGTTAATGGGCCAAGATGCACACTGTCTACCCAAAATGTCACAGGTTTGAATCCAGCTTGTGACCTTTTTTGAATGTCATATCCTCGATGCATTCAATCTTTCTGGCCATTGTGCTGTTGTGTTTGTCAGCATAGCACACATGTCATTAAAATGCTTTCATGCTGGATATACACAATACCTCTCAACCACCTTGAAGCTGCAAGTCTGAGTATTTCCAGAGAGAATGTGGTGCATTTGAGCACATGATCTGGTAGCAAATTATATCAGATATAAGTTCTGATATAGGTCAGGAGATTTGGAGGCGTTTTATATTAGTTCCTGGGTGATTTGCCGAGTGGAAGCTGGACGGGGCAACTGGAGTGAATTAAAGGGCACCAAATCCCATGTTCTAATATATAGCCGTAATAGATGTGGAATCTGTAAAGGCAGAAACAAGTCAGTTGTCTGGATTTTGCCTGGCAGTTTTACCCACAGGCTTTGGCATAGAGCATTTGGGTCAAGAAATAGTATCAATCAAAAAAACTGCAGGACCCAACACAGTAAAGCAGATAGCAGTAAAGGTGGGTAAACGGACTCAATTAAATAAGTAAAATGTGAGTTTTTGAGAAGGGAACATTGGACTTTTTATAATAGCTATAGCTCATACTTGCTTTAAAAGTAGACTTTGAACAATATTTTAGGTTTATATATTTAATGTAATTTTATTTATAGTGCACCAAAATACAACAGCCAGGAGCCTCAAGGCGCTTTTTATTGTAAAGTAAAGAACCTACAATAATACAGAGAAAAAAACAATCAAAACTGCCTCTAGGAGCAAGCACTTCTGCAACAGTGGGAAGGAAAAATGCCCTTTCAACAGGAAGAAACCTCCAGCAGAACCAGGGTCTGAGAGTGACATAGTCTGGAAGACAGGCAGAATACTAACTAATGATTAAGTGTTGTGTAAGCACAGAGTGAAAAGAGGTGAGTGAAGAAGAAGCACTGAGTACATGATGGGAAGCCCCCAGCAGTCTTGGCTTATTGCAGCATAACTAAGAGAGGACTGAAGGTCACCTGATCCAGACCTAACTATAAGCTTTATAAAAAAAGAAAGAAATATATGAGGATTACTTGCACATATGCTGATCTTGTTATCAAAACTGCTCAGAAAGTAAGTAAAGTAAGGAAAAGCAGAAAAGTCTTCCTTCCTAAGTCTAAGGTGAGCCCAAAAAAGCAAAGTAAGATTTTTCCCCAGAATTATCTTGTAATCCTCCAGAAACTGGTCCAAAAACCCATGCAGTGAACTACTGAACCTGACAACTATACTTCAGTTTTTTGAGAATACCACAGTTTATGAAATGTTATCCCCACATCCATTCATCCATCCACCCATTTTTTGACACTTATCTGGATTTGGGTCACGGAGACAACAGTCCAAGCTAAGAAACCCAGACTTTCTTTACCTCAGTCACCTCCTGCAGCTCATCCGGGAGGACACAGAAACGTTCCCAAGCCAGCTGACAGATATAATCTCTCTATTGAGTCCTGGGTCAGCCCTAGGGCATCCTCCCAGTAGGACATGCTAGGAATACCTAGGAGACATCAAGGAGGCATCCTAGTCAAGTGCCTGAACCACCTCAACTGGCTCCTTTCGATGTGGAGGACCTGCGGCTCTACTCCGAGCCCCTCTCAAATGACCGAGCTCCTCACCCCATCTATAAACTCATTTCAACCGCTTGTCTCTGCGACCTCATTCTGTCTGTCACTACCCAGAGTTTCTGACCACCCAATCCATCACTCGATCTCATCGTCCACTCTCCCCTCACTTGTGAACAAGACCCAGAGATACTCAAACTCCTCCACTTGGGGCAGCAACTCATCCCTCACCCAGAGTGGGCCCTCCAGCCTTTTCACCACCACAGTGGAGTCATATCAGCCCTTGAACGTCTGACATGAGTGCTGACTTTCAAGGGCTTTAATGAAAGCATTAGGAATTACATCCACTGTTATACATACTTCCCCATTTTCAGAGGCTAAACCATAAATGGACCGAATAATATAATTTTAAATATAAAGACTCTTTGTAATATACGGATGAAGATCTTTTGTAGTCAATGACTGCCTAAAGTCTAGAACCCAAGGACATCACCACCAAACCACCAGCAGAGACACAAAGCAAAGCAATGAAACACAAGCAGACAGTTGCTGAACTAAAAACACAACCACAATTTCTCTGAGACAGATCTCAAAGCGAAGGATCTGTAAAGATTATATCACAAAATACCAACAACACAGAAGTTTTACTTGCAATGAATTACTTCCACTGTACTGATACCACTATACTAACCAGGCTAACAGCATATTATAAGTCGTAAACACTTATGTACACACTACATCATATTTTTTTCTTTGTTTTAACAAATTTGTAAGAATTTCATGCAAACACTTCTGAACTTTTTCACTATTGGGTATTGTGAAAAAGAAATATAATCCATTTTGGAAGACGTCTGTGGAACAACTGGAGCGCTGTGAATACTTTTTGGATACGCTGTGAGTCCACTTGTACATTTCAGTGCATCTCGGATGTTCACTTCTAGTCTGGAAAGTGGTTATTTGCTTCCATTAGGAGCTCCTGAGTGTTCTTCTTGTAGTTTACTTTTTTCAGCCAGGACTTCACATCCTTATTCTTCTGTGACTGTGAAACCTTTAAAGCCCTTGAACATTTTTTAATGTTATGGCCTAAAATGTAACAGTCCAAAAATGTGTCTATATTATCCCCCTTCTAAATTCAAACTATAGCTTTGTGGCTTTTACATGTTGTTGTTGAGTGCTTTATATAAAACCTTCCCAGTTGCTAAACATTACTGGAATATCACAACTTCCCTGGTCTTTAAAACATGTGTAAATATAGTAGCTATATAGTATCTAATATTTTTAACATTTACTTGTTTTACTTGTTAAATCATAACTGGCTTTTTTTGTTAACACTTGTATCATTTGTGAATTTATTATTTTCTCTGTTGGTTTTATACTACATCACATGTGTTAGTAGATAGCATTAAAGTCAGACCGATTGTTTGTCAGACTCCGAGCGCTTTAGAGTCGATACGTGTTTGTTGTTTGCCAATATCAGGGCTTAAAGCAAGGACAAATTCTGTGCCCCAAATATATTTTGGACATGAATTGAAACTGCTTGTGATTAGACAACAAACAAAACACCAATGGAAGAGACATGTAGAGGAGTTCCAGAATCAGTTTTCTGTCTGTTGCTAAATGTTTATGCTTCAATTTGTATGTTTTCTGCATCAGCAGATAGTGGAAATGTCTCTATTTACATAAAAGAAAGAGAAAGTGAAGCAGAATGCAGGAAGGATGAGACAAATATTTATTTTTCTGTAGGACACATTTTCTCATGATACAATCTCAGCTGAGCCAACACATCGCTTATTTGAACAAGTTTAATCATGCGCGTGTGGCCTTTATGTCATAGTAAATTGATTTTTTTTCAATAATTTATCCACTTCTGGACTTCAGCGAGATTTCTGTTCATGTCCAAAACTTTAGACATCTCTGTGTTTGCCATAATTTTGAAGAGTCTTCATTGCGTGACTAAGAATGAGAGAAATCTTGAAGGACATGCGAGGGACTTAAGATTAGTTAGACACCAAGCAACAAAACTTATGTGGGACTCAGACATCAAATATTGTAATGTTGTATCTGCTGATCCTTCTGCCATCTCTCTCTTCCATGGTTATGAATCTGCATGTAAAAGGGGAAGGGATGCTGCACCACTCAGGGCAACATGTCCCCACATCTTCGATGTATTTCTGTATAAGATGCTAAACTGGTAACACAAGCACAATGAATCATGGCCATCCCAGAAACACAATGTGATCGTTGCCAAATGTAAATCCTCGCATTTACATTACATGAAAGGACCGTCCACAGAAAATGCATCACTCGCTGGTTCCTCAGTCTGATACAATTAGGCTGCCGGATTTCAAGTCAAACACAACTTTCAAAGCTTCAAAGAAGCTTTACTCTTTGATGCTTGTCTTTGACGCGTGTGGTTTCTTAACAGCAATATGCAATGTAATGAGTCTACTGATGTGAAACAATCGACTAAGTAGCCCATTAGATCACGATGATGATGTGAAAACAAAGAGAAGATCCCTGTTTCAGTGCATTTTTTTCAAATTACTGCAAACTTTTTTACACCACAACATACAGTTTTTTTCAAAAATCTTTTTTTTTTTTTTCAAATGAAATGTGGTTCCAGGCTAGATTCACACATATACGAGCAGATGTTTTCTATGGGAGAGTTAAAAAAAGAGAAGCAAGAATATTTACCACAGGCATAATTATACATAGTCATATATTGTCCTATAATGATCTAAAACACCAGAACTCTCGAGAATTTTAACCCCTGTATTCAGCTGAGGATATCTATTTCCTGTGGTTACCACTCACATCACAAAATATCCAGTAAAACCTGCTTCATTTTACTTTGTCTTACATGCTTGATATCTGCATCGGGTACATCAGTGTGTAGACTGTTCGATGGTTTTACCTGTAGGCTTACGTGGCTGAAGTCACTGATAGTATACCATCTGGCTGTTAATGCACTAAGTCATCAAAATGTAATGAAAGCCCTCTCTGCATGATCCAAATAAAGCCTGACGGCATGAAACCTCCCTCTGATAACGTCAGACATTACTTAACCTCCAATCATTGCTATATCAATCAAAAAATATTATAACATCTTCCAACTTAAGTGGTTTAACAAACATGTCAGAGGCATTAGGCAGACATTTAAATACAGTTTGACAAGTCAGCATATAGCCTAAGGTTTATTATCCTGTAAGCTTACCCAGACCCAGCAGGTCCACGGCTGGCTCTGTGCCTTTCTTAGGACTGCCTCTGTACTCTGCCTGTTGAGGAGAACAAAGAGAAAAGAGAAATATATATATAATAATGATATAAAATATAATATTTGATTTGTTCAAGCAGGGTATTTGATCAAAATTATAACATTACTAGACTGTAGATGGTAATTACAATAGAGACTAGACCTTTTACCATTCTGTATAACAATCCAATATTGATCCTTATTAAAAATACTAGATTGGATCATCAATGAGAGCAACTGGCCCTAAGATGAGTAATCTCCTTTTAATGCAGCTATAGTCTGCAAACCTTTTCTACTGCAAATTTGTCAGGATGAATTTTAGTTAATCATATCCTCATTATATGGGCCATCGAGTACATTCTGTGACTTCCACAGCAGAACCAAGAAGTTGGCATTTTGACTCACCCTACTAACATACCCATACCTAATTCTATTACATTTGATTTCAGTGGAGAGTTGATTTAATCTATGGATCCTGAGGCAATTTTGACTGCTACGATACTACATGAAGTGTTTGATGCTTTAATGCCTTACTAGCCTGCATATATGCACGGGGTGATGTGATGTACGTTCCTGCTGGCAGGATCAGTTGCTAAATGTGTTTCACAAAGTGAAGCAGTGAATCAGCAAAAGAAAGGAATTAATCCCAACTTTAGAGAATAAGGTTTGTGGTGCAGCTCAATATGTATTATATTGAGATATGTTTTAGGAATTTATCCTACAATCACTGAACTTAATTGGAGAGAAACTGTCATGGTCCGGGTGAGTGCGGGGTTTTTCCACTCTGGAGTCTCTGCCTGAAGGTGGAGCACAGCAATCAGCTTTCACACCTGATTCCAATCAAGTCACCAGTATATAAGGCCAGCGCTCACAACAGACCTCTGCCAGATCTACTGCTAACTCACGTTAGTGCTAGGCCGCCAAGCCCTTGTGAGAGCCTCTTAACAATTGCATTTCTCCTCACCGTGTTTTCTTTGTCATAGGACCCACCTGGCCGTCACGCTTCACAAGCTGAACTACACACATCTCCGCCTGGACGCTGGTTCTCTGTCATCTGGTTGCTTCCTTATCATCATAAGACTCCACCTGCCTGCCTCCCTGCCAGGTCCCTTGCTCCAAGTATATTCTGGACCCTCTCTGGACACTCCTCACCCGGACCCCCTTGGACACCCCCTCCTCGCATGACACTTTCACCTGCAACACGTAAGCCCAAACCACCACAGTCTAATCCTTCGGCTACGATTCACTAGTCTGCCACAGACTGCCTGTCTCTTCTCATTATAGTGACGGTGTACCTCCACCCAAGCCGCTGCCCCTTTTTCCATTCCCAGGATCCGTCTTGCACCTTGTCATAGCACTCAGTCAGAGTTTCATGTTCATAGTTTGGCCTCATAGTTCTCAGTTCATAGCTCCCACAGTTCATAGCATTCATAGTTTCCTGCTTTGTAATTTAACTAGGCACTGTAAATAAAGCACTGTGTTCACGCCCGTTTTGCCTCCCTCTGTGTCTGCATTTGAGTCCACACCCACAGCCTGGCCCTCTCGGCCATAACAGAAACAACTGTCAGAACGCATTTTCCTACAGAATTACTTGGTATCTGTGGCAGCAGAGTCAGGTTTTGGTTTAGACAGATGTTAAATATTCAGAAACTAGAGGATGTTACCTTTCAAACAATGTCCTAAAAATTTCCTTTAAAAGCCTTCAATTCATCCAAAATGCTCTAGAGTGTACTGACAGATACTAGAAAGAAATTACATATTTCCCCGATATTGGCTTCTCTTCATCGGCTCCCTGTGAAATCCAGAATCAAATTTAAAATCATTCTCCTCATATATAAGGTCTTAAATAATTAGCCCCCATCTTATCTTACATACCATTGTACTGTATCACCCCAATAGAGCACTTTGCTCTCAGTCTGCTGGCTTACTTGTAGGGGTACTTAAAAGTAGAATGGCAGGCAGCGTAAGTAAGTATTCTAGTGTCATGCGAGGCCATCTTTCCGACTTCTAAAGCCTGGCCAAAGTTGGGTCATTGTAAACAGGACAAAGATCCCAGGCATGATTGGGGTGATACAGTACAATGGTATGTCAGTCATCCAAGTAAGGAAATTCCAATATGGAGACTGAGGGAGTGACTTGAATGAGAGACAAAAATGTTTCTCCCACTAAAGAATCAACATTCTGGAATACAAAGGAAGATTCTTGGCACCAAGGCTCAGGAAATACAGGTTATACACTATCTGAAAGGCTCTTGGTCCAATCCCTGGCTGCTCCAGTGTGTATGCCAAAGTGCCCTTGGGTAACATACTGAACCCCAAGTTGCTCTCTGATGCGCACATCAGAGTATGAGTGGGTGAATGTTAGATAGACAGCAATTGGACGTAGAAGAAAGTGCTGGTATGAATAGGCGTCAATGGGTGAATGAGGGATGCTGTATAAAGCACTTTGAGTAGTCGAGTAGAATAGAAAAGCACTGTGTAAGAACCAGACCAATTACAATTATCTCCCACAGCAGCAATTCTACAACAAAAGAATCAAGGTGTTGGAAAGTCTAAGCCAGGGGTCTTAAACTCCAGTCCTCGAGGCCCGGTATCCTGAAACCTTTCCATGTGTCCCTGTTGCAACACCTGAATAAAATTAGTAGGTCCTTAGCAAAAGTATAGAACTTGACTGCATGCTAAAGTGGCAACCCCTAACCCTACTCAAGTAAATTTAAGTAAATGTAAGTGTTTGGAAAAATGTACTTCTTAAAGTACTTTTATTACACCATGTTCATTCACTCATGAGCTGCTGTAACATGAATCAAATGGCTAAACTGCCACTTCAGCACGCAGTCAAGTTCTATCTAAGCTATATAATTATGGGCTGTTATTAGATTTTCATGCTCGTTTCTGCATTCTGGCTTAGTTTTTGTTAAATCAATAACAACAGCGTAACATGTTATATGTTGTTCATTTCAGGTTTTATTCGCTTAATTTTAAGAGCTTGTAAAAAACGAGATATTTGTTATGTCCTGACATATAAACCCTAGAACAGAGAAGACAAATTTTAACACAAGTTCTATTGGCCGTGATGGTGGCCATGTCCACAAGATGTACAGCATCATTTTTGGCATAATTTTTCTCGCATCATCATTCCTTAAACTCTTTCATGGCCTCTATTCAATCAGACTGTCATATTTTAGAAGTTTATCAGGGGTATACTACCTTGGTGATATTGGTTACTGATATGTAATCGTGCTAATTTAGCTTTAAACCTGATAAGTTGAGCAGAATCAAAAAGTAGTGCAGGTAGGAGAAGAAGACAAGGAAAGCAGCTAATGAAAGAACAACAGCAAGGAAGAGAAAGATGGGGGTTAAAGTTCAGGGAAGACACAAGAGTGAAGAGGTGTGGGGACAGACAGTGGAACATCGGAGAAAAAGAAGTGGTGAGAGAGAGAGAGTCTAAAAGGGTAAGACATGGGCCAAGAGAGATCTACAACACTGGTAACAAACCCATTTGGCCCCCCAACAAAAGATCGATGGAGCACATTCGATTCTATGTTGTTCCAATCCAAGGCAATGAAAACAATTACCGTGTCCATGCCTAATCAGGAATGCATTGGCTGTAAATTGATGTGTGTTGGGACTGCAGCAAAGTGTGAACAGCAGCGCATGAACTGCAGAAGGAAGGAGCATCTCTGTACAGCAGCCAGAGGTTGGACTGTGCAATGCATTCTTATTGGGAAACAGTAAAGCACCATTCTAGGGAATTTTTAAGGAAAAGCAATAATGAAACTAAGGTTGAGGAATACTTATTAGTAAGATTCACTTAAGTTAGTAGCCAATAACTGCATGATAAATTTCTGTACAGTTAGAAAATTCTATTTAAAAAATCCCCTCCAGTTTATCTTATGAGATAAATCTTAAATCAATATAAAAGAATAAAGAGGGGATTGGGGAGGTGGGAGACAGCAAAGGGTGACAGAGTAAACAGAGAAAACACTGTAAATAATGGATTGAAAAAAGAAAAAACAATTCAAACCAAAAACCAAAATCTACAGTGGCCCTGAGAGGTCAAGGGCACTGCAGCTTAAGAAAACACCTGCAAAAGCTAACAAAACAGAAATAAAGCACAACAGGAGTGTTTCTGGGGCAACGTTAATGTGACAGAAACTACAACATGAGAAGGATTCACTGAAACGATCCATTGGTGTTGTGACAGAAGAAGATGCAGGTAATGTATGTTTTAATTGCATGAGTCACACAGTACTGTAGCTACATGTTTGCTATTAGCCGTTTACTGCTAGCTTGTCACTTTCGCAGCTGTTTTGGACCCAAAACATTCAGTCTATTTGGTGCAGTTTTTTATAATTTCCAATACTTTTTATTCACCTTCTGTTGTGTTTCGAGTGCTTTTGCAGAGCTTTTCTTTCTTCTCATGTGGCATTTTCTTAAATTGCAGTTTGGCCTCTCAAGGCCACCATTAATTAAATTCTCATCACTTTTGCAAATTTGTTAATTGGTTTATTTATTTATTTATTTTAATCCACTAGAACTTAATATAAAGAAGACCCTTATGTCAAGGCAAATGGTGAGGCAACTGGGATTCAGCATTTTTTAACAAAGTGTACCATACTTGATTAAAAGCTTATTCAATTTAGTTTGAAAATGCAACTGGAAGGTTCTCAGGATTTTTCTTGTGTTGATAAAATGCTTGTTTTGTGTGGCTTTTAGGATTGCTAACGATGAACCCTCTAGTTGTTAAAGAGTATTATTTTCCCGTATTAACCGCACTATGTATATTAAAGCAATGTGGGAAAAAGAAGGTAATTTGTCAATTACAGAGGAGTGTTGGGGCCACGCATGCAAGATACAGTGGGCTACCACTGGGTCTAATGTTTGGTGTGAATTTTACTGGAAAAGCATCATGAGATTTTTCATCACACCTGCTCAACTAAGATATCGGGGAACTGGTGACAAATGTTGGAGATGTGGGGGAGATGGTTTCCATATCTTTTGGGATTGCAAAGTTATTCGCCAGTATTGGTCTCTAATCCATAAACATCTACAAAATGGTTTTTCATTTGTTTTACCTTTAACCTTTGAGACCATATTTTTGTGTAATGTACCAGTGGATAAACTGAAGTCCAATGATAGAAGACTCTTGTACCTGTATATCCTACTGGCTGCAAGTAAGAAGCCTCTTACGAGGAGGGGGCTTAAGCCTGAACCACCAACGATGGAAGATTGGATACATTCTGTACAAGAGATCTATACGAGTGAAAAATTGTCATTTTCTCTTAAACTTCAGAGGGATACCTTTTGCAGAATATGGTCTAAATGGACATGTTAAGCCTGTGAGGTGTGATTTTTTTAAGAACCACGCTTTTTTTTTTTTTTTTACGTTAAAGCCCTGAGTATTATGCGAACTTACCTGCCCTGCTACCTCCTAACACAAGTCTTTTTTTTCTTTTCTGTTTTCTTTTCTCTCATCTTTTTTCTCTCTTTTTTCTCTTTTTTCTTTTCAATTATAAGTTAAAAAATGTGAAAGCAAAGAGTGTAAAAAGCCATACTACTGTTATGTTCAATTGCTTTCTCAATAAAAGAGATAATGATAAAATAAAAAAAAAATTAAAAAAAACGCTCACACCTCACAGACGGCAGCTTACAGTCCTGCGTAAAGATGAAAGTGACTTCGTACAGCCCCGGTCTGCAGAAGCTGTGCGCAGAGGTTAGGAGCAGACGTCCCACACATTAACCAGGTAAAATAAATATTTATGCAGATATTTTGCAAATATTTATTATTCACTTTTTTCCCATTATTTTTAAAATTCAGGTCAAGGCTCTACATGCTCCGAAAGCCCAAAGGGGATATAAGGATCAGTTTTCGTTTGCTACATGGATAATTTAAGTTCAGCTTTGTAATTCATTTAAGAGAGACCTTCAACTGGATGTTTTTATTTTTTGTTATAATTTTTTAAGAGTTCAAAATGTGTTCATTACATAAATAAAATTTCATTTACTTTGTAGCCTTTCATGGATTTCATAAGCAACACACTATAGTTGTTTATACAAAGCATAAAGGTAAAAAACAATGTGTGTAGTGTTATCTTCATTTTAGATGTCAAAAAGGATTTGCGGCTCCCAGTGTTTTCTTTTTCGTGCAAACCGGGTCCAAATGGCTCTTTGGGTCTTAAAGGTTGCTGACCCCTGGCTTAACAGCATCAGTATGTTGTAGATTCAGTCAAGATCTAATATGATCTAAAATATTTGTCATCAAAGCTGTATATTATCAAATTTACACAGAAAAACAGATCAAACTTTAGTCTTAAATTCTCTTAAGTCCATCACGGGCCTTTGCAAGAAGAGAGCAACAAGTGAGCTTGTTACTGTATGCCTGTCCATTTGATTTCAGAGCATGCAGAGTGTTACAAAATTGAGACTACATAGCCTTTCAATGCTACATCCCACACAGCAGCTGTGAAACACAGGAGAAATAAATAAGGAAATCCTAAATATCACTGTGGGTGAAAAGCTTAAATTTTCTTCTGTATATTCGGAAGGATTTGGAAAGACATGCTGCCAAAATTTGTGGCCTAACGCTTGACAGTCACGCAGAGCATTCCTGCCCACAATCTGGTTATGGAGAAACGAGTATCCCTTGTAATTAGTTATCTGAGGTGACACAAAGTGATGCAGCTGACAGACGGCCAGCGACAGACTGTGACTGGCTGTCAGGGTCAGCTGCGTTTGAAGAGAGGATGTGGAATTGGAAGGGAGACGCCAATCGATAACCAGCCCCCCAAACAGGTGAATAGAGTCTTTACTTGATGGCGATGGCAGTTTGAATGAAATGCACCAAGCAAACTAAACTCTCTTATGGCTGCTGTCAAATCAGATCACCTGTCAAATACACACCAGTCAAAGCCACCATCTGACGGCTGTCACACGGAATGTCTGCGCTGGGGCGCAGCCTGCTGTAAGTTCCTCCCTGATGTACTCAACAGACAAGCCAAGTGACAGTGAAGCACTGCCTGCTGAGTCTAATCTACCTCCCTTTAACAAGAAGTTGCTGAATAAAAACAGACACAACATGTCAACGCAAGGTCCAGTTTAGCGGCTTTCTTGCAACTTTCGATCAAGCTGAGCGATGTTAAACAGCCAAAATGAAGCCACACACAACAAAAGAGTGCTGTTATTCTCCTAGAAGAGGTCCTTTGTCCTGTGAGCATTGTGTACTGTAGCGCTGTCCTGTTGAAAAACCCAGTTGTTGCCACACAGACGAGGACCCTCAGTCATAAGGGACACTCTCTGCAACATCTGGACATAGCCTGCAGCTGTTTAACGACGCTCCATTGTTCCACTGAAGGAAAAAGCACCCCAAATCATTATGGCGCCCCCTCCACTGTGGCGCGTAGAGAACGTCTCAGGTGGGATCTGCTTGTCATGCAGTAACGTTGGGAAGCATCAGGACCATTAAGGTTAAGTTTTTTCTCATCAGAGAAGAAAACTTTCTTCCACCTTTCAATGCCCCATGTTTGGTGCTCAAAGTCCAAACGGTCAGTTCTGTGGCATTCAAGGAGACGAGGCCTTTGAAGACGTTTTTGTTTTTGAAGCCCTTGAGTGTCAGATGCCGTCTGATGGTTGTGGGGCTGCAGTCGGCACCAGTAACGGCCTTAATTTGGGTCAAGGATCGTCCAGTGTCTTGATGGACAGCCATTTGGTTGAATTGTTTTGGGTCTTCCACTTGACTTTTTGTTCCATAACCCTCAGGATCATTTAAAATATTCCAAATGACTGTCTTACTGCACCTCAGCAGTGATGTCGCGCTGTGAGAGACCCTGCTTATCCAGTTCAACAACCTGACCACGTTCAAAAAAGGAAATGTTTTTTTGCCTTTGCCATCAGATTGTCATGACAGTGTGACCTCCTGACAGATAATGACAATGAATCCACATTTTTGCACAGATTTGACCTTTCAAAGGCATGAGGTCCTAAACTTTTGATCAACTGTTTCAGTTTAAGCGTTGTTTTCAATACATTGCACGCTCCAAAAAATGTTTTGTCTCACTCCCATTTCTTCTTGTTGCATGTTGAAGGTCTACTTGGAACATTGTTAAGATCCAACCATGCAAAATATGATATTTTTGCCATTTTTTAAATGATCTTAAACTTTCATCGGGACTGTATTATGTATCCAAACAACCAGAATTTCTTGTAATTTAATTTAAGTGGTTTTGAACAATTATTAAAGACCAAAAAAGTTATTTTCAAATTTTCAGTCCAATCCATTTGAGAGGAATTATTATTATTATTATTAATTTATTTACTGTGAGCTACTCAACACGTAGCCGAGAACCCACTTTGAACTGTATCTTTAGGCACTCTGTTACTAGCAGCTGTTGCCAAAAACACATAATTTTTTCCTATTTCTTCAGTTAAAGCTACAAAAAAGTATGTAGGTATGCCACATTACACAAGAACTGGACTGAAGCTCAGTGGTAACAGGTTATGAATGAATCCAAAATGTAAAATTTTTCACACAAATCTTTAAATATGTATGAAGGTGGTCAGGAGAGAGGTACAACAGTAAGAGTCTTCACACCCGTCTGTGAAAGCATGCTGGAGGCTCTGTCATGGTTTGGGGAGACAGTCAGTGGTAGGGGAACCTGCTCAAAACTGATGTAATTATGAACGCAGAACAGTGCCACCAGATTTTGAGCTACCGTGCAATACGATTTGGAAAGCATCTGATTGGCAAAAGCTTGATTTTTCATTTTGACGACAACAGAACAAAAGGCAGAAACATCCAAAGAAGAGTCGGAGAATCATTCCAGAACTATATCGAACAAAATATAAAGAAATGAAGGTTGGCTCACTACTTCACTGTAACATATATCTTATTTAATATATAGTGCATATGTATATAATTTCAAATATAAAATATAGATATATTATACTTTATAATATTTTTATAATACTTATATTATATAAACACCAATGACAGCAAGTGTGAAAGGAGACAAAATGGGATGTATAAGGCAAAGACCTGGACATGATCTGGGAATGAGCTGCCAGAGACTGTGTATGAATATTCAATAACTCGTTGCCTGAAACTGGAGTTAACATTCTCCAGGTACATGCTGCGTTCAAATTACATCAAAGCGTGAAATAATGCTGTTATAGAAAGTGCTTGATGAGGCGATAAGCAGGAGTTGGAAAGGATACCTGGCATTTCCGCTTCTACGCTGAGCTTATATTAAGTCGACAGCACAGGCTGACATCTCAAAGGGAAAACAGCAGATTGTACATGCACACAGAGGCATGACCTTTAGTATTTATGGATGTCGACCATCTTCAGCACAACAGGTCAAACAACGTGCAAGACAGAAAAAAAAGGGCGCTGCTGTCGGGGCCGCTGAATAACAATGCAATAATGTGCGAATAATGTGGTGTTCGCAATTATATTAAAAGGGCACACGATATAGTTTAGTTTAGTTTGAAATTAAAATGCTATAGAGATTACTATCCCACTGAACAATGCCTTAAACAGAAAGTTAAATCATCAAGTTTCACAAGCACT
This sequence comes from Neolamprologus multifasciatus, assembly GCF_963576455.1. Classification (NCBI taxonomy): domain Eukaryota; kingdom Metazoa; phylum Chordata; class Actinopteri; order Cichliformes; family Cichlidae; genus Neolamprologus; species Neolamprologus multifasciatus. Next base: position 6,913,443 of record NC_140451.1, read on the forward strand.
GAAAATATCTGACAGAACTTCTACATATTTTGGAACAGATTAAATGAATATTGGGAAATAAGTCCAGACAATTAAATATGCAAAACACACCCTTTGCCTACACTGGTTTAACTGCTCGAGGAGCACGGCTCAAAACTCTACTACTCATGTGGAGGGTGTTTGGCTCCAAGCAGCATTTTAAACCTACTGAACCCATCTGTGTAAGAGCACAAACACAGGTCAGCTGTAAATGTTTACTAGTGTGCATGTAAGTGAGCATATGTTTGCTGTCAGTGGCTTTTTAGGAGCAAATCTTTTCTTCCTTTATTTATTTTACTTTAAAAAAATGAGTGGACTCATTCTTGTGTAGCACTCGTCTACTCTACTTGAGCCCCCATTCATACAAGCACTTTCTTTTCCTACATCAAAAGTGTTTTCTATCAAATATTCATACTCAGATGAACACATCCGAGAGCAACTTGGGGCTAATATCTTGCCCGAGGAGACTTTAACATGACAGGAGCAGCCAGAGATCAAACCGACGACCTTCAGGTTGGTAGATGACCTGCTACCCTCATGAGCAACAGCCACTCCTTGAAACAGTGCGTCCCCATGTCTGCCCATGGATTGTGGTCCTAAATATCTAACACAAACTATTCTTTACATACAGTGCAACGAAAAAGTATTTGCCTGATTTCTTTTGCATATTTGTCACACTACACGTCATCTTTCTCGACTCATGTTCAAAACTAGGCTTCTGACCTTGACCTTGAGGTCAAAGTAAATGATATTAAAAGATGTCTGAGATTTTTAAAAGATGCACATGTGGTATCAATTTGAAACCCCTCGGTGACATCTTTCTCAAATTTTCATATTCACAAAGTGAACCAACATTTCAGGCTGAAGGGTAAAAAAACACTAATTCAGTTGCTGTAACTTCCGAATAAACTCATCGTATATAAACGTGAATTTGAGACTCCACACAGGCCGATGACCCGCTGAGAGTGCATTCAGCCACTTAACAGCAAACAGTCGACTGTCCTCTTTCACACATAGTAGAAGCAGATGAAACAAATGTCTTATCCTGAGAGAAGAGGCAGAGTGAGGTGATGGAGCAAACAAAGAACAAAACAGCACTAAAGAGAGCGAGAGGAAAAGCAAATAGTGTGGAAGGAGACGAGTGGGACGAGATGAAGGCGGGAAATCGGTTGGTGGGGAAAGCGGGAGCGGAAGCGAGCAAGTGAAGGAGAAATAAAGAAGACAAATCCAAGGGATGAGAAACAGAGGACGAATAACAGAACGAGGAAGAATAAACACGAGGACGACAAAGGGAGGCGTACGACACGGCAGTATGCAGCGTAGCCGGCAAGAAGCAGTGAAAGCAAAGATGCTACTACACAGGATGCAGGCCCTGAATTTTGAAAGAATTTTATTTACAAATTTAACCCAATCATTATTCTATAGTGCTTGGGATGAAGTCACCAGCAGCAAGGTCAAGAACGACTTTCTATGTGCAAATGAACGATTCAAGGGGACAAAAAAGAAAAAGAAAACCCAGAGTAGTGAGTATTGTACTGCATCATAATGTTGGAAAGTACTAATTTGAATCGTGGCTTTTATTGTATTAGTGGTGGAAACTGCCATGTCCCCATCAGGAGCAGCAGAGAACATTAGTAGCTGTAGTTATGCTGCTGAGAGTGGATTGTCTTCTTGTGGCTGACAGCTGCCTTATTAACGCTATGAAAGAGAATAATAAAGCTGCCATGACGGGATGAACAAGTGACGCCCAAGACAGACAGCTGCATTAAAGAGAGGAGGAAAGACAGGGGGGAAAAGGAGAGCCAGAGATGACAGAGGAGGGAAAGAAAGGGAGGACAGAGAGGTCGATTGGGTTAGAGCGGAGCAGGAAAAAACAGGGAGGCATGCAGGCAGAATGGAGCAAGGGCCAATTAGTGGGAGAAAGGTGAGTACTGGATGTGAAGGGTGGGGAAGGATAAAGAGGATGAGAAGTTGGAGGGGAAAAAAGATATAAAGGGAAGATAAATGATAGGAAGAGAGGATGACAAAGGAAGGATGGGGATGGAGGAGAAAGATGACATGAAGACTGATGACGAGTAAAGTAATGGAAGAAACAAAGGATGGACAGTCGGGGATGATGCGAGGAGGAAGAGGAGATGTAGAGAGGTGGAGGAGGAGGGCCAGATGTGTGCATGAATTATGTGCTCAGAAGTGGAGTGAGGAGAAGTGTGTTGAAAATGCATTATCAACACAGACGGAGGCATCCATATCATAAAGTCAGCAGTCTGCTATCTCTACCCGGAGACACATAACAAAGTCCGTGTGTGTGTGTGTGTGTGTGTGTGTGTGTGTGTGTGTGTGTGTGAGTGTGAGAGAGAGAGAGATAGAGAGAGAGAGACTGTGTCTGAGTGGCACCGCAGTAAGTCAGTGGCTGTGAAGTGTGCTCGGCTGCTGCAGTTCCGCACCATTCAACACGATCTGTCACTCAGCTGGTGGCACACACACGCACGAAGGCGCACACTCACACTCTCTCTCTCTCTCACACACACACACACACACACACACACACACACTAAAAGGTTTTGTCACAGAGTGAAGATCTTAAGCTGCCACACACGCACCTCTTCCACCCAGTTACATTTATCTGACAGTCATGGAGATACCATTGCATTTTAACACACACTCTTATAGATAAAGGCAAAAACAAACAAATTCAAGTAATGCATGCTGATGTGCAAGCACGCAAAACTCACACAAACCAAGCCCAGGGCGCACACACACTCAAAATATATGCATCCACAGAGACACAAACAAAACAACACACACTGGAGCGCTTGAGGAAGGTCACGGTGTGGTCTGACGGTTGATGCATGACGGCGCTGTTCAGGGAAAGAATACCTAATCAAATCACAACCCTGGCAACAAACACACAGACACACAAACACAGAGAAAGTCCAATTTAAACAAGGTATCTTCAGGTATTTGGAGAAGTGAATCTGATTTGTCACTAAACAGGAGAGCTTCCAGAGCATCGAGAATCTTGTTAGGCTGTGGTTTTGAGAAAGTGACAGCCAGCATCAAGTTAGATTCTGTTAGATTTAGGGAACACACACACACATTCAACAGCTGGGCACACAGTCCCAGTGCCCAGCTGTTTTTTTAAGTGCAAACTTGATGGGTTGGATTTCTGTTTGCACACACAAACGCAATCTCTCACACAGAAGGATTTGTGGAAGCACGGAGAGGCAGGATTTGGATTAGCAAGCTGCCGTTCATGTGGAACACTGCTCCAGACATCTACTGCCCCCATTTTTGTCCAGTGTTTTTAACCACAGACATCAAGGTTGAGTGAAAGTATCTGTCTGTCTGTTAGGGTTTTTCAGTCATTCTCCTGCCTCTTCCCTCTAATATCTGACTCCCACAGTGAAAAAGCAACGCTGCACTCGCCTCATTTGCAGTAAATAATTGGATTTACAGCAAGTAAAATAACTATTGAACACATCACCGATTTCATGAGTAAAAGTAAATATATTTCTAAAGGTGCTATTGACATGCAATTCTCACCAGACGTCGGTAGCAACCCATCCAGTCTACACACGCAAAGACATCAAATCATAGATGTCCATAAGTTATGTGTCATAATGAGAAATGACACAGGGGAAAAGTATTGAACACTCTTAATGAAATGTATTTCTTTGTTGGTGATGACAGCTTCAAGATGCCTCCTAGTCACAGGACTAGAACTAGTCACATGGCATGCTTTTGGTCCCATCTTCCTCCCCTCACCCCAACTGGTTGTGAAAGGGAAGACAAAACGAGTGGCAGGACCCCCCCCCCCTCCCTCCCATTCCCACAAGCCTGGTTCTGCTGGAGGTTTCTTCCTGTTAAAAGGGAGTTTTTCCTTCCCACTGTCGCCAAAGTGCTTGCTCATCAAAGGTTATATGATTGTTGAGTTTTTCTCTGTGTGTATTATTAGGGTCTACATTACAATATAAAGAGCCTTGAGGCGACTGTTGTTGTGATTTGGTGCTATATAAATAAAATTGAACTGAACTGAATGCATACCTCAGGTGTGATTTTGGCCCATTCTTCCACACAGTCTTCAAGTCCTTAAGGTCACACGGGTCCCTTCTATGAACTTTGATTTTTTGTTTCTTCCATAGATTTTTAGTTGGATTCAGGTGATGTGATTGGCTGGGCCTTTCTAGCAGCTTTATTCTCTTTCTCTGAAACTATCTCAGCGTTTCCCTGACTGTGTGTTTGGGGTAATTATTTTACTCAAAGGTCCACCCTCATTTCGTCTTCATTATCCATGGCAGCAGATTTTCCATTTATCTCTCCTTCGGTTATATGAAGTGTGTCAGTGTCATATGCTGAAAAACCTTCCCACACCATGGAGCTTCAACATGCTTTCTCTTCAGCACTGGAGTCTTGCCTGGTGAGCGTGCATACTGGCCATGGTGGTTAGTATTTTCTTTGAAACAACTGTACTTGCTGATTCCAGGTCTTTCTGTAGCTCTCAACAAGTGATCCTTGGCTCTCAGAACTCTTCTAATAATTCTTTCCACTTCCCCAACAGTGCTCGCCGGAACCTTTAGTGGTTTAGAAATGGTTCTGTAACCAACGCCTGGGACTGAAACAGCTGATATTAATGTGCACTAAGTGGCAAGACTGCTTTCCAATTACTGACAGATTTCAGCTGGTGTCACTACTTTCCATGACTTTTTGCACCTCCCTTTCTTCATGTGTTCAATACTTAATTTCTCATTATTAATTAATTTATGGACATCTATGTTTTGATTTTTTTTAATTTTTTTTTTGCATGTGTGGATTGGATGGGTTGGTATTGACATCTGGTGAGAATTTCATGTCAGCGGCATCTTTAGAATTATATTTACTTTGGTGACACGTTCACTACATATTTTACCGTACTGTGTTTTTCGAACGCTGTCCTTGGTGACTTCATCAATCAGCACACAAACACAATTCTTGTCTGTTTAATGAAGCAGGTTGACAAATTAAAGCTAAAAACACACTGTCTGCATTTGCTACTATTATGTTAGAGAATACATTTCTTTGTGACAAAACTGACGTTTTAAACACCCTTTGTCTCCGACTGTCAGATTTGTGAATTCATTATAAACGGCACTGTTATTGTGTGCATCTGCATGAATGACGCGGTTGAAATACTGATGAAGTTTATTTGTCATGTGAATGTCGTATAAACCCAGAGTCTCTATGTTTTGTGATTATTATTGAGATTGTACTGAATGAAAAAAATTATAATTGTCACCCAACTACGAGTTTTCAAAAGCTCGTCTGTTGAATCTATCGCATATCTCCACTGATGAAACACTTAAATACCATCCGACATGTTTCCATAAATATGAGTAAAGTGCTCTTTGTACAATAAAGTCTGAGGCTACCGAGCACATCCTCAGATCCCCTGAAAAACAGTCCTGATGTATCTGTGTACACTATTCCTTAAAATATGTCTGCCTTCTGTAAGTGTGTGCATATTTTCCTCCTGATGCACACTTGCAGAAACATTCGCCTTAATATTCAGAAGCGTTTTCAAATACCTGAATAATGCAAAACCGTGGTTGAACTTCAATCATCCAGGAAAAGTCATACTTCCTGCACATGAATAAAACTGAACATTTACAGGTAGAGCTATTCATAGAGAATAAAGTATAGAAGGTAACTTACAACATTTTCACTTATATGTCTGTACCACATATGGAGAGCAATTAGGACACTGCTTCAGAGCATTTAGACAGATCTAGCTTTCTAAATGTTAGACTATATTCTGCCAGCAGCAGATAGTAAGAGGCTTCACATGGCTTCATATGTAATCACCTGCCTGTACCTCATCCAAAACAGACTCCAATCTCAAAGAATAAACTTTATGACTGAGCAATATAAACAACATAATACAAAATACTATTTTATTTTCCTAATACTATTAGAGGAACAACTCTTAATTCAAGATATTCAACCCAACTGAATTTGATTATTGTGCTGCTAATAACAAGAAAAATGATACGACTCATATTTAAAGGCAGCCACATGCAAACTTCTCAGTCACTTATTCCTCTAATGTTTTTTCTTTTTTCTGTCAAAATGAAGAGGTTATGTGCAATCTCCATCGCACACGTCCACAAATCTCTGGCTGAAAATAAATCTGGTGTATGATATATCTGACAAAGCCGTAGGCTCTGTAAATGCCAACCAGCTCAGCGGACATGGCTCTCTCTGTTTACAGGTAGACTGCGTTACAACGGTCTCAGTGGTGCATAAGCTGTGCGGCACCACACCAGGGGAGATGCGTTAGCGTGTGCGGCCGTACATGTGAGGAATTGGAGGAGAAGCTCGTTGGTGTATCGGTGCATCTATGCATTTATTGTGGGGGAGGGAGAATGTGCGCTTATAACTGCATCTGTCCCATGTGCGTGAGTAATCTTGGGAAAACAGACTTGATTCTCTTCCTCCAGCAGCGCAAATCCGGCCTATTGATTAGCCTCCTTGCGGCTACGCTATCGATCCTTTGACTTCAGAGAGAATGCGTTCTATGTGTGTGGTGCACGGTTTGTGTGTGTGTGTGTGTGAGAGAGAGTGTGTCATGTTATTAGTCACAGAAGGCTGCTTCTTTGGCTGCCCTTCACACCATCCGCTCAAACTAACTCCAATCGACCACAGATATGCTTTAGCTGCTGCAATTGCTGCTGACTCTGTGTGTGTGTGTGTGTGTGTGTGTGTGTGTGTGTGTGTGTGTGTGTGTGTGTGTGTGTGTGTGTGTGTGTGTGTGTGTCACATTCAATCTCAGGAACCTTTGAGAGTCCAACTCAGTCCAGATGTACTGAGCACCTAGTGATAACACACTCCCCAAATCCCTCCACTGAATGAACAAAGATACACACACATACATCAACACACACACACACGCAAAGGCAAGCGCCAGTGTTTTCCATGAAGGAAAGCAGCCCCTTGTTCTCCTTGATAATTTATTCATGGGCTGAAAGAAAGAGACAACATACACCAGCAGTCCAACGGGACGACAGTGATGTAGTGTTTGTAGAGAGCAGAGAGAGAGAGAGAGAGAGAGAGAGAGAGAGAGAGAGAGAGAGAGAGAGAGAGAGAGAGAGAAAGAGAAAGAGAAAGAGAAAGAGAGAGAGAGAGAGAGAGAGAGAGAGAGAGAGGGGAAAGACAAAGAGGGACAAATGAAGGAGAGATGGAGATGAATGGGGGGGGAGGAGTGTGTGAAAACAACCGAGGAGGTAATGGAGTCACTCCTTGCTTAAAAACCACTTTGTGTTTAGGAGACTGTGCAAGTGGCACACACTACGTCCTTTCTCTTTAGTGCCTGACAGAGCCTGTCCTCCCTGCAAGGGCATCAAATATTGTTTTTCTCAAAGATGCTGGCTGTCTCAGAGATGCACACAAGGTGTCCTTTGGCATTTAACACAACACCGAAAGACACCAAAGACCAGCCTCACTCTCATCTTGCACATCCAGTTAGATCCATAATGTTGACTCTGAACACCACCACAGTGGATTTTAGATCAAACAATCAAGATGTGACTGAAGTGTCGACGTTCAGCTTCAATTAAAGTTGTTTAACAAAACTATTGCATTAACTGTGTAGGAAGTTTTTTTCTTTTTTTACAGCCATTTTTATACATAGTCCCCGATTTTCAAATGTCCAACTAATTGGACAAACTAAGATAACGTTAAATGGAAGCATTGTTTTCAAGAAAATCCTTTTCAGTCAAAGACCGTCTGAAGTTCACAACCAAATGTTGCGTTTGCTCCTTTGAGATGCTCTGCCAGGCCTTTACTGCAGCTGCTTTGAGTTGCTGTTTGTTTGTGTGTTACTTTGTATTCAGTTTTATCTTCAGTAACTGAAAAGCATGTTCTAGTGGGTTGAGATCAGGTCACTGACTACGCCATTGAACATGCTCCTTTTCTTTGTCCTGAGAAGCTCTTGGGTTGCTTTTGCAATAATATAGAAAGTTTTCAGCAAGATCCAAACTACTGGTAATGCTCAAGAACAACGAGGCCAGAGAATAGTCTTAAAGAACCTGCCCAGTTCTGGGAAAAAAAAACTTTTTCCAGATGAAACCCAGAATAACTTCAAACAGGTTGATGGGAACAAATGGCTCATGATCAGAAGCAAACCACATCATCTCATACACGATGAACAGCTCATTAACAGCCACGCATGCCGATAACACTGCCTCCTTCGCCGTCCGGTTATTTATGAACAAAACTGTTCAGGCAACGTGTTAGGACCTCTTGGTGTCAGACTGGGTGAGTTGAGCTCTGTATTGTGTCTTGTTTCTAACATGAAATCAGCGCTGTGGCCTAAACGAGTTACTTAACAGCTGTGGTTAACAAAAGAGTATTTGCAGTGCTTTTATCTTTGCTGGATGTGTACCAAGGATTCATGACACTGATGTGGTTTACAGTTGAAATAGTGAGACTTCATGCTTTTGAATAAATCATAATGTGTCAAACAACAGCATCACAGTAAGCGCGATAGAAACTTTACTTTATAAATCCAATTTCAAATAAGCTTTAAGCCTGCAAGTTTCAAGCAAAGCTTCACAGACTCTCTATCCAAGCATGTTCTGATTGCATGTTGATTTAAAGTGTTGTTATTTCAGTGTGGAAAGCTACAAAGATATTTTTAGGCTGATATATACGCAGCACAGTTACATGTAGGAAAAAGGCACAGAAAATAGACACATCTAAAGCAAACAGATGAGCTTTTAATAATCTGTAAACAAAAATTCTGAAATTAACCTAAATGTTATTCTTTAAGCCAGTGTTTCCCAACCTTTGATTGTAATTGTTCTGCCCGTTACTCACCCTCATCGCTTAGAGCAGTGTTTTCCAACTACTGTACTGGACACAGGTGTGCCATGAGAAATGATCAGGTGTGCCGTGGAAGATTATCTGTTTCCACCTGACTAGTACTGTAAGCGATCCGCATGAGTAACAGGCAGAACAATTACATTCTCTTCCAATAGAGGGCAGTACAACTACCTAATGTGAAATATGGTTGGGAAACACTGGCTTCGAGTACCAATCAGGTGAAACCAGATAATCTTCCACGGCACACCTGATCATTTCTCATGGCACACCTATGTCCTGCGGCACAGTGGTTGGGAAACACTGCTTTAAGGTATCATCCCAGCTGAAAGCACTTGGCTCATCTCAACATCATAGTGGTAGCAGACACTAACGTTTCTCCCTGTATCATTGTAAATGATAAAGGCTGATTTTACCATATTTTATATTACCAACCAAGGTTGCTTTTTTAGAAAGCAACACCAACTGGATGAGTCTACTATATAAGCAGGACTTTATTAATTTTAAAAAAGAAGAGTACATAAGCGTAAAGTGAAAGGTGACTAATAGTTTGCATTCAATTACAATTGGACAGATAAATGTCCGACCCGCCCCCCTGAGAGGTTTTGCAGAACACAATGTCAGTTATTTGACTGTGATTAGCTGAAACAATCAACTAATCCTAGTTTCAAAGACATCAGTGATGTGACAGTCCACTGATAAACCATTGAGCCATAAAAAAAACATGAAACCAGTCTTCAGACCTATCTTTTGCCCTTATCACCACCTATACATTATTCTAATTCTCATCAGCCAGGAATCATATTTTTACTGTGTTTCTTCAACCTTCGATCTGTGTGACGACAAGTGGATAACATGCTGAGACCAGCTTCCAATCAGTGCTGAAGTTTAATTAGCGCCTACAGGCAGGATAGAAAGTACAGACTGAGTTGGGCTTTGACAACCCCAATCAAGCTGTATAAAAATGGGTCGTATAAATTCAGACAAACGTATAAATTCAGTCAATATTTTAACAAAAGACTCTTTAAAATTCTAGTATGTGAAACAAAATGCACGAATGCATGACTGTCTATATTTACATTAACACACTATGGTTTCTTCCATGTTATCTGCAAGACTGTCCGAAATACATGTCGCCGAATATTCAATCTGAAACCAGATCATCGCTTGTCTAAAAGCAGCAGGTGATTATGTTATCACCATTTAATTTAAAATGGCTGGGCAGAGAAGTCAACGAGTGTAGTTAATTTTTCATTTAAAATGCTCAACATGCCAGAATTCCTCCTGTCAATTAAACGATACATCAGCCACCTACCCTTCAGCTGCAAACACAGAAGAATTAATTTAGTCTGAGGAGAAAATTTGAGTGGGTTTGGAAGGTCAAGATAGTGTTCAAGACGCTTAGCTGATGAGCAAAAACAACAAACCAGAACAAGGTCATGAGAAAAAACAATAAGGACTGAGTTTATATATGACTAATGATTACTAACAGTTCTTTAAACATGAAAAAGGTTTTAATGAATATTACCTCAAACTTGCAGTTTATTTTATGTTTTGTTTTGTTTTTTATTTAAATCATATAATTCTGATTGGTTATTGGTCACATGACTCCCAAAGAGAAGTCTGAAGCTCGGCCACTATTGGTGGCATTTTTGAAGATTTAGTCTTTAAGAATTAGAATTACTAGAATTACTGAGCCTTTTTTCCCTGGTGCAAGTCCCTACTACTAGATTTACTAGCCTGCGCAGATTTGCGTAAATTCCCCCCGACCCTAACACCTCTTGGCACCCCGCTGAGATTTTCACAGGTCTTCAGCTCCATTGTTCTCCTGCTTTTGTTGTGCAAAGACACCCTCCCCCAACCCCCAACCATGAGAGATTCAGGTCTTTCCTTCCTTACCTGCAGCGTACAATACACCATGGTAGTTCTTGTCAATCCTTGTCACTACATTGCATGCCTGCCCATAAACACATATACACAGAGTTGTACATATATTTATATAGCCACACCTTACATAATATGCATAAAGTCTAGTTATACACACACACATTTATATCTATATCTATCTATATAGATAGATAGGTGTGTGTGTGTGTGTGTGTGTGTGTGTATACACACACCAATATTTTTGAATACACGTGTCCATATTTATGTTTCCAGATTGTTTGTATAGTGCACTTTCTATACCGTGCTCTTTGTACAGTTTTTATTTAGCTGCTTTTGTCTTGCACTGTCCACTTTTTTGCAATGACAATGCAGATTTTCCACTTGTGGGACAAATAAATGCAGGTGTGTGTGTGTGTGTGTGTGTGTGTGTGTGTGTGTGTGTGTGTGTGTGTGTGTGTGTGTGTAGGTGTGTGTGTGTGTGTGTTTGTTTGTGCAACATTGGCATTTGTTTACTCAGATCCAAGGCAGGCCAAACCTCTGTGTTACAACCTACATACAAAAGACACACATTCACAATATATGGGTACACAAGTCTGTTTTATTTCAAAGTGTTTCAAACTTTCCAGCGTTTGCAGACCCAGTGTCCATCATCCCTGCATTTGGCACAGGTGAATTTCTGACATGTTGCACAGGTAAACCTGCTGCGATTCCTGTTGCAGCTCTCTTGCACCTGGCACTGCATTGTCTTTACAGTCCCTGGCACAGCAGCTGCAGCAGCTTCAGCAGCCTGCCTCCGTGCTAATATTTCCTTGAGCTGCATGAATCGGCAACGAAGTTGCTGAGCTAGAAGACTCAGAAACAATTTTCTTTTGCCTGTCCACCCTGTACATGCCTGGCATGGCATTCACCGCCGCCAGGTCCAGCATATTGTAGAAAACCGCTACTGGCCACCTGCATGTTGCTGCTCTTACGGAATACATCCGCACCATTTGGTCCAACACGTCTACACCACACTGTAAAAGCAGAGAGAGAGAGTCATGAGTATATGTTTTTTTTCTATAGGCCTGTATAGCACACATCAGAAAACATCGTATCACTGGTGTAAAATTGTACACACATTCACATACCTTCATGTGGTTATAGTCTGTTATCGCGTTGGGTTTCCTCTTTCTGTCGTCACCGATCATCACATCTTGGTGCATGGAACTTGGAACACACACAGTCTTGTTTTTTTTAGGTGCATAAATTGTCAAGGAGACACCGCCACTTCTAAGCACTGAAGTGGAGAATACCTCTCGCTTTGCAGTATCTTTTGCAAGTTGAGGAAGTTCACGCCGGACTTTCTTCACCGTGCCCAGTAACGTTGTTTTGCGCTGCAGCAGTCTGTGCGACAGTGACAGTGAAGTAAATAAATTGTCCGTTGTGACGTTTCTCCCATCATCCAAAAACGGCTCCATCAGTTTCATGACCATGTTCTCTGCCAGCCTCTCTCCCTTCTGATGACTGGGGTCCTTTCCCAAGTAAGGAGATGCACTGCAGACATATTTGGTGTCCAAATCCGTGGCCATCCATATACTGTGTGAATGGACAACGAACCTTGGTAGGGAACAGCTGTTCATCTATGGTCATGTGTTCTCCTGGAGTGAAACTCTTAGCACAGTTCTCGTTGAAGCATGTCCAGATGTCGGAGATCGCCGCATATTTGTCTGTTTTCACCCGTTCTGCCCGCGTGTCCCTGTCATCAAATCGAAGGTGTTGCATAATTGAAATGAATCTATCTCGGGGCATTGTCTCTTTGATTACTGGCACCAGAAATCCTTCTGACCAGCAATCCACAATGGCACCAACAGGACACATGATTGCTCTTACAAACAGGATTGAAATGAATGCCATCAGTTCATGAACTGACAAATTCCGGCTCTGTTCTGCGGGCTTGATGTACCGTGCACTCTCTGATGGTCTGCAGCATTCCCATGTCTAACAGGCAAAGGAAGCTTTGGAGCACACTTGTAATCTTACGTTGTCAGAAGATAAACAAATAGAGAATGGTAAATTTACATGAACCTCACTCTAAATGGGTTTATATAAATATCATATGTAATATGGCAATGAGGTGTGAATGTGTGTCTTTTATATTTGCAGGTCAGTCAATGTGTGGGATATTTTGTATAGATACGGCAGGCATTTCTGAAAGTTGTAACACAGAAGTTTGGCCTGACTTGGAGTGAGCAAATGCAAATGTGCCAGGCCTCAAGGATAATTATTATTATAATAATTGTTATTATTATTTTTCTATTAACCTCCTAGGACCTGGCGTCCACATATGTGGACATTACATTTTGGGTTATTTAGACCAAAATACTCAATTGTGCTCTACAAGGGCCTGATATCCACTTACAAGGACATTATAGGACATTATACTGCTACTGTTCTATCAAAACTTTAAACAAATATCCTCATATTTTGCTCTTATTTTTCTTAAAAACAAAAATAAGGTAAAAAACAAACAAACAAACAAACTGGTAATTCTTTGTTTTTACATTTATCGGGCCCCAATGTGACCAAATATCAAAGAGAAATTAAAAATGCTGCCGTGGAAGAGTTCGGGTCTTAGGAGGTTAATAGTTTTTATCTTTTCAGCAGTTTGGCAAAAACTGGGCCAGAAAGCGTTTGACCTACTGCTCAGTGGACAAGAAAATGTTAGACTGTTGAATAGAAAATAAAAATAAAGCTATAACATGCAGGAGCTCTCCTCCATGAACAATGAGTAAAGCATTTACTGTATTCCTGCATTTGCACTGGATGCTGACAGTGAATATCAATCAGCAGGTGCATAAATGGAATATGCAACTCCTGAGACAGAAGCCCTTTTTTAAACGTTTATATTTCACATGTGAGACACCATCTCATCCAAATGTAAACATTTAGGCATTTAGGTCATACCCTGCCTCAACATCCTCACATGTTTGTCTTACAGTGCGACTGGTGAGCTACTACTGTCTAGAAAGATAGATCCAACAGTGAGCTGCTGAGGTAAAGTACAGCATGAGACAGTCACATTGGAGTGACGTGCAGTGAAGGCGCAAACATCTGTCTGAACACCTGTGTTCTGGCACACCAGGGGAGATATCCACACTTTAGTGTGCTTGATTAAAGTAGTAAAGAAGATGGCATCAATTATAAAATCAACATGTTTCAGCAAATATTCTTCAGAGTAATGTGCAATCTAACTGGCGAACATATTGATAATTATACCCATGTTACACTCATATATCCACAAACATGCCTTCATGTTTGTTTGTTTTTAAAAAGGATGGGAAAAGAAGGAAAAAGGTTTTAATGTTTACGTTTAAATGCTACTGACCCTGACTGAAAGGTGATATCAACAAAGTCGCCAAGAATTTCACACAAAAATGCTGTGAAATTCCTACCATGTACTGTGGGTCCATTTGTGTTTGATTTTGAAGCCATTTGATAAACTCCTAAACCTGTAGCAATAATTTTAGTAAAATTCTGGTGTTATATATAAAATCAAAGATGTATTTATTCAAAAGATTAATCGTTAAGGACAACATGCCTGGTATAATCTGACTGTATCCCAATCAAGTAAATTTCATTTGACCAGATTCTATTAAATTTAACATTTTAAAATGCACTTCTGTAGCAAAGTTACATGGAAAATTAACATGTAATCAAAATACTTAAAGTAAGCATTTTGGGCATACAGTGGTCCCTCGCTTATCGCAGGAGTTACGTTCGAAAAATAACCCGCGATAGGTGAAATCCGCAAAGTAGCCAACTTTATTTTTTTACAATTATTGTAGATGTTTTAAGGCTGTAAAACCCGTCACTACACACTTTATACACTTTTCTCAGACAGGCATGAACATTTTCACACTTTTCTCTTAGACACCCTCAAAGTTCAAACCTTCGTAGAAAAATAAATCCAGTATTATAGAACGAAACCAAAGGCACCCGCGGTTGCCTTTGACGGTGAAAAATGTTTCGTCGGTGTCGTTGTGTTTTTTGGGGAGAAAACGTACAAACATACAGTACAGCACTTCAGAGTCACACTGTTAGTGATCAAAAATATATGTAAATTTGACAAGCTGAACGCATTCTGTACTGTACAGGAGACAGGGCACGGAGGAGATTGACTGACAATGGTCTACAGCCAATCAGGACGCAGAACAGAATGCTCTGTAAAAAAAAAAAAAAAAAAAAAATCAGCAAAACAGCGAGGTCGCGAAAGGTGAACTGCGTTATAGTGAGGGACCACTGTAAACAGTTTTTTTGAGTATAGGCACAAAATCATTGGCTGATAAAACTCTAGAACCTATGTTGTAATTTAGTGCCCAGCTATCTTTCTGAACTACTCCACTCATACAATCCCAACAGAGCACTTAGATCATCCAATCACAGGCTCCTAGCACAACCTAGGACTCGAATGAAGTCAAGAGGTGACCGGGCCTTTGCATCCGTGGCACCTAGACTCTGGAATAACCTCCGTGTTCATATTCGTACTGCCGAGTCGATCCAGTCTTTTAAATCACGTCTTAAAACTTATTTTTTTACTTTGGCTTTTGATTCTATCTAGTTGGCTGGTCCAGCTTGTTGTGTTGTTACCTATTGTTTGTTTTAACTGTCTCATGCTTTTACTGACTGTGAAGCACTATGGTCAACACTGTTGTTTTAATATGTGCTATATAAATCAATTTTGATTTGATTTGATTTGATTTGTTCGACTGAAGTTTTTGAAAGCAGTTAAATTAACGTGTGTCATTCAAGTCAAAGTCTATCAGTCAAACTCAGTTACATTAAATCTTCTAACAATAGCAAAGCAATTACTAGAGCTTAAGAGGGGCATAACTGCAGTGATGGAGACCAAAGACAGTATAACAGGCTGAGTTTATGGGCTCAGTCACGTGTTTTGGTTAATACTGGAAAAAATACTGCATCTATTTTGTAAACCTTGGTCTTCCTATTTTCAAAATGGAGTATTATGTGTGGTATGAAACTTCTGTCTTTGGCTAATGACTTTTCAATCACAAGACCCACCCTTCTCGTAACATAATGTTTTTGCAACCAAGATGGCGATGATTGAACCTTCAACATGTGGGTTTTTGAAGTCCATATTTTACATTATCTATGGAGACAGAGTAGACTACAGTATAAGTGGCTGAGAAGAATTTCCTTATTACAAACTAAGAAAGCAACCAATGATGAGGAAAGCCTGGATCTTCATTGGTGTTGCTTTTCCTCTTGATAAGCACACATCAAAAGTGCTGCCTAATTACGCTCACTGCTTACGCTCTTTCTGAGAGACAGAAAAGCTCTGGACTGCAGGTTTGATAGCTATGGTAGCAAAATTACAGCTATTAAAATATATGACCCTGTTCAAAAACCATAGCAACACCATTCTGGTAATAGCTCATAAAGAAAGCCCAGAGTAAAGTATGCAATCAAGTTTAATTCCTCTGCAGCAAAGTTAAGTTCCCTTCACAGAAGCTTTAATACATTTTTATCCACAGCATGTAAAATAGTCCGCCCAGCTTGAAATATGCTGGAAATGTCTCTGACAGCCCGTGTGCAGGTCACTGATTGTTCAGACAATTAACCAGACCTCGCTCAAACTGCAAGCAACCCATCAGCAGAATTTAATTAGTTAGAGACGACTGGCTGAAAAATATGCAGATATAGCGTGTACATTTGACCCGTCCCCACCATACACATCTTTGAACTCACTTTCTGCTAAAGTTAATTAGAGCCCATTAGCATGTGCCAATAAGGAAAGTCTCAGTAGCTCAGATATTTTTGGTAAATAAACATGAGGAATGGGAAGGAAATATTAGAAGGTAATGTGAGAGGTTTAAGGAAACAATAAATCACCCACATTCTACTCTGTAATCAAGAAGGGATATTTTTCATATTTTGAAATGACGCTTTACTCTCCAGAATAAAGAATACGGTTAGAATATGTATATATATATCAACATCCAACTGGGGACATCAAAAGAGTCAAAATCTAAAAGCAGCATCTCATTTTTCTTCACTTGCTTTTGAACAAGAGATACTATAAAGAGAAAAGTTGATAAATCTTTAAGAAAAGAGTTTAACCGTTTAAATGTAAGTCACCTTCTCTGGATGACCGATGTCATCTACAATAAACAGCCAACAACCACCAGCAACCCACTGGAAAATATTCATTTTTCCCCAGTCACTGGCTATTGCAAGGAGGTTGCCAACTGCCCTCTAGGCCTGGGTGACTGAGGCCTTGAAGCACTGGACCCAATTTCCATTTTTTGAAGGAGTGTCATACAAATCTTCTTGACAGTTGTTGTAGTTTTTGACATTGCATATTTATTCTGTTTGTAAAGCAGAATCTAATCTCATTTTTCCACGGATGCTCGAGCGGTTTAGATACTAACCTGCTAGTTAGTATCATGTTCTTTTTCTTCAGCTTCTTGGTGCATTACCACCTCAACCAGGCAGTGGTAAATTCTGTATAAGTATTTTCTTTAAAAAAAAGTATTTTACCTGTGGATTCTTCTTTTTAGTATTTATATAATCATATGTAATTAGTACATATGAGTGAGTGTGAGTGTGTGTGTGTGTGTGTGTGTGTGTGTGTGTGTGTGTGTGTGTGTGTGTGTGTGTGTGTGTGTGTGTGTGTGTGTGTGTGTGTGTCATGGCCAAATGTGATCAAACTGTAGCGATAAAACCTCACAAAGTCCTCGGGCACTGTGTCTGTCTGACAGTTTTTGTCATCATGATGGTGTAACAACCCTGCAACATGTATGAATGTCCTCCACAAACGTGTACAGCATATCAGCAAAGATGCTAAAGAAAGTCATGCTGTGCCACGGTAAAAGGTGCACAGCAGGCTAAAGGGTGAGAGCGTTCAGTGAAGAAGAGACACAGAGAATGGGAGAGTGCAAGAGAAGCCAAAGTGTGGAAGACGGGGATGCTGTGGGGGGGGGGGGGGGGGGGGGGCTAACAAGTCTCTCACTCTGTGTCCCTGCAAACACACACACACACACAAAGCATTCAGTTATCTCCCTGACACTGGGCTTCAGAGACAACTGAAGTACAGCTGAGACGGAGGAAAAGGACAAAAAGGAGATGGACAACGTCACATATCTCTGCAAGTATACACACACACGTGCACAAAGACAGCCATTCTTGCAAACAGACAACATCTGTTGCACAATTTATGCAAACGGATGAGTTTTGATATCTAAGTCCATGTTGGCTAAGTTCTGTGACTACCAGAACTTATTGTTCACTTTATAATCCAAACGTATTTAAATGCTCTAAACTCAATGAAAGTAGATTCTCACACGTTTAAGAAATTTGAACTTTTATCTGTGTAAACATGTTCATTCATTTCAACAATTTTATTTGTATAGTGTCAAATCCCAACAACAACTTTATACTATAAGGTAAAGACTCTTAAACAAGGTAACAAAAACAAAACCCCAACAACCAAACAACCCCTATGAGCAAGCACCTGGCAAGAGCGGAAAGGAAAAACTGCTTTTAACAGGAAGAAACTTCCAGCAGAACCAGGCCTTAGAGGGGCAGCGATCTGCTGTGATGGGAAGAAGACAGGACAAAAGACACTATGGAAGAACTAATGATTAAATGTAGAGTGGTTTTTAAACACACTCAGTGCATCATGGGAAGCAGCCTAAGCCTATTAGAGCCCATTTCATATCTGCAAAAGTGTATATGGACCATAAGATGAATTATGAAAGATGCTATTAGCATAGATTCTATAGCATTCTTTAGGTTTCAAGGATAAGTGATTTACTACCTCACTCTCAGGAGGTAGCACTACAAAAAAATATATTTTTTAAAAGAAGAATGCACGCGTTTCTTGGAACTTATGTTATTACCAGTTAATAATCAACTGCGATCTGATTATTATTTTCAACTGATTGTCTTAACAAATCAGCCAGTTCTGCTAGCACTGTCATGTGAAGGCTGTGTGCAGGCAGGAGAGGTGGTAAGGAGGACCCAATGTGCAGACACTCGGAGGCAGAAAGTAGACTCAAACTCAGATTTATTGCTAGATGGCAAACAGAGAACTAGCAAAACTGGGAATACAAATACTAAACTGAAAACAACAATAACCTGAACTGGCAAACGGACAGAACACACAGCAAGATGAGGGTAGATCGCGACACTGACACAGAGAAACACATGGTTTAAATACACAGAGGGATCAATCAGGGAATGGGTAACAGGAGGGAAACACAGCTGGGGCAAATCAGGCCTAACGAGACAAAGGAAGCAAAACCAGACGCATTTACATGAGACACAGACTTTCAAAGTAAAACAGGAAACATAACACAGAGACGCGAACTTGACAAGGGGATACAGCTGACAGGGGAGACAGCAACTAGAGAACACAGAGACATAAACCATAAGACAGAACTCTAACAAAGAAACCAAAGACTAGAAATGATAAATAATATAAGAAACTCAAAACCCTGGGTCAACGACCCAGGCATCCTAACAAGCACAGCTGAAAATTTGAGTTAAGAAATTAGCAAAAAATTAAACCAGAAGAGTGTCTAAAAAAACAACAACAAAACAATAAACAGCTCAGTGAGCTGAGCTGATGACCCAGTAAGTTTACAGAAGAGGCCTAGATCTGAGAGAAAATCAGACCATGTCATAACTGCTTTAAGTCACACAGAATAGATGTCAGAAGCTTAAAGAGGCTGACTTCTGCTAAATGGGTCAAACTGGGCAGAAAGTCTACAAACACATATCATCCTTATAGAATATGATGTAACACTATAGATCAACTTACCTCAGAATATATAAAGCATATAAACAATTACAGCGATATGATGCAACAAACACAGCAGTGCTACTAATCCAAAATACTCAAAGCTTCGCAGAACTGAAACAAACATTTATTTTTAGCTCCATTCTGCTGCTGATACATACTTTAGGTTTCTGAATATTAAACTTGCTGCTGCCTTTCATAGTGTGTAACTTGAAGGCCCTGAATACTTTCTCCCACACTGAAAACACTGGATGATAGAATTATTTGAACATCACCTAATAAGACTGATTCAGGACAGACAATTAGTTATGTTAAACTTTTCTAGCAGTCCTTCACAAACAGGGAACAGTCTGTCTATTCTCTCCATCTGTCAGCTGCTGCTGGCTCTTCCTCCTCCTCTTCCTCACACACTGCTGAGTTTGTCCTGGTGGATCATTGGGGGTGCAAAGCCTCACAGATGATGTGCAGCAGTGGGTCCCTCAGTCTGTCCTCACTCTGGACACTTGCAGTCGTCACACATGGAAATCAAATGTGTGATAAGCTGCAGGATTCAAACACAAGTGTAACTTATAAACACATGTTCATACTTTTATTCCACAATCAGAGAGAAAGAAACAGAGAGAGAGTGCAGGACAGACAGACAGGTGACAGTCTCAGGTGTACACACTGCTACAAAACAGCACAAAAGAAGGAGGACTGTGTTATTACGAAACAAGAAGAGTTCCCAGATGGTACAGTGGACACATGTGTGACTCCTGTGATTAAAGCATCTTTCTTTCAGCTTAACGAGTGAACCGTCAGCTCGTTCAAACACACGTTAAAGTCCGTTTGGCTCGACACCACCGAGCAGAGGCAGCAATATAACATAGCTAACATTAACAGTGCAGTGAATCCTGCTTGTGCCGTGATATTCAGGACTGCAAACCGAGCAGCATCACTGACTTTCAGCTTGTTGTGTTTGTGGATATATGACTGACTTTAATTATCCATAAAATCATCAGATTCTCTGTAAGATTAAGGTCGACTATCGAACAGCGTATATTTTAAAGTAAAGGCTTTAAAACAAAGTAAACGCTGAAAGTACAAACATCGCTAATGTCACATAACTTTGCCGACATGTGGCCAACAGTCATGTTTTAATGTTGTTCATTATTAAACATTTGCACATAAATAAGTTACATATTATTCAGTACTTACTTTTAAAAGTTTACTCTTCGGCCGCTCCGCTTCCACCGTTTTTTTGGGCAAAATTATCCACACCCACTGCCGTGCTATGAAGTCTGGGATATGTCGGGCCACGAAGTCTACATCGCCACATCCTTAAAATTCAGGGAAATGAAGGACGCATTTGAGGGCTGCATTTCGAGCAGCCTTCAAATTGGGACAGCCTTCGTCGCATGGCGGTGACATAATTGGCCTTAAAATGCGGCCTTTAAGGCTGCAGACCCTGAATTGCGATACAGCCAGAGAGCCTTGTTGGGTTGCAGATAGTGAGCTGTGTGCATATGGTGGTTGATAGCTCCTGCTCTGTGAGGAGTGTGTTTAGGTGACTCTTTTTAGCTTACTTTTCAGTTTATTTACCAACACCTAGGTTTTGTTTTTTCCTTCTTTAAAAGGTGATAGCAGCGTGTCCGTCTCGTTTAGTTTAGTTCAAAATAGAAACAATAAACAAACAATAAAACTCTATTTTGCCTCCCTGTCTCATTTTTTTCAACCTGGACACCTTTTGTTACTTTCCCTCATCCTCTGGACCATTTTAGGGGAACGTAACAATAATAATAATTTTGAACTTTTACAAAGTAAGAAATGAAATGATTTGCAGAGTGAACATAAAATATTCACTCTGCACGCCGCTGGATGGACTAAAGTACTGAGTTTTACGGATTAGTTTCCTTCAGCATCAACTTATCGGCTAATTGGTGTCTAAATTACAGTTATTACTATAGTTAGCAGAATCAGTTAAAACCACTTAATCTAACATGCATGTTTTCATGTTATGTTTTGTTTGTGTGTTTGTTTGTTTGGGGGGAGCAAAGTTATTTCAACATTCTTAATAAGACACAAATCATAGTGCAAACTCTGCAGAAATCCTCTGCACACCTTCTGTGGCCAGCTGACTTAAAACGCTGTTGTGTGCATTTTACAAGTACACACACACACACACACCGCACAGTTACTAGTAGCTCTGAAAGCAGTGGGAAGCAGTGGGAACTACACACAAAGCCTGGAGGCAATTTAATCTTCATCAATAGGGCTTAATCATATGCCGATTGCTTTTGATGCCATTAAAATAGAATACAAGCTCTCTTTTCAACACTGCTTTTCTTCTTCATTCACAGCAACGCTGCGCTCTTAGACCAGCTTTGGATACATTTACACAGGAATAACCTGAGACAAAGAAAGGTTAAAAGAATTACAGTACAAACTGTAAAAGCACCACAATTTGTATATATCATCAGAAGTCCAACCAAAAATGAATGCAAGCGTTGTTTGAATGGACATGGCAGCATCTCTCCCTTCAGTCCATCAGAGATCCTATTTATTAGAATTATTCATTCATGTTTTACTCATTTAGCTTTTTTCTTCCCATTTAATGGGACTGAGTTCAGTCAAATGCTTTTACACACACACACACACACACACACACACACACACACACACACACACACACACACACAGTAAGCCCCCAGCCAGTCAGTACTGTATGTACAAACTACAAGCATATGACCATAACAGCCTTGTCACTAGTTTTGTTTTATTCTCTGTGCTTCTCTGGTGTTTTCTCTCCTTACAGCTTCCCACCATTAAGTTCACATAGCCTCTGTGTGTGAAGTGGCATCCTGGGCATTTTTCTTCCGCAGGCATGGAGGTTAACTGGAGTGGAAACTATAAACTGCATTTAGTCAGAGCGGACAGGATAGAGAAAACCCTCTATTAAGGTGGATGTAGTTTCCCAACATGATATTAATGTATTAGAGATGAAAACATTTCTTATCAATGTCAAAAACAGGAGACGAAGGGCAGAGCAGTTCATCCAGACCCGCTTTTATGGCCTGGGAGGCCCAGATGAGCTGTCGACAAGCCTCCGTCTCTGCAAGTTGCCGTCTGAGAACAGCCTCCAAGACCGCGAGAAGGGCATCTCAATGAATGCTCAGCTCCAAGAATCCAGTTCAAACCGGGGATATCAACAGCATTTACCATCATTACCAAGAACAATGCAGCAGTCACTGGATTTTATTTGGGACATGTTCATAATGGCAAAAATAAAATTCTACAGCCTTGCAATCAAGAGGAGAGATTGCAGGATTGCATCAGTTGTGTTATGAATTGAGAAATCTTTGGAAGACTAAAACACAAACAAGCAAATTCAGTGTGACCTGTTACATCACATTTCAATATATTCACTGTTTTCACAGGGTTGCCTTACACACACATGTTGTAAAGCATGGTCATGTTCATAGAAAAAAAATAGTTTTCAGTAGTTATTTGGATGTAAATAAAATGAGTGAGTAAATATGTCAGGGCAGAAATATTGATAGAAAATAAAATGGGACACAATAAAGAGAAAAACTAGATTAATCTTGAATATGCGAATGTATCAGAGGAAAACACCAGAGAGGACAGGGCTCAGTCTTAGTTGGTACAGTTCCCCATAGCCTACATTTTTGTTCTCTGCAGAACACACACACACACACACACACACACACACACACACAAACACACAAACACACACACACACAAACACACAGGCTGCTGAGAGCTATGTTATTCCCTCACTGCTTCACAGGCCATGGAAACTCTGTGAATTCACTAACCATGACCCAGAAACACACGCACTCACCCCTTTCGCTCCTCTCTCGTGCTCTCTCAAGCAAACATAAGTGCGTGCGCACACTATAGATATGCATGAAAGCAGCTCTAGCGCACATACACGTGGGTAACAGCAAAGGCCAACTCGCATTATGCCTGCATCACACACACGTTCGCTGACCCTCACCTCCACAAATCAGTTATTTGCAGCTCATCGCGAGGCCTGATCTGGAATTACATTCTAGTCAGACTCGCATCATTCTTTGCGGTCAAAATCACTTATCTCGACTGACAGCAGCAACTTACCAGATTTTATTTTAAAAACGCAACATTATGCAAGTTGTCTTTCGGGATGGGAGAGGATCTTTATTTCTGGTGCACTCTACTGCATTAACAGTCTATCGACATTTTTTAAAAAGCTACTTTTGCCACATTTTCTTTACTTCCTCTGAATGACAGAAGGCTTCTTCTGGACAGATATTACACCATTATATTAGGAACCTGTTTAATCCAGCCGAGGTTCCACTTATATATTATTCATTGCACACACTGATGATATTATCGTCCTTCCAGATACAGTTCCCCTCTATATGCCCCTGTGTGTGAATAAGAAATAATCCACACCGATGGACGTAGCAATATTAAAGCATGTGTGAACAACATGAATGTTTATGAGGGGTTTCCCCTCGAGGATGGGCTCAGGATTCAGGTGGAGGGCTTCACAGGCTCTTGGCTTTCACTGTTGTCGCACATTGTGCATTCAATAAGTCGCACGGGCACACGCAAAGAAAAGCTGCACTTCACCTTGTCATAACTCAGGCTTTCACAGTGCTGCTACAGCCTTGTACATAAAACATGATCACTGCTACTGGCCTGAGTTCTCCTTCTTGTTACTGTAGGTTCACTTTGAGGGTTTTATGGGTTGTTTTCTTATAATGTTCCTTGTATTTCTCTTCAGCACATCAGCTTTTAAAATTCTTGCTTATATACTAATCAGCCACAGCGACCATGTTATGTTGGCCCTCCAAGTTCCACCGCAACAGCTGTGGCACACAGGAACTCTGGTGGCGTGCTCTGGCATCTGGCACCAAGATTGAAACAACAGATTGTCCTAAGGGTTGGGGGTACGGCCTCCTTGGATCAGACTTGTTCCAGCACAGATGCTTGATTGGATTGGGTAGCTTAGTTTGGAGGCTGAGTTACCGGCTTAGGATGTTTGTCATGTTTCTTTAGCTGTTCCAGAGCATTTTTTTGGACTGTAGTGAGATGTTTGGGGGTGGGCACTAATGTCTGTGGTTGCTATTGCCAACCATAATGACAGCACATGCCAGGAATCAATGTTTCCCAGAAGAATACTGCATTGAAACGCAATAATCAATGTTTTACATTTAGGCTGTCAGTGGTTTGACTCCGTTGTTGCAAAGACTGTATATAAAATAAAGATTTAGTCACTA
Organism: Neolamprologus multifasciatus; assembly: GCF_963576455.1. Classification (NCBI taxonomy): domain Eukaryota; kingdom Metazoa; phylum Chordata; class Actinopteri; order Cichliformes; family Cichlidae; genus Neolamprologus; species Neolamprologus multifasciatus. The sequence goes on from NC_140451.1 coordinate 6,938,265, forward strand.
ATCCTGACAAAATATCAAGTTTACACACACACACACACACACACACACGCGCACACAATTTCAAAGTTATTTTTTGACAGAAGCTACAACTGTTAAGCTAGATTAATTACCTTTTTGTTTGTTTAAGTATAACTCACACATATAAAAACTGCCTAAAAAATTAGAAGAAAAATAATAATACAAATGTGACCTACTGAGGTTGGATCTGCCTGACGAACACTGCCCACCATACAACAGCAAACAGTACTGTACACTACACATGGTTACTTAAACCAGTTTGAATGTGCCAAGAAACAAAGCCCTGCAGGCTCTAATCAAAATGCAGTTTTATATTTGCATATGCAACAGAAGCCTTTAGGGGTTCATGTCCAGCCTGAGTTGGACCAGTTCCTAATTATACTAGCTATAGTTCAGCCCGATTAACTGTAGTTTGACAGCTTTGAGCCTGAGATCTGTGTGCCAAATTCTTTTACTTCTTGTTGTTCCAAATATATCCAACTATACTATCCACGATCATGTGAGCTATACGAGCAATGTAGAAGCTAAAGGTGAACCACGCTGGGTGGTGATAGGCTGTGTCTGAGAGTGTGGATTAGGAAGGTTCTGGTGACAGAGCCAGAATAAAGTGTATGTACAGTAGCAGTAAATAATAAGACTGAGCTGCACACTGACAGCAGATACATGCTGCAAGACTCCAGCCAAGATCTTGGATTCTGCTTGCCAAGTGCTGAGTAGGGCAGCACAGTGGATTAACCCCACTGCAATAAATTCATCCCAAGAGCAGCAGGTTTTTTCCCCCTAAGCTGATGTCATCATAAAGATAGCAACAGAAAAGCTTCTATGAAAAAAAAATATGAGTTTTAAATTGTCATTGGTTGCTTCCATTATTTCTCTTTTAAAAAAAAAAAATATTCAAACTGCAAGACAGAAAAGATATCATATGTTTAAAGTTTACTGAATTTAATGGATCCAAAAGGTCTCAAAAAGGCTGACACGAAGTAGGCGTGAAAAAAACAACAAAATAGCTTGAGGAAATTGTTCTGTGCAAAGTGGAAAACTGTTCTGTGCTCAGTCAAACTGAAATATAAACTGAATTGGAAAATACGGAGACCACATTCAGCTAGAACCTTCAGCAGCTAGAACCCTATATCAGACAAAAATGGAACATTCCTCTGCTAAATGTCCAGCAGCTGATCTGATCAGTTCACAAATGTCTTGACTGTTGTAAAATAAGAGGGGATGCCAAAAATGGTAAACAGCTTCCTGAGATGTTTTGCGATGTTTTGAACTCACACATGCACAACACAGTTGCATCCTCGATCCCAATGACTTCCCTCTATGAACAGACGACACAACTACCACTGTGCAATACTTAATTTTACGTGCAATAACCCACACTGTAAATACATAACACTATTTATTTTTTACATTCTATATTTTTTATGAACACTGTTCATATATATATGAAAAATAGTGCTGGAGATATTGTGCACCTCCCCCCTTTTCTTTTCCCACATGTTTGCACTGAGTAGGAGATGCTCTGTATCTCATTGCATATCTATACAGTGACAATAAAGGCATTCTATTCTATTTTACTGCCATCAAATTGAAAATGACTTTATTAACTCTTTAAATTGTACATTTTCTCACTTTAAACATTCGATTTGCGCAGATATCCTACTGTGAATAAAAACAGGGTTCTATGTTTGTAAACCATTGCATTATGTTGTTATATAGATTTTACACAGCACCCCAACTTTTTGGGAGATATAGTTATAGGTTTTCTTGCAGGTCTTAACTAGCGAGTTAGCTGGATTCTTGAGCTACTTGAGCTCAGATTTAAGACAACTCCCAATTGGTCAGATTAATCTGCATCATTTATGGGTTACTAGAGCCGAATATTTAGGTCTCTCAAAAACTGGAGAGTGCTTCATCAGTGAAAGACGAGTTTCAATAACTGTAACTGATTCTGGTGGTAGTGGTTCATTGATCTAATTTGTTGAAGAGACAGACAGATGTTCATTCAACGTGTTTTTTTAAGTGCCTGCACCAATCAACAAAGTTTCAAGGGATAACTTTCCAGATGGTCCCATGTAAAATAAACACCCCAGAATGCTCCACTCCTGTTCAGCTGCCAACTTACAGTGTTTGTTAAGTACCGAGTAGACTGTAAAGATTGTTTTTTTACTAAAACTGCTGCTTGCTGTGGTTCTGATTTTCTGGCTTTTCTAAAGCTTGAAAATCAAAACTGCAAATATACCACAGCACTCCATTAACTTAGCTGACAGTACAGTGCAGTCATGGTTAAAACCTAAGTTTACTTGTGTTTTATCGTAGGCTCAACTCAATAACTGAATCCAGAACCATATGAACCTAAATCACATGTCTCGTTTTTCAGACTACACCTGTAATCCATGATTTATGAGCGGTGTTTCTACCTTTGAGTTGTTGTGTCTCTCTACTTTGTCACTATCCTTCTCTTTCTTCTTCTCACGCTCCTTCTGTAAACAAAATGAAAAGATAGTGTGAGACAGTGACGTATAGTTGGTGCCACCAACACACATATCCATTTAACTCATATACACACACATTTATGGGGACCTGTTGTGCTCATTTTCAGCTCCACATTTTTATTCTTTGACTCTACTAGACTAGCTTTGCACGATTCCTAGTTTAAATTGTTCTTATGTAAAGATGCTGGACCCTGCAGCCCATCAGTTCATCCTCTATCTGAAACCAGTTGTTATAGCTCCTCTCTTTTAAAGCCAACTTAATTCTGATTGGCTGTCACATGCAAATAGAAGGTAAACTACAGGTGGGCGGGGTTCTGTGTCTGAGTGGAGCGCATTTATCGAAAGACTAGAAAAACTATCAGTAGCCTGAGTTTGGCCCACAGGGATTACACAGTAACCTCATTATATGAAACTCTGGCCAAGTGTAATGTCCACCACTGTCACAATATGACAGAAAATAAGGAAAAGCATAAGAATTTTCCATTTTTTTCCATCCATTTTAAGCCTGGGTCAGTGTGGTTTTTTGACTGGAATTCTGGTTATACAAGTCCCTTCTTCTTCTTCTTCACATTGATATTTACATGGATGCTGGCAACTGGAGCTCATTTTGGCTCAAATAGATATGAAACTGATGAAAGCCACAGTACAAAATGACAAGCTACCAATGGAATCTGAAAAACTTAATTTTGGAAACTGCAATTTCTTAAAATGAATTGGTAACTTTATATTACGGCCCATGACTAAGGGTGCAAGTCCCCTGTAGTAGAATAAATTTCAGTGTGTATCAAGAAGAATCACAGTGCTTTAATTACAGATCACCGGTACCATCAAAACACGTGCTGCTAGACTCGACCCCAGACATGCTGGCAACCACTGTAAGTTGTGTTTGTGAAACTACATTCAGTAATGTATTTTAAAATTCACCTCAAACTTCAATCAGATGACTTAGACCAGTGTTTCCCCAACTTTTGGCACATATTTAACATTAGAAAAATCACACAGCACACCACCATAAAAAATGTCAGAAAAAGCATATTGATCATTTTTCCCCATGCAGATGGTATAGCAGAATTGGCTCGGTTTGTCCCCAGTACACCTTTTTTGCTTTCATCTGGGACCGATCAGATTGACTGCTTTTTCTTTTCAAATATTTATCCATTGCTATTACGGCACGATGTGCCAGGAAAGCAGTGTTCCTCCCAGCTGTAGTAGGTCTCGACCTCCCGTTAGCTTCGAGATGGTGGGTGTCAGATCTCCGAAAACATCAGAGCACTTTTGCAAATATGTGATGTCTTGTAAACCGAGCAGATATCTGACGTTTACACAACTACATTCACGCCTCAAAATATCTTAAAGGTTTATTTTGTGACCCAGAAAGAGTAATATTACAACTAAGTAGCTGCCGAGATCTCGCAAAAGTTTTGCGAGATCCCGAGTTAGTTTTGCGAGATCTTGCAAAAATTCATTGTAATTTTTTTTTCTCCCATGTCCCTTGCGGGGCTCCGTAGGAAACACTGATTTAGATACACCCTGTATTTTATTTGAAATTTAAGCGAAATTACATTTACCTATAATATTTAAAGTTCACCACATAAGGATGTAACGAGGCTGATTTACATAAAAAATAAAATAAAATTATTTACAGTGTAATTTGTGTCTCTTTTCCTGTAAAATACCCAGAATTTTGGCACTACCTTAAATTTCTTATGCACTACTTACATTTACTTATAAGGTAAATTCTTGTTTCCTGTAAATGCTCTACTTAAAATTATTTACACAGTAAGTATTAAATAATTAATTTAATTATGTCTTTGTTTTCTGTAACGACCTGATGTCTTACTTCCTTATTCTAGTGTGCCTGCCTTTAAGTATTTGGAGGTAAATATAATTACACTGTAATTTCAAATACCTTGAAATTCAATTTAATTACAGGGGAATTATGCCCCTATTTGCAGGTGAGATTATTAAGTGTTACTAATTAATTAATTAGATGAATTTGGCAGAACTGAGCAGCTTAAGAGCACCAAAGTTCATTCCTACCTCTGACCCTATTCTCCTCCATGGCATCAGGCTGAAGCTCATCAGCACAGAATTACATCAAAAAAAAAAGTTGAAATTGGTAAAAACCATAAACCATCGTGACATTATCTTGTCGTGAGTTGCGCGTTTCTATGCTAAGTGGGATATTGCTGATAGCAATAACTAACATGGCAATAATAAATAATTCAATTAAACCTCCTTAATTTTCTCTGCTTAGCTCAGGACAATATTTACATCAGCAGAAGTTAAAAACTCCAGGTAACATTAACTATAATAATGCATGTTTACACACAGCGGGCTTGACCATACATGCATAAAATTTGTTGCAGTTATTAACAGATTTACAATTCTACACTCAACAATTTAGGTGCAACAGAGCAAATCAAACTGATAATTACAATATTTTCCTGATACACTGAACTGACACTTTGCTGTCCTGTGATACTATAATTAACACGTAACACTGCTCAGGAATCGAGAAACGAGCCACTTTTCTTCACCTGATAGTGTTCTATATGAGAATGCATACATTGAACTGGTAAAATTTGCTGTACCTCATAGCAGGTCGGAAACAATTACATCCCATTCCTTAATGCGATTATAATGCGCCCACAATGCAGACTTAATGTGCAGACATTATTAGCGCGCAGAGTCGCTGTAATGTTTTCAGGTTAATGCTGCTGTCTTGCTTTGTTATATGTAAATGAGTCAGCACTGATGCCAACAGGCTTTAGCTAATGACTGTCAGGACGCCAAAGAGGAAAGCTTTAGTTTAGCAAGTAAAGCCTACAATCTAGCCATCATGACAACAATAACCGCCTCATTCTCTCCCTCGTCGGCTCTACTCTCACTGCAATTACTTGAACATCAGAAACAATAGCTTCGTGATCATCAGTATTTACAATGGTGGAAATCAGAACGAGCACTGAGGGCATCTGCTGTTATTATGGATATTGTATCTTTTGTGAGCATATGAAGTCAGCGGTTCTTCTTTGTTTGATTGCTTTGTTTTTTAAACTTTAGAATAGTGGTATGAAATATTAAAAAGCAAATATATTATAAAAAGAAATGTCCGATGTCAAGTACTGTCACAGGGGGAAAATTTGCTCTTGAAATTTAATTCCAAATCCTTTGTGTCTCTCAGGGGAAGCGACAATAGCTGCTGTTTATACACGAGCAGCATAACAGATACTGGTCTCAGTTCTGCTTCAACTGCTTCTTGGCTGTTCATTTACAAGAAATTGGCTGCATCTTCCCTTATTGTTTTCATATCAATCACCAAGTTAGAGTATATTATCATGAGGCTCTGGCAGGCAGCAAACTTCTAACTCTATCATCTATGAGCTAATGAGACTAGCATTGCTTCAGAGGCATTAACAGGGTATTATAGTCCCATCTGATCATCACTAATAAAACACAATAAATTGCGGCTGGGATCCTTTGCCTGCTATTATGCTGGCTATGCTTCTAACTTGATTTTTTGTTTTGTTTGCTTTCCCACTGGTTGACCAGGGTAAGCCAAAATAATACAGATTCTCACTGGGTTCTCATTGGCTCCAGTCAGTCCAGCTCAAGTCATATGCTGCTTGGCGAGTCACCACCATCGCCAGGCAGCATATCAAAGACATTTGTGCAAATTACTTGCTGTGTGGTCAAATGTTTGTGCATGTTGGAGCCATCAGTGTTGTCTTTACTAGACTGCTTGTTACATTACCTTTGCATTTTCCCATAAAAAGACCCGAAACACACCATCTCAGAATTACCACTTAACAATATTACCTATAGGCTACAGACCCACACACCAACACAAATCTCTATTCTAATGAGGACACACATAAGATCTTTCTCTTCGTACGTTATGAACACAAAGCAAATATGAAGTAATGTCAGAAGTAAGTGTTGCTCACTGGCTAACAGTGTTAGGATTAATGTGTGACAAGCAGAATATTCAGATTACCGTTTTTGTTGTAATAAATAACCAAACAAACTTTTGCAAATAGGCAACCTAATACCATACCACGAAGCTCCTGGCACACAGTTTTTGTGCTGATGTTAATGCCAGAGGAAGTTTGGAACTCTGCAGTTACTGAGTCAGCACAGCACTGGTGATTTTGACACCCACTCTGTAACTTTACATGGTCTCCCACTGCATGGCTGAGCTGCTGTGGTCCCTCCACTTTGCAGTAATACAACTTACAGTGGATTGTGAAAAGGGGGGAAAAGTTTCAGGGCTCAATGCAGCAGTGGCATCCTATTATGATACCACACTCCAATTCAGTGAGCCCCTTAGAATTACCAAATTTGTTTCAAAATGTTTATAACATGTATGTAAGTATTCAAAACCTTTTCAGGTGCATCCTGTTCCCACTGATCATCTGTGACAATGGACTCCAGCTGTGGTAAATTCAGTTGATTGGACATAATTTGAAAATGTCGATAATAGGAGACTGTGACAAAGGTTCATCTTCCAATAGGACAATGACACTAAGCACACAAGACAAGATAACAAAGGAGTGGCTTGCGGCCGAGCCAGAGCCCAGATCTGAACCCAAGTAAACATCTCTGCAAAGATCTGAAAATGGCCAGGCACCAATGCTCCCCATCCAATCAGATGGAGCTTAGAGGTTCTGCACAGAAGAATGGGAAACTGCCCAAAAATATGTGTGCCAAGCTTACAGCATCGTACTCAAAAAGACTCCAAGGCTCCAAATGTTGCCAAAGATGCTTCAATTAAGTGCTGAGCAAAGGCTGTGACTATATATGTACATGTTATATTTGTGGGGAGGGGTGTTATTTTTAATAAATTTGCAAATATTCCAAACAAATGTCGTCAATTTGTCATTGTGTTTGTATTGTGTGTAGAATTTTTACTTTTTTTCCTTTAAATTCCTTTTAGAATTTAAAAGGAATTTAATCCATTTTAGGATAAGGCTGTAAAATGACATAATCAACAACATACTTTCCAGATGCAACTGGATGAAGAAGCACCTAGTGTGATCGAGGACTCTCCCATACTGCAAAAAAACAAAACACATCTGAAATCTTTCTAAGGCTGAATCTTCTGAGGGCAGGATGGAAAGATCCAGGATTGGACCCAGCTGGTTGGCCAATTATCAGAAAGAGAATTAAAGAAGCTTGTCTCACTTGTCTCAACATGACACTAACACGGGAATCTAGAAGACTACACAGCACCAGAACACAAGCACAGCAAGGCACCACCACACCAAAGGGTGAAAGAGGAGATGTGCACCTCCTGTCTGCTCTTGTCAGTCTGCGAGGACGGCGAAGTGGTGGGAGGAGTCGCTTCAGACGACTTCAGCTGAAAGACAGAGAATTTCAGACAGAGGGTTAGACATGAAGACGAGGAGAAGGGGGAACAGAAAAAAAATCAAGAGCGACGAGAAGAACAAGGAGGGCACAGTATGGAGCGAGAGCGAGACGGAGGGGGAGGAGAGTGAAGCAGAGACAGGAGTGACTTAATTAGAGGGAACGAAGGATTTTCTCCACTACAGCAGAGTAGTCTTTGCTTCAGGAGATGCAGCAAACCAAGGTTATATTCAGCCCCGCAGCTGCACAGGATGAATAGTCTCTAAATAGAGACTCACATCGCACACAAACCCACAGTTACTGAGTGTAGGGACGACCTCTATTAACCTGCCGTTGACCTTCGAGACAGACCGACAGCTGGGTTTGCATTGAACTCTGCAGCCAACCAGCTCCAGTAAATAGTTGTTTTTCTGTCCATCACAGTGTTTCATAGAATAGGAATCAGCTATCAGGCACCACGACAGTAGCCACATCCTCCTCCGACATTACAATTGTGGAGAAGTTGAAAGGTTGTTTGTATTGTCTAGTAGCAGACATCCCCCAAGGACTGCCACAGATACCAGACTTTTTCAGGAGCAATAAATTCATGAAATAGTCTCATTCTTCAGCCCTTGGCAGGAAATGAAAACCCATTTTCTCTGTATGCTTTTTGCTCAAAGAGATGAGTGAAATATTGGGTGATTTCACCTGACATAGATCAGTGCTTTCTACTCACTGATTTAAAATATCGATTAAATCATTTCCAAATAAATTACTTTAGATCTGACTAATTATTATTTAGTCGCGGTAATTTAACAAGCACAGATTTAGACGGAGTTTGAACTGCATTAAGTTTTCTTCTTATTTACAGCGATCGGGCATAACATGATGACCATGTGCCCAATACTGTGTTGATCCGACTTCTGCTGACATACAGTATATGAGCTGTAAGGCTGCACGATCAATCAAATAACAGATAGCTGTTAGCAGGGAAATTTGAAAAGGATATGGTCCACAAAGGTTCATTTCCATCGCTGCAAACATCTGCATGCATGATATATTACAGATTTCGTGTTTTTGGCACAGAATTCAAACCTTATATTTTGATGATTTTACACGTTTGCATTCTGCAAAGAAAATCCATCGCGAAAGGCAGCCCAACACCAAGGAATGAAAACACAATTTCTACAGTAATTGCTGCCATTTTCAGTCCGTCTTCAAAATTCATACCAATCCCATCAGCCACTTCATCACATAACAGTCTAAAACTTTCCTGGCTGTAATGAGACATGTCAGTTAGCAGATTTAACTAAACAGTTGTGATGCTACCTTGCCTTTGTCTTTATCTGTTCCTTGTTTATTCTTTGCCATCTGGCTATTTGCTGCCTTTCTACATGCGCCACGGCTCCAGCTACCTCCCTCAAGATTTGCACATCGTCTCCACTTACTGCCTCTCCACACAACAGCTGAACAGAGTAATTATTCCTAAAAGCAGCAAAAGTAATGAGGTCATAAAAGCACTAAAAATATATACATTTCTTTTGCAGTCTGTTACATGGGTGAAAATGACACAGTGCACCGCCTGAGCCGCATGGAGCAACGGGGAAATGTTTAACAAGATTTTGCCCAGGACCAGTATAAATGAAAACCATAAAAAGTGAGAAATGTTAGAGTCTGAAATTGCTTTAATCATGCTCTCGTGATAAAACTACAATCCACACATACTGGAGAAAAATCAGAGAACTCCTGGGTCTAAAGTTTAACTCCTTGATGTTAGCAAGATACAACCCCCGCAACATTACTGAAGCATTGTAATATCATCTTGATGCAGAACAAAAAGCAGCATCCAAAAAAAGCTTTGGATGCTCTTCATAAAGCCTGGAGAGCTATTCCTGAAGTTGCCTCACAGAGTTCAGGCTGTGCTGAAGAATAAAAGGAAGCCATACAAAATATTGACTTTCAAAATCGTTAGAACTGAACTTCTAAACTGCATTTCCATGGATGTTTGTAGTCTAAGGAGCTTGGGGGGGAAAAGCGTCTGGACTTCTTTAGGTTTCTTGAAGACGTTTCACTTCTCACCCGAAAAGCTTCTTCAGTTTTAAGAGCAACTGGTGGAGAGTCCCAGATTTTAAGCCCTAAGGGAGTGTCCCCAAAGAGGGTCATGGACCCTGTATTGATCCTCTACCTAATCACCTAGCCTCACCCTATCATGTGATTTCCTAAGGTCATATGGCCCAGGACGTGAGTGGGCATTAAGGTGTCTGGGAAGGGATCTCAAAACTGGATTATAGATGGCAGAGGGTGTCGTAAGCCACCGCCTCTGTTCAAAGATGGTTGTTCACAGTGGACATAGATGGCTTCTTTCACTCCTCTTTCAAACCATCTGTCTTCTCTGTCCAAACCCGTTTTCACACCTTGGCTCGTGTGATTAGGTAGAGGATCAATAGGGGGTTCATGACTCTCTTGGGGGACTCTCCACCAGTTGCTCTTAGAACTAAAGAAGCTTCTCAGGTGAGAGGTGAAATGTCTTCAAGAAACTTAACGAAGTCCAGACTCTTTTCTTTCCTTAGACTCCGATGACCTGGATTAGGGCTGTGCGATATGACCAAAATCTCATATCCCGATATAAGAATTCTATCGTCCCGATAACGATATAAATCACAAAAATGTAACATTTTCTGTAAATTCTGTGAATCTCAGGCAGCTCGACTTGCGGGAAGTGTTTCCAGCTGCGCGTCATGTAGCTGGAGTCGAGTGTTTTAACCGATGTATGAAACTACACATTTTTAGACATAAGTTGTAAAGGCCGTCGTTTTCTTTGTGAGTATTTATTACACGGCGTGCTGCGGGGGAAAGCCTGTTCTAAGGTTTATTTTTTAGCACCTGCCGGCTCTTTTTTACTTCTCATCCATAAATTACTGGTGTCTGGTTGATCATCATTTAATGATGCATTAATTGATTAGGACTGTAGCACAGTCACATTGACAGACATCGAGATACTGTCAGAATTTTATTCCTGTTGTTACGAGGACAGCTTGAAACTTGTCTCACTGTGAGATGAAGCACCAAAGATACGAAGGAAGAAAAAAAAGAGATAATGTCGCAACTCTGTTTTATATTTTATTCTTTTGTCTTGGAGAATCCAAAATAGCAAAGTGTGTACCTGAGTTCATACAGAAAGAAGAGTTTGTATGTGTCAGTGGAGTCCAGAGTAGAGCAGCTGTTTCTTTGCATCAAAAGGAGACAGTTAAGGTGGTTTGGGCATGTGATTGCATGCAAGCTCGAGGCCTTCCTTTGGAAATTTTCTAGGCACATCCAGCAGGGAGAAGGCACAGAATAAGATCCAGAACTTGTGGGATTATGTCTCACAATGCCTGGGAGTGTACTGGATCACAGGTGGAACTATAAAATGATGGTTGGCTGAATGTATATTTATAATTGTCCATTTTTGTTAATTAAGCGAGTGAATTGACTCACGCTACCAGGAACAGCTGAACAGTGAATCCAATTCTTGGTCCAAGCTCAAGTGATCCTACCTTGATGATCAGACAAACCTTCCCTGGTTCAATTGTAGTAGCAAGTTTTAAATAAACAGAAAGAAAAGAAAGCTGTGGGTGTCAGTCCTGTTGTCTCAAACCAAGCTACAAAGTTCCAGTAGCACACTGTTGTTAAGCTCCTGCACACAACACTGTTTGTTTTGTTGGAAGCTAAAATGAGGCTAAAGTGATGCACGCCTAAACACTCTTTAGTATTTAACTCCCTGGGAAAAATACATTCCAAGAAAAGATGTTACACTGCATCACTAACATCAACCCACCTTCCTTCCTTTCTCAGTGCCATCCTCCCCTCCTCCGCTCCCTAAACCACCTCAGGGAGGAAAGTAACGCTGACTACAGTATGTCTTTCTGAGGCCAGAACAGAGAACTGTTTTCTCTATTTTTCATCTTTCTACATTTCTCTTCTCCTCCCTCCCCCTTCTCCTGCTCTTGTTGCCTGTGGTGGTGAAAGCAGCGCAGCTGAGATGTGAATTCAGAGCATTTTCTACCCCCCTAACTCATTCTGTTGATGTCTTTTAAGGCTGTTTTTTATACATTTCTCTCAAAACTTCCTCATCTTCTGACTTTGATGCTGCTGGAGATGTCAATACTAAACAGGCACAGATGGGCTGATGATGAATATAAAGAGAAAGGAGGCTGGAGAGTAAGAGGGTGAGGCTAAAGGGATGCAGAGGGAGGGGAGGGCGAGGGGGGATATAAAAAGGATAGATAACAAGACTAGTACGCACTGGGTGAAAGAGGATGAACAGAGGTTGAATAGATATTAGGACTTAGAGATGGAAGTGTCTGGCTCTCTAGTGTGGTGAGTGCTGATAGTGAGAGAGAAAAATGCTTAACATCTTTACTGAAATTTGTCTGCTGGCCAGACCTTTAACAGCTTCTTTTGTACTCTTACAGAGAACACTTACCGCGGAGAAGTGGAACAGTTACACAGAGACTAATAAAACAAGAATTATGGAGGCCGAGGGATAGTGTTAGGTGTTTGAGCTCTAATCCACTTCCACAGTGTTCTCACAAAGCAGTCTGTTAAGTGACCTTGAGCTATGTGTTGTGGTTAGAGATGCACTGATTGATGGGCCAGGCCCCCTCTTGGCCCTGACAAGTGAACGGGCAGCGAGTCTCACATATGTCCAGTAATGAGCCGGTCCGTTTCACGCATGAGCAACACACACAATTATTCAGGAAAACAGTTACGTGCACACTCACAAGTGTCACTAACGTAGAAACCTCTCACTGCAGTCCAGGTTCATCAAAGTAAACTAAAAGGGGGTTAGTACCAACAAACATAAGAAACTTAATCACGCAGATGAATATGGAAATTTTAAACACAGTAACAAAGACAAAGTGGATAACCAGCAGCCTCAGTATGAGCAAAGGATCAAAGAAGAACGAGGAAAACAGTAACACTCCTTCTGACCTTCTCCATCTCTCAAAGCAAACATCACCTGTAGTAATCTTCCCTGCATGACGCCATACTGCTGCTCACTGATGGTCACCTCTCTTCTTCACTAGCTTCAACAGCTCTTTCCCATATCCTCATGGTTTGGCTCATGGGATAACTTTATCCCACTACAGCTCTGTGCATCACACTGGCTTTAAAAATGAGGTATAGGGATGTGTTTTTTCCGCATTTTTGTCAATATTCTGAAACTAACCTGAAAGAAACTTCTGAGCTTGGCTCTGCAGGGAGTTTTTTCTCCCCCCACTCACCAAATACTTGCTCAGAGTTCAGCATGAACTCAGTTGGGATTTTCTTTCTCTCATTTTAGACACTTTGCCTTATAATAACCAGTGCACTGAGAATAAACAGGTGTTCTAGCTCAAAGAGATAACAGCTTTCAGACTAGACAAAAGTTGTGGACATCAAATCACATGAACGAGAGTGTTACCTAACTGTTCACTTTTGAAGTGCTCGGCAAATCTTTGCAACGGTCGATATTCGAGCACCGCCTAACGTGTCATTTTTTTATACTGAGCTATTTAGTGGCTTGAGTGTACATGCTGTTTTTTTTAAGTGCTGCAATTATCTGTCACACACATTCAAGAAGCATCACACGAGACTCAACTCACCATTAGGGTCCTCAAATGTTTTTAAAGTGTTGCATTGAATTGTGTTTTCTCTCAGCAAAAAGAGCTGAAGTAATGCAAGTGACAAGCTTCAGTATTTAACTGGTCTGAGAACGGTGTCTTGAACCAGACCGTGGGTTTAAAAGGTTGAGATGATAAATGTCTTGAAACTACAGTGCAGTGTGTGCATAGATTCACAGACGATCTTGAACCTGGCTAACGTCAAGCAGGCAAATATCAGGATGATTATTTATAACCATGAACTGAATCATGCTTTCATGAGCAGAGACATTGCAGGTTCTTGGAGCAGGAAGGATCATTAAATCATGTGACCAAACACATGAAGAAAAAATAAATAAATGAATAAATAAATAAATAAAACAGCAGATACCCAGCTTTCAAGGCTAACACTGCTAGCTTGGTACTGCTGATGATAAGAGCTGATGTGGGTTTTTTCTTTTTTTAAATGTCCATGATTTGAATAAATAGACACAGTAATTTATTTGGGTCATGGCTTGGAGAATGCAACCATCATTGCATCCCTATATCATATTGAAGCCTGATGTAATACTGAATAAAGTTACACAGGTTCACCATCCTGTTAATTTTGCTAATTAGTATTTAAAGAACCAAGCACCTAGAAGTAAGATCTGAATACCAACTAGAAAACTATTTTTGGTTACTGAGGTTTGACAACGGAGAAAAAGCTAGAAAGCTGTAAGGGAGTGACCTGTTTTTAAGTAATTTAATTAGTGGATGTAATCACTAATATATTAAAATATTATACTCAATTTTGACCACGACACTCCCCTAAATTCTATACAGTAGACCTATAAACCAATTGTTTTTTGTAGAAAATAAATAGCGGAAATACTACCAAAAACTGAACAATTCAGGTGAAGTTCAAGAACACAGAGCACACAGTCAAAAATGAACTCAAGTCTTTACAGTGAGAAAACTCCCACTTTGGAACTAAAAGAACTAAATTACAGAATGTTGATTTTATTCATCTGTATGTAGCATTTTCAGTGTGAGAATTAAAAGTCTGACAGTCGACAATTAATCCAGTAGCAAAAATAGTTCCTGAGTGTGGTGCATTTTTTTTTGTTCAATTTTTGTTCAATTAAATCATGTTCAATTCAATTCAATTCAATTTTATTTATATAGTGCCAAATCACAACAAAAGTCGCCTCAAGGCGCTTCATAGATACAGAGAAAAACCCAACAATCATATGACCCCCTATGAGCAAGCACTTTGGCGACAGTGGGAAGGAAAAACTCCCTTTTAACAGGAAGAAACCTCCAGCAGAACCAGGCTCAGGGAGGGGCGGCCATCTGCCGCGACCGGTTGGGGTGAGAGGGATGTTAACATGAAATAAACAGAAAAGAGTTGTGACAACAAAATCTGAGGAAACTGAGTTTATGCAGTATCGTATGGAGCTCAGAGCTACCTGCAGTCCAATACTGTTGGCTGATATTAGCCATTTCTCAATATATAACTGTCTTAATTTAGAAATACTGTTAAATAAAAATGTAAAAAGTAAAGAAGAAACATGAGAAACATCCTTCAGCCATGTTATGAGTGTTGATGTTGCATAGTCTGTCCACCAGGTCCCTTTGCAACTTCCCTGCTGGCAACGCACATGCTTGGAATGTCACAAAACACAACAACCAGTTGATCCAAGTGTACTGGACCAATATACTGGAATATTAGATTTTAAAGCCAGGTTTGTGGCGTCTCCCTTAGGGTAGACCCAACGCAGGACCCAACTGCTTAGGCTGCTGCCCCTGCAACCTGGCCCCAGATAAGTGGAAGATACATGGATTGATGGATGGACAGACATATTTGGTTTTAAATCACCAAATAAAAAGTATCTATAGTTTTGTGAAAAAGTCTTTGTCCCCTTCCTGATTTCAATTAAATGCTTCTGACACAAAATGCAGTTTCTAAATTATAGTGTTTATCACTAAGAGGGGGAAAAAAATCGAAATCTACACGGTCCTGTGTGAAAAAGTGATTATGCCCTAAAACTAATAACTGGTTCGGTCGCACTTTGCAGCAACAACTGCAACCAAGCATTTGTGATAAATGGCAATGAATCTTTCACAGTGCTGTGGAGGAACTTTGGCCCCTCATCTTTGCAGAATTGTTACAATTCAGCCACATTGGAGGGTTTGAGCATGAACCACCGTTTTAAGATCATGCCACAACATCTCAATCGGATTCAGGTCACGACTCTGAGGTGGCCACTTCAAAGTCTTCATTTTGTTTTTCTTAATCCAATCAGAGGTGACTTGCTGGTGTCTTTTGGACCATTGTCCTGCTGCAGAATCCAAGTGTGTTTGAGCTCAAACAGATGTTCGGACATTCTCCCTTCAGGATGTTTTGATAGACAGCAGAAATTATGGCTCCATTCACCACAACAGGTCTCCCAGGTGCTAAGGCAGCAAAACAGCCCCAGACCATCACACTACCATAACCATAACATTCATTCATTTAGAAACTGCATTTTGTGTTTACATGTGTTATCTTTGTCTAATATTTACAACTCCTTGATCATCTGAAACAATTAAGTGTGACAAACATAAACAGGAAAAAAAAACCTGTCTTTTAAAAAAAAAAAAATTCCCATATTAGTTCTACTCTCGTGTCATAGTCGATTCTGGGGCCGCACGCTACCGGACACAGACTCCTGATGTCATGCTGGAGCCACTCTTCCTGTTTGGGGGTTGCGGTTCCTACTGCTGCTATGACCACTGGGACCCTTGGGACTACTTTGAATGTCACCTTCTATATATTTCCGATGTTACTAACAGCCACATCTATAGCATTAGATTGGTTAGTAAAAAGCTGTTTGTCTGCCTGGAACAAAGTCCCCCAGGATGTTAGCTCTGTTGTTAAGGATCATTTTCAGAGAAGAACAAACCCTTGATCTCTGCTTCAGGTGGATTTAATGTCTACTGTATGCTGGCTAAATGAAAAGGTAAAAGTGACTCATTTAAATTGCACAACAAGTAGCTGCAATGTAAGCCGCAATCTAATGTAATTGTCAACCCATCCTTTTCACGAAATCTGTGTTGTTCTCCTGAACCAAAAAAAACAAACAAACTTAAAGCGACCTCTGTCTAACTTTCCCCGTAGCTCATCTGCTATCCACTGACGTCAGAAAATAACATGTCAGAGCATGACAGAAGTTAACTAGGTTGCCACAGCTGGCTGCTAGAACATGCACAACATTGGTAAGTACTGTGGACACTGCAGGGAGGACACTCATGACTAACACAGGCAAATAAGGTTAAAAATCAGCAGCCTTCCTCCAAGGCGACCGTGCTGCTCTCTTGTGACATTTTTAGGCCAATCACTGGGCTCATCACCGAGGGTTTGCAAGATGCACTTTGATGGATTGTTGATTCCAGTAACACTGAAATTATTTGTGGTTTATACACAAACACAATCCAACTAATTTACTCACAGCAGAACAATGAGTGCATGCTACTCAGGCAGGGGAAAAGCATGCATACATTCAGACATGACAAAAGACCACTGCACTCTATCAAGTTCTCTTTTTACTGGCTTTCTAAAGAAGTTAAAAAAAAAAAAAAACAGAACTTCAAGCAGTAGGATTTGTAAGCATCAACAAGGCTGTTTGACGTTACACAATCTCTTTTTCCCCCTCTCAGACTTTCAGAAATGGTAAGAAGCTGTTGTATCACATCTCTTGCTAACAGAAGATCTGGCTTCAAATATGGAAACGCAGTTGTTCAAACAGGAGACTTTAATAATGAACTCAAGGACAAAGGTTTTTGTTCTTTTTAAGTCAAACATGTTTGTAAAGTTCTGATATAAGTCAAGTCCCTTACTATCACTTACTATTCCTTTAGCCTCCTGGAAGAACAGACCACCTTCCAAGTTCACAAGTCAGAATTTTCTCCACTTGAGATGCTACAGATAGATAACTATTAAGCATTAAGCTACAACTGCACTGCTCACAACTTAATGTGAAGGACAGAGCCACAGCACGCTGCTAACAGGAAGGTTAGAGCTAAAGCTGTGGATAGGGTCAGCAAAAACACACACCAGACAGCCCTTTATGAAAACTACTGAAGTCACTTTCTTGGTCTCAAAGCCACCAGATTCCACTGAGTAAACAGTTAAAACACACAAACGTGAAGACTGGGCCAAGAAATATTTGAAGACAGATTTTTCAAAGGTTTTATAGACCGGTGAGATGAGAGTGACTCTTGATGGACCAGATGGATGGGCCTGTGGCTGGATCAATAATGGACACAGAGCTCCACTTCGACTCGGACACCAGCAAGGTGCAGGTGGGGTACTGGTATGGGCTGGTATTATTAAAGATGAGCTGGTTGGACCTTTTCGGGTTGAAGATGGCTCGAAAATCAACTCCAAAACCTACTGCCAGTTTTTAGAAGACACTTTCTACAAGCAATGGTATAGGAAAAAGTCTGCATCTTTTAAGAAGACCATGATTTTTATGCAGTACAATGCTCCATCGCATGCATCGAAGTACTCCAGTACATGGGTAGCCAGTAAACGCCTTAAGGATGAAAAGATAATGACATGGCCTAGGTCAGGAAGGAGGCCTAAACCCGTGAGAACCTGTGGGCCTTGCTTAAACGGTTTACAGTGTAGGGAAACAGTACACCTCTCTGAAGTGTCTGGGAGGCTGTGGCTTCTGCTGCACAAAAAGTTGATCATCATCAGCTCAAGAAACTGACTCCATGAATGGAAGGCTTGTGACACTTATTGAAAAGAAGGGTGGCGATATTGGTCACTGATTCTTTTATTTTATTTTTTTATTTTGACATGTCAGAAATGCTTATATGTATATATAATAGTTGTAGTTGTTATAGTTGTTTTATTATTCTCACTTTAACATTTGCAAACAAACTAGAGATGGGAAAATGTTCATTTTTAAAATTAATTGCATAATTCACTTTTACATTCTTAAACATTTAGGTTAATTAACATTTTGGACTGACTGTCCTTGATCCATAATGAAATTAATGCTCAAAAATACAACTTTAATAATTGTGCACTCAGTGTATGTGTGTGCAGTATAAGCCAATATAAGTATAAAAGTATAAGCGAACTGCAGCTAACATGAATAGATGATCAGGAACAAGTGTGACCACCTCAATAAAAGCAGAAAATCTGGCACTTTGCTGGTCTGCAATATCCAGGTATGTGTCAACACAATGCCACAATCTTCCCAGACAATTCACCCCACGGTCAGATCATACATTCTCAGACAAATTGCAAAAAACTCGAGAGCCACATCTCTGATTCAGTCAGCATGTTAAATGTTAAAAGTTCATGACAGTACAATCAGGAACGGCTTGTTTGGAAGGGCTGCCTGGGGAAAGCCTCCTCCTTCTGCAGCAGCATAGCTTATATGCTTACATATCTGCAAACAGTACAGTAACCTCGTTTAATATACAAATAAATAAATAAAAATCATGGCTGGCTTGTTCTGTATTGAGCCTGAGTTTGTCCCTTGCCTGATAGAAGGCACATAAACAAGTGGAACAGCATCAGCTGCTGTCGTCATCCTCATGTCTGCGAACATGAGGCTTACATTTGTCAGAGAAAAGCAACCTTCGTCTTCACAGCGTGTTTATCTGTAAATACAAAGCCCTCGAGTCAACACTGTGATGTAATAATAACATTACAGAAATGACACAAAGCAATTTCAATCGTTACAAAAATGCTCTTCACTCAAACTAGCGAGGCTTCAATCTGACAGCAGGCAGACAAAATGAACAACAAAAAGTTTCAGCACAAAGGAAACACTGAAATATAAAAACCAAGCAGTGTTTTAATTCACACTGGCTTGTTCACAGCAGGCTTCCTCTGGTGCATATTTATTCCATTGCAATGTCTAAGTTTCCCTCATTCGCTTCTGTTTCTCAGTTTATGCATTTTTCCCCCCTTTGTCCCACTCGCCTCTTGCCTCTCTCTCACACACTCTGTGTTGTCTCTGGCTTTCTCTGAAGCATTGCCAGCAGCCAGACTGTGATCTAGGATCTGTTTCTGCCACCCACGCAGACAGCTTGGCTTTTATATGCAAATTAATTATTAAAAACAACTCATTATCACTTTAAGCAGTTTCGCGCAGATGGAGAACGAAGAGGAGAGGGCGGGCTACAGTAACCCTGAGCTACAGTTGGCGTATGCACATGTGTGCTCGTGTATTGGAATGACTCTAAGGCATCCACTGGTTTGATTTATGGATTGGACAAACAGCACCCAGAAACATTTTGTGTCATTCTGTCACTGCAGTTGCATCATCACACTGTATTATTATTATTGATTTTATTTATCTATGTATTTTAAACAGCATGCTGGGTGGTGTTGGCAGCTGAAATCTGCAGGTGATGGATGTGATGCTGTTGCAGCAAAGATTGCATCCTTCTGAATTCCACACAGTCCACCACAATTGTCGCATCAGATTCTCTGTTTTTATCTATTTTGTTTCAGACAGGGCTCAATTTGAAATAAAGAGGTGAGCATATCTACAAGTACTGCCTGTGAGGCAAAGCTCAGAGTTAAGATCGATTAGATCAGTCTGATCTAATCGAATATGTTTCCAAACCAACTTCAACTTCTAAGCCAAAGACTAGAAAATATGATGAAGCAAATCTTCCCTTTTGCTTCACCTGCACAAATGCCGAGGTAGGTCTCCCCTGCAGAATTGGTTTTCCCTTTGTTGGGAGCAGCGCTGGGCTGTTTAAATCACGGACAAACAGTATCCCACATTCTTGATTTTTAGTTCACAAACACTTCTTGTAATGACTATTAATAACTATTCCTGACATTTTGGAGATATACATACTATACTATACTTTATGCAGTAAAGTTACAGCGGGATACAAATAATATCAGGCTGATCCTGCCACGATTTGTTCCCTCGGTTCAAATTACGGACAAACAGTATCCTACAGCTGTTTATGTTTTTAAACCTATTTTGCACAGTGAGGCATTTTTTGAAAAATGTATTGATAGCAATGTTGAATATTATTACACAGGGAAAAAACAACTACACCTAAAATAATCACACCGTGACGCCTCTGCCTTTGTAAATGGAGGGACAGTAACTGTGTGCTTATATGTAAGCGTGTAAAACCTGCAGATAGTCAGATTAACAGTATTTTGTCTCTATCTGCCATTCTGCAATTCATCTTATGTAAACAATAACATGGCACACAGCGTGACATGAAAAAAGGCTCTGTACTCTGTATTCCTCGTCCACACGTAAACGCAAAAAAGGATTTAAAAAATCTCAGTTTTCGGTGATTCGAGCGCCGTTTACGTGTGGACGAAACAGCTGCGTTTTCAAAAATACCCGTGTAGGTGCGGACGTAGCGTAAAAGAGTTAGTAGTTTATTTTATTACTACCTGTAATTTATTGCAGATTACTTGTATTTGCTTAATTGTTTACTAAATGTTTGAGGTGTGAAATAAACCGCAATGGAGCCAAATATGGGTGTGTGTGGTTGGAGGATGTGTTTGCGCGTTTGCGCGTGTGCGCGTGCACGCGGGGGGCGCGAACATTTTTCTTGTAAAACAAAGGGGGGCCCAGCAAAAAAAGTTTGGGAACCACTGCATTAGTCTAATATTCCATCTTTCATTGTTTTACACCTCTCACCTATTGGCTTAAAAATGTAACAAAAAAGCTCATGCAGTAATAGTTCAGCGGCCTAAGCTTTCATCACATAGGCTCAGCACGCCTGAATTTTTCTAGACATTCCCTGACAGCGCTGCATGTGAACCAGCAAATGTCAGATTTAATCTGATCTAAAGTTTTAAAGTCGTTCATTGGATCAGGTAGTTTAACCTTCTGAACTCTCTACTACAAAGTGCACATAATGTCTGTGCCAGTGTGAGAATAGTGCAGGAAACCTTCAGAAGTGAAACAACACTTGGACCAAATTCTTTCAACACTCTTCCCACACAACTCCAAGCCAAACCTATAAAAAAAACATATATACTCATTTGGTTTGTTTACAACCCCATAAACCTCATTATTGGACAGACGAGACTAAAGTGTAGATATTTGGCCATAATGCAAAGCAACACCGCTGAACACAACCAAACACAGAATATCGACACAAACACCTCATACATAGCACGCTGGTGGAAGTTGCTGAAGTTTGAAAAGTATCTAATGTCTTTGCGTTACCCAAATGAGCATCAGTATTGAATATAGATTATATACAGTATTCAGTTGTGGTCCAAAGTTTACATGCATACACTTACCAGCACAAATTGTCATGGAGCTGTTGATGATTTCTTTTTCGGTGCAGATTGATTGTACAGTTTGAACTGGATTTTCTCTAATCCACACAAGATCAAATAAAACCATATACTGACTTAGATCGTTGAATAAGTGGTGCTGAAGGTTCTACAATGTCTTTAACTTGACCAGGAAACGGATTATTAGCTTCTTGTTAGTAATTATAACTGACAACAAACGGGCATTTCTCTTTGCCGACATAGACAGGATTTTTTTGACAGCACTTATTTAACTGACCAATACTCAGAACAATGGTAAAGTCCAAGGAACTCAGTGAGAATCTAAGAAGGAGAATTGTAGATTTACACAAGTTGGGAGGGTCTCTTTGAGCAACTGCAGATTCCAAAATCATCAGTTCAAACAAACATACAACTCATTGTGTGTTTTCAAACCTAAGAACACTATATCCACTGTCAAGCATGGTAGTGGTAGCATCATGCTCTAGGGCTGTTTTGAATAGCCAGTGAAATTAAAGTTATTTGAGATTATACTTACTTCAGTACCAAAATACATCAGGAGGAGGATAGCCTTTGAAAAGGCAGATCGATGAAAGTTACCCAGTGTGTTAAATACAGTATATCAAAGGTAATACATTATGACACCACCATTTGAAACTTTTAAATAAACTCTAGCACACTTTGACATTTTGACATTATATCTGCTTAAAATCCAACTTTGGTCAGACTCTAACATAAAACATGAGCCTATGAAAAGCATTGATGTTAAGAAAAGTCCAATTTTAGTGTTTCACTAAACCATGACATGTAAGCTAGCGTTAACTAGCTAATTCAAATCTGTCCAAAAACTATGAGATTATTTCTGTTGCTAAATTGCTAAAGATGGCTAGTTACAAGTTAGCCTAACAGTTCGTATGTCCAATACTGGAGTTTTATTTGTAGAAGTGAATGTAACTTGTGTTGTTGTTGTTTATGGATAATAACAGCGGAAAGTTGTCTCCTTTTTTTGTCCTTTTTTGGGAGTATACAAGGTGATACATATGTGAACACAGACACACAGTCTGACTGCACCACACCAATTTCTGTGGACTTTCACACCGCCCTTCACGGAGTAACTCACAGTACAGAAACAGCCCACTCACTGAAACATGCAGAGATGCACACACCTCTGATATCTCTGTGGAAACAAGACAAGGATATGTGCACTCATCCGCCCACAAACACACCTACACCATCATGTCCTTTTTCTCCCTTCACCCACACAGAGCTTCAGTCGTGACACTGACACACACACACACATAAAGACAGATATCTACTTACTGATAAAGACCTGTATGAGAAGATAACAATGTTTTTGAAAGGTTATTCTCCAACTGTGTTCAGCAACTCTTTGTATTGGATCCAGCAAGACTATTGTTTGGGTTGAAAAAGATTTTTTTTATCCTTTTTACAACAGATTAAAGTGCACAAAAGGTCAGTGGCAGTTAAAAAAAACAAAAACCAAAAAAACAACAACTAATTTTTCAGGCTGAGTGAAAGAGTGCACTGAAAGAAACTGAGGTTCTGGCATGAAAAGTTCCTACTGGAAGGCATTCACAAGTCTTGTGCAAGGAAAAGATGCCAAACATAATGACTAACACATTTTAACTTTAAACACGGCAGCTGCCAAACACTATTTGTTGCAGGTTTTAGCCTTTCAGGAAAAGGCAAGGGATTCATGATTAAAGAAAACTTTGGCATGCAGTGTTTGCTACTGTTAAAGCTTTTTTTTTTTTTTTCTTTTTTAAAGAGGGGAAAAAGGGAGGTTTCCCAATAAAAAAAGCAAAGCTCAAGAGACAGAAAAGGCGTCATTTTACATTTATGTTGCTTTCTGTCTTAAGCACATCCTGACAATCAAAGAGCCACCAAGCAACCACTCACACTGAGGTTACATGAAATCGCCTCCAACCGTGGCAGCGCTGCATGGAACCACAACAATAACATACACTCACAAACTTTAAAACACAAACAGTGTTGTTGATACTCACTTGAGCTGTGGCCAAAGCCTCTTTGTTGTAGTACTTTTTCCTCTCATACTTGTCCCGGATAAAGACTTCCACTGCTCTGAAGGTCGGGGTTAAGGACTGAAGCCGCGCACAAAGGTATCCAAGTGGACAATACGTACACACGCCACATGAGATGCATCATAGAGAAACAGCATGGACCGAATGTACACGGGAATTCTGCACAGCAAAGGTGGGAGTAGTAGTAAAACTTGCAGGGGAAGAAAAAGTCATTTCAATCCTTGTTTTTGTTTTTTTAAATCGCATGCATACACGTTTTATGTTCCAGCAACTACGGAAACTGAGATTTTGTTAAATAATATTATATAATAATCCCCCAAAATAAGGATCCAAAGATATTTCAAGATAGTTGGTTAAACTTTCACAACATGCACTCATAAGCTTTATGATATGTATTCTGTGGAATAGTCGTCAACTTGAATACACTGAGATTAGAGATGTAGATAATGTGTGGTGACGAACGTGCCCATCTGTTCAAAAGCTTTGTTTATCTTTAATTGACAATGACCTCAAGAGGCTGCTAGAATTACAGCATGTGTGTCAGGATCAAAAGCAGACGCTGATGTAGAGCCTTGAAACAAGGTTAAGTGGATGATTGCAGGAGTGAGCAATTAAAAAAACTCTTAACATAGACTAGCATCAGTAATGATGCCAGTGCCAATGCATGCTACAGACAATTGTGTCTATATTTGTCAGAAGCACAAGATTCAACATTTCAGTGATGGAGGAAACGTTTAGATTTTCTACATTCTGATCATCCCAATGTGCTAAAAGAAAAACAGAATAACTGTTAGATAAATTAAAATGAAATATTTGACAGAATTTATGTACTGGGAAAATGTCAACCACAGTGATGAGCAATCAATAATAAGATGTAATCATGTCTGCTGTTTTCAATTAGTGGGATGATGATCGGCTGTACTTTACTTGTTGAACAGCAATCTCTTAAATCTGGTCTTCACAACATATATTTCAGAAAGACTCTTTGCCTGAAGAAACGAGGCTACATTGGCTTCAGAAAAAGAGCTGATGTTGCTCATGATGCTACAAAAACATTTCTACAACAATCTGAAGGTTAAGCAACAACTGACCTGGACACACTGGGTATACAGGAACACAGAACCATCTTTATAGGTTCAGGAATCATCTAAAGTGTACAAAACTAAGCTACAAGCAAGACCTGCTCCCTCCAAGAGCAAGTAAAAGTCAAGCTGTACAATGCTCATGGGACCACCATTGGGATAACACGAAACAACAAGACAGTGAAAATCACAAGGAGGCTGTTAGAAGGTCTTTTGACCAAAACAGAACTTTTTGATTCATACGACAAACGTTAGTTCATTGCAGCATAAGAACCTTATCTATGTTATAAAACTCAGAGGCGACAGAAGTATAACAGATTCAACCTGTGTGCTGTATTTGTGCAGGGACAGCCAGTCATCAGGGAAGGAATAGTTAATTTCTTAACTATATCAGCAAGTTCTAATGAAAAACAGCGAGACACATATCTGTGAGGTGAATCTTAAGAGAAAGTGAGTCATGCAAAAAAGGTAAAAAAGGACTAAAGTTAATGTTCTGGAAGATTCCACTCAAAATCATCACCTCAAGAAAAGAGTTCAAGGTGTTATTTACAGAGGATTTTATTACCAGGAACCTTAGCTGCAGTTTTTGCTACAACTTACATTGAAACCAAAGGTTTGTACACTTTTGCCCCTTAGAAATATGTGAGATGAGAGGCCAAGTAACAGAAGCGTCACATCTCAGAATAATAATACTGATCACTTTTATTCTTTTATATTGACCATTATCCCTAAATCTGACATCACATTGGGAGATTAGCACCAGTAACTATGTTGAACACTTTGTGTAAAGGTAAAAACAATTATGCAATTGCTTGACTCGCTGCAGGAAGGAGCGCTTTCGCAGATCATTCATCCCAACAGCAGTTAGACTCTATAACTCCTCAATCACGATGTCATAAGTCACTGGACACTGTGAACATCCACGGTCACCACTTCATGCATAATGGACCTTCCATGACCTTCCAAGCTATATAGTTTGTGTCTTCCATATTTCCAACTATATCCATAATCACATACTGTGTATGCTACCATTGTATCTAGTGTATTATCTTACTTTTTTTTCCATTGATTGTACTTATTTGTATTTTTTATATTTCCTTCTGATATCTGTACCTGAGCTGAGGTGACGCAAAAATTTCCCCGTTGTGGGATCAATAAAGTCTTATCTTATCTTAATCAATCTATCAGAGGATTGTTGATGTAAATCAAAGGATTTCATATTTACTGCACTGCGTTCGCTAAAGTCTGCAGCAGAATTTTGCTCAGCAAGTAACCCGACGAGAAATTACAGTATCACAACTAAGTGAAAGTGTCAGAAAGAGTGAAGAGGGGCTTTGTCAGCTTTAAATCCTGATTAGACTGAGTGTTTGTAAAAGGGCCCAGCAGAAACTGGATCAATTGTATCCTAAATACGATGAGGCAGATCTAAAGTGAGCGCACTATTAGAAGATCGATACCTGAACATTTGTTGACTGAGAGCTGAAGGGAAGCAAATTCATCAAAAACGTGTTTTCTAAATAAAGAACATAAGACTCCAAATCAGTAAAAGTTACGTCGAGAAGGCTTTCTAGTAGTGGCCTCAGATGACAAGTCTTTAACCACTTCTGGGGCAGGAACACAAGGTTTGGGCTAAGACATTTGAAAAGTCCCCTTTGCTGACAATCGGCAGTTAAACGTTTGGGCCATGAACAGAAGGCTGTATGTCAAGAGAATAATAGACAGCGTAATACTGCAGAGGATTTCAGTTAATTGGAGTTGGACACCTGAATGAATCAGACAGCTGTTGCTCTCTCTCCTGATCTCCTCTGTCTAAATGTTGTCTTTAACAGTTTTCATAAAATCAGCCAAAGAAATGGGAACAAATTTTGCATTTTGGTGACAGACATGTAAAATCGCTTCTCTGCCAGGTTGTCTGTTCTGTGTAGATACAACAGTGGTTCATCCTGGGTCCAGTTTTATGCTCGAATGATTAACAGGTCACTTTTAAATGGCTTAACAAACAAACTAACAAAAAAACATTTATTTGAACATGGTCAGGTACACGGACTGGACTGAAAATGAGTGGGAAAATTAAAACAGCCTGAAAAAGATGCCTCAACACCACCTTAAAAAGTCAGCTCATTAGAAGCAAACTATAAAAAGAATTAAGGGTCGACTCGAGACTTTTGCACAGTACTGAATATTATGTTTGAAACAGATACAGTATTTAAATGTATATACAATTTAGCCATCCATCCATTTTCTTCCGCTTTTCCAATTTGCTAGAATGTATCACTTTTGGGCGTAGTTATAATGTTACTCTTTTAAAAAGGGCAAAAAAATGATGTAAAAGAAAACAAAAACGAACTATTAACATGTCTGATTTCCATGTGTGCGATGCTCGTCTCTCCATTTCATAATCACCGGGAAGTTTAATAAAAGACGCTCGGTCTAGACATGGATTTTGATTCTTTGCCACACGCTGCGAGTGACGTGACTTATAATGTTCACTCCATTTGATGGATCAGCAAACTTTTCCCAGATAAAAAGAGGGACACATGAACAACTGAGGTAATAGGAGAGCACATTTACACTAAGAATCCCAACAATGTCAAAGGAAAAACACGCACACGACAGTGAGATAAGTGAGGATACACAAACAATCAACCGCACTCTCTCACTCTATCTTTCCCTAAACACACAAACCAACACAACTGCGTGCTGCTGTGCCGCAAATCCTGACGTTCTTATCTGCCTATTTCAGCAGTGTCGCTTCTGTCGAATCAAGTAAAAGACTTTAGAAGATTGAAAAATGATGACCACCCGCACGAGTGGAGCTGCTAGATAGGCTGGAAGAGGAGGCCTGCTGTGGCTGCATCTCAAACACACTGCTTATTACTGTTGACTAGAAACAGCAGAGCAGAACTGGGATGCTGCACTGAGATAGCAACCATGGCACTCACGGCTGTAGTGGATAAATGTGTGGCCTGATGACACGGTGGTTAGGCACACGTGACCACAAATCTCATGAAAGACCGATAAAACACACCAAAGGGGGGCAGGGATTCTGACATATGGGCGACTGCTGTTCTTTGACATAAAATCAAAGTCTGGGTCACAATTAAACTCATTTCATATTTATAACACTGTAATACTGGGGAATATTTTACCAAGTATCAACAGAAAGACCTCATCTGCGCCACCCACATGCTGTTTCAATTTCTATTTTCAATTTCAAAACCTAATACTACAAAAATCACTACAAATTACACATTTGATGCTCCTGTTAGTTTCATATAATTCAGGTTTTTTTCCACATTGATAACTAACAAAAAAGCTGGTCTAAAATTAAAACATTTAAAGTAAAAGCACATATTCAAATGTGACTAATGTGATAAAATACTGCTGCATTACTGGTATTTTTATTTAAAACAGTATTTAAAACATTTTCTAAGACAACATTAATCTCAAATCCCATTTTAGTCCATACTTGTGTAAAACACGCCTGCATCTATGAATATTAATGCATTCAAACTCACACACACACAAAATACAGAGACGGGACTCAAAGTCCATTTTGTCATTTACATACATAAGCACAGTAAACAGCAGGGCTGAGAAGCTGCGTGAGTATAAACAGAGGAGTACACACAGAAACACCCACATTCAGGCGCGAGCTCCTCTAATCCTGGGTCTGTTATCTGCTGCTTTCAGCCAGCGGCGATGCTGTCAGAACAACTAATGGACTTCAAAAGAGTGAAGAATGATGACCACCCGCACAAATGGGCCTGCCAGATACAAGATAGGGTATTAGAGGAGCATTTCAAACAGGGAGATTATTTATTTTGGTCTGCTGGTGGAAATATGAACATATGCTGGTGTGTTAACCACACAGCTGTCTTGTCTTGTATCTTGGAAAAGGGCAAGCTGGAAAGCGCTGTTACAGCTCTGCGTATAAACACAAACTGCTCGATATGTCCCGGTTAAATGTGCGGAAAGATGCAGAAGTGGCAAGCCTCTGTGTGGAAATGATGTGTGGCGATGTGTGTGCAGCTGAAGCTCAAGCCTGAAAACCACAATGAGTTCGATTTGAGATTGTAACGTCATAATGAAAAAGGACTCTGCATCTTTATCTTGTTGCTGTAAAGCTTTCTGACTTTTGATTATTTATCAGTAATCTCCAGCAGAAACGCAAAAAAATAAAATCACTGACAATATATTTAAACATTTTAGGGATTTGTAGTAAAAATAAATTGAACAGGTAACTGGCAGTCATTTACTTACTAATTATAAAACCACTTTTTTTTTTTACATTTTTCCTTATTGGGACATAAAGAATTTACTGTACAGTAAAAAAAAACCCTGCAAATTAAAATGTGCTGTAAATTCTGCATTTTCAATTCAAATCCAGTTATTTTTTTCTGCATCTCACATACATCAAAAAATGAGTATCGGCTGGTTAAAATATGAAAAAGCTGAGTCCAGCTCCAAATTTTAAACAAACCAATACTCAAACATTTTTTTTTTGCATTTGTTCCAAATTACAGATTCTGATTCTGACGATAAGAAAGGCCAGGGAAAAATTTCATGTGTAAACACCGTCATAGATTTTAACCTGCGGGAAAAAAAGGCTCAAAGTGGTTTGATGGACCACCTTTCAAAAAAATATTTCTTTAAAACGATTTGATATATGAAGCTGAAATTTCCCGGCAACCATTATATATTCAAACGTTATACCATAAAAGTTTTATGCATATTGGAGGGCAGAAGACTTGTGTTGATTTGAGACTTAATGGCCCAGTGTCTCCACTGTGCAGCCTGAACACAGCCCCACAGGTTCTTTAAAGGCCCATTTGATAAAGAAGCTGAGTGATGGAGTGTTGCATCAGATTACTGGCCCCATCACCTCAAATCCAAGTGATGTGGTTTGTGATGAGTGGAAGCGCAGAGTGAAGGAAAAGCAGCCAACAAGTGCTCGGCATATATGGGAACTCCTTTGAGACTGCTGGAAGAGCTCCAGGTGATGACTTCATGAAGCTGGCTGATGAATGGAGAGTTTACAAAGCAGTTATGAAACCAAAGACTGAAATATTTAAAGTTTTGTGCTTAATATAATGCGATATGTCCAAACCTTTGACCTGTATGGTGGTATAATGCATAAACTACTTATTTATGGTGACATTTAGAGTTGATATGTAGCTATATGATGACAGGAGCTTTTATATTTGCATGTAGATATCCCGACATGTGGCAAATCAGAGGCTTTTATATCTGTGTGTACTGAAGTTGGCAGTTTTAATGCATATGTAATATGAAAGCAGTGATTAAAGTGTTCAGTGAGAGCGATGCTTTATTCCAGTGCATCTGTTTTTACAACAATAGAGGCTGAGACTAATAAATAAAGAGTGAGGGAGACAGCAGGAGGAGGATACTGATCCGTCTGTGGTCGCCTGAAGTTCTCCGGTAGGTGGGCTTCATACAGCTGTCTGGCCCTGGTGTTGCCCATGTCCACCATACTCTACGAGGAGGGGAGGAAGGAAAAAGAGCAGAGAGAGAAAAGACGGAAGAACTGTGTCATTAATACAGAAAAGGCAGTCGGTAAAACACATTTAAGACCTTGTCAGACACACACAGCGAGTTCTTTCATACTTCACATTTGCATTCAACTCAATTTGCTGCAGATTCCTTCCCACTCGCACACAAACACGCACATGCCAAGTGAAAGACACACTGGCCGTATGTGTCAGGGCTAAATTAAGAGGAGGGTGATGAATGGGGTGATGATAGGAGAAGTGGAGGAGACGGAGTCGGAATAATCAGCCATCCAGAATTAATTAGTCATTGAAAACAGTGATTAACATTCAGACTGAGCCCCGTTCCACTCGCACTCAGCTGATGGATCGGCACAGCACGGGAGAAACGCACAGGCGCACACCTTTCCCCTGCTACACACCGAGCGATTACTGCTGTGTGAGCTTCACAGATGTACACAGACACATGCAAACACAGAGCTCTCCGAACCCAGTGTGTGAAATAAAATCAATGTGACATGCTAGTTATCCACAAAACACAGCTCCGCACTTACAAATTAGCATTAGGCTCTCTGTATTCCCTCTGCATGTGCATTTGCACACGTGCTGCTGTGCATGTACTGCACATGGCTGCGTGTGTGTGTGTGTGTGTAAAAACACTGAATGCATACTAAAGAGTGGATTTCTGAGGCTGTGTCAGTGCATACAGAGTGACCTTGCAGTATATGCATAACTTCACCTATCAAGGTAACCCTTAAAATGCACTTTTTTGGGGGGTACCATCTGGGTTTTTTTGCATTTGCTCATGCCAACATGTCTTAGAGCCGTTTATTTATTCTTTTTTTGCCTCAGCCAGCTCTAAATACAACAACAGTATAATACATCTTTTTCTTTTTGCTGCTCTCTTCAGGGGTCGCCACAGCAGATTATCTGCCTCTGAGCATCCTCCACTCTCACACTAACCTCCTCCTTCACTACCTTCTCTGCAGTCTCCATTCCTCCTTTCCTGCCATCTTTAATGTCCTTTGCCCAGAAGGATAATAGTTGTTTATGAAAATGGATTATACACAATAAAATATAAAAAACAAAACAATTAAAGGTTTTTAAACACACAGCAAATGTGTGTACAGAAAGAAATGAGAATGTCAGTGAGCTAGGACTCTATATGAGGACTCTAGAATCCACTATGAAAACATAACGCTTCATTAGGCCTTAGTGATGCATGTTGGCAAGACATTATTCATTTTAAATGTTATTATCAATTTTTCTGATAGAGCCCATACTTTGTTGCGTCTTTTCTTGATTTTTGACAAACTTTAAAAGACAGCTGTTATATTGTCTCTGAAATGCTCGGAGGCAACTCAGGTGTGTTTAGCAACCTTAAGTATAAAAAAAGAAACACGCCAGTACATATAAAAGGAAAAGACTGAGGGTGTATTATTGCCAACTAGTTCTCTATTCCCATCCCTATTAAGCACCAGCAGCTCCTGTTTATGTTTGAAACATAAATGAACCAGATTACTGTTTGATAACTGTAATTAAAAAAATCATAAGGATCATGTTTTGTATAATTTGGAGGTGGGTTTCTTGCCTTTGCCTGAATGAAAAATGAGAAGAAAGAAAAAAAAGACTCAAAGACCTAAATAATAAATCTTTCCTCCTGTTGTTTTTACTATTTTGACCATTTGCCTTGTTCCAAATGCTCTAATTTCAAATGTAAATCATCCTTGAAAGCAGAACAGGTGATTCTAGATACACATGCAGGCGCTGCACACAAGCAACAAGTGAAAACAATGAGTCTTATGGTTTTTGCTATTATTTGTGATCTTTACTATATAGATTTAAAACCTACATAAAGAAATACAGTGAGCTTTTGTTTGTAAGTGGCAGAGATCATTAAAAGAATTAAACAATAACAGATTACTGGGTTCAAATTATATCAATGCATTAAGAAGCCTTAAGAGCAGAACTAGTATGGGGAGTATCATTTGCATACCTGGATCTGCTCAGGTGTCCACTGATCCAAATTGACAGATTTGACTCTGGAGATGTGGACACCCAGGTTGCGGTGGATGCCGGCACAGCGGATACACATGAACACCCCGAGGTTCCATGACGCCCACCGAGGCCCTGAAACAGAAAAGAAGAAAAGAGGATATTTCCACTATGAATTACTCCGGTTGCAGTTTTATTGTAAAACTCCTGCTGTGTTGTTAGTTTAAGTGAGTTGCTGCTGCATGTGAGGTGATCCCAATCATTTTCAACAATTTAGACTGCAAAGGAATTCAAAAACCCAAATAAACTCAAAACTGTGGAAGTGAAAGAACAGCAGGAAGTAAAGAATCAATGAAATACAACTGTGAAATGAAAAAGCAAGCCAGGAGTACTCTTCTCTTTGAAACCATCCTACAAAACTATGCTTTCAAGTATGAAAAGGTACCTGTACCTGGCACTTGATGCTACATACTGTGAAATTATTTATTTTTTAGATTTTCTAGGCTTCAGCGTAGCCCTTAAATCACTGCTATCCACTGGTTTGATCAGTTTTTAAGCGACTGATCTCCTGGAATTTTCAGTTAAGGATAATCACTCTGAAATGAATGTCAGAAAAAGCTACCAATTTTAGGCTCAGAATATAGCAACAATGGACAATGTGTGGTCTTAACCAGCCTTATATCAAGTGAGTTGCTAGTTGTGTCATTGTGTGGGAATTGTCTTGGTAGCCACTTAAAGCAATCAGTCATGATTTAATTGGCACCACCTCCGAGTCTATTTACTAACTGTGTGCATATTTTTATTGCCAGATTTGAACCTTTTATAAGGTCTACATGATAATACACAATGTCACAAAGCATAAGGTCTGCCCAATTGCTTTAATAAACACAGGTTCAGTGGACTCAATTCAATTTCTTTATTGTCCCACAAGGGGAAATTAGTTTAGCAGCAGGATAAAAATAAACAGAACAATACTATAAAATAATAATAACAATAATAATGATAGAAAGTTCAAGGACAATTATTTGCCATTAAGGAGACAAGACGCAGTAGGGATAAAAGAGACCTGGAGTCTTTTAGTCCTCCTCAGAGGTACTCTAAAACGGCGGCCGGAAGGCAACAACTCAAACTCACTGTGAAGTGGATGGTTCACACAATTAATAATAGAATGAGCCTTTCTAAGCACATTTCTATTGTAAATGGCCAAAAGTCCATTTTGCCAGCGCCCTGAAATTTTGCTAGCAGTTTTTACCAGAAGTCCCAACCGATTCTTATTCTTCACCGTCAGGTTACCAAACCACGCAGCAATACAAAAAGACATCACAGATTCGATAAAACGTCTATAAAACAAAGACAACATCTCAGATGAGACATTAAAAGATCTCATTTTCCTTAAAAAGAACAGTCTTTGTTGAACTTTTTTAGTAGTGGCATCAGCATGAGATTCAAAACACAGTTTATGGTCAAGTACCACACCTAGATATTTATAACTCTCAACGATCCCAATATCAGCAGTTTTAATGATAGTAGGTGATGAGCTATAAGAGGACTTCCTAAAATCAATAATCATGGACTTTAGCATCCTCCCTAGTAGCGCCAGATCTGGATCAAGTTGAACACTTTTAAGATGTGACAGAACAAGAGATGTGAAGGATGGGAAGGAGGAGCTTGGTGCTGTATCGCACCATTGGAGTAACAAGAGTGTCGAGCCCAAAGGTAAAGCTTTCATTTACCAGTCAATCAACGTTCTAAAAAACACCAAAAGCCATGAGGTTTGTTCATTGGAAGAATAACCTTGAGGATAAATGAGGTACCTCTCTTCAGCCCTAGAGATAGGGTGGGAGGCAACTTCAAGCTGTGGATACAAGATAACTGGCCCTCCCTTAGCCCAGTTCTGCTGGAGGTTTCTTCCTGTTAAAAAGGAGTTTTTCCTTTCCTCTGTTGCCAAATGCTTGGTAGGGTTGTCTGTTTGATGAGGTTTTCTCTGAATTACTGTATTTACTTTACTATATAAAGTGCCTTCAAAATGTTGTTGTGATTTGAAGCTATATAAAAAAAATATTCAACTGAATTAAAATTCTGTTTTTTGTAGTGGTTAGTTACACTACTTTAACAAAAGTATTTGTCTACTTTCACAAGAATATGAACTTTATTTGTTTCCCTGATCAATAGGAGTTAATATGGTATCAACTCACTGTTTGTATCTATATATACACATCTTCCCAAAGTTGGGAGCATAGAATTTTCCAAAATATCTTGGTAAGCTGAAGCATTAACATTTCACTTGAACACAAATGTTTGTGGAAGCATTCTGCATATCTAGGTTCTTGGTTTTACAGACCTGTAGCCATGGAAGTGAATGGTACACCATAATTCAATGATTTGGATTGTTGAGTGAATATTTCTGCCAGTATAGTTTATGTGATTATTGGCGTGCTTTGGAAGAAGTTTGCTAGTGGACAAAGAACAGCAGGTTATGAACAGCTTTAACAAAGTCAAATCAACACAAATTCAAACTCACAAGAAACAATTTGAACAAACTCTTTGACAAAGTGCTGTAGTTGTGCAAAGTACACCATCAGGTTTCAGCAGAAATTAAAAAAACATAAAAACAAAATCCAAGCACCAATGCTCGGCACACAAATTTGAAGAGTCTGTTAACACTGAAAAGAATTACAGCAGTGTTTTTTTAAGCTCTGCCTTACTTTCACACCAATTTTCTTCTCAGGAAAATTAAGAAAAATCAGACAAAAGGTTCATATACAGTAGTCCGTAGAACATCAAGCCCTCTGAAACCCCAAATACGAATATAATTGTGCATACTAGTCAGTTCTCTAAAATATCTTTTTTTGAGTAAACTCAGGGTAAGAGCTTCCCACAGAAATCTGTGCAAATGCATCATCCATCATGGCACAAAGCAACCCAAGCTCAGCCAAATCTCCATGGAGATGAATAGGAGATGGCATGGAAATGACAGTCAAATCATTTTAATGGGCTAGTGGCTACAGTCCCGCAGCGTCATCTTTGGCTCCATCCTTCTCCAGACCATGAAGCTTACTATCTGTCAATCCAAGGACTGAAAATGGCATTGAACACAGCACGCACAAAGGTGCGACTTCTTTGGGTCTAGGCTACATTATGGTGGTGCAGCAGCGCTGGTTGGATGGCGGCAGCAGCACACAGTGCAGTAGGATTGACTGTCTCGGCTAAGAGCATCAGTGTGTTAATGCAGTGGCACTAATGCACTAGACGGCCTAAAGGAGCATTAAAGCAGGGATGACTGAGTGTTAAGCCCAAATCAAGCAGCTCAGCTATTGTAAGCTGGGCTCTATCTGCTAGATATCTATCAGTATCTATTGGACTTCACTCTGGTCTGCTCTCAGATAACCTCTCTCAAAAATATTCCAGTACAAAATGTGCGACAGCCTCACCTGAGGTCTAATTACACACATGTGCTTGAAGAGGCTGGAAATGAATTTTCAGTGCAGTGCAAAGCATCCAGATACACTCACGCTTTCTTCACAGAAGGAATTCGGAGTGAAGAGGAAGGACTTCTAAATTGAAAAGTGAGAATTTCTAAATTGAAAATCCACAGAGCTTTAGAGTCTGGTTGTGCTTAGTCAAAAAGTAAAACTCATACAAATTATACCCCGAATGCTTAACTGTGTTGCACTACTTCTAGAAGCCAATAACATTCATCCATGCAATGACGAGTGGCTTGCACTGATGTTTCTTGATGCTCTGACTTGTGAGCGTCTCTGAGACTTCTCACTCTTTCACATCTTCACCCCTTCGACTTTCATGTCACACAACTGACTGTCTGATTGTTTGTCTGAAGTCACGTCCATATATGAAGTGTTTCACTCATTATTCATCACTTTGTAGACGACAGCTGTTTATTAGTGGACAGCTGCGGTTACCTAGGTAACTCTGCATTTATCACCTTGTCATTTGTCAAACTGTATCCTCTGCTCCTATTAGTGGCAACTTCAATTGCCCAAATTTCAATTAACTCTGGACAACCCACACTTTTTTCCTCCCAGTACTACATGAACTCGTGTCTCTTTCAGTGTTTACAGTGCTAAATATAACCTCAACCTTGACAGGAGATATGACTAAGGGATAATTCACAGATTATCAGTGTTTATAATGTTTGCCTTATTAAGTATAACACCAAATTGACTTTCTCATCTGTATAGCAAGTCTTTTTTCAGGATTCATGCACAAAACTTGGGATGTTACCATGCTATTTTCCTCTTTTATAATTTGCCCTGTCTTTCTTTAACAGAAAGACCAGAGCAGCAGCAAAATCTGACTGCTGACCAACTTTATTTAAATTGGGGTTTTGCCTATTTGTGCATATCTTATCAGGTTTACTGCTTTATCTAAATGTATCCTAGAAATTCAGTCTTTTGTGCGAGCTGAAAAAGGACCCACATGGAGTTTGTCTTAACCTAGTTAAAATGTACAATACAAGGTTGTTGGTGTCAAACATACTGCCCGAGTCCTACAACAGGTGTGCCCAGCTGAAAAGCAAGGTTAACTCAGTTTAAATCTGAACTATAATTGGCTACAGCATTTTTACAAACAGATCTTAAACACAAAAAGGGAAAACGCAGCCCACAAACTGATTAAATCTGGACCAGCAGTAAACAAATATGAGCCTCTAAGCTGAAACTGTCATTCATCAACGAGGCATTCTGACATCTGAAGCTAACAGGAGACACGGCTCATGTTTAAAGCGCTGAATCTGCTCATTTACCCCTTCAAAAGCTACCACTATTAACTTAGCTAATGAATCTCATTAAGCTTCTATAATCATCCTGTTGTCCAATAATGGCAAACAAGTTTTAAAAACAAGCAAGTTACAACTTTATACTGCTTTAGCAATTTTTTATGATACCGGTCCACTAAATTATAGGAGGCAGTGTGTAGCAAGTAAGTTGGTGGTGGAGAAGAAAATAAGCTCCCTTCTGTGCGTCACTCTTGTCAGCAACTGTATGATAGCTTGGTAATATTTGAGTGCAAAATGAATTTGCTGCACTCCTGTGCTGGTTGAAGCCAGTGTGGCTAAGAAGGTTTCTGTTGGAAATCCTGTGTCAGTTTTATCTCCAAAAGCTCCTCCTCCTCTGCCCCCTAGTGGGCAAAAACATAAATTATGCAGGTTTAACTGCAAAAAAGGGAAAGCTCCATCTCACAGGTACTATGCTTCAAAAAAGGGGGAAAAAGGAAGAAGAAAAATGCTTTGGTGTAATGTAAAACTGGCTGGTTTAGCAATCTAAAAGTAGAGCTTTGGCCCTGCAGACTAAAGGCCACTCTGATATATGAGCTCCGACCTTCTACACTGGTCAGTGTCCATTAACCTACTGACCACTAATGTGCTGTCCTGTTTTTAATTGCAATCTTTACCTCTGCTGATGGATATAATGTCTGGGAAGTGATCAGTACATGAATGAGCCACAGCATTAGTATCTGTTCCCCTGTCTCGTGCAGACTCATCTTGACAAACTTTGTATTTGCACTGAAGTTTGGACAAAAATAGACAGCTAAAAGGAGTTTCCTGCACCCCCTCCCCCAAACAAGCGCACACAATTTGTAGACTGCTGACCTGAATAGACACAAAAACACGCCTGCACAAAAGACACACACAGCTGCACATGCATAAAAGCTAAGTGATGCACCTACACACAAGCAATCACAGACAGCCACTCCAGCAAGTACGCACACTAATATGTACAGATTAACACATTAATCAGCATGTGTAGACAGAAAGATGCAGAGGCAAATATTCCACTGTGACACACACACGCACACACAACGCAGAGGAGCCCTGATGAGTGACAGAGGAACTTCCCAACTGCAAGGGGAGGTGGGCAGTCAGCCGAGCATGAAATTAAAGCCCCAACTGTCAACCTGAGGACAGTCAGGACGACGAGTGACAAGTGTGCGTAAGCGCTGTGTGTGACAGGCAGGATGGCCACAGGTGTATTCCGTGGAGATCAATCCAGTGCTCCTTTTCCTTTAGGGAAGCACTGGAAATTGTAAAGTTTAAAGCTTTAGTGGCTGCAAAGAGGCAGCCTCTGTGGACCTGACCTGCAGAAACCTTCCTGCTCACAGTCACAACCACCCTTGTATCTCCTTCTTATTTGAATTACCTTTTCATTTATCTTTCACTCTGCTTTCCTTTGTCTTAATGCCCTATTAACACCTCGAAAGCTCAAATCGTTACAGAATATTCATGCCTCCTTTAATTATGTATGGCTGCATGGATCTACTTCTGCTCTCTTTTCTTTTCTAGGAACCAAAAACAAATGCTAATGTTAGTGCACAGAGGCTGAATGGCGCCCGAGGCGAGAAAACGCACCATCCTTGTGCTGAAATTCAGCAGTCGTCTCATTTAAAGAAGGTTAACAACCCCCATTTTCTAATTAATAAAATGCCCTCTTAGTGAATCATTGAAAGACTGCCAGAATCTTCAGTACAGTATTGGAGTGGAGAATAAGAGACTGGAGGCTGAGGGGGAAAATAAAGAAGCGCTGTGCTGCTCCCTGCTGGCCCATTAGTGCGACTCTGTGTCAGCAGTGAAGAGGAAGAAGGAAGGAGTGCATCCTCAAGGAGAACCGAGCTCCCCTCCAACAGTATTTCCTCTTCATAACAACAAGAGCAAAATCTAATAAAAAGCCATCATCTGCTCTTATTCCCTGTCCTCAAACTAATGGCGGAACATTAGAGTGCAGACAGTCCATAAATCAGGACAGATAGATAAACCATAAAAAGCATCATCGCCGGTTATAAAGAGTGAGACAGACAGAGGCGTACACACAGGGGACACAAACACAATAACAGGTCCACAAGTCTGGCATGTGGACGGTCTCATTATGTTTTCAACATGAAATGGATAAATGAGAGCAATGACAGTCCTGAGCAATATATGACTATTTATTTTATACACTTAATGAATAAAAGCGTAAAGTGAAGACAGGATTCCATCTGCTGGTGAACGAAGGTAGTGCAGGAGACTACAGCAGAGCCCATTTCCTATTGTTGTCATTAGAGAGAGTACAGGCCAGGTCTGTGTGCGACGTTACAGCAGAGCTCCGTGTTGGGACAGTCACACATACATCTGCTGTTAATGTGCAATACAGAGCACCAAATCTGAAGATGCAGGATTATGTGCAAAGCCGCACGTTCGCACCTCCCACTGCTGCTCCTGTACCTCAGTCACCCAGGAGCACAGGTGACCCACAGAGGCCTACAGGAAAAATGTCTTTTTCTCATTCATTTATGGAAGTCACCACATTGATATCTTTAAAACTAAATAGCAATCCATTTGTCAAATTCAGAGGCATACATCCACTCACACTCACAATCAAACCTATGGTCACTGTGGGTCCACCTATTAACCCAACATGCATGCGTTTAGACTGGGGAAGGAAGCAAACTCCACACAGTTAGGCCAGGACGCTCCTGCTGTGAGGCAATAGTGTCAATCACTGGTAGCTACATGTGTTATATTTCTCTTACATTACATCAAAATTCTCATTTTTGGCTAAAACTCTAGTTACAGCTCAGCTTCAGATACAGGTTAATTGGATCCCTAGCTCTGACTCTGTACAAAAATGGCACACACATTTTTACACATTTACATTTCAAGACAGCAAACTTTAGAAATCACACTGACAGGAGGATCTTCAACCTACTGGCTCATGCCATCAGTGCTGCAAATCCTCACAAATAGAAAGATTTGCCGGGGCCTCCCCGACTCTCCGTCTGCAGTTTAAGCTGACAAAGTTCTGCTTCAGGGAAAGTGAAGCACGACTCTGATTCACCAACTCTAATTGGAAGTTGACGGTATGCATTACCTTTGTTGATTTTACACACTTTAAAACCACCTCACAGATTTTGGCCTGCAAATACCTGGAGTTGCTGGTTGTGTGAACTAATCTATTAAAATACACAAAAACGCAATGCACCACAAAGTAACTCACATAACTAATCTAGAGAAGCACCAGCAAATTCTGGGTTTTGCAAAATAAAATTAGTGTTTTAGTCAAAAGACTTTGCTGGCTTGTAAGAAAGAGCAGTTAGACAAACCCGATTTAGTTTTTAGGAACAGGTTTATAAGCAGCATCTGCAGATTCCTAAACAGCAGTAACACTGTGTCCCCCTTTCTCACTTTGAAGCTGTTCACACAGACACAGAAATAACACCAAACTTGCACTTTTCTTCCTCACGTGTCTAAGATTAAATTTACATTTGCTTTGTGATGCTGTACCACCTCGCTGCAGCCTACCAAAGGCTGTCTCCTTGACAGGACACTACAAAATTAATCTGCCCTTCACACCTTTAAAATGTGTACAAGTACAGGTGTGTGGGCACCGGATTCTGAGCCCAGCTGAGTGAGTGCGTGTATGTGCCACAGCATTTTATGTGCATGACAGGCGAGCAGTACCAAGGACAGGTCGTCAAAGTGCTGAGTACCCCACGGGCGCTTGCCAAGATCCGCTGCGCCAGCACAAGAGAGCATGTGCCAGCTCAGAGCACTGCCTGCCACAAATCATAATACTGATGCGTAGTCAGGCAGTGTGTGTGTGTGTGTGTGTGTGTGTGTGTGTGTGTGTGTGTGTGTGTGTGTGTGTGTGTGTGTGTGTGTGTGTAGATTCTGCTTATACTGATGAAAGGATTGTGTTAAAACAGAAAATTTAAATTATAGTCCATAATCCACTAAGCAGTAGATAGACTGACATGCCAGGCCAAACAGGCAAATGAAATACAATCAATAAGGTGTGCACCACTGTCTCAACACACACACACACACACACACACACACACACACACACACACACGTAGGGCAGCGTGCGTAGACAGCGGGCAGGTCTGAGGGTGGAATTACAGCTGAGAGGCTAAGGTGAGTCACCGCTCTGCAGTGGTCACAGAATGGCTGCCACACCCAACATACGCTGACTGCAGCAGGCAGCACGGAGGATGGATGGCACCTGATCACACCAAAGCCTTAAAACAAACTGATGAATGAAACCGGAGCTCTGCGTTCCGAGTGGTCAATCAGCTACAGAGTGAAAGCTTGTTTTCCACATCAATAAACTCTAATACACTGCCTCTGCTCTTGGTGCGGAGCAGAGCCCGACTAATGGAAGATTTTAAGGACAGATATCAATATTTGGTGAATTAAAAATCTGACATTCCAAAATGTCAGTCGCTATCTTTTTTCCTCTGAGAAACACACAACATAAACAGATTTCCCTAACATTTGTTATTTGGAGTTACTGCACTCGTTTTTGTAGCACTCCAAACAGGAAAGTTGCAAAGTGCCATCTGCTGGACAAACTGTGCAACAACACCACTCATAACATGGTTGAAGGGTGTTTCTCCCTTGTCCTCTATTTGTTTTTCATTTATCAACTGTTACAAATTCTGATACCAGTAGATAAGCAAATTGCTAATATCTGCCCAGTGATAAATGGGTGGAGCTCTGTTGCAGTGCAATGCATTAAACATTAAAGCTCAAAAAACATTTTATAATTTCATCTTCAGATCCACCACTAAATGATTGATTACATCCTTCAATAATGCAGTGAAACCAATTTTTCATATTTTAAACAGTAACTATATGCAAGTCATATTTGCACAAACAAATGTGCCGCCAGGAGTAGCAAGGGTGCTAGAAAAGTGCGATCCTTTTCCATCAAATAATCATATGTCAGCATTTCCAGATGTCACATTTCCTATTCAACAATTAGCAGCCAAAAATCAATCAACTTTTATATCCGGCAAAGAGCAAAAACTCCTCACAAACAAAAAAATATTAGGAATTTCTGTCTGACCAGAGACAAAAATGTAATTTTTTTTCTTTTCTTTTTTTAGATCTAGCCCAAAGTTCAAATTAAAGGTTAAATATAAATAATTCTCATGTCAGTTTCTACTAGAAATGGTTTTCCCCAGTCCTACTTAATATAGAGACAGGATACATGGATAACAATGACCACAGACGGGCAGCACTTTTGATGATTTCATCTTTAATTTTTCAACATCAAGTTGGGTTGGTCATTTTCCCATGGTTTAAATGCTATAATGAGTCAGCTACTACAGATAGTTGCTATAGAAACAAGTTGGCCACACGTACAAATCAGATTGGTAGCAAAATCAAAACACTTTGCTGTCACAGTTGGGAACAACACATGGTCCCATATGTGCTGAACTGACACCTCCTTTTGTTCCTGCTGTTGTTACATAAACTGAAAGTGAAGGTAATGATAGGAAAGATTAGCATCCGAGTCTTTTTGTTCTGCTCATTTTCACTGATTACTGGAGATCCCAGTGGTCTTAATCAAGAAACACAAACAAGACAAAAACAGAGGGGGAAAACAGTTTTTCAAAGAAAATCACAGCACAAAAGTGCTTCAGAGGGATCCATAAATAAAAGATTATTAAGTTAAATGTGTTAAAATCTGATTCAGAGGACTGTCTTTGCCCCAAAGTAAAGGTTATTCTTCTGCTATGAACACTTTGCCTGTCAATTACCAGG
This sequence comes from Neolamprologus multifasciatus, assembly GCF_963576455.1. Lineage (NCBI taxonomy): Eukaryota > Metazoa > Chordata > Actinopteri > Cichliformes > Cichlidae > Neolamprologus > Neolamprologus multifasciatus. The sequence goes on from NC_140451.1 coordinate 6,981,216, forward strand.
AAGTTAACCCTGTTCCAGGAAGGAGAGCAACCTAGTGTGTTTTCTGGTGGTGTGAGAAAACAGAGCACAAGAAGAACATATAAACATAACACATAATAAAAAAGGTATTGATCCACCACAGTCGTTTACCTTCAACTTGAACGGTTACCGCCTGGTTCAAAAACACTTTTATCTATACTCTTCCCATCTGTAACAACTGCATAAGAGGTGAGTTTTTTATAACTCCCCTGTTTGGATTTTATTGAGGTTGAAAAGTTAGAAACATGGCTGCTTTTACTGACAGGTGTACACAGCTCCTGTCTGTTAGGACCCTTCTCTGCTAATCAGAGGCACTGGAGTTTTCTGACAAATATTGTGGCTTGGTGTGTCGTAAAAATATCCAAGAAGTCTGATGAGTATTTATACAAGTTGAATATTTCACTATCCTGTTACTGCTAACTGGTAACTCAGTCTGTGCATGCATGCAGTTTGTGAATGCAGCTTACCAAGTGAGCTTGCCTTGGTCCAAGAATCCAGTTACCAACCACCTGACAACTACTGAGTGCTACAGAAAAATGTGTGTTTCCTAAACTGTTGTGAGTGGTTGCAATGTTGCTGGAGGAAGCTGGTTGTAAAGATGTTTACGGTTCAAGGAAAAGCTCCTTGTAGTGTCTTTGGTTGTTAGCATATAGCCATAGTTGTCCATAGTTTGCATGGAAGGTGCTAACTTGTCTGCACATCCTCTCCAACTACTTACTAAGAGGTAGTAAAACTGTCAAAAGCATGACATGAAATGGAGAACATTTACTTCATTGTAAAAGCTGTGCTTTCTTAATAAGAGGTGCAACTTTTACTCTGAAGGTGGCCTTCGTTTCTGCATTACACTGAAGTTTCACTACTGCTCAGAATATCCATTTTTCCTAGCGACCAGCAGTTGCCACAGGGTAACAGATGAGCTGTGTAACTAGGCACTTCAGCCTCACATCCGAATGTGTTAGCATCTGGCTCCAAAATATAACAGCAGCAGCCAAAATGCTAACACTGAGACTTGTGGGGTCCAAAAACCATTGGCTACATCCATCTTTCGTCTACAGTCTGCTGGCTGATTTTGCACTTGGTAACTGATAGTGTGAGATCGAAGTATAATTTAAAAACAGTTTGGAATCTTGAGTCATTCAAGTGTCTAAATGTTCAGCTTTCTAAAGCTTTTTATCCACAGTGTGTTTGGATAAAAATAGCTGTGACAGTATGACTCACAGGGTCCGACTGGATGCTGCCGCTTTCTAATTAACCTACATAAAACATGCCACAGGCTGCAGAGGAAACCACAAATCAATAGATCAGGTTTTGGGGCCACTGGGATCATTTCTAGTCTGAATATGAACCAGTAGTGGAACTGAGTCACAGTAAGGCTGGAAATAAATAAGAGCTTTTTGTTGTGAATAGTATCAGTCAAGGTCGCTTTAAAAATCAACTTCCGTGCTTTTCAGACCTCAATTAGTCCTGTACGGACAAAAAGCTCACTGTGGATTATCAAAAGATTTTAAAGTATTATTTTACTGTGGAGCGTACTGAGATGAGACCTGCATAAATGGTACACTCTTCCTATTGATGGATCGGAAGTTTTTCGGTTTTAAATCTCCAGCCAAGTCTCAGGCAGCTCCTCCACACTCAGCCACAGGGAACCAGGTGGGACGAGGATAGTGTGTTAGCTCACCTGGCTCCTCATCAGCTGAGCCCAAATGTGTTTTTACTCATCAAAGAATCATCTGTGCCACAAAGTTTAGAAGACTAAATGGAAGCTCTCCCAAAGTCACACTTCACAGATTTAATACTAATGAACCATATGCTGACTTGGATTAAAAAAAAAAGAGAGAGAGAGAGAGAGAGAGAGAGAGAGAGAGAGAGAGAGAGAGAGAGAGAGAGAGAGAGAGCGAGAGAGAGAGAGAGAGAGAGAGAGACTGTGTACCAGACATTTAATTTTTAACAAGAACTACATTTTTCTCAGTTTTGATTGCGTTATTTTATTTTTCATCTAATGACAACCTCAAATGTTGTAAAATACACTATATACTACTGAGAGAAGGAGCCAGTTTAAACCTGACAAATCTGACATAAGTAAGATCAATAATGTCATATAGCATAAATCGTTAAAAAGAAAAAACATTTTTACATTATACTGCATAGTACTGCAAATTACTAGCAAACAACATTGAAATGATGCTTTATATTCAAAAGCAAGCCACAGCTCTCTCTGCTCAAAATGCAACAACAACGCCTCAGTTACTGGCATGACTCTATGTGAAGTATTGCAAACAAATTGGGGTTTTGGACTGTTGGTTGACCGAAAGCAGTATTTTAAAGACATCCAGTCAAAAGACATTATTTACTGCCCAGGAGTTTATACCTGTGGCCTCACATGACCCTCCACATCCAGGACTTTGCTGTTACCTCGATGATGTATCTCAATAACCGACTACAGGAACCTAACAAACACTGCTTATCGCTGTAAGGTCCACTCTGTGTTAGGATGACTCATTTCCTTTCTCTGTAATACATGTTGAGCTGCATGCATGTCCCTGCAGGGCCGCTGCTCATACATAATGAAGCTTAATGAACACTTAAGGGCAGTCAGAGGCTTTATGAGAAAAGCGGAGTGAAACAACCAGAGACAGACCCCAGGATTTTTGTGTACCACATTTATTTTGTATGCGGGAAACCTACAAATAAACTACATTTGGTTTTTATCTACATGATGAGTCTGTGTGGGTTTTGTTCATTATAATAAGGAATGTGTGTTGACTTATAGTTTATGTGCCATTTAAAGTTTCAACACTTACTGTTACTACTAACCATTATAGTAAACATAGCGACCTGAAAGACTTATCAGAACTAGGAACCAGTCAAATGTTATGACTTTATATAGTTTTATAGTCAGGTGCCAGTTCTGTGCTGTAGTGACTAGGGATGGGTACCGGTATCTGACATAAACGGTAGTAACCAGACCGAAAAGCAGCGCACATTTCGGTGCTTTATTTCGGTGCTTTTTCTTTCCTGAGCTGTGATACACTTTCTTCTTCCTTACATTTGTATTGGCGGTAGGCAAACAACTGAAAGGTGCATTACCGCCACCAACTGGTATGGAATGATACACTTTAGATTCTAGCCAATCATTTTACGTTTCCGAGGATAGTAGGCGGGTCCAGGTACGTACGTTCTTTTAGAGCAGAGCTACAGATTAAAAATGCCCAAGGCGAAGCGGTCAAAAGTCTGGCTGTACTTCACAGCAAAATATGCAAACTCAGCAGCCTGCAACAAGTGCTTTAAGCTGATACTGTGATACTCTCAAAGGAGGTAACACCTCAAATCCGATGAAACACCTGGCCACGCATAGTGTTTTTTTTAAAGCCGAGAAATGCGCCGTATTTGATAGCTTGCTGTGAGACCTCACACCGAGCACGTCTACTGCGGGTGTGGTGCCTGTTATCGGACTGGAGTTAGCAACATCCCCCAAAAACCTGAAGAGTACAGTCCTGGCCCCTAGCCCTGCCAGTGTAGCAGAAATGATGATGGATGATGAAGCTGCAGCAGCCGTTCTTCTCTGCGTGAGTAGCTTAATGTTGTTCGTGTGTAATTTACGTTGAGTAGGCTAACCACGTTATTACATTGATGCACGTAAGGTGAACTAGCAAAGACTGTCGTAGTTACATGCAGCTGTCTTCTTGTTTGATGGCAGATACTCCCTTCACCCTGGCCAAAAAGGCTAAAATGACCAAAGAAAAAGTGGAAAACATGAGAGGTTTTTGGACAAAGTTTGTGTTTTTTCCATTGATTAAGCACTGCTTCCAGCCAAGAGCGATACCATATATGCCCTATAGCTGCAGAAAAGGCTAACATTGTTATCTTTTTACAAAAAAACAGCTGAACATGAGAGGTTTTTGGACCAATTTTGTGTTCTCCATTCTTTAAGCACCGGTTTGAGCACCGTTTAAGCACCGGCACCGTTTCAAAAGTACCGGTTTGGCACCGGTATCGGATAAAACCTAAACGATACCCATCCCTAGTAGTGACTGCAGGCTGAATCAGTTACTGTTGAAAGTGGACAGCTTTCTAAGTAGTGTTGCCTACTGTGTCTTCATGTGTGACGTGAGAAACTTTCTATTACCATTCACTCATTTATACATCCTTCCATCTATATTCTTATCCAAGTCTGGGTCACAGGGGAAGTAGACCAAGTCGAAAGGCAGCTGGGCGACACACTATACTGCCAAAATTATTTGCTCATCTGTCTTCATACACATATGAATTTGAGTGACATCCCATTCTTAATCCATATGGTTTAATATGATGTCAGCCCACCCTTTGCAGCTATAATAGCTTCAACGCCTCTTGGAAGAATTTCCACAAGCTTTAGGAGTGTGTTTATGGGAAGTTTTTACCATTCCACTGACATTGGATGAAAAGTCCTGGCTTGCAGTTTCTACTCAAATTCATCCCTAAGGTGTTCTGTCAGGTTGAGATCAGGAGTCTGTGCAGGCCAGTCAAATTCTTCTACACCAGACTGGCTCATCCATGTCTTTATGGACCTGGCTTTGTGCACTGGTGCACAGCCATGCTGGAACAGGAAGGAGCCTTCCCAACACTGTTCCCACAAAGTTGGTAGCATGAAGTTGTCCAAAATGTCTTGGTGTGCTGAAACATTAAGAGATCCTCACACTGGAACTAAGAGACTAAGCACAACAACCATAAGTACCGCTCTCCTGGACACCACCAAACCCAGACATGTCCATCAGATTGCTGGTTGGTAAAGTATAATTGGTCACTTTGGCAGCGTGCTTTACACCACTGCATTCGATCCTTTGTGCTTGGTGACGTAAGGTTTGGACGCAGCTGCTCAGCCATGGAAACCCATTCCATGAAGCTCACTACACACTGTTCTTGAGCTAATCTGAAGGCCACATGAAGTCTGGAGGTCTGCAGCGATTGACTCTGCAGAAAGTTGGAGACCTCTGTGCAACATGTGCCTCAGCATCAGCTAACCCACTCTGTGGTTTAAGGTGGTCTAGCACTTCATGGTTGAGTTGCTGTCATTCACAATCACTTGATTTTATACACCTGTGTCCATGGAAGTGTTTGGAACATCTGAATTCAATGATTTAGATGAGCGAGTGAATACTTTTGGGAATACAGTGTAGTTGTATCCAGCGTGTCCTCCTGATAGACCACGTCCAGTACACCTCACCAACGTGGCATCCTGCTCAGATGCCCCAACCACCTCAACTGATTTAATTTCTGATATTTCTATTTTTTTTTTGGACTCAGTAGTGACCCACTGGAACACTGTGGTCTACTTGTCATGTTCTGATTAATTCTGCCAGTTAAACATGCAAAAATAAAACAGGTACTTTAATATAAAAACAAAGCCTTCACCCCATCCTCTTAGCACACTGTATACAGAATTGCTGCATTTCAAAACAAAGACCTGGTTTTATAAGCACTTTGCATTTAAGAAACCTAAGGATAGGGATTTGTAGGACTGACACAGACAAAAACAAACAAAAAAAGTTAGAGTACACCCACACTATAAATAATGAATGCCTGCTGAATTCATTAATCTGCATTCAGCAGCCCAGTCTCCCTCTCTCTCTCTCACACACACACACACACACACACAAACGCTTAAGCTGGATTTACAAGAACAACGAAATAAGTCAACTCACATGGGAAACACACATTAACACCAAAAATCCTGTGCAAAACAAACTAGCTGACATTAAACAACGCAGAACAGCAAACAAGGCCATTCTCCATTGCCTCCAGGTACCACAGCAGCTTTATTTGTATTGGCTTTCACTGTCCAATCACTGTCACGGTAGTCCTTATTTTGTTCTGCAGCAGCTAGAGGACTGTTTCGTATGCTGCTATACCAGGTTCACAGAGGCTGCACAGCAGAACGCAGGCTAAGCAGCTGCAAAAATGGTAATCCATCTGGAGAGCTCACAGCTGACTTCGACACCCTGCTATTTACTTGTCAGGTGCATTCAGGCACATCCCTTTCCCTTGCTAAAAATATCCTACAAAGAGGAAAAATTTATAGTTGGAAGAACCATAAATGGACAAATCCTGCTTTGACACCATTTCTCCATTACTCACAGGGTTTATTTGGTTCTGCAATTTAGAAAAAAGAAAGAAACAAAATCATATGGCCATATATCAAACAGCAAACAGCCGATAAACATATCTGTAATAGACCAGAATCTGTGGAGGACTGAAACTGCTCAAATCATCAATAAATACATAAATAAATAACAGACTCATTTGTTTTGTCTTAGTTCTTAGTCAGTTATTTATTTAATTATTATTTTGTTTTTGCCAGGTGCAGTAAAATCAGGTCCGCCACGTGACCAAAGATGCAAAAACATAAATCGGTGAGATACTGTGTGAAGTTTGTTTTTCCCCCTTAAATACATTTTACATATTTTTGAGTCACATTTTCAATTGTTTATTAATTTTGGATATTGGTCCCTCCATAAGCAGGGGTTAAAATGAGATTCAGCAGGTGGAATGAAGGGGAATAAGTGCATTAGAAACAAGTAAGATAAGCACTTCTGTTGTAAATTCCAGTACATTGGTTTGCTTCATGAACTGGGAGACCAGTACTGACTGAAGTTTTCTGACCTCACATTCTATAATATATAGGCCCACGTTACAAGAAACATTATGGCTGCTTTCCAACCTCTAGCCCAGTATAAAGGTCAAATTTGGCAAGAGTTACGAAAAAGAATCATGACCGGATCCCTGTGGCCCACTTTAATAAACACCAGCATTTACACAGTTTGTTTCCAGTCTGATGTGAGATGCCTCGGTCAGAGGTTTCCCAGAATAAAACCTTTCCAAAACTTATTGCACAGAGGAAGGCTAATCACAGAAAATAATAATACTGCATACTAGTCCACTTACACAAACAGAGGTAATTAAGGTTAAGGTACATTTCCCTTCCATAGTGCACCTGATGGCAACTACTGAGATCACCATTGAAGAATCATGAAATAGATTTAGCTCAACATGAAGGATGAGGCGGATATGACAAAACAAAGGAGCAGCAACAGGATCAGTGAGACTGACTCACTGAGGTCTGCTATTATGGATTACAAATGTCAGATGGTAGAAGAACCATGATGACGCAAAAGGCATCTAATCTCAGTCATAGGTAGCCCCAAAAAGAGCCGTTCAATCACCACTGAAAAGGCTGGAAATTTCATGCTTGGACATTTACTGACTGGCAAATATGGGCTGGACTTTCTCTTAGGGTGTTTAGGTAACAGTGAAAGTCTACGGGAAATGCTGTCCTGTGAGAATTATACGTTTTTTAGTTAATAATATATACTAAATGCATGCAATTTTGACATCATATATTACAGTTGTTGTTTATGCCGAATTAAAGAGCGACTCTTAAGGTTTAATGAAACCTCTTCCATCACACTCTACTTTACACTCGACTCCAGGGAATTTAAGCTTTCAATTTTCTGAATGGAGTTTGGAGAGGTGGCTTCCCTCGTAGGAAGGCATGCCTAGCCAGAAGCAAGGTGTGCGCTGCAGCAGTATCTGAGCTCATGTGCTTTTCTCCTCGGCATTCAGCGAGCAAACGACACCTCTACGTCAGTGGAGTCTACACGGGAGACACGCGTTTTCCGCTCATAAATAAACCAGTCAAGGACGTGACATCGATACCTGCGGGCGAAAACCGCCTCAAGTTAGCCACACTTACACAACACAAGACCGGAACTATTTACCACTCAACGTCAAAATAAAAGCCCAAGCGTGGATTTCTAAACTTCAAAAACTGAAATACAAATTGAAAAGGGAAAATAGAGACAATTATTAGCGATGCTCCTTTTGTGAAACTGCAAAATCACAACTTGGCTTGTAGCTGAATCTCAATACAAACATATAAATATATATATTCTCACTACAAATCAGCTGAATTGCATGTATTTGTATTAGAGTATTGTTATTGTATAACCAACTTTTTGGCAAGCTTCTCTGTATTTTTATTTTATTTTCTCATTTTATCTTAGGATTATTATTATTATTATTATTATTATTATTATGGAAAGAAACAAATAATAAAAGCGCTGGATAACGACTTTACTTTAAAAGAAAAAATCAAAGCGGAAGTTGTGTGTTGTTCAGTTATTTTGAATTAACTGTCGCTCAATAATATTTATACTTGGCTTAAATGTAATTAAGAAACCAGTAGCGTAGCATGACTCATTGTTCATAACATGGATATGAACGGGGAGGACACGTCAGGTTTACACAGTTCATATGAAGCATCAAACCTAAAGGTCGGATGCAAGCATTGCTGCACACAAGTGACTCCCATCAGAATAACCTTACAATATGATGCTAGCTGTATGACATTTATGATGCTAGCTGTGCCTTTTAACGGACAGGTGCCCTCCTCGTTACATCTTGTCATGCCGCAGAGGCTGCCGGGCTTACCTTTAGCTTCACAGTCAGCACAGTACTTGTTATCCTCTTCTCTCAGCAGTTTGGACAGAATGGCCTGATGCTGCTCATTCAGTTTCTGGGCTTTTTCTCTCTCCGACCGCGTCGTCATGTCGCCAAAGTTCGGAAGTTAGACCTGCCTGTGAAGAGTCGATGAAAACCACGGAGTGCTCAGCCTGTGTTAAAAAGGGTGGGACATCACCTTCTGCTCGCACTTTGCTGCCTCTATTCAGTTAGCTTACAACCTGCTAGCGAGGTAATACGGATCTGTGGCAGCATCATCTCTGCTGCTTTCAGGACTGTGGGAATTTTTGCAGCGGCGCGTGAATCAGAATCACACAAGTGGTATGGGACACACAAGGAATTTCGCGTTATTGGTAACGGCTTCATTTGTCAGCTTGACAGTAATCCTGAACACACAGCAATGCAGTAGATTGAAAACACATACCCACTATCATTCATCGACTGTCCTTCCCCACACCCCGGGCCTCAACGTTATTAAAGCTGCGTGGGATCATCTTGCGAGAGAAACAACAGAGAACAAAAGACAGCTGACACTGAAAGAAGAGCTTTAAATGTTCTTGAAGAGGAATCCTGGAGAACTAATTCAAAAAATTAGAAGAAACCAGCTTTAGTATTTTAATGAAGTTAAAACATAGTTTGAGCTACTTGTATGAAATCAAGACATCTGCTCGAAACTGTTCGTGTTTGATAAGGACCCTGAATGCATCTTGATGGCAATATGTATTAATCATTATCAGTCAGTATTAATCATTCGTAGCACCACCTAGCAGCAACAGAAAATTGTGTTTTACTCTTTGGGACACCGATTCCAACTGGTTGACTGGTGTGATCTAAAATCTGTTCAGGAAAGACTTCGTTGGTGTCCTCCCAAAAACTCTGAGTTTTTGTCAGCATGGCGAATTTCAATGTTTTACCATTAAATTTATTCAAATACTGTACACAAAAGGGGGAGTAAGTTTGGACATTTTTAGCTATTTTCAAGCCTTGATGATTTAATCGGACCAACATGATATTTGGTTAGTTCAATCTAAAGACCTTGTTGATGTCATAGGGTGTGCCCATAACAAGGACTTTTTCTACATCTCAGAACCTTCTATCTAATATACATTCACACATATTCACACTCGGATGGATGCATCAGAGAGCAACTTGGGGTTAGTATCTTGCCCAAGAATATCTGATATGTAGGCTGGAACAACCAGGGACCACAAACCTTCTGATTAGTAGTAGTCAGGTCCTTATCTTTGCTGCTTGTACTTTAAATAATAATAATAATATTTTTATTATCATTATTATTTTCGTTTAAAACACAAACCCATTTTGGGGTCGCATCAACAGATCATCCTGCATAAAACACCAACAAACATGCAGAGCCACCCGCTGTGGCGACCCCTTGTGGCAAGTTTTTTTTATGTGCCCTTACTTCACAGCTTTTCAATACACCATAACCCACAAAATGCTTAATTAAAATTAAACAAATAAAAATGTTAGCACAGGTGTTCCATTTAGTGCTTAATGTTTCATATCTGTGTGAGTATCTGTATGGGTGTACTAGTTCTGCTAATTTGTTTCATGAGTGGGGTTCCTCTATACTTCACACCTGGAAGCTGTTGGAAATTAGCTCCTGTGTGCTGCAGGGCGTGGCCTTCCTCCTACTAAGCTCCCTCAGTTGTTTGCACTGTAGTGCCGATGTTTGTGGTTTATGCTGTTATTGTTTGTGCATGTGCCTCCAGTCCTGAGAGACAATTCTGTAACAATCTCTAAAGTTTCTCCTTGTGCAGTCAAACCTGCTGAAATCCTGCATGCCCCCTCTACCCTCAACTCTGAAATAACTGCCTTGCATAACTCTCTGTTGCCCTTCAAGCCTGCAATAAACTTGTCAAACTTTTAGCGTTGCGTCTTTAAGAGATTTTAGCCTCATCTTCACTCAAATATCATATATCACCTGCCGTGACAGACATTTTTCCATCAGTTTAACTCAAGTTGCCACAAAACAACGTTTTGAACATTACTAATTAGAAGATTTTATTCAGCACTGGTATGAAATTACTGCTGAATGCATTCATATAAAGGAGTCTCTTGATTTGAAAGGGATTCATTATGTTGAAGTTTATTGATTTTTGTATGTTTATGTGGCAACTGCATGTATAGCTAGAGAGTCCCTTCATGTCTGCTCCAACAGAAAAGCAAACGGCGTGAGAAAGTATACAGCTGTGGACGGTGGAAAGTGGGTTTATTTTCCCCATTTGTGAGATCTACAAACAGTATTTTGGTGTGTATGCTTTTGTTTTTGTTTCTTTAACAACTTGGGACAACTAACACTGCACAATAGTAAAACATTTAGCATGTAAAATTCTGTGCCCTTTGTTAACCCTTACCCTAAAATTCCCGCCTGTTGAGATGGAGTCTTGGTTATTTCACATGAGTCCTGTTTGTTTAGTGACACCACTTTATCTTTCTATTCATTTCTTTTTGTACTAGTTTTCAGTTAAGATCTCTGAGGATCCCCTGATTTGGATCACAAGTGTTAATCTGGATTTTCTGAAGTTTTTTGAATATTGAAACTGATGCTGAACCAAATGCTATACTGCCATAATCAAATACTGACCTTATTAAACCTGTGCATACTGACTTTAGTGCTTTCTGCTCAGCTCCCCACTCACTCCCAACCAGACAGCTCATAACATTTTAAACTCTTTTACGTTTATCTATTATTTCCTGACTTCGTACTTTCCACGTTTTCCATCCAACTGTATACCGAAAAACTTCAGTTGTTTTACCTTTTCTAAGTCATGACTGTAAATTTGCAGCTTTAGATTTCTCTACTCTTCCTTGTGAGAGTTCTTGCCTGGATTCTGTTGTTTCTTTTGGATTAATTGGTTTCTGGACTTTCTACCAAAGGTGTGTCTTTTGTTTAAGAAGTCTCCACTTGGGTCTAACTTGTACAACACATTACAAATATACTCAGCTAAAGGTAGATCCGTCCAAACTGTATGCTGTACCTTACTATCCAAGTAAGTAAACTTGTGTCTTGTATCTGGGTTTTGTTGGGTTGTGACAAAAGAACTGCTGTTTTACTTTTGTATCTTGAAGATAAGTTTTTTAATTGCTAGTGTCTGTAATACAGACCTTTTGTGCATTACAACGAAGCACCAATTAATTATTCAAATACTTGGAGGTGGACTGAAAGGATGTTTCTGGTGGAGCTTTACCCAGCTTACATTTTCACATACAACTACAAGACGTGGAGAGAACAAAGGCAGGTTTGAATCAAGTAAAAGTGAAAAACTATAGTCAAAAAAAGTCAGAAAGCATAAAGTAGGACAATTCTACCATCTGTTTTTGTGCACAGGTAACTAAACCGTCTCCTATATTAATGTAATACAAAAATTTTAGTACACGAGAATACAAATGTTATTTAAATCTAAATTCTAATTCTAATGAATGTACTCAGCTTGATATTGTTACTGTTTAGTAGGGGTGGGGGAAAAAATCGATACTGTGTAGTATCGTGATATTTTGTTTGCTAATAATGTATCGATACAAGGACAGCAGAAATCGATATTTTGTTACAAAAAAGGTTTTTGTGCTCTGACTTCAGAGCATGTTGATCCTTTTTCAGAGCAAGAATCCTGACATTCCCTCACTGTCCAAATGTGTTTAACTTTTTTTTGGCAGCAATAAACATGACAGTTTACTTATTTTAATTTAAGACATGTTTTATTTTAATTAAGTTTAAAACTTTTTTATTTAATGTAAAATTATATTTTGTTTTAATTTACTTTCAAATTCTTCAGTTGCTGAAGGGGCTGCATAGTTTTCATAAATTGCATAGTTCAGAATAGCTATAATTGTACCAGATGGTTGCATTCAGTTAAGTTGGACTAGACTGTAATACAAACCGTTCAGTTTGTCAACAATAAAACTGAAATGAGAGAAAGACTGAGTGTGAGACTTTGATATTAGATAATAGATAGATAGATGAATATTGATAAAGTTTACCTTTATGTACAGAATTTGAATATCGCAAAATATTTTAAAAAATTGCAATAATGTCGTATCGTGCGTTAACTATTGTGATAATATCGTATCGTGAGTTGTATGGTGATTCCCACCTCTACTGTTTAGGACATAAGCAATAAAAGAGAAAAAAACAGAGGGGGACTTTGCCTCCACACCTAAACAGAGATTCCGGTGGAGGAACACTAAGATCTGTTGTAGTGGCTCGGCATGGGGAAAATACTAAAAGCTCACAATAATTTCTAATATAAGCTTGTAATCAGCTGACCTGCTGCTCTTTGTGGAAGTGCACAACTGAATTCAACAGGATGTAAGCAGATGTTTCACAGCAATCTCGGCTGTGTCCCATTACCTACACTAACTGTAGACTGTATATTGTCTTTACACTGACAATATAAAGTTGATATAATTATTGAATTCAGTCAGTGGATCTAAGCATCATTACCTGTAAAATAATCTATAATAATAATAAACTACAGCCACTGTGTGTATCAGTCCAACGCATGAATTCACCACATTACTGCAAGCTAACCTGTTTATCCTGCTGTTCATGCAACATTTGTTTGCATTTATGTTCACACATCATATACAGATCCAATATGTGATTCAAAATGATGACATTTCATGTAATCTTTAAATCTGCAGTATACTAAGTGTCACTGAGCAGTTATTACATCTTTCTCCATCTCTGAGTGAATCTAGCTCTTTGACCTAATTTCTTGGCTCCTAATATTCACCCTTAAAATCTAGAAGTGGTGCAAAAATGAGCACTTTACTCTTTGGATATGTACTGCCTCCCAGAATATTTTTTTCCATCCAGTTGGATGCTTCAGATATTAAATCTACTTATTATCTATGGCTTGATTATAATATTTCACCTTTCACTATATTAAACAGCAAATTTAAAAAACAAGAAAAATGTCTACAAAAAGAACTTTGCACCGCAAACAAAGCAAATTGACGTTGTTCGAGCTGTGAGAGTGTAACACAGAAATAACTGCCCCTTTTGGGTGGCTTAGATTGACACAACCAGGAATCAAAACAGATCATTTGGGTTGCATGACAAAAAAAAAACTTTAATAACTTTTAATGTTGACAGACAGCAAAAATAACAGGAAAGTGACAGCTGTACAGACGGCACAGAAATGTAGCAGCTATTCCTAAAAGAAAAGAGGAGGAGGTCATCAGAAACACTTGCAGGTGAAGTTTAGTTTCAAAAGTGTACAATAAGGACAAAGATATTTGAAACTGTTAAAAGGATAACACACAAATAATACAAAAAAGTCAAACTAATTACAATAAATTAAAATATATATCACACATGTACCACATCATGTGTAATTACATGTGATTGTACAAGATACAGTTTACTAAGCTTTAAGTTAAGAGAGAAATTGTTAGCTTATAAAAATCAGGTGTGAAATTTGTACCATTGAGTAATAAGTCCTGAAACAAACTAGTTTACATCCTCTTTAAAGGAGACAACTAAAGTAGCACCACCACATCATAACGAGCCTCTCACAAGTAAGGGGACAGCGACATGAATGACTTCATTTCACACATGAAAAAACAAAACAAAAAAGAATCCCTCACTTCTGAGTATTCTTCATTTGAAAATACAGAATCATGTCACAAGAGCAAAGCAGTGTCATCACCAGCTGTTAAATGACAGATCAAATAAATAGCAGATATCACCACTGTCATGCAGTTTCAGACAGATGCAGAAAGAGATGCAAGCAGCTTAGTACTTTCACATAACTGCCAGCAGAGGGCAGCAAAGACTCATCCTGCTGCTCAACCAGCAGAGATTTGGCAGTCACGCAAAACCATAAATCAGCAGGACATCAGATATACAGATAAGTATTGAGGGGCACCATCTAGACTCATATCAGTCAGTGAGCTCATTTGTGAATATAAAATTATGTAGTAAGCGAAAAGAGTAGGATTCAGATGCTCTGACACAGTTTAGGATGCACCTCTTAAAAACAATAAAGTATAAATATTAATAAACATCATATAATTTCCACTCTGGTGTCATAATGGCATGGCGCAAGACTCGGACATCACTGAGAAAAATCACCCCGATAATCAAAGGATGGATTTGCAACAAAATAACGTGCAGCGTGATATAAACTGCAATTTGGTCCAGTATTTGAGTGTAAACATTTGATGAGGATTTAGATTTTTGAATGAATGACTTATGAATTTGCTGTGATTTCTCAGACACACCACTGTCAACTACTGACCTTACTGACAACTTCAAGTTTCACATGTGATCTTCAATAAAAGCAGACCTGGAGTGTCAAAGAAGTGTGGTTACAGTACTCACAAACAAATTAACTGTTAGTATTAACAGTATCAACGGCTTGTATTAGTCCTTCAAATACACACTCTGGCAGCTGTGTGTGAAGTATTCAACTTTTTAAACCATTTTTTAATATATTTTCCCCATTTTCTGTTGAACGTTCATATCAAACATAGCTAAAGTTTGCCACATTTACATTTAGCATATGTAAATGTAATCACTGTGAGCCAAAAGCTCAAACAGCTTCTGACTGCCCAGAATACCAAGTCTCCAAACGTTTTCGACTTTCATAAAGTAAAGGCCATATAGCTTACAAGAACAGGGTGCTTCTCCTCTGCTGGCTTCCAGAATGTAGCCAATCAGAACAAAGGGGGCTTTAAGAATGGGGCTCTTAAAGACACAATAAAATGGCTTATTTCAGACAAAGTTTAAACTGAGGTGCTGCAGAATGGGCTAGCATAGGGCTAACATAAGTGAGACATTTATGGACAGTAAATCATCCAAACCTGTTTTTGACTCCCAGAATAAGAATAGCAAGCTAGAAAATAAACATCCTTCAATAATTTCATATCTATATCATTATTATATTTGTCTAGTTAGCAACAGTTGTTATTACCTAAGTGTCAAATGAGCTTCCCTGGACTTAGTCTAAACACCTGACGTGATACTTAGCTAAGAAAAGAAGTAAAGTGGTAAGTTAAAAAATTATAGCATAGCTTACTGTTAGCATAGTGTTAACACAGCTTTAGCTGGTTAGCAAACAAAAAAGAAAAACTAGCTATGTTTCAGACTCCTTGGTAGCATAGCAATAATGCTCTTAGCTATATTTTCTTTTTAATAAAATAGCTAAAATCAGTGTAGCTAAACATCAAACAAGTATGCTGTCACAAAAAGCTAAGAAATATGCCAGTATGTACAACCTTAACCTAACTTAAAAAGGCTGATGTACATTGAACTTTAAAGAGCAAAAACGACTTTTAAGCTGCTCTCATTACAAAATTGTTGGCATCTGCTTGTAAAATGCCGATGTCAGCTTTTTCCCTGTAGTAATATTGATGTGAAGAATGGTTGTTTTCTCAGAGATAAATAGGGTCTTGTTTTATTTAGAGAGTAGACCATACAATTGACCTTTCCCCCATGAGAACATAAGGCAATGCATTCTAAAGAGCTTGGAAAGAAAGCAACTTGACTCCTTTGGGTTTCTTGAAGATGTTTTACAGCTGTGAAGCTTCTTCAGTTCTAAAACCTCTTAACAACCCTTGTAAACTTTTCTCTGGATTATGAAAAATATTACTCTCAAACTGAGGCCCAAACAGTTACCACTTCAACCTAACCTGACACTACAAAATGTGTTGTTTTCATCCAGCTATTCAAGTAAAGACATCAAATTGTAGTAAAGCGCATACCCAGACTTCGACCAGTACTTAAACAATGACAGACATCGTCAAGATTGGTTAAACACTCTTACTTGTCAGCATCTGTTGAGTCGTTAATCCTCTATAGTTTAAGCATGTCATGGTATTTGCAGTCTGAAGATAAAAAGAAATAAATGCACTTCATCATGTCCTGTTATACAAAGATGCAGATGAGCAGTGACTGGAGTAAGATGAACATAACTGTCACATTTATGGGAATGTTTTAGACTTGGTATGTTTCTGTCACTGTTCATGTCAAAATGCTTTAATAAATAAAATGTAAAATACAAAAACTATTGACTTAAGTGACTGGGCAAATCATTTCAGTGTAAATTATTCTAAAATTTCATATATATTCAATTTAGCATTAAGATGCCAGAATGGAAACCCAATTTTAAAAATAACAGTGACACTATGTGGACTTTCCATGCTCTAGCAGGCATTTTTTTGGCCTTACACTGAATCAGAATGCTTCCACAAAAGCAGCATGTCAGAGATGTCAAAGGTAAAAGGTCAAGAAAGGAAAAAGTCTTGCTGGGATCACAGCACTGACTCAATGGCTTCCGGCATAGCTTCTAAGGCTTTGGCTTGATGCGTGACTAATGGAGACGTCTCCTCCTCTGCCTGGACGTTGGCCACCGCCTCCACTCGGACTTCCGACAGCTCCCCCTCCTCTTGATGCTTCTTCATCTCCAGCTGGTTTATGTGGTGAAGGATTCCTGCGCCAAGAGCGTCACCCTCCACGTTCACTACAGTGGTGGTACGATCTCTGTTCACAAAGAGAACATTTGTGACAAATTTTGTGATGATGATGGCATCAAGGCAGATGGAAGGTTGTACTAACAAAAGGCCTTTGCTTTTCAAAAGAAGAATTGAACTTAGTATCATAAAGAAGAACCTGTATTTTAAATATGACCTATTTCCATTTGTTTGTTTAACCTATGTGTGTGTTTGCTCTAGGAAAATACTGCAGGGGGTTTCTGTTGGTCCTACAGTTGGGAAACGCTGATCTAGTTGGCTTGCTATACGCTAGGTGAGGTGTAGGTGTATGTGATCATCTGTAGTCTCCTATGTTTTCTAATATGACACTCACACAATCCAGTCAACAGCTAGCATGAGGGACAGGTCGTTGGTCGGCAGGCCGATGGCCTCCAGGATGATGGCAATGGTGATGATGCCACCGGCTGGGATGCCTGCTGCACCAACACTGGAGGCTGTGGCCGTCACCCTGGAAGTGTGATTCACAATGAAACACAATAAATTTCCACCTGTTTATGCCAGTAGGAAATGTTGGTGGTATTATTGCTTAATAAAAGTTTTTTCTCATTCCCTTAACTTACAGGATTGTGAAGATCTGCCCAGCGTTCAGCTCGGTATTGTTGAGCTGAGCAATGAAGACGGCAGCGATGCACTGGAAGATGGCAGCGCCATCCATGTTAACCGTGGCCCCAATGGGCAGAATGAAGCGGCTGATGCGTTTGTCCACACCATTATTCTCCTCCACACACTTTATCATAGAGGGTAGAGTTGCTGAACTAATTAAAGAGAAGAAAAATACAAATGAAAAAATCTTTCTTTTTTTTGGTATCTGTCACACTGAGTTTTGGAAGGTTTGTGTCCTATTACATCTGGCCTAAAACGAACATACCAGCAGAACGCCGTACCAATAGTCAAACATGGTCGTGGTGGTTTGATGATTAGGGGCTGCTTTGCTGCATCAAGATCTGAAACTTGCCATAATTCACTGAAGCATTAACTCTGCTGTCTACCTGAAGCTCAAATTAATTATGCAGAAGGACAATAATCCAAACCACACCATCAAGTCCACCTCTGAAAGTTTTTGGAGTTGCCCATTAAAAGTCTAGATTTAAATCTGACTCTGACACTTTGGCCGTTCATGCTCAAAAACTCTCCAATTTGGCTAAATAAAAATAATTCTACAAAGAAGAGTGGAAGAAAATTCCTCCACAGTGATGATGTTCATAATAAATATGCAAATATGCAAAAAATAAGAAATCAGGAAGGGCCAAATACTGAATAAGTGTAAGACTTCACTAATATTACATGTCAAATTTTTATTTACATACATTTATATTCATTGATTTGCAGGTTTCCTGTAACAGTTCATCAGTGATTCTGCAATGTACCAGTATACCTGGAGCAGGTTGCGAAGGCAGTGGTGAAGGGTGTTATTAGGCCAGACAGGAAACTGAAGGGGTTCTTGCGCGTTAAACCAAAGTAGATGAGGGGTAGGACGATGCCTCCGTGGATAACGTGGCCCAAAATCGAAGCAAAGATATATTTTCCCAGGCTGGTGACCAGAAGAACCACATCTTCCATCTCCACAATTTTACTGCCCACTAGGAACATGATGCCAAAGGGGATATACCTAAAGAGACACAGGAGAAAGGAAGAGTCAAATACAACAATAAATAGTGCAGCACAGACAGTCAATGTCTATCCTTCTTTAACTGACTAATAAATGTCATAAAATATCCCCACATTTCAATAAACTTCATCCAAGAGCACTTACCACATGATCCAGGACACCAGCACCATGGTGGCTTCGTTGAAAGCATTGAAGAAACGGATGAGTTCCTCTCCCTCGTCACCCAGTTTCCTCAGCGCCACACCGAACACCATGGCAAACAGCACCAGACCCAGAATGTTCATGCCATCTGTTTCTGTACCATAAGGGACCTAAGGCACCAAGCAGAGTCACACTGTAAGAGCCTGAGCATACTGACAAGACTGTGTTAAGAAGAGCTGTCAAAAACCTAGTTGGTTTAAGTGAAAAGGGAGCAAAACACAGAAGAGGAAAGGGTCTCCAGTCATGCAGAAGGTTTGACAAATGTATCTTGGCAAGAGCATCTGTTTTACTAAGACTTAGTGTCACTGAAAGTACATTAAAGAGCTTGAGTGGAAGAATCTTTTCTTGGAAAGTGAAGAGCTACAGCATTACCTAGGCAGTGGTTCACCGTGCAACTTTACCAAATCCCTTTCTTTTTTCATTCTGTCCATGTAAAAGCAAAGTTGAATCACACAGTTTCAGCTGCCCACAAATAGCAACAATACGCTTCTTCTCCTGAGTTGCTTCAGAAGAATTTACAGTTTGAGAGAATAACAACTAACAAATTTTCACGACACAGAATTAAGGTTTTTTGGCTCTCGCTCGCCTCATATTTACGTCAGCTCATATCTTAACACTAGCCACTCACTACTGTGAGGTTGTACTGTGAATGCTTGAGATTAATCCTCTGAGAACTATGACTCTCTGTAGAAAAGTTTGATCAGACTGGACCAAAGTGGTGGTCCACTGACCCATAATTCAAACTGCCTGCAAGGCTAAAATTGCCTGTTGATCCAACTTGAGCCAACTTAGCTAAGAAAACAAGTTGAAACACTTCACACAATAGGAGTTCCACACTGATAATCACACATTGAACTCTTGGATGGAACCTTATGTGTATCCTTTCATTGTGGAAAGATAAACTTGTCAAATAATAGAGCTTGTGTAGACTGCAGTAGTATATACGACACCTTTTGCGTGCTGCAGAGTGTGTATGTGCGAATGCAAAAGTCTGGAGGCAGTAGAAGTATTCAGTGAACTGGATGACAAATAGGGACAAGGACAAATCCTGTGCTCAATCCCTTTCCATTGTGCTGAGCTCTCCCACAGCTACACCAGCTTCATCCCCTGGCACTGGGGTGGGTGGGTAGGGGGCGACAGTCCACCAAGACCCACGGCACACAAATACCATGGACCAATGCCAAAATCAGATTGCCCCCACTGTTCCCCCATACTGGGTCAATGGGGACAAGCCACAGCCTCTAGGGTGAAGCATTAGGATTTAAAGATTATCCTCAAAATTTAACAAGTTATATAATCAAATAGAGTAACTTATAAAACTTCTCTTTGCTCTTTAACGATCCTCGAGTACAAACAAGCTACTTGAGTGCAGTGCTACTAAAAGCCTTTAAAAGTGCTTCCTTGTATTAACTAACAGGATGCTGCTGTGGTACAAGCCTAAAAAGGCTTTTGTACTATTCCCTAAATGCTTTTGTTTAGCAGTCTGTGTACCATTATGCATCTGTTAGCCGGCTTCCGATCGTCTGTCTCTCCTGCTGACAAATAAGCAAAGCCATCATACACTTGTCTATGATGCAACATCCACTACAAGTAGCAGGCAAGTGGCAATCAAGAAATCTGGTGCTGGTCCTCTGTCAGGATTTTGTTTTTCCTTCCTAGTAAAGACCAGCACATCACGTTGCCTCACATCAGGCATGCAGGTCATCTTGCTGGGTCAAGATGACCTGCATGGTGACCAACACCTGCATGTAATCGTAAGGGCCTGGTTGCTACAACAGTTACTGTGTGAAACTCCACTTTTGTCTTTCACCTTTTTGTCCTGCCTCCCCTCACGCTGCAGATGTCCGCCCCTCCCTGAGCCTGGTTCTGCTGGAGGTTTCTTCTTGTAAAAGGGAGTTTTCCCTTCCCACTGTTGCTGAAATGCTTGCTTATAGGGGGAGTCATCTGATTATTGGGGTTTTCTCCCTCTTATTGTATATATAATATATAAAGCACCTCGAGACAGCTATTGTTGTGATTTGGCACTATAGCTTATGAAGCCATTGTAGTAATATAGTTTTGTTGCCTGGCAATCAAAAAGAAAAAAAAAAGCACTCAGGACAAAGATGCCTTTAGCTAACTCAGACTGCTGAAGCTTCATATAAGCTTATATTAAAAAGTATTCAGTATTTACTAGATTTATTTAGCCTGCGGTTCTTTTCTAGTGTTGTCACAGTATAATCACAGTATGGAATAATAACTTGTGTGGAAAAGTGGAAAACATGTGAGCAATAGATAAAGATAACTGCACTATATGAGTCCAGCATGCTTTTTAGTAGCAGAAGAAAATGCATGGATGGATGGTAAATGCAAAAAACCTGCAATCTGCAGATCATATAAGATCTCTTCTGCTGGTATTTGCAATTCCCATGTTTACGCTTGTGCACACTTTTAAGAGCAGAGAGATAAAGCCTTGTTTTTTTTTCCTTCATATTAACCCTGAAACACTAACGTCTGCTGACTTTCATCCACATGCTGAATAATA
The DNA here is from genome assembly GCF_963576455.1 of Neolamprologus multifasciatus. Classification (NCBI taxonomy): domain Eukaryota; kingdom Metazoa; phylum Chordata; class Actinopteri; order Cichliformes; family Cichlidae; genus Neolamprologus; species Neolamprologus multifasciatus. The sequence goes on from NC_140451.1 coordinate 7,002,584, forward strand.
TATAGAAAAATTCTAGATAGATAGATTAAAAACTCATAAATAAAAATGACTGGCCTTTAGCCTTATTTGTAGTGATTGTACTGTTCACATGGCTATCAGCATTTCACCATCAGCCTTGACCCCCTTTCCCAAAACCAGCTCTTTCATTAGACGTGCACATATTGCTTATTCAGTGGTTTTGCACCCACGGGTGACTGACATACAAACAAGGTGCTCAGAGCAAACATGTACCTCAAGGATGGACGATGGCTTAACCTCCTGTTGACAGAGGTAACTGTTTGATGAGAGCACTTTCATGCATGCAAAACTTCACGCAACAGACGTTCCCAGCTTTTACCTTTTGGTAGAGGGTCGTCCCATTGGTATCATTCCCCACAGCAACCATCTTGTAGTCTGTTGCGTACTGTAACATAAAGAAAGAAACATGCGCTTGTTTATTTTGTGGTATTGCTGAAATAAATTAATGTTTTTAGAAATTGAATTCTAATATAATATGACATCTGTAGAGTTGCTTTTTGAACAATCAGGTGCAGCTGTTTTAAATAATGCATTTTACAGACATTGCTGAGGAACAGGGCATCTATCTGAGCAGAGATGTCACAAAAGGGAACCCACAAGCTGCCACTGACCCCCTTTTTAAAATATGATAGATGTTTCCTATACCAATCTTCCTCGGGGGGTTTATTTTCTGATTTCCCATGGGCCTCTTCTTGGTTGCGCAGGTTTAAAAATCCTGGACATTTTCAGGCTATGAGTAGTTCACTGTGTCAGTACTTTTTGTAGTAGACTTGGGACCCCGTTGGACACGGTCCACTGATGTTCAGTCTTTTCAGTAAACAGAACTGCAACAATGCCCCCTTTCCCTCAAAGCATTTCTTTAGACACCCCTATAGGGTAGAGGTTTCCAACATCTCCTAAAGATCTATATGAGCTTAAAAAAAGTCTTGGTTCTTGAAAGTTCTTGGGCATGTAGGCACATAGAGTCGATGGGTATAGTCTCAACTGAAAAAGCCAGCTATCCAATAATCCAAATCTCACACATCATTTGTTTAAACGTCTGTTTAAACATCGAGCTGCCTGTCATTTTGTGTAAATCCCCCCTCTCCTCTGCTTTCTTGGTCTAATCCACTGTTGGAGCCGTTCCCACGGGGGGCTCTACCACAGCATATACTGAGTGTGTGGGGGTACACTGAACTCTCTAACCTGGCTTCACTTTAAACACTTTTTCACTCTTTCTGTGAGAAATAACTGACTTATTTGTGTGTGTGTTTGTTTGTGTGTGTGTGTAATTTACAGGTGTGGTTTAGGAGAAGTTTAAGGTTTGATGAAGTGTGTCTGTGCGTGATTAAAAGAGTGTGAACATGCTTTCCTTTCTCCCTGTGTGTGAATGTGTGTATAGTTAATTTCTATCACTTCATCTCCAAATATTGAATTTTCCAGGTCCTTGTTTTAGCTGTAACAGCCAGGATGTTGTGCGATGGAGCGGCCCGTGTTGAGGAGTACCGAGGCGAGGTGGGTTGCTAGGCTAGCTTTAATGGAATGGTTTTGCCATGGTAACGGCTGGTGAGGGACAAGAAAAAGAGGTGTTCGGGTGAACAGGGGTGCGCTGCGGACTCTATTCTGGATGTCTCCTCATTAAGAGGCTCTTGGTGCTCTAACCAGGATTTATGGCAACTCTAAATGGATTTGTAGGAGCATCCGTGTGGTTGGGAAAATAAATTTGAATGAACAATCTGCACGAGACACAGGTGATACAGGAAAGAGGACAGAAAGAGGAGGATAAAAGGTGTGTGTGTCTGTGTGTGGGGGTGGGCAGGAAGTAAGGAGCTGGCACTCACAGAACGAAAGGCAGCAGCCACCAAGTTTGCTGGAAACAAATTCCTGAGAACAGAAGCAAAAACAAGTTAGTGCCACGGAAAATTACAGTCATCTCAGTCCTGTTCTGCTGTGTGAGACACTTTATCTGAACAAATGGTAAAAGGCCAACATCTACAACAAGATTGGACAAGTATTTCAGAATCATGTGGCTATCCCACCTGAACAGTAAATTCCCAACAGGATTGGTTTATCATCGTCATATCTTGGCCTTTTTCCCAGGATCCTCCCTAAAGTTTTCATTCCAAACTCCCTGATAAAGCAGCTGTTCAGACACGAACCTGCTGTCTGTTTCAGCTTTTCGTAAAACAAATTAGCGAGGTCTTACCTAGGGTTAGTTATCTTTCCCTGGAGGTTTCACTGTTCTCCAGTCAACTAAAGGTAAAGCAAAGTCAGGCAGATGTGGAAAATAAAATTAGACTAAATTTAATCGCTTTATACTTTTCAAACTCTAACTCAAGCACTGCAAGTCTCACATACTACTCAGTTTCTGGTACAAAACTGATACACAGTGCAGTGGAGATTCATATTTTCTTAAGTTTTCTTTTAATTAATTTCCTTTCTACTCTTTCTTCATCATTATTTGGCTGCTGTTCTTTTGTCAACTGCTCGACAAACTTTACTTGAGGTCTGCATTACCATAGCAAAAGGCTACAAAATTTCTTGGCAACACGTTCCAATAGTGACTGAGATATTTTGCCAACATGAAGCACTACTAACAGTGTCACTACTACTAACAGTGTCAGTACAATCTTGTGTCTAACATGGTCACAAGAAGCACTCACAGGAGAACACTGATTGCAACTGAGATTATCTTAGATGTTACTTTAACATGTCTCGATGCATTCTCAATGATCCAGGTAAGGAAATCCCTAAAAGTTGATTCTGTTCATCAGTCGAGACTGAAGAAGTCACTTGTCACTGTCTCTCACTGAAAATGCTACGTCCAGATGCTACGTCCAGAACTTTTTGGGAATTACTTTGTCAAGTAACATCCACCTAAATGCTGCTGCAGGCCAAGCACACCTTCTGAATGCCAGAAAGTCCCCGATGGCAACATCTTGCAACTTATCAAAGAGTGCATGGCATTCATCCCACACCTGAATTTGCCAGATTGCCAGAATCTGAATATCACAGAGTATAAGTGACGTTGCTGGTTAGCGATCAGGTACACCTGTATGTAGTCCATAGTACTGGATTTTGGATCAGCAATAGACACACAGTATTGCTGTTTTGTTTTTTCCATAATTTGAATCATGACAGTAATAACAGCATGGGAAATGTGACATAATCACAATAGTCAGTTACTAAAAGACAGTGAGGAACAATAGGAGTAATTTGGCACTGAGATGATTTTTTGTCTTTGATATTTATGGCAACCTCAGTAATGCAGAGGATAATAACCAGATTTACAGGGAGTTTATTATTCATCCAAAGTGAACAGCCCACTTTGGTTCATTATCCCTTTTGTCGTTATAAATCCCTCATTCAAACATTTTCTTGACAGATTGTCACAGACAGAGTGTCAAGGAGTTTATTTTCACTACTGTAAGATAATCATGCAGGGATTACTAGAAGCCTGCAGGCCCTTTCTACGTACTGCTGTGTGTTTGTTGTAACGTTATCCTCTGGGGTCACACTGTATTGTGCAAAGAAATACAGGCTTTGCTCACATCTATTCCCATGGCCAGACCAGAGCCAAGCAATTCAGCTCATAACACCATGACCCCGTCAACTCTGCCTTGAGTTCAGGGACAAATGCTGCTTCAGCTGTTGAATATCTCAGCTCCCCAGGACACGCTGGCAGGTAGCCACAATATCTTCACTTAGTCTTTTCTTTCCTGATGTTTCAAACAAGTGATATGTTTTGGTTAAATTCTTGTTGCAACCCAAGATTCCCTAAATTCTTTTCCTTTATATGAAGGCAGTCAGGTTTCATCCTAGCACATGACCACAGCGAGAATCTGGATTAAGCCTGGGAACCCAGAAGTGAGCTGGCATGATTTTCCCAGAGTCTCCCTAGAGGCCCACTGTCTCTCTGTGGACTGATGTTACATAATAGCTTGACTTTCTAATTAATCGAAGCCAAGTATCATGAATGATCATTTCAAGGCCTAATTCAAATCCAATGATGTGATCTGAAATGACCCGTCTGTCTGTTGCTGGTTCTTCTGGTTTTTAGATGGCACTTAATGCAACAGTTTACAGGTTTTTCTACTGGATGGACACATCCAGCCAGTAGATTTAGTGGTATAAATTTGTGCTTCAGCTTTGATGGGAACATTTTAGAATTTTTATTAATGTATAACTCAGTATTAAATAGCTGATGTGTGTGGCTGTGAATTGTCCTCCTACAGTTTATGAATGCAGGTTACATCCCAAACTTGCTAGCTTTAGCCTCTCGTTAAGATATGTTCACTTTTGGCAGTAAACACCAATATAGTCCTAGCTAAAATGCTAAAATGCTAACAGTAAATCTTCAAAATGCAAAGTGCAGAAACCTCAGCCTTATTAAGAAGATGAAAATAAAATGCTTATTAGCTTCTTAGATTAGCGAGCATTAGCTTTCCATGCCTTAAATAGTTGCTATCAAGCAGAATTGGTAAGCATGTTTCAGAAACAAGTTAAAACAATCCAAAATATACGTTTAGTCCTAAAAGCTAGCAAAGAAAAGCTAAAATATAGAGAGGTTATTTAAAAAATGTGCAGGCTACCAAGCCACAAAGCTAACACCAGCGTTTTGATACTTTGACAGAAATAAAACTGACTGGCTGAACCTTCAGGTTTTTAGTCAAACACCACGTGCCTGGTAGTGCACTGAATAAACAGACTATCTGGAGTGTGTGTGTGTGTGTGGGGGGGGATAATGTAATACCCTGTGATATGACACATGTTTATGGAACATAGACAGCAGAAAGCATGGACAAAGCTTTTGGGTGGGAAAAATGGAACGATTGCTGAAGTGTCTTAAAAAGCATTCAGTCCACCAGGTGTTGATACAGTATCTGTGGAAGTTTATGGGAAAATAACATTGTGAGTAAATGTTTCCAATGAAGTCTGTTGTGTAAATTGTGGCTGTACTATGTTTTGAAAAGAAGGAATATCCACGCTATGCTCATTGGCTAAAGGCTTGTGATTTAGAAGTTGTTAGGCAATGTGTGAGTGGTTTCACAGTCAGACCTGCCCCACCTCATCCCATATTTGAAGCCGAGATGAAGTCGAGACAGCAGAAACTAATCTTGAGGCTTGACAGACTTCAGAAAGCAACAGGGGTAACGTCACAACAGCCACCGTCTTTCACACTGTCTATATCAAGAAAATGCACAGTGATTTATCTGGTACTAAGACTAGCTAAAGCTTAGCTTAACTAGCTAAAGTTAAATGTTAGCTTTTTCAATAGTACCTGAATCAGAAACTTGCTAAAATTAATATTCCCAAAATATTCTTACTTTCTGAATCAAATGAACCTTAGTCTATATGTATAAACACAGAATGAGAAGCAGAAAAAAACCACTCTCTTCACTGGACTTAGCTTTTGCGTTCTGTCCTGTTCTGATGTAACCCACTGTGAAATTTACACCATCTGAATACCTGCAAAAGCATAAAGTTTGAGAAATAACAGCAGCATGTCCACCTGCTATCATGATAAGGGAGGTGTGCTAGCTGTTTGCACTACAGTCTGCTACAGGCTCTGCACCTCTTTGCCTTCCCCAAAATACATCCTACTATTTCAACAGCTGTCAGCTTTCCCTCACCCTGTTGGAACTTATTATTAACCACTGAAGGTTGCTGAAGAACACTGATATTTATAGCCTAACAGCACTGCTTCCATGAACAACTGCCATGTTGGAAAAAATAATTACCAACTTTACAAGGAGTTGAGTTGAAAATTGTACCACAGAACCTCTACCTGTATAATGAAGAGTTTGCCCCAAAGACACTGACTGTGTCTCTTCATAATCAGTGAAAAGCCATCAGTAGATTTTTTATTTGTGCTTATTTGTCCCCTGGAAGCCATCAGACTGCAATCTGGGCTCTATAAAGTATTCCTTATCGGGCACAGTTGTGTGTAACAGCGGTGGGGTGGCTGTAGCTCAGGTGGCAGAGCGGATCAGCCACTAACCAGAAGGTCGGTGGTTCAATCCCAGGCTGCTCCAGTCTACATGCCAAATATCCTTGGGCAAGATACTAACCCCATGTTGCTCTCCGATGCATCCATTGGAGTGTGAATGTGTATGAATGTTAGATGTTAATGTTACTTAGCACTTAAGCTTAGAAGTGATTGGGTGAATGAATTAGCTGTATAAAGCGCTTTGAGTGCTCGGACAGAGTAGAAAAGCGCTATATAAGAACCAGTCCATTTACCATTCAAGATACACTCTTAACAGTGGCAGCTAATTTAGGTTAAAAATAATCCGTAATTACAGGTACTTATGTTATGGCATGGTGTCGATCAGATGTGACATGACTTTGCAAAGGTCTGCTGTGCAACCCTCCTTTCCCTGCTGTAAGTGGCACTTACAGCTCCTCTAATTACATCAGAGGTTAGACAAGCATTTGTAGCAGCATGGCATTGTAAAGCACCAATCAACTATTTAAAACCAAGAAGGGCTTTAAATACTTTAAGTAAAAGTACTCATTGATACATTAATCGGCTTGCAGTGAAGGTGGAGCAGATTTTTAGTAAAACTGACATCTGCTTTCTGATACAGCTCTGAAAAGAAGTGCAGAGGGTTACAGGTGATGCAAGTAAAACTAACTATTAGGCTACACTGAAATGTAAAGTTCTTTAAGACGAGTGCAGTGTGCCCACTCTCAATCTGAGTGGGAACACTTTTAACTGTTAGGCAAAGCTCTCCATCCACATCAGAGCAGCAGACTGAACTGTCAGTGGAAGATTTGACCTGAACAAATGAAGCACTGTTTACAGATACCGAGTGACCTGCTCCACGGGGTCACTCGGATGGTTTACTGGCTCAAGCACTGTTTACAGATACACTGCAGGATACACGGACCTGCTCCACGGGGTCACTCGGTTTGTGACATTGATCTTAAACACTTCCAAACAGGACCACCGTTGAAATCTTACTATAGCTGTAATCACACTCATTTAGATAGTACACAGATAAAGTCTGCTACAGTGGCAGAGAGGACTTGGTTGTTTCAGTGGCGCACATGTGAGGCTTACTACAGCAGCCGTAGCCTTACTGAGCGTGTGCGCACGCATGCCTAGGATGACTGCGAGCGTGGAGTGTGTGTAACTAACCAGCATTCCCAAACCGCCCCAAGGCACGCTGTGCCACAGTTCCCGTCAGATTCACTACAGAACAGCACACAAATCCCCTTCTTGCCCCACTACCCTCTAACATGCTACCGTGTGCGCTGTTTAAGGCGATTAAAGGGGGCTCTTTACCTGGCCAGATCTAAGAAGGAGTCGGTGGTCTCCTTGTTGTTGCTGACGCTCTCCAGTCCCAGGTTGTTGGTGTTCAGGGCTCCCGCGCCCACTCCGGGTTTGATGATGAAAGCCAGGGCTACCCCGATCCCTGAGGCGATCAGCGTGGTCACCAGAAAGTAGGCGACTGCGATGCCCCCCAGCTTGCCCAGGGAGCGAGTGTCCAGGCTGGCGGCCCCCGATACGAGACTGCAGACGACGAGGGGCAAAATGATCATCTTCAGCATCCGGAGGAGCATCTCACCGGGGAAGGCGAAGTAGGTCATCTGCGCTTTGGTCAGGTTCATGCTGCGGACCATCATCCCGAGCCCGACGCCCACCAGCACGCCCGACACCGTCAAGATCACCAGCAGGTTCTTTCTCAGAAACTCCATCAGCTTTTCTCCGAGGCTCTTCTGCGAGCCCTTCTCCAGGATCTGGTCTGTGGATGCTGAGCCGGGCATGGCGTGTCCGTTTATCTCGCTCTTTTTCTCCATTTTTATTTTTTTCTATTATCTCCGATGCGGCGTGGAAAGCCCAGTCCGGTTTCAGACAGCGTGGGTAGGACACACGTTTCTGTGAAGGCTGGTCCGGCGTTCAACTCCGAGCGCAGAAGCGGCAGGGCGAGCCAATGGAGAGTGAGCGACGACACAAAAAGCCAAGTGGAACATGCGCACAAAAGGGGGTGCTTTATACCAAAAGCAAATGATGCAAGAGCGTGGGATATTGCCAGGGTCCAGTACTGAATAAATAACTGAGGGTTTTATGATTGAAACAGCAGACAAAAAGCCATTCCACCGGAGTGCGCGCTCTGCTGCTTTTCTTGTCTTCTTCCTAATAATGCAAACACATGAAAGCACCCTTTCACATCACTCATTTTCTGCACTCTTTGGAAAGCCCACCCGAATCTTGGGCTTAAGACGAGAGCATCCTATTTCATGTCTACTTTTGGTTATTCACTATAAATATTTACGCCCATAGGTATTTTAGTGAAATAGCTGTCTTCTCTTCATTTTCACACGGATCACACCAACATTTGTTTCTCTAACGGGCAGAAATAGTCAGTGCAGTGGGCCGTGTCTGTCTCAGCCTTTTTGGTATGGTAATGACATTAATCGTGATCTGTCACAAACCCGTGCTGCTGCATGCTGATAATAAAATAACAGTTACTGTTTGCAATATTATGGATATTTTAGGAGCTTTATTAAAAAAAAAATCTGTTAAAGTATCGTTTTTACTCATAAATCCTTTCTGCATGCAATTTAATATTTTATTGTAATCTTTTACTATAATTATTTTTAGTTTTATTTACAAGCCTTTAATAGTCAGTGGAATACAAGATCTGCTCTTGAAGCAAGCGACCAATCAGGGTGCAAGAATGAGAATAGTGGATGGAGAGCAGAGGCCTGTCAGCACCATGGTCAGCGCTATGCGGCTCCTAGAGGGCGCTATTCACCAGCTCCTTTCACCTTTTCTTTTCTTAAAGCGTCACATTTAGACGGAACAGCAGCGACGGGGAAAAAGATTTACATCATTTTAAAAAGTCAACGGTCTCTTCTGTTAGAAGATAAGAACTGTTAGGTTTGCTCACGTTTACTAGTGAGACTCTCTGTTGCACTGCTGGTGTTTGACCACAAGGTGATCCCATTGGAGAGCAGTTGGTTTAGTAAAGACGCAGCCGACCAAAGATAAGCAATGAAAGTACGAATAAAGGGAGCAGCTTGCTGCTGGAAAGGTTTTCATAGTCATTTTTCTTAAACAGTTTATTGGCTTTTGTGTCTAATAAAGATGTTTATCTTTATTATTCTTGATGTTTGAGTAGCAATTGTAAGTATAGGCGCTGTTAGGCGCTCAATCAATTTTTGACCTTTATAGTCCATGACGTTTGCATGACTGTTACGTCTGATTAGCTTGTTTCAATGGGAATTGCTTACGTTGAATAGCGCTGTTTTCACTCCTTTATAATGACTAAACTGACAGCCTGTTGCTGTTTCAGATGGTGCAATAGCTTTCACACATTTTCTATGACTGTGAAAAAAAATCTAAGTGAAATATAATGAAAGACAATGTTTTAGGAAAAGACTGTAGTGGAGTGGTCAGCTAATCCGGTCGTTAAGTGATGACGTGACGAATCCTACTTCCGGGCCTAAAGTAGTCTGCGTTTAATATGGCTTTTGTGTTGTTAACATGTTTAATGTTTTGTATTTTCTTCTATTTAATCTCAAAAAGCTCCTAAAACAGTCAGTGATCACTGTTGACCTCCCTCGACTTTTATTACCGCCAATCATTTATTTAAGCTCAGTTTTTAAAACCTTAGGATGTAACTACAGCCCAGCCCATGCAGCAGTATATGAGTGACTAACCTCGTATTGTGGATGGATTATCTCAGTTGTTCTCCTGGCTGAAGTTTGGTCCTTTTACAGCATCCTGCCATGTGATTACATTTGTTCCTGACCACCGAGAACACTCACGTTAACGTTTATCGAGTGGAAAAAAAGTTAGCTTGTTTATATTATACTAACATAGCTGTGTCGCTAGTGGTCACGTAGCAAATCATTATATACCAGCTAGCCAAACTTCAGTAACCCTACAAACGTCACTGCTGTTTAGTTTTCTGTCTTCATTTATGTTGGAAGTGATAACAGAGCTGTACGTTTTAATTTGTTTCCAAAACCCGCAGTCAGGACATGCTATATTGTATTTAGATAGAAGCTAGCGAGCTAACTTCCTGCTAACTTCTAACTCCGTTAAATGTCATAAATTCCGTTTTCATGGATGCCTGGATTTTAAACTCAATTGTTACACCTGGTAGAGCAGAACGCTGATCATTTTATTAAAGATGAAAGACTTTAGACAGTTTTTCAACTCTCAGTAATGCCATAGTGATCGTTTGATATATGGACCTGCAGCGGAGTTTAGGCCCAGACACGGCTAGTGACGTCAGACTTAACGACCGGATACATTCAAAGGAGAGAGACACACTCAGAGGCAGTTCTCTGTTTCGCTGCCTCTGGGTTGTCCTCACTGACCCCAGTGCTGCTGTTGCTAAGTTGAGTTAAACTTTGCATGTCTCCACCAATAGAGACAGACTGTCCTCCTTCCCCTCACAGCTGTGTGGCCTGAATGCTGGAAATAACCACCGGCTTGCGGCTCTGGAGTCATGGCTGTTTAACAGTGGCTAACATTGGCGCCCTGCCATTGTAAACTGCAGGGGGGGAAGAAAACAGGGAAAGACACATACTTAGCTTCCTCTTGGAGATTGCTGAGCTGTCACCCAAGGACAAGCAAGAAAGAGCTGGTCCTTTTGGGAGGCACCGAGGCCCAAAACTGACCAAAAGCAGTAAAGGTTTACTATTTTAGTCATTATTATTATTATACTTATCCATAACCTTTATGGTCATTGTAAGGCAGTGTTGTGCTTCTGGATGAGGCAACTACATCTTGTAGTGTTTAGTGTACCCAGATTGTTCAAATCTTCAACAATTTTAAGAGCAAGGATACTCAACAGCCTCAAGAGACCTGGTTATAGAAGAAATTCAAGAAAACGAGTGGAAGTCGACAATTCTGGTCAAGCGGTCATGGCAGACAGCTGCCTCTCCCTGAGCCTGGTTCTGCCTGAGGTTTCTTCCTGTTAAAAGGGGTTTTCTCCTTCCCACTGTTGTCAAGTTCTTGCTCATAGGGGTCATCTGATTGTTGATATTTTTCCTCTGTGTTATTGTAGGGTATTTACCTTACAATATAAAGTGCCTTGAGGTGACAGTGATTTGGCGCCATATAAATACATTTGATTTGCAATTTAATTAATTGTTTAATTAAGTTAGTTTCCAGAGCTTTCGGTTACACCTCATGGCCATCTTCTTCACAGGCACTGTGCATAACCCTCTCATAATGTGTCTTATTACACACATAAGTTGAACTTGTGGTAAGATTTCCCTCATCTTTTTTAACTAACCCAAGAACCAGTTTATTAGTTGTATTCCACTTCTGCTTGTCATCACTCCACCTTTGACAGTGACTCATGTTCAATCATGTACACGTCAAAAAAACAAAGACAAGGAGACACAACAGACACCTGCTCTTTTTACAGTTTATTGTATATGTATATTTATATATATATATACATACATACATATATATATAAATATAAAACTACAAAAGTAAGACTGTTTCAAATTCATAGACAGCTGTACTTTTATTTCATTTACTATGTATACATATATATGTATGTATATATATACATATATCAATATATCAATATACATATACATATATATGTATATATTATCTACAGTCCGCATTTGGATCCCAATACAGTGATCAGCTGATAGTTTCTCTGTGTGTGTTTGTGTTCTATTGCATAGAAAAAGGCACAGCTCTGAGGTCTGTGTAAAATACAGCCTTTGCAGAGGGACTCAGCCTCGACTGTGGTCAGTCCTTATCTGCGGTTAGAAATTGCCGCACGCTCGGACAGCGCTTAAACCGATTCGGTGACAAACACTGATCGAAAAAGACTCAGAACCTTGAATGTTGTTCATACTATGTACATTACTTTTGGCATCAGAGCATCTGACAGGCTTTGGAGACTTGACATCTGAAGGTTTGAGATGGGCTTTTTGAGTATTGCTGCATGAACTCTTCGCCTTCAACTGGAAAGTGATGAACAAGAGAGTACAAAAGATGTAAAAAGTTGTGGCCGCCACCCCAGAAATCAAAAAAACAAAAAACGATAACAATGCAACAAAACAAACATAAACAAGATAATATAATTACCTATGTATATAAAAAAAAATGGCTTCCACCCCATAGTTCCACACTCGGATACATTCCTTTTTGAAGTACATTCCTACCACACATTCTGTACACACATTTACAATCCAAATGTTCACATAAAAAATAAATATATTTACAAAAAAAGGGGGAAAAATCCATACGAATAAATAACTTCATTGACAATTTAAAAAAAAGGAAAGAAAAACAAGCACTCCAAAATTTAAATATGGTGAAAGCAACAAGATACGGTCATCTAGAAATGGTATTAGTTGGTGCTGCCATGTGCTCCGCTCACACTCTGCTTCGGTTTAAAATGCCATCCTTTTACAAGCTAGTTGAAGTCAAATGTATCCTGGGAAGCTGATGATCTTCCACTGGAACACAATGTTCTCAAACAATACCGCGAGACCACCGCAAAGTTGTGCTGGCAAACACACAAGGGTTCAGGGGTTCTTACGGTGACTTGCTGAAAAACGCTTCCATGATCAAAATAGCCACTGGTGGCATTCCCCAGCCCTCTGGATCATTACAGTGTCCAGAAACGCTTCTTCTGACAGATGCTGTATGATGAGAAAATACAGCACACAGCAGCTACAATGGTGACTAACATTAAAGCTGTGCTCTCTGGTGCCCCTTCTATACTTTCACTAGATGATTCTGTGTAATATGTACCTTGCAGTGATAAACCCACAGACAACTGTTACTCAGAATCACTTAACTGCCAGTTTTGTGTTTTAATGCCATAAATATTCAATGGTGACCTCTGTTGGGTGGTGGTTGGAAGTGTTTTGAAACAACACTTTGCATGGTTGCAGTATCAGGTTAACACTGTGGTTTGGGTTTCCTACTTCACCCGCATTCTTATTATTTACGAGTCAGATTTAGACCTCCTGGCCCGTGAGCTTTTTGAGGCAATCTCAAAATTGTCCTGCAGAACTGTGAGATTTTGCACTTTAGGGCTTCTATTCTAAGCACAAGTAAACATACTCAGGGTGTGTGTAATACTGCATGTCCTGCTACAATTTGCCAGTCACCTGTGTTGCTAAATCAGAGGGAACTAAACCTCACCCAAAAAATAGTAGTCCTACTAAACGCCCACATTTTTCTTGTGTAATTCCAAGAGTTGCAGTGGTACCACAGTGAATTTCCCTGCAATGGGGTAACAGCTGTTTTGTTTTCAGGCCTGCGCAGCTAAATTTAACATGCGTGTAGTGGGCCCTGAGCCTCTGCTTAGGCTGCACTTTTCACATCATCTACATCCAACTGGGAGCCATGAGTCGGTGCTGCTGCTGCTGCTGCTGCTGCTTCCAATGTAAACACGCCGAGCTTTCCCCTGTGGGTGTAGCTCATTTGAATTCTGCTGCAAGTGAATCATGATAACCAGCTCATATGACCGAACGCATGTAAAACAGCATCCAGCACAGTTATATGTGCTTGCTGATAAGGAGAAGGAAGAAAAAAACAAAAAACGAAGGTCCTGCACTGAATTCATAGACATGATGTGTACAAAAAGAGTTTACCAAAACATCGGCGAGGCGTCGCAGAGCCACTCCCAAACTGTAATCGTATAGCCAAGCTAATATGTCATCTAGCACACTGGTAAAACTACATATTCCTTTTTATGCTTGCTTTACAAATAAAACATAGCATCTGTAATAAGATAGAGATTAAATAATTACTATTTGATCATGAGAAATTACCTTACTTAACGATAGTTTAAATACAATAAATTAAACAAAAACCATTGAGGAGTGACCTCTCTAGGCTGTTAAAACGAAAAAAAATACTGTAAAAACAGGAATTGAATAAGTGGTCATTTTGAAAGGCACTCATCTGCTAAAAGCCATAATTACAGTGTGTGTGTGTGTGTCTCATGTTTATGCTTGTATTTCTTTACCTGTGAGGAGTAAGTGTCCCCACAAGGGTAGATAGAGTTGTCCACAACAAGGACAATTTCATTGCTTCTATTTACAGTTACTCCTTAGGGTTAAGGCTTAGATTAAAGTTAAAGATTACAAAGAGGATTAGGTTTCGGGAATGAAGGAAGTCAAAGGAGGTCCTCACAAGTATAGAAATACAATTATATGTGTTTGTTTCCCGGTTACTTCTTTTCCATATTTGGAAAGGCGAGGACAGTGCATGCACAGTGTTGTGTAGTAGTAGTAGTAGTAGTTGTCATAGTAGTACTAACTGACATCACCATCGATGTTTACAATTACCGACTTTTGAAGAGAGTTAAAAATAAAAACAATGTAAAAACAACAACCAGGAAAAAAATCGATCCCACGTTTTCATTCCAGTCTGATTAAACTGTTTCTCATGGGGGGGGCATCCTTGAGTCAGGAGCCCACCAACACCTCCATGATGTGGTCCAATTCTGTCAGATCAATTTTGAAAGGCTGATTGGCTGAAACCTGGGGGGCAGGGCCGCTGTACGGTGCCCCCAACGATTTGAGTAGGTCGTCCGCCGTCACCACTGGCGACACTTTGGCGAGGCCGCCGGTGCTTGCTGTCCCACCCCCTGCTCCCCCTGCTGTCGTGCAAGGGTCAAAGTCATACATGGATGTGTCAATGTCGGCGAACAGGACATCATCCAACGCCAAGTCTGAGAGAAAGGGCGAGGAAGAGGACGGGGGACAAGAAGGAGAGGAGGAAACGTCTACCAGGACACCTGGGGGCACTGCAGGGAGAGTGTCCATTGGCCGGAGCTCAGCACAGCGGCCTTCCACTAGGAAAACGGCAGCTGCCTCTGGTTTAGCACCCGTAGTCCTGCAGTCTCTGGGTGAGCCGGTGGGTGTAGGTGGGAGGAGTTGGGTGGTTGGTGTGGGAGCTGGGGAGGTAGTCATGGTCGTAGTATTAGCTGCTGCTGTCCTTGTTATGGCTGTAGGAGGACCCAACTCCATGTCACTCAGAGAGGAGGAAAAGACAGGCACAGGGACAGAGGGGGCCTGGCTCAGAGGTGCTGAAATGGGAGGCTGCACTGGGGGTGGTGACAGCGGAGGGGTGGGTGGAGATACCGCGCAAAAGGCTGAATCTCCACCATCCTCCTCCAGTAAAGAGGCAGGAGTGAGGCAGGCCTCCAAAGGGGCAGGACAGGCCTCCAGACGGCTGGGGCAGGCCTGGGATACCTGGCAGTTGGGAGGCACCATTGGGTGGGGTGAAGGCGGAGGAGCAATCGCTGGCATCAGCAGTGCAGAAGGCTGGGATACCTGTGTGCTCGTTGCCGCTGACAGAACGCCGAAAGACGGCGGCGCCTCACGGAAGCCTTCGTCCATGGGGTCGTCGGGTGGCGGCGAGGGCGGAAGGAGAAGTGGCCGCAGGGAGCCCTCTTGCTTGAGTTCGTCCTGGATGCGGCGGAGCATGTTGTTGATGAGGACGCGGCGCTCCAGGCTGGGTTCTCCCAGCGGCCGTTGGCTGTACAGCTTCATCAGAGAGATGTTAAAGATGGTCTGCCGCTGCAAGGTGTACGACACCTTCGAAAGACCTTCTGGAGTGACGCCTAGCCCCCCTCCCGCCACCGGCGCCTCCAGCGTTTTGCCTTCCAGCCCCTCTTCATCCTCGTCCAGCTTTCGCTTCGCACCTTTACCGAACATATATCTGAAAAACAAATAAGCAGAGACAGAGGAGAGATTACTGAAGACGCATATAGCTTTGCTAACATTAGGGTTTAGCTGTCTTATCGCTGGATGTTACTGACATCACACAAAACTGAGAGTAGAACTCAATGTCTGTTTAGAGTTTAGACTTTGCCCATTTTAATGTAATGATCCAGCACTGTGACAGCAAACATGACCGAAAAACAGGGAAACAGGTCCACTTTATAAGCAACCGTGGTTTGGCCTACTCAAGAATCACTGATTACACTGACCAGACGCAAGTGTCAATTCTCTTTTCAGGTTATTGAACTTTTGTGACTATTCAACTTTTTTGGAAAAAAAAAGTAATTAACAAACTATCATTCCTTAATAAATAGCTAGTTTTTCACAGTCCTAGTTACTTCCTCTCACTAGTTTCCCTGCTCTGTAAATAGTCATATTCTGGTTTGTTCCCCACAATACACCTCAAAACAACTCTGAAAAGAAAAGAAAATTCTCATCTTGCAATTGAGGGATATATTCTTATGGTGAGTAAAAGCCAGCATCCCATTGGATTACAGTATAAAATGATCATCAAACCCAACCTCATCTCACTAAAACACTGACATACTCCACAGTGAAGTTTTCAGACTGAAGCATAGCAGCTTAACTGGCGTGATTCAAGAAGCTGCTTAAACGCAACAAGCTTACTGTGACAGGGGATTTAAAAAAAAACATATATTGAAACCATAAGCAGCTGCAGTGAGAGCCTCACCACTGCACACTAAGGCCCAGCACACACACACACACACACACACACACACACACACACACACACACACAAGAAGTTATGTAATAGCAGCGCTCCCTGCTGTACCACAGGATCAGAGGCCAGATTTAAAGCCCACCCCCTCCACTCTCCCTCCTCATGCCACATTAGAATAGCACACCGAGTTACTAAGTAGGAGGTGGTGGGGGGACAGTAGGAGAAAAACGGCTGAGAGAGATTATTGCACGAAATTCCCTGAATAAACATAACGTAAGAGATACATGTATCTACTGAATTGTTTCTGTGCTGCAAAAAAGAAAGAAAGAAAGAAAGAAAGAAAGAAAGAAAGACATTGCTGCAGTATGTTTGACTTTAATCCAGGCTGACAGGCTCATGCAGCCAGCCGCTGTCTACACACATACACACTGCGCATGCGTCTCTTCATTCCTCACACACACACACACACACACACACACACACACACACACACACACACACACACAGGAAGCAGGAGCTGCAGGCCCAGTCACCACGACTGGTTGGTTGCCATGACAAACAGAGTCAGCTGGGAATTCACCCAAAGAGATGACAAAGAACTGGAGGGAAGGTGGGGGGTGTGGGTGGGGGGATAGGTGGTGGTGTTGGTGGAGAAGGGGAGGGGGATGGGGGCGGAGCAGGAAGGAAGAGGAGGAAGACAAGGAGGAGGAGGGGAAAAAGTGAGAAGAGGAAGTAGAAGAGGAGGTGAGACTGCTCTGGTAAGGTGGGAGGGAAATGAGCAACATTTTCTCCTCCCTCTACCAAATGACTGCTGCTCGGTTGCTTTTGGGCCAGGCACTGAACCCCAGTTGCGTCATTATTGAAACCTTACAGATCTGTTGGTTCAGACTGTTGGGTGAACATACACAGGTTGTTGGTAACATTTCGCTGTTGTTACAGGATGTTAGGCTACATGCTATCGCTATTTATTGTGGTTATTTATTGTGGTTTAACCTGTTAAAAGTCTTTTAGTCTGACAACAACCATTTTCATATATATCTGGTTTTAAATAATTGCGGCTATGCACCCACCAAGGACAAAAACATAAAGAAAATTCTGTATCAGGCCTTGAAATCATAACTTCCCTACTTCTTTTTTTAGTATGGAGTGACTGCTGTGTAAAATTTGTTATAAATCCATTCAACTGGAGGGAAAAAAAGATGCACATTACAAAGCTTTATTAAATTGGACTCAACTGCAGTAAATAAGTTGATTCATCATTAATTAACTAAGTTGGTCTCCAAAAATTGATTCTGTTCATCTGGACGTAGCGTTTTCTGGGAGAAACGTTTCGTCACTCATCCAAGTCACTTCTTCAGTCTCAACTGACTGCAGGTTTCCCCAAATCTTATAAACACTACATTTGCATAATGACTGAAACCAGCCCACTGAAGGAACAATGGGCTGTGAGGTCAGTTCCTTAATCATAATTATGCAAATTCTCATGAACATTGATCAACAACCACTGACCAAAACCCACTGATCAATCGCCATGAGTACCACTCACAGAGAGTTGGGGAATGGCTGCAATCACAGCATTGTAAGATGGATAACTAAGTTGGTCCAACTCAAATGCTTTAAGTTGGAATAACAGAATTGTATAAAACGAAAATACAGCAATCTAATCACATTAAAATCCTTTCCCCCCTAAAAAGCTGTGCTTTTCAGTCGACTGCTTGTTTTGTTATTGTTGTTTTTGGTTGTTTGTTGTTTTCCTTTTCTGTTATAAAAATATGTAAAACCTTTATTAAAAACTAAGTAATAAAAATAAATAAATAAATAAAATAAAATAAAATCCTTTCCCTAATTGTTTCATGTTCATTCAATTTTTTTTTGAGTGCATGTATGAAAACTATGAATTTCTCCACCTATAAACGATATCACATCTCCTTGAGACAGCCAGCTCTTCAAGTGTGGAGAATCAGAAGTATTAACATTTTATTTTGTATGAACTGGTCCTGGCTTATTCACTTATTCTCATCAAGCTGTTCCCCTCAAAAGCAAGACATTTCAAAACTGTAGAATTGTCTTTATTATTAAATTATGGTTTGTATATCATATATGTGGACAAAAATCTGAAAAACAGCAAAGAAAACAAACTGCATTTTTACTTTTGTTTTAATTTTAGACTTCTTTGTTATATATGTCATAGTGACCTTGATAATAAAACAAAAACAAAAGCTGTTCACAAAAAAAATTAAATGAGGACTTTTCTTGATCATGTTACGAAAAATAACATTGCTATTTAAAAATCCTGTGAGCTGTGGAGGAGACACTGGATTAAAGGCTGGGCTGGTTGCTATAGTTTAGACAGCCATCATCAGATGAAAGAGAGACCACTAAGCACCCCACTGCTTGAGCCCCAGGTGAGAGAGAGTCCAGAAGTAGCCAGCCTTGGAGGAAAAGCTTGCTCTATCTATCTGCATGGCACACTTTTCAGCAGTCTGAGTTTGGGCAGATGCTTCATTAGCTTCATGATGTGCATCAGGTGTTCTCAAGTAGTCTCTTAAACTCTGTCTGTTTTTTGTTAAATTATAATTATCCTCAAGATGTTAGGCTAAGCCTTGCTTGCTCTGTGCTGGTAGAGAGAGGACCTCTAAGATTTCATCCGCTAGTTTGTGGCGTCTCAACTTGAGCATTTTCAGTGTTGCCATTTTTTTGAAACCGTGATGATTGAGTGTTAGTTGGGCCAGTTTTCCATAGACCTATTCAACAAAACTCTTTGAAACCAGAGGAGTTGCCCCCTGCTGGCCAATAGAAAGAATGCAGGATTAATGCACCACAGCATTGTCTTCACCTTCCAGTCCCAGAAGCTACATGAATCTTTTCTAAACAGTCTTTGTGTGTCAACACTAATCCACAAAGAAATAGTTTGAAAAATCAACACATTTTTTTAAACTATGTGTTTCTTTACTGCAGTAAAGAAATTGTTGGGAGTTCATTCAAAAATTAATGACTGATTTTTAACATTTGTGTGTGTGTGTGTGTGTGTGTGTGTTAATTTAAAAAAGCAGCCTCTCCACCCACTGCAGCTGCTTGTGGATCTTCCAGGGAAATGGCGAATCAGAGAGTGTCAGAGAGAGACAGAAACACAGAATCAAAGAGAGAGCAACAGAGATAGTTTCAAAGCATTTTGCGGGTGTGTGATTGAGAGCTGAAGCAGCTGCGCATGTCTGACTCACTGAGTCATGGTGGGGTGTTTAGGCTCACACACACACACACATTCGCACACACTGAGTGCAGGGCTGACATACCAGAGGTGCCCCACCCCTTACATTCCACTTCATTATCCTCCTCTTCCCTTTCCTTCTACTCCACATCTTTTTCGCTCACTTTCTGGAATTTTACTTCTTCTCAGTCGTTCTTTTTCATCCGCCCTTCAGCATTTACATCACACCCTCCACCTCCCCGTTCCGCCGGCTGTCAAAGTTCACAGGCCCAGCACCATCCTACTCTCTATGAGCCATGTCTAGATATGACCGCACGAGGGGAAGAAAAACAGGTCATAAATGAGTCGACGTGATAATGCATAGCCGTGGAGGAGTGCTACGCTCTAAAATGGAGCCGCGATCTTTATTCAAGGTCATAGTGATGACGTGAATCACTGTTAGCTGTCTTGCAAAGTAAGGTATTAAAACTACCTTTTTCCCATGAGGTAAACATAGTAAAAGGTATATTCCGACCTTCAAAGCAAAGAAGCTTTGAGTAGAAATACAACAAGCTGCAGTTCTGAAGGTCAAAAATAGAACAAATTTTCCCCTTGTACTCACTACATTACATTTGATACAGAGTTGCAAAACAAAATCAGTAGTTACAGAAGTAACAATACTCTGTGAAAGGTTAACACCATCATCATATCAGAGGCAGATGACACAAAGTAGACAAAACTTTACTCAAAGTCCAATATCTAAGTAAGGCAAACAAAAACTGTTTATTTATTGCATTTAATCCTTTTCTCCTTGCCTTTGCAAAATATACCAAACAAATCCAAATCAATACATAAACAATTACTCCTATCAGAGTCATCAGATTCATGAGAAAAACATTTGTCAAAAGAAGCATTTCTTTGGTTTTGCCTGCAGCGTAAAATATCACCAAATATCCTGATACAAAACCAGGAGCTAACCACACACTGTGCTGGCCCCCTGGATGTCTTTGGGCTCGTCTACTTCATAAAGGAAGGATTTACTGCAACTGATAGAACCACACTACAATCAAATAGCACCTTAACGTGAAATTCACAATCTGGTAGGTGCTTGCAGCTAAGCGTGTGATAAAGATATGATTACATTAAAAGCTGACAAAGCTTTCAGAAAAGTGGCCTTTCTAGTAAAACAATCACATGAAGCGAAGAGGAAAAGAAGACTGATAAGAAGGGATGACTTTGCATGAACAAATAAAGAGCATGGTATGAATCGAATCCCAAAATCACAGTAAAGGACCATGTAGAGCTTTTTTTACATGCAGAGGTGAGCTCTGCTGTGTGGAAGTGCATGTTAGCCTGTAAACGCACAGACATGCGGGCTGTGCATGTTACTCCGAGAGCTGACTGTAGTGAGTGTGTGTTGTGCAGTAGTGCAGTGCTAGTGGATGGACTCTGCAGTGATATTATGATCCTGTAACCGGATACGCTGGTTTCCATGCCTCAGCTGCGCATCCACCCCTCCCACCCCCTCACCTCCACATCGGGCTATTTCAGGTTCTCTAGATGCACAAAGTGCAAACACTCCACTACACTGCTGCAGGTCGAGCAAGAAAGCAGTCAAAGTTGGACGCGTGTTCGACAGCAGTCTGCAGGCGTGACTGCGCCATCCCGTTCTTCCTCACTGTAATGCACCCAGCTCTGCACATGAGGACGACGCTGTCCAACTCACTCCTCTGTGTCTCCCTCTTTTTTCCTCTCTCACTCACACTCACACACACACACACACACACACACACAAACACACACACACACACAATGCAGAACTAGTAAACACATTCCAGACAAAACCCAGAGGAAGAGATGGTGTAGTTCTGGCCTGACCAGACTGACTACACTCACCAGCTTCTACACTTCCACACGCAACTTAAGATACAATTACACTATGACGATACAAGCTACTACAGCTGATACTGCTCCTGCTCTGTCTACTACTGCAAGAATACCGGTTTTCTGACATATTTGAGTGCTTGCACACATGCGCTGAGGCGTGCCCCAATTACTCATAAGCATCGACAATCATTGAAAATCCTTATCAACGCCTTGCTGCCTTTTCTTCTCCCTTAAATGTTCTCTTTTTCATTGACCTCTAATAAAAGAAGAAAACACACGTATGTCATTCCCCAAAAGACTTTTCATTAAGCAAGTCACATGTGGTTTAAAAAGAAGATGTGGAGAAGGTGAAAAAAGGTTGATTACAGAAGCGAAGGCCATTCCATTTGTGATTTCACCTCCAGCAAATTCAAGTGCAATTGTGCAGTGTAATTTTATCATAATATTTTGAATAAGAGGTCAGTTGTGGCCCAACAAATTGGCAAATTATCTAACAATAAACTGAAATTCCATTTATACAAGACCTCCTTAATCTGGAAAACACTTTTATTTTCAAATCCCTGGGAAAAAAATGTTCCTGAGCGCTTCTGTGGAACAACAAGGAGGGAGGACAGATGGTAGTAGAGCGTCCAAAGCAAAATAAATAAGCCAATCATACTGCTGGAAACAATGTCCATCTGTGTGTGTGTGTGTGTGTGTGTGTGTGTGTGTGTGTGTGTGTGTGTGTGTGTGTGTGTGTGTGTCATAGTGATCATAAACACTCACATGACAGAGGTCAGCTGGGTATCAGACAGGGAATTCACTACGATCTCTTACATAATGACGGACATGGTTACAAAACACTGCAGCTCCAACTGGACAACATGCAACATCCCATTAATAAAGAAGCACCGGTGTGTGTGCGCATGTGTGAGAGAGTACTGGCACGGCAAGCACAGGTTGCATTTTAACCCTTTTTGTGAAGTGATGCTAAAACAAAAAGTCTTGAGGACCTCGCTGACGCCGCAAATACTTCATTTCTGGGCTTTAAATGCATCAGAATCATGTTTGACTACATAAATCAAAGTCACACATTCACAGTGTTTGAAAAGTCTAAAGTTACTTAAGAGATTTTTCACATGCTCTAGTTCGGATCACCAACATTACTCGCAGTGTTAAGGTAAAAGAACAGTGAAAAAGACGTCCGAAGTTCAGGGATAAAGCAACAGAGTCACTTTCTTCCCCCTGGACTCATGATGAAGCTACATTCAGTAGCCTGTTTATTAGACACACGTAGCTGGTAGTATTTAGTTGAAGTTTGGATTAGATTATAATATGAGGTGCGAAAAATAGAACACATAGCACATAAAACCTTGTTATTAATGTAGGTGTAACAAGCAACTAAGAATATATTAAAGCTTAAATCCACAGGAGCGTTTAAAGCATGTTTTGTGTCTCAATCCAGGCGATTTTCCTATTTATGGGAAACCAAAACTTCTTCAACAGGTGTCAAACCTTTTTATATTAATAAAAAAAAACATGCATTTACAGTTTTTCCCAGAAAAAGGGGATCCAGCCTCCTTGTTTCCTTCCCTAATTTCTGCACATAGCTGAACTGATATGACACGTTTCAGAGGGGCTTTGCCACTCAGGGCCCCCCAGTCACTGGACCCTATGTCAATCATAAAAGACAGCCATGTCAGGTGCCTTTTTTATATAACATCATAACTTTGCTCACTTCTGTTAAAGGGACAGTTCACCATTTTCCACTTCCTAAAGAACTATGCAGTAGCACACAATGAACAAGCACAAAAAGTGAGCGTGTGTTTCTCAAATTTCTGGTAATTTTTTATATTCGCGCACAAACTGACTCTCTCTGTCTGTCTCTCTCACACACACACACACACACACACACACACACACACACAGACGCACACTTAAGTCTATAAATAAAAGGCAGAAGAAGAGAGCAGATTTAGGTCAGCAGACATGTCTACATGCTGTTGAGCGCTCCACTCTCTCCACTGAGCCACCGAGGGAGAAAACAGCTTGACACTTCCAGTGACAAAGCCTCTGAAACTGCAGAAATCTACAGCGTTGACATGTCTGGTCATCGGGTGTGAAGTAGTACCCACCTTATTACTGCAGTATGTGCCTTATTACTGCAGCACGCGCCACATCATGGCAAAAATCTGCCTTTTTACCACAGTGCCCACCTTGTTACAGCAGCACCAGCTTCAGTACTGTGAGTGTCATCGTTTCAACTGCAGACAGCAGCCGTATTACTTGAATATAATCCTCATCAGCACAAACCAAGCCTTGCTACTGCACCGCTCACGCATGCTAAAGGTATACAGCTCACCTACATTAACCACCCCTCATGCATCAAACTCTGTTATTATCAGGTCTTACAGATTCAAAATAAAAGCCTGCAGCTGTCATGTCTTCTGCAACATCCAGGCTCTCTGAGCTTTAATGTTTTCCTCCCAGCTCGATGCTGATGCATTTGTTCTGGAGATGGCAGCATGAGCTGAACGAGCTGCCTGGGTGCAAAAATAAAATCAGGATTGTTTTTTTCGGAACTGGAAATGCTCCAGTAAACCAAATAGTACAATTTGGAAATATTAAATGGACTCTAGACCCTACCTGGAATTTGGGGACCTCCTGAGGACTTCCCCATTCAGTAAAAACTAGGCTTTCCTCTCTCCCCCTGTGTGGTTTTCTGCTCATTTACAGTTGTATAACTCTGCAGCACATCTGCTGACTGTCTGTGGTCTGATGCTAGGTCTATGTTGTGGGTACTCGTGAGCGCAAAGTAAGTACCTCTGACATGACTGATGCACAGCTTGCAGGTCACAACCAAAAAGTGAGGAGCTGCTGTCATTAGGGGAGTTCTCGTATGTGTTGTGGTGCTTGTTACGAAAGTTAGAGGCCCCTCAACTTTACCACAACAGCTACACTTACTTAGTTTTAAGAAACACAGTTCACTGCTTCACTGGTGTCCAACACTACGTCTCACAAAGGTAGCCAATAGCAGGATATTGTAGCGGGAGGCTCACGAGATAGTCCAGAATGAGTGGGAGCCCTATGGAGCTGAAACTTTCTTTTGTTTCCAGGTTTTGATTTCACCAAAAAGCCTTTCTGGGAGTGTTAAGACATGTCACAGTCCAAGCGCCACTCTACGATTTTCACTTAAGACACGGACCAGCAACCACAACCAGCTGCTGCTTAGACATAGGTCCATTTCTTTACAGTTCTACATGTCTAGCCATTGTTTATCATTTCATAAATCCTTTAATGGATCAATCAGCATGGAAGAGAAGAATGCTAGTAGCTTCCTATTAGGAAAGCCAAAAGGACTTACGTGTCTTTTTGTCCAAATTAAAATGTGTCCTTTTCCTTAAGAAGCCAATGTAATTAATTACTTTATTTAAATAATTTATTCAAGTAGCTCACCCAATACATTGAGGACTGGCTCCTCAGCGCCCTCTGCTGAACGTTGCCGAACTGCAGCCATTTTTTGTACGACGGGATTAGGAGGAAGTGGAAGAGTGGCATGTGTGTATACACACACACATATACATACATACACACACACACATATATATATATATACATACATACATACATACATACATATATATATATATATATATATATATATATATATGTATACACACACACACACACACACACATATATATATATATATACATACATATATGTATGTGTTGTGTATATATATATATATATATATATATATATATATATATATATATATACATATATATATATATATAATAACACATTATAAAATAAATACCATTGAAATATACTCAAACATCAAACCTGACTTTTATGTCTTGTCGTTGTCAACTCACTTCTACTAAGTTGACTTTACATGTTTGTTTGATTGCCATTTAAACGTAAGTGTGTTGACACCGACTTGTGTCATTTTTTACAGCCAAATGTTCAAATTAACTGTCGATAAACAGTAGTCAAAGATAACCTCTTTATTTATTTCACGTTTTTCTTCAGTGAAAGCCTTCAGTGTATTTTGAGGACTGAAAAGTTTATCGGACAGACCAACTCAGAAGTGGCGGCTGCTGGCTCGACTCTGTCAGCTGGACTGAGTTTGTATAACAGAGAGAACGACGGTCCGTGGAAGTACAGAGGGAACTGGTAATTGCAAATATTAATAGTGAAACTTTTTTCAACAAGACTCAGCTACCCCGCAGCAGCCCTGAAACACTAGCCCTCATCGTTTCTATTATTCATTACCAATAAATTACACAGTCACGCCGAAATTTAACATACTTGTTCGGCGTGTTTTTTGCTTTGCTCTTTAAAATGCGAGAAACGACGTCTTACCGCATCCAGGTCCGCCGGGTGTTTAAAGAGTAACATGGAGGGTATTTAAACAGTCCCGTCGCCTACAGAAAACCAGTCCGTCCGAGCTCCCGGAGACTCTGTCACACAATGGCGCTGATAGGAGGAGAAAACTGCCTCCGCTTACAGGAACGCTGCTGCCTTCAAGAGCTGCCGGACCCGCTCGCGAGGTGAAAAGCACGTGCGCTAATGTCCCGCACTTTAGTGTCATTTGCCGAAAGAAAACGAGTTTGTTAGGGTTATGGGGCACACATGAAAATCTACTATCGGATACTTAAGAGGGCTGATATATTTTCTTTTTAAAAGTTTCACTTTGACGGATCGACAAAATGTGTAGTAAGAATATACAGCCCTTAACAAATACGCTTTCTTTCCTTGTTAGGTGGAATTGAGTTTCTGGAAGTGGCTTTCCACTGAGCATCAGTTACACTCCCGATGCCACTTTAATTTAACAACTGCATAATTACCCTAATGCCAGAATCCATTTTTGTCATGGTTCATATATTTACGAGGAACACTTGAACGCCACAAGAGAAGCTGAAACCGAACAGCTGCCCCGAAAGGCAGCGTCGTCAACTTTGCCCCGCCCACCCTTCCACCCACACACTCACTCGCTCTCTCTCACACACACACAAGCACACACAATGTCTTAACGCTGTGCCTTCTCTCCCACTCAGTGTAAGACTAGTTAATTAAACATTAATAACATTAGAAACGAAATTAATGCATTGTCAAGGCTTCTTATATATAAGCATTTTAATTACCCGTTTCTGATTTTTTTTCGCTATTTCATATTGTCGAATGTATTAAAAAGATGAAATTCATTCATTTATTCCTTGATTTATACAACAGTAGTCAGCGGTGACGGAAATGAAGAGTGCACGGCCGGTGCCTTTTGGCTGGTTACTGACATCCATGCTACTCTGCAGCAGATGGCAGGGTGATGTCCGGTAAACTCAAACAAAACCCGGCAGTCTGCTCCGTGCAGACAAAAACACCAGTTCACCGGCGCATCCTGAGGCACAAAATGGGCACACAGACCGTTTGTGGCCCCGATGCCCTCTGTTGCACGCTGCCCAGTTGTGCCCTAATATAGCCTCATAACACTTTTTTTAAAGACAGGCGGCATGTTCCTAGGGCAGCCTTTAATCAACTTGTTGTATTTCCATCTACTGGACCTCAGTGTTTCCAGATACCAACTGTCAGTTTCTGTGGTTTTAAAGGTGGCAAAACAGGAATTAGACCTTTAAGGTATGCTGCTCACACCAGGAAGTACACAATAAAAGTCACCTGTGCATCTTTTCAAGATATTTGGTTTAGAAACTTTGGTGATGACAATGTAAGCTATGCCACAGCTCAATTATAACAAGCAGCAAAGAGGCTGTAAATATAGGTGGACACAAATTACAGTGTCACTCATTGTTTAGTAAAGTCCCATCCTGTAAGTTTAAGCTCGGCATTTTGCCTATCAGGTTTTTTTTTAATGATTTTTTTTAAACCACATGTTATATGAAACAGGTTAGTCTAACTGAGAAATTTAAAAAATGGCAATCAAGTTATTTTTTTGGTTATTTAATAATAATAATAATAATAATAATAATAATAATAATAATAATAAAAGAATATTGTACTCACAAGTATTCAGTGATGAGTCTGTAACAATGTTTTCCAGCAAACTGATTAATTGTCATAAACCTGGAAATAATCTAGTAAAGCTATCTTGTTAGCAGTGGACATCGCTGTTCTGCCAATCGCATATTATGCACGTGGCTACTACATGTATACACGCATTACGCCAAAGGCAGAGGAGATGAGATCTCTTAGGTGCTCGCATACCATTCAGGCAAATAAAACACATATGTTTTATCATCTGAGATGGCGTCAAAGATGCAAAAACACAAATGAAAGAGGCAACGCCACCTGCAGACTAGACATGAGACCCATCTGTCTCTAGACAGTTGACAACATGCAGGCTAAACATTATGCAAGCTAATATTCAAAACTGCAGTTTTGTTTGATAACATTTTTGCATCGTATAAGAGCGTATTTGCAATATACATGTCCGAGTCCAACAATGCTAGATCCACTTTAAGAAATGTATCACTAACTGCAGCTAACAGAGGCTAACAACAGCTAACACTGGCAAAAGCAATTGCACTTATACACTGAATTACTCCCTGATCCTGCCAACGAAGCTAGCCAGCCAATGATAGTATCAGCTGATACTAACAGCTCCACACTGTTTTCCAAATTTGGTTATGTTTAGTTTGGAAAAAAAAAGAAAAAGAAAACAAGAATCTGATACCTAAAATGACACATCAAGATTTTAAACCAATTTGTGATGCCACCGCAGCTATGTTCGTCTTTTCTTTACAGTCTTCATTTGCTAGAAGCTCCCTGAGCTCTGTCTTACATCACTGTGTCGTTTTCTTCTCAGGCTCGTACATCTCTTCACTCAGTAACAAGCTCTGGCTCGTAATTAGCAGATAATCAATGAAAATTTCACGACACAAATTCTAAAATTTCACTCCTATCAACTTTCTAGTTCTTTCTCTTCTGTGTACCAGATTATAGGACATAAGAGTGAATGACAAACAACACTCCAAGGTTTTGGGGTCTCTTTTCTCTCACAACTGCAAAGACATCACAGTTCAATACACAATCAAATGCTTTTGCTTCTGCGACTTTTTACACAACTTCCATTGATTCCACCATGTAATGTTCCACTTGCTTCATTTATAATCCTGGCATAACAGGGTCTAAATTCATGCTTAGATAAGTGCTGAGAGACATACAAAGTACAGTATTATTTAACCGAACTTGTTCAATGATTCAGCACTGAAGAACTTGTGGAAACAACAGATCAGACAGAGGTTATTTTTGGCAACAAGGATGTATCCTATTGTTTCTTAATCATGCACACAGACCCGAATGAAGCCCCGGCTGCTGTACAGATAACCAGTGGGTTAGCCAGGGTGCATACGTAGTTTCTGTGGTGAATGGAGATCTGATTTTAGTAGCGCGTTCATCTCTCTGGACTCTGAGTTGACTCATGAATGCAGAGCAGCGAGGAGGGATGGCTCTAAATAAAGATTTCAGGTCAAAAACAGGAAATGGCTCAGTGAGCAGGGAGGGCAGGGCCATAGCAACACCAACTGGAGAGAGCTGCACCCACAATATTCCTCCCACCCTCATTTATCTATTTATTTCTCCTTTGCTCTTTTATTTCCCTCACTGAGTAAAACTTTTTGCTGATGCCTTAACCTTAATTTTCTTCCTGTGCCTCTGTTTTTGTCTCTCCGATTCTACATATTTTCCCGCCATTTAATTATTTCATTTTTTCCGAGGTTCTCATGTCAGACCAAGAACTGGATAACTTACTCATCACATATCAGGTTGTGTGTGTGTGTGTGTGTGTGTGTGTGTGTGTGTGTGTGTGTGTGTGTGTGTGTGTTTTACAAAGTTATCGTGTGCGTGTGTGTGTGTGCCACTATAACTGTGAACCTGACTCACGGTGAGTTCACTGGTCCAACTCAACACCCAGCGCATGAAGCTGCATCCATCCATCACCGCGCTTTCATCCATCACTGTGTTGCACCTTTGGGTGGTAACGCAGGGATTATGGCAGTCACCAGAATTAGATCACGAACATCATGTTCCATTTATACTCAGCAGGACAACACGAGGTGCATGTTCATATCATCAGGCTCTCTGAATTCATACAGGCACATGAGCTGAAAAATGCCACCGAGCACAACAGTTGATTCACACTCGTGTGTCTGTTAATCATAAGTGCCGTTGATGTGAACAATGTATTGATTATGTCCTCAGTTGTGTATTTTTCTTATTAATACAGGAAGTATCACAGCAACTTCCAACCATCTGCTGGTGACTTATTCACTGAAGCAAATGCGGTCCTGCATGGCGAGCAGTCTTGAGTTTAGTTGCTGTGTTAAAGGCACATTGCTGTGCCTGCTGAACACTTCAACACCTCTGCTACTTGTATTACTACAACCATTACAACAACAGCCTACTGTACATTTCCAGTTATTACTGCTACAATTGCTGTTACTACTACAAGAGTCCATCTGATACTTCATTTGCTTATTTTAAGGGGGTGGAAAATTCTGATATTGATATATCAAATTGTAAGTGTTTGGTTGTTTATCTCTCTGTGTTAATCCCGTAATGGATTGCCAACCTATCCAGCATGTAGCCCACCTTTCACCCTATTTAAGCTGGGATAGGCTCCAGCAATTTCCACCAATGTACATCACAAACTAGTGAAGACTGTGAAGACAACACCTGTCTTCCCACCTTTAACTGACGCTCTACTGAATGTGCCACAGCTACAAATGTGGAAACAGTCAGATTTGTGCATTTGTGTTTCTAAAATTACCCTCTGAATGCATTATATTCTATACACAAGTTTTCCTGCATAGAGACAAATGCGATCAGTCGCTGACACTATCAGCCAACTGATATTTGGGTCAGCTTCCAGAGTGGGTAAAAAAGAATCAGGATAATAAGGATAAGAATTTTGATTCTTGTGAATGGAATTCAATGAACTGTCATTTTCAGTTATTTTTAATTGGTCTTCAATAAACAAATCAATAAATACTAAATCTTCAGTGCTTTTTTCATTCAGCGACTTGATAATTAACTCAACAATGATATAGTTTTTGAGTGCGTCATCTGTCGTCACTAATAGGCTGTATATAAAAGATGGAGATGGGCACTGTGAGGTCAACCATTGGTTTGTTACGTTTTGCTGTGAAGCCTTGAGCTGAGTGTTTCCACCATTGCCCTCTTCACTTTTTCAAACTAGAAGTCAAGAGGTGATCTGACTATAAACGCAAATCTTGTGATAAGTCGTTACCAAATTAGATAACAGGTTTTTTTGTGTTGTTATAATAAAATGACCATCAAAATTTATTAAGACTTGAACATTTAAAGGACGTTTTTTACTGGGATCATATAGCAAGAGAGCAAAGGACTGTTTTCTCAGAGACTTCTACAAAACCTGCGGGTTTTTTGCAACCACGGTATTCGCTCCCTGCTGGTCATTAAAAAGAATGTAGATTCAAGATACTTCTGCATTGGGTTCGCCCTTCACATGTCAATGCCAACTTTAATAGCCAGTGCATGAACCAGATGTAGTTATATGGTAATTATTACATCTTCTATCAAATATAATCATATAAAGACCAGTACCATTGCCCCTTGATTGAAGAAGCAAATGGCTTGCGGTGAACTACATTACAGTATCCCCATTGTTTGTTATCGTAAAGGATTATTACTCTGTCATCCCACACAAGTGGACCTTAATCTAATGTAATTGTGATTTACTGTGTAACAGAATGTTTACGTTCTATCACAAGTGGAAACTACACCGCTGCTCATCTTTGGCTGCTCTTCTCCCCTTTAAGTTTACTTCTTAAAATGAAGAAGAGTAAAACCAGCAGAAACATCCGTGAGTGCTGACAGATTTGGGGAGGGTGTGTGAAGAGAATATTATTAACACTATTAGACATGGGTGTGGCACACAGGCCCAAAATGGAGAAAACATTGGGGTGGGGGGAGCAGGGAGGGGAAGGGCTCCACACCAAAAAACACCCATCTGCTTTCTTTCCCATTCTCCCTCTTTGTCTCTACCTCCTCCTCTTCTCTCTCATTGTCTCTTTGCCCCGTCTCTTTATCAGAGTCCACCGTTGCCCCCTCTTTGGCCCAGACACAGCTGTTACCTCGGTCACGTGCATACACACAAAATCCTTTATCCCTGATGTGATATATCCACAGTTAGTGGCACAATTTTGTGCTATACAGTCTAAACTGATATAACCGCCCACACAAAGGTGGACAGAGCCTGTTCCTCCCTCTCTCTCTCTCTCACACACACACACTTCATCATCTTTTTTCTTCTCATTACAATGAGACTTCAAACACTTGTTAAGTGCCTTGACTCATGCACTTCAAAAGGGGAAGTACAAGTAAGCAAGGCGACTCGGCCTCCTGCAGTGCTTCCATTTTAGTCGAATATGCTTCCAAAATGCAGTCATGGCGCTTAAACTCCCTGATGGTTTTTCTTATAATGCTGGTGATCTGTGCACGCTGCTGTGACAGTCAATGGCAGCGTATGTCTGCCGATGTTATACGGAGGCTGTCACAAGCCAAATGAGCATTAATGAGATCTACAATTAATGGTATAGACAGAAGAGCATTAATAAAATGTTGAATCTCCGAGCATAAAATTTAGGAGCCAGTCCATACTGCTGTAAGAGTGCAGCAGGAAAAAAATACACGAGTGCGAGCAGGCTTTTAGGACTTGTTGCACTGCATCCTACTGTTCTTCAATCACAGAGCAACCCTCACATCAAAAGAGAACACAAATCTTTAGGCCTCTCACATGATTTGAAACTGCAATCTCATGGTTGACATGACCCAATTATATCATTACGTATCCACAGAGATGACAAATGCGGCTTTTCAGTCTTTTTAAGCCTATGACTTGACTGCACTTGAATTACTGCGCTGTTGCTACATAATAAAAAAAACTGTTGTCTAAATAAGATAAATGTGTGCTTATCTTGGGACAACAAGCTTCTGTACACCATGACCTTTACAAGCTGCTTTCATTAAAGAGCTCTTCCCTTTATCCTTAGGATAAAGTTTGTTATCTTAACTAAATTGGACAATTAAGCGCTGATCCCGGGCAAACAGTTTATTTCATGATTACGGGATTAATTATCTTGAGATACTGTAACTGAGAAACCACAGCTGCCACTGGTTTTAGTGCAAAAGCTCAGATGTCAGGTTTTATAGCTACACTGTTGGCCAAGCAGTCCAAATCAGTTTCATTCATGAACATAGACTACGTAGGCTTAAATAAAGATGAGCTAAAATATGTAAAAACATTTAATAATAATTTTTAAAAAAAGAAAAATTCAAAAATTCAAATTAAATTAACAAAATCTATCAGGAGAACATGAAGACTTAACAGCTATGATGTTGTGTAAACGATTATGAAAAGGCTATTAAAGCTAACCAGCAAGCGTTGAGTATTACCACTTTATACTGGATAGTGACTCATTAAGGTGTTCATTCTGAAAATGCAGTTAAACAGGTAGGGGATGAAAGTACACGCAATGATGGGGAAAGTTCTCAGCTCTGCAAAGGACGAACAGGAGAACTAACCGGCTCGGGCTGGATTCTAGCCGTCCACCAACATCAGGAGGGCGAGGAGGAGTCCAGAGGAGATGGTTCAGTTTCTCCATTTGGTCTGAACGGATAGTTTCCTCACTCACATCAATGGTGGTTTGACAGGTGTCGCAATAAAGAAACTATAGCTGATCGCTGTGTGGTAACGAATTAAAGTCACTGAACTTAGAAGTCACTTAGAGCAGCGGTCCCCAACCCCCGGGCCACGGACCGGTCCGTGAGTCGTTTGGTACCGGGCCGAGAGAGTTGAGGCTCAGGTGTGAAATGTATGGTTTTCAGGGTTTTATCGGTTTTCAGCGTTATTTTGTTATTGTTTTTATCGTTAACTCTGTTTTCCTGGGTCTTTTCACGTGTGTTATGAATAAATCTTCTTTTTTCGGTACTTGTTGTATTTATCTGCGACACCTTAAAGGCCGGTCCGTGAAAATAATGTCGGGCATAAACCGGTCAGTGGCGCAAAAAACCCCGGGCCACGGACCGGTCCGTGAGTCGTTTGGTACCAGGCCGCCAGAGTCTCAGGTGTGAAATTTATGGTTTTCAGGGTTTTTATCGTAAACTCGGTTTCCCTGGGTCTTTTCCTGTGTTGTATATGTGTGTCATATATTGAAATAAATATTTACACGTTACCATAGCGACCAGAGAGCATTAAGGGGCAGAGAGGAGGACTTTACTCTCAATGTTGTTGCCGCATTTCAGGAGGACGCTGCTAATAAAGTTACAGAATTACACAGTTAATTCGCGTTTATTATTATATTTACAAAATACCACAGTTTTTGTCTTGGTCGAATTATTTTATTTTGTTGCATTTATCCACGACACCTTAATGGCCGGTTTGTGAAAATATTGTCTGACATTAAACTGGTCCGTGGCACAAAAAAGTTTGGGGACCGCTGACTTAGAGCATTTTGCTGGGATTGTTCTGTGTAGAACGCCTCATTCAATAAGTTTATGCTTCATTCTTGTGGTTTGAATTCTATTATTAAAAAAACAAACTACAAAACTCATGTATTGATTCGTTGGCTATACTCCATCATGCATATCAGAGTATCTAAGGACAAGATACTGATCCCTGAGTTTCTGCCAATGTGTGTACATGAATGGGTGGATACTAGCGAGCAGTGATGGGAATAACGGCGTTACAATTAACGGCGTTACTTTTTAAATCAATTTAATTAGTAAGTAATCTAACTAATTAGTATTTCTATCGTTACAACGCCGTTATCGTTACAAACAAGAAAATGCGGTTGCGTTACTATTTT
Organism: Neolamprologus multifasciatus; assembly: GCF_963576455.1. Classification (NCBI taxonomy): domain Eukaryota; kingdom Metazoa; phylum Chordata; class Actinopteri; order Cichliformes; family Cichlidae; genus Neolamprologus; species Neolamprologus multifasciatus. Next base: position 7,036,920 of record NC_140451.1, read on the forward strand.
TCAACAAACAGACGGTTGAAGCTGTGTTCAGCTTATCGCATCTTATATCAGTTGCACGGAAGTAGCTGTAAGTAATCTGGGTGCTACAGCTTTAAGCAGCTGTGCGCTCCTGCGGGCACCAATCACTTTCTGGCAGACGATCACTTTTTGGCACAACACCTGGAGCTAAGGGGGCGAAACAGTCGCATGAGTGCTGCTGTTTGACTGAGGAAGAATAAAGTAGTCGTGGTAAGCCAATCACATGACCACTTCAAGATGACAAAGCAACAAGGTGATATATACCAGTTTTTAAATTGTGTTGATAGGCCAAGTAAAACCAGAGTCATGATAAACAATATATAAGCAGCGTTTTTTCCTCAATAGTTTCGTAACGTTTACTGTCTAAGGACAGCGCAGCGAGACCTCTCTGCTTATGAGCAAACAAAAAACAGCCCGTTAGTGTTGGTGGAAAAATGCACCATGTAGACCAATCAAAAATGATATGGCAACATGACATTTGGTTGTTTAGGAAGAGGGGGAAGTTTTAGGAGTGACAGCAAAAAAAAGAGAGAGAGAGAGAGAGAGAGAGAGAGCAGAAAAAGAGAGAGATCGAGTTTGGAGATGTGAGAGATTTGTGATGTTTAGCGTGTTTGAAGTGTGTAGTTCATGTGTTGTCTTGTGTAGTTAGTGTGTAGTGTTGTGGATAGTTTTGTGTTGTGTGTTAGAACAATGAGGCAACTGTTGTCTCCAGGTAGAAACAGGAGCAGTGATACACCTGCTGCTGTCAGACCTGCAGGTATCAGGCTATGATGTTCTCCTTTATAGTGGACAGAAATTATTTTTTTGGTGTGGCACAAATAATTTGTGTGGCATCTTATTGAACAGCTGGTTGTTATGTAAATAGTTTGAAATGGTTATTTTTATTTTTTTTAAGGTAAAAGGTAAATGGCTGCAAATAACTTTGTTGTTTGCAAAACATGTGCAAAGGATTTTAAAATTGACCATTTATATTTGCATTTAAAGTTATGAAAGTTATGAAATATGATTTATTAAACATGTTTGTGGTTGTTACAGTAAAAAATATAACTTTTTCTACTCTGATTTTATGTTTTCTGTCTGATTTTAGTTCAATTGTGTTTATGCTGTATGTCAAAATAAAAACATATCTGTAAATTCAGACACGTGAGGTTGTGCTGAAAAGAATGATACCAAACAAGGCAAAGTAAATAGTTTTTAAAGGTAAAATGTGGAGGGAAAATCAAAAGTAGTTAAAAATGGCCAATTATACTCTGGACCCCAGAGGGTTAAACTTTTTTTTTAAGTAACGCAATAGTTACTTTTCAAGTAATTAATTACTTTTAGACTATTGTAACTCAGTTACTAACTCAGTTACATTTTTGAAGAAGTAACTAGTAACTATAATTAATTACTTTTTCACAGTAATGTGCCCGACACTAGTAAGCAGCTATTTTGATAGGGTCCAGTTAAGGAAATCCGAAGAAGTTGATTCTGTTCATCTGGACGTAGCGTTTCGCTCCTGCTCCAAAATTCAACACGGCAGTGACCAAAACACAGACAGCAGACAGATGCATCCATCTGTTATATACAGTATTTAGAGCAACAGAGACACCATCTAGAAGAAGTTACTCTTCACATTATACTTTTACATTCGTTCTCGCTCAGCTGTGATTGGATAATTCAGGCTATTTCAACCGGATGGTTTCACATCCCGCCCATTAGTCATGCAGTGAGATCAAATCCGCACACCTCAGGCTGCTGTGAATGCAAACATCTGCTCATAACGGTCTGATTTCTTCCTTCTCTTCATATTGCCATTCTTAAAAGCCAAGTTAGTGATGTTCTATTACTGTATGCACTCTCTATACTGTATACCACGTTTTGGCTGGAAATTGGTATTTTTATTGGCAAATCAAGATAATCCTCCAGTTTTTATGAGCGTTGTGATGGAAGGGTCAACCAGACTATATTTAATATATTTCTTATCGTCATATTTCCATCACCAAAACAATCAAATGTTTCCTGCTAATAAGCATGTCTAATATATCTCTTACCTCTGTGCCATAAAGCTCTACTGTTATTCCAAAAATTGTAAAAATTAATTTTTATTATAATGGTTTATTACAGTAGACTTAAATTACTTAAATTAGACTCAATTACTGCTGTAAATATCTAACCAGCCCACAGCACGCAGTACTGTCAGCGTTAGACCACAGCAGAAAAAAGCCACATTGGTAAAAACTGCAGTACCTCAGTTTTAGGAAACAATTTCTGCTTTTTTATTCCTCGTTTCATTGAGAGGAGTAAGCTCGAGGTTGAGATCCAAGAGCAAGGTGACCATTTCTTGTAAAACAGACACATTTCTTTTTACTTTTTCAAAACACAAAATGCAAAGTATGATCTTTAAATAAAAGACATTTCCGAGTTGCCATTTTCCCCAAACAAAATAACAGCGCTTTTTATTTTCTGTCCAGTGACTGAAGAATTTTGAGAGACAGCTCTATAAATAGAAAAAAGTTAGGTCGCTCTGCACAAAACTTTTCATCTTGCAAAGAGAGGGTTTGTGACTTGACTTGAGCATGGGTGAGAGAGCCATACAGAAAAACAGAGACAAAGAGAAAGAAAGGGAGGGAGGGAGGTATGTTTATTCACGACTGCTGTAACGCCTCCAGTGTCAGGTGACTTACAGGAAAGAAGTTGTTGTTCTCTCTCTCGTTCTTGCTCTGTTTCTCTTTCATTTGGGAACTCTTCTCTTCTCTGTTTTCCTTGTTTCATAACTTCTGACATGAATTGTTTTTCTCTCTCAAGTCCCTGACTTTACTGCCCATGTTCTATAACGGATTAACAAATCAGAGTACGAATGCCAAAAACAGGCAAGAGGCAGATTACCAAAATTATATATGATAATGGACTTAAACCGAAGTTGAAAGGAAAATAAAGCCATTATTTGAGGCTAAAACAACTATTTTAGATGTATCTTAGACCATACTCAGTTATGTGTTTAATGAGGAGTTTCCCCAATCCTTTAATATGCATGTGTGTGTGTATACCCATCCATAGCAAACCAGTGAGTGTGTGAGTGTCACACATTCCAACAGAAAAGCTTACCATTAGTAGTTAGGACACAGAAACCTCTGTCCACCAACTGAAAACACTGAATTCAGTCAGGGGTTAGCTCGAGCATGACTAGTCTGAACAAAGGTCTAAGTACAGAAAATAGCAGCTGATGTGAGAAATACGGAAAGTGATGGCAGTCATAGCAGTAAACGTGTTAGTCATAGTAAAAAGAGGTGGAGTAGTAATAGTAAAAACTTGAGTGTTATTGCTTTTACCAACTCACTGCAGTGTCATTTCATGTGTGAGTGAATTCCTCCCACATGCATATCTTTGACGCTTTGCCTCCAACAGTAAATTCTGCAGCATTTTCTTTCTTCCCTTTCCTTTTTTTTTTTTTAAATGCACTTCATGTCAAAGCAAACTGCACTGAAAACTCTGTGGGGGGATATTGTAGCTGAAAACAGGAAGGTCATTAATCTTCGAGAGAAAGCGAGCTGACACACAAGTCAGGGCACACAAGGAAGCAGCTTTAGAGACTAGCAGCTAGTAGCTATACGGCCTAGCTGGTTATCCATCTTTCTTTTTCTCCCGATTTTCTGCTACCAAGCAGCTTCATTTTATGCGCCCCTATTCCTTCCAGTCACGAGATCCACAGAGAGATATTCTTCCTCTCTGGTGTAGCTTTTGAAAAACCAGGATGCACTTGGAACAATGTACAAAAATAACAAGCAAAACAAAGGTGATAAATTTACCGCTTAACACCCATCAAATCGCCGGTGGACTAACTAAACCCGGGTTAGGGTTTCGTTTTTGCCACATGCAAAAATGGGCACATTTTGACAAACTTTTCTGTTAAAACAGGGGTGAAACATAAGGCCTAGGGAGCCAGAATTGGTCCCGCAAAGACTCCAATCAGGCCCACTGGACAACTTTGGAAAATGAGAAGGAGGGCATCAATTTTGGACTTTTTAACTGTATTTTCACAAATTTTACACCTAGTTAACAAAGACAATGAAGCAATGAAGTAATAGACAAACATTTAAATTACACAAAACAATCATGTGTTTTCACTATATAAATATCCAACAAAAATGCTGTACTATAGAATAATATGTAAAACAGTAACAGTAAAGTATCGCATTTTATGTGGATCATCTATTTTATTTAACAAAAAAATTCTACTTTGTGATTACAGGAAAGTCCTTGCTGTGAGCTGCATTTAGACATTTATTTCTTACAATTTAAGACCAGTGAGTCATGCTGACAGGTTTCTTTCAGTAACTACTTCAGCATTTCTGTGTTGTGTAAAAAAGAGTCTTTTTCCTACATTGAGATACCTCCAGGATTAAATGAGCAGTTAAACTTCTTTACACTGACAGAAAGAGGAGTTTCACTGGTCCGACTCGGCTAAGATCAAAGTGCGCCGTATTTGATTCATGAGGTAAAATGAGCTCCCTCTGACATCCGTCTGTTAAAGGATTTTCCATTTGGGTGTTCCAAAGAGACAAAATTATTGGAGACAGATGGAGATTAGCTTAACCCTACCTCTAATCCTAGATGAGTTGCCGGTGACTTGTTCAGTGCTAAGACATTGGAAAGAAAAGAAATTTCTGCCTTACACTTGTTTGCCACTGTCATCCAGACAAGTGTCAGTTTACTTCCATGTCTGCCTGAACTCACATGAAAACTTTGAAGTGAAAGCTGAAGGACAAAAGTCACGTCCACAACATCAAGATGTTACCAGTTCAGTATTCCTGGGTGTTCCTGGGTTATCGCATTAAATAACAGCCAGAAACGTGTTTTTGCAGAACATGAATCAGACATTTTTGAAAATAAGACATCATCACTTCTTCTGTTTAGCCTGACCAATAGAGGCAAACATATGTATTTGTAAAAAGCAACAATGACTTTGCCATCAGATTCTAGTCCGTCCATCCTTGAACCAAGTGGACATTTGTGTCAGATGTAACAGAGTTCCTTCTACTAATATGAATGTGATGGACGGCCATGGTTATGAAAAAAAAAATCCCACACTTTCACATCTCCTTAACAGAACCACCCCTCACACCGCTTTGATTAAAATGTGCTTCTTTGGTTTTCAGTTCACACGATACACTTCCATCAGCACAAACGTTGTCATATTTAGATGTTATAACAAAGTCTTTCACTTCAATTCAATTTTATTTATATAACACCAAGTCGCAACAACAGTCGCCTCAAGGCACCTTATATTGTAAGGTAGACCCTACAATAATACATTCAGAGAAAAAAAAACCAACAATCATATGACCTCCTATGAACAAGCACTTTGGCGACAGTGGGAAGGAAAAACTCCCTTTTAACAGGAAGAAACCTCCAGCAGAACCAGGCTCAGGGAGGGGCGGGGCCATCTGCTGCGACCGGTTGGGGTGAGAGAAGGAAGACTTGCACACTTTTGTACACTTGTACAATACTGTCTTATTTTGTTTTTGGTCACACAGCACTGCAGTTGCAAGCCCGGTGAAAACCCTCACCGAGCGAACGGAAGCATCTAAAAATCACCACTGTACACTCGTTTCCGTGACACCTGTGTGACACTGACAGAGAACAAAACAGAAAGTCACAAGGTGAGCTCGAGGTGTCAGAATATGAGTTTCGTCTCCTACAACCAAGTGGACTGATGGCGTTTAGGGAGACAAAAGGTGGATTCTTGTACTGTTCACTCCGAATATTGCTGTTTTCTGAAAGTCTAAATTTCCCAAATCTCTCCAGGGACCATTTATTAATCGGTTTACTGGAATAATCTGGCAATATGAAAATGTTTGCTGTATCGACAAGAAAACAAGTGCCTCAGAATTGTTGTTATAGTAATCCATCCTCAGTAATCTATTACTTCTTTCCTTACTGTTGCCCTCCTACACCAGACCAGACTGGCTGAGTCAGCTCCACTGCTCTATCACGATTCAGCCTGACACACTTTCCCTCCCTCCGTCTCCCCCCCCCAACTTTCCTTCATGAATCTCTTCATTCATCCTGAGCTGGTTCAAAACTTCCTCGCCTCTCCACTATTGCTGCGAGCCTCTTTCTGTTTCGCCTGATTGCGTTTGCTCCTTTTAAATCTCATGCAGAGATCCTGCGTCCACATACTCTACGGTTCTCTCCTCTTTTTCTTTTTCCCCCCTCTCAACCCCCCCCCCCCCCCCCAACCTCACCATCTCTCTCCATCCCTCCCTCCCTGCTGGCTGCCTTCAGGGTAGCAGAAGGGAAGTGAATGGCTTCAGCCCTCCCAGCTGGTCCCATCACCCAGCAACCCAGAGCAAAACAAAAGAACACACACACAGGAACACACACACACACACTTGCACACAAGCCTCCAAACAGACAGGCAGTGTACACACGCGCACGGGTTCACCGACAGATGAGTCTGCATGTTCTTAGACACATGCAGACAGATATGCAGATGTATGCACACACCCACACACACCCACCTTTGCCCTCACAAACTCACATCTATAAACATAGCCAGCCAGCCAGCCAGCCAGCCAGCCGTCCCCTGCAGACTCCCACCCATCATCCTTTCGTCCAGTCCCCCACCCATCACCCATCGTCCCCTTCTCCCCTCCCTGGCACCTTCTCCAGACACCCAGTCCTTTGTCCACATTCTGCTCGGCACAAACACACAAAAAAGACATATTTGGGGGAAAACAGATGAACATGTGTTGACCCCCCTGCTCCCCTCCCGCAAAAAAGAAGTCGACACAAAGCACATTCACACACATGCATAAAAATTGCGTTTGAGCAACAAAACAGAGCTCAGTTGTTATCTCAAACTCTGTAAGTAGTCTTGTAGCAAATCACAGCTCCAGAAACCTGCATGATCATGATGTGTGTGTGTGCACTTTAAGCCAAACTGGCACATCCTCTGCAATATATCATAAGTGTGCAGGTCGGCGCATTCCAGCAGATATGTTGTGATTAAGTCTCTGACTACTCTGTTTGTTTTTCCACTGCCTGATTCTTCTGCCTGGCCTTTCATAGTTTCACCGGATGACTTCTTACAAACCCCAGAGAAGAACTAACAACTTAAATGCGCCTCTGTTAGACATGAATATGATGCAAGCAGAACACAACTCAATGGGAAATCAGCTTTTATCATCTGTGTGATTTTTGTTGTCATGATCAAAGTTAATGACAAAGTCAGGGTCACTTAATATCTGATCATGGCCATGTTAACCCACCAGGGGGCCCTGAGTAAAATGTTCTTTTCAGAGTTTTATTGTAAAAAAGTGTTTTATATGTGTGGTCGTCATAAATATATGGATCTACAAGGTTAGTGCATGTTTATAACTGTACTACAGCACACCATCTACAACTGTACTGATGCTGAGGTGGGATCACAGTTGAACAAGCCAAAACTTAAGGTGAACAGATGAAGTGAACAACAATAATTACACAATAAAACTGGTCCAGGATATCCACGTGATGGCGTGTGAATAGTTGTTTCCTGTGCTGGATGTGGTAGAAAACAGGCACATATAAAGGACCTGAGTCACAAGAGCCGTGTCATCATGACCATCTGATCTGAGCAACTCTGAAGCCCAACCTGGTAAGCAGTAGTCACAATCCACCGACAGAACAAAACACAACATAATAATGACAGGGAGGGTTTTGCTACTTGAAGTCTTTACCATTTCCTTTCAGTTAAATGAAAAGCATTTCATGCATGATCTGCAAGTTTCATTCTGAATCTGCGTGCTACGTCAGCAGCATGGCGGTGCTCAGGTCAGCACTGTTGCCTCACAGCAAGAAGGTTGTTGGTGCAAACTCACCTTGGTTCTCCCCTGATATAGCTGCGAGCTTTGAGGAAACACAAAGGACCGACATTCAAGCGGAAACATTTCGCATCTACACCGGGCGTGGAAGTAGATTGAGTATGGCTGTGAATTTTACCCAGGTGTTGATCCACCCTTTAGTGTGGATGGCTGTAAACTTGCACCTTCATAAAGCTGAGGACTAATGGTGTCAATGAATCATGTGACACTCATAATAATGGAAGACAATGTCCCTGGCTCCTATACATTTTTAGTTGCTGAGCTGGTTAGCAGTTGACACTAGGGCTGCCACGATTAGTCGACTAGTCACGATTACGTCGACTATCAAAATCGTCGACGACTGATTTAATAGTCGACGCGTCGTTTGAAGCTTTGTAAGATCACAAAAGACGCAGGAATAAGTAGTAGGATTTAAGAGTGTAATAACGGACCGAAACAGAAGATGGCAGCACTGCATGTACAAGGATGCCAGCTGCCGTTAAACCCCGAAGAAGAAGAAGAAGGAGCTGTGTCCCAGAATTCATAGCGCAGCCCAGCTCAGTTTACAACAATGGCGGCAGCTAGTTAGTTTTAATATTACTCTTATTATTCTTTCTGGGTCACAAAATAAACGTTTAACATATTTTTAGGCGAGACTGTAGCTGTATAAACCTCAAATATCTGCTCAGTTTATCAAGACACCACATATTTTCAAAAGTGCTCTGATGTTTTGGGAGACGTCTGTTAGCCACTAGCTCGATAGCTAGCCGGGGGCTAGGCTCACTAGAGCCCGTGAGAACACCGGACTCCCGGGAAATCGTTTTCAAACCCACCGCCATCTTTTGCTACTCAGGTTAAACATGATATATAAGTCACTTAGATAACTTAAAAATGTTATTGTTTGGCTTTTTTTTGTATTTTATTTGTTCCTGAGTAAATCGGTTTGGCTGAGATTAAAGTTATAGTTTTTACATAGCTGAATAAACATCAAGCAGACAACTGATTATCAGAAGTGTGAGATGCTCGAGAATATACTCCGGTGTCCTGTTATATTTTAGATAGTAATGAGTTTATTAAACTTCACCGAAAGAATCTGCAAATTTCATTAAAATTTAACAAACTATCATCTTGTCTTTATTTTTAGTTAGCACATACCTTAAACACTTAAAGCTGTAAGCTAATGATAGTTATATAAGAGCAGATGCATGCTGGTGCAATAAGCTGTACGCTGTACATCCAATGGATGCATGATCTGATTAGTTGACTAATTGCAAAAATAATCGGTGACCATCAAAATAATCGTTTGTGGCAGCCCTAGTTGACACAGAAAGCCCCTTGCTTGTATCTGTATCTGCAACAATAATTTGAAAGTACCGATAAACATTTAGTGAAGATGGGAAATTGTTCTGACCTTCAGGATGACGCTTTACAAATTAATGCAAGCTCCACGGTCTATTAATGGAGATGTCTTGAACTTCATGCAACTGATAGGTGTCTAGGTCACAATGAGACCCATGCCCAGTATTTCAGGTGGACTCCATATATGGGCAGACTGTCAAAACAGGTAGTAGTGTTTCACAATGAGTCAGCAGTCAACACAACTCATTTACCGCCCTATGATCTGTATGAGCACACCCTAAAAAACCCCAAGAGGAAAACTGGGGTGATGTGCGACATCAGATGTGATTCAGTCATTTACTTAATGAGACGGAATGAAAAGAAACACATGCACACTCACTCAGCTGTCTGGTAACACCAAACCAGAAGCAGACACAGCATTGAGGACGTAGACGATAATATTTACATGAGATGGAGCTAAAACTTGGATGTTGACCTCGAAAAGAAAGGTTGACCAGATAAATCGGACTCAGACTATTTCATGGCATATGAAAGTTATTTTCAGAGCTTTCAGAGTTTCCTTGTCTTTCCCAGTGGATCTGGTTGTGCTTGGTTTTCATGACTCATCATCGCTCAATATGAATACGAATGAATATTGAATATGGAACTAGTAATTACAAATGTTTATATAAGAACTGAAAAACTAAAAAAAATGTCCACCATATTTTTCTACAAACCTTTAAAAAGGCTCAATCAGAACAGGATCTTATCGTATATCCCATTTTTTCCATTTTCTCTTTTGTCCAAAACATGAGCACACAAACGCATTAGCTGCAGAAAGCCAAAGCAGCTAATTATAGTGGACAGGTCTAGCAGTGGGACTAAAATAGAGCCGTTTGTGCAACAAAATAAAATCTGTCTTCATAAAATCAGGGGGAATGCAGTCAAAGCAATGACTGGAGGGGGGAAAAACACACACACGCACAAAGAACGGCCTGCTAAATATTTAGTTTAACTTTCTCCTTCACCATAGCAATTGTGAGCCAAACCAAACCTGTAAGAAAAATGCTTTGCTTCCAACCTTCTTCAGCCTAAACCACTGAAACAAACAAACTACTTCAGAAATGAAATGAAGTGAGATGTTTTGGAAGCACCACAACATGGAAAATCTGAGAATGTGAGCTGCTTCTTGAGGCATGGGAATGTTAAATAGGAAGGGAAACTGGGGGAAAATGACTTGACTGAATAAAACCAAGACTAGACTGAATAAAACCAAGACTAATCTGGTTCAATCCTGTCCGAGCACACTGTTCATGCACAGTTCTGGCAGCAACTCTATAGATAGATAGATGTAAGGAGGACTCTTCCACCTCTAGTACTTTATAGTTGGCTGGACAGCTTTGTTCACCCTGCACACAACAGAGCAAAAATGTAAAAGAAAAAAGGGTGGAGGTGGGTTGCAAAGTGGCTTGCAGAAGAAAAGCATGATAAAGCAGCTTAAAACAGCACCCCCTATATGCCAAATATAAGTGTTACTGATTGTGACTGAGCTTGATTTCATGGCCTAGCTGAATTAACCACCAGTTTACCACCAGTCAGGCTCAATCCAGTCCACCGGAGACCAATCCAATCGGTTGGGGTTGGGCTAATCAGTGTGGTTTGTCCACTTGTGTCCACTTCAGCGCAGTCCAAACCAGTATGTCCCAGTCTTGTCTACAACAGTCTTAATCAAATCCCTTTGTGGCAATCTGGCCCAGTAAACTGGCCCAGCACCAGTTCCAGCAGTAAACACGAGGAAACACAATACAAGCCAGAACAAACACCTGATCACACACACACACACACACACACACACACACACACAAACTGTCCTTATTCAGCAGAGGGATGTGTTTGCTTTCCTCCTCATTAATTATTGAAAAGAAAAATCCATCCAATCGCTACGAGTCATGAAAACCAGCTTCTGCCACACAGACACAAAAACACACAAACACACACAAGCAAACCTAAAACACGATATCGCCGCGGCCCAAGCTGAATGCTGATATTAATTGCAGGCACAATTCCACAGTCAACGCAGTTTAAAATCAGGTGATTATTGCGACCTGTCGTGATACAGGTGTCCATTTAAAACCAACCACATGGTTAATTATCCAAACAGTAACGCAGTTTCAGTTTTACTATTAGCAGAGAAATATTTCACAGCTTAGAAAAGCAGGGAGAGCTCATTGCAGCAGATACCGTCCATCCACGCAGCCACTGATTGGTTTTATCACACTAAAGCACGTCTTACAGCACTCACAGATATTTTTAGACATCTAAATTGAGAGATGTGAGGCTAGGATGCTGCATGGGGTCGAAACGACAGGTACGTACTCATGATCAGAAACAAAAACAACGGGATTTTAGTTATTGTAGTTCGGCCAACTTATCACGGTCAGCAGTTGGAGCTGCAGCAGTGGCTGTGACACACAACACACAGAGGCATTAAGCAACATAAAAAAAGATAACAAAATTTTTAAAAAGCTGGCTGAGAATCGTCACGCTTTTAAGTTTTCTTCAGTTTGTCAGTAACTTAGCGACAACCAGCTTTGTTTCTCCAGGAACAACTACCAGCTGGTGCCCAAAAATGCAAAAGGATAAAAAAATAATACCAGTAACAAAAACAGATATGAGAAAAGCATTAAGTGACCAACTAGCAGGTAAGGACCTTAATCCACTAAACAATGTGAGACATGCTGCAGAATAAGACCGCTTTCCTGCTTTTCACTTGTTTAAAGTGTTCGCCTGACCAGCTGCATGAGTTTGCTACCCAAAGGATACGCTGCTGGCTTCCACACAAGTTTTAAATTATGGTGTTACACACATCATCATTCAATCAAAGGCCCAAACAGTAATCTCTCCAAATGCTACTCTGCACCACTGACACAGATATCAGCCTCCTGAATGGCAGCCAAGCTGACACAGCACTGTATAACAAAGTATATAATCATTAGGCCGTAATCATACAGTGACTGGAAGCCAAATATCCCAATATCAGGCCTGGCACGTTAATGCTCCCTAACTGATTCGATTCATTTGCCATGCTGATTTGTTGTCCAGTTCCAACTCAAAGCTTTCTGCAATCCTGTGTTACTGATCGTCCTGTAGGCTAGTGGGAGGAGGCTACAGACGGTTAGCAATACAGAGTTTGTACACACTTTTAAAGAGAGTGTATATACTTAGCATACCCTTGTAATATCTTGTGTTTCAGGAGGCAATACGCTTTTAATGTCTCAGCAAACACTTTGAGTGAACAGATAACATCTCAGCACACACCTTTGCAGATGGAGACTGAATGACTAACGAAATGTTTAAAGTACGACTGAACAATGAACACTGTCCTGCTCAACAGACATATTCATCTGCCAGACTCTCACAAAAACACAAATGATATAAATTGTAATTTAACTTGTTTGAAGATAGGATTCAAAATCTTAAAAGGTGTGTTTTGATATCACACAACTGTGTAGGTTTTACATTTTGGTGGAAGAAGATATGTGAACCTATATACATTTGAATTAAGGTTCATATGATTATTTATCATGGCGCTGATTATCATTTTAAAATACTCTTACCTGGAGCTAAAATTCAGCTCACATACATCAAGTTCCTTAAAGGTCAGCTCACTGATTCATTGGCCAAAAACTGACAAAAAGTCTTATACCTGCAAACTTCTTAAAGCACTTTTAAAAAGAATATACAGTAGTCTTTCTTTAAAAGTAAATACCCAGAGAGTGAGCTGCCTTGGTGGAGGTGTCCGCCCTCTGAGACCTTCTTGTTGCTATAATGCATTGTCCTTCACTGGACCATCTTTGATTAATCTGATTCAAGCACATCATGTTTTCTTCCTCTTCTTCTCATTTCCTAGTGTATACGTAAATGTCAACAATGCAGTACTTCTGTGTGCTCAACCCTAACAGCCACCATCGCATGATCATGGTCAGAAAGTCCAACGTGGGCACATGGAATTTCTCCAATCATTGCTGTCATCATCGACACATATCACACACTCACTGCTGCAGAAGAAGCGTCCCCCACCCCACTCCCCTCATGACTCCCCTCTATGGTCTCTGCAGTTTCCCCAGGAGAATAATGCAGCTGACACAGAGCCCAACACACTCAGTCTCACTCCACAGCCTACAAAGTCCAAATCTGCTGCTAACAACTTGGTGCTACAACCCTCAGGCAGAGCCTTTGGACATAACTTACACCTACTCAATGTGGCTGATCTCTCTCGCTCTGACTTTGAACAGTTAGTCTTCGTTAAACACCTGACTCCAGTCATTCCTATCGTGTTTTTCTTGCTATTAGCTCACTGGCCAGGTCATTGCAGTCCTCAATAACTTTCAGCTACAGTGAGTCTCTCGTACTGCAGATGAATCAACTTCAACTCCAGCATCATAGCCTGCAACTTTATGGCTTTGGTTCTGTTCTTGAGATCCACTGTGAGCAACAGCACTGCTCTAAGCAGAACCGGCAGCAGGTGGAGACCTGCTTTGTGTTAACAACAATGACTACAGAGACCAGCTGCTGTCCAAAATGTTGGCTTTGTTGTCCATAAGGAACACACTTGGGAGACTGAATACTAATAATTTATTACTTGTCCCGAGTTCTTGGTTAATAAATTACTTCTATCTGAGAACCTCAAAGGTCCGCTGCTGTGGCTGTAGGAGAGTCTTGAAATCTATTATGACGTAACTGGAAATGGAACTGGAGATCTTAAGACCAGTGGTCCCCAACCTTTTTTGCGCCACGGACTGGCTTATGTCCGACAATATTTTCATGGACCAACCTTTAAGGTGTCGTGGGTAAATGCAACAAAATAAAACCAGTACAAGTACCAAAAAAAGACAATTTATTCATAACACACGGGAAAAGACCCAGAGAAACCGAGTTAATTATAAAACCGATTAAAAAATAATTTTAAAAACTGATTTTAAAAAAACCCTGAAGACCATGAATTTCACACCCCAGCCTCAATTCTTGCTGCCCAGTACCAAACGACTCATGGACTGGTACCGGTCCATGGCCCAGGGGTTGGGGACTGCTGCCCTAGACCATAACCTTCTAATCCAGTAAGAGTCGCGGAGTGAGTCGTGCATTCAGGAAACAATGTGTGCTCAAAAACGGGACCTGTTCTGATATTAGGTTATTTTTGCACTCTACTAGAGCAGCTCTGAAAAATAATAATTTACAATATCGAGGAGAAAGCCCTTCAGTTCATCCCCCAGCTAAAATAATCAGTTTTAGCTCCTCCTCCCTTTAAGCTCCCTTTATTCTGCCCAGCAAAAGATTTGAACAGGAAATGGGCGGAGCTGTGTGCCAGAGATCACCATATTAGGGATATCCCTTTTCTGTGACATCACACAGACCATAAGTTTAAAAAAGCTGTCTGAAATAGAACATCTAGAGCAATCTCAAGTATGAGCTTCTGGCTAACAGGGATTACCTGCACTTAAACTAACCTCATTATCTGAAACCTTAGGCATATCTAACATGAGCGGCCACAAACAGCACAATAGGTCCCCTTTAAAAAGAATATATTTATAGGACACTTGACTAAGGTGTTTACTGTACAACATTTTCTGATCATAATCTTTTCATTTCAGACGATCATCACACCAAAAAAATTGTAGAAAAGTAAACTAGTTCTGAAAAACATGCTGGTATTCATGCAGCATGATGAACCGAGTGTGTCAGAGTCGACCGCATTACGTTAGCATCGAGCAGCATTCTCGCTGTCTTACAGAGTAGGAGGAAGAGTGTGTGTGGGAGGGGGTATTCCAACTGAGTACATGATGTAACTCAGCGTAGTATACAGGTAGTGGAGCAATGAGTCAGTGTGCTAGGGGATGTAACATGATAACCTCCCAACGAGTCAACATCTGTGCAAGCGGCTCAGTAAGGAGCTCCTTATTTTCTCAATGGACACTGGAAATCTGCTCTTTACATCTGTCTGTCTGTCTCTAAATGCAGTTGTTTGTTGCTCCTGTTAAGAGGCCAGCTCTGCAAATGCTCCTTCTCTGACATCTGATCCCCTCAGTCGTGTGTGTGTGTGCGTGTACAGTATGTGTCTCCGATCTCTGCTTGTTACGTCTTGTTTCCTGAGGATCTCTGAATCCAGCACAATGCTCCCTCAGTCATTAGATCCTAAGTGCATTGCGATGCACGTCGTAAACATGCTGTAAGCGTAGCAGAAAACAACACCGACGCTGGTGTAATGCTGTAACACAACGCGCTTTTACCACGAGGTCTGTTCTGGGAATTAAAATACCGCCTCGAGTTACAGTATTTTGTCTCACGACATTTCAACGCTAACTCTTGCACACAGACAAGCCCCAACGTTAAACCACCCCCTGATTTTTAAAATTCTCCTCCCATGCTGCTAAAACAGCTCTGACCCATCAGCGCACGGACAAGAGACCAGTGGGCACGTTCTGTGGCGTCCAGCACAGGAAGTTCCATGGTGCCTGTGACATTGGCAGGAGTTAAAAACACAGGAATGTGGGGTGTTTTGAGGTTCAGGGAACATCTGCGGCTGTCCTGTTGGTGGATGGTGGATGGATGGTGGATTCAAACCCAGGGCTTTCTTGCACCACCATGTTGCCCCTGCTCTGTTTGGCAAATATGAAATTATTCCACCACTGAAATTCTTGTCCGGTTTTCTTTCCTGAACATTTCCTGACTTTACACGATCTCAAAATATAAGAAAAAAAGGCATGCAGCATTCACACAATGAAGCCTTTATCGCAGCTTTACACATTCCCACACTACAAACTTGAAAAGCACATCCATGCCAATAAAAGCCTCTTAAACACATCAAAGTATCAAATATCTAAAGTAAAATCTCCTATGATTGCCACTCTTTCTCCCTGTAATGTTGCACAGTTGATCTGTTGGTTTAAAAAAATTAAAACTAAAGTTGTATCCGCGTCAACATGTGAGAAAGAAAGAAAGTTGCTGTTTGTTTGAATA
The DNA here is from genome assembly GCF_963576455.1 of Neolamprologus multifasciatus. Taxonomy (NCBI): domain Eukaryota; kingdom Metazoa; phylum Chordata; class Actinopteri; order Cichliformes; family Cichlidae; genus Neolamprologus; species Neolamprologus multifasciatus. The sequence goes on from NC_140451.1 coordinate 7,053,119, forward strand.
ATGAAAAGGAGGTCAGTGCCTGAAGGGGCGGGGCGATGGTGAGCGCTCTGTTCAAAGTAAAAGCACTAAAAACAAAAATGCAGAGCTGCTACACAAACACACACACGACTGCTGACTGTGGCGATGGAATGAATGGTAAGCAGCAAAATGCAAGTGTGTGTCTGTGTGTGTGTGTGTCTCCTGTTTGCACCTGCAAACCTGTAAGTGCAGTTTATGGACAGCAGTCAAACACTTACATCACACACAAGCGCTGCCACCATGAAACACAGCAACAAAAGAGAGACGTTTTCATTACAGCTTGACAATCTGTGTCGAGTATGTTTATATCTGTGTGTATATAAAGGATGTTGAAGGTCCTAAAGCGTGCACTGGCCCTTTAAGATGATCTTCACTACATCTGCTGAAGGTCATTAAGCTTAACACCAGAAATATTATGGAACAGCTTGAGATTTTTTTCTTAAGATTGAGACTTTCAAACTAGTAAATCACAGAAAAAGCACGGATGGGCATTTTCATCAGTGTCATGACCACATTATGACTTCCTTAAAAAAAACAGAAGCCACTGATTTGCTTTTTAAATATAGCTAATATCTGTTTGCATAAAGATTAGGCTTCTAATGGTGTCCAAATGTTTATGTTGCTGCATAGCTACACCTCAAACAGAGACATTACAGGGACACTAAAGGACTGACAAAGCTGCAGCTTCCCCCACTATTGAAAAACATGCTCGGTTAATACTATGATGACTGTCACAAAGCATTTACCGAGAGCTATGTTAGCACAGATATTTGCTATCCGCAGAGTTTGTCAGATTGATGGTTTTTATGACTTACGTGCAAAAGTACATCAGTCTAAATCAGGGGTGTCAAACTCCAGGCCTCGAGGGCCGGTGTCCTGCAGGTTTTAGATCTCACCCTGGGTCAACACACCTGAATCAAATGATTAGTTCATTATCAAGCCTCTGAGAACATCAAGACATGTTGAGGAGGTGATTTAGCCATTTAAATCAGCTGTGTTGGATCAAGGACACATCTAAAACCTCCAGGACACCGGCACGCGAGGCCTGGAGTTGGACACCTGTGGTCTAAATACTACAATACCCATGACCTCCAGGAGCCAGTGCTGTGGAGAGGCAGCCAATCAGTCAGTTTTATCACATGAGATTAAAAAAAAATTCAAAACTGATTTTGATACACAGACTTAATTTCCTGACAGAATCTGAAGAACCCAGTTGTTCTTGTGGAAATGCAAATAAGGATTTAAGTGAACTTTCTTACCAGGAAGTTTTATTTGCACAACCTTACACCGTTGACTTTTTTTAATTAAAAACAAAAATTATAAATACTTTGTAACACTATTGTTAATGGTTTGATGATTGAATCAGATGATTTTGATGGTAATCCAAGCTGTAGAGGCGCTCCAGCTATGAGTCACCTTACATTTTCTGTGGGAGAAATGAATGGGACTTTACTGCCGGATCAGGAATGCCCAAAATAGCAGCCACCACTTTGCAACTCTATAGCAACAGTGAGGCAGATCAAGATAAGCAAACTTTAAGTTCTATGGTAACACTGCAATGAAAAGCACTCTGTGAGTGCCTTCATTGATCCATTTCTTTTTGCAGTTAGAGCTTATAGTTAGCTTTCCAAGACAAGGAAAAGATCTGTGGGTGCTGAAACTGATCATAGCCAATATTTTCTTGCTGAGACGTAGCTGATATGAGCGGGAGTCCAGGAAGGCATTCAACAAATGGCAGTTTATGCCCACAACCTTGCAGGAACATGATCTGCCCCCCTGCCTGCTGTCTGACTGACCAGTGAGCTCCATCCACCCTCCAACCTGTTCAGGCTGAGTGAAACACGTTCCATATTACCAAGCTTAATACAGCATTTATGCACACAGACTTTTGGCATAAGGTCAAGGGTTCACAGGACAACCCTGCTTACTGTATAGGGGGAAAGTAGAGGGGATACCTGCTCCCTGTTAGAGCCAGCACAGTGCAGTGGAGTAACGCCAGTCTTGCTGAGGGATTATTGTGTGGTGATGTTATCATCACAACCACTCTCCCACTGTCTATTTATAGTTCACAGAGCTCTCCCTCCCTCTCTCTCTCTCTCTCTCAGTCTCTGTCACATTCTCCATACTGAATGCCAAATGCATTAAAAGCAGAAGGTCAGGAAAAACAGAACCACTAACCAGTACTTAGTGGTTTGAGCCTCAGAAACAAGTACAACACCTGTCCTCCGTCTTACACAGATTTGTACCCTGAGGTTTGCAGACTTCTTATGTTCACTTCTATGAGGCCAAGAATGCAACTTTCACCACTGGAGATTATGACACATTTGTAGGTCAAGATTTCTGCAGCTGGGAGCCAGTTTAGCTCACAGGGTGAGCAGGTGATGCTGCAAGGCTAAACGTAGCAGCCTGAGTCTGACTCCGACCTGTGGCCCTTTGCTGCTCGTTTTCCCAGGTCTCTGCCTCTTCCTGTCTACTCTTCTACTCTTGACATGAGGGCAGTCAAAGAATCCTAAATTTGAAGTGTATGGAAGAATTACAGTTGACCAGATCTAACTAGTGATTATATCCTTTTCTGATCTAACCTGGTCATTAGTTACCCATGCTGTGTTGCAAGTAAGGGGTAGAATTTGTGTTTGGATATCATACAACCCCAAGAAATAATTTTTGCCTGCTTGGACAGCAGGAACATCTTTTAGTTTCTGAAAACAGAACACCACAGAACCTTTTAACATCCACAGAGTCACCGCTAACCTGTTTAGGGTTAGGAGGTCCACACCTTCCTCTTTAAATGGAATTTTACTCCAGTAGAAATGCATGTCATTTTTTATGTAGCATGTGGCTTAAAGGGAACCCTGACCCCATCCCTGAGTGGCTTGCTGGATATAAAGAGGCAAAGTTCATTTCCATAATGACTTAAAACACCTGAACAGATAAGTGTCCAGAGGACTTTCAAGGTAGCCGCTCAGTGGTGAGACTTGCTTCTGGAAGGGCTTTGCATCTGTTCAGTGTGGCTACTGTTCAGTGTTTCTGGCCCAAAGCGAGTCCAGATTTGATCATCAAGGTAGCTTTTAGCAACATGGTGTTCTCTTTACTGTGACGGTCAGGTTCATGATTATACTAGATCAGGAATTTCTGCTTTTTAGTGTACTGTAAGTACAGCAGAGTCTTGAAAGTAGGGAAAGCGACAGCTCATGCTGGACGGTTTGCTGATTTTGCCTGCCAGACAGGCCACGGTGTCTAAGACCCAGGCTGGGAACACTGAAGAACACAGCACCTTAATCTGGATTAGCTGCTGAGTTAGAGGCCTGGGTGCTTGTGTAATCCCTCTGCCAAAGTTCCACCAGCCAGCCCCGCATTGGCCATTTGACGGCAGGAGTGTTCATTCAGGCCGGTCAGCCCGGGCTGCATTCAGACATGAAGGTCTATGCAACTAGTGAGCAATGATGATTTAAAATACCCAATGAACACGATCCTAAACACGTGTTTCTTCCTTCGGTTTGACATCGACGGCACATAAATTATAAGTACATGTGTGTATGAAGTCCAGGCACGAGGGAATACTCGCACTGGAGCAGCGCAGCGCGATCTGCCTGTCAGTCAGTCAGTGCTGTGTGTGAGAGCTTAAAGACAACTCGGTTATATAATGAAGGCAGTAGCAGAACAGCAAATGAGCGCTGATTCTGTGTGAGCGTCAACTGAGAACACCGCGGTGAGTTCATCCAACCCCAGAAGAATCAGATCTCCCTGAAAGCCCTTTAAAACTATACCCCCCCCCCCCCCAAAAAAAAAAATAAAAAATAAAAAAAGTTTCTGTGCTCCGTTCATGATTAAGAACTTGAAGTGACGAAGTGACGCCTTTTAATTAAAGTTTTTAAACACGCAAAAATTACAATGTGCGATGTTTCATTTGTCAAAAATAGGCCGATTTCAAGAGCATCGTCATTTCACACGTAAAACAAATCTGCGCGCTTGACCTGTTATGCGTTATCTTTCAGCAGCATGTTCGCTCCAATAAATCGCTATTTTTTCAGTGAAGTTTGGCGCTGAACTGTCTGCGCGCGTTATGATCGTGCGTAACGGGAATTCCACGCTGCGCTTTCCCACTTCTGACAGCCTCTGCTGATGTACACAGGCGACGTACTTGCTCCTTATTTGAACCAGTTTATGATGGGTTATTATTTTTTTCTTACAATGCTGAAAGCTACTTGTGGAAATGTTTAAGGTGTTAAAGATAAGAAGACTCATAGAGATGGAAACATAAACACAAAAATACATCACTTAAGATCACAACCAAGAGGAGCCCCAGACAGCGAGTGTCTGTACAAGAGTTCATGATGCAGTTTCAGACACTCACCCTGTATGGCAGATCCGTCCAGCACGGTGCTGAAGTAGAAAAATGGATTTGAAAAAATGGACTCTGAAGCTTCTGTGATGGGAGAAAGGTCACACGGCCAATGCCGGGATGTCTAATTTCTGTTCTACCTAAAATCTGGTGGACTACGTACGGGCTCAGTCCAACGTCTCCAATGTCACACAGACCGCCGCCAATGCGAAGTCTTGTAATATCAGCCAGCCTCGTGCTGCATTCAAGTGTCATGGGACAAATAATATGCTTTGAATTCTGCTCCTGAATGAAAAGAAATCACTCAGTGTGGAGGTTCAGTTGCCTACGAAAGATTATTAAACATATTATACATGTGGTTCATAACACGGAGATGTGCTTCGTAAAATTCGCCATGTTTCAGTCTGACTTTGAGTCTCTTTATCAGTCGTTTGTTCCTGAAGTCCGTGAACGCGTCACACTTCGCTCTGTGACAGACATGTCGTGCAGTGACTCAGAGCTGAGTCACTGTTTCGTGTCCCGCCCACACAGCGGTGGCGGCCAATCGCGCCTGTGCGGAAGCGGGTACGGCGGCGAGGAGTCACGCAGCCCTCAGCAGTAACTCGGTGTGCCGTTTAAAGGGACGCCAGCCCCGTACACACACCCACCCTCACCCCAAGCTCCCGCTCCGTCCACGAAAATCGTTCTCATTGACCATTAAAGGCAGGTGGGTGGGAACGCAGGGCACACATTCACATTGGCCATAGTCTGTGAAATCTATGGATGACATGTATCCTCCTTTTTTTTTTTTTTTTTTTTTTTGGGGGGGGGGGGGGACAGATCTTGTTGGTCCAGATGAAACTTAATGCTTAATGCCTAACGTGCCCTGTGGAGCAACTTTTTTATTTTTTTATTCCTAAATTCTGACCTGAGCAGGTAGCTCCTGTCCATTTATGCAGCTGTTGGTGGAAACCCTCTAAAAGAAAAGTGAGGAGACTGTAAGCTAAGAACCAAACCCTCAGAATAGTTGGGTTTGAGCATTTAAATGGGGCTTTCACAGTTGACGGGTCGTGGTCAGTCTTCATTCTGCCTGGCTACAGGTTGGGGAAGGTGCAGGCGTCCTGCAGACTAGAGATGATACTTCATGTGTCATAGGTAGGAAGAGATATCACGGCCATCTGATGGTCGAGGTATAAAACTACTGTCACCTCTATTTATTATATGAAATAGCTCTTTCACGCAGGAGCTACTTTGGAAAATGGACTTCATTTTTGCTGTCGTCACTGAGCTGCTTCTCCTAGAGTGTTGAAAGATATCTGTGGACATGCCTGGTTGCACTCCACCCTGCTGGATCCCTTACGGGGCCTCATGCAGCTGGCTTTGGCTGGGAGATAATATCCTACTGTGTGCTGGCAGCATCACTGAGAGGTTAATCTTCCAAAACTGGAGTGTTACCCCATAAGATTATTGTAATTCTCTTTTTCTTCCCATGTCCATCTCTTTTGTATCTACCTGATATTTCTGTCTGATGTCATACAGTTTGTAGTGGCTCAGTTCTTCTGATGCTTGCCTGTTTCTGGGCTTCTTCCGCATAACAATCGGGGACTTTTACCTGACAGTGTTTGTCGTAACCCTGCAGAGGTCTTAGGGAGAAGCATTTAGTCCTGGGAGTTGTTCTGCATGGTGCACTTTGGTTGTGTGCCAAATGTTTTTGCTGGTCTGCAGCAGTTTGGGAGCTGTCAAGGATCTTCTGAAGCTCCACTAATATCTTTTTCTACAAGGACTTCTTCATCATTAACGCCCCTGTGTTAGCGCTCTCAGCACTGCTTAGTAGGGCTCTGAGGATAAGTATGAGTGGCCGACCATAGCAGGTAGTTTCTGGAGCAGCGTTTAGTTTCACTTTCCCACCGTAGAGTGATGATTTGTAGACAGCAATGAAGCAGGAGGCAGTTTTACAAATATGTCTGTGGAATAAAAACTAAACTGTAAGCTAACTGGGCCACACGGTGGCACAGCGATTAGCACTGTTGCCTCACAGCAAGAAGATCCTCAGCTTGATTCCACCATCTGGCTGGTTGCTTGTGTTAGGTTAGGCTGCTTAGGTTAACTAGTGATTCTAAATTACCCATGAGTGCAAATGGTTATCTGTCTCTCTGTTTTAGCCCTTCGATAGACTGCTGACCCTGCCTAGTCCTATGGTAGCTGGGACAGGCTCCAGCACCCCCACGACCCTAGTAAGGATAAGTGGAAGAAAATGGATGGATCTAAACTGTGGTCTGACCAGCAACCATAGTTATCTGACTGTTAATAAGCTGGAAAATGGTTTAAAAAAAGCTTTGCTACTCAGTAACTGGTACTCCAACGAGTTTCTGACTTCACCTATTTTACTTCCTATAAAACTGCCAAGAAAAAGAAACAGCAGTGTGATACAGTTCATGTAATACAGGATCATTTTGAACTCTCAAATTCAAGTCAGCGCTTCATTTTTAGATTTGTCTGAATGAAAACACACACACACACACACACACGCACACACACAATTGGACAGTATTAGCATTGAACTCCTAAAGTGTGAGGTGTGTGGAAAATAACTCTGAATTTCTGTGACATCTACTGGAAATGTGAAGGAACTGCATTATAAATTTATTTTTGTTTTTATTGCCCCAGACCAGTATAAGTAATCACCAACCACAACAGTGTAGCTGTTATTGTTTCCACGTTGTCAGTGTGTGTATGTGTGTGACATTAAAAAAAAAACCCTTTGAAAGTTCTCGAAGATGCCTTTGGAGTGTTTAATGCAGCAGTACCCGGGAGACAAACACGTGAAAAAGCCCCAAACTCTTTAGGGAGAGCTTCTGAAACTAATAAGAATCGTTATGGTTGACAAAAATCCACCTATGCTGGAATTTCCATTGAGTGGACTAAGTAAAAACATCCTTAGAGACTAGGGTTTTCGTAAGGATTACAAAAATAAAAACATTTACAAGCAGACACCAAGTTCCCCATGAAATGCATAATAACTGAGACATTTTACAATTTAATGAGAAATAGCCCACCTTGATTTTGTTGGCAGCAACATAACTCAAAAAAGGCCCTGACATTAACCACATCAGCCCTCCCTGTGTTGTCAGTAAACTATGAAACATTAAAGGACATCAGCTGAGCATTTGCGCACTGGTTGCAGTCTCCGTGCACGAAAATAAGAAACCTTGTGAGAGACTCACAACAAGAAGCTGTGTTGGTGTGATGTGCTGGAAGTGAGACGGATGAAAGAGTTAGTTTAGGTAAGCTGATATTTAGCAGGATTTATCCAGACAATTAAAATTTGGCGTTTATGTGGAGATCCACGATAAATATTTGTTTGGACTTTTTTGGGTTACCACTTTCTGATTCGTGTCCTGCTGCGCCCTCAGGCGGTGGGGGCGTGCACAACCGCAAATACTCCTGGGAAATGTTGGCGTTCAGTCACAGTGATTGTATTAATGTGACATAACTTCAGTTTGTGTGTGAATTCATTTAGAGAAAGTCTCTTTTACGGCACTGATGTTCACGTGTTTGCAGACACACGTCGGTTCGGTGAGCTACAGGCGACGAATGAAAGAGCTGAACCAACACAATGGAGCAGCAACGGCTAGAGTTAGTGTATCGATCCATTTATGGTCCAGTAATATTTGTTGTCATATCGTTTTATGACATATATAAAACGTATATATGTATATTGTTTACCTTAATGATGTAACACGCGTTCATCACATCAAGCCCTCATTGTGCGCCTTTTTGCCTCTGAGACGCTCTGATCTGAAGCGGCAGCCTCACAGCGCTCACAGCCACGGACTGCATCTGGAAGCTTTCTTCCTCACTTGATAGGAAAAAGCGTCATTAAATCATCATTACCATTTACACTCACTGTGTTTACACACCACTCTGCATTCATTTATTGGTTATTTTTAATCTATGGCTCTTTTCCACAGCATGTCTTTGTCCTGTCTTCCTCCCCTCATCCCAAACGGTCAAGGCAGATGGCGCAGCCAAACTTGCTGGCGGTTTCTTTCTGCTAAAAGGGAGTTTTTCCTTCCCACTGTCACCCAAGCGCTTGTTTACAGGGGGGTCGTATGATTGTTGGGTTGTTCTCTGTATTACTGTAGGATCTTTACCTTACAACATAACGCGCATTGAGGCAACTGTTTTTGTGTCTAATAAAGTGTCTGCTTATTTTTATTTGTTCTCTAAATCGCGTCAAAAACATTTGCTAATGTTGCCTATATCACTAGAGATTATTAGCGTTGACCTTCTGATCCACTAGTTTGCTGATATATCTTGAGTTGCCAGCCAAGGAGTTGGTGAACTTTATTATTTTAGTTTGTTAAAAATTTTTGTTCCTATTCTGGTCGAATTGGGCGTCAGTGTTTGTTTAGCAGTTCCAGATCCAGGAAGTCAAACTGATGTTACCTGTCTATGTCCAAATATTCAAACTGTATTCAGTTTGAATGTTGTTATAGATTGATAAAGATCAGTTTGTGTCTTTTATTCACTGTTATTTAACTTTTGGATGATGGCATAAAGTCTGAGAGAGGAGGACAGAGAGAGAGAAAAGAGTGGAGATCTAGTCAAAATCACCAAAAGTTATGAAAATTCCCACATTCATTTATGATGATTTTACATAACTAAGCCGTGTGCTGTACTGTAATCAGTCATGGACCCCCAACTTGATACTAAAGTAATTTTTATAAGATGATATTTTTGTCTTTTTGTAGTTTCTAGTTGAGTAATGAGGAGGGGGGGGGGGGAGAGAACAGGATGAATGAGGGAGCAGATAATGAAGTTTGCTGGAAAAACAAAAGTTATTTTTCACAGATACTCATTATTATTATTTTCATGGATACTTTGCATCTTCTTCAGAAGCACGCTTACAAATTCTATACAGAGTATATTGAATGGTGGCATTTTACAGGATTCGTACTCTGTCACTCTAAACATGGCTGAACATGATGGTGCCACTACGTTCATGTGACGGAGTACAAATCTGTTCTCCACTCGTGAAATTGGGGTACATGATGCTTTATGCTGAGTCTGCATACTAAAGGGAGGGTTTGTATGAATTCAAAAACTTTAATATGAAACATAATATTACCAGTTAATATTTAATATTACCAGTTAGCTTGGCGTACAGGTCTGTGAGCAGCATTTCCATTGTCTGTACAGAATGATGCTACTTTAAGTGCTTGATGATTTGGTTGACTGCCTCTATGTGATTAGCAGTCTGAAATAATGTTTTTCATTTTGTCACAAATAGTTCTTTAACTTCTTTAATGACTGAGCCTTTGCCTCTGGTTTGATAAGGAAAAGCTCCACCCTAAAAGAGGTGAATTAGATTGAAATCTCTGATTATTCACTCTGATTATTCTTAAACACTATAATTGGTCATCCAACTAATCAGATTAACATTGTGATGTTTATCCAACTGAATTGAGGCTTACAAATGTGAAAATAGTTGATTACATTTGCAAACAGCATATTCCATTAATATTAATTACAAGGCACTGCATGCATGACATTATAATCAAGAGTTGAGTCCCCCTAAAAGTTTGAACCTAGAATGGCATATAGAAAGTACAAAGATATATATTAAAAAAAAATGTTACGTTTGACCTCTGACCTTCCCCTCAAGGTGAATAGATTGATCTGAAGTGATTATAATGTTATACAGAGCTATTAAAAGCTATTTTCGTACTGGCATTGTTGTATTGACAACATATGTGAATATAGGACTGATACATGGGGATTTTAAATATCGCGTTACTTTGGACTTCTGGCGTCTTGTTCCATATAATATCAAACTTTCATTAAATGTGAAAGTTATAACTTTAAACATATTATTTAATGTTTCATTTAGTTCAGTTGTTAATAGCTTTAACATCTGACCAGCTCTGTTGGGTTCTTGGAAAGCTTTAACAACGCGCACGGAGACACGAACCGCGCAAGCAGTGTTCAAAGTGGCAGAGAGGAGGAGCTGTTAGGGTGAGGATGCCAGTTTGGCATATTTTTCTTCCCTTTCTTCTTTTTTGTTGTTGAGCCTTTAAAAATGCGACCATGCACAATATTTGTGACTTGAAATCTGTAAACTTTGGGATTGCGAGTCACAACGAGAGTGAGGAAGTTTAAAGTTTTAGGTTTGACTGGGGTCCAACATGCACAATTAGGTGGTCCGGCGGGTGTTACAGCCCTGCACAGTGAAAAGAAATATCTAAAAACATACATACAAGTCAAAAATGGCGAACCAGGAAACATGGAGCACTTTTTGGGTCTGGAAGAACTCCCGTGATTTTGACCGTGAGCCGTTGTTGTGCCAAAAACTGATTTCCAATGTTTCCGTGTGTTTTTTATGTGTAATATCGTTACGTATGTTGCTAAATAGACTTTGGTGAACAGGTATTACAAAGGGGTATATATAAAATTAAAAAATTACCTGTTTTTCAAGTATCTTTTTGACTGGGTTATTGTACTTACATTACAATCAATCAGCTCCCTTTTGTCCACTTAAATATATTTACAGAACTATTTTTGCATTTGTTGCAATTTCAGCTGTCCTCTTGGCCAGATTACTCTTAAAAGAGACATTTTTAAAGTCAACAATATATTTTTTAACTGCATACATAAAGGATACATAAAACTCACTGCCAAAAACTGATTGCGGCTTCTACCTTGTTACCTTCAAGATGACGTGATATCATTCATGAGGGATGCATTTGACATATGTTTCACATATTATACACCAACAAGTTATTTATAGCAATTTAAATACAAGCAATCAATTTTTGGCACAACACCATCATTTGATTTTGGCCCGAGGAAGACAAGAAGACTCATGTTCGTCTCTTTCTGTCAGGCAATTTTTTTCATGTCTCTGAATTTAAGCGACTTTTGCTTGGCTCATACTACAAACTGTTCTTCTTTCTCCCCTCAACCACAGAGCTTGATCTGCGCTAATAACAAGTATCCATCAAACAAGACACATACACCCACAAACACACACGCGCACACGCACAGATAAGGAGAGGTGAAGTGTCTTCGTGGCTAATTCCATCTGTTCCTTCATGTTTTGTTTTCTCGGTGCACACAAAATAAAACACAGACGAAGTTGAAATATGGGGAAAAGTTATCAGCTTGATTTTTTTCTTCTTCAACTTCGTTCAGCGTGTTCGTTCCGCTGGACAAATATTACGTGTCCCGCTGTGCGTAAATGGTTCGCTCCATCCGCAGTTTTATAAGCTCCTGAAAATCTCTTTACGCGTCACGGTGTTATCTCTGAGTCACAGCAAAGATGAGCTACGGAGACCGCTACACGTCGTCCTCCTATCGGAAGATTTTCGGGGATTCTCCGAGATTCCCCGTCTCTTCCTCTCGCACGAGCGGTGGGTCTCCGCGGGGCTCCCCGAGCCTTCGATCCATGGCAGCGTCGCGCAACAGCGCGTCCTCTGTGACCCTGTACAGACGGGGGGGACGGACCTCCACCTCTTTCTCTACGGTGCCTACCGCCTCCCTGGACTTGTCCCAGACCTCCGTGGTCAGCAATGAGTTCAAAGTGATCAGAACCAACGAGAAGGAGCAGCTGCAGGTAGGTGTGATCACAGCCCGAGAAACGAAGAGGAGTTGCAGGAAAGAATGCGCAGCAGTGTAAAGGGACCACCCCTGACGACGAGCTCACCGTGGACCGTTACACCTTACTGTTTACTTACCTGTCTAGTTCAGACAAGGTTGCAAGACTTAATGACAAAGAAGCAGATACTTCCCTCCGAGTTAGATGAAGACCAAAATAGAGCCCAAAGGAAAGTGACAGATTAATTCTGAAGGGCAGCAGACACATTCTAGACATGGATACAACAACTGCTCCCACGAGAGCCAACTTTGTTAAAAGTACTGCAAATTTTGGTATTGGCCAGTAAATAAATAAATAAATAGATAAATGCGCCTGTTTCTAAAGGACTTTGGGTCGACGTCTGTGGTTTAAATGTGTTATTAACAAAATAGATGTGACAGTCAACAAAAAAAAAGCTTCTGACATTTTGCACAGTGCATGTTTAAGGTATAATTATTCATTTATTATCAAAAAAATTATTTAACATTACTGAGTGGGCTACATACTGAAGTTAGAGGACAGAAACAAAGTAACAACGTGGACTGATTCTAGCGCTTTTCTACTCTCCCAGAGCACTAAGCGCTTTATACAACATGCCACATTCACACAAGCACTTTCTTCTGTTCTTTTAAGTGATTTCTAACTAACACTCACACTCCGATCTATGCATTGGAGAGTAACTTGGGTTAGTATCTTGCCCAAGGATATTTGGCATGCAGACTGGGGAAGCCAAGGATCGAACCACCGATCAGCAGATGACCTGCTCTACCTCCTGAGCTACAGCCACCACATGACAGGCAGCTTCCGGTTTGCTGCCTGTCATGTATTGAATATGCCAAATATTTTTTGGTAGTAAAAAAGTGTTTATTCTGTTGCACAGGGTCTCAATGACCGCTTTGCCATGTTCATCGATAAAGTCAGACACCTGGAGCAGCAGAATAAAGTGTTGGAGACGGAGCTGGTGACCCTGCGGCAGAAGCAGAGCGAGCGGCCCCGCGTCGCTCATCTCTACCAGCAGGAGATGAGGGACCTGCGCTCGCAGCTGGAGGAGCTGAACAGGGAAAAGAACCGAGTGCTGATCGAGAGGAACAACATGGAGGACGAGCTGCAGGTGAGAGAAAAGGACAGGCTTGAAGAGGCGAAAGGAAGAAGTTTCTCCTCTGTTTGAATTTGAGTTAAAACAAACAAAAACATAGACTGTACTTGAAAATGGACACCAACATTTAAATGGATAGTATTAAAGAGATCATCTCCAGTACAGTTGTTACAAAGGGGGGAAATAAGAGGAACTGCAGTTTTTAGCTTCATTCTTTCAGGCATGAAGGGGGCAGCTTGTTTCAGAGCTAGAATCCACATTAGAATCAAACTTCTAGCACTTTCTCACTTCTTAGCCCTGCTGTTTTGTCTCATTTTAGAAGCTAAGTGCAAAGTATGATGAGGAGGTGAGAGCGAGGGAAGAAGCTGAACAGACCCTGAGGTCCTTCAGAAAAGACGTGGACGATGCCGCCGCCGTCCGCCTGGACCTGGAGCGCAGGGTGGAGTCCCTGATGGACGAAATCTCCTTCCTCAAGAAAGTCCATGAGGAAGAAATTGAGGAGCTGAGCAGCATGATGGAGGCGCAGCAGGTCTCTGTGGAGGTTGAGCTCGCCAAGCCGGACCTCACCTCAGCACTGAAGGAGATCCGCAACCAGTACGAGTCCATTGCCTCCAAGAACTTGCAGTCGGCTGAGGAGTGGTACAAGAGCAAGTTTGCGAGCCTCAGCGAGCAGGCCACGAGGAGCAACGAGGCCATGAGGGCCAGCAGGGAGGAGATCAGTGAGTTCAGGAGGCAGCTCCAGTCCAAGACCATTGAGATAGAGACCCTAAGGGGTGCCAACGAGTCTCTGGAGAGGCAGATCTCAGAGATGGAGGATACACACAATGCTGAAGTCACAGCAATGCAGGCAAGCAAACAGTACCTTTAATGCAGTCTTTTGTACATTATGTTATGATTCATGCATAAACCTACAGTTAAAGCAGAACTAGAACCACAAATTCCATGCAGTTTTTGTGAGACATAAACAGCAACAATAAGAGGCAGAAATACTGTGCTACTCATATACGCTCGTTGGATGAAGGATTTTTCGATCATACTTGAGTAAGAACTGAAACTGTAAAAAGCCAAAGTTGAGACAACTTCTTTTAAAATCGTTTGGGAGAAATCTTGGAAGGAGGTCATAATTATCTGTAAACCTGTAGAATAATAGGATTGAAAGTCTGCAGATATCAAGGTCAAGTTAATCATCAATTATGTCACAGCTTGACTAAAGCTTTTGGCTAACAGCACACAACCCGGTGTCCCCATGGTGTCAAGGATTTAGTAAAAGGAATCCAGCATACAGATAATCCTACAGAATAATTGTGATCAAAGACTCTCTGAAAGCTGTTTTTTAAATACTCTCAGGGTTTACCGTGACATTCATTCAATAATTAGATCAGATCGATGGTGTGCCTGTTAATTAGAACCCATTTCTTATTTTTTATGTATCTCAACTGCCCAACTTAAACCCAATCTGAACAACTCAACTGTAAACATAATGGAAAAAAATTTACAGCCACACTCAAAGTTTTAGCTAAAGATAGGCTTAGCCTTGGTTGTTTAAACCCATAACGTCCTTACACTTCATGTAACTATTGCAAATTAACAGCCCTCAGCATCTTAGTGGTGTTCGCTTTATTAAATATTTTCAGGCATGAACATGACATGCACATCTGATTATCTCTTTCACTAACTGAAATTTGGGGGCTAGGGTTTTATTTTTTGTGTCTGCCACTACCAAACCCACCACTGACCACTGGAAATTGACCACTAGTCTTTATTTGAGAAGATGCAATATTCACTACAATATAGTTCAATGAAGAAGAAAACTACCACTTTCATGTTTGTACCATTAAAAACGATGCTATGGCGGTGAGATTGTTAGCTTAGTTTAGCATAAATTAGATCATAAAGAAACAGGGGGACTCTGAGAGCCTCCTTATGAATCAGTAAAAAGACATATTATTCAGTGAGCTTTAGAGATGCTAATAAAAGCATTTATTACATTTGGAAAGGTCCATGCTAGTTTTTTTTTTTTCATGTGCTAGGCTATGCAAGCTAGTTGCTAGCTTTAGCTTCAGAATTAGCAAAATTTTTTCCTCTAACAAAAAATTTAAAAACAAATTCACAAAAAAATGTATTGAGGCTAAAATAGGGGGAACTTGACTATCTGTAAAAAGTTTTGGCTCTGTTTTTGGGGGGAATGAATATTTAAAACATGTGTAAGCTGTGGCACAGAGTTGACCTTTGGTGTGTGGTCGGCAGTCTAATAAGCCTCTGTGGCTGTAGCAGTTCTTAGTGAATTAAGTCTGAATGTCTATTAGCTTAACATCTGACCTGCTCAGTCGGATACAGGAAGGCCATCTGGCTTTCACTGGCTTTTTACGGGCAGTAAAGCTCAGTCCAAAGGTTGTTGAAACAAAAAGGAAATCCCTTAATAAACTTTAGAGGCGTCTTTATTACAGGAAACTACAGGAAAAAGAAATATCACAGAAAATGACTCAGAAAACAGAAAAAGTATGGCTACTGATTAAAAAAACCAATTCTATTTTGGTGTCATTCATTTGACAGTGCTGATATTCTACATTTATTGTCTCATTTCCATTGTAACAGGACACTATTAGCCAATTGGATACTGAGTTGAGGAACCTGAAGAGCGAGATGGCTCATCATCTGAGAGAGTATCAAGACCTGCTCAATGTCAAGATGGCCCTGGACATCGAGATTGCTGCTTATAGGTGCTAAGTGGATTCAAGAAAATGCAACCCTATCTTTTAGCTTAAAGAGCAAATAACATATGTATTGATTAAAGGTATTGCTTTAGTTCAAAGACCACGCAGAATAGCACTGTCTGATGAGGTTTTCCCAAAATAAAGTTCAAATAAACCCTCTTCAAGTTACATGTACTCCCTCAGTCTCATTGAAACTATAACTACGAATACATAAATATCGTTCCTAACAATTAATTGGCACGTCCATACAGTAGGGAGGCTTTAATTTACCCTCATACCAGTTGCAGAAAAGTAAATGTCAGTGTGTTAACCTTTTATTGAAGTTTCTCTGAAAATCAAACTGGCTATCTCTTGATGTACTCTATTTGTGTGCAGCTTGACATTTGTTTCCTATGATCCTGTAAGGAAACTGCTGGAAGGGGAGGAGACCCACTTTAACTCAGGGATGTCCTTCAACTACAGCTACCAACCTCGAGCCTCAACCAGCTCCTCCAGGAGGGAGAAAGAAGGAGGCGCGAAGGAAAGCTTCAAAGACGTCAGCGAGGATAAAGACGAGGCGGACATCAACTCCAACAACTGAAGATATACGGGGAAATCTGCCATCATAGTTGTTTAGTCTGAAACAGATGTTTTGGAAGTAGTCTCTAAAGTCAGTGTTTTGAGTCATAGTCAGCATCCTGTATTTGACATTTATGTTGTAGTAAATATCTCCATTAACAACCGAAGAGAGCTAACATGACACTCCAAACATTAACCTTAGTACTAAATGTTAATGGGGAATCTTTCATTTTGCTGCTGCGGTTTCATGCACTCAAACCTGCGTGTAATGAGAGGAAATAGACATTGCTTAGACTTGAAGGCATGGCTTTTATTTACCCACAAATTAAGGTTGTCAGTTCCACTTGAATATCACTAAAATGATAAGCAAATAAAATTACATGACTGGAACTGTGGTTTCTTATGATGACTCGAGGTGGCAGACAGATGTTATACTTTAATGAATGGAACAATAAATCTAGCTTCTCCAACTTCTTTCGTGAGTTTCTAACAATTATCAACAAGCTCCTAATCATGTGTTAAGCAAATAACTGTCACCACATGCTTTCTATAATCTAATGCAGGGGTGGTGATCATAAGGCTTGGCTTTGCTTGGAAAAGACTCCAATCTGGCTCACTGCATGGCTTTGGAAAAATAGTTAATAGAAAATCAAATGATGGAAAGTTCCTGTTTTTTTCACTACCTACCATAGAAAAAATATTTGTGAATGATTTTACAAGATAATCTGGGCAACCAGAACCTTTTCTACAATTTTACACATTTATTTCTTACAATGAAAGCCCAAAAAGTCGTGCTGGCATATTTCTTTCATTTACTATAGCTGCTTTGTTTTTGTTTTTTAAAGATGTAGAAACACAGATGCAAGGTTAAAAATGTCCCTTTTCTTATATTAACCTCCTGGGACCTGGCGTCCACATATGTTGACATCACATTAAGGGTTATTTAGACCAAAATACTCAATTTTGCTCTACAGGGCCCTGATATCCACTTACGAGGACATTATACTGCTACTGTTCTATCAAAATTTTAAACAAATATCCTCATATGTGGCTCTCATTTTTGTTAGAAACAAAAAATCTGCTAATTCTTTGTTTTTACATTCATCAGGACCCAATCAGCCCAAATATCAAAGAGAAATGAAAAATGCATGCCGTGGAAGAGTTCGGGTCTTAGGAGGTTAAAACATTTCAGAGACTAAATGAGCAGTTAAACCTCTTTACACTGACAAAGAGGAGAGTTTGACTTTGAGACGACAGTTGTGATTTGCCACTTCATATATGACTGACTTGAACTGGAACGGTCCATTTTAAATGCAAAATGAGTTTGACGTCCCTGATCTACAGGCTTTTATTGCACAGTATGTAGTGGCCGCATGTGCGTCACTGGTGGAACATTGACACTAGTGTCCTTTCCCCCATAGGAACCATGCAGGTTAGGTGTACTGTTTATGGACAAGTGGATCCATAGTGTAACGGTTTACACGTTTGCCTAACGACAAGCAATTTCACAGATTTGAGCCCAGAAGGAGACAAATGCTTTTGGATTTTTCATAGGAAACTACTTAATACGCTAAATTATAAAATCTGAACAATTTAAAATGCTTTAGTCCATCCATTCAGATCTTTCTAAATCTCTAAAAACACAGATCAAGGATGAATCAGGAAATATTTCTCAGTTGTGCTTTTATTAATTCAACCTGAAAAAAGCAAGTACAAACATTTTTTTACCAAACCATATCAAAGACTTTATACAAACTCCCTTTAAATAACTGCTTTTGTACTCAAAGTATTTTTGAGCTGATCAGTTTTTTCTATTAACAGCAGAAGGAAGTCAACAGCTCTTAAAAAAAACTATCAAGCTCTAAGAAGCAAGCGTTAACATACAGAAATCTTTGGTAGTGGCAGTCCTTTTCTTGCAGCCCTTTAAATCACAGCTTTGTAGTCAACATAAATCATTAAAGACAATCCCTGGGTTGCAAAAAGTTGGGTAAACTAGACAGATGCTGCCTATATTGCTATAGCAGCTTTAAGAGTTTCAGATCCAGTCACAGTGGTTCAGTCCAGTTTCCGCTACAGAAACAGTAGCAAACAGTTTTAAACAAATCTTCAAACAACAGCCCAGCAGGAACAGAAATGTGTCATCTTCATTTATCAGGTCAAATTCATGTTATACACGTGGACACCAAGTAGTTCAGATGGATGTCATCTGTGTCCAGCAGATTTGTGGTAACTATGAACTAAAGCTAATCATCTTGTTTGTTAAAAATTCAATCAAAACAGTTCATTTTCCAGTCTGCTCAATAAAGAAGTAATACATTAAAGTTTGCCAGGTGCCAAATGTGGCTATGTTCAGGTTTGAATTTTATGTTTTGTAATCAGCAACAATTCATTAGAGTCTAATATCCAAGACCTTTATGAAGACATGAGTCTTATAAAGAGAAACAAAGACAGTCAGTTCAGCAGTTCAGATCATGGCTAAATCCACGCCTCATATTTAAGACTGGGAGGGCAGCACCAAGCCAAAGTGTAGCACCAACAAACCATCCTGGAGGAAAGACAAACAAAAGCAAAGTGATTACTCACAGGATGATAACCCCAGCCTTCTGTAAAACTTCCAATGTTATTACAGGTTAGTCCTACTACGTGCTTTTCTGGTTCTAACCTGTAGTGCATCTTCGCCCACAAAGTTCTGTACTTCTTTGAGTGACTGGTAGTGATCTAGGAGGTGATCTCCACAAACCACATCTACCTGCCGGACACACACAGACAGCATTACAGACCATCACAGTGATGTGATTCCAAGCGAGAACATTGGGTAAAAATCTAGGCATTCAATCCAGCTGAGGTACAAAATTCTGGATTTGCAGTTTGTAACAGATCCTGACAAAGAAAAAGACCTTCAGGAGGAGTGTGGCCATATTTATCAGGAGGAAAGGCGAAGTCTTTAATTTCAAGAAATCTGTACCAACTGTTGAACACGAGGGCAAAAACAGCTTCAGTGGTTTAGATCTAAAAAAATTTAGGAAGCTTTGAGAAGGCTGAAGTTGGGACCTCAAACCTACTCACAATACAAAGCCTGTATATAAGTCCTAGCTGTGCTAGCAAAGCAAGCATTTTAATACAAATCCACAAATCCTGCGCAGAAGACAGGTCAAACCTCCTACCAGTTATCTTACCACAAGTATAATTTGGACACTTCTCAGTAAACTCAAAATAAAGAAAACTTTGCATCAAATTCATGAGTCCCCCCCCCTCAAAGACATAAACATACTTCAAAGAAATTATTCTAATAGCGACATCGCCTTGACATTTCTCATTGTGTAAACTTTGGAAGCAGGACGTAGACACTAGAGCAGGGCGATATGACCAAAAATATTTATCACAATATACATTTGAAAATTTGCGATAACGACATAACTGATGATATAATTTACACTAGAAAAAATACTTTTCAACTTTATTAGTGCAAAAAAAACCATCAATGTATTTTCACCTAAACAAGCAGCTGTTTTTTTATGTGCATTAACGTTATATAAAAACGTAACAGTGCAAAATGTCTTGCTGACAGTTTAACCAAAAGGCATTTCCAGTGGAAATTGGCCGACATATCCTCAGCATAACCATGTAAAATATCCACAAAACTTAAAAAGAGGTTATACACACACAATACGGTAATATTATGTTGAAGCACAGTACGCCTCCGCGAGGCTCCTGCCTACGATAGCCGTAATGCTCCGACAATCCATCAAGCGGTGCGGCTTCGTAGCTTAGCAAAGTCGTGCTAAAACATTTGACAGATTTTCGAGCGCCGTGTACATAAAGTCGTTTCGAGGTCAGTAAACACAACCAGAATTCATACATAAGGCACACGGGATTATAAGGGGCACTGTTGATTTTCTGAAAAATCAAAGGATTGATTTTAAGTGTGCCGTATTTTCCAAAAAACACGGTAATAACTACGGCCCGCTAGCATGCGCTACGAAAAATAGTGCTTTGTTGTGTATCTGACGAACGAAAGCCAAACCAGTTCCACACTGAAGTTGCAGCATTTTTACAAACCAGTTCCGATTCATCCGTTTCATTCAACGATCCACTTTCGCTCTTCTCATTCTGCGTCACCGCCATGTGCGTATGTAAACAAAGGCACTGTGCATGCGCGTTTTACCCATATTCTATCGCAATATTTCATTTTCCTATCGTTGCCCAACATTACACCGGTATTACCGTGAACGGTATGATATAGCCCAGCCCTAGTAGACACCTGGCAGTTATAAATTATAGCGCAACAAGATGTAAAAGCTAAGGTGAACCTCAGACTGTTGGAAGATCTCCTTCATTAAAAAGTGACCTGTAGGTTTGTCTAGACAGGAAACCTTAGTGTCACACTGAGACCAGGAAATCAGTGTAAGCTGCTAATCCTCTCCCCTGTGTTACGAAATACAAAACGCACAAATACCTTAAAACTCTGATCACAATTAATGTTTCTCTGCTGGAAATGAGGACAATTCTGATATTAAGTTTATATATTTGCAGCACAAGTCATCTCCTACTGCAGGTTCACTACTCTGAGACAGAAATATGGTATCACTGTTCTAATAACTAGACTCTAATCAGATTACAGTTGTATTTAAGGACTCTGTTGTCCTTTAGAAGCCGGCAGCCTGCTGAGTTTTGACCTGAGCTGCTGAGTCATCAATGTTCAGCTTGTATTCCCTGACGTGTACACTTGCACTCCTCATTCCTCTTATATTTTGATGTCTAGATAACTTTTCCACTTGTCTCCCATCAAGATGAACTGTTGGGAAGTTCTCATCAGCCAGTGAAACTGAAGAAGCCTCATAGAAGAAATGGGAAACATCATCCAGACAATCCTGATAAACACTCAATAATTCTCATCATACGGCTTTTAGCAGAGCTCAGACAGACAATGTTTGATGGTAGTTACCGGGTTACAACAAGGACCCTACAGCGCCACCAGACACTCCTCCTCTCTCTCTTTGATTGGAAATAAACAAACGAGTTGGAAAATAAAAAGCCGACAGCTGTGCTAATCAACACTGCGTCATTGTTAATAAGAGCAGCTGTATGTTTATGTAGAATACATTTGAATGCAGCAATGTGTGACCACATCCTGCACTGAGGCGTGGACGGTACCACGGGAGGAACCAAAGCTAAAGTTAGATAAACTCAGCAATCCCATCTGATACTCTGTGTGTTTGCAACGTCAGCTGGATAGTGTAGTGGTAAGACTACTAAGTCACAAGTTCGATTCCCACCCGGTATCCAGTAAGGGTCCTGGCTAGACCCCCCCATGCTAAAACCAAGCCCTGGAATGGCGCGGCTATGTCTGCAGCTCGGACAAAATAATTTCACTACATGTTGTACTCTGTGTAATTGTGTATATGATAAATAAAGGTTTGCTAGTTTGTTCATACACAGCACAAAGTGATGTTTAAAATACGATTTGATAAGTGAAGAATGTGAGTAACAGCACAGGAAATACTTGCTTGGGCATTGTTTACCTGTGCTCAGTTTTCAGTGTTCTCCAATGAGTTTCTGTATTTTAGACTACTCAACTGGTCTTCTCTCTTGTTTAATCCACAATGTATGTATACATACATGTATAACAAACAAATGTATAACAAATGAGTCACCCTCGACATCCCTACTTACTATCAAGATATGCAGAAATGCATCTCTTGCCCCACTGCAGCTAATAAAGGGT
The DNA here is from genome assembly GCF_963576455.1 of Neolamprologus multifasciatus. Classification (NCBI taxonomy): domain Eukaryota; kingdom Metazoa; phylum Chordata; class Actinopteri; order Cichliformes; family Cichlidae; genus Neolamprologus; species Neolamprologus multifasciatus. The sequence continues at coordinate 7,075,187 of NC_140451.1, forward strand.
CCGGTGAGTTTATGTCAACCAAATATCACTAAAATAAACTGCAGGAACAAATCAGAGCGTTAAAAAGCCTTAATGCTGTAACATTCCTGGAGTGCAGGTTTCCATGCAAAACAAACCGATTCAATGTGCATCATCCCCCACAGGTGTATGCTGCCCTGAAGTGTGCAAAATGATTGAGAATACATTTCTTTATTGGATCATGCATTTCCTGTCTGCACACCCTTTGACAGCCCTGTGGGCTCATAGATTGTTCCTACTTTAGAATAATATCCACACACTTGTTGTTCTCTTTAAGTGAGCAGTCTTGCACCGAGCTGTAACCCTGGCAGATTCACCTGGCAAGATGGGCTCAGCTCCATCTTCCTCCTGATGAAGAGCTCCACGTGTCGAACGGTGGCCTCACCTGACACGCGGACGTACCGCCTCTCCAACGGCTAAACGGAAAAAACAGAAACTGTTTAAGACACATTTATAAAACCAAGACAACATTTTCACCCTCTCTAACTGACACCGATTTCTTGTTGTTAAACGTTACACTGAAACTGTAAGTGAGGTACTTTTTGCTCACTGTTTCTTGTAGCCTAGCCATGTCATTGCCCCCTCCCACCCACATAAAACCCCAAACTAATGTTACAGTAAGCAGGCTTGACGTTAGTGAGGAATGCGCTGCAGCTGCCAGCATTGAGTCCTAAAACACGGGAAAAGACTGAACCATTTAAACTTTGTAGCCTACAGATATATGAGAACCACAAAGGAAAACATGAGACACAACTAGGGATGGGTACCGGTATCTGGTGCCATGATGGCACCGGTTCTGACATAAACGGTAGTAACCAGACCGAAAAGCAGCGCACATTTCTGTGCTTTATTTCGGTGCTTTTTTTTCCTGAGCTGTGGTACACTTTCTTCTTCCTTACATTTATATTGGCGGTTGGCAAACAACTGAAAGGTGCATTACCGCCACCAACTGGTATGGAATGATACACTTTAGATTCTAGCCAATCATTTTACGTTTCCGGATAGTAGGCGGGTCCATGTACGTACATTCTTTTAGAGCAGAGCTACAGATTAAAAATGCCCAAGGCGAAGCGGTCAAAAGTCTGGCTGTACTTCACAGCAAAATATGCAAACTCAGCAGCCTGCAACAAGTGCTTTAAGCTGATACTGTCAAAGAAGGTAACTCCTCAAATCCGATGAAACACCTGGCGACGGATAGCGGTTTTTTTAAAAGCCGAAAAATGCGCCGTATTTGATAGCTTGCTGCAAGACCTCACACCAGCGCATCGACTGCGGGTGGGTTGCCTGTTATCGGACCCGGAGTTAGCAACATCCCCCAAAAACCCGAAGAGGAGAGTCCTGGCCCCTAGCCCTGCCAGTGTAGCAGAAATGATGACGGATGATGATGCAGCAGCAGCCGTTCTTCTCTGCGTGAGTAGCTTAGTAGGCTAACCACGTTATTAAATTAATGCATGTAAGGTGAACTAGCAAACACCATCATAGTTACATGCAGCTGTCTTCTTGTTTGATGGCAGATACTCCCTTCACCCTGGCCAAAAAGGCTAAAATGACCAAAGAAAAAGTGGAAAACAGCTAAACATGAGAGGTTTTTGGACAAAGTTTGTGTTTTTTCCATTGATTAAGCACTGCTTCCAGCCAAGAGTGATACCATAAATCCCCTATAGCTGCAGAAAAGGCTAACATTGTTATCTTTTTACAAAAAAACAGCTGAACATAAGATGTTTTTGGACCAATTTTGTGTTCTCCATTCTTTAAGCACCGGTTTGAGCACCGTTTAAGCACCGGCACCGTTTCAAAAGTACCGGTTTGGCACCGGTATCGGATAAAACCTAAACGATACCCATCCCTAGACACAACTAGCCTTTAACAGGTCCTGAAATCAACGGCACATAAGTGTTATAATCATCTAAAAGCCTTCATATTAAAGACTTTACCTTGTAGTTGCAGATGCCCTCTTCAGCCCTGAAAACAAAGAAGAGATTCAAGAGATGTTCAAGTTTTTGGCTGTAAAGAAGCTGTCAGTTTGAGACAGTGGAACCACCTGCTGGTATTTCTATGTAACTGCACAATAAACCTGAAAAACCCATGTTTAACTTCCTTCATCTCAATCGTTTTTCAAATCAGATCTTTAATGTAGGTCATATTTGAGTATCTGGATGTCAACTTATCTATAAAACAAAAACATTAAAATCGCGTTCTGCTTAACCTGGCTGCAACTGACGCCGACACCAGGTTTAAGCAGCAGGGCTGAAGCACTGTCCAAATATGACTGAAGCAGAAGAGTGTCTAAACAAAGCCTTGAGATGTGGAGCCAAAAACTAAAGGCACCCATCCTTTTACGAGTCTCTCATAAAAGCATAAAACGATTGTCCACCATCCTGCTGACAGCAGTGACTGAACTCTCAAAACAAGAGCTAGAAAGACTGACCACAAGTAAATTGATTGGGAACAGTGTTATTCTCACTAATGATTAACAAATAATAAAATAAAAACAAACAACCATACAGTACAAATGTTTACCCAACAAATTCCAGGAGCAGAGACACATCCAGCTCTGGAGGAACGGTGAACACAGACTGAGGAATGTTGTCCTTCTTCTGCCTCTTTATAACAGCAGGACATGGAGGGGAGACGATCACTGCAAGAGAGGAAGGAGAACCTTCAGCACTGCTGTGCTCCATCTTTACACTTCCAGTTCTTGATCTGTAAATCTAAAAAGCATTTTTACTCGTTTCTAGTCTGACATTACTGCGCTTAAGGAGTAACACAGGCTGCACAATTATAGCACAGCTCTAAAAATGTCAACTCTAGCACTCCGTCTATCTTAAAGTAGCCCTTTAATGAATTCTAATCAGGATATGAGAGCTGACAGAGCAAATATCCACAGCAACAGAAATTACAGCGATACATCAAATTTGGATTTTGCATTTCAATCATAAGGCATCATCAGGAGAAGAGAAAAATGTTTGAAAATGAGCGAGAGGGGGGAGCCCTGAGGCTTCGGGCTTCTCTTGGAACTGCGTCTGTGTTTAACCCTTTAAAGCCGGTCGGAGCGGGCACGCTCCGTTTTGCGTAACTATTTTTAAATCCCGGTAGAACTGCAACCACGTAAGCTAGCGCAATAATTTTTTTTGCATATGAAACCGGAGGAGTTGCATCTTATGCCATCAGCTTGTCCTAGGTCACGGTTTCCTTCCACATAAAGCTTTGAAAAAAATGCATAAAAAGCACTTGCAGCAACAAAAACATAGTATTCCAGAAACACGCTTTGCCGATCCGATCAGCTGTTTGTAACACTTCCTACGTCCATCAGCGCGAACTATCGCATGTCCACCATGACCTGCCCGGAACCGGAAGTGACGTCATTTTGCGGAAATGTAGTTTTTTACCATCAGGGCCTCATGAGCCTATACTGGTGTTTTTAAAAGTTATGTTTGACTTTATGACTTTCTGTGTCGTTTCTGGGATGCTTAGGACTCATATTGCACTGCTGGAAATAGTTTATTTTGATGCACATGCTGGTTTTTTTTTGCAAATTTGCAGTATAATATTTATTTTCATTTTTCCTGCAGTATATAAAAATTGGTGTATTTCAAAAATAAAACTATGAAGACACTTAAAATAAATTTCCTGTGATGGGAAACTATTTTGTGCAACTTTTTGTATTTACAGTTTTGAAGGATAAGCCTCTTAAATTTCTCTAACTAGAAATATATGTTAAAAAAACAAAAACGATTTTATATTTTTTTGTAGTTTATTGCACTTTTTTGCAATTTATGTAATTACTATGCACTTCAACAGTTGAAACATGTTACCTGGTTTTGGTACATCCAGTCCTCTCTCTTTGTAAAAGCTGCACATTTGTTCTCTTTCAACTGCATTTTTGGGGGGAGAAAGAGAGAGATCACATTAAAATGTGGACTGGAAAATGCAGCACATCAAATATGCTTCATATGCCTACATACTTACGCTCTTCCAAGAAGGGAACCATTTTATAAACAATATCCTGAAGTTGTCTGTCAGGCCTGCAGGGAAACGAGACAAACCTGTGAATCTCATGTCTCAATGCATATTCGTATTAAACATGGCTAAAATTTCCATTGGGGAGGTCAATGCGTGTTCAAGTAGTCCCTGGAAAAAGGTAAGCATCCCTTACAGCATTTTTTCACTAGTACATACTCAGCTTGAATCGACTCAGGTTTTAGGGTTTTTCATTAGGTGGTAGCACCTGGTATCAGGTAGATCACAATATACATTTGAAAATTTGCGAGAACGATATAACTGACGATATAATTGACACTAGACAAAATACTTTACGACTCCACAACTTTATTAGTGCAAAAAAACAAAACAAAAAACAAAAACGAAAAATGCATCAATGTATTTTCACTTAAACAAGCAGCTGTTTTTTTATGTGCATTAAAGTTATATAAAAGTTTTACAGTGCAAATGCAAATTCCTCGCTGACAGTTTAGCCAAAAGTCATTTCCAGTGGAAACTGGCCGACATATCCTCAGCATAACCATGTATAATATCCACAAAACTTAGAAAGAGGTTATACACACACAATACGGTAATATTATGTTGAAGCACAGTACGTATCACTCCGCGAGGCTCCTGCCTACGATAGCCGTAATGCTCCGACAATCCATCAAGCGGTGCAGCTTTGTAGCTTAGCAAAGTCGTACTAAAACATTTGACAGATTTTCGAGCGCCGTGTACATAAAATCGTTTCGAGGTCAGTAAACACAACCAGAACTCATACATAAGGCACACGGGATTATAAGGGGCACTGTCGACTTTCAGAAAAATCAACGGATTGATTTTAAGTGTGCTGTATTTTCCAAACAACACGGTAATAATGACGGCCCGCTAGCATGCTCTACCAAAAATAGTGCTTTGTTGTGTATCTGACGGACGAAAGCTGAACCAGTTCCACACTGAAGTTGCAGCATTTTTACAAACCACTTCTGCTTCATCCGTTTCATTCAACGATCCACTTTCGCTCTTCTCATTCTGCGTCGCCGCCATGCTTTTTCCGCCATGTGCGTATGAAAACAAAGGCACTGCACATGCGCATTTTACCCAAATTCTATCGCGATATTTCATTTTTTTTTAGCGTATACCGGTATTACCTTCAACGGTATGATATGGCCCAGCCCTATTATCAGGTACCTTTTTAGTGCCTACTCAGCCAGGGTGCCACGTGATTTGAATGTTCTGAAATGTGACATCAAAAGACTGACTGGGTAGCCAGTGGCATCATTCGAGTCATGAGAGCGACTCCATTTTTGGAGACATTTTTGAAACCCGGCTACACAAAAGCCAACACTGTGCTCCCAGAATCTGACAAAAGTCATAGACAGAGCAGCAGGTATTCATCATCTCGATGTCCTCCATTGTTGTGTTTGTGTTATGTACAAATTACGTAATGGGACTTTTAGCCGCGTTGCTATAACAACCCCATGCACATTTAGGAGGTACTCAATTTTAATGGAAAACAACCAAAACTGAGTCAAGTTGACACTAATGGATGGTAAATGGTAAAAGGACTGGTTCTTATATAGCGCTTTTCTACTCTTCTGAGCACTCAAAGCGCTTTACACAACTTGTGAATTCACCCATTCACACCCATTCACACAAGCACATTTTTCCTAGGTGCTTTCTAACTGACATTCACACACATTCATACTCCGATGGATGCATCGGAGAGCAATTTGGGGTTAGTATCTTGCCCAAGGATATTTGGCATGCAGATTAAGGGAAGCCAGGAATCGAACCACCAACCTTCCGATCAGTAGATGACCTGCTCTACCATCTGAGCTACAGCCACCCTACAGCTGCTAATGGAAAAGAGACATTAGTTACACGTCTCTAGGCTCAGGCTGCTGGGGTCACTGTGATAGACTCTAAAGCACTCATTTCTTCTCCACTCCACATATAAAGCACTTTACAGATAGAACTGCGTGGCAGATCAGCCTCATACGATACAAGACAAATCAACATGATTGGCTGAAACGCAGCACCAAACCATGACAGGCTGTAAGAACTCACTGCTGTACCTCTCTCCTTTTTTGACCCCTTTTGAAAAAAGCACCTGAAAGTTGCTTAGATGATTCCTATATGACCAAAATAGTCAGACTCACCTGATGTTGTAAAGAGGTTGTGTCTGATGGACAACAATGCTGCACGTGGGACACTTGTTGCTGTAGAAGAAGTGCTTCACAATGCAGCTTTTGCAAACTTGGGGAGGAAAGAAAAAGCACAAAAAATACTTTTCAGACATCAAATACTCATTTCTCACATGCCCACAAACATTTTTAAGTATCATTTAAATAAATCATTTACAATGCAAACTATGCAAACAGACACTGCTCCATATACATATTTCATGTATTTGTGGCAGTTACAAGAGTTTTGCACAGCACTGCATAAATGCTGATACAACCATTATTCCCACCACATTAAATCATTAAACGCAGCAGATAAAGATGTAACTCACATGTGTGCAGACACTCTGTGATGGTGGTGGCATCTATGAGGAACCCACAGCAAAGGGCACAGCGGATGTATGGATAGAACTGATTAAGGGGGAGCGTGGGCTGTGGAAATGTAAACAAACCAAAGTAAATGATTAAATGATTTTAAAAAAAAATCACTATAACCTTATAATTACTATGCGTCAGCTACTATTTATATTAACGTGTACATTCCGTGTAGTGCATTGTTCTGCTAAGTTCAGTGGGCAGGACAGCTCTTGAACAGTAGATATAACTGTCAGAACAGCAAGAAAAGCCGCCTCCATTATGAATAAACAGCAGGAAAAAAAACACACAGGTGAGGGAAAACACCTGTAAACGCACCTCGTCCTCGGAGTCGCTGTCTGATGCGTTCGCTGACCCTTCATGACTCCTGCGACCTAACGGAGGCGATGACATTCCCGCTTCAAAACCCTTCACTCGTCTCTTTTAGTTACGGCCAAAATGGAAACTTAAACAGCTTCCTCTGACTAAATTTCAGCTTTGCACTAACGAGCGACGTTTTCTTTAAGTCTGGCTAAACTTGTTTTTAAGTTAGCCACGCTTGGCTAGGCGGCTAACGTTAGCTGGCTTATTACATGCAACACCAGAAAAAAAAACGCACGTGAAAGCGGCAACCGTCTAGCAGCTAACGTTACTGAAAATGACTAAGTAAAAAACATCCTTCAGACGTACTAGTGCCTAAAAGTTACATTAAACATAAAACTATATCACGTCCTAACTTAATGCACTTTGTTGCTTTCTTCATGCTCATATAAACAACTCAATTTCCCTCGCTCGTGTTCGGCGAATGGCGACTATATTACAACTTCCGGTCTGGGTACTTCAAAATAAATGTCATCTGACCCTAGACTTGAGCATAAATTATACATAAAACCTACTCTTTTCTTTATCACGAATATATAATTAATATACTGTATTGAATATATAGTGGCTCCCAAGTGTTCTTTAAAGAAACCTTCAACAAACAATTGTATGCCTGTCTTTATGTGTTTAAGTAGCTGCTGTTGTTAAGAAAGCAACTGAACCTTCACAGACTCTGACTCAGCAGGCAGGTTGACATGTGCCCATGAATGACTTTGAAAGTGTTGTAGCGAAGGGTTGACTGCGCTGTATGAGATACTTATGGCTCATGGAAATAGACACTTTGTAATGAATCAGTGAAATTCCTGTTAATCCTCCTGCACAGAAATTGGCTGTAATTCAATAGGCGAACAGCAGAGGGTGCTTCTGAGACAGTCTTCAATGAATTAGCTAGTAAAGGAGCTGAACGGCTAATTACTAGAACTCCATCCACACGAAATAAAGTCCAGGCAATGTAGTGACCAGAGATCATAGATAGAAAGTTAACTATAGGCTGTTGCTTGACTGAAACGTGGCAATAGCCTAATGATTTTGTTTCACTTAATGGCTCTACTCCATCTGAGTTTGTTTACATCTGTCAACCTTGCAACTCCGGGCGGCCTCACAATAATTCACCGCAAGCACTGGAAAGTTCTCCCTGTCTCTGCACCACCCTTCAACTCATTTGATAATGTCGCTACTTGGATCTACTCCCACTATTATATGTACTGTGTACCGGCCACCTAAGCCAAATACAGATTTTTTAAATTACTTTGCTGCTCTTCTCACTCATTTCTTGGTACTTTCCCCAAATTTGATAATTGTTGGTGACTTCAATATCCATATGGACAATGATAAAATCCCTCTTTCCAGAGATTTTACTTCTTGTCTGGAAAGGTATGGGCTTCTACAATACATGAAATTTTCTACTAATTCTAAAGGTCATATCTTGGATTTGGTCTGCTACTCTGGCGTTACCTCCACTCGCTGTAAAGCCCATTTGTTTCCAATCTGATCATACGTTTATTTCTTTTACTGTAAATACAACAGCCTCAAAAACCTGTACTCCCCGTGACATCACATTTAGGAAAATTAATAATATTAACCCTGCTGATCTTTCATCTGCCATTTATGATTTTCCATTTGTTCACAGCACCTCATCCCCAGATGAACTTGTTTCTCACTATAATGTCAACCTCCACAACCTTCTTAACATATTTGCTCCACTTAAACACCAAACTGTCGTCTCATTTTCCCGTTCAGCACCATGGTTTACTCTTAACCTGCGCCATCGCAAAGCTAAAGGACGCCAAATGGAACATCTGTTCAAGAAAACTGGACTCACCATACACAAAGAAATGTATAACGATCATATCTGCATTGCTTCAGCCAAATCTGCATACTACTCTGGTTTAATCAGCTCTAGTAAAGGTAACTCCAGGTCTCCCTTTTCATTGTTTAGTAAAATTACAAAACCTCCGGACTCATTCCCCTCTCATAGGACTCTGCTGACTTTTGCAACTCTCTTATATAGTTTTTCACTCATAAACTGTGAAGTAGACTTTCTGTTTTCCTCACTGTCTTCCTCCCAGTTATTTTCATTTTTACTCTTCCCTCCATAGCTGATGTATCAAATCTTATTCAAAAATCAAAATCCTCCACTTGTCAGCTTGACCCTCTTTCCACTGTGTTAGTTAAAGCTTGTCTTCCCTCACTGGCTCCTCTCATAACTAGTATTATCCACTCTTCCTTTAACACTGGAATTATTCCTCCATCCCTGAAAACTGCTCCTGTCACTCCAATTCTCAAAAAGCCGGGTGCAGATCCCAATAATTCTGATAACCTCCACCCTATATCAAACCTCCCCTTTATTTTGAAAATCCTTGAGAAAGTTGTTGCCTCCCAGCTTCACTCATACCTCAATGACCATAATCTCTACAAACAATTTCAGTCTGGTTTCCACCCCATTCATAGTACAAAAACTGCTTTGTTAAAGATTACAAATGACCTTCTGATGGCAGCTGATTCTGGTCTTTTAACCATTCTCATCCTTCTTGATCTTAGTGCCGCATTTGACACAGTTTCTAATAATATCCTCCTGAACAGATTAGCATCCATTGGCATTAGTCACACCCCCCTTGCCTGGTTCACCTCATATCTCTCAGACCACACTCAGTTTATCCAATTTAATTAAGTATCTATCCTGTTTCTGCTGGTGTGCCCCAGGGTTCAGTATTAGGGCCTCTTTTATTCATTATCTACATGCTCCCAGCTCTATATTTCCTCCAAACTTAATTTATCCCTTCCACCTACCTCCCTCTTGAACTGTCTTATGGAGATCAGATCTTGGTTCTCCTCCAATTTTCTCAAACTTAACAGTTGGCGTGTGTCGTTGGCACACCCTCTACCTTAACCAAATCTCACAGTTTCCCCATTAATATTGAAAATTTCCCCATCCTTCCATCCCCGCAGGTAAAGAGTTTGGGTGTCATACTTGACAATACTCTCTCATTTCAGCCTCACATTAATTACATAACCCGGTCTGCATACTTTCACTTACGTAACATTAACCGACTTTGTCCCTTCCTTACTCCCCGTGCTGTTGCCATCCTTGTCCATAGTCTTATTACTTCCCGAATCGATTATTGCAACTCCCTCCTATTTGGTCTCCCCAGTAAGTCCCTCCATAAACTTCAACTTCTTCAGAATTCTGCAGCTCTGGTCATAACTCGTACTCCCTTTAGAGCACAGGTGTCAAACTCCAGGCCTCAAGGGCCGGTGTCCTGGAGGTTTTAGATGTGTCCTTGATCCAACGCCGCTGATTTAAATGGCTAAATTACCTCCTCAACATGTCTTGATGTTCTCCAGAGGCCTGGTAATGAACTAATCATGTGATTCAGGTGTGTTGACCCATTGTGAGATCTAAAACCTGCAGGGCACCGGCCCTCGAGTTCGACACCCCTGCTTTAGAGACTATATCACCCCACTTCTTCAACAGCTTCACTGGTTGCCCAGGATAAACTTTAAAATATTAGTTCTCACGTTTAAGTGTATTCATAACCTTGCCCCTCATCTCTGTGATCTGTTTCATATCACCACAGTTTTCCGCTCTCTCATCTGCTACACTTAGCCTCCTGCGTCAAGTCACCTTTGTTTCCATGGTAACATAGAGATAAGCAGTCCTAATGGAGTTACATGTTGCACTGATATGACCATCACAGTTAAGACATGCTGTTATAGATAAACCAAAGCAGCATTTAGAACAGACATTCAGTGTTAGGGGGCCTTGTGTTAATGTAGCACCTCTCTGAGGAACATGAACCGGAAGGAACCACTGAACAGGAAAGTAAACATCACACGATCAGAAATAAATCTGTAGACTTACAGAAAGTACTCTCAGCTTACTTGGACTTTATCCTGTAATTTTTTTAAAAACAAAACAACAAACAGAGCTCGTCAGCTAATTCACAAGAAAGGTTTTTTCTGTCATTTTGTGAAATACCAACAGTAAAAACATATTTTTCTATTTTTTAACGGCTGAGCTCAATGATCTCTCAAAACAGGAATTGTTTTCAGTTATGTCATTGTTTACCTATAGGAAATGTATTTCAGCAGAGATGGGAACTGATAAGAATTCAGCCGTCCTGATTCCTTATCAGTTCACCGGGTTCTCATTGGCTCCACTCTCAGAGTCACCGTCGTCACTGAGCAGTATATCAGGCATTCATGCAAATTAATTGCTTGCTGTGGATGTTGTCTGTGCACATTGGAGCTGTTTCTGCTCTTATCAGTGTTGTTGTTGTTACTAAAAAGTATGTTAAGTACCTATGTTAAGTACCTACTCCAAGGAGAAAGTAATTCATTACAGTACTCATGACATTACTTTCACATTTCTCCATAAGAGAAGTGAAACACACTGTGTCATAACTAGCATTTAACAAAGTAAACTTATAGGCCATTGGCTAAACCTACACAAATCCCAATCCTAATGAGAACACAGATATGATCTTTCTCCTGGTGTTTAGATATGAAAACAACAATAAAAACCAGCAAAAAGAGAATTTAAAGTGACAGCAGCCTCGGTGCGTAGCTGCAAATTAAAACGTTGGAAAAAGAAGATTTCCAAGGACACAAATCATACTGTTCTGACAGCCACCTTTCTGCAAACAACAACAACAACAAACAAAAGGCATTCATTCCCGGCTGTACTTTGTATGTCTACAGTCAAATATGTGAAAACCACTTTTCTTTTCATGTCATGACTTTAAGTAACAGTAAGGCATTTTTACATTCACGAGTCACTTGAGTCCAGAATTGCTGTTAAATAGTTAAACAAAACTCATCACTCGCCCTGGACGTGTGAGTCCATGTTTTCTATTTCACAACATGAAATATTATTTAAAATATGAATGGGGTCTGAATGCCAAAATTAAGTTAGTTCTGCTGTATAGTGCAGATTTGCATCATGTTGCTAGGAAACAAACTGGTTTGAATCAAACTGAATTTATTTTCAAAGCTGTAACGGTGTCTTACTTTTAGGATTTCTGTCACAGGCCTACACTTGGTTACAACTCAGCTTATTTTACAAATTTGTTTTTGTTTTTCTTCAGTTGACATGTGACCAAATCTGCACTTAAAAGCTGTATTCTGAAATTACAGTTAAGTTTTTGATGCATAATTGCAATGGACGCCATCAGATATGAAAACTGCTATACACCCAGTGAGGTTTCCAAACAGACGGTTCCTTCAGACTGGAGAAATGTTGAGTGGACCAATGTACGTTTCCCTTCTGCTTTCTGAGGATCACAACAGGTCAACAGCTCTGTGCTTTGCTGTCTGACTCTGTGCTTTACTCTGACAGAAAATGAAAGTCTATCTGAATTCTGACCAAGCTGTTACTGCCAAGGATCTGCTCAGCATGTTCTCACCTTTTGGATGTGTCATCTGTGTTCAGGTAACTGTCTTACAAACGTGCTTTAGAAATGCAAAATTCACTTTAATTTGCTTCACGATTTTCCTCTCGTACTTCAGACGATTGTGAAAAACAATCACAGATACGGGATGGTGCATTACCGCAGTGCCGATGAAGCTGCCGTGGCTTTGAGGGAAATGAAGAGCAGCACCAAAGTCTTCTTTGTAGCTCAAGTAGGCATCAGGGAGGTCAGAGAGGGCCCCAAGGATAAAAGATCCAAACGTCCCCATCGAGCACCACCAGGCAGCTGTAGTTACCGCCCACTGCACAGACGTCCCACTCTGTGGGAACCACTGTTTCCAGCTTACAGACAGGTAATGAAACATTTGGACTCCCACAAAAAAGAAAAAAAATCTTAAGGTTTGTTTTTTTATGGGTGATGATGGATGTTTTGATAATTTTATGAAATCTTTTGTTTTTCTCTTGTCAGACTGTGTCTATTGAAATTGATAACCTCCCACGATCTTGGTATGAAACAGACCTGCTGCTCAGCCTCCTCCCTCCGACCACCATTAATGTAAAGGTGCTTACTCTCCAGCATTTAAAAGCACTGATTCAGAGAAATGCATATGTACAGAGCACTGAAAGTTTTAAATACTGTTTCTATTGTTTTAACATCTATGCTCTGTATTATGACCGTGCAGATATTTAAGAGAAAAGCCTGTGTGGTCTTGCCGGACTTCTCCAGTGCCTTGAGCCTCAGGGATTTGTTAAACAGTGCCCTTCACCACCTCCGCTTTATCTTTTCACCTCGTGGAAGACGGAGGTGCCCCACAGTGAAGATACCAGCAGCCGGCACCGTGCTCTGCTCTCGGTGACCTGTGACCTCTGCATGCTGTTACACATACAGATCAACACAAAAGCAGCAAGAACCCAACTTCAGTATAATAATAAACGTAAATGCTGCTGTAGAGCTGGACCCATTATTTCTGCATTACATGTGTTACTCGATTAAAACCAGAGAAAACAGGAGCTTAAAAGATGGGAAACAATAACAAAACCAACATGCACAGTGATCATGGAACCTGAGTGGGATATATTAGAGAGCAAGTGGCCATTTCTTCCTCAAAGATGCTGTGCTAGAGTCAGTAAAAAGCACAAGGTCCAAAATGTGATGGCTGGGTCAGCTTTGGGTATCTCCAGATCTCCAGTTCTTGTGGGGTGTTCCTGGTCTGCAGTTGTCAGTATGGTGAACTTAGAACAGGGCCATAGGCGGCTAGTGCTCACTGATGCATGTGGGGAGTGAAGGCTTGGCTGTGAGGTCCAATCCAACAGATGAACTAGTGTAGCTCAAATTACAGAAAACATTAATGCTGGTTCTGGTAGAAAGGTTTCAGAATACACAGAACATCACAGTTTGCTGTGTACTGGGCTGCATAGCTGCAGACCAGTCAGGCTGCCCATGCTGACCCCTATCCACCACTATGAGCACCAACAATGGGCACTTGACCATCAGAACTGGACCACAGAGCAATCCGGTCGTTAAGTGATGACGTGACGAATCCTACTTAAAGTAAAGTAAAGACTACTTAAAGTAGTCTGCGTTTAATATGGCTTTTGTGTTGTTAACATGTTTAATGTTTTGTATTTTCTTCTATTTAATCTCAAAAAGCTCCTAAAACAGTCAGTGATCACTGTTGACCTCCCTCGGCTTTTATTACTGCTAATCATTTATTTAAGCTCAGTTTTTAAAACCTTAGGATGTAACTACAGCCCAGCCCATGCAGCAGTATATGAATGACTAACCTCGTATTGTGGATGGCTTATCTCAGTTGTTCTCCTGGCTGAAGTTTGGTCCTTTTACAGCATCCTGCCATGTGATTACATTTGTTCCTGACCACCGAGAACACTCACGTTAACTTTTATCGAGTGGAAAAAAGTTAGCTTGTTTATATTATGCTAACATAGCTGTGTCGCTAGCGGTCACGTAGCACATCATTATATACCACCTAGCCCAACTTCAGTAACCCTACAAACGTCACTGCTGTTTAGTTTTCTGTCTTCATTTATGTTGGAAGTGATAACAGAGCTGTACGTTTTAATTTGTTTCCAAAACCACAGTCAGGACATGCTATATTGTATTTAGATAGATGCTAGCGAGCTAACTTCCTGCTAACTTCTAACTCCGTTAAATGTCATAAATTCCGTTTTCATGGATGCCTGGATGTTAAACTTGAGTTTCAGCGTTCTGCTCTACCAGGTGTAACAATTGATTGTTACACCTGGTAGAGCAGAACGCTGATCATTTTATTAAAGATGAAAGACTTTAGACAGTTTTTCAACTTGCAGTAATGCCATAGTGATAGTTTGATATATGGACCTGCAGCGGAGTTTAGGCCCAGACACGGCTAGTGACGTCAGACTGAACGACCGGATAGAAGAAGGTGTCCTGGTCGGATGAATCACGTCCTCTTTTACATGACATACATGCCTCGGTGCATGAGCCTGTGTGTAGGTGGCGACTGCCTGGTACCAGGATGCACCGCGGGAACAACACAAACCAGCGGAGTCAGTGCTGTGCTGGGAAAACTTGGGTCCTGCTGTAAAACTGGGGTTAATGATTGATGTGGCGTGAGGGGGAAGTTGGCAGTCACTGATCTGAGTAAACAGAAAGCTTACAAAACAATGGCCCACTAGTGACAGAATTCTGGCTACCTTGCAACAATGCCACCTAGGTTTAAATGAGCCTAGGAACTCTAATTTAGTTTCTGTTCCACAGGGGAGAGAATCTGAATCTTTATAATCCAAGACAATTAGAATAGTAACAGACTGAACTAAATTAAATAATACAATATATTACAAAGTTTACAATATATAAGAAATAGCTGTGATATATATAAATAGCTCAATTATAAATATCCAGAATATTACAGAGATGAGATATATATGACTGACATTTTACTCTAACCTGTCAAACTTTATTATTTCTTAATTTCACTGTAGAGCATGTGCAAAAGTAACTATTGCTCTGTGTACTGTGCATTAGATGGAGGAGTTGTACAGGCATGGATGACTTCCTGTGTCGTTCTGTGGTGCATTTGTGTAATCTCAGTCTCTCACTGAGCGTGCTCCTGTGACCGTTGGCATCTGCAACACCCAACCTGCCGCCCCAGCATGCAACAGCATAGAGGAAGAGTTATCATTGGCTCCGATTTGAGAGTCACGACCATCTCTGAGCAGCATATCAAAGACATTACATTTGTGCAAATGAATTGCATGCTGGGTTGTCAAATGTTTGTGTTGGAGGTATTTCCACTCTTTGTTTTATTAAAAATGGAAAAAAACCCACTTTTATACTTTTCAGTCAACGAAAAGACTCACAAACAAGCTGCAGCTTAAGGTATTGCAATCTTCAGCTGCAAGGGATTTTCATCCAAGTAAAAAAAAGAATTTTGACATTTTATTTTTGTTAAAACCCATTAAACTAAAGCTGAACTTCAATCAGATCTTCTTTATAATCCACAAAGTCAAAATAGCAACAACAGTGAGTTGTTGTTGAGTTGTGTGACATCGGGTTGCCTCTGTGTTTTTTTGTTTAGGGAAGTGACTTCTGGTACATCCCTGTGCTGATGATGGAATACAACAGTCAGTTCCCGGGAATCAAGAGGCAGGAATAACAGTGACTAGCTTGTGTATTGTATATCAGAACAGATGGTTAATTTGTTGGTAAAGTATCAACTGTGACACATGTTCATTTTATGTGAACCATAAAGTACAATATGTATCATGAGTAGATGGATGTATTATCCTTTATTACACTCTCAAATACGATAAAGTTTTTCTTCATTCTCCTGGTTTTTTTGTTTTGTTTTGTTTTCTTCGAGTCAGGTTATGCCAGATGTGGCAGATCATCTTGCAGGAGGATAACAATCAGCCCATTTGCTGACTGAGAGACTACAGCCACTTAGAGTTGTGCACCCAGAAAGAGGAAAGAGACATTAGGTGAGTCACTAAGCCCAGAGATTTGATTGCTTATACACGCATGGATGCCAAGGAAACAAAAACAGCCATTCCAGACAAAGACGAAAACATAAATAGAACCATATGCTCTTTGATATCTATTTATAATTAAGGCAACAAGTCATGCACTGAGAGAACTTGTGAACCAGCTTATCCCCTCCCTTTGCGATTATCCTCTCTATCTTCCAATCATTCTCTCCACTTGCTGTAATGAGGTAATTTGTCTGCAGAACACTGAATGCACGCTGATATCTGAGACTTCTTGAAGTTAAATATTTACTTTATGAGGAACTGTGGACTACTTTCAGGGCATGTGGGAATATAGATGTTAGAACATTTGTAGTGTGGTGTTTTGGGGACTCAAATGAAATTTCTGCCTTTTCAAGTGTCTGCAGGTAATCTGGTTAATCAGTGTCAACAATCAATAATTAGCATCTTTGAAAACCTTTTCATGACACAGTTGAGGTGTTCTTGCACAAATACCCTGTCATACCTGAGCAGGGAATTTCCAGACATTTGCTGACTCTGTGCAACAGCTTTCTTTTGTCTCTGCTTTTGTGTTGTGCATATTTATGCAGTAAGACATGCATCTTTGTACCTGTACGGTCGCTTATTTGTCCCTGTAAAGACCCTGTAGTAGACCAGAAATTCTGTTTATGAGTTAAGAAGACTTAGATGTAGTTTGATGCAAATTTTCTGCAGCAAGGAATTATTTCTAGTGTTATTAATCCCCAGTAGACAGGCTTTCAAACCTCTAATTAAAACATTATAAACTGGTCCACCCCAAGGATCGATCCCCCGGCACAAGCAGATTATAATGCATGCGGTGAAGAGCCAGGAGGACCTGTGATTTCTAAATCCTGGAAACCAAACAACCTCCGGCTAAGTGGATGGCACAACACAGAACTGCCTCGTTGGGTCAGGACTCCACAGTCTGTTACACCTACAGGCCAGTGGGCACTTGTTCAGTGATGAGGATGTACACATCCTAGACAGGGAGGAACGCTGGTTTGAGCAGGACGTCAGTGAGACCATTTACATCACAGGTGTCGAACTCCAGGCCTCGAGGGCCAGTGTCCTGGGGGTTTTAGATGTGTCCTTGATCCAACACAGCTGATTCAAATGGCTAAATTACCTCCTCAACTTGTCTTGATGTTCTGGAGTTCGACACCCCTGATTTACATGAAAAAAGGAAACACACACTTCTGAACTGAGGAGGGCGCCCAAGTGTACATATGCAGCCATTTTCCAACTCTCTCTGTAAGGCACTCATGATGTTTGATCAATGGTCGTGACAGTTTTCATATTATTGATCATTAAACTGACCTCATGGCCCAATGCTAGTCAGTGGTGCTAGTTTCTGTTAGGTTGGGGTTGAGACAGGTTGATGAAGCTTGCAGTCAGAAGAAGTCACTTGGATGAGAGAGGAAATGTTTCTCCCTCTAAAAACATTACAGATGAACCGAATCGACTGTCTGAGAGTTCAGTATATCGTGACTTCCTGTAATAAATACATGTAGAAATGGTGATATGAAATAATCAGATTGTTATTACAGAGCGAGCGACTTGGTGTTCGCTCGCTCTGTGGTATAGTATCGCTTCCTGTTCCTGCTCAAACACAGTGGTGTTTCTGAGTAGCTTATTTGCTTAGCAGTTTAATTAACAACTTTTAAATACATTCTTTTTTTCACAGTATAATCTTCACGTGCTTCATCCGAAGCACACTTTCTGTATACTCACTACCTAATTTATAGCCAAAGTATTCACTCACTGTCTCTGTACTGTTTCGCTAACTTAGCTCGTAGCCGACCCGTTAGCACCATGGCTACTTCACCTGTCCCTTCTGCACTTTCTTGCTCATTGTGTCAGATGTTTAGTTACTCCTCGGCCTCCTTTAGCAGTAATGATATCTGTAACAAATGTAGCATATTTGCAGCTCTGGAGGCCAGGATTACTGATCTGGAGACTCGGCTTTGCACCCTGCTCTCACCCTTAGCTAGCCAGGCCCCTGTAGCTGGTGCAGCCGAAGATAGCGTAGGCCCCGCTAGCTGTTCCCCGGCAAATCCCAAGCAGCTGCGGAAAGAAGGCGGCTGGGTAACGGTGAGGAGGAAGCGTAGTCCTAAACAGAAGCCCCAGGTACACCACCAACCCGTTCATGTGTCTAACCGTTTTTCCCCACTCGGTGACACACCCGCTGGGGGTCAAACTCTGGTAATTGGTGATTCTGTTCTCAGACATGTGAAGCTAGAGACACCGGCAACCATAGTCAATTGTCTTCCAGGGGCCAGAGCAGGCGACATTGAAGGAAATTTAAAACTGCTGGCTAAGAGTAAACGTAAATTCAGTAAAATCATAATTCACGTCGGCAGTAATGACACCCGGTTACGCCAATCGGAGGTCACTAAAATCAATATTGAATCGTGTGTAACTTTGCCAAAACAATGTCGGACTCTGTAGTTTTCTCTGGTCCCCTCCCCAATCAGACCAGGAGTGACATGTTTAGCCGCATGTTCTCCTTAAATTGCTGGCTGTCTGAGTGGTGTCCCAGAAATGATGTGGGCTTCATAGATAATTGGCAAACCTTCTGGAGGAAACCTGGTCTTGTTAGGAGAGATGGCATCCATCCCACTTTGGATGGAGCAGCTCTCATTTCTAGAAATATCGACAAATTTATTAAACCCCTCAAAACATGACTATCCAGAGTTGGGACCAGGAAGCAGAGTTGCAGTCTTACACGCCTCTCTGCAGCTTCTCTCCTCCTGCTACCCCCCCCAAAAACCCATCTCCATAGAGACTGTGTCTGCTTCCAAAAAGACAAAAAACAAACTAAAAACCAGCAACAAACAACTTAAACATTTACAAAGAAAGAACAATACAGTATCCACATCTGAACCAAAGAGTAAAACAGTGAAATGTGGATTATTAAATATTAGGTCTCTCTCCTCCAAGTCTCTGTTAGTACATGACTTAATAATTGATCAACAAATTGATTTACTCTGCCTTACAGAAACCTGGTTGCAGCAGGATGATTATGTTAGTTTAAATGAATCAACACCCCCGAGTCATTCTAACTACCAGAAATCTCGAAGCACAGGTCGAGGGGGCGGTGTGGCAGCAATTTTTCACACCAGTCTATTAATTAATGAAAGACCAAGACAGACTTTTGATTCATTTGAAAGCCTGATGCTTAACATTGTCCACCCCAGCTGTGAAACTCAGAAACCAGTCTTACTTGTTATCATCTATTGTCCACCTGGGCCTTACACAGAGTTTCTGTCTGATTTCTCAGACTTTATATCTAATTTAGTTCTGAGCTCAGATAAAATAATTATTGTGGGTGATTTTAACATCCATGTTGATGCTAAAAATGACAGCCTCAACATGGCATTTAATCTGTTGTTAGACTCAATTGGTTTCTCTCAAAATATAAAAGAACCCACCCACCACTTTAATCACACTCTAGATCTTGTTTTAACATATGGCATAGAAACTGAACATTTAACAGTGTTTCCTGAAAACCCTCTCCTGTCTGATCATTTCTTGATAACATTTACATTTACAATAATTGATTACGCAGCAGTGGAGAGTGGACTTTATCAAAGTAGATGTCTTTCTGAAAGCGCTGTAACTAAGTTTAAGAATATAATCCAGCCACTGTTATCATCGTCAATGCCCTGTACCAACACAGAGCAGAGCAGCTATCTGAACGCTACCCCAACAGAGGTCGATTATCTTGTTAATAATTTCACCTCCTCACTACGTACGACTCTGGATACTGTAGCTCCAGTGAAAACTAAGGTCTCTAATCAGAAGTACCTGACCCCGTGGTATAATTCTCAAACACGTACCCTAAAGCAGATGACTCGTAATCTGGAGAGGAAATGGCGTGTCACAAATTTAGAGGATCATCATTTAGCCTGGAGAAATAGTTTGTTGCTTTATAAGAAAGCCCTCCGCAAAGCCAGAACAGCTTACTACTCATCACTGATTGAAGAAAATAAGAACAACCCCAGGTTTCTCTTCAGCACTGTAGCCAGGCTGACAAAAAGTCAGAGCTCTTTTGAGCCAACCATCCCTTTAACGTTAACTAGTGATGACTTCATGAACTTCTTCACAAATAAAATTTTTATCATTAGAGAAAAAATTACCAATAATCATCCCACAGATGTAATATTATTTACAGCTACTCTTAGTTCCATTGATGTTAAGTTAGACTCTTTTTCTCCAATCGATCTTTCTGAGTTAACTTCAATAATTACTTCCTCCAAACCATCAACGTGTCTTTTAGACCCCATTCCTACAAAACTGCTCAAAGAAGTCCTGCCATTGATTAATTCTTCGATCTTATATATGATCAACCTATCTCTAATAATCGGCTATGTACCACAGGCCTTCAAGGTGGCTGCAGTTAAACCTTTACTCAAAAAGCCATCTCTAGACCCAGCAGTCTTAGCTAATTATAGGCCAATCTCCAACCTTCCTTTCATATCAAAAATCCTTGAAAGAGTAGTTGTCAAACAGCTAACAGATCATCTGCAGAGGAATGGTTTATTTGAAGAGTTTCAGTCAGGTTTCAGAGTTCATCACAGCACAGAAACAGCTTTAGTGAAGGTTACAAATGATCTTCTTATGGCCTCTGACAGTTGACTCATCTCTGTGCTTGTCCTTCTTGACCTTAGTGCAGCATTCGATACTGTTGACCATAATATCCTGTTAGAGCGATTAGAACATGCTGTAGGTATTACAGGTATTGCACTGCAGTGGTTTGTATCATATCTATCTAATAGACTCCAATTTGTGCATGTAAATGGAGACTCCTCTTCACACACTGAGGTTAATTATGGAGTTCCACAGGGTTCAGTGCTAGGACCAATTCTGTTTACATTATACATGCTTCCCCTAGGCAGCATCATTAGAAGACATAGCATACATTTTCACTGCTATGCAGATGACACCCAGCTCTATCTGTCCATAAAGCCAGATAACACACACCAACTAGTTAAACTGCAGGAATGTCTTAAAGACATAAAGACTTGGATGGCCGCTAACTTTCTGCTTCTTAACTCAGATAAAACTGAGGTCATTGTACTCAGCGCTGAAAAGCTTAGAAATATGGTATCTAACCAGATTCTTACTCTGGATGGCATTACCTTGGCCTCCAGTAACACTGTGAGGAACCTTGGAGTCATTTTTGACCAGGATATGTCCTTCAACGCACATATTAAACAAATATGTAAGACTGCGTTCTTCCATTTGCGCAACATCTCTAAAATTAGAAATATCCTGTCTCAGAGTGACGCTGAAAAACTAGTTCATGCATTTATTACTTCCAGGCTGGACTACTGCAATTCATTATTATCAGGATGTCCAAAAAACTCACTGAAAAGCCTTCAGTTAATCCAAAATGCTGCAGCAAGAGTACTGACAGGGACTAGAAAGAGAGAGCATATTTCTCCTGTTTTGGCTTCCCTTCATTGGCTTCCTGTTAAATCCAGAATTGAATTCAAAATCCTGCTCCTCACATACAAGGTCTTAAATAATCAGGCCCCATCTTATCTTAATGACCTTGTAGTACCATATTACCCTATTAGAGCACTTCGCTCTCGCTCTGCAGGCCTACTTGTTGTTCCTAGAGTATTTAAAAGTAGAATGGGAGGGAGAGCCTTCAGTTTTCAGGCCCCTCTTCTGTGGAACCAGCTTCCAGTTTGGATTCGGGAGACAGACACTATCTCTACTTTTAAGATTAGGCTTAAAACTTTCCTTTTTGCTAAAGCATATAGTTAGGGCTGGACCAGGTGACCCTGAATCTTCCCTTAGTTATGCTGCAATAGATGTAGGCTGCCGGGGGATTCCCATGATGCATTGAGTTTTTCCTTTCCAGTCACCTTTCTCACTCACTATGTATTAACAGACCTCTCTGTATTGAATCATATCTGTTATTAATCTCTGTCTCTCTTCCACAGCATGTCTTTATCCTGTCTTCCTTCTCTCACCCCAACCGGTCGCAGCAGATGGCCGCCCCTCCCTGAGCCTGGTTCTGCCGGAGGTTTCTTCCTGTTAAAAGGGAGTTTTTCCTTCCCACTGTCGCCAAAGTGCTTGCTCATAGGGGGTCATATGATTGTTGGGCTTTTCTCTGTATCTATGAAGCGCCTTGAGGCGACATTTGTTGTGATTTGGCGCTATATAAATAAAATTGAATTGAATTGAATTGAATAGGTACACCAGAACTTTGAAGCTGAATGCTGAGGTCAGTATGCTAGCAAACTAACAGTAATAATGCTAAAATTACTGATGTTTCAAAAGTAATGTTTGCTATTTTAGTTTAGCATGTCAGTGAATTAGCAGGTACGCTGATGAAAATAGCCTGTAATTCCTTTGATATGTGGCTGCAAACCATTAAGGCTTCTTCAGTTTGCTAGATTAAACCAAAGAAACCTCTTGGATGAAAGGTGAAACCAAAAGAGGTCCAGCTGCTTTCATTTCAAGCATTTAAGTCTACCATGAACTTTATGACTGAGAACCTACACAGACATTTAGGCACAAACCATAAAATGTAACACAGATTTAATTTTTGATTGAATGAAGATGCTGGATAAACGTCAACAGATATGTGAATACTTTAATTTTAAAGTAATCTGGATCCCCACTGGGGACCAGTTATGGTTTTTACAGCATCCCATAGCGGTACAATAATTGTCTGGTTTCTTCAAAGCTCAAAGTGTTTGATGGAGAGACGAACCAACAGGCTGAGGTTGTCAACACCAAAGACACTGCTAAAAAGATAACAACAAACTGTATTTAAACTTACACAGAATTATTGGTGGGTACATTTATATAGCACCGATAAGGTGGCACCTCATTGGTTATAACACTGTGATTATTCTGTATGAGGACACATTGTAAAAGATCAGAGTTGCTAAAATATAGCGAGAGTACCAACAGGCTTTTCTTTCATATATTAAAATGACAACATAGAAATAAACAGTTTTAATTGTGTACATGTAACAAATCTAGACAAAAAAAAAAAGACGTGGATCCAGACAACCTTATCAAAAAGCCGATTGTACTGAATATATTTTAGAAGTCAGAAACTGTTATAGTTACAGTTTACACAGTACTTAACCTGTATAACATGGTGAACACAGAGAATTATATTTATGATGCACCTCACTTGTTCTCGGACAGGCTCTTTCATGTCACTGCAGTCCCTTCTTACTTTAGCAAGTGTAGCTCTTCACACATGGGGAGCTAAGAGTGCCTTAAAGATGAATTAGTTCATGTTAGCACTCCTGCGAAAGTGCTGTGTCATCACTGACTCGCAGTATATTTTTACTGAAACCTTGTTATGATTTTTTTTTTAAAGAAGAAGAAGAAACAAATATCAAAATCAGGTATATTTTAGTGGGTGAGTCACTCGAGACCCTTAGCTGTAGATGAACAAGCAGCGCTTTTCTGTCAGAGCCTATATGAATCAAATGTCTTGTCATTTGGGACATGGCTACCTTCACTGAGCTTGGCAACCCAATATAGTACAGAGCTGACTGAGAAATAGTAGATACACCCGAATAAATACACCTCATCCTCTTGTTAGTTCAAAATAATCTCATTTCCTTAAGTTAAATCAGCCCCGTGGGTCATTTTGCACTTTCTTTACAGTCTCTGCATTCATCATCATCATCGTTGTCGTCTCATCACACAGAGACAAAGGAGGTTCAGATCTCTTCATAACATTGTCAAGACACTGTACTTTTTTTCTCAGGCTCTATGAAAATGTAGCAAATGATCAAAACAAATCATATTCACAAGGGGCTGCATGTCATTTTTGGGTAAAGTAAAAGAACAAAAAAAACAAGCAGACTGGAGTTTGTCATACAAACATTTCTCAGAGGCAGAGCTGCTCTGAAGGCAGAAATAATCTCATTAGTTCAGTTATAGTAAAGCTATATTATCTGACCCCACTTGATCAGCACGTTTGTGTTAACTAGTGACAACTAGCTGGTATCGCTACAATCTGCTAATGATCCTGCTCATACACTGATGATGATGCTGTCTTTAAATTGCACAAAAGTTTTGGTGGCTGGAGCCAAACCTGAAGCAAAACTTGTGTCTATATTAAACTGGAGCCTTTTGAAGTCTGAAGTTTAGACTTATGTCTGACAAGTTTCACATTCACTGTTCACACGTAGCACCGACTCTTTCACCATAACCAGCAAACTGAATCCTGCTGTGACCTGCTGTCCATCTACACCAAGCGGTGCAAGACCAAAGCTAGGAAGATTATGATGGACCTCTCCCATCCCAACAATGGACTCTTCTCACTGTTGAGGTCTGGGAAGCGCTACAAGCATTTCACCTCATGTCATACTGTGTATGGTTGTGTGTGTGACAAATAAAAATTTGAATTTGAATTTGAAAACACGAATCGACACAACTTTGTCATCACAGGTTGATGAAGGGAAGCATGATTTGTGGTCTGAGTTATTGTTGTTTTTGTTGTTTGTTTGTTTTTTTGACAAAACTAAATGGATGCTACATTTTTCACTTCAAATCCAGTTTCTTTTTCTCTTTTATATTACAAAGTCTCTTAGGCACTTGTCCATTAGTTTACACATCTGGCTTGACTGTGTTAAAGCTACAGTGGACAAAATCGTTTTGGCAACAATGAAAAAAAAGAAAATCGATAACCTCCCACCGTGCTGTAATCCAGCAGTTGCAGAGGAAAGTGGAGTGCTGCACTTTCTCTGGGTTTTGTTTTCAGGCTTTAAAAAGCTAGCTCATGATCGGCGAGGCAATCCGCACAGACTGGAATAGCTGATCGCCAAGAGGTGAAGTAATAATTCTGTGACCACACATTAAAAAGTAGCTTTATTTAAATCTGACTCCAGATTATCCCACTGTGAAGTGCTGCACTTGGATTGCTAACTCTTGGTGTGCCCAGGTTGGTGCTCACTGAATCTCTTCCA
Source organism: Neolamprologus multifasciatus (assembly GCF_963576455.1). Classification (NCBI taxonomy): domain Eukaryota; kingdom Metazoa; phylum Chordata; class Actinopteri; order Cichliformes; family Cichlidae; genus Neolamprologus; species Neolamprologus multifasciatus. Next base: position 7,100,482 of record NC_140451.1, read on the forward strand.
CTTCTGTTCAAAACAGTCAAACCTCACTTGATGTCAGCTGGGAAAAGAGGACAAACTTGAAGAGAGCCAAAACTGAAAAACTTGGTGCTACCTTCTGACCTGATATGCCTTTTTGGCCTTAAACAAGTCCTCCACTAGAAACTGCTTTCTGGTCTCTGGGCCATTCCCAGCTATGGTCGATAGTGATGATCACCGCTATCATGGTTGCGTTAGTTTGACTTTTAAAAAAAAGTCTGTTTTGTGTCTGCAAAGCTAGTCATGAATGGGACTTCCGACGGGTGATCCAAACATACCCAGAGCACTTGGAGCTATGCATGGCTGCACAAAGGGAGAATAACACCAAACTAAATTAGCCATTTTTTTGCAAAATGTACACCTTTTATCTAAAGAAATGAATTCAAGCAGGAACATGCAGGACCTTCAGGTGGGTGAGAGAGGTTTGAATTCTGTATGATGTTAACAGTGAAGTTACCTTGTTTTGGGCACATCTGGTAGAAGGAACCCCAACGATGGGAAAGCCATGGGAGATGGCTGGTTATTTTCGAACTTTCTCCTTTTTTCTGCCTTTGGTTGATTTCTACCTACTGCAACTCTATCATGAATGCCGTGTACATACAGATCAAATGTGATTACCATTCCCATGTCTCGCCTTATTCAGTTTGCCGGGAATGTTCTTTGGCTTTCCTTATTTACTCTCATATCTATATTTATTTCCACTTTCAGAAGAGCTCTGCCTCATAAATACTCACATTACTAAAAGTACTGTGTGTCAGATTGTGGAACAGGATTCTGTACAGTGACAGGTCAATTGACTGAAGAGCCGTGGAGTGCTGCTGGACGTACGCTCCACTCTCAGACCTCCAGGAGACTCTGAGGCACTGGTTGCTGGTGGTCAGGCTGGAGGCGACAAATGGGCTTGTTGCACATGGGGCACACGCTGCGAATCTCTAACCATTTTAGCAGACACCTGCATAAATGTGGACAGACATGAGGCAAAGACACAAAGTTGCAAAGTTATGTGAAAAGGTTCAGTTTTAACCACGTAGCATCCATCAGATCACCAGAGAAATACTTAAGGTTCCATTTTAGCAACATGTTAAACAAGCACAGTCTCAGAAGCAAGATCATGTTACCTTTTAACTCAGCTCCTTTACATGGATTTTGGCCTTTCAGCTTTCCTATTTTAAGATTTAAACCTGAATACACCAAGTAGGTGATAAGTCTATATAAAAGGGTCAATATGAACTGAACCTACCCTGCCCCAAAAAAGATCCCTGGCGACGCAGTGATGGTTTAGTGGTTAAAAACACAACAAAAGAGAAATACAGGGACAGTGACAGCTCACACACTTTGTAAACAGCATGTACATTCCAGAAGCTGGTCTAAAACTGCTGCTGTTACTGTCACACCTAAGCTGCAGGGTAAATTCAAGGCTCAGTTACAAAGGTCTTCCTGTTCAAACATGCACGGTCAAGAGTTCTTAGAAATCTGGTAGTCATTTCCTGCGAGCGTTGCTGGGCATCTTTTTCCAAATTTTTTCGGCTTCAGTGATTGCGTCAGCTGCTAATTGAAGGCAGAGACCAGCAAGAAATTTGCACATGTCGTTTCTCCAGCTGGTTGAGATCCTTGCACGTTTCACTAAAACTTTTAAGCTTTAAAAAAGACGAATGGAGCCACGGTTGGGCAGTCAGCTTAGGTGCATGATTACAAGTTTGTGAAACCACTAAAACAAATGAAACATGTTTGGAGTTTGGAGTTTTCATAACATGGAGTCAGTTGTTTGCTCTCATGATGGTTTGATAATTACCATGGAATGATGTACTAAACAACTTACTTTTTGTGAAAAGCATGGGAACACGGGCACACTCCAAGCTCGTCCCTGCTGCGAAACTCTTCCAAGCACACCGCACATGTTTGCTGAAAAGGCCAAATGATGGTTTAATTCAAAATTCAAAATTACTACCTTTTTTTTTTACACTTATTGTGTAACATCAGGGTGTGATTTCACAATAGAGACCATCTTTTCATTCGCTCATTGGTAGCTTAAAAGTTACATTAAGATATAGCAGTTACTATAATTTTTCAGAGATCTTCCTGAAGCTCCTGAAGCACACATTTATTGCTAGCTGTGAGTACCTCGCCTGTTTCTCTTGGGTGAATAACCACAATACCAATTTTGGCATTTAATCAGTTATTCGATTGCTTTACTTTTCCAAAATCTAGTTACGCTTATTATGATGTATCAAACTGCTAAAATAATGAATTATAAATACATAAAATCTAGCACAAAGTGGTAGCTACAGTCATGAAGCCATGCTCGTGGAGCACCTGTAACAGCCATAACTTAAAGTAAAGTCTGCAGGACTTTATCAGTGGCTCCTATACAATGTGGCTTCAGTTCATTGAGTTTTGTGGGCATTTGTTTATGCACAAAGGTCCTGTCACAGCGTGTCAGCCGGGTTGAGGTCTGGACTTTGACTGGGTCACTTTGATTCTTTTCTTTTTTTACCCATTCGGGTTGTAGATTTGCATCTGTACCTGGGATCACTGACCTGTTTTATGACCCAGTTTGGGTCAAGCTTTATCTGTCAGACAGATGGCATATTTGACTCAGAATACTTTGGTATACAAAGGAGTTAATGGTTGACTCAGTGACTGCAAGGTGCCCAGGCCCTGTAGACCAGCGGTCTCCAACCTTTTTTGTGCCACGGACCGGTTTATGCCCAACAATATTTTCACGGACCGGCCTTTAAGGTGTTGCGGATAAATACAACAAAATAAAACTAGTACAGGTACCGAAAAAAAGAAGATTTATTCATAACACACGTGAAAAGACCCAGGAAAACTGAGTTAACGATAAAAACGATAACAAAATAACGCTGAAAACCGATAAAACCCCTGAAAACCATACATTTCACACCTGAGCCTCAACTTTCACGGCCCGGTACCAAACAACTCACGGACCGGTACCGGTCCGAGGCCCGGGGGTTGGGGACCGCTGCTGTAGACTGACCAGATCACTAAAAGCCAAATGTGAGGCAAAAACTGTTTTTGTGTAGGAGAAAGCGGGATGACAACGCTGAAAAGTAGACTGAAATTTGTCACATCGAACTTGAAAATAAAACTCCAATCAATTGTGCATGTTACCAGATTGTAAATTACTATGTATGGGCCAACTATGCACCTGTTTTATTTCACTGCTATTTCAGCAGTTTGTATGTTTCACTTTTGATTAATCTAAATCTAGATGCCAAATCCATAGATTGGCATACTTTTTTCAGCCACATCTGACAATTTTTGCCATTTGTATCCAATTATGACCCCAAAAATCATTGTGTTAGTTCACACCATAGTTCCCTCCTGTGGGAAAACGAAAAATAACTCAAAAATTCTTTCTAAGAACATACTGCCACTTCATTTTTGTTGTAGTCAGAGATGGGCAGTAACGCGTTACTGTAATCCGATTACTTTTTTTAAGTAACAAGTAAAGTAAGGGATTACTATTGCAAAAACGGTAATTAACAAGCAAGCACCGAGTGCGCTACAACGTAATGGGAAACTCACAGAGAAACTCGCGGATTCTTCCACTGACCGCTGCGGCACACCTGCACCAGGGTAAACCTCCGCCTACCCTACTCCTGCTTCACAGGTGAAAATAGAGCAAAAGGACCGCTAGTCTTTGACTTTATTTATTTTCTGCTGTGTTTTACTTGCATCTATTTGAAAGAGTGAGTGTAAACACACACACAAAAAAATTATTTTATGTGCTGGAATGTGCAGAAAATAGGTTTAAATATTAAACAAATTTCTTCCAGTCAGAGAATGTTGCATATAATTCAATTTTTGCTTGATGCATAAAGTTAAAAGATTAAAACTAATACTAATCACCTATTCAGGTAGTAAATCATGTTTTTAAAAAGTAACTAAGTAACTAAGTAATTAATTACTTTTGAAAATAACTAATCAGTAAAGTAACTGGATTACACTTTTGTGAAAGTAATCAGCAATTAGTTACTGATTACTTTTTTCAAGTAACCAACACTGGTTGTAGTAGTTTGCATCATATTCAACAAAATCTGCTAGTTACATCTGAGGACTTGTAACATTCGCTGATGAGTATGGCATTGGACAGGTGACTATCTGACTATCATAAAAAACCTTCCCTTCATATATACTGGGTAAATGCTAGACTTTAGAGACTATTTAAAATGTGGCTGTTATTTACTGTCATAATTTCAATAAAGCAGTACAGGTGTATTTAGTTTTTCACAGGACTGCCTAGATTACTCTGAGTGGACTGAGTGGTGGACTGATTCTTATATAGCGCTTTTCTACTCTCCCGGAGTACTCAAAGCGCTCTATACAACACACCACATTCACCCAGTCACACCCATTCTCACAAGCACTATCGCTATACTGAGTGCTTTCTAACTACACTCACACACATTCATACTCCGATGGATGCATCGGAGAGCAACTTGGGGTTAGTATCTTGCCCAAGGATACTTGGCATGCAGACTGGAGGAGCCTGGGATCGAACCTCCAACCTTCCGATCAGTAGGTGACCTGCTCTACCTCCTGAGCTACAGCCACCCCAATGAGTGAAAACTTTCACATGACTGTAATTGCTGTAGCTAGCTAAACCTCAAAACCAGCAGCTAATGGTTAAGAAAGTAGTTCTAAAAGTAACTGGCAGGTTTTACATAATGTATAATGCTTTTACATGATCTCCTCTTATTTGACCTTTAAAGATATGATGGCATTTTGTCATAAGAGTCAAAGGAGTAGGATGAAGTTTACACTTATCTGATCCTATCCTATATTTACGCTGCAGTCACACCAAACAATGGTTCCCTATTTCTTTGGTTGAATTATAGATTTACTACAGCTCAGCAGTAAATTAGGTTTCCATTTAATCCCTTTATTTAGTTTTTCTTTTCACATTTTAAATCACTTAACAAAAAGGATGTATAACAAATATCTTTTAAATAGTTAACACTGGCTCTGGTTCCTGTTCATCTCAGCCCAGTTTGCCCCTTTAACTTACACCAAGTAGGCTCAGTTTCTTCTCCGCTCCTTTTAAAACAACCTGTTGAGAAGAAGGGATTTGTGTAAAATATATACATATAAATGGCAGTTCTCTAGAAAAAGTGGACATCAGTGTAACTGGATTACAATTTGGCACTTGTCATATTGGTCACAATATCAATATATTACCTCGTTGTAGCCGTACTGCCCTCTAGCACCTCGTCGCCTCAGTCTGTGAAGCACAAATAAGAAACATATTATTTATTTTTATTTAGATTATTTTATTTAGATGCATGAAAGCTCTAAACTATGTCTGATGCTTCCATATCTGTCTTCACCATTACAAGTCTTGTCATGCTGTAGGAATCAGCTGGGATAGTACTTTGAGCAGGTCTGGAATTCACACAACGTGAAATTCATGTATCAGCCTGTCCATCCACTCTTGTACTGAGCAGAACTGTAACTCAGTCAGGAATGTGCGCTTGTAGGAAAAAAATCTGGCTGAAATTCAGTTGTACTGCACTGATCACAGGCTGTGTAAAGCATAAATAGATTAGCATTATTTTGGGTTTGGGGAACAAGCAAATAGCTAGTTCACCAATCCCTTACTAAATTTGAAGGATAAGTAAAAGCACCTTTGTCTCCAGGGTATCTTCGCTACACCTTTGCTAGCGAAACCACAATATGACTGATGAAACATGACTTCATCAATCCATTTAGACAGACTTTTTCCAGGAATGCTAGCGCTTGAAAGCAGCACCCTGTCCTAACCCTGTTCTGTCAGCACTTCATTTTGTCAAACAACAATGTTCCATGTTTTTCCACATAATGCAATGACAGCGGAAAATACTATCTCCTAATGTTCAGAGTCAGCCATTAAGATCTGCTCATGTGAACCCACCCCATGATATAATTTAGCTTGTTTCAGCTGGACTGATAGTTTCATGTGACTCATTTCAACTCCCATATCAATGCCAAATGATAAAAGATGATACGAAGAAGTGAGTCTGGCTGTGGATGAAACACAGTTGCAAGAAACTGAGAAACAACATGTTTTGTTTTGTAACACACTCCAATATAGGTAAAAAAAAAAAAAATCCTGTACAAGTGAATGGAGGATTAAATATGTCTTGGAACTATTTTTGACTCCTTTGTTATTTGTATTTGTAAGTTAGGTGTACAATCCTGTCTACTTAACAACAAATTTTATGATGTTTATTAAAAGAGAAAGACCCATTTACTATTTGGAATTAGAGACCAATTCCACTGAGAGTCTGTCAGACTTAGAATGAATAAATGCACATGACTAAATGGTGACTAGTTCATAGAAACACACAAATATAAGAGTTTTGTAGAGCTATCTGATGCAGGAGCTCTAAAGCTGTACTGCCTTTTGTCCTGTACCTGAACAGGTAGCAGCAGAAGATGAGGCTGAGCATGAGGATGAAGAGGCCGATACCCAGGATGATTATGTAGACGTTGAGCGGCAGTTCGTGCAATGTTTCTGATGTCATCTTGCAGTAAGGATCAGAGTTCTGCAGTCCGAGGTTACATAGACACCCTAAGAGAATAGGATACACACAGAGGAAAAAGACTGCACCTAGTGTATAAACTACCTCAACCTGTATTAAAACAGCTAGAGCAACACAGTTTGACTCATAAGAAAACGACTTCCGTAACTACTTGCACGTTAGTGTAAACCAGTCCCACCACAATAGCTTATCACAGCTGATTTTTTTATACTAAGGAAATTTGCTTTAATGACACAATAAACATTTTAGTTATTCAGATTTATGAAAAGGTATTTTGAGCTATATAATAAATACCTATAGCAGCAATCATTTATGAATGGTTTCAAGTTAAAATACAGTTAATTATTAAACTGGATCATTTTATAATGTCAGTGTATAATATTTCCATAATATGTTGGTAGTGGCCTGTATGTAAGGCTCACTGTTCACATATCTTGACACAAAGAACAAGCCACTCATGAATATACTGTTGGTGATAATGCAAATACAGATTCATGGTTTCTCATGCCTGGTTGTATGGCAACACAATAAACAAAGCTATTAGTCAGCCAATTCAGCTGTGGAATTAAAATGCCAACAGAAATCATTAGGAAAGAAAGAAAGCATGCTTGCTTTTTCTGCACAGAATATTTATGACCCAAATAGTTTGCAAAATTCATAAAGATGTGGGCAAGCTTCTATTTAATTTTATTCTGAACAATTTATGTCCTTTGTCTGTAGTTCTGAAATGAACCTAATAGCCCAATATGTGCACAAAAGGAAAGGAAAAGCTAATACACACGATAGTTTTTATTTTTTTTAAACAATTTTTTGCAATGCTTCATAACTATACTGTTTTACAGGTTCTTTTTGTTCTCTTCAGACTTGTCACTAGAAAACTCTGATGAACCAGATGTACCCTACTTGCCCGGCATCAAGTGGCAGATAAATTTATCCCTTTGCTAGGAAGCTAATGCCCATCTACCTAGCTATTATCTTCATATCTAAACGTTGCCATTGGCTACCTAGCTAAAGGCTATGTAGCCATTAGCTTGACCAGAGTAGTAGCTAAGAGCTAAGGACTGATCAACGTGTAACATTTAGCAGCTAGCAACCAGAACTTTCCTCGGCAGTTGGTGGACAACAAGCAGCCTAGAGTTGTTATCAGTTGTTAATGTTGCCTGCATTAGCAAACATTTTAGCCTTTAAAATCAGGCTGTTAAACTTGTTTCAAAAAATATACGAGTTTGGACTTCCCATGTGTGTCGCGTTGCTATTTTAGATCAAGGGAATGAAGGTCAACAACATAAGTTTAACACCTGTGTGTATAAACACATTTTTATGTGAGTATTAGACCACCCAGCTCCACCAGAGGTTTGCCTGTGGTGTATATTCCACACAGGTCACTGTAGCAAACATATACCATCATACATCACCCTGTCTACACTTTATCTCCTTCCACCCTCCACAGTGGATGTAGGGTTGGGTTTTAGGGGGTGCACTCTTGTGTCTGTGCAGTCTGTAAAGCCTGGCACACGAGCTGCATCTGTGAAGCCTCTTGTTTCAAATTGCAAACTGCTTACCCTGTTAGCATTCTTGGGCTTCCCAGAGTGTTTGAATTCAGGTGAAAGTTGTGGGAAAGTATTGTGGGATTTTGGGGTCAGATTTTTGTTTCTGGTGATGTTTGCTATCCTCATGATGAAGACGGAGAAAACAAGCAGCTTTCCACACCCTAAAATAGACCGACTTTAATATGAATTTTTATATCTGTCCTTACATCATAAAGGAATGTGTTCTACTTGCTTTTTGGCCCAACACCCCTTAGTTTAGCTTGGGGAGAAACAAGTTCTTAGCCTGAGGGGTTTGAGCAAGGCACTTTTCATTCCATGCAACAAACGTCAGGTTTAAACCACAGTAATTAATGTTTTCCCAAGACTAAAGTGCAGGAAGTTAAGCTACAGTGGAGGAAGTCTGGTTCAGAAGTCACTCTCTAATGGACAAGGGTCACCGCAGCAGGTGACAGTCTCAGGGGGTTTTAGGAGGAGGGTTAAGGAGGACGTCTGGACGAAGGAGGTAATCTTAGCACGATGCTAGTAAATCATTGATAGTGGAGCACTAAAGGCTAGGCTACTGTGCACATGCATTAGTTGGGGATAGGATTATATCATTGTTAAACATGACTAGTTTTATTTTGATGTGTTTTGGATGGAAAATTTGTAGAAATGTGTAGCATAAAAATCTTTAAGATGATTAAGTAGGAAAAACTTTTTTGCAGTCATTTTTTTAAAATTATAAAAATAGTAAAACATGTTGTGGCCTAGTTGTTACTGTTGTCATAACTTCATGACATCAGGATAGGGTTGGGTCAGCTCTTCACTAATCTAGTGACTGTGGAAAGTCCTTCCACACCAAGGACAATTATATATAAACAATTATATATAAACATGTCTTACCTACAAACAGCTTAATAATGTATAAATCAGTTAATAGAAAACACCAGTAGCATTATCCAATCAAAATCAGTTAACTATGTATAAGGAAATTGTGGTGGAATAGTTTAATATAACTCTTTTAGGAGGGCAAACTGGCTCCAGGTCACTTACCGTTACACCAGTGGACAGGATGCATCAAATGTTCATATAGAAATGTTCGTATAGCAAACCCAGTAAGCCGTTCCAGTATCACAAACTATAATTTGCACAACTTTTCTGGGATTGTTTCCAGCACTGAAAATGATGTCCACCTCCAGGTTCCTCTTATACCTGTGTTAAATCCTTGTGGTCTAGAGTCAGTACACCTGATCAGAGACGCCTAGGACCTTGAACACAATGTTTCAGTCTGCTGTGATGATTTTACCCCATGAATGTCATAAAAACATCCACTTATGTGAGATTTTGCCTCCCAGACGGCTGCGAATGTATCAGAGGTAGAAACTAAAGTGCTCCTTTGTGCATTCCCCACAAATGACAAAGAATCCGACGTGGAGTTGTGCTGATGAGAAGACACCAATGTCACTGACAAGACAAGGAAATGTATTCCAAATCCCATGCAGCACTTTTGTTATGAGCCTCTGGCTTTGTTTCCCCCTTCGAAACACTGTGACAAGGCTGTCCTTCCCTTCCTCTTCTTCTGTTCTCTTTTCCCTTTCTTCTCACTCCTCTGTCCGCTCCTTTTAGATCTCCACGCTGCTTTCGTCCTCTCTGGCTGTGAAAACCTGCCTTTGCCAATTATGGAGAGACAAAGGGAGGGACGTGGACGGGTTCTCCCGGCAGCACAGCCAGCCAAGCAGGCAGGCAGCCTCTCAGTGTTCCCGTGGAAAGCAGCAACTCATCTCTTCCCCCGGCTTCCTGCTGTGAACACAGAACACGGGGAGGTATGTCAACGCAGGAAGACAATGCAGCCAATGTTAACTCAGACCTAGGGTCTCTTCTCTCCGCCTGTGGTTTCTTTTTTTTCCTCTTTTCTTCTCACATTCACTCTCCTTCCTCGTCTCTCTTCCCCACGTTCTCTGTCTAAAGGTCTCAGTTTGTAAACAGATCCCTGCTCATGTGATTTGCTGTCTGCATCATAGCTCTGCTTTCACCGCCCCCTCCTTCCTCCCTCCTTCCCAGCTCGCCTGCGTGCCCTCCTTTTACCCCTCTGGGTTTTCCTTCCACCCACTCTCTCCCCCACCCCATCCCCACCTTCCTATGCAGCTGCAAGCTATTATTGAAGTAGCTGCAGAGCAGATGGCAGACAGGCAGATGAGGGGAAAGTCAGCTATATGACAGTTGAAAGATAGTTTTGATTAATTAGATGCAGTGTTTTCCACTGATAAACAGCAACTCGCTTTGTTTATGCAAAACTCGTAACCCAAACCAAAGGGGAATTTTGAATCCCTCAAAACTTCCATAAGCCAACTTCCAACTGAACTAAAAATGTAACTGCCTCTGGGCCCCTTGCCCATGTATAAAAATAGCTTCAATAAGCTCAATAATCGTAAAGATAAGTGTCAATTGCAGGCGATAATACAGGAAGAGAGATGTTAGCAGATAGCTAATCATGATAGGTAAACATGGAAGGAATATGACACAGAAAGACAGAAGGTTCAGTACAGCTGTTATTGACAGACAGATGGATGGGTGTGTCACTGTGTTTGCTGGTTGTTGCTTTCACCTTTCCAGTGCTTTCACCTGTACAAATGAACCTAGCCAAAAGTAAACAGTCCAGATAAACCACTGTAAATGCAGCCTGAGGTTATGGGCCAGGGAAAAAAAGAAAAAAAAGTAGAGCTCTGCTAAGTGAGGATTAACGGGTTCAATGAGTTTCTACCCTCAGATCTGCTTTTATAGAAGAAAAATTACAACCCGCCTTATGACTTCAGCTTTTAGCCAGTAAATACTTTTGTTCAGGAGTGAATAATAAATGTTTAAATAAATCACATTAAAAAGAAAAAAGTTATTTAAGTAGCTATAAAAAAAACAAAAAGCTGGTTATGGGATTTCTTAACGTTACAGCGTGTAAAATCTAACCACTAGATGTCAGTACATGGCAGATTACAGTTAACTGAATGCTTTTTTCTTACTCCTCCCAATTTAAGTGCATAATCCTGTCTATGGTGGCCACTGTAGGACAAACAACTCGGCCGACAGTACAAATGTAGCAAGTGTTTGCTGTCAGTTAGCTGTTTATACCAGCAGTCCCCAACCCCCGGGCCTCGGACCAGTACCGGTCCGTGAGTCGTTTGGTACCGGGCCGCGAGAGTTGAGGCTCAGGTGTGAAATGTATAGTTTTCAGGGTTTTTATCGGTTTTCAGCGTTATTTTGTTATCATTTTTATCGTTTACTTGGTTTTCCTTGGTCTTTTCACGTGTGTTATGAATAAATCTTCTTTTTTCCGGTACCGGTACTAGTTTTATTTTGTTGTATTTATCCGCGACACCTTAAAGGCCCGTCCATGAAAATATTGTCGGGCCTAAACCGGTCCGTGGCACAAAAAAGGTTGGAGACCGCTGGTTTATACCACATCTATTTCTCCGAAGGAGGCTGTAAAACTTTCCAAAAAGACTCCGATACGCCTCGATTGTCATGGTTCCCTGTGTCTCCCCAGCGATCTCGGTGTTGCTGTTGTTGTTGTTGTTTTCTCTCTCTGTCCTTTCTCTCTCACTCGCCTCTGCTGGGGTTCCCACCTCTGGCCCACGGCCTTGCAAGTAATCACGCACCTGCAGCTCATTGTCCTGAACTTCAGCCACTATTTAGGCGACAGCTCAGCGTTTCTCATCACTGGATCGTTGTACGACACTCACCAATGTAGCCCCAACTCTTTCCTGTGTATCGTCGTTTCTAATGTTTCCCTGGCTTCTAATTGTCTTCTCCTGTACATAGATCTTCTTGGACCCATCCCCGTTTCCACCCCTGGAGTTGCAATCTTGATTGTTTTGGTGAGTGGTGTGTGTGGCCAAAGAAGTGTGTGGCTTTCCCCCTCCTTCCCTGGATTCCCTGGAGCACCTCGTACTTTGTATATAGCACTCGGTGGTCGTGTAGATAAACTGTTTCTCAACAGTTTATTTACACAATCTCAACATCAACAGAGTCCTGCGCCTGAGTTCACTTGTTCGTTGTGACATCAATGAATCAGTGAAGCTCACATGTGTCCGTTTCAGGGATACCAAGGTGAGTTATGGAGAATATTCTAGAATATTCTGTCAGGAAGCGCTGCTGTTAGCTCCTGTTAGCTGCTGTTAGCTGCTGTTAGCTGCTGTTAGCCTCTGTTAGCCAATGTAAGAAACTTGAAACTGTCTTGTTGATCTAACATCAATGGACTCGGCCACTTAGTGAATAAACTCTTACACGATCTGATACTGTAATCAAACTGTTTATCATCTGACAAAGTAATTGCGACAGTACTGAGAATAACCAAACATATTCATTCACGATTTCAACTTCAGTTAAGGATTTGACGCTTGAGTTGAGGAGGAATAATGAGAAGGACAATGAAAATATACACGTGAAAATATTAAATGGGCACATGTAGTTTGAAAGAAGTATTTGTGGTCTTTAAATTAAAAGTAACTTTTAAGACATACTACATGTGTTACTGGTCTCAAGCCACATACAAAAAAACACAACTGGGCAAAACAGCGATATCCACCTCAGTCACTGTATACATGAAGTCACCATAACATGCAAACCAGTGCCTGCTCCCATGTATTTTTAATGGATTCATTCTAATTTTATGACAATGCATGAATTTGATGATGTAATTAAACACTAATCAGTGTATATTTATGAGTACAACACTCCTTTTTTTTCTTTACATAACCTGAAAAAATTACTTATTGTACCTTTTAAGTTGAGTGAGTCTAGCAAAATCAATTTCCTGCTCAGTTGATGTGTGATATAATTGCTATAATATAAAATTAAAATGGAAATAGAATGAGGTAAAAGTGATTTATTTGTTTTTGTATGTCAGAAATATTTATAACTGAGAAAAATATCCAATTAACGTTAAAAGAAACAATAATGTAAAGTATACGTATTCCATGTTCAGCCTGTGCGGCTGCTTCGGAGAATCCAATGGTCCATCTAGTGGTTGTTGTGCAGAAGTGCAGCACAGGCTCAGTGCAGCTCCTGGAAGTAGAATTGAGTTCACAGAAAACCCATTCACATTAAACTTGAGACTCTAATAATTATCCAGACACAAAGCCATCTCAGTCCTTTAAGTAGGACTCAAACTCCTTTAGCATTGTCCCAGGACGTCCCACACAGTTTGCCATCTGATCTGTTATTGCTTTGTGGTCGATGGTCTCAGTTGCAGAACTAAGATCCTGTGATACTAAAATCTGCCATTCACTATGTTTAGGTTAAACGTGGTTAAACTGCTAATTGTAAGACATCAAAGCAGTTGTTTAATTCCAAAAACCTGCTCAGTTGATTAAAAGCAGCAACGTGTCCCTTGGCTTTAAATAAAATGTAACAGGGGCCAAAAGAAAACAAAATTATTATAATTATTCTGTCAACTGTTCAGTGGCAAGGTGTGTTTCTAATTCCTGTATTACACAATGCATCCTGATTATACATTGATCAGTCATAACATTATGATCACCTGCCTAAAACTGTTGTGTTGCTAACAAAGACCTTGTGCTGGCACCAAGATGTTAGCAACAGATCCTTTAAGTCTTGTAAATTGTGAGGCGGGGCCTCCATGCATCTGACATGTTTGCCCGGTACACAGATGCTCGATTGGATTGAGACCTGGAGGATTTGGAGGCCAAGTCAACACCTCAAACTCGTTGTTGTGCTCCTCAAACCGTTCCTGAAACGTTTTTGCTTACTACCAGTTTTGCCTTACTTGTCTGTGGCTATGCAGCCCCATTCACAGCAAACCGATACACTGTGTATTGTGACATCTTCCTATCAGAACCAGCATTAACTTTTTGTGCAGTTTGAGCTACAGTAGCTTGTCTGCTGGATTGGACCACCAGCCTTCACTCACCATGTGTATCAGTGTCTTGGCCCATGATCATTGGTTCACCACTGTTACCTCCTTGGATCACTTTTGATAGATACTGACCACTGCAGACCAGGAACACCCCACAAGAACTGGAGATTTGGAGATGCCCAAAGCTGACCCAGTCACCTAACCATCACAGTTTGGACCTTGTCAGACTCACTCATATCCTCGTGCTTTTTACTGTTTCTAGCACAGAATCTTTGAGGACAAAATAGTCACTTGCTCTCTAATATATCCCACTCAGGTCCCATGATGAAGATGATCAGTATTCTTCACATCACCTGTCAGTGGTCATAATATTATGGCTGATCAGTGTGCATGTTGGTTTTGTTATTGTTTCCCATCTTTTAAGCTCCTGTTTTCTCTGGTTTTAATCGTGTAACACATGTAATGCAGAAATAATGGGTCCAGCTCTACAGTGACATTTACATTTATTATTTTAATGAAGTTGTGTTTTCATTGCTTTTGTGTTAATCTGTATGTGTAACAGCATGCAGAGGTCACAGGTCACCGAGAGCAGAGCACGGTGCCGGCTGCTGGTATCTTCACTGTGGGGCACCTCCGTCTTCCACGAGGTGAAAAGATAAAGCGGAGGTGGTGAAGGGCACTGTTTAACAAATCCCTGAGGCTCAAGGCACTGGAGAAGTCCGGCAAGACCACACAGGCTTTTCTCTTAAATATCTGCACGGTCATAATACAGAGCATAGATGTTAAAACAATAGAAACAGTATTTAAAACTTTCAGTGCTCTGTACATATGCATTTCTCTGAATCAGTGCTTTTAAATGCTGGAGAGTAAGCACCTTTACATCAATGGTGGTCGGAGGGAGGAGGCTGAGCAGCAGGTCTGTTTCATACCAAGATCGTGGGAGGTTATCAATTTCAATAGACACAGTCTGACAAGAGAAAAACAAAAGATTTCATAAAATTATCAAAACATCCATCATCACCCATAAAAAAACAAACCTTAAGATTTTTTTTCTTTTTTGTGGGAGTCCAAATGTTTCATTACCTGTCTGTAAGCTGGAAACAGTGGTTCCCACAGAGTGGGACGTCTGTGCAGTGGGCGGTAACTACAGCTGCCTGGTGGTGCTCGATGGGGACGTTTGGATCTTTTATCCTTGGGGCCCTCTCTGACCTCCCTGATGCCTACTTGAGCTACAAAGAAGACTTTGGTGCTGCTCTTCATTTCCCTCAAAGCCACGGCAGCTTCATCGGCACTGCGGTAATGCACCATCCCGTATCTGTGATTGTTTTTCACAATCGTCTGAAGTACGAGAGGAAAATCGTGAAGCAAATTAAAGTGAATTTTGCATTTCTAAAGCACGTTTGTAAGACAGTTACCTGAACAGAGATGACACATCCAAAAGGTGAGAACATGCTGAGCAGATCCTTGGCAGTAACAGCTTGGTCAGAATTCAGATAGACTTTCATTTTCTGTCAGAGTAAAGCACAGAGTCAGACAGCAAAGCACAGAGCTGACGTCCTGTTGTGATCCTCAGAAAGCAGAAGGGAAACGTACATTGGTCCACTCAACATTTCTCCAGTCTGAAGGAACCGTCTGTTTGGAAACCTCACTGGGTGCATAGCAGTTTTCATATCTGATGGCGTCCATTGCAATTATGCATCAAAAACTTAACTGTAATTTCAGAATACAGCTTTTAAGTGCAGATTTGGTCACATGTCAACTGAAGAAAAACAAAAACAAATTTGTAAAATAAGCTGAGTTGTAACCAAGTTAGGCCTGTGACAGAAATCCTAAAAGTAAGACACCGTTACAGCTTTGAAAATAAATTCAGTTTGATTCAAACCAGTTTGTTTCCTAGCAACATGATGCAAATCTGCACTATACAGCAGAACTAACTTAATTTTGGCATTCAGACCCCATTCATATTTTAAATAATATTTCATGTTGTGAAATAGAAAACATGGACTCACACGTCCAGGGCGAGTGATGAGTTTTAACTATTTACAGCAATTCTGGACTCAAGTGACACGTGAATGTAAAAATGCCTTACTGTTACTTAAAGTCATGACATGAAAAGAAAAGTGGTTTTCACATATTTGACCGTAGACATACAAAGTACAGCCGGGAATGCCTTTTGTTTGTTGTTGTTGTTGTTTGCAGAAAGGTGGTTGAATATTGTGTTTCCATAAAGTAAAATGTCCTCGTGGTGATGACCAGAGGGAAATGATGACAGACAAAGTCAATACCAGCAGAGATGCATCAGATTAGTGCCACATTCATTCTGCAGTAGGAGCAGGAGTTCTTTAAAAGATTGTGATTATATCTGTATTTTCACAGATTAAAAGAAAACACTGAGCATTGATTCATTGTTGCCTTCAGGATCCCATCTGAACCCTTTCTTAGAGAGCATTACAATGGCTTCATTGTAGCTGCTTAACTTCCTTCAAAACTCCTTCATCACTTTAGTTTGCTGGCTTACGTCACATAAACCCTTTTCTCTAAACACCCCCAAATTACTAAATACTTAAAATAACTTACAGCTGTACAGTGTAGGAATGTTTTTTTTTAAAGTTCTTACAGTATAATGTGTTTCTCCTTCCCCCTAAAACCCTCTTGTTCCACTGTACCTATCAAAACAGCGTGATTTGCCGGGAGTGTCTCCTCACAAAGGTGAGGAGACACCTTTGTGAGGAGATTAATGAGCCTCGTCTTGGAACACCTCTTTGCTTCTGCTGTTCCACTGCACCCGACTATGTTTACTTCCTTTACTCACCTCTTTTCAATGTATATTCAATTGGTCCACCTGTCCTTTGTCGCTGATCTTAGATCTTTTTCACCCATGAATTAGATATCACAATAAAAAAAATCTACTAACATATGATCTACATAAAATTGTTGATGCATAGTGACCTTCTTATCACTTCCACAGGTGGTCTCGTGTGTTGTTTTGCATTTAGAAGCTGTTCTTGAGCACATGAGCTGCTGTAGGTTTGAAACTCAAGACATTATTTTATTCAACAGTGCCACCTGCTGTTGAATTCATGAACTACCAGATGAGTTTAACTTAACTTTCCTCCAACTTTTCCCTAGGGGTCAGCGCAGCAGATCATCCTCCCCCACATCCACGAATCTTCTCTGTGATCTTCTTTTCCTCCTGCCTGGAAGCTCCAATTTCAATATCCTTTGTCAAATATATCCACTATCCATCTTCTCAACATGTCCAAATCTCAGTCTTGCCTCTCTACCTTTGTCTCCAAAACACTAACTCTGGATTCATCAGGTCATCAAAGTGCTGCTTCTATCATCTCAACGTACTCTCTTCAATAGTTGAATTGTCTGTGTCCATGTTTTTAAATCCCTCCAGGCCCTGTTTGCACAAGGAAGCAGCGACAGAGCTGAGGCAGAAAACAAGTGCCAATCAAACCAAACTCCAAAGTAAAAAGACTGACATTAAGAAAAAAACATGTAATCTTAGTATTGTGCTATTGTGCTCTGACTAAACAGACAGTTGTGGCTAGAATCTGATTTGTTACATCTTATACCTCTATGGCAGGTATAAGTCCGACTCAGATCATTATAAGGCCCATTGCTTTCAACCTCTTTGCAACTGCCAAACCCAGATGTTCATTGGTTTGTCAGACTGAGAAGCGTGATTTGTCACTCCAGAGAACACGTCTGCACTCTACAGTCCAGTGGCGGTGTGCTTTACACCACTACATCCAGCATTGCACTTGGAGATGTAAGGCTTAGATGCCATGAAAACCCATTTAATGAAGCTCTCTATGCACTGTTCTTGAGCTAATCTGAAGGTCACATGACGTTTAGAGGTCCGTAGTAATTGAATCTGCAGAAAGTTGGTGACCTCTGTGCAGCACGTGCCTCGGCATCCACTGACCCCTCTCTGTGATTTTAAGCGGCCTAACACTTCATGGCTGAGCTGCTGATCATCTAACATTCATAAATTCCAGCTCCTCAGGGTACTAAATTTGGGCTAAAAAACCCAAACAAACAATCTTCAGTGTAAGCTTTCAACAGGTAACATCTGTCGCTAGTAACACTTTAAAGTCAAAACCACAATTATAACTATATGACACTTGGATTTTAGCACTGAGCTTTTGCACAACTGGTGTGTTATGTGCCTATAGATGTTACAGCACGTTTCATATGTTTTAAACTTCACTGTTAAAAGACAATATTTCATCACCACTTATAAGTCGTGTTTAAACTCAGTCTGAGGACGGGTAATAGGGTATTCCAGACAGCTTGACCTTTATCTTATTTGGCTTTCCAGATGTGAATGAAAAGTTGAAGCATTTCGTGAAAACTTGAACACACCCGCTGACCTGAATGACACTTGCTGTATTATTGAAAATAAAATGTTAAAAAAACCTTAACATTTAATGACTAAAACACTGGGAAAATAACTGCCTTCATTGTTTGTGGCAGAAAAGGTGCAAGAAACGTTCTTCAGAGCTTTTGGTCGTTAGTGACATGATAGCATCACACAGGTCCTCCAGATTCATTGGCTGTGCGTAGATGATGTGAATCTACCACTAAATCTAAAAATGAGAACCTAGAAATTGTTGATCTTGGTAAAGATTGTTGGCAACAATCTTTACAATCTTTCAAAAAATTGTTGTTTTCTGATTGTTGGCAACAAGCAAAAACTTGACAGTCAAAAACAAGAACAACAACAAAAAAACAAACCCTCATTCTATAGTTGCCCTAAATCATTATTAACTGTAGAAGAAGGATTTGTGAGTTGCACAGAAGTCTGAGCACAACCTAAAACTGATTGTTAGTGAAATGAAAGTTCATGTTAACTGTAGTTAGTGTTCATTTGAAATGAAAGTTTATGGATACACACACAATGTAGCTTTCAGTATGCATGCACTATTTATAGAGGAGGATTATGGACACTGGAAAAAATGAAGATGTCTTTTGGTTTTTTTCTCAGAATTCTACAAAAAAAATTGTAAAAAAACTGAACAAGAAAATTCGAGTTGCCTAATCTTTTGTTTAATCATGCAAAGTCATATCTGTAATATGTAAATCAAAAGTTGAGGGAAAAAATCTATTAAATCAAGTTCCCCTATTTTGATTTTTCTGGGGGATTTTTGTTTTGTTTTTTTAGCGTTCCACCACATCCCAAAGTTGCTCCGTTGGATTGGGATCTGGTAATTGTGGAGGCCATCTGAATACAGAGATCTCATTATCATGTTCAAGAAACCAGTTTGAGATTATTTGAGTGTGTTTTCCTGTTGGAAGCAGCCATGAGAAGATGAGAACATAAAAGAACATACATCGTAAGCAAAAACAATCAGACAGGCTCTAGAATTCAAGTTATGTTCAGTGGGTACTAAGACACCAAAAATGTGTTTAAAAATTTCCCCAACAACTTTATACAACCACCATCAGCCTGAACTCTTGATACAAGGTAGGATGGATCCATGTTTCCATTTTTTATGCCAAATTCTGACTATTATCTGAATGTTGCAGCAGAAATCGAGAGTCATCAGAATAAGCGATGATTTTCCCATCTTCTGTTGTCCAGGTCTGGTGAGCCTGTGCATATTGTAGCCTCAGTTTTCTGATTTTAGCTGACATGCATAGCACCCAGTGTGCTCATCTGCTTCAAGGTTCAGCATGTTGTGTTCAAGATTCTGTCTTCATACCTTGGGTGTAACAAGCAGTTATTTCGGTTACTTTTACCATCCTAGTAACTCAAAGCAATGTTGCCATTTTCCTCTGACCTTTGACAACAACTGCTGCTCACCGGATATTTTCTCTTTTTCTTACCATTCTCTGTGGTCATGTGAAAAAATTCCAGTAAGTGAGCAATGTCCGACAACTTACCTCCCGCCCCCCATTGAGTTGCTGCCGTGATTGGCTGATTAGATATTTCTGTTAATGATCAAGTGATAAGGTGCTTCCCAAAGAGCTGTTAGTCAAAAACTTAGTCTATCTGGGCACAATGTGCAGTGTGTCTTTAAATTGTTTTTTAGGAAAGTGGAGTGGAGGTAAAAAAAAAAAAAAAAAAAAAGAAGAAAGAAATGTCAGGCCTATCTACATCAGATGGACATTTTCCAAAAGTCATGTCAAAGGCTGAGGTATGCTAAACTGCACAAGAATTGGACTGAAAATCAGTGGAAATAGGTCTTAGAGGTACAGCAGGGAGTATCTACTGCCATCTGTAAAACACGGTACAGGCTCTGTCATGCTTTGGGGCGGCATTTCAACCAGTGGTGTTTGAGAGCTTGTTAAACTTGATGGAGTTCAAGTTTCAAGACTTTCAAGCTTATTAGAATAGTCTTATACACTGTGTTTCCAGTTTTGTTTGGACATGTCTCAGTAAAAAGCTGCACCTATTTTGGCAACAAAATATAAAGAAATGAGGGGTTCTTCATCCTCTGTTATGTGCTTTAGAGATGTTAAATAAATCTTTGTTTTTTGCATTCAAAACTAAAAACTTAAGCATAGATTTAGAAAGAAAATATCTATGTGTATTGCCTACAGCAAAGGTTTCCACATGAGCACTGATTTAAGCTTCAATTTGATAAGTTAATTTTGGTTTGGAACCTAGAATTTTTTGGTAACCCAGATAACCAACAAACACTTTAAGAGACCATCAGACTTTCTATAGCTCATTAAAATGACACCCAAGATCCAAATTTGTAAGACTGTGGACAAAGCTCAGAAAATTATAATACCTGAATATTGCAAATACAATGGAAATCGAAATACTGCTTTGAGATTTGATCTCAGCGATAGCAAAAAAAAGAGAAGCCATTTCTCCAGCAGATGGCACTCCAAAATCACATCTTAGAAGCAGGAGTGTGAAACACTTCTACAGCAGGAGATGGCGCTATTAATTGTTTATAAGGTCCTGACTTTAACATGGGCTAGAGTCAGAGGCTAATCAAAAAACAATGAGTGTTTTTATTCTCTGTAGGACAGATTAGTTTCCTGTACCGACCAGCAGCTGGTACAAGCAAGTAAAACGCATTGTTTAAACAGCCCAGTGTTGACAACAAGTTGACTTTTTCTGTCACACTGGAATCTTTGCGCAATAATACCCTGAAATTATGCACCACTTTTTATTTCTCCTTTTCCTATCATAGACCTGCATGCCAAAGCTGACCATTCGGGCACTGGGACAAGAGGAGTATGAGCCAGCACAACAACTTTCAATATGTTTTTTTTTAAAGTTGATTGCCACATAGAGGTCAGCCCACTAGTGTGGTGCAACGATAATATATGTAAATGGCCTACTAGGCTCCAGCCAGAGAGAACAAGCTTTAACCAGCCTGTGCCTGATCCAGCTTGGTTACCTCCAAACTTCACACATGTTTGAAAATAAATTCCAGCACCGCTCTACCAGAGAACCTCATTTGTGTGGACAGTGAGGCCCGGCGGGCAGCTGGGTTCATGTAGAGTGGGAAAATGAATGACACGATGAGGATTTTCATAGTACTACATCTATTTTAATGATATCAGAGTGACATAAACTTTAAACAGTGTGGCCTACTTTCTATGATAAGGGCACTGGTGGACCCTACAGTGAAGACACGGCTGATGTTTAAAAAAAAGCTTTTCTGGCTTTATGAAAAAAAATCAGCCTTCAGCTGTGGTATGGGTTTAGATCCATTTTTCAATATCTGAGGCTTCGCTGTAAATTGTACCTGACACTTTTTCCTGCAGAGGTCACACACCTACTTGGAGGTTTGTTGATTTGCACTTACATTTTCCTGTTGGGCATTAAAAATAGCAGTCTATCATACTTACTTATTTGTTTTCATATATATTACAACTGTCAAACTCACAAAGGTGGACAACTATGTGCATGCAGTATATGTAAATGATAAACCACCACAGTTAAAGCATATCCCAATGTTAATATGTCTTACCTTACACATAATATAAATTGGACTTCAGATAGCTTTGCCTAGTCTATTACATTCCCAAAAAGCAGGATGACCTGTTTGTATCTAGAAATGTGCGCCTCCTGTCCTCCTGAGGGTCAGGCACTCTGTGACAGGATGGAGGGCAAAGCAAATGGCGTGCATGACTCCACACATAGATAATAGGCTTTGAAATCTTGTTTGTTAATAACAAAGGCTGGGATATAGGCCAACTGTCTGAGGTGTGAGGCTGATCCAAGGACACTGTGACGCCATTGGCCCACTGGCAGAACAGGTGAAATAGCATAACTTATTTTCGACATGGAAAATATGCAAAAAGAAAAAAACTTTTCATTAATACGAATAGCTTTGACATTACACTGTAAGTTGTGTGCAGTCAGTTCCCCTTGTACTGCATCATGACATGCACTATAACATAACACGTACGCTTCTCGTGAGCAGCGTGCAACTCTGAAACAACCCGACTGGTAATGGATTTTCTTGCAGTTTGCGCAATTTCACTGACTGACGTGCATCTCAGTCCGACTTGGACTTTAAAAATAGATATTACTTCCCACCTCTGACTACTTTGACATCATCATAATAATAATGATAATAATAAAAAGCGAGTCTTACAGGTTTCTAAGAAACATAAAGAATGAGCGGTAGATAGTGTTGCTGGGTAAACATTCAAAACGCCCTTCGAAATATCCTCTCAGAATGACTTTACTGGGCTGTGTACTGTCTCCGCTACACACCAAATCCAGTATTTTTCCATCAAGTAGCGCGCTGGACCACGTGACCACAGAGGAGGGAAAAAAACGCTGTCATGTTTGCATCCTCCATTGACAGCGGTGCATTGAATATATGGCGCTCAAATAGGAAAATACAAGACAGCGTTTCTGCATTTATCGTCCCGGCTGCTGCTGACACTATATATATACATATAATGTCCCCCGTTCACTTTGGTAGCGTTACCCATTCGGGGAAACAAATTCTGCTCCAGGTCGTTTTTCTAACCCCGTGCGTTCATGATCATGTAACCACGCCCACTCGTGGCTGGTGGAAAATTACCAGCTTACAAGCAACAGGCAAAATGAATGGTAGTTGCGGTTTATCACATCATTCAAACCAACAGGCTACCTGCATGAACTAGGCACTCTGCTTTCTGGCTATATTTGGCTTCAAGATAGCAAAACTTCCACAGAGAGACTTAAATGGATAACAAACATCAAACGCCATTACTTTTGCTCCGCGTGCTGCACGCTCGCGCTCCAGTTATTTCTTGTAATTGCTCAAATAATTGAAATGTTTATGTTAAAGCTCAGTTTTGACACGAAAGTCTGGTCGAGAAGTTATTCGCCATTCTGTAAAACGGAGTCGTGTAGAAGTCCATTCTGCAAGGGAGTCTGCCCTCTTTTTCTCTCCGGGCGGAGTAGTCGCGTGGGCGCTTGTGCGAATTGAAATAAACTGACAGGCCGATCCTTCAATGGGACGCCAAGTAGGAAGTCTTCGCCAGAGACACAGCCAATCACAGCACGGCCTGGGCGTAACCTAAGTCCAAACTTTACGCGGCGCCATCGGCTGAAAACTAAACCGAGATGGAATCTCCCAGTCTGAACCGGTTTCAACCGGTTGCGAGTTAGTTGCTTGAGAGGAGAGAAGAGAGGAGGCGCAGGCACACAACCTCTATACCACCCTGCTGGAAAATTATTAGAGTAAAGAATAAATTAGTGAATCAAGGTTTACTTAGTTTCGTAAAATGTATCGGAGTAAGAGATTGTTAGGTCTACTGTGATAGTAGTTTTGGAATCCACATCAGTGGTTCTTACCAGCCAGACATCATTCACTACTGGAGCTGGAGATAGTCAACGCTGCAGAGATAGGAAATCTTTTGTAATCATCAGATACTCTGAAGTACTCAAAGTACCTAGTAGCTTTTTTTTTGGCAAACGCCACTCTTTTCAGTCAGAGCCTCGGATATTAGGTAGGTAACTGGGGTGAAGTACGAACCTGCCATGCTGTGATTAACGTGTCTTGGATTTACCCTTTATAGAGAATAAAATGCATTTTGGTGTGCACATTAACCTGTGTTATCTTGTAATTTGCCTTGAAGCTCATGTAACGACATGCTAATTCAGAATGCAATGGCATCAGTGGGGATAACCAAATAGCCATCGACTGTCCGCTTGCTAGCATTTGCCACTTAAAAATAAGCTAACGCTGGCTGTCAGAGAAAGTGTTGTAACTTTACTGAACTAAACGCATAACCAGGCTACCTCTTTTGACGTTACGTGCGACGCTGCAGACGAGCACCAAACGGCGTGAGATTAAATCCGCGCCTCTCCCACCGAGGCAGCATCACTCGTGTACGTGATGCGAGCGGATGTCGAGTTGATGTTGCTAGGTGCTAAACGGCGTCAGTATTAACTTTACCGTACTGTACCGGAAAATGGCCCATAACCGTTTCTAGTCTTTGGAGTAGAGTCGCAGTAAGAAGCGCTAACTTCTCTAAACAGCGGTGACGACACAGCGAGTAAAATTTATTTATGAGCGCCCTCCGTCCCTGGTATCCTCGGTGGGAGTGGTTGGAGTGAGCAGTGAGGGAGCACATGTGTGGGGTGAATCCTAGTGGCAGGTTAATGTGTGCGGGAGACGCGCTTGTGCTCTCTCTCTCTCTTTTTTTTAAATTAGCGGGTGGTGCTACTAGGTAGACGTGGTTGTAAGATGCGTTTGTTGTTTTTCAACTGTTGCTGCCAGTCATTCGCGGTGTGCTCGGTGTTTTACAGACGTAAACAACGTGACGTCGGATAGTATATGCGGCACGTGGCTCATTTAATGATACTAATGCAGTTGTAGAAATGAGTGCTTGGTTAGTGAAACAACGCAGGCACCATGGACGGATTAAAAGCCTGCTTGTAACTGTGTCTGAGTCAGCTGTTAAGTTGTTTGTTTAAAGCAAAAGCGCAGTGTCATTGACTTCGGCTTTCTGAATAGTGCACTCATCTGTTTACGGATCAATACTGGCCTGTTTTTTTTTTTTTTTTTTTTTTTTGTTTTTTTTAAATGATAATGTGTCGCTGTAACTCTCTTTCTCTAATAAAATGTTTGGAATTATACTGAGATTGATTTTAAGTTAATTTGGCTTTTGCTGCTCGAGTCCCTGGGCTCCTGGTGTAAACCAGAGCACTATGTCCAGCATTTTCAGCCAGTTTGAAGTTTCCTAAACGGAGTCCAGCAAAGGAACCAGGAGCTTTCCTGTACTTTTTGAACATGACAGGCATGTGACACCATGAGCCCAATATCTTAAAATGACAGCTCAGTGGTTGGTCTAGCAGATGTTTGTTACACGGTCAGCTGTTAAGAATGGTTTCTAAACACACAGTTCACATGACTTTGTCTGTTAAATGCGTTCTGTGCACTCATGACCCCCGCCCCCTGTCCTTGTTGCAGAGCTCTATGCCAGCAGTTATGACAATGTTAGCAGACCATGCAGCACAGCAGCTGCTGGACTTCAACCAGAAACTGGATATCAATCTGCTGGATAATGTGGTGAACTGTCTGTATCATGGGGTAGGACCACAGGTATGTTATCCTTTTCTCTCTCTCTCTCTCTCTCTCTCTCTCTCTCTCTCTCTACACCATATCTGAAAGAAGCTGCTTGTAAATTTCTTCTTTTAAGTTCCACTTTACATTCACCTGAGAGTAACACATTGCCTTTTTGTAAGACAGACAATGTTGACTTTACTGTTGCATTTTCCTTGCAGCTCTTTTCATATCACCTCAGTGTTAATTCTAAAGTGTTATCCTCATCGATTTACAGCAAAGAATGGCACAAGAAGTGTTGACACACTTAAAAGAGCACCCAGATGCCTGGACGAGAGTGGATACCATCCTTGAGTTCTCCCAGAACATGAACACCAAAGTAAGCTAACTCTTACCTGCAAAATGCTGCTGAAAGGAAACTTGCATGTACTTTGAGGAAGAAGTATTTTTAGCCAGCACACAAAACAACATAAAAGCTTCACCCTACCTCACAGTGGTTAGCCTATACCATGCTTTCATTTATATAAAAGATACTTTGTAGTGGATCTTTTTGTTGGAAGCAGCTTTATGCACTTGCAGTGTTTGTCTCATGCCCTAACTGCTGAGCTATGCAGGACCCCTGTCCTTCTGAATTCTGTTGGATCTGAACCTAGCAGACAAACAATAGAGCCTTTCTGTCATCTTACTGTTGTATTATTAAAACGTACTTCTCTAAATACAACTATCGTAAAACTCCATGCATGCCAATCCTGTTTGTGTGGTAATATAAAGGGTTATGAAAGATGGTTAAAGTAACTTTCCACACGCATCCTGCTAATAATTAACATTTGCATAGATGTAAAGTGTATTTGGCATTTCTGCTTATGTGGTTGTTTTTTTTTATTTAAGAAAACCAAATGAATCTTGGTAACTATTTAAAGATTTGGGTCTTGTGTGTTTTCTAGGACATTTGTTTGCAAGTGTATGTTGTGCTGCTTCTGCATGGTGGTACCACTAGTTAAGCAACCAGTTGTGAATGGTAAACGTTTGACTTTGTAACCATTCAGATGTCAAAGATTTACAGATGAATTGTGCTGTTAAAGCCAGTACATATCCATAATCAAAGAATAATATTTACATGGTATGAATTAATTGAAGTGCAAATCATACACAACTTCCTCAAAGTAATGTTGATACTTGTTTTTCATTTGCATTTTATTTATTTTTGCTTGCTTGTAAGACTGCTTTTAATACTGACATTCAATACTAATCTGAGTTCTTGATGTATCAATATCACTTTAAAATTCATAAATTTGCCAAATAAATAGGGATAATTGAGGAAACAAGGTAAACACCTCTCGAATCCTGCATTCTATCTTCAGTGATAAGTTTGAAAAATGCCCAGTTTCAAAGCACTTTGGGTGTCTGCCTTTTTTTTTTTGTTTGTTTGTTTTTTTTTAATTAACTACAGTAGCTATATTTGAAATTGTCATGATTTCAAGTTGTGACTTTTTGATATTAATCACAATGTTCCATTATGTTTATGGCTTGTAATAGGAAGAGAAGGGGTGTGTCATCCTGTGCATCATGACACAGCTAGGCTTTGACGGCAGGCCTCCACAAGGTCTACCCTTTTTAAATTCCCTTTGACTGAATTCTGTTCATCCGTTTTTATTGCATCTGTTTCATTGGACAGAGGGTGGGTGCAGGCTGCAGTCAGTAGGATCTATTGTAAAGAGACACGAAAAAATTTTCAACTGTAGGGATCATGGCACTGTTCCCACCTCGCTCTCATGCTTTTCCTTTTTTCTTTTTTTTTTCTTTTTTTTTTAAACGGTACAGCTGAGTTCTCTCATCATGGCCTCTTCTTAAGATGCACTTCTGTGAGCTGAAATGTTGCAAGGCATTTGGCAGTTTCCTACTTGTAATTTCTCTCTTCTTACCTTGCGCGGTGGTTTGTGTAGTCCGGTAATTAAAGGTCAAATAAAACACAGCAGAATTTAACGCAGCGCTCCAGGTGACACCTGCGAGTGGTGTACAGTCAGCTTGTTATAAGGAGCTTTCACCTTTAATCTTCCAGCATCCATTGTCTGTAGCACACTGTTAATCTTGCTTTAATAACATCCTGTAATACAAGTCATTTCTTACTACTATTTTTTTTTTCTTCTTCTTTTTTTTTTTTTTTTTAATTTATTGACTCATGGTCTCAAGTGATGATCCCTACAGTTGAAACAGTCAGTTGAAGTAACATCAGATCATAAACTAACCTGGATTAACAAATTATATTTTTATTTCTTTATGCTTCACAAGTAAGTGATTTAAATTAGTGTAATCTGTGGTGGTCCTGCTGTTCTTTATGACACACCAGGTAAAGTTGAGTTTAAGTTAGAAATGAAGCATTGTAAAGAAAATGGACTAGAGTTTAGGGTTGGGTATCGACAACATGATACTGTTGTTATTTTCTTTTCTTTTTTTTGTAGCTAGGTTGGTGCTTCACTTCCTTAAATTCTGGTTATTATAAAGATACGACCTTTAAAGGCAAGGTTTTGTGATTTGTCAATGGGGATAAAAATTTTGAATTTCATAGTGATCTGTGGCTTTAGCTTTTTGTGAACATGCTGTCTCTGGGGAAAAAAAGAATTCAGATGTTGAAAATACTGCAATTTTAAAGGGCTTTCAGTCCAAAAGAAATCTCTGCTTTAAAATAAGGGGAAAAAAGTGACATTTGATCCACGAGATACAGTTTGAAAAATGCAACTGAGTTTGATGGACTGTCAGTCTGAAGGAGTTACAATGTTATGAGGTAGTTCTGGCAAGTTATTGCATGAGCTGTAATTATATTTTTCATAGGAACAGAGACAAACCTTTGGTATTACAAAAAGTGTCAAATAAATGTGTGTTTGTATATATTTGATATCTGCAGCATTTTCAGCTAAAACTGCTTATTTGTTGGTTGGGTTTTGTTCCTTTTTTCTTTTTTTAATTGCAGGAACTAGAGAAAAAAACAGATTGACTTCATACAAGTAATGACAGAGTTGTGAACCTGAGAAAATGGCATGCCTTTAGTGAAAGAGTGGTTATGTAGAATTGTGAGCAACCTAGACAGTCACTGTGTTTACACAGACTGTTAGTATCGAGGAGTTCTCAAGGTTTGATGGTTGTTAACGTTGGCATTGTTGTGACACTTTTAACAGGTATGAAAAATAGCCACAAAGTATATATCCATAAATTCTTCCTCAGTATGTATGAGCTTAGATTGAACCTCTGTTTTATTTCACTGTAGCGATTGGCTGATATGACCCATTTTCCGATGTGTCAGTATCCTTTGATGAATGAAAATGTAAAAACTAAAAGAAAATGAGGTGAGAGAAACACCCTTCAAACATGTTGCCCACCAGTGGGTGCTCTGCAGCCTCCCTGTTGGAAAACACAACAACCAGCTGATCTGAGCAGAAAATAAATTTGACTTTTATATTTTGTGTGTCTGAGGTGGAGAAAAGAGGGCTATTGTCCAATATCTAATTTTTTGGTCAGGCTCTAACTAAAATGTTGCTCTTGCTAGTTGGCAGCAGAAATGCTGGTTGTATTTTTAGGATATCCGGTCCTATCGACCCCAGAGCGGGTTTTTCTCCCTGAAAAGAACAACAGTCAGAAAGGTAATATGAGTTCTGCAGTGGAAACCTGTACAGTTGTCCAGTTGCCCCAGAACATCCCACAGACTCCTGTGGTGGGTACTTGTATGATGCATGCTCCACCTTTAATGTAGACTGAAGCACAGTGGGCTCAGAATCTGCTTTAAGGGGTCTTAAAGCACAATCAGTTTAAGGGACAAAAGAAACCTGTAGCAATATTACACTTGAACAAATTGTCCTTTAAAAACAGTTCTCGATGCCCAACCCTACAAAGGTCCATGTAGCCTAGATAGAGGCGTTTAAACCTTGTTATGTCTTCTAGGCCATTTGACTCCCTTTTGAAGCAATCTGTGACAAAGCTGGTTAATGGGTTGCTTTTTTTCTTTCTTTTTTTCTTTTTTTTCCTCCTTTTTTGTGTCTGGTGTGATGCTGAGAATAACAGCAGGGCTTCTGCAGTGTTCCAGCATAATGCTGCTTGTACAAATATATATATATAAAAAAACTACAGTTGAAAGTGTTGCACACTACAAAATCTGCATGAAATGTGGTTCAGTGCAATCTAGTTTAGAAATGCAAGTTATTGCAGACTGGTCCACTTCATACTGTTTTTGGATTAAAGGTGGGCACTTTTTATTGTTGGATGCTGTCATAACAGCTTTGTCCTAATGCTGCTTCTTCCTTGCGTGTTACAGTACTATGCTCTCCAAATTCTGGAAACGGTTATCAAAACCAGATGGAAGATTCTTCCCAGGAATCAGTGTGAAGGTAAAAGTTTCTTTTGTGGAAAAATTCCTGAAACATTTATTCCCATGGTGTTAGTGTGTTTTGTTTTTGTTTAGTTTTTTTCTTTGTAAATGTGACGTGCGGTTGCCATGTTGAGGAGTATTCCCCCACTAAGCATGCTGGTTTGTTTTCTGCTCGACTGACTCAAACTGGCTACTCAGAAAGGTTGGATTCTGCATTTGAGCAGTAGTTTTAGAGAGGAAACAAGGAAAACACCCCAGCACTATTTTGTTTTTAATGCTTTGTGAGGGAAATTTTTTTGAGAGGAAACAAAGTAGATAAGTTGTTACTGCTGTCTAGCCTTACATTATTCTGATGGGATATGTTGTTGTTTCTAAAACCAA
Organism: Neolamprologus multifasciatus; assembly: GCF_963576455.1. NCBI lineage: Eukaryota > Metazoa > Chordata > Actinopteri > Cichliformes > Cichlidae > Neolamprologus > Neolamprologus multifasciatus. The sequence goes on from NC_140451.1 coordinate 7,130,664, forward strand.
TGACAGATTGTGTGTGTTGCTTTGAGCCAGTTTTTCCACATTGTACCCGTGGAGGAATGAGGGATGGGTTAATGGAGTGCGGTAATTGCTGTCAGTTATATTTTCAAAATGTTTATTGATAATTTTAAACGTTACACGAAGTTGTTGACAAGGTAAATATGCGTATGAACCTATATAAAGTGTTGCAGTGTTATCAGTATATGGCTATTGGTTCTTAATGTTCAGCCTTTAATTATTGCCTAATTGTCAATTGGACACATCAGCATTAGCTCATAGCAGAGGTCTCAACACAGTGGAACAGAATTTATTTAGAAAAAAATTTCAGAGGAAAAAGCAGTGATAATGAAATAAATTTGATAATCATGTGCAAATCAGATGATTCTGCCTCCCTCCATTCTTCTATAATTTTGCTCAAAATTAATTTTTTCATTGACCTAAGACTTACCTGCTTCTGACCGTAGATGCCTGAATTTTGTTCAAGTGGCAAACCCAGTGCAGGGCGACTGGCAAGTATGTCTTTTCCCCCCTTGTGTCAGAGTATTGCCTTGTTTTCGGCTCCTCTCACCACACCAAAACACACATTTTCGTAGTCAGCTGCAGTCTAGAGAGAAATGCGAGGGAGCTGAAAACGCATTTTAAAGATGCTCTGCTCACTTTGACAATCTTGAATGTCTGTGAAAACACGTGGGGGAAAATGGAACTTCCACTGAACCGACCAAAGGGTTTTGACCTGTGAAAGTTCAGTGGCAGTTGCTGCTCACGTCCACGTGTTTATAAACTGGCTTTGCAACAGTGTGTGTATATGGAGAACCACACCTTTTTTTTCTACAGTACAAATGTGGGATATGATTGGCAGATTCAGCTAGTTATGAGCCCGCAGATTGTGTTAGGGTTACTGACTAATGTGCTCCAGGCAACTGCTGCTGATGAACGCATTTTTATTGGTGCATGCTAACGGACATCTTCTGATATTCTCTGTGTATTTGCCAGGTATAAAAAAGTATGTTGTTGGGCTCATTATCAAGACTTCATCTGATGCATCAAGTGTAGAGGTGAGTAAACTTTATATTTTATAAATAGGTTGTATTCTTGGGGTAATAGCACGAGATGGAACAACAAAAAAAGTTCCTACTTTGTTGCAAAATCTCTTCCGTTAAAAACACCCTGTAAGAGTTGGGGAATTTGGTTTCCCATTCTCGTGACTGGATTTCAAATAGTCAGTAGTTCAGGACTGCCTGTGTCACATCTTTGTGTCCATAATGCCCCAGATGTTTTGAGTGGTTCACAGGTCTGGGATGTGCCCATGTGTCCACGAGCAATTTCCCATTTTGATTCAGATCACAGGATAGTTTTCCACTTCTCATCAGTCTGTCTTAAATGAGCTCAGGCCTGGAGAAGAGCTTTTTGTTAGTCTTTAAATAACATTTTATTTGTATTTGTGAATGCATTGATGAGCCGACTTCATAGTAATTTCTACAGCAGTGCAGTGCTGTCTGAGGACCCAAAGTCCATGGCTGTTAAACATTGGAGTCTTATCGCTTATGTGCAGAGATTTGTCTGGATTCTGTGAATCTTTTAATTGCTCCCGGATTCTTTACAATTGGGGAATTTGCCCATTCAGTCAAGAACAAGGTGGTGAGACCCTCCCCATCGTAAAGTTGGAGAGATCCTGCCTGCGGTGCGTTTTTTGTACTCAGTAATGTTACAAATTAGCTTAAAAGCAAAGAAGTTCCACCAGATTTTTGTTTGATTGTTTCCAGGGTTTTGGAAGCATGTCACTGGGAAATTTTAAATGGGTATATATTATAAATCATAAACAGGCTTTCTTACGCTAGTGTTTAATATGGCTCTTTTATTATTTGCAGTTCAGCAAAGGGTTTAAATGATTAAAGTGTACATTTTACACAACCTCCCTGTGGTTTAAGGAAAAGTCAGACATATTAGAAGATTTACTTTGAAAACACAAAGCTAGAACACAGTTTTGGTGTCAGGGTAACAATTTATAACCTCGTCGATGTTAAAAAAAAATGTGCACAAACAGCCTCTTGTTCCCTCTCTCGTTATTTGTGTCCATGTTTTATTGCAGCTGCACTTTAAACAGGCAGGTTAGTAGGGCAGCCATGACTTAAGCTGCTAAGAGTGCTGTGTAATTCAGAACAACTATGGTGACTTCAGCAGCTTTTCTCACTGTTTCAGCCATTGTGAGCACTCAAGCGGTTAAAAGGCTGGATTTGTTAAATGTTTTAAATTTAAACTGACAGCAAGTTTTCCTGGTGTTTATTAGGAGAATGCAGTGTTTTTCTCATAAGTACAGAGATTGATACATGAAAATACGACATGCTGGCCTAGCTTTAAGGTTTTTAAGTCCAATGAAGCTTGATTTTTCTTGGTGGTTGTATTGCTGTTATAAAAACAGCAAGAAAGGGGGGTAAATTGAAAGGTAACTGCAGGGAAAATGTAAAATTTTGTTTTAGATTTGATTAATGGAAAGGATTTGTGCTTTGTAAATGTTCCTTAAATGATTTTAAATGTGATGTCAGAAGAGCCAGACGGTGAACACTGTTAAATACTTGTTTGCTTTAACAAGAGGTTAGCTGAGGAGAAGAAGACAACATAAAAATGAAGGAGTGCAGATGCCACCTACAACAAAATGATGTCTAGTTAGTATTTAACTTCCTGCTGAGCAAGCAACTTTCCAGCCGTGTTTCAGGTGTTTGCATCATCATTCTCATCATTCTCATACTCTCAAGTATGTAACTCTACAAAACATGATATATTTATCTAGTTTATTAACTTTATTAAACCAACCAGATACACCAGACTGGAGGTTTTGTGAGGGGATTTTCCAAAAGAGCACTCAAAAAGAATAATTTCAGTGAGCTTTAAAAACCATAACTCTCCATTATAGAAATGACTATTTGTGTCTGGCTTACTTTACTGCAGGTTATAATTGTAGGATAAATTCAATTCTTGGTGTTTACTTTCACACATGACCAGCCTCGACATTTCTGTTACAAACACCTGTGACTTTATCTCGTGGGTGAAACCCAACCTTTACTAATTTTATATAAAATGTCAAACATCAACATGTTCATGCATTTTCTCTTGTTATACCTTACCTTTTCATGATGTGTTTAAAGGATATTGTTGTGTAACTGAAACGTGTTCCTTGACTTACTACTTTTTATTTCTTTTTAGAAAGAGAAAGTGTACATTGGCAAGCTGAACATGATCCTTGTTCAGGTAAGAGTTGCTTGGGTTCATTTTTGGACCTACTCAGTCCTTGTGGGGGATGTTTTCTCTTCATGTTGCGTTGTTACTGTTAGTTTACTGAATGAAAAATGTGGCCTGTCTATTGTCTGTGTGCCTGCGTGTGCTTAGATGTGTCTGAGCTGCATGTGGTAAATGTTTTCTATTTGCAAAACAATATCAGAGAATCCAAGAATTGTTAAAACAAAGGATTTGATTGTGCACTTTCAGCCACAGGTTTTGTTTTCATTTCAGACCTGTTAAATACCTAACTATATCAAACATATAGTATTGGTTACACTGTAAATAATAAAGTGTGCGTTACTTTTCTTTTAAATCTATCAGTATTATCTTTACAGAGCCTCAGTAACACTGAGAAACACTTCATTGTATTTATAACTGTGATGTTTTCCTAACCCTCAGCGTTCATGTGGGTGAATAGTGGAGAGGGATAAAGAAAGTGTCAGCAAACAGTTTCCAAGAAGCTATTCACTCTGACAGCAGTAGCGGACATCAGAGCAGAGATTCACTTGAAGCTAGCTACGTGTGTTGTACTCATTGCCTGGAGCATGGTAGAGCCACTGAGTCACAGACTACTATGATATGTACTATACAGCCTGATTCAGAGCAGTATATAAAGTAAAGATAACACAGCAAATGTCATAATTTTCACTTGAGACCATGTTACAGGTCCATGAGCAAAGTGGTTCTTGCTACCAAAGACACAGTGCTTTGTTAATGTCTAATAAACAAGTGGGTGTGTATTATTATTATTGACCATTATCGACTCCTAAATGGTAAAATTCTGGGTGTCGTCATATGAAGCAGTAAATCTAAAAACGCTGGGTTTGAACCTTATGTTGTTGTTGCCTCAGTGCTTCTCTTTTGCAGTGGTTCTTTTTAACCTGAAGATGTCACTCTTAATTGGAAGATCTGGCTCAAAAAACATCAGTGTCATTAAAAAGGGACATCAGTACTACTCATTCAAGTAGTACTGATGTCCCTGCCTCAGCCAAGGCAAACGATGCTTAGAAAGTGACTGTGATCTTGTGATAATAAAGGATATCATCTCGAAGAGTGTGGCAGAAAAATGGATGTATGTGTCTGTATGGAAACATACAAACTAGTTAAAAACTGGCAAAGTGGAAATCATCATGGAGCTGTTGATGGCAGTATCCTTAATTCAGCAAGGCACTGAAATCTGTAAATGCAGAGTTGTAGAAATATCAGGACCATGAGACCAGCAACTTAGACCTCAGTGCTTCTGAATGTGCAACGTGACATTTTTCCCATGTTTTTGCGTTTGATGTATGTGTGAGCGAGGGAGCGAGAGGCAGAGATTGGTTCACTGACTTCACAAGTGACTTTGCATTAATGCCAGTGAGAATGAGTCACCGGTTACGTCATTTGAGCTAACGTTGTTTTGGCCTGGAGGGGCCGAAGAGCTCCAGATTCCACGTTCATCGTCAGGAGGCTGTTTAAAATGGTTATGTTCAATATGGACAATTAAGTATGGAGTTTAACAAAAACAGCATTTTCTTCACTACGGGATGCTTGTAAAAGAAATGTATTTGATTTGAGACTGATGGGGAGTTGCAGTTTGATCTCGTTTTTTTCTTCAGATTACACATTCTTCTCAGTGTGTGCCATCTCTCACTAACATGTCTGTGTCCTCTACATCTGCAGATCCTGAAGCAGGAGTGGCCCAAGCACTGGCCCACCTTCATCAGTGACATTGTGGGGGCGAGTCGTACCAGCGAGAGCCTCTGTCAGAACAACATGGTCATTCTGAAACTGCTCAGCGAGGAGGTGTTTGACTTCTCTAGTGGCCAAATGACCCAGGTCAAGGCCAAACACCTAAAAGACAGGTCAGTTTTGAGAGGATGCATGCCAAAATGTCTTTGATCATTAACCCCAACATACCTTAGCATAGGAAAGCTTTTCTATAGAAGGTTCACACCGAAATCAATCAAATCAACTTTTTAAAGAGTTCAGTCCTGCAACTTTGTGTTGCCACATTATTTCAGAGGCTCATGAAACACGATGTTTTTGTGCTGGCATTTGAAAATGGATTTCACTTTAAGATGAAATGTGGCTCCATGTTATCAATCAGTAATGTCAGGGCAATAAGGTTGTTATACAGTTTCTTTTATATTATTAATATGCAGTTGTGTACTTGCCTGACAATTCTGCTGTGGGAAAAAAAAACACAGATCAAATAAACATACAGATTTTTTTATGGATATTCCTCATATCTAAAGATGTGGGTTGATTGTTCAGCACAGTTGACTGTTGTTAATGTTTAATAGCCATCCATCCATCTTCTTCCGCTTTATCCGGGGCTGGGTCGCGGAGGCAGCAGCTTGAGCAGAGAAGCCCAGACCTCCCTCTCCCCAGCCACCTCCTCTAGCTTATCCGGGGGAACACCAAGGCGTTCCCAGGCCAGCTGAGACATATAATCTGTCCAGCGTGTCCTGGGTCTGCCCCGGGCCTCCTCCCGCTGGGACATGCCCGGAACACCTCGCCCAGGAGGCATCCTTGTCAGATATCCGAACCACCTCAGCTGGCTCCTTTCGATGTGGAGGAGCAGCGGCTCTACTCTGAGCCCCTCCCGGATGGCTGAACTTCTCACCTTATCTCTAAGGGAGATGCCAGCCACCCTTCGGAGGAAGCTAATTTCCGCTGCTTGTATCCGCAATCTCGTTCTTTCGGTCACTACCCACAGCTCGTGGCCATAGGTGAGGGTAGGGACGTAGATCGAAAGCTTTGCTTTTACACTCAGCTCAGCTCAGCTCTCTCTTCACCACGACGGACCGGTGCAGCGTCCGCATCACTGTCGCCGCAGCACCAATCCACCTGTCGATCTCTGGCTCCCATCACTCGCGAACAAGACCCTGAGATACTTTAACTCCCCCACTTGGGGCAGGAACTCATCCGCAACTCGGAGAGGGCACTCCACCCTTTTCCGGCTGAGAATCATGACCTCAGATTTGGAGGTGCTGATCCTCGTTCCCGCTGCTTCACACTCGGCTGCGAACCGTTTCAGTGCGGGCTGGAGGCCACCACCTGATGAAGCCAACAGAACCATATCATCCGCGAAAAGCAGAGACGAGATTCTGAGGCCACCGAAGTGAAAGCCCTCTGCCACTTGGCTGCGCCTAGAAATCCTGTCCATAAAAATTATGAACAGAATCGGTGACAAAGGGCACCCCTGGCGGAGCCCATCACCCACTGGGAACGAGTCTGACTTATTGCTGGCAATGCAAACCAAGCTCCTGCAACGGTTGTATAGGGATCGAATGGCCCGTAGCAATGGGCCAGACACCCCATACTCCCGTAGTACCTCCCACAGGAGGTATTCCTTCTCCAAGTCCACAAAACACATATAGACTGGTTGGGCAAACTTCCATGCGCCTCAAGTATCCTTGAGAGGATAAAGAGCTGGTCCAGTGTTCCGCGACCAGGACGAAAACCACAACCTCCTGTATCTGAGGTTCGACTAGCAGACGAGCTCTCCTTTCCAGCACCCTGGCATAGACTTTCCCAGGGAGGCTGAGGAGTGTGATTCCCCTGTAGTTGGAACACAATCCGGTCTGCCAGTCCAGGGGTACTGCCCCTGATCTCCACGCAACATGGTAGAGGCGTGTCAGCCAGGACAGCCCTACAACGTCCAGAGCCTTCAGGAACTCCGGGCGGACCTCATCCACACCAGGGGCTCTGCCACCAAGGAGTTATTTAACTGCCTCAGTGGAGGTCACTGAGGCAGTTAAATAACTCCACATGCCATGCCACGTGCCACATGCACTTATGGACACTCTTATGTTCGAACAAGGTGTTTGTTATGGGCAAACTGCGATTTGCACAGAAGTCCAATAACAAAACACCACTCAGGTTCAGATCAGGGAGGCCGTTCCTGAAACTTGAAGCTCGCGTGATTGGGAGCTTCATGTTTTATTGTTTCCTCATCCAAAGAATCCGAAATATGTCCACTGGGGCTGAAGTCATTTTAGATTTTAGATGTTTTGTTTTGTTTTTTTTCTCTTCAGATAACTAAAGAAGGTCACCCCGATTGACTGTTTGGAACTACATTCAATGACAAATGAGGCTTATTATGTTTAGACTCGGTGCAGTTGAATTTACCAAGTCTAGTATAACTAAACAAGCTGTAAACCACTAAATCTGACTATATACTTATACTAATACACTGCTACCCAGGAATACCGTGTCACACGATACACACAAACACCACAGGAAAAGACATCGATAGAATATTAAAACCACCTTTTATTTCCTTCCTTTATATGCACTCACTTTATTTTAATGCCATCTTAAAGCCTTTAATGTATTTTCTGAAAACTTCCCTGTTCTGCTGTCACCAGACGTCAGAGTGTAGCCATTTTCTTACATGGCCTGGTTCCCTGAGTTCTTCTGGAAGTCACCCAACATCACCCAGTGCATTTACTATTGGCCAGTTGGGCATCGTGTGTGGTACCTCCTACACAGTCTGTCTAGGCAGCACCCTCCACTAAACTACAGTGTTTTTCCAGTGGTGCAACTGTGTCTGAAGCAGACCATGTCCCATTGTGTGCTACATGTGAGGAAGGACAAATGTGAGAAATATTAACTAGACTCTCCTGAACTGGCCCAAAATTCATGTGTGAAAACTGCTGCATGAGACGGGCGGAGTGTAACACCGAGAGAGGGGGATAAGAGAGGGCGGTGTTACTTGAGTAGGTGGCAACTTGTTAGCTGCTGTCAGTGCAGCAAAACCTTTTAAACAGTGTTAGTTTGAAACCAAACATGAACAGACATAAAGTGATCAAAAGAAACGAACCACGGTTATTTACATTGTTTCAGGGCACAGGTTGTACATGAAACTTTCAGGTTTGTCTTTCATTATCAGTGCAGGGCTCGCAAAATCGCTAGCCCGACGTCCCGGGGCTAGCGATTTTTCCAGTCGGGCTACCAAAATCTAACTCAGCCCTGCCCGTCGGGCTATCATAGGAAAATATATGTCAGTGCTTTTGCATTCTTTCGCCAATGTAGCTGAGTAATTATGTCATTGGCATCGAGGAGCCACTGTCAATATGTGACATATTGAAATCGCGTTTGAATTTGCGCTTGCTTTTTGCTTTCATTTTCATTTTGCGATCGCGCGAAAGGTGTATAGAGAGCGGCAGCACTGATTGGTGAGTGACGATTAATTGCGCACCAATTCCTCTGACATCGTCTTATCACTCATTAGCTTACTATTCAAACGCGACAAGTGAAATCTCTCGCAGCAAGCTTAAACATGTGAGAGGTTGAGTGCGCAAAGAATCGCTGATCACTATGTAAGTACGTGTGTAAAAGCAGCAGGATTTACGCTGGTATTTTAGTTCTGCAGAGCCAAATAAGACAGGTCAGGGTGAAGAAGGGGCAGCCAAAGAAAAGCCGATCACAAAACGGAAAAGATATGACAAATCGAGCCCGTTCTCACTCCCGAGGCGTAACATGGCGACGTTTTGTCACGTCCCGCGGCGTTCCTTAGGAATGCGAAAGGAGACTTTCGGCGTTCTTATGGTACGCGGCGGGTTATGGCTGAAATCCAGTGCAATGACGCTCCCGCGGTAACCAACGTTCCAGCCCTGTATTCCAGCCCTAAACCTAACCTTATCCCTAGCCCTAACCATAACCTTTTTCCTCACCTTAAACAGGACTTTAATGATGTTAAATAGCGTGTTTCTAAGCTATTTGAAGGAAAAGAGCGAACATGTGTAGATTGAGTCCATACGGTTCTCATATTTCCTCATTTTTCCGAGGTCGTCATTTAGGAACGTGGTGGGTAGCCGAAAACGTAATATGTTGACGATTTGTCACCTAGCCTAAAGACTATGAGGCATTTTTTTTGGTTTCATGGACAAAAGAATTTCTGTGGCTGGAATATGACGAGCTAAATATCACGATGTTCTGCCAGGTGTGTTGTGAGTTTCATTTGATTTCTGAGTCGACAAGCGCCTTTGTTACTGGGACCAGTCATTTTAAGAAAGACCCCATCAGAACCCATGAGAAATGCAAGAAATGCATTATTGCCCAGTCTGCAATATCTTTCCCAGAACAAACACCAATTGCAAAAAAACATACTACAAATAAACCAAGCACAACAAGAACTCCTGAAAAAGCTGTTTAGAACAGCGTGCTATATTGCAAAGAGTGAACTACCATTGGCAGAATTTAGCAGTCTTTGCAAACTTCAAAAAGCAAATGGCCTAGATCTTGGTTCCACTTCTTACCCGTGACTTCAGTGAAAATTTCAGATTCAGGATCTGACACAGACTGATTCATGTTCTACACAGTTCTTACAAGTTCATAGAAATTTCTGTTCAATTAGAACCAAGTATTTGAGTTGATGGTTTTCATTTTTATACAGTTGTTGCGATTTGTATTTTAACAATTTTTTTGATTAATTTTTGTTTACGTTACTATATTATACTTTAATGTATAATATTGTAAAGGAAACCAAACGTAAAAAAAAAAATCTTTTTTTATTCGGGCTACTTAAATTTATTTTGGGCTACCAAAAACTGAAGAATGCCTGCCCGAAGGGCTACCAGAGATTTTGAAATTTTGCGAGCCTTGCAGTGTCAGATGCTGTTTAACATGTTGTTTGTTTTCTTTCAGCATGTGCAATGAATTCTCCCAGATATTCCAGTTGTGTCAGTTTGTTATGGTATGCATTCATCTTTTTCCTTGTATCGTACATTCTTTTTTATCATCGGTTACACACCAGTGTTTGTTCTTCAGCTGATTTTTGTGTTGCTGTGTGCACCTCAGGAGAATTCCCAGAATGCCCCCCTGGTCCATGCCACCCTGGAGACACTTCTGCGTTTTCTCAACTGGATTCCTCTGGGATACATCTTTGAAACCAAACTGATCAGCACATTGGTGTATAAGGTGCGGCCGCAAAGACGCACACAACACACAAAGATGCAGATTTGTGTTTAAAATATTCGATGATGTGCATAAAATCAATTTATAATGGATATTTAACATATATATATATATTTTTTATTTTAAACAGTTCTTGAACGTGCCGATGTTTCGCAACGTGACTTTGAAGTGCCTGACAGAGATTGCGGGCGTGAGTGTCAGCCAGTACGAGGAGCAGTTTGTTACCCTCTTCACGCTAACCATGTGTCAGCTCAAACAGGTGGGTTACCCGGTGACATCTGACAAAGCTACACTGACACGTTGCTCTGTTTGAGACTCTGAGATGAATTTTAACTCTAATCTGTTCAGATGCTGCCTCTGAACACCAACATTCGGCTGGCCTACGCCAACGGGAAAGATGACGAGCAAAACTTCATCCAGAACCTCAGTCTGTTCCTGTGTACTTTCCTTAAAGAGCACGGGCAACTCATTGAGAAGAGGCTCAACCTCAGAGAGACATTAATGGAGGTAAGGGAAGCACGGTATTTTGTATTTTGTATTTTGTTGTTGCTCTACATGGGCTGCACAGGAGAAGATTATGGTAATTATTAGCTAACATGTTCACGTTACGTTACAACTCCCCTGGTTCTCCTTCAGGCCCTCCACTACATGCTGCTGGTGTCAGAGGTGGAAGAGACTGAGATCTTCAAAATCTGCCTGGAGTATTGGAATCACTTGGCCGCTGAGCTCTACAGAGAGAGTCCCTTTTCCACATCCACGTCCCCTCTGCTGTCTGGCAACCAGCACTTTGATGTGCCTCCACGGAGACAGCTCTATCTACCCGTTCTCTCCAAGGTACCTCTTAGAACAAGATGGTATTTATTCATACCACATACATGATCGCAGAGCCCCATGATTGAAGTTGAGTTTATAAGTGCAGACTCTTCTTTAAGAAGCATGTCTTACGTTTATAGTGAAGATGACACAGAGGTTGCTGAAGTGTTTCCAGTTTGTGGAACCTGAAGCGTCTCAGCTCGCAGTCATACTAGAAAGACTTGGCTCAGGCCAGTGACAGGTGGCTGCTTCAGAGCTGCCAAAAGAGATGCTGGTTACAGTGTTACTAAAAATCAGCAGCTACTAAAGTAATACAAACATTTTTTTTTTCTACTTAATGATATTTTACATTCCATATGTGTGAAATGTAACTATAACCAGGAGACAAACCACTTGTATCGTCCTTTTACATTTATGAGAACACAAGCTAAGCTATATTTTCCTGTGTGTGTGAAAGGCAGGTGTTTTGATGTGTGTACTTGCTGACAGGTTTTTTTTTTATCTGGTGTAACAGGTGCGTCTGCTGATGGTAAGTCGGATGGCCAAGCCAGAGGAGGTCCTGGTGGTGGAGAATGACCAGGGGGAGGTGGTCAGGGAGTTCATGAAGGACACAGATTCCATCAATCTCTACAAGAATATGAGGGAGACCCTTGGTATGACTTAATGATAGCTTCTAATATTTTATATCCTTAAGCTTGATTTATAGTACTGTGTTAAATCTGCAGCGTAATCTACGCCGCAGCAGTTGTGTCTCCGCTTGCTAGTAAAATCCTGTGTAAACGCAGTATAATGATTACTGCGTTTACACAGTAATCATTATACTGAACAAGAAACCAGCATGTACCTGCATTAGCAAAATCTTATTTTGCTAATGCAGGTACATGCTGGTTTCTTGTTTTAAAGCTCGAATAATCTGTGTAAAGGCTCGATCGCTTCTGAATTCTTTTTGGGGGGGTTTCTTTTTCTTGCATTTTGATGTAGCAGTGGTATGATACTATTAGCTTGAAGTGAATGTGATTGTCTCAGTTTACCCTGGTGATAGCAGACCAGTGCAACTCAGCAGCGCACAAGTACAAATGCAAATGATGACGACGCTACTGCGGCGTAGGCTCTGCGGGGATTCAACACAGGACTGTAAATCAAGCTTTAAACTCTCTTTTTTTCTCAGTCACTTGTCTTAAGAAGCAGTGTTTAACTGATCATAACCACAAGAAGTCATATTTTTGAATAGATCTTAATTAATGCATCCATCCAGTGGCTTCAGCAGCTGGATTTGTATTTACTGATCAGACACATCCTCCAACAGGTTAGGCGAGTTGTTCTCAGCACCACTGTAATATTTAAATATTGTAGGAGAATTGGGCGGCACTGTGGCTCAGTGGTTAGCACTGCCGGCTGGCTGGGGCCTTTCTGTGCGTCTGTGTGGATTTCCTCCGGGTGCTCTGGTTTTCCCCCACAGATCCAAAGAAATGCAGGTTAGATCGATTGGAAACTCGTAGACTGGCAGAAGGATAAGCTGTTTAAATAATGGATGGACGTAGGGAAAGCTTTAGCTTTGACTGTAGAACTGACTATAAATTTACATTTGACTAAATTGGCTTGATCAGTGTCACTCATCACACAGGCGTCAGTGTTTTTTAGGGAAAATTCATTCTTCCGTTTCTTCTCAGATATGTTTGTTTCTTTTTTTGTTGTTTTTATCTCTCTCTCTGTCTTGGTTCTGAACTGTGTCTCTGTAGTTTTAACTCTTAATTTAGCAGAAACTGTACTGTACTCTGATACACATTTGCTCTACTGTCCTGCAGTGTACCTGACTCACTTGGATTATGCGGACACAGAACGCATAATGACAGAGAAGCTTCACAACCAGGTAAATGGTACTGAATGGTCCTGGAAGAACCTCAACACACTGTGCTGGGCCATTGGATCCATCAGTGGGGCTATGCACGAGGAGGATGAGAAGAGGTTCCTTGTTACTGTCATTAAGGTATTGATGTGTCTGTGTATTTAGTAGGGCTGCTGGATTATGGCAAAAATGATAATCACGATTATTTTCACTGAAATTGAGATCTCGATTATTTGACGATATTTATTTAACAATAACAATGTATTGAATAATGACTTGAAAGTCACTCTCCTCTCCAAATAACTTCTGCTTAGCTTTCCAAGCTTCCCTCGGGTCCTCTTAATTGTTGTGACACGTGTTCGAAATGCAGAGAGGTTCGCTCGATTTGCCACACGGAGCAGCGCGAGAGTAAAGCACGAGGGAGGGGCTAATAATCGGCTCAGTCATTTTTAATGATCGTTGAAAGCCCAGATCGTAATCGAGATTAAATTCGATTAATTGAGCAACCCTAGTATTTAGGTTTAGGTGACAGCAGTCCCTCACTCATACTTATGCCTCATATTAATTATTGTCTCACCCATAAGGTTTAACATTAAGCTTAAGTGAATCCTTTGGTGTTTGCTTCAGGATCTGCTGGGTCTCTGTGAGCAGAAGCGAGGAAAAGACAACAAGGCCATCATCGCCTCTAACATCATGTACATTGTTGGCCAGTACCCTCGTTTTCTTAGAGCCCACTGGAAGTTCCTCAAAACTGTTGTGAACAAGCTCTTTGAGTTCATGCATGGTGAGCTGGAGTATTTTTATTTGTTGAACTCCCTCTTTGCATCTATTTCAGGCACATGGATGAATAGATGGATACAGCTCTAATGCATTTTTATTTTTCCGTCCTGCCTTCACAGAGACCCATGATGGAGTTCAGGACATGGCGTGCGACACCTTCATTAAGATTGCCCAGAAGTGTCGGCGCCACTTTATCCAGGTGCAGGTGGGAGAGGTGATGCCCTTCATCGATGAGATCCTCAACAACATTAACACGATCATCTGTGACCTTCAGCCTCAGCAGGTCATTAAGTGTTCTTACCCACAGAAGTCCATCAGAGAGAGGCACAGCTGTCTCTTATTTGCCCAGTTGAGTGTCTGTGCTGACTGTTTTGTTTGTTTGTGTGTGTGTACGTACAGGTGCACACATTTTATGAGGCAGTAGGGTACATGATCGGGGCACAGACCGACCAGGCTGTTCAGGAGCACCTGATAGAGAAATATATGCTGCTGCCCAATCAAGTGTGGGACAGTATCATCCAGCAGGCCACCAAGGTAAGATGGTGTATCACCGTTTATTCACATTTCAGAGACACACAAGCTGTTTGTTAATGGCTCTTCTGCTCCTCTTCTGTCCATGAGAACGTGGACATCTTGAAGGACCCAGAAACCGTCAAACAGCTGGGCAGCATTCTTAAGACCAACGTCAGGGCCTGCAAGGCAGTGGGACACCCCTTTGTTATCCAGCTGGGACGGATTTACCTTGACATGCTCAACGTGTACAAGTGCCTCAGCGAGAACATCTCTGCTGCCATTCAGACAAACGGTAAGACCGGCACATTTGTTTTCATCGTGCAGCAGACTGTCACAGTTGCATGGTGGTCACTGCAGACAGATAGTTGTAAACATGCTTACTGTCATGCTGCTGTCAGAGCAGTGAGGTTATAGCTGTTCTGTAAGCAGCACACAAACTGAGTTGATTTTCAGAGGTTTATACTGTTTGTTTTACTTTTATAGTGTTCATCACACTCCAATCAGGGTTACGTCAATGTGGTAGATGAGATGAATATCAGCCACTGTTTCAGATAATTGACATCTTATTTGCTGATACCAGTCATCGAGAAGAATAGGGGCCAGTGTTTAGCTGATAAATGGGTGCAGCGCTTGTATAATATTTAATGATCCGTAATTATATCATACTTCTTCATTCCAGCCATTTTTCTAGCAGACTTCTGTTCTCTACCAAACCAAGTGGGCTCTTAGTCAGCTACAAAGTCTTTTCTCTCGTTTTTTTTTTTTGTTGTTGTTGCATTACAGTAATTAAGGTAATTTTACGTGTGAGATATGTGTTATGTAACATGGGATGGGTTTCATTGGCACAAAAAGCTGAGATTTGAGAGGTGTGCAGTGCACATTAAGTTTAGCGAGAGCTACACGTTTAGACCCAGCTGCTATGTGTGATGCTTGTTTGGTTTTTTTTCCCATCCTCATTAAGAAGTCGCATGTTCTGCTAATGTCTGTGTTGCAGGTGAGATGGTGACAAAGCAGCCACTGATCCGGAGTATGAGAACAGTGAAACGGGAGACTCTGAAGCTGATCTCAGGCTGGGTCAGCCGATCAAACGACCCACAGATGGTGAGAAAGGCGCTCACATGTGTCACTGCTGAAGGAGACAAACCCAGTTGGGGCTTTATGTTGACAAAGAATGAAGGAAGAAAGCTGCTGTACTAAAAATGCTGATGATATCAGAAGTGATATATTTACACTCTTGTGTCCTCCTGAGTTACTCCTACTGTAGCAGCCAGTGGAACAGCTGACTGTGGAACAGCTTTCGAACAATCCAATTGGTATTTTTAGATCAGACACAAAGATTTTGTTCCCCTGCGGCAGACTTTTCTGCCCCCCTCTGTGTTTGCATCTGCACAACCCTTTAATATTCACAGTTTGTCACCGTACTGAGGGGTTGGTCACCTTTCATAGTTTTATTTAAAGCATGTCTGTCAGGTTTTTGTGCGTCCCTCAAAGCCTCTTGTTGTTGTTGTTGTTGTTTCAGGTTGGTGAGAACTTCGTTCCCCCCCTGCTGGATGCCGTCCTCATTGACTACCAACGCAATGTCCCTGCCGCCCGTGAGCCTGAAGTCCTCAGCACCATGGCAACTATTGTCAACAAGCTGGGGGGGCACATCACCAGCGAGATACCGCAGATCTTTGATGCCGTCTTTGAGTGCACTCTAAACATGATCAACAAGGTACGACCCAGTGAGCCGCTGACGCATCATATGTGGATATTTGTTTTTAAATCTTTCCTGCACACGTGACCAAGACAGCAGTCTTTGTCTTTCTGTTTATCAAGCGGCCGGCCGTCTGTTCAACTGTTAGTAGTTATCAGCAGCTCTTTTATTACTGAGAGTAGTGAGTAAACACCTCAGTCATCAAATCAGCAGCTTTCATTTGCATTGGGATAAGCAATCTACCATGCGGCCTTCACTGCAGTGTGTAAATCACTGGACGGATAATTACATTCATGCACCTCATCATTGTTGATAGAAAACAAAAAATCGATTTAACTGCAGCACTGCATTGGTTTTAGTCACTATCTGACAGAGTTTCAGTTAAGTGCTTTTGTTCTGCAGGGAAAAAAATGAAAATCTTAAATTCAGTCGGCTTCAGCTGTTGTTTACTCTGACCTGAGCCTCTGTTTCCACTCCAAAATACAACTGGAACCCATCAGGTGCCTCTCAGAAACTAAAAACCTGCAGCAATGTGAGGCCAGATTTAAGTTAGACTGCTGATATGTTATTTCATGTGTAGGATTATGATATAACTTGGTTTGTAGATTTAAATTTTTCATCATCTGTTTGTATGTTTGTACCAGAACTTTGAGGAGTATCCAGAGCACAGGACCCACTTCTTCTACCTGCTCCAAGCTGTAAACTCGCACTGCTTCCCCGCATTCCTTGCCATCCCTCCAGCCCAGTTCAAACTAGTGCTGGACTCCATCATCTGGGCCTTTAAGCACACCATGAGGAACGTGGCTGACACTGGTAAGGGCACAGAGATGAGTACACTAAGATGTTTATGCTCTTATTGACCAACAACATCTTAAATACTGATAATGGGAAAACCCACTGTGGGATCCACAGGCAGAAACGTGACATGAAGGTGCACTGTGATCCTTTTCACACTGAAACAGACGTGCATCAGAACAGCGACATCACTGTGCAACCCGGCTGTTAACAATAAGCTGCTGTGGTCTTTGAAGGACGTGCAACTATAATTTTGTGTTGTTTTGTGTTTTGTCGCTGCTCAGGTCTGCAGATTCTGTACACCTTGCTGCAGAATGTGGCCCAGGAGGAGGCAGCCGCTCAAAGTTTCTACCAGACGTATTTCTGCGATATCCTGCAGCACATTTTCTCTGTGGTCACTGACACATCGCACACTGCTGGTGAGCTCACACACAATTGATGCCGTTCAGTTGTTTGAATCTGCAGTCGTCCAAATGATATTTATACTTTCAAAAACTGTTGGCGTCTGCTGTGCAGGTCAGATGAACATGTTTATGTTAAAATCATTGGCTCAGATCACAGTAAGGCTGCAGTAGTTCAGTACAACCTTTTAAAGGCACTAGTTTGAAAAATGGAAGTGACTTCTTGCTTAAAAGATCACACATTACTCAGTACTGATTTATTTAGGAGTTGATTGTAGTGTTGAATCTTCCTGGTGATGGGATCAAAACATTTTTAAAAAGACACATTCATTATCTGAACTGGATTAAAGTCACTAAACCAGGCCAGGTAATATTAACACCTCCCCCAGAGAACTAAATCAATTTGAATTTGGCTTTACAAAGATGAGGGAATTAGGGAAAGACGATGGATTCATTTTCTCTGTGTGTGTGTGTGTGTGTGTGTGTTCTGCAGGGCTGACGATGCACGCGTCCATCCTGGCCTACATGTTCAACCTGGTGGAGGAGGGGAAGATCACTGCAGCGCTGAACCCCGCCAGCCCCACCAACAACCAGGTGTTCATCCAGGAATATGTGGCCAACCTGCTTAAGACTGCCTTCCCCCACCTGCAGGAGTGAGTGTGAACATTACACATATAATCTCTGCTGGAGTGAGTCTGTTTTTCAGTCGATGCTTACGTGTGTGTGTTTTGTCCGTCAGTGCTCAGGTGAAGGTGTTTGTGACAGGGCTGTTCAGCTTAAACCAGGACATTCCTGCCTTCAAGGAGCATCTGAGGGACTTCCTCGTCCAGATAAAGGTGAGCTCGTCAGACTGTAGCAACTTTGATTGGAGGTGTATTAAGTAGTCCTTTCAGTGTTGAGGAGGTACACAAAGTGTAAGTTGTTAGACTGAGTGTATTTCAGTTGTGTATTTGAGCTGAAGCACATGGAGCCTGTCCCTCTATGGAAGCTTTGTCTCTCCTTATCACTGACTACATAGCTAACTGCTTAGCTGTTGTTTCCACAAATAACACTTTCCTGCCACTTCATGGTCAGGCGGCCATGACTATATGGAAGGTTTGTGAGTGCTGTTGGAAACATTCAATGTTGTGTCATGTGTCCTGATTGGTCTGATTATTATTATTATTATTATTTATTTATTATTTATATAATTATTTTTGTTGTTTATTTTTGTGCACTGAAATTGACATTTAGGTGGTAATTATGTCAGTAAATCAAATACTGTTAAACCAATTGCTGAGGTCAAGCATGTTGGTTTTTTTTTTTTTTGTTGTTGTTTGTTTGTTTGTTTTTTGTCCAAGAGGGCGAAAAGAAATGAAAGGGAATATCTGAATGATGGGCATCCCAAGAAGCCCAACCAATCAGCCGATCAGATCTTTTGTTTGTGAGCAGCAGCCAATCAGAAGGAAGTTATCTCAAAGAAAGGGAACGTGAGCTGAACGGCTCGTGCAAATCTCTAAGAATATAAAAATGTAGAAATGCTGGAAATGAGCCTAATACATGCTTTTAAATTACTTTTTATTAAACAGCATGTGCATGCTAACCCTGTTACAAATAAATGGGGGTTTAGTAGTGTTTCAGTTAATTCAGTCTAACATTAAAAATTAGGATCTCGGTCGCTGTGGTAGAAAAGCAGCATGGCTTTCAAACCTTGTAGCTAACAGCAGCTTTCTGTGATTGTGTCGCTGTTCAGGAGTTTGCAGGTGAGGACACCTCGGACCTTTTCCTGGAGGAGAGGGAGGCGTCACTCCGACAGGCCCAGGAGGAGAAACACAAGATCCAGATGTCGGTGCCCGGCATCCTGAATCCTCACGAGATCCCAGAGGAGATGTGTGACTGAGCGCCTGCTCAGTCTAACTGTACAGTACTCCAAACTTAACCCTAACCACAGCAAACACAACAAAACCCAAGAGAGGCACTTGAGTGTGGTGGGAGGCCGTGGGCCATCCCATTGGATGTTTGTTGACCAAAATAATGCCAATACTCTGTAAATGATTACCGCATCACCCTGTGGTCCTTTTTACATGATCTGCGTTTTCTATGGAGACTTTTTGTGTAATAACTTTCCAAAACTGTTAATCTAGCTTACGTTCTGTTGGTCTCTGGCCCTTCTCAGACCTGCATGATGAAGTTATAACGATTAGGACAAGTTAACCATGTTGTTTTGGATCAGTTTCCGTCACTTCCCTGGTTCTGTTTCCTAGTTCTTCCCTCTTTCCCATCTCTTTGTTTATATATAGATCTATTCTACACCCAGTGTGGGCAGGGGTGGGCGGGGGTGTTGTGAAAATCGGCCCATGTGTTGAGTTGGCATAGAAGCTTCTAGACCCGTGGTGTGACAGAAAGTGGTCTTTTAGAGGCGCACGCACCGCTTGTTTGGTGCCCCACGGCATTGTGGGAGAATGTGAATCTAATGGAAAATGAATGAAGGCTGAGAGACGCTGCTCGTGCAGCAACATCTTGTTGCTCATGACTTTCTGCTTCACCCAAAAAACTGAGCTGCTGCTGCCAGCGTGAGGTTTTTTTTTCAGGGAAAGCAAAAGCGAATATGTGCATATCATCCCAATTGTATAGCATCTTTAATACCATGGGAACATTTTTTTTTTCCTCTTATTCTGTTATTTCTTTTTGTTGTGGGTGTGTGCGCGTGTGTGCTGTCGCCTAGTCGACATCAGCGTTTTGTTTTCCTCTAAGAGGATTGTTGCTCATTTGTGAGCCTTCATTAATGGGATGTTTTAAGGAAGTGGCGGAGGTATTTATGGGCTCTTTGGTTGGTTGCATCTTTATAACAACTCCTGTTTAACTCAGATGGCTTTGGAGATTTTGAATTGTACTAATTTAGATTGTTTACCATGCAGTAGTGCTTCAAGACACTACCTTTAGAGCAAAATGAGAAATAAACCTGGGTTTACATTTAATTTTGTATTTTTGCATTTTTCATTTGTAACTGTTTGAGTTTTGTCCAAATAAAAGCTTCTTTTTTTTGTCCAGAGAGTAAATGAATTGCCAGTGAGTTTAATTAGGAAGAATGTATAAATCCAAATAAGCATCCAATCTCTAATGGCAGATTTCCCTTCTCAAGGTGTTACATTTGTTGTGAACTTTTTGAACTGATTAAAGGTGAGAATTTTATAATCCTGCCTTTGCTCAGGTCTCTTCATTCCACAGGAGAGACTCGAGTTTTATATGAGCAGATATTGTTTGTGTGTCTGAAGACTTCACAGTGTTGGCCTTGATCAATACTGAGTAAGAATGCAGTCTTTATCGTGTTACGATACAGCAGGCTTTTTCTGTTGAATTTTAAGTCATTGCTGCCATAGCTGACTAAACTCTAAACCTAACACTGTAACATACAGCCTTTGTTAGTGAGAGCTTTACTCACTAGCTTTTTCTTGTGTCAACAGTTGAACAATGACACTGACGTTGTGCCGAATCCAGTTGTGAGCTGATTGAGTCATCAACTGTGAGAACTCGTTTACTTGTCCAACCCCACCTCCTACAGCGCAGGCTGCTTTCGCTTTCACTTACTATAAAAGATGATTTGCCACATGGCAGCTGGAGTAGAAGACATCTTGTGTCAGATTTGTTGTGTGAAACTAAAGCCAACCTAAACAGGTTTGTTGCGCTTTGACCTGATGCACTGTTAACCGACTCTGGAAAATGATTTCTGACCACATGGTCGTTAAGCATAGTGACTATTTTGTCCCATCTCCTGTTAAATCGCATAAATCTACGTGTGAAGAGGAGCGTGCTTTGAAAAGTTTTGAAAACACAAATCCTAAAAAGAAAGCTCAGTGATGACGGATGGCATCCGTCACGCAGGCAACGCGACATCCAACCGTTTCCGCCTGGGCATCTTTAGCCAAGGTTTGCTGCTGTGTAAGTGGACTCCTCCACTAATCCCTGTTAACATACTGGTATTAGATTAAAGGTTATGCTGACGCCCTGCCATTGAAAGTTGAAACGCTCGTCTTACGCAATCCCAACAATCTTGTCAGCTCTGATGTAACCGGAGAGGGAGATGGAATTCTAATTTCACTCAACTTTTCATTTCCTTGTGTCCCAGAGCCGGGCTTCAGAGGAATCTGCAGCAGTAACATTTTAGTTCTGCAGGTCTTGGCAGACTGAGCATCTCCGTCAGTTTGGCGTGTTTGCTTTGATGCTCTCGTATCCAACCATCTCTTTATCTCTGTGGGACCATAATTCAGTCCGGTTGTAACAGGACTCCCCCACCCCCCCTTCCTGACCCAGATCCACATCCTCAGCCATTCTTGGCATCTGCTGTTGAGGAGAAGATAGAACAGCTGGGGTAGCGCCCGCCCACAGGGGGAGAAAAAAAAAAAGCCCACATCACCTCCTCTACGCTTTATGCCCCGTTAAGCCCTGCTCTGGGTCTGTGTTGTGAGCAGCCAGGGTTATTAATACCCCTGTGAGTAAGTCTTACAGGAAGAGCCAGGTTAGCACACCCATTGGTCAGTGCCTCTCATGCAGAGAGGAGCGGTGTGACCCCGAACCCAGTGGCACATACCAGCCCTCTCTGGGACTTTCACAGTTTCCACAAACTGCTTTGGCTTCTTTTCATACAGGAAACACTAACACTCTTTGCTAAAGCTGAGCACCAATCAAGTGCGTATTTGTCACCTGGTAGATTGTTGGAAAGGTGAGGTGAAAGGTCATGGCGAAACTAGGGCAAAGGTTGTGTCTTGGGAATCCGTAGTTATTCCCCCAGTGTGATTTGCTGCCACCCAGTGGATATAAACCAGAAACAAAAGTTCACATAAGGCTCTGAATGGATTTAGCCACTTATATTTTATTGGCCTAGGTGTGGTACATGGCACAGTCACGTTCCAGTAAACACAGGAAAGACTAGAACTACATCTCTAGCAGAACTTGGTGGAACAAATGTGGCATCTCAATTTAGCATTTAAAAAAATGTCATTGGAGCTTTAGACACACATGTTTTCCAGTCATCATCATCATCATCCTGATGTAGTTTTTTTCCTCAGTTCAAGTCAATTTGATTTATGATTTTTTTTTTTTTTTTTTTTTTTACATCAAAACTTTTTCTGTTGTGGCATTTTTGTAATTTCTTTATTTTTTAAATTTGCCTTTACTACTACAGCCCATGTCCTGCTCTACTACATGAATGTAATTTTATTCTGTTACCAGGTGGTTGCCAAGCAACACGATGATATTGCATATCAAAATATTCACAACTATAACATCTGATGTAAATGAGATGCTACTGTTGTGAAACTGAAACGATACAATGCTTGTATAAGGTGAGATAGGTGCATAAACACAAAGTGTGTCCTTTTAGTTGGTCAGTAGGTAGTTGTGTAATGTGATTACACCACAGTATCTGATATAGGTAAGAACTTATAGGGGCCTAAGATGTACCTGTGTGCCAAGTTTGGTTGATTAACTCCTGATTGTGTAGGAGTTGGTGGACAGACAGAAACTATGTATTTTACAATAAGATACATGTTTGCCATTGCTATGAAATATGACTTTTTCTTTTCCCACTGGCATGAGTGGACTTCCATACATTTCTCCAGTTGCCTTCTGTAGAAATCCCCACCTGTCCGTCTTTGAAGAAACACTGAGGAAAGTCAAAGTGCATTTCTAATGAGCCGAGCTGGGTCCACAGTTCTGCTTGTTGTTTTTGTGGACTGGATGCAGCTGAACAAACACACAGTGGGCCGAGTGAGAGGAGATGTGGTTGACGGTGATCCCTACATAGTCACCTGAGTTAAGCAGGGGCGGGGGGCGCTGACAAGTGCTGGGGTTGAGGAGCGAGTCTCTGTCCTCTTCATCTGGTTTAATGCTGGTCTATTTAGCAGCTCCACTGCCTTTTTCCCCCCCATTAGCTTCTTTATGTTGTTCGGATTTGAGCGTAGCGTGTTTTAGACCTGCAGAGGTAAAGAAAGAAGTGCTTGGTTATTGAGTGAGACACCGGGGTGTGTGTAACACTGTAAATGTACCTGGATGTCTTTTCTGAACTCTGTCTGACTTGAGAGGAGCTCCTAAATTGCACTTCAAGTCTGGAGTAGATCCCCCCTGCAGGCTGTAACACACACACACACACACACACACACACACACACACACACACACAGAGAGAGAGAGAGTCCAGAAGAAAAACAATCCAACATGAGGCAGCTGCAAAAACAACGACAGCAGGTCTGACAGCTCAGCGCCAATCTTGACCACATGATGTGAAGAAAGACAATAAATCCTGGTCAAAGTCACATTTCCTGCACCCTGACAATCAATCTCATTTTAGGTGTACAGTAAATAAACAGCCACCTCTTTAGTATCCTTGGATTTACTCTGTTCCTGGTCTCCAAACCTCATCTTTGTCAGGTAGCCAATGATCTCCACCATGCGGCGCTGGTCTGGTTAACATGCAAAGAAAGTGGTTAATGCAAGACTGAAAGAACGTAGTCTGACTCAGCGGCTTAAAATAGAAAAGCATCAATGAGTCCTCCTTTACCTTCCTCTCGCTGAGCGTCCTGGTTGTAGCGCATAGAGCGAGAGCTGTCCCACTTACTCTTCTGGACGCTTACTCTACAACACACACAAACACCCACGGAGCGAGCACCAGTTAACTTCAAACAGCAAACACGAGAAATAGATTATACAATGTTACTGATCCAGATTTACAGCAGAGAAATTAATTCAGAGTATGAATACGTTGTTATATCAGGTTCGTGCCGTACACTTTCAGCCCCACCTGGAACAAAGAGGCACTGAAAAGGAGCAGCTTCCCCTTAACCACAGAGTGTTTCCCAGGGTGAGTACCCAGCTTAAGGAGACTATCTCCAGTTAAGTGTGAGAAAAGGCAGCCAAGGATAATGTCCTGACCTGATTCTCCACACCTTACCTGGAACTCCTAAGTCAAAATAACTTGTGCCTGTGACGACAACCAATCAGGACACAGAGCGCCTTCCCACATGCAGTGAACATGGCGCAAACGCAGACTGAAGGAGAAACATTTCAAAACAAAACACCACAACACACCTCTGACTAGTTGCTGTTGACATTCTTGTTCCCAAAAGTCAGATCCTGCAAACTTCCACATAAAGATGGCAAAATGATTACTGACTGGGACTAATGTGTCTCAGAACAGTCACTATATCAACTTAAAATTAAACTTTATTTATATAGTACCAGATCCCAACAACAGTGGCCTCAGGACACTTTATATTGTAAGGCATAGTTCCTACAATAATACAGAGAAAACTCCAACAATCAAATGACCCCCTTCAAGTAAGCACCTGGTGACTGTGGGAAGAAAAAAATTCCCTTTTAACAGGAAGAAACCTCCAGCAGAACCAGGCTCAGGGAGGGGCGGGGCCATCTGCCACCACCGGCTGGGCATGAGGCAGGAGAAAAGAAACTGTGGAGGACAGCTTAGATTGATAATAACTAAGAATTAAATGCAGAGGGGTGTATAAACACAGAGAGTGCAAAGAGGTGAGTAAAGTAGAAGCAGTGCATCATGGGAAACCCCAAGAGCCTAAGCCTATTGCAGGGTAACTAAGGTAGGATTCTGGGTCACTTGATCCAGCCCTGACCATAAGCCTTATCAAAAAAGAAAGCAGACTGGTTGGGCTGAAGGTCGAGGTGGGTTTTGTGTAGCTATTTCCCTCACTGCCGGATTTCAAAAATGTCCGTTTTGATTTTTGTGAAGGAGTCTGAAGCCACTGACTGGCCAATCGGTGGCATGCAGTCCGTTGATGTCTGTTTTCAAATTGATTTGGATCACTTGGAAACTCGACTGAGAAACTACAAAAACATTACCTGGTACCAAGTACTACCACTAGAGCAGGGCGAGATGACCAAAAATATTTATCACGATATACATTTGAAAATTTGCGATAACGATATAATTGACGATATAACTGACACTAGATAAAATACTTTACAACTCCACAACTTTATTAGTGCAAAAAAAAAAAATCGTATGTATTTTCACTTAAACAAGCAGCTGTTTTTTATGTGCATTAAAGTTATATAAAAATTTAACAGTGCAAAATTCCTTGCTGACAGTTTAACCAAAAGGCATTTCCAGTGGAAATTGGCCGACATATCCTCAGCATAACCATGTATAATATCCACAAAACTTAAAAAGAGGTTATACACACACAATACGGTAATATTATGTTGAAGCACAGTACGTATCACTCCGCGAGGCCTACGATAGCCGTAATGCTCCGACAATCCATCAAGCGGTGCGGCTTCGTAGCTTAGCAAAGTCGTACTAAAACATTTGACAGATTTTCGAGCGCCGTGTACATAAAATCGTTTCGAGGTCAGTAAACACAACCAGAATTCATACATAAGGCACACGGGATTATAAGGGGCACTGTCGACTTTCAGAAAAATCAAAGGATTGATTTTAAGTGTGCTGTATTTTCCAAAAAGCACGGTAATAACGACGGCCCGCTAGCATGCTCTACCAAAAATAGTGCTTTGTTGTGTATCTGACGGACGAAAGCTAAACCAGTTCCACACTGAAGTTGCAGCATTTTTACAAACCAGTTCTGATTCATCCGTTTCATTCAACGATCCGCTTTCGCCCTTCTCATTCTCCGTCGCCGCCATGCTTTTTTCGCCATGTGCGTATGAAAACAAAGGCACCGCGCATGCGCGTTTTACCCATATTCTATCGCGATATTTCATTTTCTTATCGTTGCCCAACATTATACCAGTATTACCGTGAACGGTATGATATGGCCCTAACTACCACCTAATGGAAAACCCTAAAAGCTGAGCTCAGCGGATCCACTGGTTTCTACCCAGGACTGGTTTACCTGTTGTAACTGTTTACATCACCAGAGGGCACCAGCTGGTCTTTGGGCTACTATCGTTCTCTGTGGCTCTTCTGCCACAGACAAGATCCGAGTCATGCTAGGCAAAGAAATTTTTAATTGAAGTGAAGTCTGGATAGCTTGAATACCCATAATGCTTTATTCCTTCTAGCCAAATATGCAAACAAACACAGATGTGGCAACATGAATTCTGTTTCAGTCAGAGCCACGCCCAGTTTTAAAACACCAAGACTGTAAAGGCAATGACACACCCCTCACAACAGGACTTCAACAACAAGTTACTGAGAACATGGTGGCTTCATCCATCTTTTCTATACAGTCTGTGAATGTGATTAATACAAAGTGCTGAACCCTTATATTAGCTCCAGCTACATTTTAAAGAATTAAACTTCAATGCTCAGCTACTGCTTAGCAAATTTGTAAGTAGGATAAACGTGTAGATCTACTCACGTGAAAGGCGTGTTGTCCCTGGTCTGTGACTGAGGGAGGAAAAAAAGCACATTCTGAAGACAAAATAATGAATGTTGTAAAATTGAAGTAAAAAAAGATAAGCAAAAATAAACACAGAATATCTAAAAGGAAGTGTAAGTCAGTGTGTGAGATCTTTTTATGGACACACAATAAGATATTGTGGAGTATCAATAATAAATCCAGCTTTTTCCTGTAGGATGTCCACTAATATCAGATATGCACCAAAATGCTACAAAGTCAGTTCTGTATCCATATTTAGGGCATTTCAGTTATTTATAAGACCCAGCTAAAAAAATTCATCCTGTTGTAGGTTACAGATAAGATGTGTCAGACATTTGGGTTGAACTCTGCCGTGTTTGACTCCACTAAGGAGCCGCAGTGAAATATTCATGAAACTGCTGACTCACTTTCTCAGATTTTTCTTTGCGTTGGAAGTTTGGCGAGGACAGCTGTTTTTTCAGAGGTCTGTGAGCCTTTTTGGCCTTCTTAGCAGCTGGAAAACAGAAAAACAGGATGAGATGTAGTGAAGGACTGCAGCGCCATCTGCAGGCTGAAAAGAGAAATGCCTTCAGTTTCCATTCTTAAGCTGTGAGGACTGACAATGAAATGTTAAAAATAGATGAGGTGGTGGAGATGAGGTGGTGGAGATGATGGTGGAACAGCGGCGATGTGCTATGAATAGATCGTGTTTCGTCAAGTGTCCTCATTTTGCTTTAATCACTTAAAGAGGCACTCTGCGACGAGAGGATTACAGGACTGTCGGGTGAAAGGAAATGAGTAAGCATAACATTATGTGATCATTAGTCAGAGCACATGGTAAGATGAAGCCATCACATGATTAAAACCAGTTCAGATCAGCTCTCACACTGCCAACATCAAAAGCTACTTCTGATAAGCTGCCAGTTCAGCCCAGTATGTAACAGCCATGTATGTAAAGTTTCAGCATCTTGTGTTCTAAGCTTTAAACCTGTCAGTCAAACCTGTTTTGAAGACGAATAGGTGTGCCACTTTTTTCTGTCCAGCGATTCGTATTAAAAACTTAACGTCTGAATTGCTCCTCCTATTTCTAAGTTCTAACAATATCTCTTCTTAAGCTCTTTATTAAGACCCGAGTAAACTAAATGGATGAATGGACACTAGAAACAATGCTCAGAGAATAAAGTATCTCTTATTTTATGATGAGCCTCATCTATTTGAACGACGCAGTGTCTGTTTTGTAAATCATCAGCCTTTTACATCTGAGAGGAAACAGTCAGCTTGAGGCTGCAGAAAGAGTCATCCCTACAGCTGCAACCCCTAATACCAGTATACCTGGGACTTCTGATCCTCTCAGAAGTACTACCTGATGCAGCTACTTTGGGTACTATGATCACCAAGCATTTAAAAAATCTATTAGAGGATAATAAAGTGTTTTCACCAACTTGGCCAAAAAGAAAAACATATTTTAGCATATAAATTAGCACTCTCTTCTAAACAAGTCCTTCAGCATGCTGATGTTAAAAATATAATAAAAGGCATCTATCAAATTGCTAAAAGTACTAATTACACTGTATTTTAATTGTTTCTAGTACTTTAATTCTAGCAGTGTTCTTGTTTACGTTCATAAAAGACAAAATATGTAAAACAATTAATAATGAACGATGTTTAAACACTTTACGAAAGAGAAAAAATATCCAGCTTTAACTATAACATGCATCAGCTCAGTAGTTGAGATCACAGCTCACTGCGAGGAAAGTCTTTATGCTGGTACACAAATGAGCCTCGAAACTGCAACTAAACTGTCGGACGATGTCAAGCACAATGAAACCTCTGCACGAGCATTTTCCTGACAGGAACAGATCCATTATTACTATTATTATAAGATTATTTCATGTATCACAGATTATCATCACATATTATTGTTACTTCCTACATCCACCTATGAAAGTACTAAAGAAGAAGCTGAAGGCTCCAAGATAAGCTCTTTGTCTACAGAAAGGATGTAGCCCTGAATTTATGAGACAGGTAAAGATACCAAAATACAAAAAAAGATTTTTAAAAAAAGCTACATGAAAATGTAAATGTAACACATGTATAAAATATATAGAATTAAAAAAAACAACAACATAAGAATACAATAAAAAAAAGTTAATAAACATAAAGATCTATAAAAAAAATGTACAAAAAACAAAATATGTACTGAACTCCTGCTTTAAACATGTTTCCCAATGAAGGTAAATCAGATGTTGTCCTGACTGTGTGACTAAATTTTGTGCTGAAAGCATCAAAATCAGATTTTACTTCATACACCTTTTTCAGGGTGACATTCAAGCAAGTTGTAAGCACTATCAATCTCCATCTTCAAGCTTTTCCAGCACAATACCAAAAAAGGATGCATATTTCACTTCGCATCACCTCAGTAAGATCATGATCAAAGGCCAAATTAATAAGTCTTCTCATCAGATATTTATGCTTCTTTCTTACGTGACACAAAAGAATAGGAGACAGATGTTTGCTTGTCTTTTCTCATTCATTCAAAACTAACTGTAAGATGCTTAACTACATTGCAGTCTGTGTTATTGCTGAAGTCCTAAATTAATCACCTTTAAAGTGTTTGCTAATAACATCATGTACAGTAAGACAGGCACAGAGAACAGCACTGACTGGGAGAGACTTTGAACAGATGACATACTCGGTTCAATTCAACATATAAGACTTGAAGAATGCACAAGCATCTTTCAAAAACCTATTTAATCAATCATCTGTGATATTTTTATATACAATTATAATGTATTGTTCATCTCACTTAAATAAACAGGCAGCCTTAAGGTATGAAATAGTCATTTGTCTACTGTCTCAGTGGCTGATAGTGTCCCACAGGCCTTAATGTGAGTTTGAAGCAATTATGTTTAAGTTGTTTAATGATAAACAGATTTTGAATGAAAGCGAGGGAACTTCGGTAGCACAAAAAAGTGCATATTCTTTGTGTCCATGTGGATCAGCCATATTACCATTATTTCCCCCTAAGGTTGCCAAAAGCACCAAGTTAAAACTTGAAAAAACTGCAGCAATACACAAAAATATAATCAATATTCTATTTATTCGGTGACTAAGCCGCTTTTCCTTCAATCAGAAAGCCTTAAGTTGGCTAGTTTAGCATCGGGCTAACGTTTAAAGCTTTCACTTTGGGGAAGTAACTCGCAATACTGCTACTGCTGTGTAATCTTGGTTAAATTCACAGCATATTCCATAAATTACCCTGCAATAACTAACTGTTATAATAGCGGCACCGTATTGCATCACACTGAGTACATTTCAATCATTTATCCCACGAGTTTGCTAGCTAGCAAAATAATAAAAACAATTTTAAAAATTAGCATGTGTAACGTAGACACTCCAGAAAATTATTTACTAGGACTTACGCAAACTCCCCCATTGTGAAAACGTACAAATCCTTCTTGCAGACTCCTTTTATTTTTCGCTTTCCAGCAAACACTCATTATAACGGCAACCTCCGGACACGTTAGTGCACTCACCCCCGACTGTTCGGGGAGGGAGGGGGTCACACATTGAAGAGACAACGTGCAGAGCTACAAGGCAGCCCAGGCAGAGAAATGTTGGTTTTAGACTTCTGTATCTGATAACAAAACTATTCAAAATCAGATAGTTATTTATGGTGAATGAAATACGGTTACAGTTTCACGAAGTTTTAAGCACCAAATCCGAAATCCACGCACTACAATATTAAAATCCAAGATTCTTTATTACTTTATACAGAAAAGCTGGATATGGTACGCAGAAAAAAACGACAAAAAAAACACCAAAAAATAACCCAAATACAAATAAACGAACAAAAAGTTTTGTAACTGTCAGTTTCCTTTTAAAATTCAACAAAATTGAACGACGTTACACAAACAACTACGTGTGCGCATGCGCAACGCTTTGATTCCTTGTGACGCGGTAACTTTGCTTTGATCCTTTCTGACGTGGCAACTTTGCTTTGATCCCAAAACCCTTAAGTAGGAGCGCTCACCTATTACACTTTATGGCTTAACGGACATTGACCTGACAGCAACGAAAACCCTTTCGAGAAGTTTTGAGAGCATTTTATGACAGAAACCAAAACAAGTGCAGTTTTGTTTCTCACCAATTCACAAAACAAGCAGACACGTTACACTATGTCAGCCAACACATCCTTTGGCTCAGATGAGCTTGAAATAAGTCGTGGATACCAAAAATTCAACTGCAGTTTCCAAAACTCAGTTGAATTTCCACAAAAAGGATACGTCAACACCTCAGCAAACCCATCTTCCTCCTGAAATATCATCTTCCTCTGAAGATGATTCTGAAATATCATCTTCCTCTGAAGATGATCTTGAAATACCTGAAGGGACCATTTTGGGAGATCACCACGTGGTAGAGGCTTTCCTTGGGGAAGGAGGCTTTGGTGTTGTGACCAAATGTCGCAATACAAAAAACAACCAAACTGTGGCTATTAAAGTCAACAAGAGAGACCCTGAAAATCTGCAACAGGCAAAACTGGAAATCTTCATCCTGGAGCAGCTGCGACGCTTGGATCCAGACAGGTGCAACATTGTTGAATGGAACGGCTATTTCCTCGATGGGGAGCGTATTTGCTTAAATTTTGAACTCCTCGACCAAAGCCTGTGGGACTACATAAGGGACCGGAATTACCGGGGTCTCCCAATAAGAGAACTCAGTCCAATTTTGCATCAGCTCGCAAATGCTCTGTTCCACCTGGGTTCTGTGGGAATAGTACATAGTGACCTCAAATCTGGAAACATAATGATTGTGAATCGCCATGAGTCTCCAGTCAAAGTCAAACTTATAGACTTTGGCCTCGCACGT
Organism: Neolamprologus multifasciatus; assembly: GCF_963576455.1. Lineage (NCBI taxonomy): Eukaryota > Metazoa > Chordata > Actinopteri > Cichliformes > Cichlidae > Neolamprologus > Neolamprologus multifasciatus. Next base: position 7,161,881 of record NC_140451.1, read on the forward strand.
CCCGCTTCTGCACTGATTCCTGGTGACTGTGTGGGGACGGTTGGTTTTTGTGCACCCGAGGTTATGCTTGGCATTCCATGTGATGAAGCAATTGACATGTGGGCTCTGGGGCTGGTAGCTGTGGAGCTTGCTACAGGGGTGCCTCTCTATCCTGGGGAAGACGATTATGATGTTTTGAGATTCATAACTGAAACCCAGGGTCAGCTACCAGATCATCTTCTAGAGTCTGGCGTGTACACTGATCTCTATTTCATCAAAGATAACTACAACGAACAGCGCTGGACATTTAAGACCAAAGAACTATTTCAATACGAGACAGATTATCAATCCAAGGAAACTCGATATATAAAACTTAAGTGTCTCGATGACCTCGAAAAACTAATGAAGGTTAGGCGAGGACCTGAAAATGGCCAACAATTACTTGTCAGGCTAATCAAACAGATGTTGGCCTTGGAAGCAAATCAGCGCATAACACCTTCGGAGGTTCTGAAGCATCCCTTTTTCAACACTGGCCTCTCAGGGAGAGCCCCCTGCACTGACATGAATAGCACAGGGGGAGAAAACCTTGTGCTCTCTCAGCAGCCTTCAAGCTGGGAAAGTCATGGATCGCAAAAATTCAACTGCAGTTTCCAAAACTCAGTTGAATTTCCACAAAAAGAACACGTCAACACCTCAGCCACCCCATCTTCCTCCGAAATATCATCTTCCTCTGACGATGATTCTGAAATATCGTCTTCCTCTGAAGATGATCTTGAAATAATTGAAGGAACCATTTTGGGAGATCACCACGTGGTAGAGGCTTTCCTTGGGGAAGGAGGCTTTGGTGTTGTGACCAAATGTCGCGATACAAAAAACAACCAAACTGTGGCTATTAAAGTCAACAAGAGAGACCCTGAAAATCTGCAACAGGCAAAACTGGAAATTTTCATCCTGGAGCAGCTGCGACGCTTAGATCCAGACAGGTGCAACATTGTTGAATGGAACGGCTATTTCCTCGATGGGGAGCGTATTTGCTTAAATTTTGAACTCCTCGACCAAAGCCTGTGGGACTACATAGGGGACCAGGGTCTCCCAATAAGAGAACTCAGTCCAATTTTGCATCAGCTCGCAAATGCTCTGTTCCACCTGGGTTCTGTGGGAATAGTACATAGTGACCTCAAATCTGAAAACATAATGATTGTGAATCGCCATGAGTCTCCCGTCAAAGTCAAACTTATAGACTTTGGCCTCGCACGTCCCGCTTCTGCACTGATTCCTGGTGACTGTGTGGGGACGGTTGGTTATTGTGCACCCGAGGTTATGCTTGGCATTCCATGTGATGAAGCAATTGACATGTGGGCTCTGGGGCTGGTAGCTGTGGAGCTTGCTACAGGGGTGCCTCTCTATCCTGGGGAAGACGATTATGATGTTTTGAGATTCATAACTGAAACCCAGGGTCAGCTACCAGATCATCTTCTAGAGTCTGGCGAGTACACTGATCTCTATTTCATCAAAGATAACTACAACGAACAGCGCTGGACATTTAAGACCAAAGAACTATTTCAATACGAGACATATTATCAACCCAAGGAAACTCGATATATAAAACTCAAGTGTCTCGATGACCTCGAAAAACTAATGAAGGTTAGGCGAGGACCTGAAAATGGCCAACAATTACTTGTCAGGCTAATCAAACAGATGTTGGCCTTGGAAGCAAATCAGCGCATAACACCTTCGGAGGTTCTGAAGCATCCCTTTTTCAACACTGGCCTCTCAGGGAGAGCCCCCTGCACTGACATGAATAGCACAGGGGGAGAAAACCTTGTGCTCTCTCAGCAGCCTTCAAGCTGGGAAAGTCATGGATCGCGAAACTTCAACTGCAGTTTCCAAAACTCAGTTGAATTTCCTCAAAAAGGACACGTCAACACCTCAGCCACCCCATCTTCCTCCGAAATATCATCTTCCTTTGAAGATGATTCTGAAATATCATCTTCCTCTGAAGATCATCTTGAAATTCCTGAAGGGACCATTTTGGGAGATCACCACGTGGTAGAGGCTTTCCTTGGGGAAGGAGGCTTTGGTGTTGTGACCAAATGTCGCGATACAAAAAACAACCAAACTGTGGCTATTAAAGTCAACAAGAGAGACGCTGAAAATCTGCAACAGGCAAAACTGGAAATTTTCATCCTGGAGCAGCTGCGACGCTTAGATCCAGACAGGTGCAACATTGTTGAATGGAACGGCTATTTCCTCGATGGGGAGCGTATTTGCTTAAATTTTGAACTCCTCGACCAAAGCCTGTGGGACTACATAGGGGACCAGGGTCTCCCAATAAGAGAACTCAGTCCAATTTTGCATCAGCTCGCAAATGCTCTGTTCCACCTGGGTTCTGTGGGAATAGTGCATAGTGACCTTAAATCTGGAAACATAATGATTGTGAATCGCCATGAGTCTCCCGTCAAAGTCAAACTTATAGACTTTGGCCTCGCACGTCCCGCTTCTGCACTGATTCCTGGTCACTGTGTGGGGACGGTTGGTTATTGTGCACCCGAGGTTATGCTTGGCATTCCATGTGATGAAGCAATTGACATGTGGGCTCTGGGGCTGGTAGCTGTGGAGCTTGCTACAGGGGTGCCTCTCTATCCTGGGGAAGACGATTATGATGTTTTGAGATTCATAACTGAAACCCAGGGTCAGCTACCAGATCATCTTCTAGAGTCTGGCGAGTACACTGATCTCTATTTCATCAAAGATAACTACAACGAACAGCGCTGGACATTTAAGACCAAAGAACTATTTCAATACGAGACAGATTATCAATCCAAGGAAACTCGATATATAAAACTCAAGTGTCTCGATGACCTCGAAAAACTAATGAAGGTTAGGCGAGGACCTGAAAATGGCCAACAATTACTTGTCAGGCTAATCAAACAGATGTTGGCCTTGGAAGCAAATCAGCGCATAACACCTTCGGAGGTTCTGAAGCATCCCTTTTTCAACACTGGCCTCTCAGGGAGAGCCCCCTGCACTGACATGAATAGCACAGGGTTATAAAAACCTTGTGCTTTCTCAGCAATCATCTGATTGTCTGGGTGTCCAAAACTCTAGGGAAGCTAGCAATTCTTGTGAACAAAAGCCCAAAGTAATAACAACAACAAAAACAACCAATGAATATGGTCTTAAACTTGGGCACAATTGGGCTTAAAATCAATTCACTAATCACTCAATATTCAAAGCGGAGCAGCAGTCAACTTACCATCACATCAGTCCTTCAATCAGACCTACAACAACTGTCTTCCTACTCTCACCCCAACCGGTCGCAGCAGATGGCCGCCCCTCCCTGAGCCTGGTTCTGCTGGAGGTTTCTTCCTTTTAAAAGGGAGTTTTTCCTCCCCACTGTCGCCAAAGTGCTTGTTCATAGGGGGTCATATGATTGTTGGGTTCTCTGTATGTATTATTGTAGGGTCTACCATACAATAATACATACAGCCTTGAAGTGACTGATGGTGTTATTTGCTGCTATATGAATTCAATAAAATTGAATTAAATTGAATTCAAGATGAATTTGGAACTAATTGGAAATAAACTGGATATTAATTAATTAATTTGAGCATCAAATAATTGTTGTTTGTACTTCTTTATAAATATAGTGCTACTCTTCTACTGTTTAAATTGCTACTGTTTAAAACTGACTCGTTTATTCATTCACTCGAGCATAAAAACACACACACACACACACACACACACACACACACACACACACACTGTACAGTACCAGTCAGTGCTTACATACTAGGTCTTTGCCCTACTTTTTCATGCTCACTGGTACAAATGCCTGTTACTAGAGCTAAATGGTCTCAATGTACTCTCACAGTTATTGAACTGTACAAATGCATACAAAATAACGCTCACGTAAACATAACTGTGCACTAGTTTGCCCTTATTGCTGCAGTTTGTTTCAAATCACTTTGAAAAAAGCTCAGCTTCTGTCAGTCTCTCTTTCTCACACACACACACACACACACACACACACACACACACACACACACACACACACACACACACACACACACACACACACGAGCCCAAATGGACACAAACGTGTTTCCTGGCAGCCACTTAAGCACACTGAGAGCTGTTAATTACGTCAACAACATCTGTCTCTGCAACAGTGACTTTAATGTAATGCGTGGCTTTATCTCTCTCTCTCTCTCACACACACACACACACACACACACACACAGACTTTTTAAGCACTTTCATGGCTGCCCTTCAGCCGTATGAAATAGAGAATGAGATCCAGCTGATGCAAAAAACAAGAATAAATTCTCCACCCTGCTTCTTAGAGAGTTCCTCTTCATCCCCAACCTCGTCTTCAGTGACCTCTGACCCTGTGGTGTACTCCTCATCCTCTGACAGAAGAGACTGCTGTCTCTGAAAGGGCAAAGGTCAAGGCTTTTAGACACACACTTCTTTCTCGTCTAAAGCAACATTTGTAGGTTCCTCATTTGTAATTTTGAATCATTTTAAAAAAGTAAGCAGATATCATGAAAAAAGAGTGTCCTACCAGCTGAAGACTCCAGTTTTTCAAAAGGGAAAACTGGTTAAAGACACAAAGTAGACACAGTAAGAACACAGAAAGGCTGAGGGCAGACAGACAGAAGCACACAGAGAAATGGGAAGTGTGCGACTTACGGTGCTGCCATCTCCTCTCAGAGATCTGAGGACTGTTGGCTCCAAGAGAACGTCACAGTCCTGAACTTTTTCTGCACTGGACTGGCTCTCCTCAGCACTGACACACACACAGGAACATTTGCAATTAGTGTATCGATAACACACACAATCAAAAAGAACATTGTGAAAGAATCCTCACACACTCACCCCTCTGCCGGTGGAGAGTTTGACACACACACAGCGTCTCTGTGCAGCAGCAGGTCATTGAGGACTCGGGTCTGGGCTGAAGTCTCCTCGTCACAGTTCTCCTCATCGGGCACATTCACTATGTGATCCCGCGTCTTACAGCCCTGCACACACACACAAACACGAGCAAACTGGATCAGGATTTCTTCTGCAGGGTAAATTTGGGTGTTTGTCAATTTTACCCACCAATGAGAGAGATGTCAAACAAACTCTGCTGCAGCCAGAATGAGACTGCTTGCACAGTGTTTAATTAACATGCACCACGTCACAGGTGCACGCAAATGAGACGAAAACTGTCTTTAGCCTGTAACCACAAAACTGTGGGGGCCAACATTGGAAACCTGAGGGATGAGGCCTTGGAAGTGTTTGCTGAGCTAATATCACATCTGTACACAGACTGAGTCTGCTTAATTTCTGTTCCATTTTTAATCCTTACTCTCAGGTTTTAATTTTGCATTAAAATTGGCTTGAAGTCCCAAGTTTTCACTGATTCTTCCAATCACAGCATGTTTTCATTGCAATGTAAATTCTCAGCTGAGGGAATATGTTTTAAGTGTGCAGCTTGTTATTCTGTACCTTACTAAAACAGCTGAATGAAGCGTAAAGTGTGTAGTATTGTTATGGGAATGCATGTATGGTAATTTGGTAACTTGTAGAAATATTTTTATATTGTATTCTACTCTGCTGCTGAGACTCTTTCTACATCTACTAGCACACAGGACACACACCAAGCATATCTGTTCAATCAATCAGACTAATTTCACTTTGATCTACTGACAAAATGAAGCAGATTCCACATTTTATTTATTAGGCTTTGGGGCAGTAACCTTTGAGCCTTTAGAGGGCGCTATAGTCTAGATCTTTATATGACTTATGACAGGGTTGATGTTTAAATGGATCCAGTTTCTAGTTTCAGAGATCTGATGTGCAACCATGTGTAGCATTCTGCTACAAAGTTCTTAATAACATTCTGGGGAAAAGTCACATGACCTGTGAACCACCACTTTTAGATCAGTCAGATGCTACCAACACCACCAAGTCCAGATTATAGAACGATATCCTGGTCATGTTGAACCAGCTGTATGCTACAGCAATGCAGCAGAAGCAGCATCAGCTCACTGTGAAAGAGTACTGCTCCACTTCATAGTGGTTTTAATATGAACTCAGAGGCTTAAGGTGGACCTGGTAAATTATTTTCCACTAACATATACTACTACAGTGGTGGATGCTCGCATTAAGCATTTTATTTTCAAATAACTATGTCAACGCATGTACGAGAAATTCCCGTGAGCTAGAAGTTCAGGCTTAAGCCTGATCTACACACTCAATTCAAGTAGTCTTTCTCCTACTCTTGCCTCTGAATGATGTCAGTGCTGTTTTTGAGGGGCAGCCACTCAGAAGAAGGTTGCCGTAAAGGACAGATGATGGCAGAACAGCTTGTTTTAGACGAAGATGAACTAAGGAGCTGTACAAGTATATCGGTATCGGATAAATATGGATTATTTTGAGCTATTAATCATATAAAGTTTTAAAAAAAAAAGAAGAAGAAGAAGAAGAAGAAGAAGATGTGGAACTGGAAAAAGGAATAAGTGAGATTTGCCTATAACTGACTTATGCCTATCTATATGTCCTCACATTTACTTGTCCTGTTTTATCAATAAAATGTTTGTTAAATGAACTCCAAGTGTGAAGGTGCCCTAAGAAAGCAAAAGCATTAATGCATTAAGCATTACCTTGCACCTAGAATAGGTAAAAGTGTGTGTGTGTGTGTGTGTGTGTGTGTGTGTGTGTGTGTGTGTGTGTGTGTGTGTGTGTGTGTGTGTGTGTGTGTGCATGCATACCTTTGGTATCCCAGTGGGGTCAAAGCGGAGAACCCGCTGGTTGCAGCACGGATATATTCCTGCACCGTGCCAGCCTCTCTCTGTAGCCATGCCAGGGTACAGGACGCTGTCTGGGTGGTACTTGCACTGCGTCAGCTCTGCACATACAAACACCTACACACACACATACAAATGATTTTTAAAAGTATATCCTGCACGCACTCTTACTCTGTTCACTTTCTCTTTATTATTCATTTTGCTCATTTGTGCAACACACACACTATAACACTCCAACCTGCTGGCATCGGAAGCAGGTGAGGTAGTTGATGGTACCCCAGATTCTCCAGTAAACCAAGACCCAGGACTTGAGCTCCTCATACAGGCCTGTGATGTATTCGTGCACATCCCAACTCTTCTGTCTGCACACACACACACACACGCGCGCGCGCGATCACTCACACACTGTGATCAGGAACTCAGCCAATCAAGTAAAAGGTTAAAGTAAAAGGTTTAAAACAGCCATTAAAACATGCTGCTATACCTGCTGTGTGTATAGATGATCTCTCCACGAGCATCAATATTGATTTTGCCCGGAACACAAGAAATTTTCCTCTCTGTGTCTTTGGTCAGCAGCTTAAGGCACAGACCACACCTGGGATGAAAAGCATGGATGACAAAGAATATAAATTAAATTAGCAGAGAATATTCACATGCTCGCTACACATGTCAGAGCATAAAAAGAAACACAATGCAAAAATAAAAAGCTTATACTCACCTGTACAGAGTTGAGGCATTTCCTGGTGAATCTCTGTTCTGGTAGTTTGGGTCAAAGAGACGCTCAATTTTCTTTTGAAACAGTTTGCTTTGAGGGTGAAAGACAAGAAAGGATCAAACTTGAGCTGATATTGCATATATCTTAATAAAAGGTTAGAAAAGTATAAGCCACTGTTGCTTTAGTAAAATTATACCAGGTGCTTTTGTGACAGTAGCCTTTGTGCTTGTGCTTCAGTTATTTAATGCAACACATGCAATATTTCTTTTATTGGTGTTATATGGAGAAACTGTAACCTGACAAAACTTCAGCGTAGGAATCATGTAAAAAAGTCTGACACTTCTTAGATCTTTAGACTGAACTGGCTAAAAAGAGAAGTCACTGCATTGTTCTCTACATCGAATCTGTGGAGCTTAAAGAGACCATCTGTCTGCAGCTCAACTGCTGCAGCCGTCATAGTGTTACTGACAGAACTTTTAACTTCTCTGTGATCATTGAGAATTTGAGGAAATATATTATTACACTGGCAGATGCTCATACCAAAAGCTCAGGCTTCAGTCAGCGCTGAATGAGTTTAAGTTTTGGTTCGTGGTTGCTTTTTTGGCACTTCTCCCTGTGCATCTTTTGTAGATTTATTCCCAGTCTTTTCCTATTTTTTTCCTGTCCCACCTGTTCCTACCCGTGTCCCATTTCCCTACAAAGTCTCAGTGCATATATTTGTCTCCATTCCCTGTCTCCACGTTGTTCCTGGTGTTGCTTATCTGCATTTGAGTCCTCATTTTGAACTGAAACACAACTGCATTTAATGGCAGAAGAAGATGTTCTCTGCGGTTTGAACCTTCTGTTTGCTATGTGCAACAAATCAGAAACAGTTAGCACAAATGGAGGGGGAAGAAGCTAAAATGGCTTGTTTTAGATTAAGACTAACCCTAACTGAGGGTCCACGCCGAGGCCCGGCGTTAAAAAAGGATTATTTTGAAATGCGAATGATGCAAAGCTGATTCACAGCTTTGTCCAAATATTTGTATTCACAGAGACCCAGAATACAAATACGGTGCCGAGAATAAGCAAAGCAGCTTCCCCCTCTTACCTTTTAAACTTGTCTTTTTTGTCCCTGATGTCGTCGGCCTCGTTGTGGCTGAAGAGTTCAGCGATCCGTGTGGCCAGGTTGCTGTTTATGCAGTTCATGTTGCAGGGAGTAGCCACAATGGCACTCATGTGCTTGTGGCAGTACTGGATGCACTCCTCCACCTGAGCCAGACGCATATACAGAGCACTCATCAAACAAAAATGGGAAATGTCCTTTCAACAATGCTCCGTCCAAACCATTTCAACACTTCTTTAGCACTTCTAGCTCTTCTTAAGAGTAGTGGTGAGAAAACACTGCTACCATAACTGCACGGGGGCAAAAGAACATCTGCACTTTCATGCAACACTAACTTAACAAAGCTCTGTGTGTAGGCCTCTTGTTTTTTTGTGGATTAGGAGCAATTACCCATTGTTACCTTTGAACTATCATTCTAAACACTGCCTGCGCCTTACTGGGCAAATGTGAGACTTTTGCACCTTTGCTGTAACATTTTTTTTGGATATATCTAAGAAAATGTGCTCACAGCTGAAAAACAAAAGGCCCGATGCACATCACCACACCTTGCGTCACATGTCACAACACTTACTAACGTGTCCATCTTCAAGAACTCGGAGGAGATCAGGATTGAGATCACATTGCTGGGCTCTGTAACCGACAAATACCACATGACCAACCAAGCAAACCCCACGAATGACAAACAACACAGAACACGCAGCCAGTGACGCACCAAACACACACCACGTTTAGTGACCAATAAATCAAGCGCTACAGGTGGTGTAAATGACAGCTCAGGGATGTGTAATAATGTTGATTGTTTTCTGTTCTTGTTTCTTTTTACCAAGTCGGGGTTTGTCCTTGTTTCCCTCTCCTGCTGAGTTCCTCCTGACGTAGTTCATAAGCCAGTCAAAGATCTGCACGTCACAGTGGACTGAGATGTCAACTTCCTCCCACCTCTGGGGGTCCACAGATAAATATTCAGCAAAGTAACGCATCTCCTTGACCAGAAGATCTCTGGGACAAGTGAAGTCCTGCTTCAGGTTCTTGGTCTCATCGCACACATGGATGACCATGTTGGGACTGTAGGGAAAAGCCAAAATAATATTCAATCATATTCATCCACAGGGTGTGAGTGATTAACGCTGAAAACATTTCCAATTTAAGATGGAGTCATGTTTATAGATTCGATTTTCAAAGGATGTGTGAGGAATCTCTCTTAGCTCGGTTCACTGTGGTATGAAAAGGTATCTCGCAGCGTACTCTCGTGGTTTCTGAGGTTTTTCATCCTCCTCTGCTGACACTCCTTTCTCTTTCTTCTCCACAGCAGCACTTCTTCCTGTGGACTTCAACTTGGACCCTGTACACAAAAACGTTGGAAAAAACAAAACAAAAGTAAAGTTGTCATGCAGCATGAGAACAAAAATCATACTACAGCTACTGCACCCCTCTAATTTATTAGATTCTTTCAATTATGTGTTTCATAGGGGCCTCGGAGCACTTCCACAAAATAAATAGCTGTGCTGGAACTTACACCATCATGAAACCCATAAAAGAAATCTCTTATTCAAAAAATGTTTATGTGTTTGTGTTTATGTTAGTTGAAGTTTTACATTTAGAGGAAAAAAGGCATTAAAGTTAAAATATAACCTGTGATTAGAGTAGAATGCCATTTAAACTGCTTTATAGTAATTCCAATCGATTATACTGTAACACATAAAATCACATCCAGAATAATGTCTGGATGATTTTTGTATTTTTGACTCTATACACCATCTGATTGGTTCTGTAACTCAAGCTAGCAGGTCTAATTAAAATGCAGACTTAAATTACAGCGGGTTTAACAACAGGATCGCATTAATCGTTTAGGAATTGGAGCTATTTTTATATATTTATACATTTTTGGTTACTTTTGAGAGACACTCAGAAGTAACTGGACAGCATTCCTCATTATTTGATGACAGCTCAAGAAAGATATATGATGATGTCTTTGGACTGTGGAAGGAAGCCAGCATAAAACAGGCAAATATATAAAAACCAAAAGTGGTCAAATTATATAAATAGCCTTCATAATTTCATATTTACTCAGCACTTTCTAGTAGTATGTAACAACACAATAAATTATGGTATTATTATACTTATGTTTGCCTATTACGCTCATTTCCTGTGGTGCCTTTTTATTCTTTAATTTCACGGTGCAGCCCCCGAGTTTATCCACTGTCTGAAAGATTATTGGTTGCCTCTTGCAAACAGAAGGTTTGAACAGCAGGTGGGTGGGGCTTCTGTGCTCACAGCCAGAACTGTGTGCCTGAGATGACCAAACTTAGTATATCCTCCCTCACTGACATCATGCAGAGCCAAAAGTGTAGGAAACTGTGTGAAACAGCATATTTCGAGCTGTCTGAAGCCTGAGCTTGTGGTTCCCAGGGTTTAAATGCACACATACAGCTCTTGCTCCCCATGTACAATGAACTGTGTACTGTCCACTGTGAAGTTTGAAAGACATGAGTAAAGCTATCGATAAAACCAGTTCCTGCTGATTAAACTTATTGAAGGTTTTATCTGTGGGTGAAAGTAACTGACCTGTAACTTTGCTGCTGCTGCTCTGGCCGCTTCCTCTCTCCACTATGTCCCGAGTGTCCAGCAGTGTGGAGAGGAGGTCTGACGGGGAGCTGCTTCCTTCTATCAGGGCATTGCATTGGTTATCCACATGAGGAAACCCCCCCATGCTCTTCAGCTCCTCAAACCGACGGGCACACTGCAACACAATTGCATCAGAGCCACAGAATTATTTCTCATTAAAAATTCAGGCCTCTTGTTACTAAAGCATGGAACGAACTATGGGCGGGATGGGATGGATGGAGACGCAGGATGGATGAAGGGGTTCTAGTTACCCAGTGATCCAGTTACCTCCTTAGGAGTAAAGCCTGGTACTAGCTTGGCCACATTGTCCCAGTTTATGGGCTGGGGCACACCCCACAGGGAGCCCAGCACCATGTCCAAAACCAGGACGTTGTTGTCGTAGGGAAAGTTGTTGTTATCCGAACAGAAGCGACTCATCTCTACACACACAGAGGGCAGGAAACAACAGGCAGCAAGTCAACAATAAATTCCTTCATCTGTTTGATCATCATAGCCAAATTAGAGCTGAAATCACTGTGCAGTTAGCACCCATTTTAATTGCCTTTAAGCATTCTGCACATAGTCAGCACATAGATTAATACAAGAGTGGCGTGATTGGCATTTTTTTTGTAGCAGTATTCAGACGTGTTATTGCAGTTGGATAAAAGCTGTATTTAAGTCTACTAGTCCTTAAACTAATTGCTCTGTACCGTCTGTCTAAGGGCAACAGGTCAAACAGGGAGTAACCAGGATGTGAGTTATCTTTTATGATGTTTTGGGCCTTTTTAAGACAGCGGGTGTTGTGTAGATCTTCCAAAACGGAATACTTTCAGGTTTTGGACTATTTGTGAGGTAAGTAGAGTGGGCCAATAGCGTCTGAGCGACCGTTTTATAGCCCAGGTAATAAATTGCTGGATAAAGGGAATGGACCAGTTGTGAAACTGTGCACCACTGCATAAAATAATAAATTTGGCCAACTACTGAGACAAATGTTGTTTGTTTCTTTAGTATGGTTTGGTTGTTATGCCTCAGAAACACATTTTCATTGAGGAAAAAAAAAGAAGTTTATTGTAAAAGACTTTGCTGAACTTGCCATTCACTACTATTCAAAGTTCCTGTGTTTTGTTTTTCTGTTATTAAATGCATCACAGGTTAGAGCATACTGGTGACTATGTATGAGCTGAAAGAGGAGACTGATCATTCATGTACTGTACATGATACGGGTAGATGCTGTACGTTTATGGGATGCAGTAGAGGCACAGATTAGGGTAGGCCGAGTGCCTCTGCCCTCCTGCTGAATCAACATCAGATGCTTTCAGGTCACATTAAAATCCTCAGATTTCCTAGGACACACATCCAACAACAGAAATGACACTTACTGTTCTGGTCTGTGAGATAATCCTCACCGTCGTCTCGTACAATCTAATAAGCGGGTAAATGTTTCATCTCATTGTGCGTGTGGATGATGCTGATGCTGCGGTGCTCTCCTACCGGCTAATGCTAGCTAAGTTTGCGGGACGGGACAGATCTGCTGCCTTCAGGTACTCCCCGTAAATATCAAACGACAGTCACTAGTGATGTGGTCCGTCCTATTGCGTCATATACCTTCTGGTGGGATTTACACCGACATATTTATCTCTCTCTCTCTCTCTCTCTCTCAACGCGTTTGAGCACAGTGGCTATGCGATGACATTTAAATCAAAGGCGAAAGTGAACTAGAACATCAAAAATGTGCCCTCAGGCTCAACTCTGCCTCAGTAATTCCGATAGCCATGGAAGGTAGCATTAGCTTCTAGCTAGCATACAGTTAGCTAAGCAAGTGGCTATTTAAATTGACGTATGTATGTCATTAAGCCGACAACACAGAAAATGCTATCGGCAGGTTACACTATCAAAATACTACATAAAAATCTACCCCCAGAACACTTTCGATTAACAAAATGCGTTTATTCGGTCTGTATCTGCAACGGTGACTCGTCACTGTTGGCGCAGTGCAGCAGGCGTCCTGTTGCTTGGAGACAGTGGTCGCAAATCAAGTGCTTCTGCCATAAAGTCAGACTTTAAAAAAAAATTCAATGAAATTATATTATACTAATATGTCATTTAAATGAGCATAAACTAAAACTAAACAGTTAGGTCCAAGTTTTGAAATTGAAAATCTTGACAAAATTTCTAACATTGTCTATCACTTCTACCTCTTCTTAAAGTCAATAAAGAGTTATTTTACTGATGGCATGAAGTTGGCTTTAATGTTAGTTGTAAGGTCTTGGGGTTGTTACAGCTTCACCTTGATCACAAACTACGCCACCGTCGAACTCGCTGGCTGACCCATGCTTTGAGGCAGAAATGAGCACTTTACAGATACTTTTAAGAAACAACTTTCTCTGAATTAAATTGGCTTCTCTTGCTTCAACTTGCCATGGGCGTGCACATCAACATGGGCACCAGTGGAACCAACATGCAGTACAATAGTTCCTACATGAGAGTTTTCACAATACCTAATGGCATATAAAATATGCATAGTGCAAAACAAAATACATTAACTGAAAGTAAGGCAGCAAAACTCCCACCAAATCACAAAACTATTGTGATTTCTACTTAAACACATTATAATGGGAACATGTTTACATTTTAGCATTTATTCTGCTTCTAGCAATAACACAGTTTTGTGTACTGGCCTATCAAGGTACACTGGTTTGACAGTCCTTTTCCCATCCTTATCCAAAGTTGAATTACTGAGCAAAAGCTTAACCTTTCTAATTCTTCCATCTGCACTTGGATATACCTCTGTTACTCTTGCCAATTTCCACTTGTTCCTTGGAGAATTGTCCTCTTGGAGAATAACAATGTCATTCCCCTTTGCATCCTTTTATCTCTTTGCCAGATTTGTCTCTGTTGAAGATTGAGAAGGTATTCCTTTTTCCACCTTGTCCAGAATTTATTGGCCAAAAACTGAACTTGGCGCCATCTCCTTCTTAGGTACAGGTCCTGGCTCACAAATTCACCAGGAGGAGGTAGAATAACACTGGACTTCATCATGAGAATATGATTCGGTGTAAGAGGCTCTAAATTTGGATCAGTTAGGTTTTCTACTGTTAATGGCCTGCTATTCACAATAGCCATGACTTCATAAAGAAATGTTCTGAGTGAGGAACTGTCAAGTCTCTTAGAAGTGTGATCCAAAATAGAAGTTAAAACACTTCTAATAGTTCTAATTTGCCTCTCCCAAACACCTCCCATGTGACTTGAAGAGGGGGTGTTCAGAACAAACTCACATCCATATTGTTTCAACTGTTCTTTGTCAAAATCCTTTAGTGCATTCAAAAACTCTCCCTTAGCACCGACAAAATTAGTACCTTGGTCACACCTAATTTGTCTTACATGTCCACGAATAGAAATAAAACAACGTAATGCATTCCTAAAGGCATCAGTGGTAAGGTCATCCAACATTTCAATATGTATTGCCCTAGAACACATACATGTAAAAAGAAGACCATACCTTTTAAGTTCTTTTCGACCCTCTTTTACATAAAAAGGTCCAAAACAGTCAATGCCACAGTAGGAGAATGGGGGTGTTGCTTCCATTCGATCCTCTGGTAGATCGGACATCCGTTGATCTTGAGTATGTCTCCTGTACTTTCTGCAGGTTGTGCACTTGTAGATGTGAGAAGCAACTACATTGCTGCATCCTGTGATCCATAGTCCATTGGAGCGCAGCTCGTTGACAGTTATTCCTCTTCCTTGATGCTGCACCTTTTCGTGGTAGTGTTTAATAAGTAAAGACGACACATGACTTGATTTGGGAATAATGGCAGGATGTTTGATATATGGGTGCAGAGTTGCTCTTGTTAAACGTCCTCCCACCCTGAGCACTCCCTGCTCATCAACAAATGGACTTAGGCTGTACAGCTTGTGTGTCTTATCCTTCAGTTGAATGTCTTTTCCTCTAGTTAAGTCCTTGATTTCTTTGCTGAATGTGTTTTCTTGTGCAAGTTTTATTATGAACAGTTCCGCCTTTTGTCTGTCCTCAACACTTGTGTTTTCACCTTTTGTTTGGGTGAGTCCTTTAAAATCCTTCACAAATTTCTGTAGACGAGCAATAGCTTTAACCGCTCTTCTCCAGTCTGAGAATTTGGTGAGACGGTCTAGTATTGTTCTCCTTTCTTCTACTTTGGTGTTGAACACATGTACTGTTTTTAGCTCTGGATCATTGGGCTTGACTTCCGTAAACTTGCCATTTTCAACGGGTAGCTCGCTTTGCCACAAAAACTCTGGACCTTTAAACCAGTTAGAGTTGAGTAGCTGTTGGACAGTGAGCCCTCTTGATGCATGTTCTGCGGGATTACTTTCAGATGGTACATGATGCCACTGTCGTGGGTCTGTGAGTGACCGTATCCTTTGAATCCTATTTGCCACAAACACGTGAAATCTCGTTGCATCATTATTCACGTATCCCAACACTACCTTGGAATCTGTCCAGAAGTGTTCTTCAAGATCACTTATCTCCAGTTCATTTCTTAACATTGCACTTGTTCTTGCTGCAACAACTGCAGCCGTTAATTCAAGTCTAGGGACAGTAGTGACCTTGGTTGGGGCTACGCGTGCCTTTCCCAGGACTAGGGCACAATGAACATCACCCTTTGATGTTACTGTTCTCCGTAGCCTGTCACACTAGCGTCTGAAAAATGGTGTAATTCACACTGTGCAATGTCTGTGTTTGCAGGTAAGACATGTCTTTGAACTTTCACCTTTGACAGGTTTTGAAGATCTAGGAGCCAGGATTCCCACTGTGTGCTGAGATCATCTGAGAGTGGCTCGTCCCATCCAACTTTCTCTTGACATAGCTGTTGCAGGATTTGCTTTCCTCTTAGGATGAACGGTGCCACAAATCCCAGTGGGTCATACACTGATGCTATTGTGCGGAGGATTCCTCTTCTTGTCATTGGGTGCTCTTTTACAGTTATTCTGAACTGAAACTCATCAGCAGAAACGCACCACTGAACACCAAGAGCCCTTTCCATTAATGGCTCTCCAAGTGCCAAATCTAAATCTTTAATACTTTCGGCACACTCTTCTCTCGGCAATGACTTTATCACATTTTCACTGTTTGATACGAACTTGTGTAATCTTAGTTTACCTGTGCTACACAGTTCTCTTGCCTCTTTGACTAGTTTTATGGCTTCTGCTTCTGACATAACACTAACAAGTCCATCATCTACATAAAAGTTCCTTTGAATGAACCTTACAGTGTTTGGAGTGAACTTTCCCTCACCTTGCGTGGCTAGATGTTTTAACCCAAAGTTGGCACAGCCAGGAGAAGAAGCAGCGCCAAAGAGATGAACCTTCATTCGAAAGACTGAGGGTGGAACGCTTAGGTCACCATGCCCCCACCATAGGAAGCGTAAGTAGTCCTGGTCTTGAGGTGTTACATGGAACTGGTGAAACATGCGTTCCACATCGCACATTACAGCAACGGAGCCCTTCCTGAACCTACAGAGCACTCCCACCAAAGTGTTTGTGAGGTCAGGCCCTGTAAGCAGGTGCGTGTTCAGTGAGGTGTCTTGATATTGCGCAGAGCAGTCAAAGACTACACGTATCTTGCCGGGCTTCTGAGGGTGGTATACCCCATGGTGGGGGATATACCAAACAGGGGTATTACAGAGTTCTTTCTCCGGCACTTTCTCTGCGTCACCACATGCTATCATGTTCGCCATAAAATTTGCATAGTCTGTGTAGTACCTTTGGTCCCTTTTGAATCTGCGTTCGAGACTACTTAAACATTGCATTGCACCTGGCATGTTGTTGGGAAGATTTGGTCTGTCGCTTTTGAAAGGCAGTGGCATTTCATAGTGTCCATCTAGCTTTTGCTTTATTCCTTCTTGTAGCTTTGTAATAAAGCGAACATCTTCTTGCGAAATGCTTGTCTCTTCCACTGCTCTCTCTGTAAAGTCTGATTCAAGTGCTTTGATTACATCTTGATTACAGCCACCCATCTACATTGGGTGGCTGTAGCTCAGGTGGTAGAGCAGGTCATCTACTGATCGGAAGGTTGGTGGTTCGATTCCTGGCTTCTCCTAGTCTGCATGCCAAATTTCCTTGGGCAAGATACTAACCCCAAATTGCTCTCCGATGCATCCATCGGAGTATGAATGTGTGTGAATGTTAGCTATAAAAGCACTTAGAAAGATGTGCTTGTGCGAATGGGTCTGAATGGGTGAATGCACAAGTTGTGTAAAGCGCTTTGAGTGCTCAGGTGAGTAGAAAAGCGCTATATAAGAACCAGTCCATTTACATCTGGAAATGTTACTTCCTTTACTTGTGTCTTGCAGATGTAATGAACCTTATTCTTTAGTTTTGTGGGTGACTCAGTCTCTGGTATAACTTGTTTTACAATGATGCGGTGACTTACTCCAATTACATCATTACCCGTATCACATGAATCACAGTAGCTGATGATGCTCCAACCCAAATCTGTTCTCTGAGCGTACGGCTGGTTTTCTTCACCACATACGACCTCTCTGGGCATTAAGGCTTGTGTGCAGTTGTACCCTAACAGGAGTCCTATTTCACAGTCCAAAGGGGGGGCAATATGTTCAGTGAGATGCTCCAAATGTGACCATGCCCTTGCAGTGTCTGGAGTAGGAATATGTCTACGATTAGCGGGTATAAAGTCCCGTGTGTAAACAACTGGTACAGTGAATTTCTTCTTGGAAAACAGTCCTCTTATTTGCAGAGCTTCAAGTTTTGTGCATGGTACAGTGGTTTTCATGGATGACATTGTGGATAGATTGAGCTTAACTTGAGTTTTGGATGTGTCCAAGTTATTTGCTACTTCATTAAGAATAAATGAAGAATCACTCTGTGTGTCCAGCAGAGCGTAGATCAGTACTTCTTTACTGTGCTCATTTTGTGTGGATACGTAGACTGGGACTATTGCAGATGTCTGTGTGTTTTTACTTTCATGAGTCACTCTATTAGATGTGGTCTCATTGACTGTGTCTTGTGACTGTGTTACCTGATGCTGGGTTTCCTTCAGTTCACTTACTTGTTGCTCTTTAGGTGGTTCTTTCTTTGTCTCTTGTCTTTGTCTTTCTTCATGCAGGCATGTAGGATGCCGTTTTGAGCATGTGTTGCATGTCATCTTGTTGCTGCAGTTCTTGGAGAGATGGCCACTGTTTAAACAGCCAAAACATAATTTTTCACCTTGAATGAATTTGACTCTCTCAGCGACAGGTTTCTCAGTGAACTTACGACACTTGTGTAAGCTGTGTCCTGCTCTTTTACAAAACACACAAGAGACCATGCTTCTTTCAGTAGAGTTAGTTGTGAAGATTTTCACTGTATCTTGTCTCTTAGGAATGGGTATAGGTTGAGATTTTGTCTTTGGTTGGTCAAAGTCACTTTGTCTTATGGCTTGGTATGATGTAATGGGATTACATGCGATACTTGCCTCCATTGACAGGAATGTTACAAAGTAACTGAAACGTGGGAATCCTTTGTGCTCCAGCTGGTACTGTGTAGCCTTTCGGTTCCACCTGTTACTTAACCAATCTGGTAGTTTAGCAGCAAGTCTTTGATTCTCAATGCCATCGTTGAGAATGTTCAGATTCTCATTATTAGTCATTGCAGATTGACAGCTTTGTAAAAAGTCCACAAACATTCTTAGCTCTGCACTATTCTTTCCTGTCACCTTTGGCCAGGTATGTAACTTGTCTCTGAAGGCCTTAGCAATGACAAAAGGCTCTCCATAACGTTCATTGAGCATATTCCATGCTGCCTCATATGAGTCTTCAGAGCCAATCAGAAAATAGCCATCTAAGGCTTCTTTAACACAGCCACCAACATACTTCTGTAGAAAAAATATCTTTTCGGCAGCGGGAATGTTCTTTCTCTCTATTAGAGTCTGAAAGGATGCCTTCCAATGCTTGAACTTAAGTGGATCCCCACTAAATACTGAGGGCTCTGGAATAGGCAGTCTATTAGCTGACATAGCTTCTGCCAAAACCTTTACGAGCTCACCTGTGCTCTCATAAGTGACATTTAACTCTCTTCGTGGTTGTAAGGGTTGATTAGCAGTATTCTTGGACTCTGTTACCTGTAAGTTTGCAGGGTTTAGAGTGACTCTTTCTTGCTTTACTGAAACGTAGTCTTCGTCATAAACTTGTAGTTTTGCCCGTGCTGCTTTGAGTCCTTTCAGATTTTCCAATCTTTCAATTTCTCTTCTTAAGTCCTCAACTGACCTTCTCCTTGCAGCACTTTCCTCTTGTTGTCTCTTTATCACGGCCGCTTTCGCCTTTTCTCTTTGTAACTTGCGCTCAGTTTCCTCCTTTTCCTCTAGGAGACGTTGTGACATTGCAGCAGCTGCTTGCTCTGCGGATATGCGTTTGTCTTCTTCTTCAAGCGTTTGCATTCTTTCTCTGTACTTCTCTTGTTCTGTCATTATCTGAAGCACAGCCTTTGTGGCTTCATACTGTGCTGCAGCTTCTTGTCTTTTGGAGGAGGAACCATTAGAAAGAACTGTATTGGCTTTAAATGGACTATGAACTGAGACACTAACAGAGCTAGAGGATGTAAATATAGAGCCTGCATCAGGCCATACAATCTCCTCTTGAGTTTCTCCTTTAATGTGACATTTGATCTTTTGCAAAACTACTGTAGTCACTGATGTGCATTTGTCTAGCTTGGAACGCATATCATGAGGTGGTCCACCCATTGCTCTGCATTCATCATAAATATCATTAAGCTCGGCTGCTTCTCTTTGTACAACGTTCATGTGACCTTCAAGAATGTCAGGTGGATCTCCTTTTATAACAGATTTTTTTGCCACTTTGATTAATGCTTTCCATCTGTCATAAATACTGTCCAAGTGACGTTGCAGCCCTTGTAACCTTTCTTTATGGAATTCTTTTCCTTTTTCTGTGAGCATGCGAGGCCTTTCACTTCTACGTTGCTCTATTTGCACTGTTTGCTCTAAAGAGGTTTCATCCACTTGCCTTGCAGCTTGTTCTGCACTGGGAGCTTCAATTTCTGTCTCATTTGTGTCTGACATTTTGTTTTTCTTGTAATGCACTTATTTGTTGATGCAAAATCTCCTTGACTTGAAAACCTGACTTGAGTAATGAATTATGAACTTGAGTGCATTAATTCCCTTCTTGCTAACTTGTGATGCTGTTGTTGTCAGGCTTAACACAGTTCCTTATTGTTTCTCCCTCCTTGTGTCATCTTTCCAAACATAAACTTTAATGTCTGGCTTCTGGACATCCTTATGAAGAAGCAACTGTGAACTTGTGTGTCCATTAACATTTGCAGCAGCTTGGTCCTTGGTGCATTGGCACGATGTCACCACAAGGGGGCCGGGAATCATGCAGGTCCGAGTTCGACTATCACTTCTACCTCTTCTTAAAGTCAATAAAGAGTTATTTTACTGATGGCATGAAGTTGGCTTTAATGTTAGTTGTAAGGTCTTGGGGTTGTTACAGCTTCACCTTGATCACAAACTACGCCACCGTCGAACTCGCTGGCTGACCCATGCTTTGAGGCAGAAATGAGCACTTTACAGATACTTTTAAGAAACAACTTTCTCTGAATTAAATTGGCTTCTCTTGCTTCAACTTGCCATGGGCGTGCACATCAACATGGGCACCAGTGGAACCAACATGCAGTACAATAGTTCCTACATGAGAGTTTTCACAATAAATGACCTAATGGCATATAAAATATGCATAGTGCAAAACAAAATACATTAACTGAAAGTAAGGCAGTAAAATTGTCACTTGATACCTCATAGCACAATGGACAAAAACAATTTTTAAATTATTTATTTTCATAATAATTATATTAAATATTCCAAAAATTTCTGAATGGTAACTGTTGAAAATGTGCAAAATTCGCCCCTTTCTTATTCTGAATAGATCCAATTAACGTCACAGAAAACTATACAGAAACCCGAACATGTGAGGGTGAAAACAAAATGTGATCACATGATCAAACAAAACACCTTAACTGTGTTCTTACACTGTCCTTGTACACATAATGTGCCAGTGCGCCTAAAAACACATTTTAGAATACTCATTTGTTTATTCATGTAAAAGCTTTGAGTTTTAAAAAAAAAATTAAGCTCAGATTTTCAGACGCAGTGAGCCTTGTGTAAGGAAACAATTCTTGGCAAGTAATAAGAAGGTCCATACTGCGTTAAAAAAAATCGAATTGAAAATTACTTTAACGGTTCCTGATGAGGTCTGTGGATTGCCCACCACCCCAAAATATGAACTAACAGCAGATTATTAGTTAAGCTCCAGAGTTACACACTCAGCAAACCGCTGTTATGAATGAACATTTATGGACACAAAGATCATGGATCAGTCTTTTCAGGGATGTTAAGTGGTGTGTTGGAGGGCATGGTGGAGGTGGATGATCCCTGATTGAATGAAGCAGGTGTTTCCCTGTACGCTGACTCCAGAAGGTCATCTGAGGAAGCCGAGGCAGAAGAAGAGGCAGAGGCAGAGGCGGGGTCCGGGGTAAAGCCTTGGGCTCCAGTTGTCTGCATTTGTGCAGCCAAGCTTGTTTGGGGTGCCTGCGTGTTCGCCTGCTGGGCCTGAGCGAGCCTCTCCATATCTGCGGCCCGGCGGCCTCTCCTCTTGCCGAGGATCTTAACATAGTTGGCTGGGACGAGCCCTGTGGTCTCACCATCCACACTGGCCAGGAGCCAACCACGCACACGGGGCTGTAGCTCTACACACGAGGGAGAGGAAAACACTGTGATAGATGTAAACATGGTGCACGTTCACACAAAAGAAGAGCCCTCATCTGTTATTCCCAAGATAAGGAAAACAAAAATAGAAGGTTTTTGGTCAAAGCACTCAGAATCAAATGTCCTGCAGCCAGTAAAAAGCTCATCACCTTTAGGAGCGAGGTTGAGCATCTCTCCAGCTTGCACAGAAAGCTCCTCCTGAGAAGCAGCTGTAAAATCATATTCTGCTCTGGCCACCACGTGGTCGTCCTCCCCACTTGCCTAGTTAGTGTCTAAATCAAGCAAGGAAACTGAATTAAAGACATTCATAATTTTAACTTGTTTTAATTAAAAGCAAGTCCACTTGCTTTGTACTGTCAGTTGTAAAGTGACTAATGGCATACGGAGCTATGATACCCAATTTATTTGCCACAGAGTTACAGCAAGGCACATGATGTCATACAAGCAGACTCATCTTTACATGTGTAGTGCAAACAACAAAACAAAATGTATCTTTATGAATATGTGAGTGCTTGCTGTTCCATCTGCAAGCCTTACCTTTGATTTCAGAGTCAGCAGAGGAGCTCAGCTTCCAGATAAGGTAGGGTACACCCAAGACTAGAGCGAAAAACATTAAGATGGGCCAGGATTTAACTGCTTGGTCCTCCATCTCTCTGGATGATCTCGTACCAGTGGCCTCACTGGGGTTGGGCCACAGGGCTTCGACCTCAGGGTCTAGCCTCCGCCCGAGCAGCTTCTGCGCCGAGCGGTACAAGTAGTGCAATGTGTGCACCAGAGCAAACTTTGACAAAACCCGGGTGAGGTGCACGCGCAGTCGTGTGACGTGGTTGACTACTTCCAGTACGGCACGGAAACCGTTATGTAGCGCAGAAAAGGTGGCGTCCATCATCATGCTTATTGAAGCAAACGCATGGACGATGCTCTCGATGGACTCAAAGGCACCGCGGCTACTTTCTTCTGCCTGCTGCACAAACCTGCTGGGGGGGACGTCTTCAAGGTGAGGTGTGTGTCTGTATCCTCCCAGGCTGTAGCCACCACCATAGCCGTAGCTGTAAGGACTGTAGCCACCATAGATGGAGCTCCCATAGGGGCTGTAAGATTGGGAGAAGGAGCTGTAGGATGGACGGTAGGACTGCTGGACCTGAAATAACATTATGCGATCATTAGTCAGAGCACATGGTAACATGAAGCCATCACGTGATTAAAACCAGTCAGTGATGAAAATAGGATGACTTTGGGATTTTCAGCTCTCACACTGCCAGCATCAAAAGCTACTTCTGATAAGCTGCCAGTTCAGCCCAGTATGTAACAGCCATGTATGTAAAGTTTCAGCATCTTGTGTTCTAAGCTTTTAACCTGTCAGTCAAACCTGTTTTGAAGACGAATAGGTGTGCCACTTTTTTCTGTCCAGCGATACATATTAAAAACTTAACGTCTGAATTGCTCCTCCTATTTCTAAGTTCTAACAATATCTCTTCTTAAGCTCTTTATTAAGACCCGAGTAATCTAAATGGATGAATGGACACTAGAAACAATGCTCAGAGAGTAAAGTATCTCTTATTTTATGATGAGCCTCATCTATTTGAACGACGCAGTGTCTGTTTTGTAAATCATCAGCCTTTTACATCTGAGAGGAAACAGTCAGCTTGAGGCTGCAGAAAGAGTCATCCCTACAGCTGCAACCCCTAATACCAGTATACCTGGGACTTCTGATCCTCTCAGAAGTACTACCTGATGCAGCTACTTTGGGTACTATGATCACCAAGCATTTAAAAAATCTATTAGAGGATAATAAAGTGTTTTCACCAACTTGGCCAAAAAGAAAAACATATTTTAGCATATAAATTAGCACTCTCTTCTAAACAAGTCCTTCAGCATGCTGATGTTAAAAAATACAATAAAAGGCATCTATCAAATTGCTAAAAGTACTAATTACACTGTATTTTAATTGTTTCTAATACTTTAATTCTAGCAGTGTTTTTGTTTACGTTCATAAAAGACAAAATATGTAAAACAATTAATAATGAACCAGTCTGTTCAATGAAAACACTTTACGAAAGAGAAAAAATATCCAGCTTTAACTATAACATGCGTCAGCTCAGTAGTTGAGATCACAGCTCACTGCGAGGAAAGTCTTTATGCTGGTACACAAATGAGCCTCGAAACTGCAACTAAACTGTCACTGCGAGGCAGAGCTGTGGTGGTAATAAGGACGATGTCAAGCACAATGAAACCTATGCACGAGCATTTTCCTGACAGGAACAGATCCATTATTACTATTATTATAAGATTATTTCATGTATCACAGATTATCATCACATATTATTGTTACTTCCTACATCCACCTATGAAAGTACTAAAGAAGAAGCTGAAGGCTCCAAGATAAGCTCTTTGTCTACAGAAAGGATGTAGCCCTGAATTTATGAGACAGGTAAAGATACCAAAATACAAAAAAAGATTTTTAAAAAAAGCTACATGAAAATGTAAATGTAACACATGTATAAAATATATAGAATTTAAAAAAACATAAGAATACATTAAAAAAAGTTAATAAACATAAAGATCTATAAAAAAAATGTACAAAAAACCAAATATGTACTGAACTCCTGCTTTAAACATGTTTCCCAATGAAGGTAAATCAGATGTTGTCCTGACTGTGTGACTAAATTTTGTGCTGAAAGCATCAAAATCAGATTTTACTTCATACACCTTTTTCAGGGTGACATTCAAGCAAGTTGTAAACACTATCAATCTCCATCTTCAAGCTTTTCCAGCACATTACCAAAAAAGGATGCATATTTCACTTCGCATCACCTCAGTAAGATCATGATCAAAGGCCAAATTAATAAGTCTTCTCATCAGATATTTATGCTTCTTTCTTACGTGACACAAAAGAATAGGAGACAGATGTTTGCTTGTCTTTTCTCATTCATTCAAAACTAACTGTAAGATGCTTAACTACATTGCAGTCTGTGTTATTGCTGAAGTCCTAAATTAATCACCTTTAAAGTGTTTGCTAATAACATCATGTACAGTAAGACAGGCACAGAGAACAGCACTGACTGGGAGAGACTTTGAACAGATGACATACTCGGTTTAATTCAACATATAAGACTTGAAGAATGCACAAGCATCTTTCAAAAACCTATTTAATCAATCATCTGTGATATTTTTATATACAATTATAATGTATTGTTCATCTCACTTAAATAAACAGGCAGCCTTAAGGTATGAAATATTCATTTGTCTACTGTCTCAGTGGCTGATAGTGTCCCACAGGCCTTAATGTGAGTTTGAAGCAATTATGTTTAAGTTGTTTAATGATAAACAGATTTTGAATGAAAGCGAGGGAACTTCGGTAGCACAAAAAAGTGCATATTCTTTGTGTCCATATGGATCAGCCATATTACCATTATTTCCCCCTAAGGTTGCCAAAATCACCAAGTTAAAACTTGAAAAAAAAAAACTGCAGCAATACACAAAAATATAATCAATATTCTATTTATTCGGTGACTACGCCGCTTTTAGCCTTCAATCAGAAAGCCTTAAGTTGGCTAGTTTAGCATCGGGCTAACGTTTAAAGCTTTCACTTTGGGGAAGTAACTCGCAATACTGCTACTGCCGTGTAATCTTGGTTAAATTCACAGCATATTCCATAAATTACCCTGCAATAACTAACTGTTATAATAGCGGCACCGTATTGCATCACACTGAGTACATTTCAATCATTTCCCACGAGTTTGCTAGCTAGCAAAATAATAAAAACAATTTTAAAAATTAGCATGTGTAACGTACACATTCCAGAAAATTATTTACTAGGACTTACGCAAACTCCCCCATTGTGAAAACGTACAAATCCTTCTTGCAGACTCCTTTTATTTTTCGTGTTCCAGCAAACACTCATTATAACGGCAACCTCCGGACACGTTAGTGCGCTCACCCCCGACTGTTCGGGGAGGGAGGGGGTCACACATTGAAGAGACAACGTGCAGAGCTACAAGGCAGCCCAGGCAGAGAAATGTTGGTTTTAGACTTCTGTATCTGATAACAAAACTATTCAAAATCAGATAGTTATTTATGGTGAATGAAATACGGTTACAGTTTCACGAAGTTTTAAGCACCAAATCCGAAATCCACGCACTACAATATTAAAATCCAAGATTCTTTATTACTTTATACAGAAAAGCTGGATATGGTACGCAGAAAAAAACGACAAAAAAAAACACCAAAAAATAACCCAAATACAAATAAACGAACAAAAAGTTTTGTAACTGTCAGTTTCCTTTTAAAATTCAACAAAATTGAACGACGTTACACAAACAACTACGTGTGCGCATGCGCAACGCTTTGATTCCTTGTGACGCGGTAACTTTGCTTTGATCCTTTCTGACGTGGCAACTTTGCTTTGATCCCAAAACCCTTAAGTAGGAGCGCTCACCTATTACACTTTATGGCTTAACGGACATTGACCTGACAGCAACGAAAACCCTTTCGAGAAGTTTTGAGAGCATTTTATGACAGAAACCAAAACAAGTTCAGTTTTGTTTCTCACCAATTCACAAAACAAGCAGACACGTTACACTATGTCAGCCAACACATCCTTTGGCTCAGATGAGCTTGAAATAAGTTGTGGATACCAAAAATTCAACTGCAGTTTCCAAAACTCAGTTGAATTTCCACAAAAAGGATACGTCAACACCTCAGCAAACCCATCTTCCTCCGAAATATCATCTTCCTCTGAAGATGATTCTGAAATATCATCTTCCTCTGAAGATGATCTTGAAATACCTGAAGGGACCATTTTGGGAGATCACCACGTGGTAGAGGCTTTCCTTGGGGAAGGAGGCTTTGGTGTTGTGACCAAATGTCGCAATACAAAAAACAACCAAACTGTGGCTATTAAAGTCAACAAGAGAGACCCTAAAAATCTGCAACAGGCAAAACTGGAAATTTTCATCCTGGAGCAGCTGCGACGCTTGGATCCAGACAGGTGCAACATTGTTGAATGGAACGGCTATTTCCTCGATGGGGAGCGTATTTGCTTAAATTTTGAACTCCTCGACCAAAGCCTGTGGGACTACATAAGGGACCGGAATTACCGGGGTCTCCCAATAAGAGAACTCAGTCCAATTTTGCATCAGCTCGCAAATGCTCTGTTCCACCTGGGTTCTGTGGGAATAGTACATAGTGACCTCAAATCTGGAAACATAATGATTGTGAATCGCCATGAGTCTCCAGTCAAAGTCAAGCTTATAGACTTTGGCCTCGCACGTCCCGCTTCTGCACTGATTCCTGGTGACTGTGTGGGGACGGTTGGTTATTGTGCACCCGAGGTTATGCTTGGCATTCCATGTGATGAAGCAATTGACATGTGGGCTCTGGGGCTGGTAGCTGTGGAGCTTGCTACAGGGGTGCCTCTCTATCCTGGGGAAGACGATTATGATGTTTTGAGATTCATAACTGAAACCCAGGGTCAGCTACCAGATCATCTTCTAGAGTCTGGCGTGTACACTGATCTCTATTTCATCAAAGATAACTACAACGAACAGCGCTGGACATTTAAGACCAAAGAACTATTTCAATACGAGACAGATTATCAATCCAAGGAAACTCGATATATAAAACTTAAGTGTCTCGATGACCTCGAAAAACTAATGAAGGTTAGGCGAGGACCTGAAAATGGCCAACAATTACTTGTCAGGCTAATCAAACAGATGTTGGCCTTGGAAGCAAATCAGCGCATAACACCTTCGGAGGTTCTGAAGCATCCCTTTTTCAACACTGGCCTCTCAGGGAGAGCCCCCTGCACTGACATGAATAGCACAGGGGGAGAAAACCTTGTGCTCTCTCAGCAGCCTTCAAGCTGGGAAAGTCATGGATCGCAAAAATTCAACTGCAGTTTCCAAAACTCAGTTGAATTTCCACAAAAAGGACACGTCAACACCTCAGCAAACCCATCTTCCTCCGAAATATCATCTTCCTCTGACGATGATTTTGAAATATCGTCTTCCTCTGAAGATGATCTTGAAATAATTGAAGGAACCATTTTGGGAGATCACCACGTGGTAGAGGCTTTCCTTGGGGAAGGAGGCTTTGGTGTTGTGACCAAATGTCGCAATACAAAAAACAACCAAACTGTGGCTATTAAAGTCAACAAGAGAGACCCTGAAAATCTGCAACAGGCAAAACTGGAAATCTTCATCCTGGAGCAGCTGCGACGCTTAGATCCAGACAGGTGCAACATTGTTGAATGGAACGGCTATTTCCTCGATGGGGAGCGTATTTGCTTAAATTTTGAACTCCTCGACCAAAGCCTGTGGGACTACATAGGGGACCAGGGTCTCCCAATAAGAGAACTCAGTCCAATTTTGCATCAGCTCGCAAATGCTCTGTTCCACCTGGGTTCTGTGGGAATAGTGCATAGTGACCTCAAATCTGAAAACATAATGGTTGTGAATCGCCACGAGTCTCCCGTCAAAGTCAAACTTATAGACTTTGGCCTCGCACGTCCTGCTTCTGCACTGATTCCTGGTGACTGTGTGGGGACGGTTGGTTATTGTGCACCCGAGGTTATGCTTGGCATTCCATGTGATGAAGCAATTGACATGTGGGCTCTGGGGCTGGTAGCTGTGGAGCTTGCTACAGGGGTGCCTCTCTATCCTGGGGAAGACGATTATGATGTTTTGAGATTCATAACTGAAACCCAGGGTCAGCTACCAGATCATCTTCTAGAGTCTGGCGAGTACACTGATCTCTATTTCATCAAAGATAACTACAACGAACAGCGCTGGACATTTAAGTCCAAAGAACTATTTCAATACGAGACAGATTATCAATCCAAGGAAACTCGATATATAAAACTCAAGTGTCTCGATGACCTCGAAAAACTAATGAAGGTTAGGCGAGGACCTGAAAATGGCCAACAATTACTTGTCAGGCTAATCAAACAGATGTTGGCCTTGGAAGCAAATCAGCGCATAACACCTTCGGAGGTTCTGAAGCATCCCTTTTTCAACACTGGCCTCTCAGGGAGAGCCCCCTGCACTGACATGAATAGCACAGGGGGAGAAAACCTTGTGCTCTCTCAGCAGCCTTCAAGCTGGGAAAGTCATGGATCGCAAAAATTCAACTGCAGTTTCCAAAACTCAGTTGAATTTCCACAAAAAGGATACGTCAACACCTCAGCAAACCCATCTTCCTCCGAAATATCATCTTCCTCTGACGATGATTCTGAAATATCGTCTTCCTCTGAAGATGATCTTGAAATAATTGAAGGGACCATTTTGGGAGATCACCACGTGGTAGAGGCTTTCCTTGGGGAAGGAGGCTTTGGTGTTGTGACCAAATGTCGCGATACAAAAAACAACCAAACTGTGGCTATTAAAGTCAACAAGAGAGACGCTGAAAATCTGCAACAGGCAAAACTGGAAATTTTCATCCTGGAGCAGCTGCGACGCTTGGATCCAGACAGGTGCAACATTGTTGAATGGAACGGCTATTTCCTCGATGGGGAGCGTATTTGCTTAAATTTTGAACTCCTCGACCAAAGCCTGTGGGACTACATAGGGGACCAGGGTCTCCCAATAAGAGAACTCAGTCCAATTTTGCATCAGCTCGCAAATGCTCTGTTCCACCTGGGTTCTGTGGGAATAGTGCATAGTGACCTCAAATCTGGAAACATAATGGTTGTGAATCGCCATGAGTCTCCCATCAAAGTCAAACTTATAGACTTTGGCCTCGCACGTCCTGCTTCTGCACTGATTCCTGGTCACTGTGTGGGGACGGTTGGTTATTGTGCACCCGAGGTTATGCTTGGCATTCCATGTGATGAAGCAATTGACATGTGGGCTCTGGGGCTGGTAGCTGTGGAGCTTGCTACAGGGGTGCCTCTCTATCCTGGGGAAGACGATTATGATGTTTTGAGATTCATAACTGAAACCCAGGGTCAGCTACCAGATCATCTTCTAGAGTCTGGCGAGTACACTGATCTCTATTTCATCAAAGATAACTACAACGAACAGCGCTGGACATTTAAGACCAAAGAACTATTTCAATACGAGACAGATTATCAATCCAAGGAAACTCGATATATAAAACTTAAGTGTCTCGATGACCTCGAAAAACTAATGAAGGTTAGGCGAGGACCTGAAAATGGCCAACAATTACTTGTCAGGCTAATCAAACAAATGTTGGCCTTGGAAGCAAATCAGCGCATAACACCTTCGGAGGTTCTGAAGCATCCCTTTTTCAACACTGGCCTCTCAGGGAGACCATCCTGCACTGACATGAATAGCACAGGGTTATAAAAACCTTGTGCTTTCTCAGCAATCATCTGATTGTCTGGGTGTCCAAAACTCTAGGGAAGCTAGCAATTCTTGTGAACAAAAGCCCAAAGTAATAACAACAACAAAAACAACCAATGAATATGGTCTTAAACTTGGGCACAATTGGGCTTAAAATCAATTCACTAATCACTCAATATTCAAAGCGGAGCAGCAGTCAACTTACCATCACATCAGTCCTTCAATCAGACCTACAAC
The DNA here is from genome assembly GCF_963576455.1 of Neolamprologus multifasciatus. Lineage (NCBI taxonomy): Eukaryota > Metazoa > Chordata > Actinopteri > Cichliformes > Cichlidae > Neolamprologus > Neolamprologus multifasciatus. The sequence continues at coordinate 7,192,368 of NC_140451.1, forward strand.
AACTGTCTTCCTACTCTCACCCCAACCGGTCGCAGCAGATGGCCGCCCCTCCCTGAGCCTGGTTCTGCTGGAGGTTTCTTCCTTTTAAAAGGGAGTTTTTCCTCCCCACTGTCGCCAAAGTGCTTGTTCATAGGGGGTCATATGATTGTTGGGTTCTCTGTATGTATTATTGTAGGGTCTACCATACAATAATACATACAGCCTTGAAGTGACTGATGGTGTTATTTGCTGCTATATGAATTCAATAAAATTGAATTAAATTGAATTCAAGATGAATTTGGAACTAATTGGAAATAAACTGGATATTAATTAATTAATTTGAGCATCAAATAATTGTTGTTTGTACTTCTTTATAAATATAGTGCTACTCTTCTACTGTTTAAATTGCTACTGTTTAAAACTGACTCGTTTATTCATTCACTCGAGCATAAAAACACACACACACACACACACACACACACACACACACACACACACACACACACACACACTGTACAGTACCAGTCAGTGCTTACATACTAGGTCTTTGCCCTACTTTTTCATGCTCACTGGTACAAATGCCTGTTACTAGAGCTAAATGCTCTCAATGTACTCTCACAGTTATTGAACTGTACAAATGCATACAAAATAACGCTCACGTAAACATAACTGTGCACTAGTTTGCCCTTATTGCTGCAGTTTGTTTCAAATCACTTTGAAAAAAGCTCAGCTTCTGTCAGTCTCTCTTTCTCTCTCACACACACACACACACACACACACACACACACACACACACACACACACACACGAGCCCAAATGGACACAAACGTGTTTCCTAGCAGCCACTTAAGCACACTGAGAGCTGTTAATTACGTCAACAACATCTGTCTCTGCAACAGTGACTTTAATGTAATGCGTGGCTTTATCTCTCTCTCTCTCACACACACACACACACACACACACACACACACACACACACACACACACACACACAAACAGACTTTTTAAGCAGTTTCATGGCTGCCCTTCAGCCGTGTGAAATAGAGAATGAGATCCTGCTGATGCAAAAAACAAGAATAAATTCTCCACCCTGCTTCTTAGAGAGTTCCTCTTCATCCCCAACCTCGTCTTCAGTGACCTCTGACCCTGTGGTGTACTCCTCATCCTCTGACAGAAGAGACTGCTGTCTCTGAAAGGGCAAAGGTCAAGGCTTTTAGACACACACTTCTTTCTCGTCTAAAGCAACATTTGTAGGTTCCTCATTTGTAATTTTGAATCATTTTAAAAAAGTAAGCAGATATCATGAAAAAAGAGTGTCCTACCAGCTGAAGACTCCAGTTTTTCAAAAGGGAAAACTGGTTAAAGACACAAAGTAGACACAGTAAGATCAGGATTTCTTCTGCAGGGTAAATTTGGGTGTTTGTCAATTTTACCCACCGATGAGAGAGATGTCAAACAAACTCTGCTGCAACAAGAATGAGACTGCTTGCACAGCGTTTAATTAACATGCACCACGTCACAGGTGCACGCAAATGAGACGAAAACTGTCTTTAGCCTGTAACCACAAAACTGTGGGGGCCAACATTGGAAACCTGATGTCTTTGGACTGTGGAAGGAAGCCAGCATAAAACAGGCAAATATATAAAGACCAAAAGTGGTCAAATTATATAAATAGCCTTCATAATTTCACATTTACTCAGCACTTTCTAGTAGTATGTAACAACACAATAAATTATGGTATTATTATACTTATGTTTGCCTATTACGCTCATTTCCTGTGGTTCGTTTTTATTCTTTAATTTCACGGTGAAGCCCCCGAGTTTATCCACTGTCTGAAAGATTATTGGTTGCCTCTTGCAAACAGAAGGTTTGAACAGCAGGTGGGTGGGGCTTCTGTGCTCACAGCCAGAACTGTGTGCCTGAGATGACCAAACTTAGTATATCCTCCCTCACTGACATCATGCAGAGCCAAAAGTGTAGGAAACTGTGTGAAACAGCATATTTCGAGCTGTCTGAAGCCTGAGCTTGTGGTTCCCAGGGTTTAAATGCACACATACAGCTCTTGCTCCCCATGTACAATGAACTGTGTACTGTCCACTGTGAAGTTTGAAAGACATGAGTAAAGCTATCGATAAAACCAGTTCCTCCTGATTAAACTTATTGAAGTTTTTATCTGTGGGTGAAAGTAACTGACCTGTAACTTTGCTGCTGCTGCTCTGGCCACTTCCTCTCTCCACTATGTCCCGAGTGTCCAACAGTGTGGAGAGGAGGTCTGACGGGGAGCTGCTTCCTTCTATCAGGGCATTGCATTGGTTATCCACATGAGGAAACCCCCCCATGCTCTTCAGCTCCTCAAACCGACGGGCACACTGCAACACAATTGCATCAGAGCCACAGAATTATTTCTCATTAAAAATTCAGGCCTCTTGTTACTAAAGCATGGAACGAACTATGGGCGGGATGGGATGGATGGAGAGGCAGGATGGATGAAGGGGTTCTAGTTACCCAGTGATCCAGTTACCTCCTTAGGAGTAAAGCCTGGTACTAGCTTGGCCACATTGTCCCAGTTTATGGGCTGGGGCACACCCCACAGGGAGCCCAGCACCATGTCCAAAACCAGGACGTTGTTGTCGTAGGGAAAGTTGTTGTTATCCGAACAGAAGCGACTCATCTCTACACACACAGAGGGCAGGAAACAACAGGCAGCAAGTCAACAATAAATTCCTTCATCTGTTTGATCATCATAGCCAAATTAGAGCTGAAATCACTGTGCAGTTAGCACCCATTTTAATTGCCTTTAAGCATTCTGCGCATAGTCAGCATATAGATTAATACAAGAGTGGCATGATTGGCATTTTTTTGTAGCAGTATTCAGACGTGTTATTGCAGTTGGATAAAAGCTGTGTTTAAGTCTACTAGTCCTTACACTAATTGCTCTGTACCGTCTGTCTAAGGGCAACAGGTCAAACAGGGAGTAACCAGGATGTGAGTTATCTTTTATGATGTTTTGGGCCTTTTTAAGACAGCGGGTGTTGTGTAGATCTTCCAAAACTGAAACTTTCAGGTTTTGGACTATTTGTGAGGTAAGTAGAGTGGGCCAATAGCGTCTGAGCGACCGTTTTATAGCCCAGATAATAAATTGCTGGATAAAAGGAATGGACCAGTTGTGAAACTGTGCACCACTGCATAAAATAATAAATTTGGCCAACTACTGAGACAAATGTTGTTTGTTTCTTTAGTATGGTTTGGTTGTTATGCCTCAGAAACACATTTTCATTGAGGAAAAAAAATGAAGTTTATTGTAAAAGACTTTGCTTGGCGGCTGAACTTGCCATTCACTACTATTCAAAGTTCCTGTGTTTTGTTTTTCTGTTATTAAATGCATCACAGGTTAGAGCATACTGGTGACTATGTATGAGCTGAAAGAGGAGACTGATCATTCATGTACTGTACATGATACGGGTAGATGCTGTACGTTTATGGGATGCAGTAGAGGCAGAGATTAGGGTAGGCCGAGTGCCTCTGCCCTCCTGCTGAATCAACATCAGATGCTTTCAGGTCACATTAAAATCCTCAGATTTCCTAGGACACACATCCAACAACAGAAATGACACTTACTGTTCTGGTCTGTGAGATAATCCTCACCGTCGTCTCGTACAATCTAATAAGCGGGTAAATGTTTCATCTCATTGTGCGTGTGGATGATGCTGATGCTGCGGTGTTCTCCTACCGGCTAATGCTAGCTAGGTTTGCGGGACGGGACAGATCTGCTGCCTTCAGGTACTCCCCGTAAATATCAAACGACAGTCACTAGTGATGTGGTCCGTCCTATTGCGTCATATACCTTCTGGTGGGATTTACACCGACGTATTTATCTCTCTCTCTCTCTCTCTCAACGCGTTTGAGCACGGTGGCTATGCGATGACATTTAAATCAAAGGCGAAAGTGAACTAGAACATCAAAAATGTGCCCTCAGGCTCAACTCTGCCTCAGTAATTCCGATAGCCATGGAAGGTAGCATTAGCTTCTAGCTAGCATACAGTTAGCTGAGCAAGTGGCTATTTAAATTGACGTATGTATGTCATTAAGCCGACAACACAGAAAATGCTATCGGCAGGTTACACTATCAAAATACTACATAAAAATCTACCCCCAGAACACTTTCGATTAACAAAATGCGTTTAGTCGGTCTGTATCTGCAACGGTGACTCGTCACTGTTGGCGCAGTGCAGCAGGCGTCCTGTTGCTTGGAGACAGTGGTCGCAAATCAAGTGCTTCTGCCATAAAGTCAGACTTTAAAACAAATTCAATGAAATTATATTATACTAATATGTCATTTAAATGAGCATAAACTAAAACTAAACAGTTAGGTCCAAGTTTTGAAATTGAAAATCTTGACAAAATTTCTAACATTGTCACTTGATACCTCATAGCACAATGGACAAAAACGATTTTTAAATTATTTATTTTCATAATAATTATATTAAATATTCCAAAAATTTCTGAATGGTAACTGTTGAAAATGTGCAAAATTCGCCCCTTTCTTATTCTGAATAGATCCAATTAACGTCACAGAAAACTATACAGAAACCCGAACATGTGAGGGTGAAAACAAAATGTGATCACATGATCAAACAAAACACCTTAACTGTGTTCTTACACTGTCCTTGTACACATAATGTGCCAGTGCGCCTAAAAACACATTTTAGAATACTCATTTGTTTATTCATGTAAAAGCTTTGAGTTTAAAAAAAAAATTAAGCTCAGATTTTCAGACGCAGTGAGCCTTGTGTAAGGAAACAATTCTTGGCAAGTAATAAGAAGGTCCATACTGCGTTAAAAAAAATCGAATTGAAAATTACTTTAACGGTTCCTGATGAGGTCTGTGGATTGCCCACCACCCCAAAATATGAACTAACAGCAGATTATTAGTTAAGCTCCAGAGTTACACACTCAGCAAACCGCTGTTATGAATGAACATTTATGGACACAAAGATCATGGATCAGTCTTTTCAGGGATGTTAAGTGGTGTGTTGGAGGGCATGGTGGAGGTGGATGATCCCTGATTGAATGAAGCAGGTGTTTCCCTGTACGCTGACTCCAGAAGGTCATCTGAGGAAGCCGAGGCAGAGGCAGAGGCAGAGGCAGAGGCGGGGTCCGGGGTAAAGCCTTGGGCTCCAGTTGTCTGCATTTGTGCAGCCAAGCTTGTTTGGGGTGCCTGCGTGTTCGCCTGCTGGGCCTGAGCGAGCCTCTCCATATCTGCGGCCCGGCGGCCTCTCCTCTTGCCGAGGATCTTAACATAGTTGGCTGGGACGAGCCCTGTGGTCTCACCATCCACACTGGCCAGGAGCCAACCACGCACACGGGGCTGAAGCTCTACACACGAGGGAGAGGAAAACACTGTGATAGATGTAAACATGGTGCACGTTCACACAAAAGAAGAGCCCTCATCTGTTATTCCCAAGATAAGGAAAACAAAAATAGAAGATTTTTGGTCAAAGCACTCAGAATCAAATGTCCTGCAGCCAGTAAAAAGCTCATCACCTTTAGGAGCGAGGTTGAGCATCTCTCCAGCTTGCACAGAAAGCTCCTCCTGAGAAGCAGCTGTAAAATCATATTCTGCTCTGGCCACCACGTGGTCGTCCTCCCCACTTGCCCAGTTAGTGTCTAAATCAAGCAAGGAAACTGAATTAAAGACATTCATAATTTTAACTTGTTTTAATTAAAAGCAAGTCCACTTGCTTTGTACTGTCAGTTGTAAAGTGACTAATGGCATACGGAGCTATGATACCCAATTTATTTGCCACAGAGTTACAGCAAGGCACATGATGTCATACAAGCAGACTCATCTTTACATGTGTAGTGCAAACAACAAAACAAAATGTATCTTTATGAATATGTGAGTGCTTGCTGTTCCATCTGCAAGCCTTACCTTTGATTTCAGAGTCAGCAGAGGAGCTCAGCTTCCAGATAAGGTAGGGTACACCCAAGACTAGAGCGAAAAACATTAAGATGGGCCAGGATTTAACTGCTTGGTCCTCCATCTCTCTGGATGATCTCGTACCAGTGGCCTCACTGGGGTTGGGCCACAGGGCTTCGACCTCAGGGTCTAGCCTCCGCCCGAGCAGCTTCTGCACCAAGCGGTACAAGTAGTGCAATGTGCGCACCAGAGCAAACTTTGACAAAACCCGGGTGAGGTGCACACGCAGTCGTGTGACGTGGTTGACTACTTCCAGTACGGCACGGAAACCGTTATGTAGCGCAGAAAAGGTGGCGTCCATCATCATGCTTATTGAAGCAAACGCATGGACGATGCTCTCGATGGACTCAAAGGCACCGCGGCTACTTTCTTCTGCCTGCTGCACAAACCTGCTGGGGGGGACGTCTTCAAGGTGAGGTGCGTGTCTGTATCCTCCCAGGCTGTAGCCACCACCATAGCTGCCACCATAGCCGTAGCTGTAAGGACTGTAGCCACCATAGATGGAGCTCCCATAGGGGCTGTAAGATTGGGAGAAGGAGCTGTAGGATGGACGGTAGGACTGCTGGACCTGACGAGGGGGAACCGGGGGCGCCATCCTGGGCAGGACAGAAGGGCCAGCAGAGATGGAGGAGCCTCTAGCTAGTCCCAAATCTGTAGATCTGTTTGGTGACAACATAAAGATAGAATATCAGTAAAATCCACCCATAATTCATTGCAACATTAATTGAGCAAAGCATTAGTTCAGAAACATCATGGAGTCAAGCTAAACCACAGTCCACAAACTGCTCAACAGCTCAAATATGTAAATATGTAAGAAAAATTGTCTATGTTTCTGTTCTGTGTCCTGTTTGTTTGTATATGTGTCTTTCTGGCTGCTGTTACAACCAAATTTCCCCTTGTGGGACAATTAAAGGATTATTCTATTCTATAGAGTGCGTCTCTTCCACAGCATGTCTTTTGTCCTTTCTCCCTCCCCTCAACCCCAACCAGTCCTCAGAGGCTGCCCCTCCCTATACCTGGTTCTGCTGGAAGTTTCTTCCAGTTAAAATGGTGTTTTTCCTTCCCACAGTCACCAAGTGCTCGCTCAAAAGGGCTTGTTTTGATCATTTAGTTTTCTCTGTATTACAATAGGGTCTCCACCTTGCAGTATAAAGTGTCTTGAGGTGACTGTTGTTGTGATTAACGCTACATACATAAACTGAAATTGAATTGAGTCAACTCTTCCTCCTGCCTCATCTCCAGCTCTGCTACTCTTCATCTGTGCAGACTGTGGAAAATACACAGTAAATTCACCGTGCTGCTCACCATCAACCAGCAGCTACCGGCAACTTTTAGCATGGGATGTTTTCTCATGTGAGCTGACATTATGAACCAGTCAACACACCTTAAATATCCATAAATATCATTATCACAGCTCTGATTGTTCAGCTTCTCCAATCTGATGACCATATTCTCTTAACCTTAAAAGGATATGTTGATATGTCCAAAAAAGATAAAGATGTGTGCAGATTTAATTCCATTTCCCCCCTTAAAGTGGAAAAAAGTGGAAAAAAGTGTCGGGGGGGGGGGGGGGGGGGGGGACTGATTGAGCTGTGATTGTGGAATTTGCCTCACACAGGTGCGTTCACTATTGCTTGCTTGAGAATACTGCTGTATATATACAAATGCCAGCCGACTGCATAAACAAACTGTTGTACATATATTTTTATAATTATCCGAATATAATAATAAGACAATTTAAAAAAATGTGACTTGCAGCAGCAAGCGGAGGAGTTTAATCTTCTCTGGGTCTTGTTTACGAGTTTGGGGACAGGTGAGCAGAGGACTGACAAATGGAAAAAAACAAAAAAACAAGAGCTTTCTCTAAGGGTGGCTGGCCTCTCCCTTAAAGACAGGGTGAGGAGTTCAGTTACTCGAAAGGGGCTCAGAGTAGAACTGCTATTCCTTCACACTGAAGAGAGGCAGATGAGACGATTTAGGTATCTGGCAAGGACGCCTCCTAGGTGAGGCGATCCAAGCATGTACAACCAGGAGGCCCCGGGACAGACCCAAGACGCTCTGCAGAGGATATATCTCTATATATGCATTTTCTGCAGGAAATTATCGGGCGAAGGAACTGAGTTTGTTGGCAAACAGCAACAGGAAGACAGCAGCTACATTTTCTTCTGAATTGACTGTTAACAACTACAGAACAAACAAAAATGCAATTCAAATATTTCTGGGGCTTTTATTAATTTCACTTATTAACCAGAATTGCAACAAAACAAACAAACAAAAACGCTCAATTAACAGAAGAGAGAGAGAAATCTAGCGAGACACACTGACTAGGACACGGCCTCAGAGGACCAAACTAGCAGTTAGCCACTTGTACGGCTGTGCAGATAAATAATTAGTTGCCGTTTTTGTTTTTGGGGCATCTTTAATGGCAACCAATTACTCTTACAAGCGCAAACACGACTCACCGTTTTGCAATAATTTTCACCATCGTGTCAATTATTAAAACAAAATGTCAACTGTCGTCTAACAACTCCTGCACGAAGTGACAGCGACAACTTTAGCATTTCAACTGCGAGCAGCTGCAGTTGTAAACACGAGCGACTTCTCGCGACTGCGGCCCCTCCGAAATTCGCTCACCTGTAATTTAAAGATGCACCAACTGAGCCAGGAATCCGCCTTTCCCATGGCCGTGTCGGGGGCTGTGAATCCATAGCAAAATATATGTTCACAGTACACAAATAATATAGAGCCCTCGCAGAATCACCTTCACTACTGCCTACCCGTATTTCCACTTCTCCTTTGGGTTTTTTATCGTTGTTTAAAAACATAGAATAGACGCTTTACCGCCACCATCTGGCGTGGAGTTACACTGCAGTAACTGAGCTCTCACTGTCAAAAAAGTAGCCCAAAACTGGTGTTTGCCCCTCGTTCCACTCCACTCCACTCCACTCCACTGTTCCCCAGAGGAACTTTTTGACAGTGATAGCTCAGTTACTGCAGTGTGAAGTACTCTGTGGACCTGTAGTGTAATGTTGACGAAATGCATAATTTAAGTAAATTTTCTATCTATTAAGCCAAAATATGACCTTATGCGGTTAATTTTGTGAGTTCTCTGACATCTGTGAGGTTAGACTTAACTTTTATTTTCTGAAATAAAATAAACAGGAAAAATCTGTTTAAGGAAAAGTCTTAGTCTTGTCCAAGTCTACATGTTAATGCTGAGGTCTTTCTTGTTTCTTCATGCACATTTCTAATTCAATGAAATCATTTTTGGTATTTGAAAGTCTTTTTACATTTTATTCAGAGCTATTTTCTCTGTTTCTTTCTCTGTGTTTGCTACCTTTCCTTTCATTTCTGCCTCAAAATGCTCCTGGACTCTGTCACTTTTTTTTGACAAATCATTGTCCTTTGTGGCTTCATTTTAAATCTGGAATCATGAATTATTTCATCTTATTTTAATTTAAATCCAAATGCCATCCATATGATTAAAAACTCTTTGTCCTTAATGTCTACAGTGTTGCCTTCTGGTAGTACATCCCCCTCCTGACTCCTTTCCCTCTCTTTGTTACCATCCAACTACACTTCTTCCAACTACAGATCCCACACTTGATGGTGACTTGTGGTATTGGCTCGAAGTTGGCCTCTAGTGATCAACAAACTCCTGATGAAGGCTCTCAGGGTCCTGTTGATCTTGTTAATCTTTCTTGGATGTCTTCCACTGTGATGCTTACTGGTTCCTGTTCAGAGAGGTTGCTGTGGTCTGGTCTTAGCTCTGCTAGCCACTGAGCATTGTTGTTATGGGTCCCTTCTCCCACATGCTCTTCCAGTATTACTCTATCTCCAGTCTATCTCACAGTTCTCATATTGTTCCCCTGCACTGAGTGTACACCTTGGATGGTATAAATTCCCCTCTCTCCCTGCAGGCGGTCTTTATCCTTCATCCTCCGGTCCTCTACCAGATGCTCGAGGCTCCTGCGCAGTATCTTTGCTGTTCCTAGGACTGCGTCTGATCTCCTAGAGTCACTTGCCCAGGTTGGGGGGGTCACTGTACCGAGTAGTCAGATTACCTGATTACTGAGACCACTGTTGTCTTCATCCTCCACATCTTCTCAAGCTATTCTCCCAGCCCTTGGTACTTGTTGAGCTTCTCGACTTCCTTTTTCCCGATGTTGCTATCATTCGGTATAGCTACATCTGTCACTACTTGTCCACCACCACTATGTCTAGTTGGTTAGCCATTACCAGTTTGTCTGTCTGTATCTGGAAGTTCAACAGGATGTTAGCCTGGTCATTCTCATCCACCTTGGGGGCATCTCCCATTTTGACCTTGGGACTTCCAGGCCATGCTTGGCACAGTATGACCAGGTATACTATGCCGGCCACTTGGTCATGACATTCATGACATTCCATGTATGCCCTGACTGCTAGCATCTTACACCCTGCTGTTATGTGCTGCACACACACACACACACACACACACACACACACACACACACACACACACACACACACACACACACACACACATATATATATATATATATATATATATAGAGAGAGAGAGAGAGAGAGAGAGAGGCAAAAATTCAGTATTTACAGGTAAAACAGTCATTACACCCCTGAGAGGGAAAAAAAAAACAAAGATAGAAGAAATTGGGTGACGTGTGAGGTCATCTCAGAATGTCATCAACTTAAAAAACATTTGCACTTTGTGCTTTTGTCCAACAGAGGGTGCTGTGACTCATCACATAAGACTGATGCACTTCTGTGGGCTTTAACATTACAGATGAAAGGGAATTTCCCCTGTTTGTACTCTGTAATTAAACAAAGAACACGTTTTTGTTTAAAAACCATGGTTTTACTAACTAATATGCAGTCAGTTTTAATATAATCTGACGAGAGTCATCAACACGTTGCTGATGTTTGGATTTTTATTACAAAACCTAGAACTGGCAGTCAGAATGTGAAATGTGAGTCAACAGCTTTTGATAACCAAAGAAAATACTACACTACAAAGTCTCCTGTCCCCACTCTAATGCACCCGAGATGACACAATTTCCTCTATCTAGACAGTAAAGTTGCTAAGACCTGATAACATCTCTGTGTTATCCTCTGTAACCTGCTTAGCAAAAAGAAACAACATGCAGCTGTTTCACACCTCTGACACTGAGAATATATATCTATAGATATCTATATCTATAGATATAGACATATATATATTAGCATTATAAGACTTCTGTTGTCAGAAATATTGCTGACAGCAGCTTCAAGATTTGACTTTTAACCTGTTGTGTGAGATTGGCTTGAGGATGCGTTCACTAGCTCTCAGTAACGTCAGTTAACTGAGGGGGTGATCTGTGACTCCGCTGCTGTGAGCGTGAGCAAAGGAGGTGTACAGTGTGGTTTAAAAAACCACTAAGAACCAGGAGGGAGTCCTGTGATGTCAAGCACTGTTGGTGCGTGTGGGTGGGTGGGGGTGGGGTGTGCGCAGCATTGTCACATTAGATTCCCTAGGGTGGGACTACAGAAAACACCAGTGTGATCTCACAGCGTAGGTGTACAATACCGAGGCTGCCTTTTTGTGGCGTGATGGTGTCAGAATCCAGGGCCAAAGGTGCGAATCCAAGTGCCTGCCTGTGGTGACACTGAGTGGGGGAAGACTGTTGATCTGATGATGCTTCTGATATTTAGGGGTTCGTGCCAAGCAACTGTGACCTGTGACCTTTTCAGATTGTGATGATATTGGAAGAAGAATGATTTTTACACTTGAGTTAATTCACAGAACTAAAGATATTTAATTTATTACATGCTAAAAGGTTGTGGATTTGTAAGTGTGATTGTTGGTTGTACAAATACTGCATCTGCCACTCTTCTGGGAAAAATCGAACCTGGAACTTTTTATAAATCTTGTCCCACATGATGCCAAACATGTTGGGTTGTGTCAAGCTTGCATTCTTTGGTAAACACTTTTTGATGATGCACAAAAATGCTGTAACACCGAAGCAGGACTGTGAAAGCAAATTGAAAGAATACTATTATCCAAAGACAGGTTTTTCAAAATAAGGGTTAGGCAACCTCTATGGCAGGGATGTCAAATTCATTTTATGTTTTGGGCCATAGGCAACTCACTTTGATCTTAAGTGAGCCGGACCAGTGAAACGCTCCTATCTGTCACATTAAATACACTTTAAACATGAAAGTAAAAACATTAAATACACTTTAACTACACATTTAATCCCTTAGATATTTTGATACAAGAAAAAGAAGAGCAGTTTTAATGATACTTCTCAGTATTTCTACATGATAAAGAAATGCTACTTTGGGCTTAAACTGTCAGAAACAAATGTATCAAATTATCAGTTGTATCTCAGCACGACCAACACATTTTAAAAGGCTCTATTTTTTACTATAGATCAATATTCTCTGCTTCATTTTTGTCTCACACTTCTCACTGTTTCACTAGTACTTGGTTTAGTGTTTGCAGACAAGTTGGTGTCTTCAGTGCAAACTACAGGTGACTGCAACAATCTGCTAGTGACTAAAGCAATAAGATTGAGGTTTTTGCCAACCTTGTCAGGGAATACACATTTTTCCATTGTGAACAGTGGTAACCAGATGGTATGTGACCAGTCTGTAGGCGTATGTCACTGGGCCCAAAGCATCACCAAAATTTCAGAAAAGTTAGCATGTAGCGGTTACGCGACTGCAAAACCACAATAGCTTAGCTTAGGCAGCTTAGCTTAGCATAAAACCTGGAAAAAAGTAAAAAGGGGGGGAAAAAAGCAACCTTTTGACAAAGCTAGATAAAAGTTTCTAGAGTTGCTTAGTTTAAAGAAAAAAAACTAACCCATGAAGCGGATGCCAATTAAAGTTCAAAAGAAAAAAACAAACCCTGACATCTGCTAGCTAACACACATTCCAGGCTCTGGTTATGTGTCGTACGCTATCACATTGTTGGTCAGCAGTTTCTTCTCTCCCACTGGATATCACTTCCACCTTTTTTTCCAGACTGAGAGAGTTTAGTTGAACTCAGTACCCACCCACAATTTTTAGCAATGACAGTAACAGTTACTGTAACTGTTCCCTTTATAAAGCTAAAAATTGCTATTTTTTTTGTTGATGTTGTGTTGAAGGGTTCTGGTTGCTTCATACTTCCTAGTCCCTTTTTGTTTGTTCTTCTCTTTGAGCACAAAGAACCCAGCAGTATAAACTTGGTTTGGGTCTTGGAGCTGAAAGACAGGCAATCTATTCCCCGCTAATGCTGAATGAGCAAGAAATCACCAAAATGAAGAGGAACCAAAAGAAAGTTTTTTGTAAGAGCCTCTGAGATGTACATTTAAATCAACTGGAAATAAATTTGGCGGGGCAGCCAGAAACTTGCCCTGTATATTCCTGTGTTTACACAATCGAAATAGGTGGTGATCATAGTAAAGATTAGTTCAAATAATCCCTAAGCTTTCCCCAGTGCCGTATATCTGACGTGTCAATTTCAGCCCTCATTCTGAACTTCCAGTGTTCCTGCTGTATTTTTTATGGGCAGCACGCTGGAATGACCTGAGAGTGTTGAGCGTACTTTTTTACACACACAGCTTCACCCTTCCTCTTTGTGTCAACTACTTGGTATTGTACAAATATACATGACAAAGGGGAATAAACAAACTCTAACAAAAGTGGAACTGCCAAGAGAAAAATGTTGGTGGAACGTACAGAAGCTATTCGAAGTCCGTGTCCATTAATGCGTCTGTCTGCCACATTGTGTTGACACAATTGAGTGGCTGCTTGTCAAAAAAGGGAAATGCAGTAATGTCACGACTGTAGAGGCAAAAGAGTCAAACTAGGTAACTGTGTTGTAATGCAGGCAATTATTATTAAGTCATCTGATGCGAAGGCATCATGACACTGAATCCTTTTGTTCTGCAATCAAATAATCAACAGCTGAACCAGTATCAGTGCACCAGCCATTTGCAGTTCCATGTTGATGCAGTAGGCTAGTAAAGAGCTGCAATAGTTTCAGTGGGAGCAGGCATATCGCCTTATCACAAGTGCACTTAGGATTTTCTTGACTAACCATATTGATAAATTGAATCAGCATGACATTTTTATCAGTGGTGAGAGATCATTTGGGCACTCTGGAAGGAGCTAGAAATGAAACCACAATACTCAAAAAGCAGTTGTAGTAAAGTAAATAACCTATCGCAAAAACTATATCAGGCCATGGTCAGTAAGCTGCAATCATTCTAGTAATGAATGATGGCTTAAAACGTTGTACTCTGTTTTAAAGGACTAAACTAGTAAGCTCTTAGTGCTGCATTTTTGTTTGTTTGTTTTTTCTATAATATATTTTTATAGCATATTCTATTTAAGTTGTATTTTTAGTTTCCAGAATAAGCTTTAGTACAATAAGCTTAAACTTAAACCTGTCTATTGGAAAATTAGCAAATTAAACTTAGGTACGGTATAAGCTAGCTTATTCAGTTCAGTTATGTCTGGACTGAATAAGCTAGCTTAAATACTGTCCTTTCTGTTTACATTTTACTGCTTGTTCTATTGGACTAACAAGGCTTAAAGTTAAAGCTGTAGCAGTGTAACAGTGTGGCTGTTTTGTTTTTTCAAGCAGGTTCATTTTAAGCCAGTTTTTGACTAGCCAAATTTAACATCCTTTGTAATTGCTAAACAAACTAGCTAGCCAAATAGCTGTAGGTCATTCAGCTATGGTCTCTGATTAGAAAAAAACTAAATGTGGTGATTTAAAAAGACAAGTCACACAGACAAACTATACACTTGATCATGATGGAGTTCAGTCCGTCTTTGTTTGGTTCCTGCTCATTTTAAATCATGTTTTTGAATGCTATACATTTGGTACCAATTTTCAATGGGTAACACTGAAGTACAAAAGTCAACTCCTTTGTGTGCAAATTTGTACTTACTGCTACTTTAAAAGTATTTTAAGCAGTGGCTAATACACTTCCTGATTTGGGTTGGATTGGGTGGCTGTTTGTGTGTGTGTGTGTGCCTCACATGAAAAATAATCAGTGAAAACAATGAGGCCACACATGTCTGCTGAACACTCAGCAACAGACAGGTATATACTGTTTCTAGTCAAACATTCACAGCAACAGCTACATGGGATTTTCCCTGCTCTGAACATGAGTTGGGTCTTGCATAAGGAGCTGTTCTAGCAACACATACTGTACAATACCTATCATTAAAATGTGCAGCAGGAAGTTTGGAAATTGTAGGATCAGAGAATGGAAGTAAAGGCATGCTCCAAACTTCATAGATAAATCAGTGGGAAAGAGAGCTAGTTTTGATCCTGGCATTGTTATTGATCTGTTAATTCAGATCAATATTAGTCACAAAAGTGAACGGACTCTTTAAATCCCCATGCAAAACCGAGGTAACTGAAAAACACAGAGCTTTATAGTTTAAAGTCAGCTTTAGTCTAAATTTCTTATTTGTGCACAGGGTAGGACAAAAATATCCAGTTTTTGTTTCTATATTTAGTAATATATTGCAATCTGATAAATTCCCATAACTTATGTAATCGAGCAGTATCTAAGTAAATAAGGGAAGTGTGTAAATGCCATTAAAAGAAACCTCCTGTTTATAATAAATGCAGTGAGGAAAGGACTACCCTGTAGTAATTTCTGTCTAATTTTGTGAGTTGATAGCAAATTCATTCAGGTGGAGCTGGCGTAGTCACCAACTATTTACAGTGTGAAGGGAGAAATAGAAAGAGGGGGAGAGAAGGGGGAGGAGGGGAGCTGAGGGAAATGGGAGGAGACAGCAGCAGAGGAGGAGCATTACTGGAAATAGGTGGCTAAACAGGTCTAGCTCGCCTTTTCCAGGACATGGTTAAGAAATACTCAAAGACATACGGTGCAGTGAGTACCTGGGACAAGCTGTGTCTATCACACAGAGATCCAAACACATGCATGTGGAATCTGTGTGCAGCTAAACTCTCATTCAGTGCTGATGTTGTGAGGACCGTGTGCCTATCTCCATGCAGATCCTTGCAGAGGTGAAATGTCCTGATGAGTTACTCCATTATTTTGTCAACGTGAGGACATTCTGTCCTGTAATTATTTACCAATAAACCGGATATGATGTTGCAATATAGGACAGTTCTAGCTTAACCTGTTTCCATGTGTTTTTATTAAGTCATTAATTAAGTGCTGGATTAAAAGACTAGAAGTTAATGATAGTAGAACAACAACAATCTTAGAAGACCAGAGTTGCGGTCTGAAAGTTTGAGAAAACTGTACTGGATATGGTGGTTGTGACATTGCTGGTGTTTGGGATTCAAAGTTAATGAAGATCTAGTAATCACAGAGCACCATATGTTGGTTTTCATCCAATTCAGAGCTTTCAGAGTCTATATAAATGGTTTGCTTCTCTGTGGCCTCCACAACATATGGAGTTGCATCTAAATAAACATCAAAAGGAATGATGTCAGCCCAGTTCAAGTATGTTATTATGAATGTTCAGTCTGAATGTCAGTACAACGGCACCATTACAGGAACCAACATCTTACATCTTTCAGCTGCAGATTTAAAAAAGCAATAAAGAACATGTTACTTACTTGTGGTTACTCTTTTTTCTTTTAAATAAAATCCAACGCTGTCTTGTGGCATGTTTCAAAAACTTAGAAAAGCACAAAATCTGATTTTTTTTTTACAGTTTTTTTGTCTTGTCAGGTTAATGAATATGGATTAAAGCAAATTAAATATGCATTCTTAAGTGCAATGGTAAAATCGCCATTTATTTAGCTGTCACAAATTACTGCTGATGCAGTCATCTCTGGGGGTTGTTTTAGCCTCTTTGAGCTCATTGTTTTGGTGTTGTCACTTGAAACTGACCTATTTTGCTTTCCTTAATAAAGTTAGCAGCAACTAGCTGGTGGAGAACAGAACTAGAAAACTTTCTCTATTAGAAGATGTAAAAATATGCTTTGTGTCTACAAATAAGTTTTGGGGGAATAAACCAAAACCAATATAACCTGTGAGTGGATTGTTTACAGTATCCTGTGCACTGAGGTTAAATTAGGGTTCGCTGTGGTTCCGTTCAACGCGACAGGAAGGAAGCTACACAGAGCATTTCTTCTCAGCCTCCTGATACGAGAGAAAACAAACGTCTCCCCTGTAGTACATCCTGGGTTCCTTGGTAATGACGCTTCAGGACACACTGATTGTAAACTACCTTGTTGGCAGTGAAAAACTGAATTTTACAGGAAAAGATGATAATCAGCTGTTGATTTGTCACCTATCAACATCAAAATCTCTTATTTGTGATGAAAATGTGAATGGTACTGATGTAAATATGAAATTCGTGAATTCCCTTTAGCTGCACTTTCTTCATAATGGCTTCAGTATTGTCTAAGTGAGTTAAAGGTTAAGCTGTATGCCAAAGCCTTTCTCCTGATGTGACGTGTTAACCTCATAGAAACAACATTGTCCATAACTATCTGTAGGCTCTGTCATTTTGGGCCTGCATTTTAGCCAGTGGTGATGACCAATTTGTCAAATTGGCTTATGACATTTGCACTGTACTATAGTAATTCTCCATTCTTAATTCTTCTTGTAGCTTCTGGAGAGTTTTTTTGAGTAGCACAGAGAATATGGATTTTTCAGTGTGCACCATCTGACTCCTTTTAGAAACTGTAGGTTATTTCTTATGTTTGTATGAAGTGCTACTGAGCAAAAGGCCGAAAATTGCAAGAACCACTCTGTTTTGAAAGATTTAAAATATTCAGCAAAAATTTCACCTTCTTGCCGCCAGCTTATTGACACCTTGAGATAATTCAGTTTCACATGTGTCAGAACTGTACGTCATACGTTGAATAGGCAGAAATATGTCAGGAGATGACATAGTGACTTTACCATTGACCATAAACGGATGATAATCTGTTTTTGGTAGTGAGGAAATGTCATACTGATAAGAAATCAAATTAACAGATTTCAAGTAAATTACCTTATTTAGCTATAGTGAAACTAAACTAAGCTTCTCTTGAAAGCGGTTAAGCCTTTACTTGGAAAAGATCACCTGGAGAATCATTGAAACCACACTAATATCAAACATATAGATTAAAGGGAACAAAATGATTTATGATTTGGTATAATACATGTAAAAGACTTTCTGCAGGATGGTTCTATGTACCTTTTTTACTCAGAAATTGTAAGTAATTGATAACAAGCTACTGCACTATTCCAAAGTGTTTGGGACAAACACCGTGGCCACTTACTCAACCTACGTTGCTCAACAATATTCAAGTCACTACATTTCCCCTGTTGTGCAACTGGTCAGTCCTGATTTTGTCCATATCATGTGCAGAAACCTGACCTACAGGAATACTGAATAAAAGTTGTGTTTCTTTGTTCAGCAGCGACAGTATTAAGGCAACGCAGCCAAGCTTGAACTTAGCATAGAACAGGGACGGAAAATGAGGAAGATTGTTAGCCTGGTTTTGTCAAAATGTGACAAAACATCACCACAACTAAAAATACAATCTCTACAAGTCTGCAAAAATGTTGTTATCTTTAGACATGAACCATATCTGATTTGAGTCTTTTAAGTTAAGCTAAACTAGCTAAACCAATCTTAACGGTTAAATAAAAATAAATGTCTTCGACGGAAAAAATTAGACTTTGCCCAAATAGAGGAGATCATTTAAGTATAACATTCATTTTAACATTTATGTGATAATATGCCACACTATTGTTAAGCTGAGAAATTCTCCTAAACCATTCACTCTTGTTAGCTTTTATGCTAAGCTAAGCTAACTACCTGCTAGTTATGAAACCTAATTTTTTAAATCTCAACTCTAAAGTTAGCATAGAAAGAGCTGTTTACACTTGTGTCTGAACTTATAAAGCCCAAGTTTCGCTGTTAGTCTTGAGATATTCATTTCAGCACATTTGATGTTATTTTGTTGGATTGAGAAGGAAGTGAATAATGCTTTGGTCACAGCAGGAGTCATGAGCCTGTCCTCATGTCCTCATGTCGGTTGCGAACGAAACGGCCGGGTCTTTGAAGTGAACGACGCGAGCCGTGTTCTTCTTCTTTTCTTTCTCTCACCCTGTCTCTCGTACTTTTTTACGCTTCACTCCGCTTGTGAGCCTTGTTGTGCTTTGCGCTGGGAAGAGGGGCAGCAGTTACACTCACAGTAGCACAGGAACAGAGCAGGAGGGAAAGAGAGAGAAAGAGAGCCAGGGGCAACAACGTCACATTAGAAAGGTATAGTAATCATCCACAACTATTTTTAGTTGAGGATGATAAAGGATTCAGAAAGTTTATTCATGCAGGCTCATATGACAGAGAATGTACATCTTCTTTTTGTTTTCATATTTTAATTTATATTTAATTGTGTTGTGGTTTGCAGTGTTTTGTGTTGTTTCACTTTAAATTTGTTTAAAAGGAAAAATTTAAATAGTTAAAAGTTGAAATGTGAATAGTTGTTTTTTGTATTATATGATTTATTTATTACATTTTATGTGGAGTAAATAAAAAAATATATATTTACGTTACCCCTAGAGACAAAGCACGTACAAACTCCAAAACACGTACAAACTCCAAAACACGTACAAACTCCGAAGCACATAAAAACTCCAAAGCACATACAAACCCCGAAGCACGTACAAAAGACGACAGAAGTGCTCCAGGATGGGGGCAGTGTTGAGCTTTTGTTACCTAGTGGCTACACAAGCCAGGAAGTATCAATGACCGGATTTGGTGTGCGGTAGTAACAGGTAAATGAGCTTAATTTCCTTCCTTAGAGTTTTTCCTTCCCAGTGTTGCTGAGTGTTTGCTCATAGTGGGCTGTCTGATTGTAAAATAAAAAAGTTAATAGAGGCATTCATAGCAGAGTTATCACAAAGGGAACTATATAGCTTAAATGTACAATTTCTACAGGACGAATTAGAACTTCATTATGTATAAAAGGTCCTTTTTGTAACTTTACACAAGAGAAAGTTTGCTGTCACACTGTTTATAACAGGTTGGGTTTTGTCCTCTGAGTTGAGCCTTTGGTTGCAGTTTATTGAAGAATTTACTCTGAAGTAGTCGTTGATGTAAATTTTGGGCGACCGTGGCTCAGGGGGTTGGGAATCGCATCTGTAACCGGAAGGTCGCCGGTTTGATCCCTGAGCTCTCTGTCCTGGTCGTTGTGTCCTTGGGCAAGACACGTTACCCTACCGCCTACTGGTGTTGGCCAGAGGGGCCGATGGCGCGATATGGCAGCCTCGCTTCTGTCAGTCTGCCCCAGGGCAGCTGTGGCTACAACTGTAGCTTGCCTCCACCAGTGTATGAATGTGAGAGTGAATGAATAGTGGTATTGTAAAGCGCTTTGGATGCCTTGAAAAGCGCTATATAAATGCAATCCATTATTATTATTATTATTAAAATCCTGCTTATATACAGAAATGTGCTTTAGTTCATATTTTTTTTACATGTCTGCCTCAGTGGATCAATAGAAGATCTGGCACAGAAAACTGGATGTTGAAAGAAGGGTAGGAGTGTATATACACTACCAGTCAAAAGTTATGGTAGTCATGCTAGTTCAGTGTGATTCAATTTTGCATCAATCCCCAACAGTGTCATCAGCAAAGAACTTGACACCATCACACCTCCTCCATGCTTCACAGTGGGAACCATGCATGTAGAGACCATCCATTCACCTTTTCTGCGTCACACAAATACATTGCAGGTGGACCCAAAGATCTCAAGTTTGGACTCATCAGACCAAAGCACAGATTTCCACTGGTCTAATGTTCATTCCTTGTGTTTCGTTGCCCAAACAAATCTCTTCTGTTTGTTGCTTTTCCTTAGTGATGGTTTCTTTGCAGCTATTTGACCATAAAGGCCTGAGTCGCAGAGTCTCCTCTGAACAGTTGATGTTCAGGGGTTGCCATCAAACACATTAACTTTTTAAAACTCAATAAAAGTTAAAATGAGGGTTCCTGATGGTTAGGGACAAATAGAATTGCATGGCAGGAAAAAGATGCTGTAAACTTCAATCAGGAGAATTTCTTATGTCGTCCCTTAACAACCAGATTGCAGAGTGTTGCAGAGAGATTGCATTTTCTTCAAAAAAAATCTTTGACTTGGCTCATTAGCGATAGATCATTTTCTCAGTGTTATTGTATGATTTTGGCCTTATAATATAAAGCACATTGAATCCAATCTAACAAATAGATATAATTTAAAAGAAAAAAATACAAAAAAATAATATTCTTGCACATGAGCTCCCTCATAGATCCCAAACCAAATGTGGAGATTATTTCTGAGACCGGTAGAAATTAATTTTTCATTTAAATTATTGCTTGCTGGGTTGTTACTTCTTCAGACCTCTGTTTGAATTATGAGAACATTGGGTTACGACTTAATATTTTATTTTTTTCTTTACATTGCTTTAAACTCTTATATGTTGCGAAAGTCTCGAGGGACCCATAATTTCTCTCTATTTTGCCAGACCTTTTCTTTTTTAAGTACTCTGCTGGCTTTATGAAGGTGTTTCAAAGCTGTTCTTTTGACACTGACTGCTTTTTAAATCATTTTCAGTCATGCCCTCGAATGTTGTTTCAAGCTAAATTATAGTGGATGGTTTGACGAGCTCAATGACCTCAGGGACCATTTAGGCACTGCTCAGTTTTCACAGCGCTGTATTTAACCAAGGGCTTCACTTGTCAGCCAATTTGTCACACTTCCATTCAACTTCTTCGGAGCCCCCGCCACTTTCTTGTGCCTCATGCACCAGGTGTCCTCAAGCTGCATTTGCTGGCGCCTATTTGGATGATGTGATCATCCACAGTGACACCTGGGTGGAGCATCTACAGCAGGTGGCCGCGGTCCTGTAGATCCAGAGGCAGGTGGGGCTCATGGCCAACCTGAAGAAGTGTGCAGTTGGATGGAGGGAGGTACAGTATTTGGGGTAACACTTGGAAGGCGGGCAGGTGCGTCCAAGGGAAGAGAAGACGGCAGACATTGCATGCTACCCACTTCCCAAGACAAAAAAGGAGATGAGGTAATTCCTGGGGCTGCCTGGGTACTATCACCAGTTCCTGTCCGGGTTCGCAGACCTGACCAGTAGTGATGGGATTTCCGGCTCTTTTTAGAGAACCGGCTCTTTCGGTTCGACTCACTAAAAAGAGCCGGCTCTTTCGGCTCCGAACCGACTCTTCAGGTTGTTTTGTTGCTTTGCACAAAAGGAATTACTAATGTAAAAAAAAAGTGGTTTTATTTATATATGTTTATATATAAATATATGCGGTGGCCCCTAGAGACAAAGCACTCTATAGGTTATTTTGTTGCTCTTTAGCAACAAAACAACCTAAAGAGCCGGTTAAGAGCCGAAAGAGCCGGGTTTTTTTAGTGAGCCGAGCCGAAAGAGCCGGTTCTCTAAAAAGAGCCGGAAATCCCATCACTACTAAATATCAACATGAGGATGGACTCGGTCTAAATTGAAAGTTAAGAGTCATGTGCTTCAGTCTACTTATTGTTTTGTTGTTGAGAAACTAATTATTCAGGAAAACATCCTCTGACAGGCTATTGACCCCTCATTATTGTCTCAAGAAAAATCACAGTGCCACACCCTGTTCATTAAATTGTTATATCTACACTATTAACTGATGTTTAATCTGGGAATTTAGCTTTAACACGGCTATTCAAATTGGGTTATTTAAACTATATTAAGGTGTTATTTATCACATTATCACATTAAGGTAGCACTGGTGGATTTAAAATGTATTTCTTTCTGTCATGTCGAGTCACATCTATGCCTTCACACAATATCACGACCATCTATGAAATAATATGCCCATGACAATGCATAATGTTTGCAATGAGCTATAACATTTTACCATTTAAAATATTATAAATAAATAATAAACAATGACAAAAATATTTAGAAATGACCGACTTTGTTTATTAAGAATTGATCTCATAGAAAAAATCAAAACAAATAAAAAACAGCAAATCTTACAAAGTAGTCATCAGAATATACGTTTATATTTTAGACCATAAAGCTTTTGGAAGGCCTACAAAGTTTGTCTAACATCAGCTTTGTGCCGTCAATGCTTTAACAAGATACTTTCAGTGATGTTTCAGAGCGCATCGGCTGAATACATAAAACAATATAACTGACATCTTTATCTATAAAACATCTGTTAGAAATGCTCTGAGAACTCTGAATACATGCAATCTCTGGTATGACATAGTCATTACAGAGGAAAGACACAGCTGAATGTGTTTCCTCCCACTTCCTCAATGGAAATTTCAGTACCTTGCCAGTTCTTGAGTGTTTCGGCATTGGTATTGCTGTAACTCTCAACTATGGCTAACATGTATGTACAGAGTGTACTTAACAGTAAATGCTTTGGTACCAAATAAAAAAAAAGAAAACAAAAATCAACAAAAAAGTATTGTACTATAATTCATATGTATGAAAATTTTACAAAGAGATCAATAGTAAAACAATAAGCAATATATTCCAGCATTATACATGTCATAGGTGGATTCATAGGTGGTAAGACCAAACGGTGCAGAAACCAACAGGATCGTCGCCATCCTGTCTGCCTCTTCATTCTGGTGCCAACTAAGAAAGGAGAGAGGGCCAGCGGCAGTCACCATTCTTAGATTCCACTGGAGGTTCGTCTTAGACGGGATGGATCGGGACTTAGCCCGGATGGGCAGAGCTCCTAACTCCGCCCGCCACAGTGTTGTGCTTCACACGCGTAGCCATAATCTCGGCGACATAAGGCGCCATCCCGCTGCCTCTCAATCCCCTGCCGTGGGCCTCTCTCGGCGAGGAGCTACCTCCCGTCAACACCAACACAGACCTCTCTGCTCAGCCCCGATCACTCTCTCCAGTGCGCGGTCATCTGCGATCTTCGGTCTCGTTCTCCTTTGCGGCACGCCTCGGCCAGCTGCCTATAACCGGGCCTCTGTGCCGCCCTGCGCGGCCGTCGCCCACACCAGTTACCACGCCATGTCTCTCCCCTTCTCTCTCTCACGCTCTCTCTTATTAAATAGCTGTCGCCAACCCCAGGTGTGCCAGGTTAATGATCAGGAGGGGCGGTAGAATGGGCATCCTCCCGGAACAAATCACATAACAAAACAAAAGCATGCAAAAACCCAACAAAATAAAACACTACACGCTAAAAAAAATATCAAAAAATAAACACATCACTACATGCAAGCAAATAAAAATACCAAGTTAAACTTTGTCCATTCCACTTTATGACATACAAAAACAATAAATTTACTCCTTTGTTTTCTCAAGATCCAAGAAACCTCAAACAAATCATTTATGTTACAGTATATTGGTAGTAATTCTAACTTTACAAAAAAATATTCAAGAAAGAAAGTAGTACATTCACTTCTTCAAAGGCATAACTTTGGCTTGGAAGCCAACGCTACTGTTTTTTTTCTTTTATAGTCATTAAAAGCATGGATCGTCCACTTAAAGATCCTACCCCCTAAAGAGACCAGATGAATCACTTCAACTGACTAGTATGGCGAACACCAGCAGCTGAAAGCTGAACCCCCACAAATAAAAGGCTTGTTGGACAAGCAACAACAAATCACAGGTTACAAGTTGGGGCTGAACTTTACAGAATCCCACTGTACAGAATTATGAAACAATGCATCACCAATTTAAATAGGACAAGGACTGGGAATAGCTTGTCTCCAGTTTTTCAAGAAACTAAATTTACCTGATAATGTTGATGACTAACTGGAAGTAAAGACCAACCACAAGGTACCATGTTGTTAGAATCAGAATCAGGAAGTACTCTTGCTAACCAATCAAGTGATCAGTAACCAGTTGCATCTCTGCAAAACATTGCCTAAGGCTGACTGACTGTCAATCATTTTGGTCCCACTGAGGTAACAACCCAAGCAAAGGCCTACTGAGCATAGCAGGGCCAGCGTGAGTAAAGAAATTTCTGCTCTCCTTTGAGCTGCTACTGTTTAAAAATTTGAGCAGCTTTCAGTCATTTTGATTCATCCAGTCCTCCAAAGTTGCATAGTGGGTTTCTGCAGCCATGCCGTTGTTTACGTAAGGACTATGGAGATTTTTGATGGCAGTACCGTCTGGCCGCATTGGATCTCTGTTGGTGCCATTGCTCATTGGACGGGGCAGCAGGTTAGTATACGTATTTCCTTGACTTTCCCTTGGGGACTGCATGAGGGGAGTATGGCTCTCTTGTCCCACTGAGATCTGGGACTCCTGTTTCAACTGGAAGCACGGCTGAGGCGCTCCCGGCATGTTCTTCAGAAAATCATTCTCTTCTATTCCCTCTAGGAAAGGGAACGACCCTACCCCCTGTGATCCCCCTCCACCTCCAGATCCATTAAAGGGGTTCGGAACTGTACCCATGGTAGTAAAATTGGACCACTGAATACCTTGGTTCTGGCTGACCAGATGGTTCTGAGCTTGGTTTGGAGTTTCTGATCGGTGCTCCTCCCTTTGATTCTGCTGGTGGAAGAGCTGCTCTGGTTCTCTCATTACAGGGGCTTGAGAACCTGTATCCAAGCACTGCAGGTCCCGCATGGAGAGCTGAGGGAGGGCATTGTTCTCACAGCTGTTGTGGTCCACACGGTGTTGGTAGCTGCGGTTCGGTGGCTGTTGCCTGCTAACAGGACGTGGCAGATTGCTGGCACCTGGGTTTATGGTGACTGTGTCCATAGAGAGCGTTGGATTGGAATTCGCCCATGCATGGCTTAATTGTAGATTGGGTGCCATTAGATTCTGAGGAGCCTGTTGATAGGGTTGGGTGAACATAGAAGGTTGCTGTTGTTGTCTTGGGTATGCATTGCCCATGTCTGTAAAAAAGAAAAGAGTTTTAGTTTCACAGCAATGAAGTATATCGCCATCCTCCTTTTTTTGATGACTTCAAACGTAGTTACCTCTTTTCAGGTGACTCATGGTACTCTGTGGTACTGCCTTGGGCCTATTCATTGTCAGACCGCTAAAAGGACCACCTAAAAAGAGACGGGAAACCTTAGCTGCGATGCAAACCTGTGCAATCACAAGTAATCATATCACATGAGTTGTACTATATATAAAGTGCCACATTGCTTACCTGACAATCCCGATATCTTCATCAAGTGCTCTCTTCTGCGCTTTTTCTCATTGTATCCATAAGGATCTGATGGAAAAACAACAATATTAACACTACGTGAGTCTAACTGAGAGCTAGGTGCCACTAGTAAGCCCCCGCAGAAATAAAGTGATTGCTGCTCACCTTTGTCATCGGGCAGATACCGGAAATCCATCGGTTCACTGACTTCCTGATCAGAGGGCCGGCGTAGCTGCATGTGCACGGTCACTGAGTCCGTTATGGACGTGTTGTGGTAGGGCGGAGTCTTGAACACAATGGCAACTTGGCGATGAACATCAGCCTGAGAAAAGGAGCCTTTGGCCTCCCAGCCATCAGGGGAGAAGAACCGCACCTCAATGTCATCTGGAGCAATACAGGAACAGAAAAGTACATCAGCATGCAAAGAGACAGGCACTATGGGTGTGGGAGGTAAACTAGATCAGTGGACTGAATAAAGATGAAGAAAGAGAAAACAGATGCAAATAAATTTAGTACAGTGTGCAAAAATGCAAAGGTCTATAGTGCAGAACATTTTGATGTACCTTTTTGTACTTTGTCACACAGTAGGAAGATTTCGTCTCCTCCTCTGACACTTCCGCTATTTCTGTTGACCCGGCAGATCCTCAGCTCTGCAGTGTTTGGGGCCCCTGGTAATACAAAAAATAAGTTCTAAACACACAACGTAACAAATACTACAAGTTACAAGTTGCTCAGTACAAAAACAATATAACCAGGATCTGCTTTTGTTGACACAGTGGGCCTAGCTTAAAAAGCTGCCTTGGTTTTGAAGAACAATCCTCATTCAGTTTACAGCTAAAGCTTCAGCAGGTTGAGTCACATGTCACATGCCTGGAGCGAGAAGAGGAAGTGCTCCATGGTAACAGTGTTGTTTGAAGGTTGGTGTGTATAAAGAACTTCCCCTTTCTGCGTGTTTGTGTATGTGAGGAACAGTGAACTAGTTCACCAACTGCAACACTTGAAACACTAGTGGACACACGTACACGGGTCTTGCAAAAAGCACTTGCAGTCTGCTGTTATCTGAACTCTACAGGTGTACAAAGCTGACCTCGGGGAGCCCGTGTACTTGTCAGGGCAACTATACGGCTATTTCATTATGTTCTCATGCAATTGCCTGATGTGACGTCTGTGTATTTGACACAGACGGCGCTCGGTCACTCACTGTTGTCGTAGATGGGGTTGGTGACGATGGGGTTAAGAGCTCGGGTGTAGTGGCCGTTCTCATCCTGCAGGAAAACCTGAATGCACAGGCGAACCACATTCAGGTCGTACTCCTCTGTCTGCAACAGCTGCTCCCGTGGCACTACGATAAAACACACTTACATCAGTTAGATGAAGCTGGTAATAAAGCAAACATTCAGAAATATAAACTAAGAAACATTTACTCCAGACTTTCCCTTTAAAGGGCCAGTGCAAGTATTACCTGGTGGTTACTGTGGACCTAATTTGTAGAGACTGTTAGCACTCTTAGCACCTACCAGGCTACTGGCAAACCAGCTACATTTAGAGTTGCAGTTTGTTTAATGTCCAGCCTTTTCTTTTTTTTAATATAATTTATATTTGTGTGGCGCACAGCTCTTAAGGATGGAGGACACATAAATTGAAACGTAGCATGTTCTAGTTTCTCTGACTTTGCCTCTTTAGCATGGGGATAAAAATAAATGCCAGTCTTTATGTCTTTTCTTTTTTGTTTCAGTGAAACAATATTTCATTATTAAAAAAAACCTAAAACCTGCAAACTGGATAAACATCGGTCATTGTGACTAGAAAATGTCATCTGCTATTGGCTAATATCACTGATATAGGTTACCTAGCTGCACACTGAAGTACCGACATATTTCAAACCATCAGCACAACTAAATACTTGCATTTCAAGTGCACAACATTGTTGAAT
Source organism: Neolamprologus multifasciatus (assembly GCF_963576455.1). NCBI lineage: Eukaryota > Metazoa > Chordata > Actinopteri > Cichliformes > Cichlidae > Neolamprologus > Neolamprologus multifasciatus. The sequence goes on from NC_140451.1 coordinate 7,220,332, forward strand.
GGATGTTATTACAGCAATAACAAAGGCATGCTATAAGCATACGCTCCTGCTTTGAGAAACAGGCAGACACGGTGTAGTTATGCAGTCACATCTGTAGGCTGTCCACAAAACCTCACCTTTGGATCAACATAAAAACGTCACAGATAAGCTTTTTCAAACGTCCTCAGCCTACATGCTCATCTGCATCACCCGCCTTCAGAAGCAACACGCAAACACACACACACATAACACACACTCTATACTGAGAGACGCCCACGTGCCGACACACGCACGCATGCACAGAGCAGGCTTTCACATCTACCTACTTTCTATCTTCCGTGCTCATGAGGCCATCCCCACCTACAAAGTGTCGCCACTGTGACGCTCCACACGTCACCTCAGAGTGGAAACAAGTATGCGCCTCTGTGTGTGTTTGAGTGTCTACACCGCACATAAGTAAAGAGATGAGACTCTCCTGCACGAGTGACCAGGGAGCCTCCTGACGTATGTGAAAGTGGTGTGACATGAGAAAATATCTTATAAGTTTTTTAGTTTTGATTCTTTAGTGGCGTCTTACTCTGTATACTCAAGCATGATCATTTTTTTTGTTATTTTAGGCATATAAGGTGGCAATTATATGTGCAAAACCCAAACAATACAACTGCAGTCACACATTAGCTGTGTAGGGAAAGTCGTCATCCTTAGTGGGTGCCAATAGTGAGCCAGCTAGCGCTCCTGCTCTGTCTCTGCATGTGCTGCTGGCACCGGACATTAATCTTCTCTAGGTTCACAGTCTGCTTGTGTTTAGTCAGAAGTAATCAGATTCATGCTGTGAATCTGACTTGATTTCATAGCAGTAGAAGCAACAAGCAGGGAAGTTTGTTTGTTTGGGTTTTTCTGAGCCAGAAGTGGGCTCACACCAGGTTGCTATGAAGAGGTAAATTAGCTAAACACATAAAGAATGGTTTTATGGACACCATGACTGCAGCCCGTAGTAATGTTATTGTCATTGTTGAAGTTTTAACGCAAGAGTCTGTGCTAATTGACTTGCTTTTCCGCACCTTTTCACCTGTGTGCATGACTACCATTCAAGAATTTTGTATTTATGTGGCATTCTTAATATGAAGCATTTACCCGATGACGGATTTACTGTTAGTTTAAAAAAAAAAAAAAACGTCATCGGCAGCAGTCAGATTAAAAAAAGCAAATTCCCTATAAGGCTTCTTTCTGGTCTGGTGCCAGTGTACTCTATCAACGTAACAAAACATTATTACAAGAGAGCCTCTAGAACAGGGGTGTCAAACTCAAATACACAGTGGGCCAAAATTCAAAACTGGAACAAAGCCGCGGGCTAACGTTAATATTTATTGAAAAAAAAATCTTCCTCCAGATATAAGAATGAATCTCTTCTTATGGACTCAAATAAGTTTTGCTGGAAAACTGAATATGGAACAAGCAAAGCTTAATACTAAACAATATATATATTAGCTGTATAATACCAGTAGGCCAGCTCTAATAGTAATTTGGTATGGCTTCGCGGGCCAAATGTAATTAGGCTGCGGGCCAAATTTGGCCCGCGGGCCAGAGTTTGACACCTATGGTCTAGAAGGAGGTAGCGTAGGTCTCCTCATTGAGAATGCACAATAAATCCTGCAAGCTTTGGACGTCTAATTGGTCTCAAATACTCTGTTCTGCGGTGTGGAGCACTGCTCTGTTGTGCAGCTTTCTGTTGGGTCATCAGGTTTGCCTACTGTAGGTGGCAGAGACACGCAGTGAGTGGAGAAACTGAAGGAGGGAGAAGTGAAGACGAAACCGTCAGAACAAATATTGATGGAACATGCTGTGTTGGTCTGCGTGAGTGTTGGTGGAGTGTCGCTGACAGAGGGAGAAGCTTGGACGGACAGGTGCAGGAAAGTGGGTTGTAGTTGGTGGTTGATGTTTGAAAGTGTGTGGTGGAAAGAAACTGGGCCCAGGGTCATAAGATACACTGGGCTGCAAGGGAGGGGGGGTGGGTCATGTTCAGTGACAGCGGAGGGGGGGGGGGGGGTTGCAGGTGGTGGGGGTGGTATGTGGCTCCGAAGGGGGGGTGTTCAGGGTAAGTGGTTATTCTGACTGTGAGAGCAGAGTGTAAAAGTGAGAAAGACGGGGAGGCAGGTGCCAAGTCTCACCACAAACAATGTCTCCACTGCATGACTCACAATTTCACCACGTTTTAGGACGTGGAGCTTTTGTGTCTGGCTGAGGCTGAGGCGGTCGCTACATGAGAAGTCTGCTGTTGCATCATATAACATTATATGAACGTGTGTGCATTTACAGCACATGAGGAAGTTTCGTTAGGGAACAAAAATAAAAGCGGACCGTTTGGAGACATAATTTCACAATTAAATCTGCAAGAAATTGTGATCGTGCTGTGGCTGAATCCGACAGAGTTGGGATAAAAGCAGGATCTGTGAGATTTTCAGTTTGCGAGAAGAATGGTAAAAATTCAACGGCGGTAACTTCACAAACAAAAAAAATCAAAGGATGTTTAATTGAGTTTTGTCCTCAGAAGCAGTTTTCCACTTGTTTACAGAAGATATTTCAAAACCACAGGCTTCAGCAGAATTGTACAGGCACTTATCTGAAGCCCCGCTGTGCATTTTCTTTGGTTGTCAGTGCGGTTATAGCCACATGTATTTCTTTGAATTAATATGGACGCCGTCTTACGGCAGATTTATGTCCCGTGTGAAATAAACAAACACTTGCCAGGTGTGCAACCACAATGTTAAAATGTGACGGAGCGGTACTACAGAAAAATCTACTACGCCCTACTCAGGATGCCTGTGTGTCATCACTCGTGCAGGTGAGGGGAGCTTTGGGCCAAGAACGGACAGTGCTCACAGAGAGTCTTTTACAAGTGCAGATGCATGTATTCACAGACAGGGAGGGGAAAGTGCCTCCAACCCCCCCCACCCACTCCACCACACCCCATCCTAACACAGGAAGCAGCTGAGTTTCAGAGCAGAAGTGAACTTAAGAGAAGGGAAGGTTTGAGCCATGTGAAAGAAAAAAAGAGACATCGAGCTGTCCATCGCACACGTCTGTGGCAATAAATACGTCGAGTTCCTGCAGCTAAGGACATTTTAACACAAGTGCTTATAGTGGGGCTTCTATATGGCCTGACACAACAAGTAGCTCAAGTCTTTTAAGGGCCAAGTGGCTATTAACAGGGGTAAGAAACAGAGATATGATCATATCTGAGTCAGTGGTGACAGGTGCTAAAAATGTCAGCCAGGCTTACTTTTCATATCATGCAGGACACATTTGTGTCACTTGCATATTTTGGTCTGCGAGAGCGCTCAGGCTAAGACAATTATCAGGTAAAAAGACTACAAACAAGTAAAAGATGTGCACTTTACAGCATCCCCGGTTTTAGTAATTAAAGGCAATTCAAATTGCTTTTTATTGCTACTTGCTACCATGCAAATGTACTCAGTGCACTTACACGGTTTCTTTTCTATAACAACTGTGAGAGCTGAGATCTAAACAAAAGCTAAAAGCACACTCCGTCCACAGTTTTACAGACCTGTAAAGCACCCTATTCTACTTTTATCATCATCTCTCAGGGCTGGGGAACCCCCTCGGTCCACCCCCTCCCCCTTTTAATGAATCCTGCATTCCCAGCTCTCACGTGGCATCTCTGCACTGTGCTGAATTGAGCAACTGTAACAAAGAATGGGGAAGTAGCTCAACGCCTGTTTGTACACGAGAAGTGTCTGTCTGCTCTGGAGGACCGCAGAATGAAAGCACAGAGAGGAAATGGCATTGCTGTAGATAGCGCGGTGGCAAGAGAGCGGATTTGTGACTTGATGTTAGGAAAATCTGCTAAACTGCCTGAGAACTAGGTCAACCAACATTAGAAAACAATTCTTGTGAATTGTTTTTGAAGCTGTTTAACAGTAACAAGATCAGGAAAAGCAGCAGAAACAGGATTGATATTTATATTTTACCCACATACAATTCCATTTGCTGTTTTGTCAACTGCAGACTTTAGCGTGGATCATCCACTGGGGAGATGACAATATCAGCTAACATCAGGCTAGATATTATACCAGCAAAACTCTAGTTATTTATCTATTATTTCAATCACACAAGCGTTTGCACTTTTATTACACTTTAGCTACACATAAGAATCATAAAGCTAGCAAAGAATCTCTGTATGTACATTAGTGAATATTACCTGCTGCAAATGTCTGGTTATACACAATAACTCTGAAGCAGAAATACCACTGAAATTAACCGGATGTGTTACTGGACATAATGCTGGACAGGTTTCTTTGAAAGGTAACAGTCTTGTTTTAATTTACATATTGGCGGCACAACAAATGCTAGCCTTATCCTCTGGAGTACTAACACACTGTTTAGTAATTTGCTAACTACTTTTTGCTAAGAAAGAGTGTAAAAGACTCCAAGACATTCTGTAATTACTTTTTACCAAGTCCTGTAAAGCTCTGTTAATTTACAACTCTGCTGACTTGTTTGGTACTTTATTAGGAGCTAGAAGGTTATTAGCCTGTTAACTGCTACATGTTCTTTTAGATTAGTCCCTAGGGATTGAAAAGAAGGATTATATGAATAACTCATTTCAAATTCTGCTCGATGGGCTACTATTAGATTAAAAACCCCCAAAAACATTTGCAATCATTTATGGTTTGCAAGACTGCAAAGATTGACATATAGTTTCACAGAGCCGCTAGCATTGCTGTACACTCAGAACTGAGATTAGCTTAACTTTACACGGCTAATTTGGATTAGCTCATTTTCACGGCTGCAAGGTGCCTGAATTTAGGCCCATTAAGGCTATAAAGTCGACTTATTTTCCAGCTTTTACAAATAAAGGTAACATACAAATATGAAGGCCGTCAATTTAACTTAAATGATTCTATTTGGGGGAAATTGTACGGTTTGGGTGAGTATTTTCAACTGTGGCTTAATACACATTTGGGTTTCAATAATAAATATGTAAATAAGTAAATATAGCATATCTACCAATTTTTTTTATTCAGATTTTTTTCATTTTTGTCTAAAAACATGTTTTTTTTTCTCAAACATAAATAACACTGACCCTTGATGTAGTTATAGAGCCACAGTATAAAAATTCAGAGCACTCACCATTGAAGGGGTTGATTCCTCTGGTGATCCTCTGTATGATGGCCTCTTTCACTTCTCTCCTCCTCACACACTGGATACCCAAATTCTGGAAACTGTAAGAAATAAAAAAAAAAATGTAATGAGGAAAATGACAGCACTCAAACATGCTGAATAAACCCCGAGCGAAGGAAGCTCTAAAACTATAAATGAACTCAATGATGTTGTTGTGTTTAAAGGTCAAAGTAATGACGCGATTACTCTCACCTATCAAGTCAGACCGGCACATTTTTCAGTAGTAAAGAAAACATTCAGTAATGAATCTGCTGGATTAATTCTGTTTGTTTACCCAGAAGGCCTGAAATTCAAAATGATTCTGTATTTACTACAGAAGTCTGTTTGGGATTTGCAAATTATACACACCAAAAGACACTGACTCATTCACACACTCACACACGCGCAAAATTTTGTTTTCTCTCTCTAACACACAGCAAATATGGGTGATGTCACTTGGGGAATTCCCATATTGCCATCCTCACAGACATGGGTCGACAAATATGCTTTGTGTGTGTGTGTGTGTTTGTGTGTGTGTGTGTGTGCAGTGTGCTGTAAGAGTTTCTTCAGCTGTGTCTGAGAGGACATCAGTTTACACACGATGCCTCCCGAAACCATCAAGCGAAAGACGAAATACTGTTAATAGAGAGCAATTCGGTTGTGCAGTGAGTGGCTCTGTGAGTGCGTCACAGAGAGAGTGGTTACTTATTTCGGTGAAAGTGTGCTGATTAAGATTGAGACTAGGGCTCTCAACGATAACAACTGGCAGCGAAGTAAGCAGACGCTGATAAAGAGCGAGTTTGGACAGGTGGAGGCGACCGTGGGAGGAGGAGCACTCACGCGATCACTCTGCGGTCCGGGCCAAACTCGGCCTCGTAGAATCCATCTTTGCAGTCCTTTCCCACCAAGTCGTGCGGATGTGGTCGGTATGGCTCGTTCTTCGTCACCAGGTAAACGCGCACCTTTCCCTTCCCGCAGTAATTCAGGATCTGAGGAGAAGGAGGAATCGTGTGCGTTCAGACGCATGTAGAAAGGACACGTGCTTAGGTGCTTCTACGCACAAATACACAGGTTACTGCGGTCGGGGAGGATTGGGGTCGAACCTGCAGGCTGGGGTACGTCCTGTTGTTGTCAGAGCTCTTCTCTCCCGGGATGCTTCCGGCTGAGCGACCCTCACACTTGTACCTGAAGCGCATTCCTCTCTGCTTGGGCTGCTCGAAGATCTGAATCCCGGGCTCAGGCACTAAGGAGGGGGTGACAACAAGCAGTCAATAAACAGATTTGAAAAGACGACAAAAGAAACCTGAGTGTGAATCTGATCTTATCTGCTTCAGTTTTTTCCTGTTTGGGCTGCCACATGAGTGGTTGGTGCTGGGAGGCAGGGGGCTCAAAACCTACATCTAACACTCAAATTTCTTTTTCTCAGCAAACATTTCGACATGTCGCAGCAGTAAAAATGCAGCTGTACAGGATAAAAAAATGCTGGCTGCTTTCCATTTAGCTGCCTCGGTTTCAGGCTCAGTCATTGCCTTCTTGGGAACCATGATTTTAGTGACACCTGAACCTTTTCCACTATGTCGAGCCTGCTGTGAAAAAGGTTTATTATGGTTTAATACTAATCTTTAAGAATTGGTCTATGAACCTTAAAAGGAACCTATCAGGCCATTTCCTTTTTTTATTTTATATACTCTTACAGTTGTGAACCTTCATATTAAATCTAGTGATTTACATCAGCACATGTGTAAATCTTTACTTCAGACTGCTTTTAAGGCTCCATTTTAAGTTCATCTTGGCTCTGTGTGATGTCACTGAGAGCATCTATCCCTAATATGGTCATCTCATGCAAACAGTTCTGGCTGTGCGCACCTACTGCTGTTCTCTTTCTGAGGGGCAGCAAATGTCTCTTTAAACAAAAAGGGGCCTAAAACAAAGGGCCTGCACCAGTGTGATATTAAGAGGCATTATTTTGAGAATCAAATCATGTTAAGCTACTTCAGTAGAATCTGAGACTAAAAATATGGAAATTAGCAGGTCTGTAAGAAAGTGATTTCTACATCCTAAAGATTGCTGCATGAACAACCCTATTGAATGCAACCCAGATGTGTAGAAATCTTTCAGCTTTCAAACAACTTTATGCTGATAGGACGTGACTGCAAATCTTAACACAAGTGTTAACTCAGAAAAGCACATTTCTGTGTATGGGGTGGCTGTAGCTCAGGTGGCAGAGCGGATCAGCCACTAACCAGAAGGTCGGTAGTTCGATCCCCGGCTGCTCCAGTCTGCATGCCAAATATCCTTGGGCAAGATACTAACCCCATGTTGCCCTCCGATGCATCCATCGGAGTGCGAATGTTAGATACTCAGCACTTAAACTTAAAAGTGATTGGGTGAATGAATTAGCTGTATAAAGCGCTTTGAGTGCTCGGACAGAGTAGAAAAGCGCTATATAAGAACCAGCCCATTTACCACATTTCAGCCGTTCTGCATAATGACAAGGCATGAAATTTGTTACCTCAAGTGTTTTTTTGTTTTTTTTTGGAGGAAATAAAACCGACCCCACATGATGCCCGTGCAAGAGAGGAACTAAAACTGATCCGGGAAGCGTTTCAGTTTTTGCTGTAAACTGTTTCCACTGAAGTAACAACACAAAACGCGGTTATTTTTGGACATGACAGCAAGCACTCAGATCAGAGTGCTTGTTATTCTGGCAGGCCAGTATGAAACAAGTCAAGTAACATTTTTGACATGATTAAGAGAAAAAAAGGAGAAGAAAAGAAAGAAAAGTGGCCCAGTCAAGTTTTGCCCTGATCACTTTGCAGGAACTGAAAGATCATGAGGCTCGAGCGCACTCACTGCACACTATATAAACACACACACCGGTAAAGACGAGGATTACAAGAACCTCAGGCTCTCTCACATCCTTACAACTTAAGTCTGAAAATGCAATGCTTACCAATAAAACAAAAAAGAGGAAGTGAAAAGACACTATTCAGTGAACCACCCCCCACCCCCACCCCCCTAACACACACATTTTTGCACTTTTAAGTTTTAACCTGTGAAGACTATTTTTGTCAGGAGCACAAATTAAATTGACTTACGTAGGTGTGCTTCGTCCCGCAGCACGGAGGACATAAGAACTGGAGAGGAAAATGTGACACAGAAAAAATTTAGGCAAATAGATATCCAAATCACACACAGACGAGTTGTTCTGTGGCAGTAATGGCGCTATTGCTAAAACTGGTCTCGTAAGCCCAATCAGTTTAGCTAAGGCTGCCCAACCAATAACACTGCTAGTCATGCAACAACGAGGAAGTTCACAGCATTCAGCAGTGACAGTACCCACAACCAGTGTCGAATACTATCAAAGTCAAGAGTAAGTACTCCAGTTCGTGGTGATATTGTACAGCTACACGATGACCTATAGCCAGTACTACATTTTCGACTTTTTGACTGACACAGGTACACAGGTGTGGTTATTACCGTTTGTTTCCTACCCGCTCACTCTACACGTTTATCGCTGTTATTACACAGGAAATAAAAGGTGTTGCTACTCACCGTCCATGATGCAAACACTCTGTCACTCTGTCACGGGTTATTGTGTCTTGGAGAACCTCGGGCTGAATGAGTGACAGCGGGCAGAAAACTATTTTTTGTCAAGACACTAGCGGGGGAATTCCCGTCCGTCACATCTGATCTAGCCAATGAGAAGCTTCCGTGAAAAAAAGGGCGGGGTCCAGACGATTCCTCCTCCCTGCCCGCTCGCTCGAGGAAATACACGGCGCGGTCCACGGGGGTCGGTCCTTCAGGGCTGGAGGTTAAAGTGGGTGGCGGAAGTGCGAGAATGAGGGTGGGAATATACGTAAAGAAGAGCCACGCAACAGCAGCCGCAAATAAAGAACACGAAAAATTATAGATAATAGAGATAATAGATATCAATTAGGGAGCACCACACGCACAGCCACTATGTGTTTACATATACACACTGTTATATACAGCAGATATGAGTACTGAGCGATACCAAGTAAATACAGGAACAGTCACTACTGATACTTTTAACGTATAACGGCGGTAGGGGAGAGCAAGTATGTCATGATTTACGAGATGAATTTGCAAAATTCTGAACACATTTGAATGATCACCAAATCACTGTGATTCTTTACTTTACACAGTAGTTAATACAACAAAACACACAGTTCAGCTTTTCATGTATGTTGTATCTAGGTTGTAAATGTAGATATAAATGTAAAGCACTTTTTGTCGGCTTCTGTTGTGAAACTGTCCTTTCTGGGCTTAACTAAGCATCTCTGAGATATCCTATATGTTAAAAAATTAAGTGCTATTTCAACAGATATAAGTCTATCAGTAAAAATATTTTGGTTTAAAGTTAAGTAAATGTGCAAAATTTTAGGACTCTGTAACTTACTTTGGTGTGGCATAAATGGGAACACAGAAAAAAAACTTATGAAAATACAGGTAGAAGTAAAAAATTTCTTTATTCCTTCACATTTTCCAAAATCATCCAGTAGGCCAGATTGAATTCTTTACCAGCCAATTCTGGACCCTATGCCATATGTTTGAGGTGTATTTTCTTAATTTCTGGGGGAAAAAAAAATCTTATAAAACAATTTAGTGGGCTACATACTGAACTTAGATGATCAAAGCAAAGTTATTATTGTTGTAGTACCAGTATCAATCCGATACCACTACCAGCATTGGTATTTATACTTTAATCTACCCAGCTCCAGTGTTTTCTCAGCTGTTTTGTAGTTGATAGTGTAGGCAATTGGCTATATGGGTGGCTGTAGCTCAGGTGGCAGAGCAGGTCAGCCACTAATCTGAAGGTCGGTGGTTCGATCCCAGGCTGCCTCCTGGCGGCATGCCAAATATCCTTGGGCAAGATCATTGACTGTAGAAAACAATGGGCGAGATACTAACCCCTACTGGTGGTGGTCCGGCAGCCTTGCCTTTGTCAGTTCGCCCTAGGGCAGCTGTGGCTACAATGTAGCTTGCCATCGCCTATGGGTGAATGACTGAATGTAGTGTGAAGCGCTTTGGAGTCCTTAGGGACTAGAAAAGCGCTATACAAATGCAGGCCATTTACCATTCTTTATTGAATCTGCAGCTCAGAAAAACATCTGGTATTTGTTCATGACTTTTTTAGCTTTAGAGTTGCCAGTATGCAAGTTCTCGGGTTAAGCTGCCGCACTAAGTCACATTTGCAACCTTTGACAAGCTGACGCTCTGTGCAAGCATGAAATTCAAATTGATTTTCTATTTCTTCTAGATGATTAGAAAAACAGAACATTTGTGAGAAAATCTAAATGAGATTTTCAAGGTTTTTTAAACATTACAAATATATTATGTTGAGGAATTAAAATGATAATGGGAAACAAGGTGAAAGATGAGGTCAGCAGCTAACTTGGGTAAAGATGCCATACCTCGCATTTTAATATAGTAATGTCAGCATTACACTGACACTCACTAAGACAGGATCTGCTTTGTTCATTCCCAGATCTATATTTCAGTTCTTGGACTCCGCTAGAGCAGCTTTGCATCTTATACCAGGCTTTGTTATTATAGTTTCATATTTTCCAATTAGTTTTGATTTCATTTTTGACAATCCAGTTCAGTTTCTATATTAGATTTAAAATAAATAAATAAAAATAAATCAGTGTCACCATTTTTAATTATTATTGTATGGGGTAGTTGCCAGAATAAAGATTTAGGAAATTCTCCCCCCCCCCAAATCTAATGATTTTTTTAGTTAACTACAGTAACCTCGGCCCCTTCAGCTCATCTGCTCCCTGACCTGTTTTGGCTTTCTTCCCCATTGCACACAACCAGACTGGACTGTATAGTTACTGGTTCTCATTTATTAATTCTTAGAAGACATTTTTTACTTCAACGACAAACATTTCCAGGAAATCAAACACGCCACATCAGTTATCATCCAATCCCATTTCTCCCATTACGGCGTTGAAAACAAACCAAACCACAGACAGCACATTGTTTTTAGGGGTTTAATGGGTGTACAGTTATTTAAAGGAAGTGATAAACACATACAAAAATACCCTTTCAATACATTTTTAGAAACAAACATCTAAACGACCGGTTTTGTTAAATGCTTCTGAACAGTAAAACATGAGTTGTCTGAAACAGAGTGGTGCAGATTCAAAAGACCTACCTGCTATGAATGCTATTTAAAAAAAGAAAAAAAAAGAAAAAAAATCACATGGTACAAATATGCAAATATAAATAAAGTGATAAGAAAACCCCCAAATAATGAAGAATATGCCTTTTGAAAAAACTGTTCTCTGTACATTTAGTTGGGGAAACTGATGCTGGAAAGCCTACGTCCCAACTGTCAACCTGCTCCAATGAAGAGGGCGCCCCATTAGCATCGCTTTACACTTTACTATGTTTATATTTATATATCCTCTGTACTGAAATCAAATGCAAAGACACCCAGCTTCAAGATGGAGGGTTGGGCAAGGCAAGGCAAGAAAGTAGTTATCTCCTGACCCCTCTCCTCACCACCACCACTGCCACTAGTGGCCCCAGGAGATGCCTTTTAAGAACCTCCACAGGAGGCGCAGAGGGTTAACACCCAAATAGAAGGGAATTTTGTCTCTCTCCAACACATAAACACAGCCATCTATGCATGCACGCTCACACACAGTCAACCAGATATGCATGCATACACTCACAACTCTTCAAAAAGCTTCGAACCATCTTTTTTTTTTCGTTTTGTTGTTTTTTTTTCTTGTCACAAAGCACCACAAACTTCCCAATAGGACATGAAATGCACTCACAACCGGGACCTGGTTTTTATAAGGATCACACTTCACAAGCAAAACCAGACCACAGTGAACAGGTGGTGTGTGTGTGTTTGGGAGGGGGTCAAGCAGTATTTCCAAACATTTTGTTTAGTCCTCCTGATGGACTAGAGTGAAATTACTAGGTGTCAGGCAATCAGCCAATCACAGACATAGAAAGCACTTCGGGGAGGAGGGGGGCGGTGTCTAAACCGTTCAACGCTCACTTTTTTGTGTCAGGACACTTTTCTGACATCTAGGGATCGAACGAACGTGAGCAGAAAAAGTCAGCCTTCTTGTCCAATCCGAGACGGACAGGTGCGACACTGAAGCTCAGACAAATAGAACTATAAGCGTCTGTGGCACTTTGATATGGTTCTGGTGACCGTTCCTGTTGTCATGACAACATTTTCTTGCCCTTACCAGCCCCTGAGAAGCTCTTGTGTTGCCCAAGATCATTTGCGCGCCTACACCTGGAGTCCATGCTGGTCCAATGAGCTGTGGTTTTAGTATCCAGTCACATCCAAGCACACCCTCACTAAACCCTCCCTGCGACCTATGCAGTATCTACTGAAGATATCCAGGGCACCGGACAGTTTGTTTTTGGACAAGCAGTAGAGAAAACAAAGAAAAATTACATTTTTTTATATACTTTTTTTTTTCCATTTTTAGATAAAACTACAATAGAATGGTCAAAAGTTTTAACGGTGATCTTTTGCTCCTTTTTAAGACAAAAAAAAGTTATGTACATCAACATTTACTGTACAGGTTTCTGTTGAGGACAAAAGAAAACAAAGGAGTAAAAGAAAATCAGCATACACCAGAAATGTGTGTAGCAAGTGCTGATAAATGATCAGGGCCTTTTTTTTTTTTCTTTTTTCTTTTTTTTTTTAAACTGGAAAAAGGAGACGAAATAGAAGAACAGCATGTTTTCCTCTTGTAATGTGTAGATTTCTAAACACAGAGTTAAGAAGAAGAAAAGAAAAAAAAACAAAAACCTGCTGCTTTAGTTCTCGTGTCATATCTCCGAGACTGCGGGAGGGGGGTTAAACTCCCCTCTGGCTGTGAGTGTGTGACAGCAATGGCCGAATCCCCTATCCACTGGCAAGACTGTAATCTCGAAGTCTGAGGTGAGGTATCTGTGCTGCTTCACGCTTCAGACTGACTGACCTGAACGCTGCCGCCTGTCCCTGTGTGAAGTCACGTCCTCGGTGTTTGACTTGACTTAAAGCCCCTCACCTCGGTTATCTGTGTGAATCCAGTCTTTGTAGGCAGTTCAAGCTATATGGATTCTGGCCTTTTCTGTTTCTTTCAGCCTTTTGGCCTGTTCCTCCGACGATGGGGAGTGGGGTCTCTTGGAGGCTGCTCCGTTCAGAGGGTCGACTACTCGACTCACTAGCGTGGGGATGGAGCTGCCGATGGGAGGCACCACATGTTTGGATGTCACATGTTCTACAGAGAGAAAGATTGGGACAGAAATGGTGAGAGTTTTTCCACTAGCCTTTGTATTATATCTTAGCTTAGCATGTGCTAACAAACTAATGGATCAACTAAATCACTTTCCTATATATACACACACAATACAATCTAACAGATAACAAAGATTAAAATCTTACTTGACCAACTCAAGTCAAGTCAAGTTTATTTATAAAGCACATTTAAAAACAACCAAGGCTGACCAAAGTGCTGTACAATAAAATACAAATAAAAAATACAATACAACTCAACATCGTAAAGGAAAGCAAAACAAAACAAAGCTCTGCTTTTACTTTAAAATGATATGGAAAATGTGGTGTATTTAGTGGGGCAAATCAGAAACGCAGCAGGTCGCTAAAGAACACCTGTAGTGAGCAGCACCACAGATGCACGAGTGTGGTTTGCGATTAGCAGCTCTGACGCGTCACCAAAGTCGACAGCTGAGCGGTGCGATGGAAAAAACATCTGAACTAATGTATTGTGCAAGATCACCTTTCTGGAGGTCACAATTAATTCTAGGACAGCTGCTGAGAATGTAGGCTGAGGTGATGGTTACCATTTAAAACAAATGCTGTGCTGTCATGTGTGGCGCTGGGGTTTGTTACTGCGTTTGCTCCAGCCATTACATGCTGGTTCATAAGTATTTTGTCGAAAAATCTTTAATCCAATGCTACTGCGATCGGAAAAATAAAAGAATTGGTTGAAGTTGCCTAACCTCATTTTTTATCTGATTAAAAAGGTTGATCTTTTTAAAGGAGTTTTACTTTTGGGCATGTCTTTGATTCAAGAACCAGGATCGCTAACCCTGATAACACACATCTGGGTTATTTAGCTCTTTAAAATAAATAAATAAATAAAAGCACGGGAGAATTTGATTACAGAAGCTTGATTAAATGATTTGATGCAATTGATGATATATGACCCTATTAATTCTTTGATATTCCACAGGCAGCAGTATGCCATGAGTGTTTTTCAAACAGGTGTCGGATTGTTCTGCAGGGTGATTAATCTCTTGTCCTTTCAAAGTAAACAAGAAAGGTAAATATAGTCTCTGATAACTGACAGGACGCAGCAGTGACTTTACTACAGGTTTATTACAAAAATAAAATAAAATCTTATGGACATCGCTGCTGTTTGTTTGTTGCTTGTAATTTATTTGATTTCTAATTAATGATGTGCAGTTTTATGAAAATAAGCTATTGAAACAGATCCTCACTTGAGCCAATCACAGGAATGGACATGCCCTTTTCCTCGCTGGCAGCAGGAGCGTCTGTGGTGAGGGTGTCCTCAAACACGGGCGGCTTGGGAGGTGTGATACTGCACAGACACGTTGAAAAAAAAACAAGCAGGACAACACATACAGCACATCAGAATTGCATCAGTGAAAGCAGCACTTTCAACTACTAAATGTGATGGGAGAAAAACTCCATACATATAAATAACTGATGAAACTCACTTGTGGCGGTTGAGGGCCAGTTTAATGGAATTTTTCACAACACGACAGCTGTTACTGGCAGGGAGAGGCGAGGAGGCATCAGGCAGCTCCATGCTGGGAAGTCTCTGAGGGAGGAAGAACAACAGCAGTGTTAGAAATCACCTCAAGTCTTTTAATAAGTGATTTAACAAGTAAAAATAAAGAACTTGCTTGTGTTCTTGAGGTATCGATGGTTGGAATGGGCTTTGCCTTTGATCCAGCAAGAGAAGTCTAACGAAGAGAAAATGTAATTTGTTTTTATTGCTTTACATTACTGAGAAAAATCTTCATTATTAACAGTTGACAGAGGCAGACACAGCAGCAGTAACACCTACAATGCTGGATGCTTCCCCGTGTGTTTGGGGGTCAGACGAGGGTGGATATGGTTCTTTGAAGGTAGCGTCATCATTTGACACCACCTGCAGCAGCAAAACACAACAGTGTCAGTATCTGGTCCATTCTTTTAAATATGTCAATAAGTTGTCCAAATGCTTACGTCTGTGTTTTTTGGCCTCTTGGCCGGGTCCTCTTGTGTGGGCGAGTGCGGTCTCTTGGAAGGAGCTCCGTTGACTGAGTCCTCCAGGCCGTTGGGCTCCTCTTTGGGGCTGCTGGTGGCGGTAGGCTTTGCGCTGCTGGTGATGGAGCTGCTGGCTGGTGGGGAAGGAGGCTTTGCTTTAAGAGGAGGTTCTTCAGGATGAGGAGGTGATGGAGTTGGGAAATCAAAAGAGGACATGTTAGAGACCAACTTAACAAGTGCACAGTAACACTTTCTGCATTTCCTTAATTAAAGTATTGCAGTTTAAATCGACATTTCTGTTAGGAAGCAAAGTAAAACATGCATTATACACAGTCCCTGTGTGATTTTATTTTAACTCACTTGAACCAATAACAGGGATGGACATGCCCTGGTCTTTAGCTGCAGCAGCAACAGGGGCAGGAAGAGGAGCAGCAACAGCAGCAGGAGGAGCAGCAGCAGGAGGAGCAGCAGCAGGAGGAGCAGCTGCAACAGGTGCTGGAGAACCCTCCACAAAAAGCTGCTTAGGAGGACTGACGCTGCAAAATGAAGAGCAGAAAACATGACAACTATTTGAAGACGACTGTATTTATGAGGTAAAAGGGGATTAGGAAAAAAAAGAACAACACTAACAGTAAAAATTACACACAAGTATTGCATCATACCTGTCGTCTGTGTCAGATGCAGGCTTGGAGGGTTTGCTGGGCGGGGAGTTAAAGGGAGTCCCTGAGTCTGTGTCTCTGGAGCTGTCCAGGTGACTGCTGTCGAGGGAGAGCCGCTTAGAGCTGCCACCATTAGAACTACGGTTCAACTCTGCTATGCTCTGCAGGAGGGAGAGGACAGATTTGTTAAAGGAGGAGAACAAACCCAAAAACAAGACAAGCATCACAGAACAACATCTTACTCTCTTTTTCTTCTGCACCACTTCAGGAGGCAGGTACTGATGGAGCTGCTTCTTCTTCACATGTGTTGCTTCAATCTTCATCCCATCCTTCAGCATGTTGATGTTGTTGGCTTGTCTGTACACTGATGTGCACAATGTCACGTTAACATTGACAGGACAGACAACCTCTATAGGTGTATATAAGTGTTTGTTAAACATATAAAAATCATACAAATAAGCTCCGGTCATTTCTGCCAATTTACTCAGTGAAACACCTGAGATGTATCTGTAGTATGTTTGTGTCCTTTTTTTAATGTTAAAACTCCATTTACACTAAATGTAACAACATAACTACAGCAGCAGAAGCACACAACCTACACACCACTATAAACCACAGTAAATGATTGATTGTTAAAGTTGCATAAACTATAGTGTTTTTTTAAAACAATTTTTAATAAACATTAAAAAACCCAAACAAACCCAAAAACATTTCCCCCCACTTTACTTTGCCGTCAGCCGGCCCATTTTCAGTGGAGAACTGAACTCATCACCTGCGCTTTTGAAAGCCACCAGATTTGTTTGACTCATACAGAAACTTTACGTTTCAGAGCTGTATGTTACACAGCCGCACGAATGATTCATCACACTGTGTGAATCTGAGTAGTAGGACTCAAAAGCCTAGTTAAAAAAAAAAAATCTACTTGTGTATTCTGGAAATAAAACGGTTGTTTCTGTGATAGGATGGAGAGAGTGTGTGTATGCTCTGTTGGGAAGGACTGCCGTAAGATATGGTGCAGCAGTAAAAACATTTTTTGCCTTCGCTTCGGTACCATTACTCTCTTCAGCTTTGGCAAACTGCGGACATAGTAAAGACTATAAAGACCAGGCACAACACTGACATCTCATAGGATCCCTTTAAAAAAACCTCAACAACAAACATCTGAACTAAACCTTTGGAAAAAGGAGCTAAAATGTTTGAAAAGGTATTTTCTGCAGCAGTTCCATTCAGTTCATTTATAAACTCACCTGTTTCCCCTGATATATACACTAAAGTAGAGCACATGTTAATGCTGAAAAAAAAATGTTCAAAAAGATTTAGCAGCAATTTTTCCTTCAGCTCACTTAAAACGCAGAGTGAGGTTAGACCTACCAGTGTCTGTGAAAGACTGGATGTCATACGTCAAGTCTATGTTCACACTCTCTGCATTCTCCACCTTCTTAAAGATGATCCCAATAAACCACATTGACACAAAATCGTTCCTGTTGGAGAAAAACACAAAAAGAGCACGCTCCCTTAGAATATGCGTTTGTTTCGATGTTCTGGTTGAGCGTCTGTGGATGAAGCTGGACTCACTCGTTCCGGTTCTCTTTAGATCCCGGGAATGACTGGGGGTTTACATGAGCCAGGGTAATGTACTCGTTCCTCTCCAGGTTTCCCACCAGAACACGGATCTTTGACTCCACCAGGCCGATCCTGGGAAAAAAAACATTTGGACGTAGTCAGGGAGGGTACACCACAAGGCTGTGCTGACAGGCAATGATGTCATCGATCAATGATGGTCACAGTTAAAGGTGATAACTCACCAATCAAGGTGATTTTTATCTATACTTATCTGATGCATGAGAGCCGCATTAAATTTAACCTACAAAGCCGCAGATTCCCGTCAATTCTTCACAGATAACTTATGCTTGCAACACAGCGCGCACACATCTACACTCTGACTCCTGCGTGCTCTGAGGTTGGTGTGTATGTGACGCGGCAACACTGATTCATCAAATAAGAGAAAACAGGAGGATAATTCTGACTGCTCATCCTTGATTATATTTTCCGCGTCCATGAATCTGGTCTGAACGACGCAAATATGTGCACCCCATGACAGTGGACCCAGGATAACAGTAATGACTGTTATACTACTAATGACAAAAGTTTGTATGTCAACATACAAACTTTTGTGTGTTATAAATGTGACTCTTGCTGCAGCTGTTACGCTTCTTTCCTTATGTGTGCATGTATGAGACGTATTGTACGTTATGAATGGTGAATAGCAGCATAATCATAATGGTAGACTTCTCAGGCACCCAGTGGCAATGCAACAGGGGGAATTAGGACGACTACACTATGAAGCAAATCGCCCAGTTTCAGTGCACTTGGTAGAGTTTTCCAACTGATGTGGAGGACAAACTGTATAAGATGGCTGGATATAGTCACTGTAACATCACCCAGTAAGTGAAGGCCTGTTTTTGAAGCTTCAAGCTGAGTGTTTTGGCTCTCGCTGCAAATCTCAGAGAGAAACCTAAGGAAACCGCATGGGGCTCACAATCACAAGTTAGGCCTGTTAAATCCTTGTTTTGGACTTAATCGGACAAAAATGATCATTATACTGTCTTCAATAAGACCTGACACTAGTTGCTGAGACTAAAGTCATCAGGAAAGAGTTTACCGGGGTTCTAGATGAAGACCTACACATCTAAACAATTTCACTTTGTTTTAAAAAGAACAAAAGTCACACACACTTCTGCAAAAGCTTAATTTGTCACACACCGAAGCTACATTCACCTTTTTCATACACACTTTACATAGATGATCCTGTACCATGACTGTAAATACAGATGAAACTAAGCTGGCATGCAAACTGGCAGGCTCAAATGTATCAATTAATTTCAAACACAATGATGGCTGATGGTGATTTACAGATTTAGAGCTCCTGAGCTACTAGAAATCCTGATCTTTGAAACTCACCATTCCAAGTGGTTTTCTTCTGTGGATGCACTGGCAGTGAGAACAATGTAATGTCTGCCACAAAAGAAAAGAAATAAAGTTAGACAAGTTATGGTCAGGGTTTACCCTGCTTCTCGCCCTGAGACAGCTGGGATAGACTCCACCCCCCTCGACCCTAAAAAGGATACGCGGAAGAGAATGGATGGAAGTTATGCAAATAATAAATCCAGAGGTCCTGAAAGACCTCAGGCTTTCACAGAGACTGGTGTTGGTCTGCTGATGCACTTCTGTGCAGTCTTAATGATCTTGTACCAATCCTCAATACCGAGGAGCAACATCCACAGTTTTTGGGCATCGACAGTCCCACCACTGCTCAGGTGACCAGTGTAGCTCCAGTAACAGAGCAGCACCAACAGAAAGCGTGTGTGGGAGGAACATTCATAAACAAAGTGAGTCACCCAAAGTGACCACAGAATGACTCAAATTTGCCCACACCACAGAAACAATAACTTGCTTGGGGGGGGGGGGGGGGGGGGGGGGGGGGGGGGGTAGAAGAGCAAGTTGCACTAGTTTGTTTCAGCTGCATAAATCATATTTGTCTTTTTTAAATATGCTCCTGGCAAATTCAAAATGTAGAACAAGCAAAAAGCAAAGGGGAGGGGAGGGGTGTCCCACACAGGTACACTTACAGTGCTATCCTCAAAAGCACAGACAGAGCACTCACTTGTATTTTTGGAAAAAGTTGGGTGGCTCAAACAGTTTGGACCACTCCGCTTTGCCCTGAAGAATCTCATCTGTGACGCTGAGACCTGTTCATGACAGAACCAAGATGGATTTGATGACTCGGCCCTTGTGCACACCCAGTGTAAATTGGAAAACACTGATGAAGTGACTTCAGTGCTACGTTGCTGATTCACTCTTTACCGTATTTGAACTCCTCGCTCATGATGGTACGTGTAGACGTGGAGACGTTGTATGTGGAGTTCTGCTGGGGATAGGCAGGTGTGATGATGGGCATCAGGTGATATCTGTCAGCTGGGTTCACCTAGAATTTAAAAAGGTCGATTAATTAAGGAAAGACGCAGCACAGGGGACTCTTGTTGGGTTCACTGCAGATCAGGGAGCTGTTGCGTCAGTGCACTCCACCCACCGAGCTGAATGAGAAGATCAATTTCACCACAACCCACACAAGCAACATAAAGCTAAAGGTACACACATCCCACTCACCCACACAGTACATCCCAATTCACTCTGCTTGCCTTAAATTTCCCTCATTTGCATTTTTTCCCCTCAGGCAATGTGAGGATGGCGGAATTAAAGAAACCATTTCTAAATAAAACAAAAATCAAAAATCAAATAAAAAAAGGCTATGAGCCATAACTAATCTTTAACATCATCTCCTAAATGAGAGCTATTCATGTTTGCCAGCATTACAAAACACTTGAAAATTTATGTGCACAATGAGCCTTAACACCAGCTGCATGATAAGCATCACCAAATCTGGATTTAGCCTGTCACAAAAGTGGGACACATTCTTAAGTATCCTGCATATGATTGGTTTTACACTGGATACTTGCTTTTCTGTATTTAAGAGAGAGGGGAGGACCTACGGCCGAATGCCAACTTACCACCAGGAAATAAACAGTTTGTGCTTTTAACAGTCCACACTGTGATGAATATCTCAGCGTAAAACAAACATGTGGGATGAATAAAATCTAAACGATATTTTCAGCTTACAGCTCAGCAGTCGCCAAGTGACTGAACGGAAAGGACACCAATATGCAATTAAAAAGTGTTTATTGCTGAAGGGACACAATAAACATGACACAGTAGTTACAAAGAGCTTGAGTGTTTTCAATTAAGGCAAAAAGCATTTAGTTTGAAAAGAGATGTATAAGCAAAGTTATAAAAACAAACATATGAAACAGCTGGAAAAGGAAGAGACTGAAAGAGACGAGCTGCTCCTGCTCTGACTGTAAGAGAACAGGCTCAAAAAACCCCTCTCATCAACTCTGAAGCACCCCCTGGTGTAAGGATGCAATCACCTGCAGTCATTTTACATTCAAAAACAATTTGTTTTTTTACATCAAAACGCAAAATTAGGAGGCCACGTTCATTTAAAAGCCACCAAACCACCAAATACTGTTCATTAAAAACCACCCAAACTATCACAGGAACAACAAATGTTCAGACGAAAAGATTTTTTTCAAATCCCGAGAAAGTTTGATTAAATGTTCTTTATTTTTACACAGATCCAAGTCATTTATTAATAGCTTCAATGTCTTCTTCAGTTTAAGTAATTTCCCATGGCTCTGTGAGGTTGACAAGCTAGAACAGAGTTACATTTGCAAAAAAGAAAAGGTCTCAATATGTCCTGAAATATTCTGTACACACACCATTGCCCCACTCAGCCCTACCACTTAGGGTACGGTTGCCATATGTATACTAGCGCTAGAAAGTACGAAGGGCTTAGTCTCCAAAATAAATGAGACACCCATAAAAAAAGATTTCTGCTCTATTCAGTTTCTAATGCACTTTCTATTGTAGGGGTGTGTTATCTGACAAGACGTCCATGTGGGAAGTCTTCCTTCCTCCAAACTGCTCTGCTCTGGGAGGCCTCCTCTGAGCAGAGTTAAGAGCACTGGAGCTCATGAGTGGGACCCAATCAATGTCGTGGTCACGTGAGGACATAGGGATGAGGAGACATGAAATAAGAGATGTGAAATGTACCTACACACTAGCTGTCGAGCCAAATTTAAAAAACACACCAACAAACTTATCACATCTCCATCCAGATAGCTTTACCAGTGTCTACACAGCAATACATGTGCAAAACAGAGGGCATAACAATACCATAAGAAGGTAAAACACTGGTGTAATACTCACTCTCGGGTCCCACACAGGCAAATTTAAATTACTATCCTCAGGCTGTTTCAAAAGCACCGGATTCGGCCACTCCCTGCAGGGGGAAGGTAATGAATGCAGTAAATAAATATATTTGGGCTGTGAGACGCTGCCAAAAAGCAGAAGACGATAAGTTGCAGAATCTCACCATTTAGAGAAAACCAAGAAGAACTTATGGACAAGTGTGGCAGCCACAGCGTTGGGGTAGAGCTGGCAGGTCCTGGCTACCAACATAGCCCATGACACTCCACCCAGAAAGCCCAGCATGTTGGAGTAGATTCCTCGACCTGCAGCCACAGGAAATGTTACGGGTTATTGAGAAGAGCATCACTAATAAGGGTGGGGGGAAAAATCGATACTGTGTAGTATCGTGATATTTTGTTTGCTAATAATGTATCGATACAGGGACAGCAGAAATCGATATTTTGTTACAAAAAAAGTTTTTGTGGACTGGAACTCTGACTTCAGAGCATGTTGATCCTTTTTCTGAGCAAGAATCCTGACATTCCTTCACTGTCCAAATGTGTTTAACTTTTTTTATGGCAGCAATAAACATGACAGTTTACTTAATTAAAATAAAACATGTCTTAAATTAAAATAAGTTTAAAACTTTTTCATTTAATGTAAAATTATATTTTGTTTTAATTTACTTTCAAATTCTTCAGTTGCTGAAGGGGCTGCATAGTTTTCATAAATTTCATAGTTCAGAATAACTATAATTGTACCAGATGGTTGCGTTCAGTTAAGTTGGACTAGACTGTAATACAAACCGTTCAGTTTGTCAACAATAAAACTGAAATGAGAGAAAGACTGAGTGTGAGACTTTGATATTAGATAAAATGAGTATTGATAAAGTTTACCTTTATGTACAGAATCTGAATATCGCAAAATATTTTTAAAAAATTGCAATAATATCGTATCGTGCGTTAAGTATTGTGATAATATCATATCGTGGGATGTATGGTGATTCCCACCTCTAATCACTAACCACTCTGTTGAGTTATACACTGACATGTGAGAAAAAGAGGAGGAGGAGCGCTTTTGTAATAATAATAATAATAATAATAATAATAAAAATAATAATGGATTGGATTTATACAGCGCTTTTCGGGGCCCTCAAAGCGCTGTACAATTCCACTATTCATTCACTCTCACATTCACACACTGGTGGAGGCAGCTACAGCTGTAGCCACAGCTGCCCTGGGGCAGACTGACAGAAGCGAGGCTGCCATATCGCGCCATCGGCCCCTCTGGCCTTATGTGATAGTAAACACAAATGTTTACATAGAGGATTTGCAGACATGTGACCGCTTACCACGTGGCATTAACTTATCGGCCATTGCGGACATGTAATAATCCTGAAACATAGTGAAAAACCTACACCACATATAGATGAGACACACTATAGCAGCTATGAATAAACAAACACGTGTATATACTCTCTCAGAGGAAGCGAAACACTTTATGACAAGCATCTTGCTCGTTATGTGGAGAAACTTGGCAGGGAAGAGCTGAAGATGGATGTTAACTTCCCCTCTCCTGGCGTTCTCCCCAACATCACACCACACGACTTATATCAAACATTATATTGAACGAGATAGGGCTGTTCGATATAGCGATATATATCGTTATATAAGGGGTGATCGTGGCTCAAGAGTTGGGAGTTCGCCTTGTAA
Organism: Neolamprologus multifasciatus; assembly: GCF_963576455.1. Taxonomy (NCBI): domain Eukaryota; kingdom Metazoa; phylum Chordata; class Actinopteri; order Cichliformes; family Cichlidae; genus Neolamprologus; species Neolamprologus multifasciatus. Next base: position 7,243,953 of record NC_140451.1, read on the forward strand.
TCGGAAGGTTGCCGGTTCGAGACCCGGCTTGGACAGTCTCGGTCTTTGAGTCCTTGGGCAAGACACTTCACCCGTTGCCTACTGGTGGTGGTCAGAGGGTCCGGTGGCGCCAGTGTCCGGCAGCCTCGCCTCTGTCAGTGCGCCCCAGGGTGGCTGTGGCTACAATGTAGCTTGCCATCACCAGTGTGTGAGTGTGTGTGAATGGGTGGATGACTGGATATGTAAAGCGCTTTGGGGTCCTTAGGGACTAGAAAGGCGCTGTATAAATACAGGCCATTTACCATATCGGATGACGATATAAAAACGTGTATCGTTTCATTTTACGCTATCGTTTGTTTCGTGGTGTCGTAAAATAAACTGTTTACAGCAATATTTTTTCATCGTTTTGATGGTCACTGTAGTGGCTATATTAATTTATTAAAGTTCTCTCTTTCTCTTATATTTAATATAACCACACTACGGACGGACAAGCGCCTGTTTTTATGCGTTGTGGTTAGCAACAACGACGGTAACAGCATCGTGTGAGAATTTAAAAAAAAGAGCTGTCAGGTGCTAAAAAATAAACCTTAGATTCAAACGTTAGAACAGGCTTTTCCCCGCAGCACGCCGTGTAATAAATACTCACAAAGAAAACGCGGCCGTTACAACTTATGTCTAAAAATGTATAGTTTCATACATCTGTTAAAACACTCGACTCCAGCTACATGACGCACAGCTGGAAACACTTCCCGCAAGTCGAGCTGCCTGAGATTCACAGAATTTACAGAAAATGTTACATTTTTGTGATTTATATCGTTTGTTATTTATATCTGGACGATAGAATTCTTATATTGGGATATGAGATTTTGGTCATATCGCACAGCCCTAGAACGAGATATACAAGTCTACAAAAGTTTGAATGTTTATCAGTATTTTGTGTCAAGATGGGTAACAAACTCTAGTTACTGGACTGTAGTCACTGGATCAAGTGGACCATGATATTGATACGATTGCTAACGCTTATTATGTCCAATATGGCAGCTCTTGAGCGACGTGTGCATGACACCACGTCCTAAACCTCTATGCAGGAACACAACCCAAGTGCAAATAAATACAATAAACGCAAACAACGGCAAACACATAGAAAGTGCAAGCACACATACGTTTTGCCCAGAGTTTGATGGCTCTCAGTGTCAGTCTGAAGTTCTCTTTGTTTGGCACCAGGTACAAAATTTCATCAGTTACTCGACAACCTGTAAGAAAGAAAAAAAAGGCAGTGTTACAGTTGTGGAAATTCCCATTAGGAAAACTTTGGATGTGTGTCAGTTTTAACTTAAAGCCTCAGATCAGCAGTGACCACTGAGCGCACCATTAAGGCTGCGGATACATCGAATGTCCAAGTTTCTCAAGATGGAGTCTCCCCTCAGGTCCAGGTTGTCTGGAATGGATTGTAAGGCCAATCTGGCAAAAAGCAGGTCAATCTGCTCACACAGAGACATAAAACATTAGAGATAAAAATGTTTGCGTCATGGGATTAACCCTTCATACTTGTTGAAATGGGAAACATGACCAAAGCAACATGGCACAAAGTAACCTGCAGCAAGCATGTTACCAACACAGTAGTGTAATTAGTTTAATTTAATCAGTATGCATGCACTGATGTAATCATGATTATCACTTGGGTGACAATGAAACTCACCTCAATTCCATCAAATTTGAATTTTATCACTGGTACAAAAGCATCCTCAACAGCCTTGAGGGAGTAGAGAACAAAGAAAAGGCCTCATCAACAACAAACAAAGGACATCTGAGGACACTGTAGGTCAGTCTGCCCCCCCCCCCCCCCGCTCTGTCAACAAGACTTACCCTGAGATCTTTAATCTCTTCATGCTGTTTCAATTTCTCAAAGAAAGACTGGAAAAAGTCTGTTCTTTCTACATGCCGTGGAGCCACACATAAGGCATCAATATCAGCTCCTGTAAGGAGGAGTTACTTTGATCAGTGTCATCTGGATTGATCAGCAGGATAAAGGGTTGATAAATCAAATTATAGTGAAGTTGATTCAGTCAAGATTACATGATAAAACGCTATGGTTTAAAGCACAGACTTAGGAAATACTAAACTAGGTATGTAAACATCCAAAGAAGTTCTGCAACTACTGAGTACAACATGACTAATGACTGCTCATGTTTAGCGTAGACAATGTTATGGGTTTAGAGGAAGTAGCAATGTTCAAGGTGACTAAATTACTGAACATTTACATGAGGGAAAAAAACTGCCAAGGGGACTAGAAAGGAAGAACACGCAGGGAACATTCAAGACTGAGCAGATTTTTAACAAAGGAGTTTAAATATTGGCCATATAGATGAAAATGTTTTGATAAACAGTTGGAATATTTGAATCACTTAAGTAAGAGACAATTTGTGGCCAACATAACAGAAACTGTCGCATCAGTTTGTCGAACAGCAATGCCCTTCCTTTGTTTATCACACAAATTTCAAATATAAATTGAGTTTTAGCACTACAATAATAAAATCCATTGCTTTCTCAGTCTACTTGATGGTGCTATTGATTTTTTTCTAGTAAAGTCAGCAGAGGCAACTGTAGGTCTGTGGAAGGAAGTTGGTAAAACATTTTTGTAACATTTTTATAAGAGTGAGACATGCGATTGATATGACACATGATTTGAAAGAGTGTCATATGGCAGTAAAATAGAAGAAATCTACAATAGAATTCTACGAAGATCCCAAGATGCCATTAGGCAAGGGCTGCAAAGATAAAAAAAAAAAAAAATCAGCTCAACTGACGAGAAGCAGGGAAAGCAAACAAAAACAAAACAAAATCAAACACACTGTGCACCCTTAGCTTAACAGAACTATCTCCAAATTTGCTCAGGATAGTGGAACTTGGGTACGTGGTGCTGCAATGTTTGTGACCATAACAGCTCATTATCTCACACAGGACTGGTAACTGCTGTCTCACATTAAAAACACCAATGCATAACAGTAGTTCACACGTGATTGCATTAAGTTGGACTAAACTGTAATACAGTTCAGGCTGTCATACGTGACATCGCAGGTTTTTAATGACAGCATGTTTGCACTACATTTTCATTCCGCAGCAACTAAAATTACTGAAATGAAAGAAACGAACTTCATTTGCAGTTTTGCAATATGTGATTGCTCATTACTAAGAAAAATATTTACAATTACAATAATATATCAATATATAATAGATTCTGTCCGAGAAAGCAAAAGGTTGAAATATAAAATACTGCAAAATTTACATGCTAACCAGGTAACTTTAAAAAATGAGAAGAGTGCAAATCACTATTATACTCTTGTATTTAAATAAAGATTTTACCCTTTTGTCACACTGGCCAGCTGTTTAAAACAATGGCAGACTCAAACCACATTCACACCAGTGTTTGTTTACCCAGTTTTCTGACCCCAAAACTAGCCTTTTCAAAACCACTCAATAGCACAGGAACATGACAATGACAGCCTTGTGTTTCAGTGCGGTCAGGGAGAGCTGAGCTTTTCAAAAGCAATGTTGCACACCTGCTTGTACAGGGTTCTGCAATAGGTGGTAATAATGCTCAGCTAACACGCTCTTTTTGTGCCAAAAGAACCAGCCAATCATCATACACTACAGGTTTCACGTTGACAAGATGTTAAATTATTAGAGTAACAGATAAACATACCTTTTGTGTGCACTCCAAGTCGGTATGAACCAAATGTAAATATCTTGCCCCCAACACAGCTAATAGCTGATGGAGGAAGGTTCTGTAGAGCAGAGATAAGAAACTGAAGTCAGTATGACTTTTAACAAAACAGAAGAAAGTGTTAGTGTCTGATTAGACAGTTTAAGATTAAACAGTTCATAAAGCACTAAGCCCCATCATCTTCGCCCAAGACAGGGAATACACTTGGTTGGAAACGTAGAGAGATGCAGACACCAAAGACCATTTGTGCTTTACTGCACAGGTATTTATTATTTTGTAGTGCAGCTGAGTAGTCACAAAAATTGGCAGGCATGTGGATATCCTCATATGGCTCTGCATATTCGTGGACGAGGAAACTTTAAAGCAAAGATTATACTCCGCTGGTTCAATAGACACCTGTTATTTATTCTTTAAAGGGTGCTTGCGTAGTTGGTGCCTCTGTAGCACAGTGTTTCTGTGGGGTCACAAATAAAGTGCTAAACACGTGGACATCTGCAGTGATCCTCATGCATTGTTGATAAAGCTCATTTCAATTGAGGGCTTTCCCCTGTTAATCCAATAATTAATGTCACACCGCTATGAAGAGTGGAAAATTCTGTAAAACTTTGCAAAAATTTTGCCTAACTGAATAAACAGTTAAAAAAAATAACAAAAACAAGCACAAGCATCAGAGAGTAGAACAGCCCTAGTCTTAAATGGGATTTATGGCCCAGTGGTGGTGGTGCGGTCACTGTCCACTCCAGGCCTGCAGACAGGCTTGTCATCAGCGTAGTGGAGGTAGTGTACAGAGTATGTGGTAGAATTGATCTGTGGGCCACTCTTGCTTGTAATATTGTTGTTCCTCCAGACACAGAGAAGATCAAACTTCTGATGCACAAAGAGCTGAAGTGAAACCAAATGTTAAAAAAAAAAAAAAAGTAGTGCCTACAGTAGCTAGGGTCTGTGTATTTCATGCTGTATTTTTTTTTCTTTTTATCTTTGAATTCTGTTTCCACAGTTCACCCGTTCCCAGCGAAGTTCACTGTTGCTCCCTTCTCTATTCTGGCCCACTTGTCAACTAATCAAGAGTAGGATGACACATCACCCACTTCCAGCGACAGGCAGTCAGGACTTTGGAGGAGTGTGTGGAAGCAAATATGATTTAGGACAGTAGGTTTGGGGTGGGTGAACACCCCCAAAACGGAGATGCGCAAACAGGCAGACACATTTTTGGGACCGTAAATCTCCCATCAGCATGAACGTAAAATGAACTCTGGGGGTGGAAATTGGTAATAGGGTTAGAAATCATTCAGCTTCCCAAGCAGAACCTACCTTTAACTCACTGATCTCTGCAATCCATTCTTTAACAAAGTTATTCAGCTTCCCAAGAACTGCAAGTCTGAAAAGAAAGACTTTTTAGCTGACACTTCTTTCACAATCCTTCATTTCCACAAATTCATTGAGAGAGTGAAAATGATTTTCACAAGGTCACCTGTCCTAAGAGTTTACATGCCCATGTACCATGCCCATTCACTTAGTTAATGTGCACATCAAATAAAATGCAGACAATAGATATCAGAGAGGCTTAGTTTAAATGCTTATAGCTCTTCAAATCATAGGTTTGTAATCAACATATTCAAAAACTGTATTGTGGTGATTGGTATATTATTAACAAAGAAAGAGGGAGAGAGAGAGAACATGCATTCCTCACCTATGGTTGAGTTCTTCTTCATCTTCAAACACTCCAAAAGGTTTCATTGCATCGCAGAGCTTCTTGGTGTAGTGGTGGTCTATTTCTCGTGGGGGCGCGAGGCTAATCGCAGAGGTGATGCCATAATGTTTCTGAGGCTGCTGCCCACTAGGCATGGTGCTGCGATAAACGTGGTACAACAGATCAAAAAGCAGATACTACACCACCACTTAGCACACTTTCTTTTAAAGTTTCAAGCTCAGTAAGAACAAGACATGAACCATTACCCAACTCGTTAACAAGTCTTCAATAAACACCAGTCGGGTTTTGCAGTTAGCTTGTTCTGTTGCCGCGAACACTATACTGTGTAAACACTGCACAGATAGCAACCTGATTAAATCACATCTCTCACACGCAGCAAGCTTTAAATCCACAGTTGTGTGCAATGTCGAACTTGGAAAGCGAGTTGACCAAGACAGCAAATTTAAAAAGTGCCACTATTCAACCTCTCCTTACAGCGTGCGAGCGTTAGCAGAGATGCTACAAACACGACGGGAAGCTAACAATTTGGCTAATTTAGCAAGTTGGCAAAACGTTAGCCGGATGCTACGGAAGAATTGGTTTAAGTAACGACTCGACAGAAAGACATTTTAAAAGTTGTCATTTTCCCAAATAAAACCAACAAGTGGAAACTATGCGGGGATTTTGACACATTTACTCTGCAGTTTCCCACCACCGACAAAGCGAGACAGCCAGCAAACGAAGGCTGCAGGCCTTGTTGTGACAGTTTGCTAACGTTAGCCTTTAGCCTATTCTTCAGAATTGTCTTAAACGCGGGCAAAATCATTCATGAGGAAAAAATGTGTCACATGCATAACTTACCTTGACATTTCTTTCATGACACTCTAAAAAGCTTGCGCTGTTTTTCTGCTGCAAATCCGTAAAAAACACAAAGAAAGTCAGCAAGTGGAAATGATAACAGCCTCGACCTGATTACAACAATGGTCACTTTCCAGAAAGCAGTTCAAAGCTTCCCAGTGAACCGGAATTAGTTCTTATGAGTGAACATATCGGTTCGTGTCCCTGAAAGAATATTTATATCTAATTAATCCGCAAAAAGCAAGGACGTTTCGGTTTCTATCAGCTAAACACACGTCCAAATGTTATATGGAATTTTTTGAACCCCAAATTACAAATGTGACGCTGTTTGCTGAGACAACTGCGTGCAGCACGCTGAGCAGAAGGCACCGCCTCAGTGAGGCCACAAATCACGTGACCACCGAGGCCTAGCTTGAACCTGATGAGCCCAACAAAACACGAGTGGATGCAGGTAGCACTAACATCCAATTTTCTCCTTAAAAAAGTATATCAGGAATAACATATAAACTATAATCAATACTTAAATAAATAATAAGCTTCAAAACGACCAAGTATAAAAATACGTTAATTAGAGGTCACGTTACTAATTTGAGTGTACAGACGCTAATATTGGTTGTGATAGGTTAAAAGGAACACACAGGAAGAGAACCAATTAAATCTTTATCCCTTTATTGAATGACCCCGCTTAAACAGTTTTCATAAAATTAAAAGTACATTAAAAAAATATTAATTGAATTGTAATTGATAGACGCGTTCTGACTTTATGTACAGTCTGTCTACAAAATAAATACTGCGTAACTGTTGTATTGGGATGATATTTTATTACCTTTGTGACCACGAGGGGGAACCGTCTCACAGAAAAAAACAATAAATAACAGATGCAACAAAATATAGCTTTAGTTACAATAACTAGATAAATAAAAGTCTTTTCTTTCTTTTTTCTTATTTTGTTTATGGCATAGAGTTAAGTCAGACTTTCACTATTTGAATAAACTGGCAGAAATTCCTTTAAAAGCATCTACAGCGAGTTTAATATGTTTTTGGACAGTGGTAGTTTAACTTTGTACACCTCTGCACACCAGCACGATGGATTTGAAAGGATAAAAAAAATGTGCCTTAAGTGTAGACGCAGCTTTTTATTGAGTGGGGTTAACAGAAGTAGTATAACCTTGTTCCCAAGCTCTTTTTTGGGACAAAATACATTTTTACTGTCTAAAACATTCCACATGACTGTGTGCACTTACACGTCTTCATTTCTCTACATTTTGATAAGTTACCTAAAATTTAGTTTCAACAGCAAAATCTGTTTATGCTCTCGATAACTTACAGCATATACTTTTTTGCTGTATATGTTTAAAAAAATGGGAGCTACTTGTAAAACTGTCATTTCAAGTTGGCCCACTAGGAGGTAGGTTTTTACTTACTAAATATCTATGAACAGCACTTGAAGGACTTCTTTGTTCATATTCCACTGAGCTTCAAATTTCTGATGTACTTGCTGCTCACTGGTAACTCATAATTCCTCAGCAAAGAATATATTAGTCACACAATATAATACGATAAGGAAGAAGCAACTGCTCTTGTGATGAATCTTGCTCTACATATCTTGGCAAGAAAACACTGAAAACACGACAGAGCTTGCATCAAAAACATTGTCAATAGTATAGTTAATTGTTTTGTTTTCATAATGAAGGTTAAGTGATTACCAGTTGATTAAATGCCTTAACTCTAAGCACACTTTGTACAGCAGATATGATACTGAACAGATTAAATTACCGTTTTCACTTCAGTTTTCTTTGTGGTGGATGTTTTTGTGGCTTTATGTAAGCTTGGCTGACTAAACCTGACTCTTTTTATTGGTCAGTGTATTGTTTGCCCATGACCAAATATCTCACACAGACTTTCATCTTCACTCATCATTGATTCTCAAAAGTTAGTAAACCCTTTAGAATGTCATCTGCTGCGACCTGTTGGGGTTAGGTTCAGAGAAGCTCTTCCGCCTTGGTTGTAATGATTATTCAGTTACTGTTTCCTTTCTACCAGCACAAAGCAGCCTGGTTTTTCTCCCCTGACCTCTGGCACAAACAAGGCATTTCCCCCCAGAAAAGTGTTGCTTTCTCTTATTTGGACCATTCTTTGTAAACTTCATAGATGGTTTTGATGCATTCTCAACCATCCAGGAAAATAAATCTCCAAAAGTTGATTCTGTTCATCTGGACGTAGCGTTTTCTGGGAGAAACGTTTCATCACTCATCCAAGTGACTTCTTCAGTCTCAGCTGACTGCAGGTTTCCCCAATCTTATAAACAGTACATTTGCATAATGACTGCAACCAGCCCACTGAAGGGACAATGGGCTGGGAGGTCAGGTCCTTAATCATAATTATGCAAATTGTCATGACCATTGATCAACAACCACTGATCAAAACCCACTGATCAAAGACCACTGATCAATGGCCATGAGTACCATTCACAGAGAGTTGGGGAATGGCTGCAATCACAGCATTGTAAGATGGCGAAAGATGTACCCTTAGGCCCCCTCCTCGATTCAGAGATGGTCTTTCCCTTTTCACGTAAATGGCCTCCTTGACTCCTTGAGTGATGAAACGTTTCTCCCAGAAAACGCTACGTCCAGATGAACAGAATCAACTTTTGGAGATTCATAGATGGTTGTGTTGGAAAATCCAAGTAGATCAATGTCTTTTGTTGAATCATGTTTGTACACCCATGTTTTTGGTAGCTTGTGCTGATAATGAGCCAGAATGGCCTCTGGTCCCTCTCTTCTTCAGGCTGGAGGATGCAGCATCCATCCATCCATCCATTCATCCATCCATCCATCCAGAAATAAAATAAAAAGTTTGATTGGTCTGAGTGACCCCAGGACAGTTTTCTGGTTCGAAATGAGCATACAGGTCTGATTTTTAACTTTTATGCTATCTTGAATTTTAAGAAGGTGCTAAATATTTTACATGTTATACACAATTCCACCCCCCCCCCCCCAAAAAAAACAAACAAAAAAAAACACCACTGAAAAAGCAGAGAACTTAATTTTATTACGTGAATTGGTAACACACGATTTAAGCAAGTTTTTGTTTGCTTGTTTTAAAGTCAGATCAACCCAACAGTACACAAAATGCACAATAAGTGTAACTTGTGTGCTTTCACTTAAATAAAAATAGAAAATTAAAGGAACGGACTTTAATTAAAGGTTGATGGAAATCCAACCAAAATATACAACCACCAATGAAGCAGAAAACTGAGTGAGAATAATTTTTTTACCTCAGCTAGACCTCAAATACCCTTTGTACAGCGTAGGCCGGGTGAAAACTGCTCCCATTGTGGCGTTGTGCATGTTGCAAAGGATTCCATTTGGTCTGCAGGACAGCATTATGTTACTTATTAAACAACAACCTTTAACCCTTGTGCTCCACCCCGATTTGTTTACTCCCACTTCTGCATTTTGGACTTTATGTGTCCTCTTGCTTAAAGCAGTCATAACAGCAGACAGAGAGTCCCAGAGGTTTCATTCTGCAGCACAAATCACATCAAAATGAACAGCAGTACTCTTCAGGTCAATGTGGAACACTGGATTGCAGAAAATCAGAATGCTTTCCTGCCTCCAGTGTGCAACAAACTCATGTAAGTAACACGTTTACTCTTAGCTACACTCTCACTCTTTATTCTTTGCAAATGTGAATTGAGTTTTGTAATTATTGAGCAATGTGTAATTTATGCGGCAGTTTGAACACTTGGGATTCAGACAGTTGAACTGCGAGGACACGCAGTGCATGCACTGACATGATTTTAATTCCTCTTTGTCTCAGGCACTTCTCCCAGCAGCTTGTCATGTTTGTCGGAGGCCCTAACACCAGGAAGGATTATCACATAGAGGAAGGGGAGGAGGTGAGAGTTGGACTAGTCTCTTTTTTCCCCTCATTCCAGCAACACACATGGACCATGGAAGCAGAAGAACCTACAATTTAATACAAAAGACAACATTAGTTAGCTTCTTACAGTTTTCTGCAAAGTTGCTTCATTTGTCCTTTTAGGGCCAGTTCCACCCACGTGTTGCAGTGCTTGGTTAGGCTGTTTTGGCCAGCTGCTGCTACTGGCTTTCCTTGCTTCTGTGTCAAAGTATAAAGTGTGTCAGCTGACAGCCACTTTCACAACATTAAACATTCACTGATACTAAATCATGACTCTTGGATACCCTTTTTAGTGGTGTGGTCATTTCTGACATAGTCTAAAAATACAGATCTTTTCTGTCTTTTTCGACAGTTACTCGTGATTTTTTGCGAAAGCTGCAAGCTGCTTCTGCACATTCAATTTTAAACTTTAAAACAAAGTTGTTGGCTTTAATTTAAGTTGGTTCATATTAATTAAAACAAAGCATCACGAAGGGCCGCGGTGGGTGTTGACGCAATGTGATTTCTGCCCAGTGCTCTGAATGTTAAAGTGAAGAAATTCAATGAAGTGCAGGTCAACGGCGGGAGTAACTATGACTCTCTTAATATAACATAATTATATGGAAACTACAGTTCTTGTAACAGAGTTTGTGTTTAAAAATAGAAAGGAAGAAAGATTAGATTAGAAATGCCATCCAGTAAGTTTTGATGCGCTTGGCAGATTGTGGAAAAAAAGAAAAACAAACCCACTAAATGCCTGAGCCAGTCTGAGGAATCTGACTGTCAGAAATATTTATGCCATAACACAGGAAGATAAGCTTCTGTTTTGGCTCATGAATGTTATTATTATTATTATTTCTACGGGTTTTCTTCTTTTGATTTTAATTGAGGCTGATTATTTGATTATCCATACATTTCTCTCTCAGTGACTCTCCTCACTGAGAGAGAAACGTGTGCCTACATCCTGGAGACTGTTGTCGTGCTTCTTGCTGAACACCAACTGCATCACACTCAATCAGTTGAATCAGAGTCACGTATGAGCTCTTTGTTTGTAAATCTAAACATGGTGTTTGTTCAAACAGGCCATGAAGTCAAGGTCAACTGCAGTTCCAAGAAATGCCCACTCATATCAGCTGAAGGCTCGAGTGATACAATCCACACATCACATATATGGCTATATGTGGTGCTCTATTTAAGCTGCTTTGACAGTTGCTACACATCTGCAAGCCACTTTGCCACCCGCCTCCCTTCCATCTGCTCCTTTCATGCTGTATCTGACTTAGTAACTGTCATTTTTTTTTCATTAAAGCCTGTTCTATTAGGGTCCTACTGCTGCTCTACCCACCTCTGACCTTTTAGTTTTCATGGATGAGCAGGGTGTTAAATATGCTGCTCAAAAATTTAAAGGAAGGTGATATGTGGACACTACAGAGGTAGTTCTTGAGGCAGTTGAACTCCTCAAGGATGACAGAGCAATATGTGGCATTGCCATAAGGTTTGCTGTGTCTCCCAGCACAGAGACAGGCAGTTTTTCTAGGAGAGCTGGACAGGGCCACGGAAGGTCTGAGTTGCTCTTCATACCCACCCGGCATCATGTGGTGAGACATTCCAGGCAGTTCATTGAGAATGAAAGAATTACCACTTACTGGCCTCCATGCTCACCTCTGGGACCATCCGATGCCACCAGGTTGCACCTCACACTATCCAGGAGCTCAGTGATGTCCCGGTCCAGACCTTCTAGGACACCATCCGCCATCTCAATAGGAGCATGCCTGACATTACCAGGCATGCATACATGCTCGTGGAGTCCATACAAACTACTGAGGACCATTTGATTGATTTGCTGCAATAAAATTTTGGTAAATTAGACTAACCTGCTGCATTGTTTTTTCATGTGATTCTCAGCATGTCCTCTCTAGGTTAATAATTGTGATTTTGATCAATCAGTGTAGGATCTTTTTGTTCCTAACATGAAGCACGGAGTGTCTACATTTCTGCCAATGGAAATACTTTTGACTAAAGTAGCTGAAAGGATTCACTGCCCTTTAAGAAATATCAAGAAGCTAAACATAATATTGACATTTGATTCCTTGCATTTGGGAGCCTCTGTGTTATAGCTCCCTCTTGGTTCTTTCAGTATTGATGTACTACATTATCCAGACTGAGCCTTGACTGGTTGGTCTGAGATGTCTTTATGTTAATTGTGACTAACCGTTTTTCACAACTGAAGTATCTGCTGATGCCTGCAAATAAATATTTATAACATGTATTTAACCCACTGCCATTCTTCGTTTGTCTTTCTCTCTGTATTAAGTAGTTATTCTACCAGGTGAAGGGGGACATGTGTCTGAAGGTGATTGAAAATGGTAAACACAAGGATGTTCACATCAAAGAGGGAGAGGTAAGCTCTAAACTTTTACTGTATGTTTCTGCTTCGTACTTTGCTGTGCACAAATACACATTCATTCATTCAGATGGAATTTAACTGTAAAATTGCATAAAACATAAAGAACACTTTTTAAAAAAGCATTAATTAAGCTGTTTATGCAAGAGCAGCTGCAGGATTCTACCTCTGGATGGGTACAGAGTAATTTGCACAGATTATTATTTTTAATACTTGTGTGAAAAGATTAAGAAAACAATTCCCAATCCATCATTATTAATTGTGAAGCCTGAGACAGGCCGTCTTTTCACTTAAACAAAGAGATTGTAATTAAATATCAGATGAGTGAGAAAGAGTGAGAGAGAGCGGCAGAGCCACTGAACTTTACTGAAATTTTCAGCTCGAACAACCATTTATTCTCCACATTTTTTATACTTTCAAAAGAAAATATATTTGATGCATTGACTTGCATGCTGTAGATCCTGAAGTATACTCCTCCTGTGAAAAGGAGGAAGAAAACCTGCGAAAACCAATTTGTTAACAATTGGGGTTTTTCCCGATGACACTGGTGTAAATATCTTTTAGACATAAGGAAGTCATACAAGTTCAGTAACCCATGTCACAACCTGAGCCGTCTACAGCAGCGCTCAAACAAAACCACATTTAGTAACTGAAGATAAGACCTAAGAAACTACTTCTCACAGCCAGTCGGGATGGGCCCAGGTCTCTTAGGCCCCCCACAATGTAGTGTGTTAGCTCTAAATTTGTAGTAAGATACTTTAACAGAGAACATAGAAATTATTTGGTCATCTTTCAAAACAGGAATAAAAAAATATTTTATACATAATAGTGAAATGCTGAGATAGACAACTGCACTAAACCCTCCTGGAAACTATTTTTCTGCTCCAGTTCCCATCGCTCTCTGCTGATTAGAAATAAGGAAGCGCAGCAAGCTTGTGCAATAAGCTTTATCTCAGGTGAATCTTCTTCACTGTGCATTCCACGACTTTTTGTCTCAAATTCTAGATGTTTCTGCTGCCAGCTCGGATCCCTCACTCCCCCCAGAGGCAGGCTAACACCGTGGGCTTGGTGATGGAAAGGAGAAGACTGCTCACTGAAACCGACTGCCTGAGGTTCACTGCTGTGGCAGTTTTGATTTTATAATGGTCATAAACATGACAGGACACTTAAAAAGAAAAGATTCTTTGCCCTCATAAACACGAGGCAATAAGTTTAATTAAAACTCAGCTGACATAAAAATAGGTTTTTCAAAGATCAGTAATGAAACGTGTGGTATAAACTGTAAACCAGTTAAACATATTTTATTTGACCAGATTCGACGTAAACTTGAATGTTTACCTTGTAAGTATGTAACAAATTTACATTTTTACAACAAATAAAATCAAATTCAAATCTGACAACATAATCAAATTACAGCAGCGTTTGGGGATTTAACAGTCCCTATGTCAGTTGGAGGGCCAGGAGTGCCAAAATCATTAAATAAATACACAATTAAAGAATTAATCAATTGTGTCAATAATTAATTAAAATGTGAAATAAATACATAATTAAATATATAATTTCATTAATTAAACGTGTCATTAATTAATTAGAATAGGAAATAAATAAATAAATTATTACATGTTTTGAATAAAATGAATAGGCAGTAAATTAATTATTTATGTAATTAATAAATTCTAAATTTTATTAATTTAGTAAACATTTAATTAATTATTTAATGGTATTGCTAATTAATTCATTCTGGGACTCCTGACCCTCCATAAATCACAAGCCGGCTATACTCTAAAGCAGGGGTGTCCAACTCCAGTCCAGGCTTGTTATCAGGCCTTTGCCAACCTTGATGCCATGCTGAGGAGGTAATCCAATCATTTGATTCAGCTGTGTTGGAGTCGGGCTGCATCTAAAAGCTGCAGGATAGTAGCTCTGGAGGGCTGGACTTGGACACCCCTGCTCAATACTCTCCTTACTGTCTGTTTTTCTCTATACAGGACCATAATTTACTAACTAGACAGCATGCTGTATTAAGTAAGACTTAAAACTACACTCATAAAAATGTATTCCCAAAATGTATGACTTAAACTACTTTAATTAATTAATCAATTTTCAAGTACAAGCAAGAACAAAAATAAGTACAATGTAAATGTCTAACTTTATCGAATCTGGTCAAATAAAATTTATGGGACTGGTATACTTCAGATTATACCCAGCACATTTTGCTTAATGATTAATTATTTAAACAAATAAACCTTTAATGATATGTATTTACACCACCGGCTACATTTTTTATATATAAATGATAAATGTTAAGTGATGCCTTGGATTTAATTAAGTGGTTATCTTCATCAGCAGCTACCTTGTTCTGTTTTATTGTAGGGTCCTACAATAGATAAATAAACATTTTATTGAATTGAGTCTTAGATCTTAGTGAAACACATTTGTTTTTGGACCCCCCCCCCCCCCCCCCACACACACACAAAGAAGCAAACAAACCAAAAAAACAAGACACCCCCCCTCCCAAAAACCCAAAAAACAATCCTGTAAACAGATTTTTATGTTAGCATGTATTTGTGCTCTCAGGTACTATGTAGACAACACCACTGACATCCTATTTGAAAAATGGTTCTACTGTCAGGATCTAGGAACCGAGCTGGTGCCAATAATCAAGGAGTAAGGCATCTTTTCATCTTTACAAGTCATATTCAGATCATGCTCTTTCTTTTAAGTATGTTGACTTGACTGTATTTTACTTTCAGGTTCATGGCATCCAAGCAGTACAAAACAGGAAAACCTGATCCAAGTGAGTTGTTCAGAGGAAATTGTAAGTCCCTATAAACTTTGAGCTGGTGTCATTGTTTATTATTGGATGGATAGATGAAGTCTTCAGGGAACCTCCTTTCCAGCTGAACACCATGAACGTGATGATGCCCTTCTCCTTCAAAGACTGGCTGGAAAAACAGAGGCCGTCTTTGGGGAATGGCAGGCCCATCGACATGTTTGGAGCTCAGTTTGAGACTGAGGTAAGAAACCTAGTGTCAGGTAATGATCTTATATGAGATGGTTGATCAGGGTTTTTTTCAGCCATTTTCAGTAAAACATTTTATTTAGGCCTGCACTCACATATAGTTACAATTTTGGTTTTCATGATTTCTTTCAATTGTGTTTTTTTCCCCAAAGTGGAATGATTGCACAGCATCTTTAATTAGTTACAAACCCCCCCAAAAATGTCTTAAATCCACGCAGGGTCAAACGTGTACAAACACACTCAAATATAAACATGCGTTCACTTATTTCTTTTAATAAGCAATCTTGAAGGTTCTGCAGTGTCCTTTAAGACCAGCTTCTTGTCAGAGATCATGGTTGACTGCTGGCAATGGTTGTTTCTTTTTGCACTAAGTAACTGTAGATTGCAAGATCACACCTTAAATAAATATTTGTAAGTACAGGTTTAATGTGTGTGCCACCACAAGAAGACACAAATTGTCTCCCTCACATGAGAGGGTATTGGCTCGGACTTTCAGGGACAATCCAGGGGCCACAAAGACACAAGCCTACCCTGAACTGGAAACTACTGGAACAAAATTACATGCCCACGATGAGTGTCTGTAAACTTCTGACCACAACTGTATGGTACGGTCTATCCGGCAGAAAGGATGTTTTGATACTAAAAGTACAAGTCAAAGGTATAATTATTGTTGAAATAACAGGAGACTAGACGTGTTGTAGATAATGATAGTGATAAACAAGACTCTTTTTACTGCCTCCCCAACAGGCGATGGTGTTCGGACCTGGACTCACAGAGATGACAACACCCCAAACTGATGTGTGGGTTTGGCAGTTGGTATGTATGCAGAGTCTGTCCCAACAGTCTGTCCCTGGACGCGCATGTAAATCTCCCTTCCTCTTCTACATCTCTTTCTTAGGAGGGATCTTCCACAGTGACTATGAATGAGCAGGAGTTCAGTCTTCCTGCAGGAGACAGTTTGCTCATTCCCGAGCAGAGCCAGTGAGTCAATATCAAGTTGTCAGTAAATTACAAACTCTTTCACTGAGTGTACAAATTATTGGATCAAAAGTGTTGAAAGTGAACTCTCCAGGGTTTCCAGTGTGGTTTTACATGCAGTGACTTTCTCTGTTGTAGATACCAGTGGCAGAGAGCTGAGGGGACTGTCGCCTTGGTTGTGATCCAAAACCCAGAGAGGAAGAGACCTTAAGCATCAACCGTCAAATCACACCTGCATTGAAACATATGCTGGGAGGCGAGCACGTATTATTTAAATGAGCTCGAACAACTGAAAGTATTTTATGTATAAAACAAATACAGTAAGTAGCATAGACCATTTAGTAAGGGTAAACAGTATTGATAAACAATTACAAAATGATGCTATTTTCTCGCATTCATCAATCACTACATGTAATTTTATGCGAGTAAAATGCATAAATAAAAACATCTCATGTCTGAGCATTTGCCCTTTCCTTGTAAGTTGGCTGTTACTCATTTCTGCATTTCTAGTGGCTCTAATGACTTAAAAACACACGTTTCAACAGGTATCGGGAACATAACATTGTTGTCAGATGAACTTTTCCAACGAACTGCTTCATAGCCGCCTACATGTTTTGTGTAGTTTCTTACAAAACTGACATGTAGAACCTGCTGCTGTAATAAAATTTGAATAGTTCCAGATGCATGGAGGTGAACTGATACAGCGAGCTAACAGGAATTTGACTCCTTAGCAGGCAGTCTGTTCACGTCTGTTCACGTCAACCAGCAGACTGACAGTTTCGGAGCCAAACCCAATGCTTTGTTTGGATTTTTGTAACCAAAATAATTCTGTTTAATAACATTACGGTCATATCTAGTGTTAGTTTTACAATTACTTAAAAAACTGAATTTGATTACTTCCCAGTAAAAAGTAATTTGTTATGCTGCTTTTTGTTTTTGTTTTTATATTTCTTTCATGTTGCTCAGTAGCATGTCCTGAAATACACTGTGACATAATTACCATGTATGAACCTTAGGCTACAGTCCCAGATAATAAGATAAATCCTTTTCTTAAAAAGAACATTTTTTCTTTTAAGGTTACATTTGAACACAAAACAAAGTGGAAAACCACCACATAGACTTCAAAGTGTTGCCACTGTGATTCTAACTTGAATGCTACGGCGCTCTAAGCTTGACTACTCATCACTCGCTTTGTTACATGGTGATAAATAAGATGTGTCTCTGCTGGCTCTGTGCTGGCACGTTGCTTGTGTAGATGTCTGCAAAGACCTGATGTTGTGTTAGCAGTACAGTGTGGCTGTTTCTGTCCTGGACACAATTTGTACTTTACCATCACCCTCCTGTGTTTTTATGCAATGAAAATAAAAGTAATGTTGGTATTTCCACTCCTCCGTTGTAGACTGCTCCACCCTGTCTATTCCCTGCACATCTTAGTACAACTGCACAACTGATGGTGAATGCTACTGCGCTACGTCCAGTGCAACTGCAGGCAGAAAACAGAAAACCATGTTTCATATTTTTCTTTCCTCTCGTCATGTAGAAGATTGCAGGAACATTACATTGCTGTGTTCATAAAAAAACTATTTTATACAAAAATAGATGTAAAAACTAATTAATTTAAGCATCACAACCCAAAATTTTCATATATTTGTAATATTAGTAACCTCTATGTCATACCCTTTCCCTGGTCACCAAAACAGTATGGAGAAATTTACAAGGAAAATTTGATATTAAAAAAGACACAACAGCAAGTGTTTTAGGCCTAAAATAAGGCCTTAGCAAAGCCTTTTCCTTCTGTTACCCTCATTGCTGCTGTGAGATTTTCCTATAGATTTCAACCAAATTCATTTCTTAAAATGTCTCTGATTTTTGTTGTCTCACTCACTTTTCTTTTGTTTCCTCCCCCCCGGATAGCAGAGGATGATTAAAATGAGAAAATTAATTACAACCATAAATGAATATAACTTCTTGCTCTGAAAAGTGAGTAAATCTTCATGTAAAAATTATTTATGGATACTTTTCTTTTTACTTTTCTTACTTGTAGCTGTGTTAATCAATGCCCTCAATCATTAAATACTCCTCAATCCAAGCATGAACTCTAAGTCACATCTGTATTAGAAAGCGCTGTCCTGCTCACTGAGAAGCATTTCATGGACTAACACATAAAGACTAAATGATGTAAACCCTGCAATAAAAGTGATTAAAGAATGTGAAAACTGTACTCTCCCATCAGATGTAATTGTATGTGAGTGCTGAGAGAAAATAAATAAATATCTATAGAAATAACATTATGTGCTTTCCTTGCAAGATGACTGTCACTCATAAACTTCAGTCCCAGCGGCTGAAAGGACTTAAAAACACAAGTTTCAACGAGTATCAGGAACGCAGCCTTGTTGTCAGATGACACTGCTGTTAGGTGCCAACTTCCGCTTGCCAGATTCCTATTTAATCATCACTGTTTAATGGAGTACGGGATTTCCCCCAGTACTGCACAAATGACTGAAAATGAGTTCAAAGCATATTTGGCTGTGAGATGCTAGTCATAATTATCGATGGCACCCAGACTAAAAAAACAAATACAAATATTGTTTTAATGAACATTTTCTGAATTGTTTTCACTACACTTTTCCCATGGACGTGTAAGCTATAAATTAAGATCCAGGAACGTTGCCCTGCAATAAAACGTTCCAGCTAGGTGGGACAATATTTATTAATAAGTAATGGGAACTATGGGTGTGGAGCTTGCTGCGCTGGACATTTCTGATTGGTTGAGTACTTGTCTTCTGCTTTTCAACCACCTACATTTGTCATGTAGTCTCTTACAAAGCTGACATTTAAGAACTGGTGACACTTTATAAATCAGCAGTGTAATTAGCCTTCAGTCGACAGTCTGAAAGAGCCTTTCAATAAAGATTTGAATTGTTCCAGATACTTTGGGGGTGGTAGTGCGTTAGCTTAATGATGTTATTGTCATATATGAAGATAATTTAAAGCCCACTTATTAGGTTTTGTCTACTATTTTATTTACCCCCAGTGCTGAATTTTGAGCTTGTTTGAATTCAGAATTTTACTGCTTTAGGTGCACCAGCAAAAAATGTTACCAGGAAGGCACCAATCACAGCACAGACAAATGTACAGGGCTAAATGCACAATGTGTTTTTGACTAACTAGTTTCTGGTCTGACACTTACTTTTCAGCATTTAGCTACATTTGTGGACATTTCCTGTTTTTTATTCTCACTGTTTGTTTAATATTTGCTCCCATCTACTACTTTGCAGGACGCTTTGTCTCACGTTATCTGTGGAGACTTAAATAGGCCGGTGTCTTGTCTTGCATAGACAGAGCGTAAATCTATGTTTGCCTTTGTGTAATGTGCATAAAAGTGCTGAACCATGTGTGCTGTTATCAGTGTTGGGGAGTAACGGAATACATGTAGCGCCGTTATGTATTTAAAATACAAAATATGAGTAACTGTATTCCGTTACAGTTACCGTTTAAAAAGGTGGTATTTAGAATACAGTTACTTTGTTGAAATAAATGGATTACACGGCGGTACTTCCTTGTTTCATATTGTGGCGGGTCAGGCCTGTTTGGGTTTTGTTTGACAGCTATGTTCTGTTGTTCCAGGTGGCAGCGTTACGGTTGCCATGGTTACAGGGTGACGCTCTCTCTGTTTCCTGGGTGAGAGAGGCCTTTTTGTTGTTGTTGTGCTAAGCTAATAGGCAGAGTGCTACAGGTATAGCTCTAAAGAATGTAGCATCATAGTCAGTGTAGTCCGTGCTGCAGGGAGAATGGACTGCCATACACGTTATGTGTCTGTGAGCGATGGAGGGAGAAAAAGGAAAAGTACGAGCTGTCATCGAGCAAAAACGGGAGCTGGAAGCATGTAAATATAATAATAACCACTGCAGCCAAGAAGAGAGCCTGACGAGCCCAGTTGTAAGTAAGCTATTAAGACTCGACTGTACACTGTGTTCGTGTTTTCCTCCAAAAACAATAAGTTCCTTTGGAGCAGCCTTTCAATGCCTCTCTTTGTCTCTCGCTAGCAAAGTTGACCCAGACAACAAAGTAAAGCTAGTTTTCAGCTACGAGCCCGACACAGAACCCACCGTATTAGTCAGAGGTCCCTTTACTACGGTTCGGAGCCGCGGACCTTCAGTAACAGTAATAAATCACAGCAATAGTACATTCACGTAGTTGTAAACAGCATGATAATATATTAAGTAATCCAAAGTATTCAGAATACGTTACTCTCATTGAGTAACGTAACGGAATACGTTACAGAATACATTTTGGGGCATGTATTCTGTAATCTGTAATGGAATACATTTTAAAAGTAACCTTCCCAACACTGGCTGTTATTGTTCAGGTTTTTTTTAAATACATACACTAACTTCCTCATTGCAAGTACAAGCTGTTTTAAACAATCTTTTTAAAGGATGAAATATTGGAGAGTTCCTTGTTCGCTTACGTGCATGTATTTGGCCTTGAAGCTACAAAGAGAAGAGCATTTATGTTGCATTGAGAGAATAGATTGCTGGAGTTTCTTCTACTTTCAATGAGGCTAAACGTTTAAAGTAAAACTGCTTCTTAAAGCAAAGATATAAAAAGGTGAGTGTTGACTGTATTAAGCGAGTAATCCTTTGGGAAAAGATCAAAGGATTTAAGAAAGCTGGCTTCTCAATAGTTCAAAGCTCATTGTTGATCATTCTTTCTGTTTTTTATTCACTTTACTATAAAACTACACCTGCTGTTTCTTCATAATATTTTATTTTTCCAAGTGTCCAGGCTAATTCATATCTGTGGCTTTGTGTAGAGACTTTTTGTTATCTTATTTTCCAAAATCAAGACTACTCCTTTAATGTACTTTCACAGTCAGGTTTATTATACTGCTAAAAACAACAGAATAATTACTTTCAATATAATTAATATGAAATTAATTAATTAAGTGTTTTGGAAGCACATGAGTCCAGATCGTCACAACAGCGGTTCAGTTATGCAGTCTTATTCTTAAAGTGTGCCTGATCACATGCTGTTCTGCTATATATGCAGCCACAGCCCAGGGAAGTGCATAGTCCAGAGTTATCAGTCCTCTCAGGTTGTACCTATGGCCTGAGTAGTCCCATGGACAGGCTCCCAACAAACTAAGCCCCACACCCCAGCTGAACTCCCACAGGTAGATGAAAACAGTGTAGAGCACGAGCCGCACAGTCAGTGGGTGATTCTGAGCGAGCATCAGGGCCCTCAGCCTCTCCATGAGATAGATTGCTGTGGCATACATGGGCAGCGCCCACAGACTGCTGTGGCCTGCCAGCCTCCTGTCCTGGGTGCTGCACCAGTCCCACACAGCAGTGAAGGCCACCTCGCAGAGGCAGCCATGCAGCGCATACACGTAGAGACGAACAAGAGCAGAAACAGGCCGAGCAGGGCTGCTGCCATGTGGTTCTGCTGGGGAGTCATTTTCAACAATCCCTGTCAAAAAGAGACAGAAATTACTGGATGTTTTTGTCTTTTCTTAAACTATTTAATATGTGTAGTTTTCTAAATAACTTTTCAAAGATTTTTAATAGTTTAGAGTAAACAGATTAAGCCTGGGCTAATAAATGATGAGAATAAATTAGATGAGTGCTCTCATTTCTTTGCTGTAAATATTAAGGGCATCCAGATATTTAGCTCAGCTTAGCAGTAAGACTGTTCAACTGATTTCTCTCTGTTTTTGTAGGGTTTATAATGCAAAGTAACTCGAGGTGCCTGTTGTTGTGATTTGACAGAAAAATGTAATTGAATTCGGCACTAGTGCTGTCAGAGGTATAAACTTCTATTTGTTTCATTTGTTCAACAGTTCAAATATTAAAAAAGCCGTCAGACTATTTCTTTGCCTGGGGCACCCTTTTCTTAGAGTTTTCTGTCTACCTGTCAAACTAATAAATTCAGTTCACTTCTAATGTTTACTGTGCACAGACAAGAATGACTTTGACAGCCAATTGCCCATGAAGTGTTTTTATTTGAAAGAATTTGTACAGAATAAAAATAAAAATTATAATAATTGCTGACTTTTATAAGACTTTACGTTAGTTTTGGGTTGTGTCAGACTAAACCCCCCCCCCCCCCCCCCCCCCGTCTCCAGCTGTTCTACACTGTTCAGTCAGCCTGTAGGTTGAATGTACAGCATTACATATATTGTTATTGTATCTTTATTTCAGACATAAAGAGCAAACCAATACATACACGTACACGAATATATATGTAATATGTACACACACACACACACACACACACACACACACGTATGTGCTACATGGACTGAAATGAGGTTTTAGAGGAAGATGCTGCCTGGTCAGAAATATCACTGAAAATTAATATTTAGGTGGTGAAACAAATTAAATGTAAAATATGTTGAAGTAAACATCAGAAAACAATATTTACAAAATATTAACTTTAGCTGAGGGTAACAGCTAGCCTTAATTAACCAAAGTTCAAAGACTATAGTTTAGTTTTCACTTCCTATTTTCTCATTTTTTTGTGGAAGGTTCAAGCTTTTGTATTATAAATTTTATCGAGATGATTTACATTTGTAAATGTTAATACAACTATTAAAAGCCCAACTTAAAAAGTTTACTGATTTCACCAAACTATTCTGTGCCACGTTTTTGTCTCATAATGTCTCTGGATTATGGGTTATGTCTTTCACTCTTTTGTTTTTCATGGATGTAAAGTAAGATGATCAAAATCAGAAAAAAATGAAATGATAAATTACTTCAACCATAGATGGAAATAGCTTCCTGCTCTGAAAAGTAATCAGATTATTTACGGATAAAAGTCTGTTTTAAAGACATTTTCCTTCCTTTTAATTACATTATTCAACACTCTCTTTCATGAAATTGTAAAGTCTAAGCAATAAATCCTGTTTTCATAATTTCTTGAACCGGTGTCGAAGGCTGTTAAGTCTATTAATATATTAAACAGCGTGTTTAACATTAATCTACCTTGCCAGCATTTTCCTGTACAGATAAAAAAAAATCGTCAAATTTTAAGAGAAAGAAAATTTTGTTGAATTTGTTCCTTACATTATTACAAGTTCAAAATGAATTCACTCGCTCATTCTCAGGCCACGCAGCACAGCTGACAGGCTCTCGTGTGGATTAACAGGCTAATAGCCCTACTTAGCAAATTAAAGGCTTGGAGTGACTTGAACAAGTTTTCACTTTGCTATAAATATCAGCTAGGCGACTTTCACGGTCAGTTATTTTCCCCAGTCAATACAATCAGTAATAATTTACCATCTGTACAGAATTGAACTCCATCACTTTGCTTCTTCACTCAGTGCAGAAGAAATAAAGATGCAGTGGCAGGTAGGACCACCTCAAGTTTTTTCTTCTTCAGTCATTACACATTTTAAAATGCTATTAGCAGTTATAACTCACCTTGATCGTTACCTCGCATTCGCCTCACATTGAGTTTACTCGTCTCCATTGCTTGTCGGCATATGGGTCTCTGTGCCTTTGTAATCTCTTAGCTCTCTAGTGTGTGTGTGTGTGTGTGTGTGTGTGTGTGTGTGTGTGTGTGTGTGTGTGCATGTGCTTGGGTCTTGGGCTAAACATTAAGCTGCTCCATGTTATCAGAGTGAGACAGTGATGTCCCTGTCACAGGCTGAAGCTGTGAACTGAGGGAAAACTCAGGAAGCAAACCTGGACCACCTGAGCAGTAACTGTGTGTGTGTTGTGTGCAAATCCTAGTATTGATCCCACAGTGGCTGTTTGAGTGTTTTAAGCATACAATAAGTGAGCGAAGAATTGTATCGATGAGTGTTTTCAAAGGGCAGACACGGAAGCGCCATATAATGCTGTATCTGAGTCATGCAGTGGGTCAGATTGGCGGTTATCAGTGAACTACAGTACCTAGGTGTGTCAGAGAAGCCAGTCAGAAATCATATTAATAGATCAGTTTAATATTTACAGTATATAATCAGCTAAATTAAAGAATGGCACTTTGGTTGGCCAGTCCACCACTTTTCCCACCTAAGACACTTCAACAAGTCTGAAGCAGATTGCCGTGAAATCCAAAAATTTCATTGTTCAGTCATTATTTAGGACACATTAATTGGGCATTTACCTTTAAAATGATTAGTAAAGATTAGCGCAATAACACAAATTTAGAAAGTGAACAGAAAAAACAATACACCAGACACCCAGTACAGACTAATACGTTTGGTCCAAGTACAGCCTACATTCAAATAGCTTTCAATATTTTCATAGTTACATCATATTCAAATGTATTGTATTTATTTGGTGTGCATAAAAACCTTTCACCGTCCTCTCTGTAGCTAGTTTATGCATTTATTAGTTTATTTAGGGAGCTGAATGGCTCGGGTACAGGGGAGAAATTTATATGATGTTATTATGTTTTCTTTTCTTATTATAGAAATAAGGAAGTGGATTACGCTCATTAATCACTGACACCAACTGACATGTACACAAAGATGCCAATATACAAATAAACACATATGGTACAAATATGGAAGCGAGCTCTTAACAGCCTGGTTTCACACATGCATAGTATACACTGCAACCATAAAGTGGGTCTGAGAGCAGATGTCAGTCCTGACGTGGTGGCGCTGCTTGCTTGTGTGTGTTTGTTTTATGTGTACGCTAATAAAACAGTTGAATGAATGGCAGCCGTCCAGATCAGAGTCCAGTGATTCTGGCAAACACACAGCTGACATTTTATAGTACGGCATGAGAGCAGACGGGATGAGTGAATTCTGGTAGATCATGAAGTCAAGTATGGTGTAATCCAGGAAGATCAACTGGTCTCAGTGTCAACCCACATCAGTTGATGGCTTGATTATTCTTCTATGCGTCAAAAAGAGGTCACACTATTTAAGCCGCTTCAGTCTGACTGTGTTTGCTGTGCATCTGCGAGCTGCATTGCAACCCACCTCTACCCTAGCTCCCCCTTTGATGCTGTGTCTGACTCAATCATCACTATATTTGTTTTCAATGTTGCCTGTTGTGCTCTGTGCTGGGGTCTTGCTGCTGCTGTTCTTGTCTTACACTTCCCTCGTATGTATGTGGAAGGGAAGGACCCAGATCAGAGCAATACCAGTAAATATGAATTCCTGCAGATAGAGATAAAATCATCCTTTGACAGCAGTGGCCCCTGGCTCATCTGAAGAGAAGACAAGATCAGTAAGTCCCATAAAGGTGACTCTGTTCATCTGGATGTATCATGATAACAACCAGTGATCAAAGACCATGATTAATCTTTCTGAGCACCATTCACAGAGAAATGGGGAATGGCTGCAATTAGTCTCAATTCAGAGATGGTCTTTCCCCTTTCCTTGACCTCACAGCCCATTGTTTGTCAGTGGTGATCGCTCCAGTCATTATGAAAACGTACAGTCTATAATTATGGTGAGGTAGTCGGGGGGGGGGGGGGGGGGGGGGGCTTAGTTTACAACTAGAGGAATGAGTGTGTTTCCAAATTAACCAAAAATAAAATAAAGTAAAATAAAATTACACAGGTTTGAAAATACACTGCTGAGGCAGATTGGTTTCAATATTAAAATACCTTTATTTGAATACATTTATAGAAAACAGGAAGAGCAGGAAGAGTTTTTTAAATGGGCTGACTGCGTTTTCGCAGTCCACACTGTGACGTGAAAACGGCATTTTCAAATGTATCCACTTTGGAGAGTTTTTTCAAAGAGTTCAGTTTTCCTTGACCAAAAACGCTGTCTCAGTGTGGACGGAAGGCCACACTGAGACAGCGAAAAAGATGCATTTTCAAACGAAAAAGTATTAGTGTGGACATGGCCTGTAGTACTGCATTGTAATGGAAAACCAGTCAACCTGAGTTGAGTCGGGCGAGCCATAGTGAGTCGATTCGAGTAGTTACTAATGGAAAAGGAACTTTAGCACCAGGCTCATTGCTCACAGTCAAACTAAAAAAATCTACTCCAAGCATACAATAATAAAAGACACACACTTTTAAAAGAAAGAAAGTAAAGTACACAAGCCTAGGAATTTACACTCCACAAGCAAACAGTTGCCTGCACGATGATGGCGTTATGACATTTGATCTAGCAACACTCCAAAAAGGTGCTCTCTGTGGCGACTGGAGCAAGTCAAACGTGTAAGTACAAATATCAGATGCAAGTAAACACCAGCAAAATAAACGGGCAAGAGATCACTCAAGCCCAGCTATGTTTTATTCTAATTTATAGTCAGTAGCAAAATAATGCCAAATGCTACTCACCCCAGAATTAAGGACGCTATATCAGTTGCTGGTAGTAGTGCAGCGGCCCTCTCCACGACGGCTGGAAATAAGTAAGTCGGCCAATCTGTAAACAGGACAGCAATAAGCCACTATACCACTTATTTAACCTTTAAAGTGGATAGGAGGATACACATACGGCCTACCTGTAACTGTTGTAGAGCCTGATCGAAAATAAGTGCATTGGCGCCTGATACTGCACTCACAAAAAGCAAAGAAGCAATTAATAGGGAAATGAAGCCTGCATGGCCTTATACCGACAGTCGCCACCCTGCAATTAGAGTGCAGGAGTGTTTCCACTCAACCCAACCTGAACAGCAGCCAGAGAGAGAGCGAGCGAGAGAGGTGGAGAGGGCAGAGTAACCCATCTGGCTACATTAGGTTGGGGAAACCTGCAGTCAGCTGAGACTGAAGAAGTCACTTGGATGATTGATGAAATGTTTCTCCCACTGAAAACTCTACGTTCAGATGAACAGAATCAACGTCTCAGATTTCCTTACCTGGATGACTAAGCATGCATCAGGACAAGTTCCAGTAAGGGGAAATGATGTTTAAATAAGATCCAACAGAGCGATCAAATGGGATGCAATGACATAAATCAGGATGAGAAACAATGGAACAGAATGGCTCAAGCTCAAAGGCTTCATTACATTAGTGATCTCATGAGTCAGACCCTATTCATTGCCAAACCCCACTATCATTTGATCTCAGATACACACGTTGTATCTTCAACTGTGGTAACATGAAAGTTGAGAAACTAACATGTTATCAAAATCTGTTGCCAAAAACACTTTTGTCATGGTTCCAAATAGAGAGCATGCCTTCAAGACTACTTTTTGCCATGTTGACACAGAGACAGTTTGTAAAAAAAACCAAAACCCTAAGATTGATTGGGCCAAAAGGTATCGAGGTTACAAAGAAAAATGCAAAAAAGAAGATTTGTTTTTTATGGTCTCTGGAATTGCTTTTTGTCCATTACTAGATGTAAAAGATGCAGTCATTGTGATATTATCCATTGATAAGCATGTTGGCCGTTACTATTTTAGTGCTTTGAAACCAGAGTTGATAAAAATGAACAGATCTGAGTGAAAGGGACACTGTATGCTCATAACACCAGAACTTGTCAATCATAAACCCCCTAGGGCAGCCCCGGCCTATAGTATAGCCCATTTTATCATCTGTATTGTGGTTCTTAATGAGGGTAATAATGTCAGTCAGTAAATAAGACTTGAAAGTGAAAAGGAGGAGAAGGGTTGCTTTCTCATAGACTTCTATACAATCATGCCTCCAGCCAGCATTTAGTAGGGTTGCAGCAAAGGACAGTGGGCAAATACATAAACAGTCTCTATGGGCCCTCATCCTTTCTTGATCTACAGGGTGGGCCATTTATATGGATACACCGTAATAAAATGGGAATGGTTGGTGATATTAAAGTCCTGTTTGTGGCACATTAGTATATGTGATTTACTTTATTCTTTCATGAGTTATTTACAAGTTTCTGACCACTTATAAAATGTGTTCAATGTGCTGCCCATTGTGTTGGATTGTCAATGCAACCCTCTTCTCCCACTCTTCACACACTGATAGCAACACCGCAGGAGAAATGCCAGCACAGGCATCCAGTATCCGTAGTTTCAGGTGCTGCACATCTCGTATCTTCACACCATAGACAATTGCCTTCAGATGACCCCAAAGATAAAAGTCTAAGGGGGTCAGATCGGGAGACCTTGGGGGCCATTCAACTGGTCCACGATGACCAATCCACTTTCCAGGAAACTGTTCATCTAGGAATGCTCGGACCTGGCACCCATAATGTGGTGGTGCACCATCTTGCTGGAAAAACTCAGGGAACGTGCCAGCTTCAGTGTATAAAGAGGGAAACACATCATCATGTAGCAATTTCAAATATCCAGTGGCCTTGAGGTTTCCATTGATGAAGAATGGCCCCACCATCGTTGTTCCCCATATACCACACCAAACCATCACTTTTGTTGTTCCAACAGTCTTGGAGGGATCCATCCAATGTGGGTTAGTGTCAGACCAATAGCGGTGGTTTTGTTTGTTAACTTCACCATTAACATAAAAGTTTGCCTCATCACTGAACAAAATCTTGATGTGTCTTCATTAGTGACAGTTTTCTTGTGTCCATATTTTGGCAAATCCAACACTGAACCAGTTTCACGAAACTTAGCAAGCAGTTTGCTAACTGTAGCATGGGAGATGGATGGTCTCGTAGGGTGTCTTGCATTGAAATCTGCTGCAATGACCCAGTTACTGCGTTCACCAGATATCAACATAATTTCGATCCGCTCCTCACGTGTTAAACTCTTCGACATGTCAATGACTGTGAACAAAGAGAAACTTGTAAATAACTCATGAAAGAATAAAGTTAGGTTGAAACCAAGCACACCATTGTTTTTCTTGTGACATTACCAATAAGTTTGATGTGTCACATGGCCCTCTTCCTATTGAAAAAACAAAAGTTGTATCCAAGATGGCCGACTTCTAAATGGCCACCATGGTCAGCACCCATCTTGAGGAGTTTGCCCCCTCACATATACTAATGCCACAAACAGGACTTTAATATCACCAACCATTCCCATGTTATTACAGTGTATCCATATAAATGGCCCACCCTGTAGATCTCTCATGTATCCTTAGATGTTTTTGTCTTTTCAAACAAATAATTGATTTAACAACTATACACAACAATCCGTAGTGGTAACTAGAATTGCCAGTAATCAGGAAATCATATGACACATATAAGAAAAATCTACGATACATCCATGTTTGAACAGTTTGAAATCTCTTCACATTTCAGCCTCACTTCATATTATAGTTTACTTTATTGTAGAGTTTTGCTTGGAGTATCAAGCTTAAGAGTACACGATTTTCTTTATTTAAGGATGATTGAGTGTGATATGAGTATAATATGATTTATGAAATGTTATATGCCTGTTACTGTTTTCAACCTGATTGTGATACCCAAAAAGATAAGTTAAAAGTAAGTAAGTAAAATTTTATTGGCCATATGCTTTCAACCTGTCAAATGCCAGAAGATAAAACCAAATGTTAAGCAAAAGAGACCACTGATTTCCCAGATCTTAAGCTCAAAGGAAGAGAGACCTGCTCGGGATGTACAGATGTTCCCCAATGCTTGTTCTTGTCCATGGAGAGCTCTAGAAGGCAGAATCTTAAAATGCTGTCTGTGTAACTGAGTCACTGCATGCTTTGAGTAATTGGAAAACTTAGACGACGTCACAGCAGCATTCTGAACAACCTGATTCCCAGGAAGTTTTGCTTAAGACAAATAAACAAAGACTGTAATCCAGACGTGATGAAATAAATGTATGAACAACAATTTCCAGTTCTCAGTATGACACAATGGGAGTTTGTGACTATTCCTT
This sequence comes from Neolamprologus multifasciatus, assembly GCF_963576455.1. NCBI lineage: Eukaryota > Metazoa > Chordata > Actinopteri > Cichliformes > Cichlidae > Neolamprologus > Neolamprologus multifasciatus. The sequence continues at coordinate 7,274,193 of NC_140451.1, forward strand.
AAGTGATAAAAGCAAGAGTCTGACTTGTTTCCGGTGAGCCGGGATGGGAATAGCACTGTTAGTAATGGCGTTACTTTTTTCAGTAACTCTAATGGATTACTATTTCTATCGTTACAACACCGTTACAGTTACTAACAAGAAAATGCGTTGCGGATGTGTTACTTTTTCAACACACAGACGGTTGAAGCTGTCTGCTTTATCTTACCGGGACCTAGCGGGGCGAAACAATCACACAAGTGCTGCTGAGGAAGCACGTGGCTGAGGAAGAATAAAGTAGTCATGGTAAACCGATCAGATGACATACCAACAAGATGCTATGTCAACCCAAGGAAACCCTGATTATCCATGTTTGTGTTAAAGTGTGGACTTCAAACTTTATACCAGTTTATAAATTGTGTTGATAGGCCACGTAAAACCAGAGTTATGATAAAAAATATACGCAATGTTTTTTTCCTGAATACATCTCCACTCTTTCCTATTGGTGGAAAAATGTACCATGTCGACCATTAAAAAAATGAAATAGCAACATGGCATTTGGTTGTTTAGGAAGAGGAGGAAGTTTCAGGTGTGACGACGGTGAGAGAGAGAGAGAGCGAGTTTTGAGAATTGAGAGATTTGTGATGTTTAGCGTGTTTGCAGTGTGTTGTTAGTGTATTGTGTTGTATATTTAGTGTGTAGTGTAGTGGATAGTTTGTGTGTCTGCTGAATGTCACGGGTGCTGCCAAAAAGCCACCAAAGCCAGACGCCGTCTGTAGGTGGAAAACAGGAGTGATACACTTCCTGCTTTCATGCCTGCAGGTATCAGGCTTGTGATGTTCTCCTTTATTTTACAGTGGACAGAAATGAGTTGTTGGAGTGGCACAAATAATTTGTGTGGCATCTTATTTGATGCAGAACGCCTGATTGTAATGTAAATAGTTTGAAATAGTCAAAAAAAAATGCCTTGGCTGCATTTTTAGGTAAGTAGCTGCATATAACTGTGTTGTTTGCAAAACGTGTGCATAGGTTTTGAAAATTTACAATTTATATTTGCATTTCAAGTTAATGATTCGTTAAACATTTTTGTAGTTATTATAGTAAAAATTACAACTTTTTTCTACTTGGATTTAAAGATTTTTGTGTCTGATTTTGGATCAATTGTGTTAATACAGTATGTCAAAATGATAAAAATAACTGTAATTCAGACATGTGAGGTTTTGCTGAAAAGAATTATACCAAACGAGGGAAGGTAAATATTTTTAAAGGTGAAATGTAGAAGTAAAATCAAAAGTAGTCAGAAACAGCCAACTATACCCTGGAGCCCAGAGGGATAATTTTTTTTTTTAAAGTAACACAATAGTTACTTTTCCTAGTAATTAGTTACTTGTAACTCAGTTACTGTCAAGGCTGGGGCGGCAGTGGTGTGCTGTTACGAGAAAAGGACCCAAAATGCAGGTACTGGCTGGGGTGCCAGTGGGTGTTTATTTACAGTGAGGGCGAAGTACAAAACAGGAAATAAGGAACAGGGAGCTACTAAAGCCTAGACTGGGAAAAAACGAATAAACAAACCTGAAAGCATAAGGACACGGGATGATACACAGAGATGACACGGAGAAAGCAGGGCAGAGACGCGGAGAAATGCTGAATAACACAGACGAACCGACAAGGAACACAGGCAGGCACACACTATAAATACACACAAGGTAATGAGGGAATGACACACCAGAGGGGAACACAGCTGAACCTAATTAGACATGACGAGACACAGACCTTCAAAGTAAAACAGGAAATTCACAAACTGTTCTACAACACTAACTCAGGGACACGAACAGAGCACAGGACTGCACTAAACACAAAAACCAAACCCTAAGAACTAATACAAAATAAGAATTAACACAAAACATAAGATGATAACAAAATGAAACACAAAATGCTGGGTCAAACGACCCAGGACCATGACAGTTACTAACTCAGTTACTTTTTTGAAGAAGTAACTAGTAACTATAACTAATTACTTTTTCAAAGTAACTTGCCCAACACTGCTGGTGAGTCATTGACTCTTCCAGGGCTGCCCTTTGTCACGGATTCTGTTCATAGTTTTTATGGACAGAATTTCTAGGCGCAGCCAAGTGGTGGGAGGGGTCCACTTAGGTGGTCTCAGAATCTCACATCTGCTTTTTGCAGATGATGTGGTTCTGTTGGACTCGGCCTCCAGCTCCGACTGGAGCAGTTCACAGGCCAGTGTGAAGCGTTGGGAAAGAGAATCAGCACCTCCAAATCCTCAGCCGGAAAGGGTGGAGTGTCCACTCCGGGTCAATTCCTGCCCCAAGAGGAATTTAAGCATCTTGGGGTCTTGTGCACGAGTGAGGGGAGAGGGCAGTGAGCAACTGATAGACAGACTGGTGCTGCAGTGATGCAGATGCTCTACCGGGCCGTCGTGGTGAAGAGAGACCTGAGTGTATAAGCGAACCTCTCAGTTTACCGGTCGATCTACATCCTTACCCTCACCTATGGTCACGAGCTGTGGGTAGTGACTGAAAGAACGAGATAGAGGATACAAGCGACAGAAATGAGCTTTCTTAGAAGGGTGGCTGACCCCTCCCTTAATGATAGTGTGAGGAGTTTGGCCGTCCGGGAGGGGCTCAGAGTAGAGCCGCTGGTCCTCCACATCAAAAGGAGCCAGTTGAGATGGTTCAGGCATCTGACAGGGATGCCCTCTGGACGCTACCTGTCTTTTTTTTAATATATTAAAAAGCAGTGTCATTGAGGTATTTTAAAATGCCATTTCATCGCCCTGAAATGCACTGGCTTCCTCAAAATCCTCTGCTTATCTCATGGCACAGCGGCTGAGAACTATTAAAATAACATTTAAAGCTACTTTGTGGAAGTCTTGCTAAGCTTACTGCTGAAAATCTAAGTGTACAAACGACTGCTTGGAATAACGTTAAGTTGCCACTATATGAGCTCACTTTATGTCACACTGTTTGGAGAGGGATCTGCTGCTGCTTCGCTGGCTGTTTATAAAATGAAAGTCGTTTCATCGTGGTGTTGTGCTGGGTTATTTTGGTAGTGGCACATCTACATTGGCTCCCTATCTTTAATAACTGCTCACAGTTACACTAGTCAACATGGTCACTCTTGTTTTGAAAGAAATCTCCTTTCTTTCGTCTTCTTGTTAGTTTTATAGTCTGAAACTGTTTCCTTGAGATGACATAGCATAGGGTGCATTTCAACAGTCACCTTGATAGAGTAAATTAGCTGTACTTTAAAGGAGAGACAGGTGTAGAGTGGACTAAACACATTTTCTGCCATTTGTAGGGAGGCAATTTATAGCAATTTAAGTCACATACTAACTGTGTAGAAAAAAAAATGAAAAATGAAAACAAATGTTTTGCATTCCAAGCTTGCTGTGGCCCCTCTTACTGTTAGGCCCTGGATAGTCTTTCCCACATTCCCCCCACTAAGCAAACAAAAAGAAAGGTATCATCTCCTCATAATGTCAAATAATTTACGATTCTCTCAAAATACACAAATTACACAATTTCCTGACATATTGTGTGTCATAAAATGTCAAGAAAAATGTCATAAAGGTGCTTATTACACGTCACCGTCTATAATAGCAGAAGTGGTTCAGCTGCAGAGCCGCTTCTCTGGAGCACTCATAACCCACAAGTTCTAACAAGCCCTCAGACAAAGACAGCAGTTATAAACTGCCAAGGCTCTTATCACATCATATCACTTTCACTGCACAAGCTGAAGACACATCGCCGTCTTCTCATGCGGAAAGTCAGTGTTGACTGCTGGTGAGTATGAAACTTTCTACTTTATATCTCTTTAGAACGCAGGGAATAAATTATGATTATGTGCACATAAATGCTGCCATGGCAACTTTTAAAAACAAAAGTTGTTAGTCTAACATGAATCCTGGTGTTTTTTAATGGTTAATCCTACGCTACATAGAAAGGAAAATGTATCTTTTATGAAATCATTTTTATAACTTACACAGTTTGCAAACTGCTTTGTTAGACTGCGTGGGAGATTCGCACTGAAGTTTAAAAAACAAATAACTACATGGTATGCATAAATGGAAATCATTAAATGAGCTTCTTTATTTTCTTCCAAAAAGTTAGACGAAAGCTTCTAACAATAAACTAGTTACTGTATTCAAGTTTAGCTTCAGATATATATCTTACTGATAGATGCTTTCATCTAAAGGGAAAGAGACGAATAAGGTAGAACAGAAGGATGTGTAAAGTTTCAGGTGTGTGTGCTAGTATTTCACAAAATGTTCAATAAAAAGAAAAAATTATTTTCTTTGCACTTCTCTCTTTTATGAAAGAACACATGACCTGCTGAAAATAAGGAACTACGGATAAACCAAAGAGCTCAGAAGGCACGTAGCTGAAATGAAGGCAGTAAATAATTCTTCACTGCACTGCAGCGGGCACATGAAAAATAATAAAGAAAATATGTTCATGGAAATAGGCTTGATAATTGAGATACTGGGCCTGCCGGGAACAATAGTATCTTTGTGGATTTTCTGCTGTTGCATGAAGTCATGGAAACCTCACACCCTCTTCCTCTTCAATCTGGTTCTCGCTGACTTCTTGGTCCTCATCAACGTGCCTTTCCGCATCGACACCCATCTGCGAGGGAAGTGGGTGTTTGGATGGATCTGGTGCAGAATCAGCCTTTTCATGCTGACTGTCAATCGCTCTGCTAGTATTGGATTCATGACAGCGGTGGCACTTGATCGCTACTTTAAGGTGGTCCACCCACATCACTGCATCAGCCAAATGACTTCAGTACAGGCGGGCTGGCTCGCGGGCTTGATCTGGGTTGCTGTGGTGGTCCGCGGGATTCCGCTGCTGACCGCTAACCTTTTCCACCAGGCGAGTGGCAAGTGCCGTAGCTTCAACTCCTATGAAGAAGACCCTGTGCCGATTAAGCTGCATTACATTGCCTTTGTTGCAGAGTTCCTCCTGCCCTGGTTCTTGCTGCTCTTCTGCTCAGCAAAGATAGTCTGCCAGCTTCGCCAACGGCGACTAGGCAGGAAGCTGAAGGGACGGAAGGCCATCAGAGCGGTCATGGTGATCATTCTGGTGTTTACCTTGTGCTTCATGCCAAGCGTCATCACAGGCCTAGCGGCGGCCTACATCAAGCGAAACCACCCCCATGACTGCGAGTCCTACACTAAGGTAACCCAGGTTTTCATGATATGCATCGTGTTAACCTATCTCAACAGCGCTTTGGACCCCATCGTCTACGCTTTCTCCAGCTCCATGTTTCGTGATGCCCTCAAGACCTCCATCTGCTTCAAGAAGATCTTCAGACCGGTTAGCACGAGAGTCCCCACAGCTGAAAGGCAAAGATTTTGAAATACAATGAATGTCTGCTTCAATGGAAGACTGGAAGCAGCATGTGTGCAAGATGCTAAAGACTCTGAAGACTTCTGTGAGTGACGAGTGAGGAGTCCATGAACTGTTTAATGCTGGTTTCATTTATTGTTACTGACTAAAAAAACACTGTTAGGCAAACTTTATATAGCGGCATCCCCCAAACTACCTTCTGCTTAGCTGAAATAGACAAGTTTATAAACTAGCTAACGCTTGTTAGATAAAACATCAGTGGAGAAAATTTAAGTAGAGAAAAAGCTAGCTTAAATCACCTTCTTACTATGTTAAAGATCAGTGACTGATGTGGGGAGAGTGTTTCTTGCCAAGAGCCACTAACTGCCACTAACTTCTCCATGTGTGTTTTCAGATTCGTACAGCACACATTCGACTAAACAAGCTGTTTTGTCAAGCTGTCAAAACAGCGTGTGAAACGCTTTTCAGTCTTTGGTGGAGTTTGTAAATGCTGTTTGACATTAAGGAGAATGTTGCAAGAATAAGTTGTCTACAATTTGAACAAAGTTTGGTTGTATACCCCTTTGTGACTCCATTTTTCATTTTGTAAGTCCTCACATGTGGAAGAGCCTATCTAACTGTCAAAACCTGCCAAGCCCATAAATGCCACAATTATTGCTGTTGTAGAGCACATTTCTCAAGCTTGAGTCAACAGTTTCTTCACCAACATAGAGGTGAAGAAACTGTTCTAATGTTTTGGTAAACAGTTTATCACGTCACGAAACCATAAGAGCAGTAAGCGTGTAGAATGATGTAGCAAGAAGATGATAAAAGAATATGGGACGATGCAGAAGTGTGTAGAGGTGGGATACTGGTCAAAGCACCATCTTGCTACTGTAGTGCACTATTGCATATTTTTGTTGTTTCCAAATTGCATTTTGTACTGGTAGTCTACATTTTTTCACCGCTTCTGTGTTGTTGCACAAATGTATATGTTGGAACACATATTCTGACAGAACCAGATGAAAGTGCCTGCTTTGTTTAGAGAGTAGCTGAAAATCTTGTCTTTCAAATAAAGAAATTAGGAAATAAGACACACATTGCCTGAGTTAAACATCCCTACAATCCTGCTTTACACACTGTCGAAGGAACTTGTAATTTTGTGTGGCGATGATTTTAATACTTTTGACACGAGTTAAAGATTTCAGGTGATTAACGGCCTCTTGCAGGTCAGGTTGTTCTGCTGTATGTTTGCACTGTTTCTTTCACAGGTACTCCAGTCGCCATTGAAGTACCTGTGTTCATCCTGCAATGTGGATATAATAAAATCAATAAAACATGAACGTTCATTTTTTCTGTTTTTCCCAGACCTCCATCCATCAACCACACACACTTTTCTCAGCAGAAGAATGACAGGGAGAAGAATCTTTTCCAGCAAATCCTGAATGGGCCCAAACCCCAAACACACATGTACCTACATGAATAAAGTTTTCAACAGTGGGAAGAAGCTGGAATCTCTCTTCTCAGATATGTGATAAGAACAAAGCAAAGTTTGCTCAGACAAACGAGGAAAGAATACATAACTCATGAAGTTCAGTTATTTAGCTTGCTGTGATTTGCCGTACCACATAATTTGTTATTAATTATTTAACTCCTCAAAGGCCATCCTGCTGATCAGAGATGTTTACTTAACATAATAAATGGAGCCCTGGATAACAAATGATGTTCATTAATTAAATCTGTGTTGCTTAGTATGACTCATCTGGCTTACTAACACCTTGGAACCTGATGCTTAAGGACCCACATCACTACATGCAGGTGGACTTAAACGCAGGTTGGGGGGGGGGGGGGGGGGCTGGGAGAGTGAATCTCATAATCTCATGCTGCTTCTACTGGGAATCATTAAAGCGATGGGACTTCCAGTCAATTCTTTTCCCTCTCCCTTTTTTGCCATATTTTTAGAGTAACCTGTATTTGACAACAGTTTAATAAAACTGGAAATTCTGGTTTTGGTGTGCCATCCCAATACTTTTAGTGGCCCCTATATGACCACCTCTATGGAAAAATTCTGGAGGCGTCCCGACTACAGGTTGACTCCCAGTAGCACTCCAGTAGGGGTAAAATACCTGGGCTCTATATCAGTTTTAACAACTGAAGAAGCCTCTTGAATGGATCAAAAACAATCACTGGCCTTTATTTCAAGTGCTTAATGCCACCATCAAATGGATGGGTGAGACTCTACACAGACAATACGATTTAAAAAAAAAAAAAAATACCAACATAACCCAAGTAGATGTTGGAGAAATTGTGGCACACACTCACTTGCTCATACCCTGCCCTCTATATATTGGAATGTTTTTGATGCGCTCAAGAAGATATTTAGATATTTGACCAAATCTTGTCCAAGGTTGCATCACTCTGGTTAATTCCTGCAGGACCTGAGGGGTCAGCTAGTAAATACCTGCTATCTGTTTCAGTAACAGTTAAAGGCATTACATATAGATGTCTCAAAAGCATTCCTCCAACATACCATATGTGGTTAAATGTGGTTGGAAAAAATAACATACTCCCCCAGGCATCACAAACACTTCAAAAAGTCATGGAAACCTATTTTTACTTTATTTCGGGAGAAAAGAGAGAGTAATACAAAAGTGTGTTTAGATGGGGGCAGACAATTTTGTTTGAAATATGTATGTATTTGCTTTGATTTTTTTAAGCCATGTATTTTTCTTTTAATGATATTATGATTGAAAATAAAAGAAAAGTGCCAATGCCACAACAACCATAAACGTGGCAGCAGTATATAAGTGTAAATTAAAACAAAGTTAAAAAAAACAAACAAAACAAAGCTAAAATGGTTTGAGGGGACTGACAAATATGTAAACATGACTAATTTTTGCAAATTAGCTGATTTTACACAACCTCAGTAATTAGACATACAAGTGAAGTCAGGCCTGTACAGGCCTGTTTTTACTCAATTGCCGTGACATGTTTCTTGCAGCATTTTGTCGGTCTCCGTTTTGTCAGTCATGTTTTCCTGTCAATGAATAACTTAACACAGGGGTTAACATGTTGTTGGCCCATGAATTTGAAGCTATAACAGCTTCAACTCTTCTGGAAAGTGGCTCCTCCACTGAGGGCGCTGTCAAAGCCTAAAGGCAGATGTCTGGCAGCACTTTGGATTCAAGAACTGTGAATACAGTGAAGAGCTGGACAAAAGCAAAGCCATATGGTAAAACATTGTGGAAATACCACAAATCTCAGAAATCATTTAGCAAGGCATCATCCAGATATTCTAGCAAAAATACCCAACATGAAGCAAAACTCACTCAAAAAGGCATTTGCAGTGAAGTTTGCATCCACTTTTCCACGTGCTCAAAAAAATAACCCAGTTTATCAAACTTTCATATGTAAAGACATACGTCTGTCCAAATCATCACTACATTTTTACCAACATGCAAAAAATTTAGTGGAGTGGTAATCCCAAACATGTATGCAGATGTGAAAAACGATGTTACAGCCTCACTCAAGTCAGCAGAGAAAGTCGCTATAACTGTGACAGCTGGACATCCAGAGCAACAGATAATTACCTGACCGTGTCCCATGGCTTACAGACAAGAACAACTGAAGCAAGCCACACAGCAGTTAATTTATCTCAAATAATGTCCAAGGCAATAGAAGATTGTGAGCTTGCAAACAAAAACTCAGTCATCATAACTGACAACGCTACAAATATGGTGAGAGCTGTGGAAATAACGGGCTGGTTGCACATTGGTTGTTTTGCCCACACACTCAATTTGGCTTAAGAAGTAGGTCTGAAAGTTCCAGCTGTTGCTCAGCTGCTTGGCCGAGTGAGACGCATAGCATCCTTTTTTCATAGCAGCACTATTGGAAGTCGCAAGCTTACAGAGAAGCAAAAGATACTGAAGCTACCTGCCCATAAGCTGGTGACTGATGGGGTGACCAGATGGAACAGGACGTTGGAGATGCTGGAACGCTTCCTACAGCAACAACCAGCAATCTCTGCAGCTCTACTCTCACCTGAAGTGAGGAGAAGTGACAGTAATCTCTGTACTCTTACAGAGGCTGATGGAGAAGATATAGTGAAAGCTTTGAAACCACAGAAAGCAGCCACACTGGTTTTGTCTGAAGAAAAATCCCCAACTCTATCCATCACCTCTGCATGCACAACTGCTGGACAAGAGGATCAGTGTCTCTCACTGAAGTCAAACAACTTGAAGTCAAAGTATGTTTATGAAATGTGTGTATATGCCATGCATGTGTGTAACTGTAGGGATGCATGTATGACATGAGAAATTATTAATATAGTGCAAAAATGTAAATATTTTAAAAATGTTAGTTAAAAAAATTTATTGTTTCTTTGCACTACTCAATTTTGAATACAAATAGTCATTTCCTTCCATTGCCAATATGAATATGTTAAATTGTCTGGTGAGTTATTTTTATTTTTTTCATTTTGCAAATTAATTTCTCTTTATCAATTAAGTTTTCATTTTTCTACAGCAAGAGTCTGGTGGTGACAAAGTTGAGGAAACTGTCCCTGACATCTCCCTTGGTCATGTTGAAATGGATTATGCCCCTCCACCTAAGATATCAAAGGACTCTGCATTCATGTTTCTCCTTGGGCCAGTCCACTCACCAAAAAAAAACAGCGTCACAGAAAACACTAACTGAAAGGGCAAAGGAAGAAGTGAATCGATACAGGGAAGTTCAACCTGTTCCACTTTCTAAGGATCCTTTGATCTGGTGGAGGGACCATGCAGGGGAATATCCTCTTTTGGCTGTCCAAGAAAAGCAGTATCTTTCCTTACCTTGGACCAGAGTTCATTCTGAACAAGTTTTTTCAACTGCTAGTGACATTGTTACTGCACAAAGGAGCTGCATGACTCCACAATATGCAGACCAGCTTCTCTTCTTGCAGTCTCCAAGATGTGAGACGGTAGTTATAAGACTGACTGATTCAAACTTGAATTGAATCGGAGATTGAATCAGAACCTTGTGAATCGGAAGTGAATCGGTTGAATAAATCAGTGACAATACCCAGCTGTAGTGTGCATGTCTAGGATTATGGTGTTGAACACTGAGCTGTAGGCCATGAAGAGCACCCTCACGTAGCTCTTCCTGTTCTTCAGATGGCTTAGGGTGATGGTGATGGCACCTGGCGGGGGTTGCTATCAACGAGGATGCCCTCTATCCTCCTCCTGTAGGTTTCCCTGGTCTGTTTAGTTCCTTTTCCATTAGTACCTACTCGGGTCAGCTAGCCACGACTTGATTCAGCTCAACTGGTTTTCCATTACCACCTAATGTCCGTGGTTGTTGTCATAGCAACGAGGCTGAGCATGATGTAACTAGTATGCCACACGAACGCTACAACAAAGTTGGATGTCGAGGCAAAGATATAGCTGCTGATCGTCTGTGGCTTTTTGTCAGACTCAGGGATCACGGTGTTGTTTTTGTAGCCATTTCTCTCATTGACTCGTTTAAAAAATGGCGGTTTTGATTTTTATGAATCAGACGTTCTCATGACTCATCAAATGATGCTACTGACCGGTCAGTTGGCATGCAGTCTGATGGCATCACATTTTAGCATCTGCTCAAATCACTTTTGAACCCTGGCTGAGCATGTACCATTTTAGTACCTGTACCAGGTAATATGACCTAATGGAAAACCCTGAAAACCGTGGTAAGTTGATTCGAGTTGGTTCTAATGGAAAAGGAACTTTTGATCCCCCTCCTCAGGTTAGCCCCGGCAGTGCTGTACAGAGAACTGTTCCTCAGTTTTGATCAGAACCTATACTTCACTTGTCATCCAAGGTTTTCAGTTAGGAAAAACCTGGATGGTTTTGGTCACTGCCACATTCCCTTCAGAGCACCTAATGTAGAAAAAGACAGACTGAGTGAATGTCTCCAGGTCCTGCCGTTCAAAAATGGAGCAGTCTCTCAGATTAATACAGTCCTGTAGCTGGAGAAGAGCATCATCTGGCCATGTTCTAATGACCCAGGTGCTTGGAGAGGTTTGTTTTTTGAGGGGGGGGGGGGGTGTAGGCAGGGATGAGGAGCAGAGAGAGGTGGTCAGGTTGTTTTAGGTGGGGGAGGGATGTAGGCCTCTAGGCCTGCTTGATTTTAATGTACACACGGTCCAGTGTCCTGCCTCCCCCGGTAGGATACTTATCATGTTGGTGGAATCTTGGGGAATACAGACTTCATACGTGCCTTATTAAAATCCCTGTGCTGTGTGGTTTTACTTTGCCTACTGCTTCCATGGCTTAGTTGCTGTTGTTCCTAATTGCTTCCACTTTGTTATAATATCACTAACAGCTGACTGTGGAATATGTAGTAGTGAGGAAATTTCACAGTTGGACTTGTTGCATAGGTGGCATCCTATCACAGTGTTCCTGGAAGCGATCTATCTTTCACAAATGTTTGTAGAAGCAGTCTGCATGCCTAGGTGCTTGATTTTATACACCTGTGGCAGGAAGTGATTGGAACACGTGAATTCAATGATTTGGATGGCTGATGCTTTGGGCAATATAGTATACTTTGCTCAACTTCAGCATCAGTTTCTCACAAAGCAAAGCAGTGCTGGCAATCACTGTACTACCGGTCACTCTGCTCCCTTTGAGCAGAGAGTTTCATCAACCACAAACCTAATGCTATCCCTAACAAGAGCAATTTTCTTCTGTTCTCATGTTCTCTCCTTGCTGCACTACCATGCATCCTTACAGCTCTTCCTCTGTCATCGGCAGACTATGTCCCTGCTTAAAATTTATCTGATTGGGCTCCTCTATGCTGCAACTTTTCTACACTCGGGCTCTACAAAATAGTTTTCAGTTGTCCCATAAATAATGCTAGCCTATTTTGTTGAAGTGAACAGTTCAAAACAGTTCAAAAAGACACATACGAGACAAATTTGTTAAAACATCTGGGATGGACATTTACCTGATTGTTTGCCTGAATACTGCAAACCCTTAATGAGAAATGCTCTCTCTGATTTCCACAGGTGATATTAGAGGTGACATTTAAATTTGATGTAATCGTGTGTGTATGTGTGTCTGCCATTGTTAGACAACATATTTCTCATTTATCAAAATTACCATGTTGTGGCAAACATGGTTTTCATTGTAAAAAAGAGGAAGACAGAGTCAAAATATTGAAACTGTTTCGTTCCTCTTCTATCATTGCTTCTGCATTCTGCATGAGCAGTGTTGGGGAGTAACGGAATACATGTACCGCCGTTACGTATTTAAAATACAAAACATGAGTAACTGTATTCCGTTACAGTTACCGTTTAAAAAGGTGGTATTTAGAATACAGTTACTTTGTTGAAATAAATGGATTACACGGCGGTACTTCCCTGTTTCATATTGTGGCGGGTCAGGCCTGTTTGGGTTTTGTTTGACAGCTACATTCAGTTGTTCCAGGTGGCAGCGTTACGGTTGCCATGGTTACAGGGTGAGCTCTCTCTCTGCGTGTTTCCTGGGTGAGAGAGGCCTTTTTGTTGTTGTTGTGCTAAGCTAATAGGCAGAATGCTACAGGTATAGCTCTAAAGAATGTAGCATCATAGGCAGTGTAGTCCGTGCTGCAGGGAGAATGGACTGCCATACACGTTATGTGTCTGTGAGCGAGGGAGGGAGAAAAAGGAAAAGTACGAACTGTCATCGAGCAAAAACGGGAGCTGGAAGCATGTAAATATAATAATAACCACTGCAGCCAAGAAGTACAGAAGCATAGAGCTGCCACCCAGGCAAAAGAAAAATACAAGTGTATCACGTTATAACGTGAAAAGTTTATTGTTCTAACAAGATACTTTTCCTGTTTGTACAATATACTATCATGTTTGTACAATATACTATCATGTTTGTACAATATACTATCATGTTTGTACAATATACCTTTCACGTTTGAACAACATAATATCACCTTATTACAATATACATAATTATCACGTTCGTACAATATAAATATTATATTGTACGAACGTGATAATTATGTATATTCAAACGTAAACGGCAGAAATTAGGTTTTATTTTCGGAAGTATATAAAACGAAAAAAAAAAAAAACGTTGGCCGACAGCGCTGTAAAGACCATTGTGGGACCTGGGTGTGGGACCCACACCCAGTTCCACACCTTGGCTCAGGCGATTAGAGGATCATCAGGGGGTCCTTTTGTCCCTCTGTGGGGGGACACTCCCACTAGGGTTATATCTGGGACTCTCCACCATTTGACCTTAGAACTGAAGAAGCCTCTCGGATGAGAGGTGAAACGTCTTCAAGTAACTTAAAGAAGTCCAGACGCTTTTCTTTGCAAGCTCCTTTGACAGCGCTGTAAACAACGGTAGACTTGTGCGTAACAAGCAAGCGAATAATGCAGAAAACAGTACAGAGAGAGAGGGGGAGAGAGAGGGAGAGAGAGCGCGCTAGAGAGAGCTGTGCATCGTGGTCGAAGCAAAACAATAAAAGTCAGAGTGAATTCATGACGTTGTTTATGTGAAGCCTAGTTTGGATCTTCTTTTGCTGCTGGTTCGGTCAATATTGTTTGGAGAGAGATAAAACTAACAGCTTTAGAATCAGCGCATAAAGGGCGTGAACACAAAGCGCGGACCGCCGACAGATCAGAATCAGTGCGCTGTCGGCTTTCAGCCCCGACTGTGAGAAAGGCGACATCTCACTGATTCTGATCCGCGGTTGGGCTGTGTGTTTAAGTCTTTGTGCAGAATCCATGTTCCTGCTCTCATTTACTGTCTTAGCTGTTTGGTGGTTGTTGAAATTTTGTGAGATTTCACCAGAGATTCTGGCATTTCGGGCAAAATAAATTTATATTAAAAAATCGATTCAGGATTTTAATGAATCGATTTTACGTTATCCAAGCCAGAATCGATTTTAATCGATAAATCGATTATAAAAACCCACCCCTATTAAAGACTGAGCTGAGGTCAAGGAGAAATGGTAAATGGCCTGCATTTGTACAGCGCTTTACTAGTCCCTAAGGACCCCAAAGCACTTTATACATTCAGTCATCCACCCATTCACACACTGGTGATGGCAAGCTACATTGTAGCCACAGCCACCCTGGGGAGCACTGACAGAGGCGCCTCGCCGGACACTGGGCCCTCTGACCACCACAAGTAGGCAACGGGTGACGTGTCTTGCCTAAGGACACAACAACCGAGACTGTCCAGGCCGGGGCTCGAACCAGCAACTCTTGAGCCACGATCGCCCCACAATTACAATGGAGAGCAGCTGAGAGTGAGCAGCAAATCATTTTACAGCTTGACCAGAGCTGTGTCAATGTAATGGAGCAGAAAAAAATTCAGGAAATAAATCAGTTGAGTGGCCAAAGTATTTTCTAAAATCTTGGCAAAAATGGCAGCTTGGAGGCTGGTTTAAAATACTATGGTTGTTTAGTACTTCTGTTATTAGCGTCTTTAGCAGAGGATAGATTTGACCATCCTTTATGAAAGGAAAGGTGCTAACTCAGAGAGAGCCACAAGATCTGATTGTTTATGAAATAATCAATTTAACTGACAAGCTGTGATCATGCAAATAGTTAATTAATGTTATTTTAATTAATTTAATATCATTAATGCTAATTAACAGTGCATCTACAATTTAATGTCATGACATGTTATTTTTTGAACCTTTAATGACAGGTTAAGTTAAACCCTCAGGTGAACTGAACTGTGCTTGTTTGATAAAATCTGCTCCTTTTGAAGTTTTAACTTTGTGAAAGATTATGAGTTATAGTATAATAATCATAGTTAATTTAGGTTTCCGTTTTCACCCAACATTTATGCCCTTTGCTTCAGTTGCTGCTGCATTATCAGCTGTTTGGATTAAAAAGACGGACCAGTTTGTCAGCTTTAGAGGTGGGTGCATCGATCTGAAATTGAGAATATATCTTATAAGTCATAGCACACTACTCTCCCCCAATTAGCTGCCTAATTAACTTAAAATTAGTCGTACTGATATCGGCAATACTGGCCCTATATTTACTTGATATTGGATTGATACCAAAATTTGTAGTGTGCCACAGCACTGCTGCAAATGTGGGAAAGTGTGAAATGTCCAGGCAAGTATATACATGTTAAATGACAAGATATATGTGTTCAGATAGCGTCAATTAACACACAACTTCAGGTTTTGATAATTCTTCATAATTAAACAATAAGAACAAATAGTCTGATGACCTGTAGTCATTATGAAACGACCAACAAAACATTATGAAGAATTTGAAATACAGTAACACATTAAGTTTTTGTACAAAGTATCGGTATCGGACCAGTGTCGTTGATACCACCCTGAATTTTACTTGGTAACAGATCGGAAAGGAAATCAGTGGTATCCACATCACTAGTCAGCGCCAAAATTCAACCAGCTCTTCTTCTTCTTCGTGCCACGCAAGTACTTCCGGGTCACTTCATACAGCCATATCATTGACCCAACAGTTACGCGATATAAAGCAGCTTTAGACACGTTAGTTTGTTAGGCACTGTAAGACCTTCAGCTGACATGTTATTTAGCCATAAGTTAAAATGTGCTTGTATCATGACGCTCCTGTCATTACCGCTGTTAAACACGTCTCAGCAGCTTTTCTCAAAATAAGTCAGTAAATGCACCGATGTTCGTCATCGCGTTTAAACAAACATTATTTTCTCGATATATTCAAGCACTATACCAAAGGTGTAAAATCAGCAAACATCAGTGTCGTAACGCCACATCTGTTTCAGGGTTATAAGCCCAACTGCAGGCCTAACGCAGTGAGCTCCAGTGGCGCAATCGGTTAGCGCGCGGTACTTATATGACAGTACACTGTAGAGCAATGCCGAGGTTGTGAGTTCGAGCCTCACCTGGAGCAGCCTTTTGATAGTACGCCCTGAAGTTACCGGTGTTTAATCTTTTTTTGTAAATCGACCTCTGACAGCTTGTCACCCGCATCACAGGGTGATTGATAGACTTATTAAAAATTCACTGTAAACAATTTATTGTCGACGCTCAAAGTTTGTACACTTGCTCCAAACTAAAGATAATACAAATTTAAATATGACAAGCCTACTTTTTAATCTAATTAGTTTTAATTATTAATTTTTTAATTATTAGTTCTAATTATCTAACTTACAGTTTTAAATTTGAATGCAGGTCTATGTAGTGTTTAGACACTTAAGCGACACTTGCGCTTTAACGCCAGCAGGAGGCAGCAACTCTCCATCTCTGCACCTTCTCACTCTGACAGGGAAGTGAAATGTTGAATTCGTATTCCCCCGTCTTGCACGATGTGATATTTTATATGATATTTTAGAAAATATAAAAACTTTAAGAAAATAATAGATACATGAATATTTTTGCATCTTTGTGCAACGAATTTATTATATATACACAGTTTATTCATTCCGTGTGTGTGCCCCACCCCCGCGGTTTCAAACCTTTTGCTTCCATTACAGAGCTTGTACTCAAGCTGCTGATATGAACACCATAACACGGTTTGAATACAAAAACAAATTTCAAAGCACGCGATTCACTGCTGAGCGACAAGTGTATGTAGTAGATTTCCAAAACTGTGACTTCACATTTCCCCTTGCCCTTGTACCACTAGATGTCGCTGTTGTCCAACGTTTGGATTAGCTGCGCTGTTTTTCCTGACGTTTGAATCTGACTGGCTGTCTCTGCTGTTTGAATAAAAACAGTTTCCCCCCAACGTCTTCCTATGTCTGTGCTCCGTGTGTTCTCATCTGTCTGCACGTTCTGCACATATGGATGTCTGCATTTTATTGTTGTATTTTTAAAAGACTGACGAAACTGTCTTTTGGAGTAAGTCATGACTGAGGTCTATCTTTGTGACGCTGTAAATGAAAATACATATGAGTAGAGCAGGGGGGAAAAAAGCTGATTTACTATATTTATTGTGTGTACGATATAAAAATGGACAGGCAGTGCTACAAGATGATATGATGCAAAGCTGAAATCATTTGCCTCAGATAAGTCAAAAACGAGGTCTACTGAAAGACTTTCACCGTGACATCCAACACTGTTCAAGACATTAGCCGTGTCTCCTCCAGTCCAAGCAAACACACTTTGTTAGTTTTCTTTACATTTTCATTGCAGTGCCTATCATCACCACACCTTGCCTGTTTGCCCAAACATTTGCAGGAGTGTCCTTTCATTCTGCCAATGTTATCTTTTCATCCCCTTCTCCCTTCACTTGGTGTCCAGTGAGAACCAGCTTTATTCTCTCAGCATGTGCTTTATCTATATTAGAATAAATGTGTCAGAGCAGGAAAAGCAAAAATGGCTAAGTAAACAGTAGATTTCTGTTATCGTTAGAAGATAAGAGCCAAAAACATACAGTCTGAGATATAATTATGTGAGAGGAATTGTAATGCAGATAAAGAAAATAGCAGCATTAAAGCTAAATGCAGTCAGTGATTTTATTTACATAGTGCATTTGTGTCGACATTACAGTATCAGAGAGAAAGCTCAACAAGCAGAAGTTACCCAGTGGGGTGGACGAACTGCACTGCAGAAGAAAGGGACCTGCAGGGTTTTCTGGATATGGGGGCCACTAGAGAAAACAGAAAAGAGGAGTGCAGGGTGACTACGACCAACAAAACAGATAGGAAAGCATAAACTATGGGAGAGAGTAGACAAACGTTAGAATCTAAGTTGTAAAGTGTTGGCTCACAGTCATTAAATTTATGGGCTAAAGTGGTTGATTAAGAACTTGTTTTGGAGTGGCTGCAGCTCAGGAGGTACAGCAGGCGATCTACTAATCGGAGGGACGGTGGTTTAAATCACTGCTGTTTCAGCATGCATGCCAAAGTATCCTTGGGCAAGATACTAAATGCCAAGTTGCTGATGTGTTCATTGAAGTGTGGACAGTAAACAGAAAGTGAGTGACACAAGTTATTTAAAGAAGAAAAACACTGCATGTGAACCAGCCTACTTACTTGTTTTGCTCAAACACACCCAAAGGACAAACCAAAATGAGTACCATATCCACAGAAAACAAGCTCCATGTCATCTGACATGTTGACAATTTGCGTTTTGATTGCATTTTCACATAAAGGCACTTCATAGCTTTGGCTTGCTGGGATGTAAAAGCGGAGCCATTTCAGTGATTTAAAGCTTTGCTTTTGTGAGAGTTCGTGTGTATGGCTGATATTTAGCAGTGAGAAAATAAGTGATTGAAAACATCTGATGGGAAAGGAAGAGTGGTGAGTGCGACGAAGAGAATAAACAGGATACAAAGGCGTGATAATTGCGAGCCTGTAGGTGTTGTGGCAAGACCTGTTCTTGGATCTCTAACCTGATCTGGCTTGCATGCACCAATCAGAAACTGGTGTGGTCTTTTATGATACAAATTAACCACAGAGACTTTTATTTAATAAATTCCAAATTCATTTTACACGAGTGCAATTTATGTACCTGTTGAGACTGCCATCTTTAGAATGATTGCTTCCCACAAGAACGGTTTGTGCCGGAAGCGTTGCATGTACATATACATGGAACGAAAATCCCTCAACTTCAGTGCAGCATTTCAGTTTTGAAATATATCTTGCAATAGTATAATAGGGTCTTTAGATCCCCGACTGCCCCCGGGCTGTTACTAACCACACAGCTATGTGTCACAAGCTGTAATTCACATCTGTCTTTGGTTAGCAGAGTGCTCACTCACTAGCTAGCCGTCTGACAGCTCCCAGGCCCAGCTGTTATGTATTGTGGCCCGTGGGCTCTGCTCTTCGTTACGTGTGAAGGTATAATTATTATCATTATTGTTTTGTTTTGCTTTTTTTCTTCCACCGCTCTCTCAAACCCAGAGGGACTTTACTGATGGAGTGCCTGTCAAGTCACCGAAAGGAAATGATGTCATTTTTCCTGGCTGCACACCAGTGAAATTTCAGGTCAAAGGTGTGTCTTGTCAGAAGGGGAGATGTGTGTGAGCTCGATGTGACCCGCAGCCAGGGAGGGTTGAATAAGTTTTTGAGGAGGACGTGAGATAATGGTTTGTTCCTGGGAAGTCAATTATGTATGTGGCTGGTCTTTCTGGGGAAGTGTGTGAATGTTGGGAATCATCTGGTGAAGAATTCCCAGCCGTGCCATTTACATTTTTTCAACTTCTGCTTTCCCAAGGTAAACTGTGAACGTCTCCAGCACTTTATTATTATCATCTGCATCAACAGCTGATAGTTTGCCTGTCTGTGTGATTGTGTGGATGGATATGGGACATTGTGTAAGAGACCTTGAGACTGAAAGTAGTAAAATTGCAAAGTCACTTTCAGACTGGAGTCGACTTCTCCAGTCTGAACAGAAGATTCTGCTAAAGCTAACAGGACGCTAGCAGTCCACAGTTTTCCAGTTTTCTTACCCCAGCTGATTGTAGGTGTTCCCAGGTCCAGTACCTCAAGTTCTTGTTTGCCAGTGGTGGTAAAATGGAAAACCAGATGGTTGGATGGACTGATGTTTGTCAGCTGATATCACTCAGTGATGAGCTGTGGGGTGTGATCAACACAACAGAACTGTGGAAACAAGTGGCCCAAATTGTTTTCCTGCGTAGCCTTACACACAGGTTGAATGCGTCTGGCTGAAACTTGGACTAGATCCACTCTTTCATGTCGAACAGAGCCAGCTGGAGCGATTACGACGCCTGGGTTTTCCATGACCCGATGATGGGAAACCTGCAGGTAGACTCAACAGAGTGTACTGGTGTGATTCAGGATCAACAAGGAGGAACTGGGAAAGAATAATATGGAAAGTACATCTAGCAATCCCTGATTAATCTTCTGCCACTTCCATGGAAATGACTGGATGAAGAAGCGAATATAGGCTGTATGCAAGTGTAGTACATTACAGCCAAAGCTGACGGCATGATCGTACCAAACTTCTTGGTACTTCTTGTACCAATACAGTATGTTTCTTTATGGTCAAAAGTAAGGTTTTAAATAACCGTGGTATTAGGATCAACAATTAAAATGTACAAAAATGGATATGTGGTAAAGTTTGGGCAGTTTATTATATACAGTGAAAAGAAACCTTATGAGTTTACCTGAGTTTCTCAATAATATTTCCATCTTCTTTCTCTTATTCAATTCAGGCTTCACCAGTCAACAGCACTGGTAATTTAGATTAATTTAGTTTGTAAAACAAACCCTGCTAACTGCATGTCTTTGGGAGGAAGATTGAGTACCCAGAGAGAACCTGAGGAAAACATGCAAACTACCCACAGAAAGGCCCAGCAAGTGGATTTGAACCCAGGACCTTCATGCTGTAAGGCAACAGTGCAAGCCTGTCAAAGTTCTTCCAAACCATCAGCGCGACAGCAACATTTCTCCTTCTGTATTATTGTACACAATGAACCTAGAGAGTCTGCTGCTTTTCTCCTTGCATTGATTTATATCTTGACACACTGGACAAGTGGTAAGACTAACACTTTCTAACTAAACAGGAGCCCACTCATACAGCACTAATCAATAGGGAACCTTTACGGTTCTTTATCAAAAACCCAGCAGAAGCTGGGACATAGCGGTCATATGTCATAGGAGTATTCATGTATTTTAATCTTTACTCCTAACCAGCTTGTGGGGATAGGTTAATTGGATAATCCAAATTGCCACTAGGAGTGAATATGAGCATGAATGGTTGTCTGTCCCTGTGTGTTGGCCATGCGACAGACTGGCGACCTGTCCAGGGTGTACCCTGCCTCTCGCCCTATGACAGCTGGGATAGGCTCCAGCGCCCCCCGTGACCCTGAAAAGGATAAGCGGAAGCGAATGGATGGATGGACTCCTAACCAGTCAGGGATGCATTTTAGCCACACGCTAAGCAACTATAGTTGAAGTTTCCTTGTTGCAAGGCTTCGTTTGGATGCCAAGTAGGTAAAAGGTCCATACAAAGGGATAGGCGTGAAGCTACTCCTAACGCACAAACAAGTTACAGGTGAAGTGGTAGGTATTTAACATCTGGTTAAAATCAAACCATTTCCTGGATTGAATAGTGAGATTTATCTTCTGTAAAGTGTAAACACTTTATCGAATTTTCTGTTGTTGCACCTGCAGTATGCTCGACATATTTTATGTTTGAAGAGAATGCAAAGCGCAAAATTGCTTATTCTACACTCCTATATTAGCTTCGTCAAGCTCTTAGAAACTAAAAATAAACGTGATGATGCCAGTTGCTGTAATTTGTGCTGCACATTCTCACTCAGGAATAATGAAAAGTGAGTCCAGCAGCAGGTGGGATCTGGAAAACTTGTAACAGTAGTCCAAGTTTTATGTGAACTGAACACTGTGCTGCGCCCGACGAGCCAGATGCACTTAAGAAGTGAAGAGTTAACAAGTGTGTGTATATGTGTGTGTCGGGAACAAGGGTGTGTAAGGCTAGTTGGCTGTCTTCCCTGCTGGACCTCCTTAACCTAATTAAACATCTCTCCAGCAGGCTGGTTCCTTTGCCAACTCCAGCCACACACACACACACACACACACACACACACACACACACACACACACACACACACACACACACACACACACACACACACACACATTCTTCTTGGAAATTACAGTGGATTTAAAGGATTTGCAGGATTTCGCTCCTCATTTACGGCCTCTTGGATTAGGTATGCGACATGTTGTATGAATCAGTGTTATAGATGCATATGAATGCATTCATTTTACATCCAGGAAACTATTTCACTCCCATAGCTGCCAGGAAACTCGAACCTCCTTTAGTTCTGCAGCTTCCTATATGTTCCCAGCAAGATTTAAAGTTCTCATTTGTCAAAAAATTGCATGGGGAGTATTATCATCCATGCTGGAGAGTTTGTTTGGATTCCAGAGTCCGCCCTGCTCCCCTAGACTTGGGATCCTGGCCTAAGGGTGCCTGGTGAGAGACCACATCCTCTAAGACTGGCCTGCCCATCCAGATATATGTCACATGCATGGTGAGGGGAGGAGGTGTGTTTGATTTATGCGTGCATAGAGCCCTCTGGAAGGGGAAGAGTGTGTGACCTGATGGTAGGCCAGAATCTCTAAAAAGGTCCTTCCTGAGAGTTGGAGCCAAGCAGCACTCTGGTTTGGAATGACCTGAAATCACTGCAGGAAGAGGGGTGAGAGTTCGGAGATGTGAGTCCTCACAGTTGTCTCCTTGATAGTTGTTCTCTTTTTCTTCCCACTCACGGTTTGCATAAGCAGATAAACACACACATCCATGCTTTAGATCTCTAAATTCCTTAAAACATCTGCTTTTACCACATAAGCGCACACACACACACACACACACACACACACACACACACACACACACACACACACACACACACACACACACACGCATGCACATACTTCCCTCCGGTCACCATGACTTGTGTGTTTGTTGCTTTGTTGCTATAACAAATACCATAATCTTCATTTTCGCATGAGCCAGGTGCGTTTCATCAGTCCTGCAAATTCTTAATATGGACCCGATCGTTTATAATACATCCATTGTGTCCGTTTTTGCTCACTGTGTAACGACAGCATGAGTCAGATACGGATAGTATAAATAAGAATGATGACCTTTGATAGAGAAAGCCGACTGTCTGATTGTGTGCCAGTGCGATTGTGTACTCTACCTGCTGTGCTGCCAGCTCAACGTCACTGTGGCCGGAAAAGAAGGGAAGGATGCCTGATTAGTGCATTTGTGAAGGAATAGGGATTCGTGTGTATGTGTGTTTGGCTAGGGAAAGGCGCTTGGCATTGCTGGGCATATTTTAACATGTTTTTACAACTGACTACATAATCTGCTCTTTCTTTTATGTTTATGTGTAGTTTTGTGTATACAATGACAGCATATGGTTCTCACTAGTGCATGTCAAAGTTTCTTTTTTACAAAGTATAAAGTATGTAATGGGGAAGGATTGTCTGGGAGGGAGTCAAATGCTCATGTTAGGATTTTTGTTAAGGGGTCATTACAGACAAATCAATGAGTTATTTGTAGGACATATGGATGCCATCCCAGAGCCACATGTGCAACTAGGGGCAGACAGCAGGACTTTACTTTAATCCTATTCTATAAAATGTTTCCCTTGCACATGACTGTAAAAGTACATAATTATATGAATACAACAACTTTCATAAATGCTGCTCTGTAAGACAGGAGTACAGAGTATGCTGGTGATATGATTGCTGACCTTGTGGCACATTTACCATTATTGCTATGAGATAACACAGGAATGTGGTATTTTGTCATTATTGAGATCTAATTTACCCCAGTTTTTCCTGAGAATTACTGTGCAGTTATTCGACCAGCGCCCCCCTGCACTCCCTCTTAAATGACTGGGAATAGCCGTTGTAGACTTGTGGCATGTTACCTTAATTGGACCTTGTTTTTTGTCGCCCAAGAAAGCTTTTGGCTTTGCATGTTTGTCCTACATGGATCTAATCTCACCACATTATGCACATTTTATGGGTCTAGCATTTGCTAGTTGCTGTTGTTTTGGTTGTGACTTTGTATGTTAAAATGCCATTAAAAATGTTCTGAAAGACACACACAGACACACAGTGAAGAGGTCCAGTTTAATGGCTCAAAATAGTGAATGAGGCCTAGCCAACACAGGCTGGCTCCAGCTGCCTGTAAGTGAACAGGTTATAAAAATAAAGATTTACCCCATTTAGAATTATTGCGAAGGAAGAAACTATCCATACAGTGCCAAAACTTTCATTTGTAGTAGGCTAAAACGGGGTGGCTGTAGCTCAGGTGGTAGAGCAGGTCATATACTGATCGGAAGGTTGGTGGTTTGATTCCTGGCTTCCCCAAGTCTGCATGCCAAATATCCTTGGGCAAGATACTAACCCCAAATTGCTCTCTGATGCATCCATCGCAGTATCAATGTGTGTGAATGTTAGCTATAAAGCACTTAGAAAGATGTTCTTGTGTGAATGGGTGAATTCACAAGTTGTGTAAAAGCGCTTTGAGTGCTCAGATGAGTAGAAAAGCACTATATAAGAACCAGTCCATTTACCATTACTGCTCTTTCTAAATGCAGTAAAGTTGCACATTTAGCATGGCAGCCTGTGGAGATTCATTCCCTTTTGGACCAAGCCTCAAGTGGCAGGAAGAGGAACTGCAGTTTGTCCACAGTGGCTCATTTTTCAGCCTCTGCTTTAAACTCTCACCAGAAGCTTTATTAGGTACATCTTGCTAATACAGGGTTGAATCCACTCTTGCCTTAATTCTTGGTGGCATAGATTCAACAAGGTGCTGGAAACATTGCCCAGAGATTTGGATCAGTATTGGCATGATAGCCTGATGCAGTTTCTGTGGATTTGTCGACTTAACACCAATGGTGCGTTTCTCCCTTTCCACCACATCCAGCAGATGCACTTATTGGATTGAGATCTGGTGACTCATTATCTTGTTCAAGACCCTTGTAACACCTTCTAGCCATTAGAAATGGGTATACTGTGGTCATAAAGGTGTGGACATGGACAGCAACAATACTCAGGTAGACTGTGTATATTACCACCACCAACAGCCTGAACCACCGACACAAGGCAGGATGGATCTATGCATTCATGCTGCTTATGCCAAATTCTATGTATGGAGTATGGATGCAGAAATCAACACTCATGACACCAGGCAGTCTTCTAAAAGTGCTAAAGAGTCAGATTCAGGGCTTCCCTAACAAGAAAACCAACAGCTAAAGAATAAAGCATGGGCTTCTGTTCATTAACAGATTGAAACATGACTCATTAGTGTTCATTAGTCATTTTCTTGAAGGTTGCTGCCAACATGGTGGTTAGCACTGTTGCAGCACAGCAAGAAGGTCCTGAGTTCAATTCCACCATCAGGCCGGGGTCTTTCTGTGTGGAGTTTGCATGTTCTCCCCGTGTTTGCGTGAGTTCCCTCCAGGTACTCCGGCTTCCTCCCTCCGTCCAAAGACATGCAGCTTGTGGGGATAGGTTAATTGATTAATCCAAATTGCCCATAGGTGTGAATGTGAGCGCGAATGGTTGTCTGTCTCTGTGTGTTGGCCCTGCGACAGACTGGCGACCTGTCCAGGGTGTATCCCGTCTCTCGCCCTATGACAGCTGGGATAGGCTCCAGCACCTCCTGCGACCCTGAAAAGGATAAGCAGAAGTGCTCCCCAACCAGCTGCGGGTTGTGAGCACAGCTGGAGCGGCTCTTCCTGTGTGGTGAAGCTGGGGCTAAATTTGCGGTTAGCGTTCAGACTTCTCCTGCTGCTGAGTCTCAAACTTTCTTCTATTGACATATCCAGCTGATGTAGGTCTACTTTTTTAACGCTTTTTGCAACCCCTACAACATGAAGTCAGCGTTATGCCCATTGTGGCCAATTAAATAAGAAACATCCCGCAGCCATAAGTATAACAATCATAACATGACTTCGGCAACAGTCACTATGTTATGCCAAGTCTTTCATCATGATTACAATTCCAGTTTGTCTAGCAAGTCATCTTGTCTGCTTTTTATTTTAAATGGGATGGTGCAGACTTTTTACTCTCACAACATTAATATAAGTATAATAAAGACTGAATCCACGTCTTCTTATGACTGTTGATTGCTGTACACTGGAGCAATAAGCAGAAGATAAGTGAAACTACTGCTCTGCTTTCCCTTGGATATAATAGGCGGAGGGATGCTGTGAAGAGGACATTTATTGTTATTGCTGTAAAGGCAGGGTTTGGCTCAAATCCAGTTTGTGCTTGCTAAATGCAAAGATAAAGCCAGGGCCCATATTCCTTCAGTGTCTGTCTTTCCCATGTGTTCCGCACATGCCTCTATCAGCGTCTCCTGTTGGCAGACAGGGCACAACCCAGCATGTGTGTCTCTGCGTTAGTCCCGTACGCTGTGCGGATCTGTCGGCGCCCGGCCTATCACTCCCTGTGGGCACATGAAGGGCGATATGGTGGCTGGGGGCTGGGGGCTGGGAGCTGCTGACACGACCGCCCAGTTCAAAGAGATCGAGAGGGAGATGCAGTCGGAGAGCGAACACTGCAGCTTTTATATTCACCTTGGCTGAGCCTGGGAAAACTCTCCAGCCATCCCCCCACCTCACCCCTCACCCTCCTGTCCTCAGTGCGGTTACAGGCAGGAAGGCAAGTGGACTTACAGGTGCTGCATAATACTGCTCAGGCACTGTAATACCCCAGAATCTGTAATCTGTCAAAAGAAAACAACAAAAAAAATACCTCTCAATGAGAGCTAAGTGCTGAGAGATGGCACAGAGCGCCGTGGGTTGTGTGAAAATACCACAGGCCAGTCTGTTGGTGAAAAAGAGCCTGATGTTCCCATCAGAGGCAGAGCTTAGAAATCAGGCTGAACACTCATGTCTTCTGGCTCCAGGTTATCATCCCACATCTGACCTCCTCCCATGCAATACCAAAGCTCATATTGTAGCTATTTTCTCATTGCATTCACTGCAAATGTATCATATAGACCAGCGGTCCCCAACCTTTTTTGCGCCACGGACCGGTTTATGTATGACAATATTTTCATGGACTGGCCTTTAAGGTGTGGCGGATAAATACAACAAAATAAAACCAGTACCGGTACCAAAAAAAAGAAGATTTATTCGTAACACATGGGAAAAGCCCCAGAGTTAACGATAAAAACGATTAAAAAATAACGATAAAAACCCTGGAAACCATAAATTTCCCACCAGAGCCTCAACTCTTGCAGCCTGGTATCAAACGACTCACAGAACAGTACCAGTCCATGGCCCGGGGGTTGGGGACCGCTATTATAGAGCATGTCTGAGTTCTAGTCGATTCAGAGGCCTCATAGTTGGACAGAAAATCCTCCTTCAATCCTGTTAAAGCAGCTGTCATGTACAAAATGTCAAGTAAAACAGAATGTACTCTGTAAATGTTTAGGAGAAGAACAGACCAACCACTCTAGTTCAAAAGCAAAATATTTCCCCATTCTTCAGCTGATGAAGTGTTTGGGGCCTCTTTAGTCATATATTATGTTTTAAATAATGCATATGCTTCAAAATAGAATAGAATAGAATAGAATTCAACTTTATTGTCATTGCACATGCACAAGTACAGGGCAAAGAAATGCAGTTTGCATCCATCCAGAAGTGCTTTAGCCATGATATAGATATATTACAATATATATTAGCAATAATATAGATATGTAAGTATATTACAGAAATGGGTCTATTATGGTATGTTATAATGTACATTATGGTATGTTATAAGGTATGAAGTATGTTATGAATATTCTATAACTATAAGTATGTACAGGCTATGAACAGGATATAAATATGAAAAGCTATACAGAAATCTGAGATATACAGTTATACAGAAATGTGAACTATGCAAGTTATAAACAGTTGTAGGATTAAAAATTATCGTATGTACAGAATGATTATTTACACAGAACTATACAGTAGTGCAGTTAAGATAAGTGAGATATGTTTCGAATGGGTAATATTATCTAGACCACAGACAGCCCAGCAAAGTATCTGGACTCTTTTTCTTTAGAGCCATGCTGTTTTATCATTATGTGTACTTTGCTATTGTCTTGCTGAGATAAGCAAGGCCTTCGTTCTCTGAAGCGCGGATGCTGGCTTGTGCTGACCAAAAGTGGGATTGGTTTGATTCAGTTTCCCATTTTTTGCAAAAACGGTTTCAGATATTGCCACACCGAAGAATATTTTTACTTTGGAAGGTGAATGTCAAACTTGGGAGTGACATCACTCTTGAGTTGACAGTCGTAGTTGTTGAAGAAAGAGACTTTCTTTTTGCTTTATTCTGTTTTCTATAGAATAAAGCAAGGCTTTAAATGATTTGAAAATCACTGCATTGTATTCTTAACATTTTACGAAGCATCCCAGCAATTTTGGAAATGGGGTCCTGCTACAAGCAAAAAAAAACGTGACGTAAAGGCATGACACGTGAAAACTTCTAATTGAAATGTTATCAGTGACCTTAGAGAGGAATTCAGGCTGGTAAATGGGACTAGCAGCTGTCAAACCCTTTCTGTCATGCCTCCCTTCAAAAGCCCGAAAGCAGTCATGCCCCACCACCGTCGACTGGGGTGTGAGTTACATATGTAAGTGCAGCATTATAAATTCTGCATGACTGGAGCAGTTGTGTGCGCCAGGTTTCGAATGTGTTTGTTTGAATTTGTCAAATGGGCGTTTCCAAACTTAAACAGTGCGTGAAGTTACTCTTTGAGGTCTTAAAACTGGAATTTGCTGATTTTCTGGCCAAAGATTTTGCATCACTGAGACAAACGGCAAATGATTGGTGTCATTTCTCCAGCCCATAGCTTTGCATGTGGAGCCACAGCGTGCTGCCCAGGGGCTCTTTACCCGCTGTTTCAGAGTGGCACATACGTTAGCAGACCAGTTAAACAGAGATGATTAATTGGGATGAACGAGACAAAAAGACTAGCTTTAATCTGCGATGACGCAGTGACTCCAGGTCACTGTAGCATTCACTCTGGGACCTACGGTGCATTCCCTTCCTTTTTTTCTAACATCTGCTCTTCATCATCATCATTATCATCATCTTATTCATCGACTGCTTCCTCTCCTTCCTCACTCTGGCACATCCACTAGCATGGCACAGCTTCATTTTCCATTGGCTGCACGCTGTGGCGGCTCACTAAAATGCTCCCACTAGTGTTATTCCATTGGCTCTCTATGTAGCACCGTTCTTCTCTGCCCTATATACAGCCTGGCTATCACCTCCGACTCTCCACGCTGGACGTTTACAACATGCAGGCCATGCACTCACACCTGGCTTTAAATACTGTTATACTTGTTGCAGCACAACCATCCTCCCCCTTCTCACATGAAAAACGACCCTCTAGGTTCTTTATTTTTCCTGAATTTTATTCTAACATATTTTTTAATGACACAGTTCTTAGGGCAGACTATGATAACACTTGTTGCTAGAACAGGCTTAGGTGTACATTGGCAGGGTTGGGCAGGTGTCACTCAGCGGGCCCTTGCTGTTTTATTAATAGAGTTTTATGCTTCGATGCAGACGGCTATGAATGCAGCTATTCAGCAGAGGAAGGGTTCAAAAGCAAAGCGAAGGAAGCTGTGTGCATGTGTGTGTGTGTGTTTTAAAGGACTGGCTAAGGTAGGCTATTACACTGTGCCAGCGTCTGATGTTAACGATCCAGGGGGCATCAGTTGTTTGCTTGTGTGCATGCGTGTGAGTGTGTCTGTGTGTGAAAGGAGAAGAGAGGCTGACATCACTCCTTCCAGAGCTGAGGGGGTTGTTATTGTTGCCATTCTTGGCTTAGAGGAGCCGGAGCCACAGCAAGCATGTCTATGGAACTTCACATCACAGCAGCTCTGTCCTTTCCTACCGTATACACAAACACATACTGACGGAGACTGGCATACACATTCTCACACATACGTAATTATGACAAAAGACCAACACACACACACACACACACACACACACACACACACACACACACACACACACACACACACACACAAACACACCAGTTTAATTACAGTGCAAAGGGCTGACACTGCTGCATTATCACTCCTGGCGAAACTGCCAATTACAGATCAATATCAGCTGTAAATCTGCCTTTCTTAATAAGTGAAGGGGGTTGGGGTGGGATTTGAGGGTGGGGTTCAGCGTACGCCCAAGAAGAGCACAAGTAGTTGCTTGCTTGCACATGTTGCCCAGACTCGGGGCTTAAACGCATTAGGCTGCATGCAAAGAACATGTTTTCAGGGGAAATTTATGAGGCCTGACAGCACAGTGCGGGCGAAGCAGTCATTTTCACTGAATGGAGTTAAAGGTGCAATCTGGAATTTATTTGACCATGCACTCTTGCATATGCATTGAAAAGTTTCGAGTTTGGGAAACGGCTGCTGGGAAATGACTCTTTTTAAAAACCGTGTTAAACCAATAGTAACTCATTGCAAATGTTCTGTGCCACGACACTGACACGACAGTGAGTAAAAAGTTATGAAAGCAGGAAAATGAAAAGAAAAGGTCATCTTCTTTTGTCGTTTTTCAGCCTGGTTGCTATTTATCTCAACTTCTGTCCTGTCACTTTACTCTTGTGGGCCTCTGATGGGCTTCAGTAATCCTTCAAACTTAATTTTTATTTTTAAGAAGTGAATGAAATAGACAAATGTGGCGAGTTGTCTGGGAATGACAAGCTTCCTCACAGCCTCGCTCTCTAGTTATTTCAATCCAATACAGGTAAATACAGAGCCTGCATTGCAGATACTGATACAGACACCACTGCTTCTAACCTATAAAGGCAGCTTATGTAGGGGAGAGCAGTGCGTCATAATTTAGGAGATGAATCGTTAGCAATTTGTATATTAATGACAACTAAACTGACTAAAATGACCACTGTGATGTTACTTTTACTAATTAGGTAACACAATAAAACACATCTTACAGCTTTTCATGTATTTTGAGACCTGGAATATAAATGCATGTGTCTGTAAAACACTTTAGATCAACTTCTGTTTTAAATGAGAGTTAAACAGACTTGATAGTCAACACAGAATGGTTCAGACATTTTTCATAGTGCATGTCTGAGGTACATTTTTCCATTTCCCCCCCAAATATTTTATTTAAAAGAGCCTGAGATTGTCGCCTTTTTTTTTTTTGAAAATCTTCTTGGATCTTAAAATATCTACTGGGAATATTTAAGTGCACTCATTATTACATAGCTTAATTTGTTTGTTTGTACTTAGGTTGCTAACCTTTAGCTCAGTGGACATATACTGTGGAAGATGAGAGATTTTCACACTGTGAATCTGCAAAAAGTGGTCAGACTTACAGAGAGCGTAAAATGTTATGCTGATGACAGTGTGTCTTCCTGACAGTGTTAATGTAGGTATTTGGTTATATTACATGGAACAAAAACTTTCCTCTTCCTTTCCTTTCAGTTAGAAATGAAAACAATGATTTCACCCCAACAACCTTCTGTTTCTCTGGCTGTCTGTCAGTCTCCCTGCAAAACCTGATATTGTGACAAAGAGTGTAATAAACACGCCGGTCCGCTGTGTCCATTTCACGCTCTGCCTCTTCAAAACGCGAAATGTACACGCATGCCGAAGTTGCAGTAATCTGCAGTAATAACAGAGGGAGCTATTTTGTTTCAAGCCAGCATTAAGAAATAATCACGGGAAAGCGTTTAAACAGACATTATTAACACATTTACCCGTAAATACATATTCGCCCCCTAGCTTAATCGATTCTGATGATTAAGGAATGAACTTAATAACTTTTTTGCTCCGACACGTACCGACTTTGTGGCTTTAAATATAATACCTCCCCTGCTAGTAACGCAACTTCTGCACGTTTGTCGCTTTGGAGAGGCAAAGTGTGAAACAGACACGGAGGAGTGGCGTGTCTAGCACACGTTTTATTGTGATACTGGGTTGCACTGTATGTGAGTGTGTGTATAGTCGGTGCCCAGTGTGGAGATTAAGTCTGGTATTAATGGGATGTCCCCTGCTGCATGTCCCCCCTCTCCTCTCTTGCATTCCACCGTCCCAAACATACACACTCGCATACACGGCCTTATGTGACCCCTCTTCTCCCTGCCCTACTTAAACACATGCATGCGAGTACAATCACACACACTCCCCTTTGGCAAGGCTTCACTCCCTCACCCTCCCAGGCCTTTGCACATCAGAGCAGGCATCCCCAATCCCCCTTTAGCAAGCATGCAGACCTGTTAAACCAACAAATGGCCAGGTCTATTGTCCCACAGCTTGATCTGGAGTGTGTGTGTTGGTTTGGCCTGGCTGGTAGGTTAAGATAAGATTTTGACAACAGGATCCCCTCTAATCCCAGAAAAGCAGAAGTAAAGCCGAGTCCAGGAGGACCTCCGGCACTTTCAACGCTACGCCCTCCTTCGCCTACACACACACACATTCAATGTTATGATTGCCATAGAGGGCCCCAGAAGATTGGCAGTTATGTCTCCCATTACCTAAAAGGTCCAGTCCCTGCAGAAAGTAGCAAAGCAAAAGGCATCTGTCACACTGTGATCTCAGGAACACTTCACTTCAGTCAATAAAGAGTTGGGAAAAGAAGCCCTTCAGGTAAGTGTTGCTGTTGGTTTGTTGCTAATGGGACAATGAGATGATTTTATTCTGTCCTACATTCGTTCAGGATTGGTCTCCTGGTTAGTAATATTGATCTGCTAAGAATCTCATTAGTTTTGACCAGCACTTAAATTTTGAATGTCACATCTCTAAGCTGGCTCAGTTCTTTCTCTTAACCTAACCAAAAGTACACATTACATCTACAGGAGCTACCTGGCCATAGAAACCCATGCCACGAAGCTCCCAACACTAAGTTCTTGTGCTGATGTTAATTCCAGACGGCGTTTGGATCTATACAGTTATTAAGTTACCAGAGTGTTGGACACTTTACAAACTGCCTCAGCACTCGGAGACCCTGCTCTGTAACAGTGTATCTGCAAAAGATGTGAATACTGATGTATATGTGGTATTTTTGCTTTTTATTTTTAATACATTAGCAAGAATTTGAAGCAAATTTTTCTCACTGGTGTAGGTGAAAAATTAATTTAATCCTAAATATACCCAATTTGCTATAATACCATTCAGAGCTGACTGTGGAATATCTAGGCGGAAACTGATTTCACAAACAGACTTGTTGCTACTTGTAATAATAATGGATTGCATTTATATAGCGCTTTTCAGGGCCCTCAAAGCGCTGTACAATTCCACTATTCATTCACTCTCACATTCACACACTGCTGGAGGCTACAGTTGTAGCCACAGCTGCTCTGACTGACAGAAGTGAGGCTGCCGTATCGCGCCATCGGCCCCTCTGGCCAACACTAGTAGGCGGTAGGTGAAGTGTCTTGCCCAAGGACACAACGACCGAGACTGTCCGAGCCGGGGCTTGAACCGGCAACCTTCTGGTTACAGGATGAACTGCCAACTCCATGAGCCACGATCGCCCTTGTGCATCCTATTACAGCAACACAGTGAAATAGTACATATATAGTACTTTTCTCTTCTAGGTCAGCACTCAGGGTACTTTCTACTACAAGCCTGGTAGTAGAAAATGGTGGTTTTGATTTTCAGGACCGAGACGCTCTCATGACTCATTGAGTGACGCTACTGACCAGCCAATCAGTGGCATGCAGTCTGACAACGTCACATTTTACTTCCTGCTCGGATCGCTTGGAATGCTGGCAGAGCAGGTATAAAAAAAGTACATGGTGCCAGGTCCTATGACTTAATGGAAAACAGTGAAAAACGTGGCAAACTGAGCCGAGTCCATCCGAGTAGGTACTAATGGAAAAAGGACTTTAACACATTTTTATTTTTTTGTTAATTCAAAAGTCCTGTATAGCCAGGATACTTCTTATGTCTCTTGCTTAACGGAGCAGTTGGCCTCTCTGATGATCAGATTTGGTCGTTTTATTTTATTTTAAATCTAAAGGCTTTTCAGGATATGGCACCTAAACTTTAGAACAGCCTTCCTTATCCAACTGGTTTGGCTGAATCCCTGGTTCACTGTAAACACCTGCTGAAAACACAGTTTTGTAGATTAGCTTTTTCTGCTTGTTTTAGTTCTCCTGGTCATGTGACTGTTTGTGGTTAAACAGTTGTCATTAACCAATGGCAGACATCCATCTATGGAAAGTAATCTTTTAACAGATGTAACAGATGCTAACCTAAACGTCTGATTTTAACCATAGAGCTACATCCAGGCCTATAAGGCACATCACTCCAGACAGCACAGCGACATATGAAAAGCTGTGGCTAACTTTGCTTAGAGGAACAAAGACACATCAGAAAGAGAACACTAAAGAGAAACCAAATGATTTACATTATTCATACTGGGCACCACAGTCATTCCCACTATATCTCATTCTTTCTGTAATCTTCATACCTTTCATTTTCCACACTTTCAGACTCGAAGGTTACTTTCTCAGGGTTTTTGGGGCCATGAATAATACATGGTGAACATTCAAATAACTGTACATTCAAAACAAGCTTTATTATTACCCCCCCCCTTCCTCCTTGTGTCTTGCTAACCTCCAGCTCCTGCACTCTCCTCGTTGACTGTTTCAGGAGGAAAGAGTTAAGCCGTGGGATGTAAGTGTAATGCACACTACCCCAGTGAATTGACTTTAAACGGGGGAAAGAAAGTCAGAACACGGCAAACGGTTTTGATTTATGGGAGCAGAACCACATTTGATATTCATTTCCGCAGCTGTGGCCAGCTAAAAAAACAGCCTGCAAATAGACCCATACTGACAATGGCACAGTGTAGCCCTCCTGTGTTTGTGTATGTGTGTGTGTGTGTGTGTGTGTGTGTGAGAGAGAGAGAGAGAGAGAGAGGCCATGTGTGTCTTAGAGTCTGCGTGCGTCACTCCTATTTTAGGAATGTTTTGGGGCTCTTTCAGTCAGATTCGCCGCAGATGTTTCTGATTCGCCAAACACATATAATAAGTAATTATTGAAAACACCTTTCGGTTGCCCAGGGTTGTGTGGTGCTTCATTTTGTGTAATCGAAGCCGCGGTTTTTTTTCAGAGAGGTGCAGGATCCAAGAGTTTATTGAAAGCCAGAAAAACAGCCCCGCAGTCAGAGTTTCCTGAGAGAAGAGAAAAGGGAGCTTAAGGAAATATTCCCGCCTCAGTGAAAAGACAGAAAGAGAAAGGAGAGGGAGGGAGGTCTGGAGATGGAGAGATGGAGAGGGAAGGATCAGCAGCAATCAGAGCCAGCCAGGTGGAAAGAGATGAGGAGATTTAGGTTTTAGAGACTGAGGGAGGAAAACTCATCACTGACTAACTAAGACTCCAAATTAGCTACAACGGCACATAAACTGAAACATTTACTCCTGTTAGTTTCCTATTATAAGAGATTCATCATTTTAAGTGTTACCAAAAGTCTCTGTGGAGGGGAAAACTGATGAAACATTAAACTTAGCGAAAGTAAACCGCAACATTTGTGAAATGTCAGAATCAGACTAAGTTGTGAATCATATTTGAAATTCAAAACATATGAAGAGTGTCATGAACCTGAGTGCTAGTCTAATAAAAGATGCACCCTGTCTCTGAAGGCCTGGTTTCGCTGTTGATTTAAAACGGGAAAAACTGATAATGTTACATATTCACACAGAAGTTTGATGAACCTTTAAAACATTGACAGAATGTGGACTATTAGTGAACTATAATAGCATAAATATAACAGTTTCTTTGAGTAGCCCTATTTGCTTACTCTTTATGCTAATCATTAAAAAAGCCAAACTTCTAATCTAAATGCTGAAGTGCTTAAGTTTGAGTGATTATTAATGTCATGTTTAATTAAATTTGTAGCTGTTTTGACCTGTTGTCATGGGTGACTGTACAGATTGACAGGTAAGTACTTCACTTCTGTTTCTTTGCTAGCCAAAAATTAGCATACTTTGCTAACTAAGCAACCAGGTAATGCTAGCGTTAGCAAACTGAAAAACTTGGAAGCTCATACAAGCTAATAGGTGATACCATAGTGTTTTTAATCTATTAGACACAGTGTCTTCACAGACAGAAGTAAAGGAAGCAGTCAGAGTTGACTGTTATTCACACATCAGTTAGCTGGTGGTATATTTGTGCCGTTTGAAAAGACTGTCTGTCCTCAATAGCATTAGCAAGCTTGCTAACTGACACATTGTCAAATGATGTTCATGTTCAAATGCTGTTAGGAACCTTGTTGCTTTCTCATATTTGAGATATGTTTTTAGTAATAATGCTGAGAAAGACAGCTAGGGTAAAGAAATATAGAAGTGGTTAGCACCAAAGACTGATATCTCTGTTGAAGTGATTGAGAGGTCACAGAGAGGTTTTTGCTAACCACTGAGGAGTAAACACATTTAAAATTGTAACTGGTGATTGCTAGGGAGTGACAGGTCTTCAAGCCTGTGTGACTGAAACTTTAGCATGCAACTGCCATCAACGTGGAATAGACCTTTTTACCTGGGGATTGGCAGTTGCCAGATTGTTGCAGACTGCTTTTTAGACCAGTGTGACTGGGGTCTTATTCCTTTATTCCCTATTCTTTATTATTCCTTATTCCCTTGACCTTCCACTCTTGCCATGATTGTTGCCATCATGTCCAAAATTGTGAAAATGTACCAAATTCCAAGTGCCAAGAAAAAAAAATGCAACTACCTTCACCTCTGCAGCAAACGCAAATAGATTTGTTGTGTATGTTTGTCAGCACAACATTACTGGCTAAAACTTCTTCGTCTCATTTTCCCTCTTGATGAGCTCTTTGTGGCAAGACCAGAACAACGGCCATCTTCAGAGTTTACAAATCCTCCCACAGATTTCTACTCAGGATTCCTTGAGCGCCACGTCTCTCTCGCGTATCTGTGCTAGCACGTTCCCGCCTCTTTACTTATTTTGTTGTGATACTTTCTGGTGTAACCAGGCTTTTATAGTATCCATTACTCAATTACAAGTAAATATGAAAGAAATACTATGAATATGTGGAATATTTTGATTTAATTACAGTATCAGTTCATTCTTTTTGTGGGCTTTTTCTCCTTTTCCCGCCAGATGCATTTACTACTCCCATTGGAACAGTGTTTGCACAAGCTTACATGTCTACAAATTGATGTCTGTGATTCTGCGTGCGTGCATGCGTGGATGTCCAACTGCTTGTTCTCTGTGTGGGTGTTTGTGTTCTGCGTGTGTGCATGTCATTTAGATGGAGAGAGGGGGACTGAGAGGTGAAAAAAGAAAGAAAGAGGGGGAGAGAGAGCTCGGAGGCGGGTTGGATCTGATTACGGGCTGGAATGGCTGGGAGGGTTTGCGGTGAAGCGCTTTCTCAATAGTGCATTCCTATGTGCGTGCCGAGGCAGGATCAGCAGCTCCACTCCGGCCTCCGCCAGAGGGATTGAGCAAAAAAAAAAAAAAGGAAGAAAAAAAAGAGAAAAAACAAAGGACGGCGTCAGAACAAACAGCTTGTCAGGACTCACATTTAGTGGGCTCTTGCTAAATAGCAGGATAGAAGATGAGTCATTCACACAGTGCCAGCCTCCATCATACTGGAGCATAGTTTTAACAGGCCTCCTGTGCTACATGAGACCTGCTGATATTGTTGAAGATAGGACCAGGATGGTGTGTATTGTTTCTGAATGCTCGGTGGATGCTGAATTTTACATGCAAAGTGTCAGCAATGAGTGGAGTGACCTTTAAAGAAGGAAGCTGACTTTTTTAGACGCCCAATGGTTTGCGTGGGCCAAAATGGTGTGTATGTGTGTGTGCGCTCCAGCTGGAAACCTTTGACAACTGTAGAAATCAGCACTTTAGTCAACACCTGTATGCTAACGTGACCCCTCACTACAGGAAAATTCAAAGACTCACCTGCTCTGTCAGAGAAAATGCTAAATGTCGCCAATGGGCACCTGGT
The DNA here is from genome assembly GCF_963576455.1 of Neolamprologus multifasciatus. NCBI lineage: Eukaryota > Metazoa > Chordata > Actinopteri > Cichliformes > Cichlidae > Neolamprologus > Neolamprologus multifasciatus. The sequence goes on from NC_140451.1 coordinate 7,311,922, forward strand.
ATCACATGCACATGCTCACACACATGCACCCACACAAGCACCACTTAACAAATCTGACCTTTGCCTGTCGGTTTCTTGGTCTAACCGTCTGGTTTGCTGTTTTGTCAGTTAACGCCAGACTGTTTCTCTTCCTGTTTCTCCAGATTCACCACTTTCTCTCTTCTCCTTTCACACACACGCACATGCGCACACTTTCGAGTGCTTCCTGTGCATCAGGTTCAGATTTTTGACACAACTCAGTGAGCAACGCAGAGGTTCCCATGCCTAAAACTGATAAGGAGGCCTTTCTCCACCTGCCATCTCCTTTCTCTCTCTGCTCTCTGCAGTATCAGGCAGTGTGTTTTTGTGTGGATGTTTGCATCAGACAGCCGGGAAAATCGAGTGGGAGGATGAAGAGGTTGATGCAGGCCTTCGCCCAGGCCTTTTGTTCCCTCTGACTGTTTCTGCCACCATTGCTGCTGATGGTAAACACCTCCACAGCCTCACAAAAGAAATCTGCTTCTCCACCTCCTGCTTGCCGTGCAGTTTGATTTACTACTCGAAGGAAATAACATTAACTTGTCTGCGTGCCCCTCCCTACCCCCTGCTCCCGCTCTTTGTTCACAGGTTTGTTTACTATTCTCTGTATGGAAAATCCTTCAGGAATGTAGAGGAAGTGGGTGTTTCCTCCAGGAGCTTGAGTTTTTTTAGTGGGGTTGGGTGGAGAAGAACAAGAGACGTGGGGAGGATGGGGGGCAGCTGTTCCAATATCCCACAATACTTCAGGTGGCCAGACAGGCAGGCTGGTGGATGTGTGTGCGTAGCTTCAGGTTACCTGAGAGAGCAGGGTCTATTTTTCATCGTTCCACTGGTCGCATTAATTAAAGGTCCAATAAGTTAAGCTTCAGTTGTCAACGGCAGGGAGGAGGCAGTGTGGGTCTTTCCACCGTCCTGTTTTAACAGAAAATACGATAATCACACAGTATTTTGACATAACCTTCTAATTTTATTCGTGATTTTATCTTTTTTCCAAGCACTATGAAACAGTGTTCCCTTTAAGTACCTCTTTAGCAATGCTAAAAACAAAGATTGAGTTTGAAGGATGGAAAAAAGGACTTTACAAAACAGGCTCACCACAAAGTCCACTTCCCAGGTCAAGAGTAAACTTTTGGTCTTAGCTTTTAAGCTAACATGGAAAAGTGGTCAGAAAGAGCAGGAGAAGCTGGACAAAGATGAGCACTTCTCGAGCTGGGAAAGGCAACACAATGTAACCAAAGCTTTGGCTGTGGGATCGCTTTGTCATATCAAGGATGTTTATTAAGATTATTGGGCTTTTGTGGCTTCTAATATAAAGGCAGAACACAAAGCCTCATCTCAAAATGCACATGTATGGTTGGAAATGGTTGGAAAGTATATTAAAATACCTGACAAATCCCAAATCACCTTAAAGGTATTAGGATACGCTATATTGGGGTTTTCTGAATGCCCAAGCCAGTGATTCTCATAGTTTTTCCAGCACTCCTCTTATCGGAAGCCACTCATTGTTTAGCTTTTACAGCCTTGCAGTTTTGCCGGTTTGGTTTAATCACATATCCAAGAACTGTCATTACCATTGTTTCCCTTGGCAACGAGCTGTGAAAACCACCTAAATCAGGGGTGGGCAATCTCAGTCCACGAGGGCCAGTGTCCCTGCAGGTTTTAGATCTCACCTTGGGTCAACACACCTGAATCACATGATTAAGTCATTACCAGGCCTCTGGAGAACTTCAGGACATGTTGAGGAGCTAATTTAGCCATTTAAATCAGCTGTGTTGGTTCGAGGACACATCTAAAACCTGCAGGGACATCGGCCCTCGTGGACTGAGATTGCCAACCCCTGGCCTAAATATTAACGGTACTTTTTGTGATTGCCTTTCACATATTTTAGCTAAAACCTTAACCTCCAGGGGGCAGTATTTCACTAATGTGTGATTAAAGTTTCTGGACGCATGCTGCTGTTCTTTTCTTTCCTGCTCTAACTCCATTTCTACCATTATCATTGTGTTCTTAATGACTTGTCTGGTTGTCTCACTATACCATCTTGTGGTATACATTTCAGCTTCAGCTGGTCAACACAGTAGATACGTGTTTCAGACATTAGGCCATAGTGACATTTGTACCTCAGGAGTTTAAGCAACGCTAAAAGTGACTTACACTCATCAAGTGCCTAGAAACAGGCCTTCAAATAATTGCTAATATAGTTTTATTGCTGGAGATATTTTTATACAGCACACGCTTGTTTTCCGTCACCCCCAAGCAGTTGTGGCAGATGGCTGCCCCTTCCTCACTCTGCTTTGGCTTGAGGTTTCCTCCTGTTAAAAGGGAGTTTTTCCTTCCCACTGTCGCCAAGTGTTTGCTCACAGGGGGTTGTTTTCATCATTGGAATTTACTTTGTATTATTGTAGGTACATGCTTAGAGGTAGCTTAGAGTACAAAACACTCTGAGACGACTGTTGCTGTGATTCGGCGCTATATAAATAAAAATTGAGCTGAACTTTTAAAGTGCATCATCTTAATCTGTAAGGCACATAACTAAATAAAGTGATGCATAATAGTCCTTATTTACAGACTTATAATAACTTATTCAATTACTTTCCTGAGGAGATTCTCAAAAGATCAAAACCAAATCATTTTAAACATTTTGGTCATGATACTAAGTAGAACTTTAACAGGATCTTAACTTTTCTTTTGTTGCTTTAAAATGTTGATAAAAGAGTTACTCTTATTTGAGCCTTACATTAACATATCTGTAATTTAATTGGCCTTTTCTTTGTGCACTTAACTGTTTCTTATGTTTTCAAGATTGCAACTTTAAAGCATTAACATCTTCCTGTCTGTTCAAACTCCAATAAAACATAATCCACTGGAATCAATCCTATTTTACAGTAAACAAAATTGCTTGTCATGATGACAGCAAGTCATTTCCTCTTTCTTATTCCACGCAACAACGTTTAGTCAGTCATTGTCTCCAGTTCATTATTGGGTTTGACCTCTGACCCGCTTCTACCTGTAAAACACACCTCTGAGATTACACGCACACACCTGTGGTCACCTGCAACCTCCTTTGCTGACCTCTGACCTCTGGCGATTCAGTAGCTGCATGTAAAACTGCATTCAAAGATGTGTTTATGTTGAAGCGATTACACGAGAATGGCACCTCTGAGGAAAACATGACCGTCGTAGCAGGAGTGCAATAATCATTTTCTGTCTCCTACTATGGAACTGATGGAACAAATTCACTCTATGAACATATGCGGGTCACAACCTTCCATTGTACTGGACGGTGCTCTCACTCCCACTTAAACACACACACACACACACACACACACACACACACACACACACACACACACACACACACACACACACACACACACACACACTCCCAGTGCACTTCCACAGCATTGCCTTCTGAAAAGGGGCTGAATCATCTGGGCTAATGAGGGCTTTAGATTGCCATGCCGCACTCATTCTGACTGTGTTTGCGTCTGCCTTGACCACTTAAGAGCCACAGCTGCCCACAGAAATGCCTGTATCCTGACTCTGTGTGTGTGTGATTTAGAGCCTTTAAAAGCAATTTATGTACCTCTTTTTGTGTGTTTGTTTCCACATTAGCCTGAAGCAGCTAATGCAGAGGGCGCTGAATTGCAACATCCAAAATAAAGCTCTCTTTTCAAAGTTCATTTGCTCTGGAGTGACTACCAGGAAAGCTTAGATGCTCCCAGAATAGTTAGAATAGTCTTCTGTGTGATGTCCCCATGTACCTGACACGGCCACTGAAATGAAAAAAATCCCAACAATGCTTTTCAATCACTTCCAGTCTGGTTTTATGTGCAGCATACTCAGTATAATCCCTGTGGTTTATACTCGTTTCAGTGGTTTGTACATGTGGAGTCTGCCTCTGCAGGGTGTGTGTGTGTTTCATATCTGTGTGTGTGTGTGAGAGCATCTCTCCAGGTTATGATCTGATCTCAGGTGTGTGATTGTGTTCGAGGAATCCAGCTCCTCATCTTCCAATCTGTCCATCTCTCAGCGCTCATGTAACAACAGATGAGAGTTCCACCCGTCTGCCACAGGTGATCACAGGACTCCTTTAACTGTTTTATGGAAAGCAGCCTGTCACACTGGTATGTGGCCTGTCTGTCAACGTTTAGCATAACAGCAAGACCACAGGTCCCTGCTTTTAACGTATCTGCTTTTATCTAATAACTTTACAAATAAGAAAAAATATTTGTGAATTTAAATATAACTTGACATGTAAGGTAGAAAAAAGATCCTGTCTGTATTAAAAGCTTACAAAAGTTGACTTATAAAAGTTGACTCCTCACACACAGATCACTCTGGAAAAGGTGGTAACCAAATTTTCAGTAGGCGTGATGTTTCCTAAATTGTTATAAAATGACTCCCTGCAGAATCTTAAAAACTTTGGGGATACTACATATTTTCATTTGGTGCCATTAACTGTTGTCACTGTTAACTGGTCTAGTACTTTCTTTAGTGACAAGAAACCCTCAAACGTAACAGCATTTCCACAAGAGTTAGCTGCACTGGGTGTTTAGAACTGACGAGAACATACTAGCACATTATATTAGCAACTTCTTAGGTGAAACACCAGCGGTCAGAGAGTGATGTCCTCCTGGCAAGCATGTTAGCAGTCATGCTGGTTTGCTAATTTGGTGAACATGATTGCTAATGTAGCTCCTGAATGTCCAAGCATAGCCACAATAAACTAGCTAGCATGGTTGCTGATTCTTCTTAAATGAAGAACTAAGCTAACTTTCATTTGCTTAAGCTAAGCTTTGCAGGCAGCAGCTAAAAGAGCAGACTGCTGACTGCGCACCTCTTATTTACTTGGGCTGAGTAGCTCTGGCAGTCTGAGTCAGAGCTACTCAGCCACGAGAAGCTACTGACTAGCTTGGCTGAGTAAAGCCTTGCTTTTCCAGTCACTAGCAGCACATTGTAGCATTATGAGGTGGTTGTGTAGGAGTTTTGGAACCATTTCCAAAAATAATTCACAAACTTCACAAGAAGTTGCAAAAGAGGCCTGTTAGTGTATTAAATATTTCCTACTGCTGTCAGTGTTTATAGAACAATTATAAATTTCAGCTTAACAAGCTGGAAACTGAAAAATGCACACAAAATTCACTGTCTCGCGTTTAGTCCTTTCCTGTTGCACATCCAGGATGCATCGTGGAAAATGATTAAAATGCTTTAATGTGCTAGAATTAAACAAATGTTTTGATGTAGTGGCTCATGGCAAGGTGTGCTAATTAAGTTCAATATTAACGTAAAATAAATTGGACTTTGTTAACAGAGGTTTGAATGCGTGAATATCTAAGTTCACAAGTGTTTAAAGAGCTGTCAAAGTTTATTCCTACTTGTCAGACTAACAAAACAGTCTGCTGTGATGATGAACTGTCTTGTTTTTATTGCTGTTACTTTAATCCTCACTACTTTCACAGGAGCGTGAATGCTGCAAGTGAGAGTTCATTTCTGATTATATTTTTTGCATTACTGACTGTTTCAACTTGCAGGACTAAGATAGAGGATAAAACTAAGGGAGCAGAGGCAAAGATGAATAGAGCAGAGGGCGTAGAACATGCAAGAATACATCAACAGTTGCAGTTACTGTAGTCCCGGGTTCATTTCTATACTGGCACCATAAACCTTCAAGAAGCTTATGAAGGCCTGTTTCGCATGAATGTCATCTTTAAACTTTTTTTTAGGCTATGATAGGTGACTGTGATGAATGAAATTAATTATAGTTCAGATTTATTTAGTGCCATAGCAGTTCACATGAGGAGCTATAATCCCATGGCCTCTTCCCAGCTAAATGGAACAGGGCCAGAGTTAATGTTATTAATTACATGTGTGTAACCTTTAATGACATCTCAATAAGGAGAGAACATTAGAAGGAATTGAACGTGATTTATTGAAGTACAGTTTAAGATTTGGATGGCCCATCACAGCAGAACAGGTTGGTAATAGGAATCAGAGCAAGACCTTCCGGAGTCTAGATGCTGGTGGTGGAGATGAAGTTTGAAGCTTGAACCGAGCCTGAGTGACGAGGGAGAGGTGGGTTGTATGCAGTGTTCGAGAGTAACGGAATACATGTACCGCCATTACGTATTTAAAATACAAAATATGAGTAACTGTATTCCGTTACAGTTACCGTTTAAAAAGGTGGTATTTAGAATACAGTTACTTTGTTGAAATAAATGGATTACACGGCGGTACTTCCCTGTTTCATGTTGTCGCGGGTCAGGCCTGTTTGGGTTTTGTTTGTCAGCTATGTTCTGTTGTTCCAGGCGGCAGCGTTACGGTTGCCATGGTTACAGGGTGACGCTCTCGCTCTGCGTGTTTCCTGGGTGAGAGAGGCCTTTTTGTTGTTGTTGTGCTAAGCTAATAAGCAGAATGCTACAGGTATAGCTCTAAAGAATGTAGCATCATGGGCAGTGTAGTCCGTGCTGCAGGGAGAATGGACTGCCATACACGTTATGTGTCTGTGAGCGAGGGAGGGAGAAAAAGGAAAAGTATGAGCTGTCATCGAGCAAAAACGGGAGCTGGAAGCATGTAAATATAATAATAACCACTGCAGCCAAGAAGAGAGCCTGACGAGCCCAGTTGTAAGTAAGCTATTAAGACTCGACTGTACACCGTGTTTGTGTTTTCCTCCAAAAACAATAAGTTCCGTTGGAGCAGCCTTTCAACGCCTCTCTCTGTCTCTCGCAAGCAAAGTTGACCCAGACAACAAAGTAAAGCTATTTTTCGGCTACGAGCCCGACACAGAACCCACCGTATTAGCCAGAGGTCCCTTTACTACGGTTCGGAGCCGCGGACCTTCAGTAACAGTAATAAATCACAGCAATAGTACATTCATGTAGTTGTAAACAGCATGATAATATATTAAGTAATCCAAAGTATTCAGAATACGTTACTCTCATTGAGTAACGTAACGGAATACGTTACAGAATACATTTTGAGACATGTATTCTGTAATCTGTAATGGAATACATTTTAAAAGTAACCTTCCCAACACTGGTTGTATGGAGGCATCTGCAAGGGAGAATAGCAGATGGGCATTGAGATTTAAAGTACGCAGAGTGAAAGCTGATTGGCCTGAAGAAGGCCAGTAGAAAAATGATTGGAGTGATGTCACAATACGCTTGACAGCATGGGAGAGTAGAACTTAGATTAAAGCTCAGATTAGCCGCCAGCACCTGGGAAGCGGAAAAGATGTGTTACTATAGAGCTTCCTTACTGAATTTACTCATTTGCTTCATTTCAAAAAGGGTGAAAAATAGGTACCTCTTTAAAGTAGAACATAGAAAACACATTACATGTTTAAAGTGAGAAATTGCAAAAGCCATTATTATTTGATGGCAGAAACATGTCTCAACAAAGTTGGAAGAGGTTTAAATGTCCTGGTCTGGTCTGACATAAGTTCAGAGTTGATCAAAAGTCCTGGATTGTCTTTGCCATTTCTTTCAGTTTGTGATGTGCCCGTGGTGTCCATTTTTTCCAAAAGGAATTTCAGATTTCATTTCTGGATGTTCAGATATGTTTTTTTTCTTTGCAAGATACAACTTTAATCTGCATTTGTGGATGACACAGTGAACTGTGTTCACAGACATTGATTCTTGAAAATGTTCTTGAGGCCATGCATTTTCTGAATGAATCATGCCTGTTTTTAAATGCAGTGCCTTCTGATTGCCCTAAGATCACAACTACTAATGAGGAATATCATTCTGAAAGTGTTCCACAACTTGTCGAGACAGACATTTTTTGCAGATTGTTGAACATCTGCCCAGCTTTACTTTTGAGAAACTCTTTTTAAAGTGCTCTTTTTATAGCCAATCAAGTTACTGACCTGTTGCCAATTATAATGTTTCTTTTTAGTACAACTTACTTTTCCAGCCTTTTGTTGCACTATGTGTACATATCCATTGCAATGTGTTCAAACAGAACTCAGAGGAGAGGAGGTATCCACGGAGGGTGGCTGTGGAGATGTTGTCTTTAATAATTTTCAAGCCCTGCTTGAAGAGACGATTCACCAAGACTGCCTTGGTGTTTGAGGTCAATCTTGGATATAAAATAATGGTGAGGTTAGGTGTGTTTTGGATCAATAGGATTACTGTAATTGTCCAGCATGATTGCGGTGGCAGAACAGACTGGATGTGCATGGCTGAGCAGACCATGACTTAACGGTTGATGGAATTAAACACATGCACAGTGCGTGCATGGTTGGAAATTAAATTTAGGAGAAGAAGAAAACAAAACCAGCCTATAATCCACTTTAGGATTATGATTGTCTGTCATAGCTTGTCAAGCAAACTGTGTGGATGGAGGGAGTCTTGTTTTGGATCGACCACTCTTACCTTCGTGCCAACCAATACACACAAAATCACAGGTAGAGCATTCAGCCACAGTGTTTACCATTATCAGATGGCTCTGTAATCTGATCTGAGAGAGCTCAAAGAGAGAGGGAGGAGGCTGAAGAGTTATAGCAGGTAGATAGTGAGGCCATGCTCAGGAAAAAGATTTAGGGACATGTTGGTGGTTCAAGTGGGAGTGCCTGTAATTGCTACCTAGTGAGCCCTGTGGGGTAAACTCATGATATGTGCTCTGAGTGGGTGTTACTGATTAGGTTGGGGGTGTTTCTATAATTTAACCAAAGCACTGACCACTGAACCTCTTGACAACTCAGTCCTGGATGATAAATCAGTCTAATCTTTGAAAGGTCAGAAACATTTGCCTTCTTTGTATAAATGTGGGTGATCACTTGATTTAAATGTATTCCAGGCAATGCGCTGATCAGGCATAACATTATGACTGCATGCCTAATGTTGTGTTTCCCCCCGTTTGCTGCCAAAACAGCCCTGACACATCGAAGCATCAACTCCACTAGACCCCTGAAGGTGTGCTGTGTTATCTGGCGCTAGGGCTGCGTCGATTTGTCACGATTATGTTGACTATCAAAATTGTCGATGACTAATTTAATAGTCGACGCGCCGTTTGAAGCTTCGTATGATTCTAAAAGATGCAGGAATAAGTAGCAGGATTTAAGAGTGTAATAATGGACTGAAACAGAAGATGGCAGCACTGCATGTACAAGGATGCCAGCTGCTGTTAAACGCCAAAGAAGAAGAAGTTGCTGTGTCCGGTATTGTAGCTGTGTCCAAACTCAGGGGCCGCATCCTTCAGAGGCCACATTTGTAGGCCGATTACATGACAGAGACGGGACGAAGGCTGTTCAAATTCGTAGACTCCTCTAAATGCGGCCAACAAATGGGTCCTCCTTTCCCCCAGATTTGAAGGATGGGTCGGGTGTATCCTTCGTGACCCAACCTATCCCAGAATTCATAGCGCGGCCCATTGTTGGTGCTTTTGGCCGTGGACAGGAGTCAACATGGGCATCTTGACTTTAACTCGCCTGTTGAATCAGACTACACAGGCCAGCCTTTGCTCCCCATGTGCATCAGTGACTCTTGGCTGACCATGACCCTGTTGCTGGTTCAACACTGTTCCTTCCTTGAACCACTTTTGGAGATGCTCTGACACAGTGGTCTAGCCATCACAGTTTGGCCTTTTCAAATTCACTTAAATCCTTATACTTGCCCAATTTTCATGCTTCTAATGTCAACTTTGAGGACAAGATGTTCAATTGCTCCCTAATACATCCCACCCATTAACAGGTGCCACGATGAAGAGATAATCAATGTTACTCACTTCATCTGTCAGTGGTCATAATGTATTTTCTATAAGGATTTTAGATTAAAAATACTTAATCTACTTCACATCCATAACCACCTTTGAATCAACCATTAACACGGGAGCAAGAAAAGTAGCTAATTTATTGGTGTAAGGGGGAAACTAGTAGGAGTAACTTTGAAGTAATGTGTGAACAATCCCAAGCCGGAATAAAGTAAGTTGTGTAATTTATCAGGAGACAAATTCATAGTCTGTCAGTTAATAAAGTTGGTTACCTCATAGCTTTGCAGTGCTAACTCAGTGAAGTAACTCGCAACAGAGTGTATATTCAGAGGACATCGCACAAAGATTTGAGTATGATTTAAAGATTTGTTTGCAGATAAAGGTTTCTTGTCAGTTTTATAGCAATGGCCTTTCATAAAAATAAGCCACAGGGGGAAAAACACAGATGCACAGACAGATCTCAGCTTCTTTGTCTGTGCCTTAAAGTTAGTGTTTCAGCAGCGTAATTAATTAACTGCAATATTAAGTGGCACACACAACACAATGCGACAAAAACGTGCATGGTGGTGGGTTTGCAAGATGCAGCCTTTTTCTCAGAAGAAAGCCTAAAACATTTTCCAACTGTTTTGACAATGTGTGGCCCTGTCCCATACACATTGCTTAATATTTTGCATGCAAATTTACTGACTAAACTAAATTGTGATATTTTCGCCTGTGACATCTGCGTCTTTCAACAGACAGAATAACTTTTACATGAAGCTTGTAGAAGCACTTGTAGCAACAATAACTTGAAGTGCTCGTTTTCTGTATTTTTGGAATTTTGGCCCAATTCAGTTTTATTTATACAGCGCCAAATCACAACAACAGTCGCCTCAAAGCGCTTTATAGACCCTACAATAACAGTACAATAATACCTACAGAGAACAACCCAACAGTCATATGACCTCCTATGAGTGAGCACTTTGGTGACAGTGGGAAGGAAAAACTCCCGCTTAACAGGAAGAAACCTCCAGCAGAACCAGGCTCAGGGAGGGGCGGGGCCATCTGCTGCGACCGGTTGGGGTGAGAGAAGGAAGACATGCTGTGGAAGAGAGCCAACGCTTTTGCAACATTGCTTCAGTTCAATGAGGTTTGCAGGTGCTGCCATAGCATGTCAGCCAGGTTGAGGTCTAGAGTTTTAATGGTTCATTGCAGGACTTTGATTATTTTCTTTTTCATCCATTCTGTTGTAGATTTTCGGTGTAATTGGGATCATTGTCCTGGTGCATCACCCAGCATATGGACTCAAATTTGACTCTTGAAAAACTTTGGTGCATAGAGTAGCTGGTGGTTGACTCGATGATTGCAAGGTTTGTGACTCCCATGTCTACAAAACAAACCCAAATCATCACCTCTCCACCGCCGTGCTTAATGATATGAAGCATTTTTGCTGATATGCTGTGTTGTTTGGTTTTCACCAAATTTAGTGTTTTCCATTATGGCCACTTTGAGCTCGTCTGTCCAGAGGACATCCCTCCAGAAGTCTTGCGTTTTTGTTCAGATGCAACCTTGCTAACATAAACTGTTATTAACATGTTATTTCTTTCAGAGAGGAGAGGCTTTCGCCTTGTGGCTCTTTCAAACAAGCCATACTTGTTTAGCGCGAACTTTAACATATCTAGCGTTTGTCTTGGTTTTCTCAACTATAAACTCTTAGGCCTTAGTTGAGTTTGCTCTGATCCAGCATCTCCTCCCACCGGGTCCCACAATACAGAAATGGTGCCAGGGGAAGTGTAGTTCGGGTTCATTGTGTTTCCAGCATGCCACATCCACAATGGCATGAAAGACGTCTTGCTGGGTGAGACGGGTGAGGGAGGAAACCGAAGCAGCTGGAGCACACTCACCCGAGCGGTTTTCCATTGCAACGAGAAAAATGTTTCGCTTTTGTCTTGCTGTATCGTAACAATAACAATAAGAACTCAGAGTTGGTCACAATGCTTTTTCCTCGATCCCAAATATCTCACATTCACAGAGAGCTGTTGTTGTCGCCGGCTTTCATCGAGCCATTCATTTCATGTCCTTGCTTTCTGCCTACGTCACAATGATTTAGGCTCTTTGTGCTATTTGGAGAAATAATGATGTGATATTATCAATGAGAAGCAGAGAGGAGGCTGGAATACAAGACCACAGACTGAGCTGACATTTCCTCGGATCACGTTTGTTGTTGTACACCCATAAACAAACAATATAATATGGTTAACCAATGAAGTGACCACCCAGGTTTAGGGTTTGACTTCGTTCTTGGAGAAAACCCAACCCATCCTGTAATATGTTCCTTTTTGGACAACAGTTTCCCCACAGAGGCACATGCCAGCTTATATTTTTATGGGAAATTACTTTAAACATTATCCTATTTTCTTATTAAATGTTTTGAAAAGTTTAAACAAATGTTTGTATGTGCCCCTCATTCTTGCACAGGTTTTGTTTCGGAGCTCGTGGCCTGTTTTCTCCTAGAAAAGACACACGCTTACTTAATCCCTCCTATCGCCGCCCAGGACAAGCCTAAAAAAAGATTATTTTATTTCAAACATGTCACTACTTAACAGTGAAAAAAGTTCCTTTTAAATACTTACCTTAAAAACAGTCGTTCTGTCCTTTAAATCACTGTCTTACTCTCCTTGTTATAAACGCACTGCATACATTTTAAAGTCTTGAGTGTGTTAGTAGAGCCTCAACATTTCTTATTTAAAGTGACTTTAATGTCAACAATTAACCAACAAGTAAAGCTAATGTTGTCCTTTGCTAATAACTAAACTACTGGAACATAAGTTAACATTTCTGTTAACTTGAAATGCTGAAATATGTGCAAAACACAAGACATAAATATATATTTAATTTAGAATTTGTTAAATGCTAACTTTATTTGCTTACTATACTATGCATTCTCATGTCCTATGGATAGTCCCATATTTTTACCCACGTTTAGAATGAATTCCTTACAGATTATTGTTAAATTAGGTCATTATTATGTATTTTAAATTACTAAAAAGACTAATAATGTTGAACAAATTCAATTTAAGACATTAAAATCTGAATATATGCTCTGATTTACATTTTATTTTTGCATTTTGATTGCATTTTATTGGTCATTGCATTTAAATGCAACTTCAGTATATTATAAAAAATGATTGCGTTACCTAAATTGTGCTTCTCTGATAAAACTAAGACACTGGTTGAAAAAACAAAACAAAAACCAGAGTGAAAAAGTGATCTGCCCTTGTGATTTGGACGCGAGTATAAAAGCGCAGCACGCATCATTAAATAGGAAGAAAATAAATAAGCATAAGAGCATAAACATGCCTCTGTATATTTGACATGAAAGCCTCCACTGTTCGTGCAGACAGGTTATACAACAAACAAGACCCGGTTCACCTCAAATCTCTGTTTTATAAGGTCAACGACGACTGATTGTTGTTGTTGAGGTTTGATTGATTTAGGCAAATCGCAGCAAAGGGTGTTATTGTGGGTAAGTGAGTCATCCTCATTTGGGCAACCGCAGGCCTGTTCATGTCTCAGAACTTCAGTTGGTAACCAGTAAAGTCAGTTATGAGTTCATGTGATGTGACAGTTATGCACATGCTGCATGCTGTTGTATAAAAGAGGTGAGGGTGTGCAGCATTGCTCAAGCTTTGTTGAAATCTGTCTCTTGTGGAAGTGAAGATCTTAAATGTATCAAATTGCACGTTAAAACCCTTCTTGTTTGTGTGTTTGCTTGCTCGGGAGAACAAGGCAGAGCAAGCTGCAAGAGCTGTCAAGCTAGCAACTGGGTACGAAATACATGCACACAGAAACAACTTTAGATATGCACGATTAATAGAGCTGCACTGCTAAAGATGATGCATTGCTAAAGGAGAGCTAATATCATTTATTCTCCATGCATCGACAAACAAAGATAAAAAAAATGCCTTCAAAAGCTTTAGTTGTGAAAAGGCATTGAGAACTGTGGATTTATCTTCCATATGGATGCAGGCTTATATTCCTTTACACATGAATGGAGAAGAATAGCACTAACAGCCACACCTGCACACCTGCAACTAAGGCTACATAATATTTAATACATTATATTAGCGCATATTATCTGAACAATAGGACACCTGCTTTTTCCATTTTTTAAAAAAAGATTTACAGTCAAATGAGTGCATTAGCATAGGATCACACTGTAGAAAAATTGTATTCCTTGAAAATGAAATGAAATTGTATATTTTCACATAAAATCATCTTAAATATTGAGAAGTTTCCCATGTGTTTTCTTCCTCAACCTATTCAGACATGTTTCTGTTTGAAAGTCAGACACCTGTTACTAATGCCTTTGGCATAGTAGAGTTCAGATCTTTAATTTCAGAGTCCACCAATCACTGATGTTTTAAGGTCAAACATGACACACTTCACTCCTCATCTGTCTCTCTTTGCAGCAAGTTTGTACAGTTATAAAGTGCAAATTGATTGATGGGCAAGCAAGAGCAAGCTCCTCATCAGCCTCAAGTGAACCTCGAGGCCAAAAGCTGGTATGCAGACGTACACACATGCAGATTTATAGCCCTGGTCCCAGAGGCATGAGTTACTTTCTGTCTACCCCTAAGACATGGTCATGCACTCAGTAAAATAATGACTCTTTGAGCAGCAGTCAGTGATTGCTGGCCACAAAAATTTCACTTCAGCTCAGAATTTATGAGAGGAGTCATATTATCTGGCTTTCCCATTGGACACCATCAGGCCCTGTTAATGTATTTTGGTCACTACATTAATGGTATACAAGCTACCTGGGGTTTAAGCAGATAATGGATGTAATCTAAAAAGATTTGTTGGATGCAAGGTTAAATCCAAAGATTGCAGCTGTTTTTCACTGTTCATGTAGCATAGCAGGAGTGAGCATGTGAACAGCCCCACTCTACTGCTGCCCTCGGGCTACTACTGAAAATAAGAATGAAGTTACTGAACTGCTTTGTCCAGATCGACGTCTCTGTAGTCGGTCTGATATAAAATAGACTTAATTGTGTCCTGGCTCGTCTTCGTTATGTGTGTGACGATATTAAAACCGCTTAACAAAACAAAGGAAACTTTAAATCTATACGTATAATTATCGCTTGAGCCCTGCTTACCTCATCTGTCAGGGAATGACTCGAAGCCGGTGGTGTCACATTTAGCCAAAGTAAACCTGCCCTGATTGTTTGTGGATCATCCAGTCTAATTAAACAAGAGCAAATCTAGTCATGTTTGCCAGGAGCAGGCTGAGTCTTGTTTAGCCTCACCTACAGCAGAGTTCAGTAGCTCTGTAATCTGCCTGGTGCTCAGAAGCAGAAGGGATTTCCTTTCTGCTTTATTGGTGTTTTCTAGAAGATGAGCCTGTTGGACATGTTTAATTGCTCGAAAGTAGACATCATATTTATAATCATCATACTGATAATTCAATTCAATTTTATTTATATAGCGCCAAATCACAACAAAAGTCACCTCAAGGCGCTTCATAGATACAGAGAAAAACCCAACAATCATATGACCCCCTATGAGCAAGCACTTTGGCGACAGTGGGAAGGAAAAACTCCCTTTTAACAGGAAGAAACCTCCGGCAGAACCAGGCTCAGGGAGGGGCGGCCATCTGCTGCGACCGGTTGGGGTGAGAGAAGGAAGACAGGATAAAAGACATGCTGTGGAAGAGAGACAGAGATTAATAACAGATATGATTCAATGCAGAGAGGTCTGTTAATACATAGTGAGTGAGAAAGGTGACTGGAAAGGAAAAACTCAATGCATCATGGGAATCCCCCGGCAGCCTACATCTATTGCAGCATAACTAAGGGAGGATTCAGGGTCACCTGGTCCAGCCCTAACTATATGCTTTAGCAAAAAGGAAAGTTTTAAGCCTAATCTTAAAAGTAGAGATAGTGTCTGTCTCCTGAATCCAAACTGGAAGCTGGTTCCACAGAAGAGGGGCCTGAAAACTGAAGGCTCTCCCTCCTAAATACTCATCATGCTGATAATCTTGCATCACATTTTTTTTTATTCTAATAGCTTTTCTACATTTCCTAAGACTATTTCACTACAGGCTGGCTATTGTCTTGTATGTTGATACAAGACATTTTATATTAAATCATATATAAACCTATATAGTTTTTTGTGTCTATGAAATCCTGCTGCAGTTATCAGCTATGTTTCTGCTCTGATGCAAGCGACATTATTATTAGTGGTAAACCACTGGTGGGAACCACACTTGCGTCTCATTTAACAGACACTCAAAACTTAGCAGTAAGGAGGCTAAGCAGGCTGTAGCTCACAGATCAGCTACTCTATCTTTGAAATGTGATGGTCATGGTAGATCATGGTCATTATTTAAGCTTTATTAGTCTGAGCATGTACGAAGCTTGGTACAAATTCAGACGCATGTTTGACCGACTGATAGCTAAAGGTAGGTGAAAATATTCAGCAACAGAAGTCAATTTGGAATAAAAATACTCGGTGACTCTTGCCTTATGGATGGATAGCACTATTTTACTTGGATAAAATATTGCTATCCATTTAGGGTCAATGTGTATATAAGAAAAAAGTTATAAAGTGCTTCACAGTGTAATATAAAATAGAGAGAAAAATGCATAGATATAAATAGAAATAGAGCAACTAGAACGAAATAAAAGCAAACCTGTACAGACATATCTTAAAAGATTTATATGTGATACATAAATCTCACAGCAATCATTATAAATGTTTGAATTTTCCAATATTCAATTTTTATATGAATCGGAGTAAGCTGCGCAGAAGGCTTGGCTGATTTGAGACAGAATGACCCAGCTGGGGTAGTCTCCAGACCTCCATGATCCTGAACTAGATAAGCATGGATGGATGGAGTGAGTGAGTTTTGGTGACTACTCATGCCTTAACGGCTATGGTATTGTTATATTGATATGTTTGTATAATACCTGAAAATTATCTGTTGAAGCCGGTTCTGTGGATCTGTCCTGATTCCCGTTTGCGTTAGGAGGCAGCAGGGTGGAGACTAGCGAGAAGCACTTTTCCAACGGTGACAGGATCCGTCAGCGCTCGCCAAACCCAGGAGGAGATAGAATCAGTCAGCACGGGCCGAGCCTGGTGTTAGACAGCTAGCTTACTTACCCTCTGCTCAGAGCCTAAAGTCTCTGTTTGGAAGAAGGGGGAAAGTTCTCAGCACTTTTCAGCAGCTTCACTGCTTTTCCATACACTAGGCCTCTTCTTTCACCATCATCATCATCGCTGTGTGCATTCATGCCGACGGTCCAACTTGTGAGTGACACTGGGATGTTGTATTCATGAGCTTTTATTGCTTTTTCACACCTTTGCATGTGCGTTAGTTTTATGCATTATGTTAATGCGTGATCATCTGTGTGTGCCTTTTCTTGTCTAGTGTGTTTTTCTCTTTTAATGTGTCACAGTGTGTTTTTTTACCCAGCAGGCCAGCGGTATGGCTGAAGGCCCGGCCATGAGAAGCAGCAGGATGACATCAGGGGACAAACTGTACTCATAACAATGTTGGTTTCCACGTAAACGGCCAGCCACTTTGGTCCTGTCACCGGTGTCGACCCTTCTCCTCCAGGCAGTTGAATCATCATCGCATTTGGGGGCCTGTCTAATCACGTTGTTCGGCTAGCCTTGACCTCCACGCTGACGGCAAAATATCTATTTCACACTGACTTCCTTTTGTTTTCCATTTGTTTCTCTTTCTGTGTCCCTCTGGCCTTTTCCTCTCCTCTTTTTCCATCACTCCCTGTCCATTTCTCTTCCTCTTTCTCCTTCAGCAATGCCTGTTTTTCTTGGCAGGTGAAGACTCACGATGGAGGTTTGGTCTCAGTGACACTGCACATTTTCCCCTCTCCCCTCGCTTCCTCTCCTTGCTTACGGTCTATTCTCGGCCGATGACTCTGCGTCCTCAGCAGTTTAAAGGCGTTGCTCTCCCGAGGCGTTGAGCTAATTGATGTTCCCTTTCCCCATCTCTACATCACAGCATCTGAATGTGTGACTGATTAAGTTTGTGTGTGCGCATTTTTCTTTTTCTGCTTGATTGTTCAATCACCTTTGTGTATTTGCAAAGGGGCGCCTTTGTACGTGCTCCCTCCTCTGTGAGTGCACACTTGGGTTGTCATTTTGTATATTTATATGTGCGGCGTGTCACTCATCATTGCATGCGTCTCCTGATTTAGGAAAACCTGACATGGCTGCTAGTGTTCCACAGTGACTGGAGCAAGTGTTATGTAATTAGACCTACTTCTATAGATGCTGCAGATGTCTCTCACTCTGTGTTTCAGTTTGCGTACGTGTGTGTGTGTGTGTGTGTGTGTCTGTGTGGGCGGGTGTTATGGTTAGTGATCCATCTCCCCGGCATCTGCTCTCTATTATGTTTTAATGGATGTCAGATAAGAACATGACAAACGGATACAAAATGCCTGAGAGACGCCTCAGCTGTCCCACTGGGGGAGCTCGAGTCTCGTTCAGGAGAGGATAGCTCTCCCATTTTTCTCTCCTTCCTTCTCTTCCCACCAGGGGCCCAAAAACCAAAGCCAAGCAATTTTTGACGATAGTTTTTATGATTTGTGTTGGCTCTGCTTCTGTGCCAGATGGGTGGGATTTGCCACATAGAACAATAAAATGAGTGCCAGAACTATTAGACAATCATTTTAAAGTATTTGAATGTCACTTTGTTGAACTTTTCTGTGACTGGGAACTTGACTTAACACATTTTGTGCTGTTTTAATGGTGTGAAACCCTCCTAAACTGCTGGTACTCCAAGCAGGTTAAAGTAAATGCTCAAAAATTATTTGACCACAGCTTTGTTACTCTGTTCCCATTTATAGGATAATTTTCCTCTCACTTTGATGGTTTCTCTCTTCCACCATTTACAGCTGCATATTACAATCAGCTAATTACTTATAACAATAGCACTTCAATAGCACCAAGAAGCTACACACTAAAAAACACTTTTGGTCAAATTTCTTGATTAACTTCACTTATGAGGTGTTTCATCCCAGTCTTATTGTAAAATTTAATTACTGTAGGGTTCATTAGCTGTTATCTAACTTTTAGTTAGCTTCATCCAACTACAGTGAAATTTAATCTATGCACGTGATAATGTATCACTGGGGTTTTCTTTATAATAATGGAACAATAAACATGGTATATCCTTGTAGTTTAAGTAATAGTCTAACTAGACAACACAATGGCTGGGTTGTGGCATTAGTTGTTTTAACAGAAAACACAGTAGTATAACATACTTTTCATAATTGAAAATTGCACGACTAATTTTAAAAGTTGGTGGAACTGGGGTTCATGTGACACAGAGCTTTCTGGAAACCCAATTTAGGCACATTTTATGATTGAGCCACTTGCTAACATCAGCCTGCACAGTGCTAACCCTAACCAACCACTGGTGGATGTTAAGAGGTTAGCTGAATATAACCAAATAGACAAGGAAAGGGTCATTGTGAGTTGAACGAAGGAGAATTTTAGATGCAATTTCAAAATTCTGACTTGTTGAAAAGATAAGAATCTCAGAGTTTTGTTGTGGTTTAAAAAGCACAAGCAACGGAAATCTATAGCAGTTACTTATATTATGGAAAATCATAGACAATATGAACATAAATAATAGATGTAACTACATTGAAACTGAAGATTGGTTACCAAACTGCTTTTGTGTAGCCTTAAGATTAACCAACCTATCAGATAATGTGCCTTTAAGTTGTAGGATTTACAGAGAAAGAAAAAGAGACCGGACCCATTATTGAACCTTGAGGAACTCCAAAGGTTAGAGAATCACACATTCTCAACATTAAATACAATAAACATGCATAAAAATAATGCAAGAGTTATAATGGTACCTTAGCTGATATTCTCTGAATGATCTTGCAACAACTTCAAAAGGAAAATTTACTCCTAGAAGAACAAAATTTTGTAACAGAGTTATTTGTGCCTCTAATGGTAACCCCACCGTTCTCCCTTTTACTTTGCATCTCTCCTTTCTGTCCTATTTTTTCCCCTCCTGGATCACCTCTCATTTTTCCAGATGGTCTTTTCACACTCCATTCATTCTGCTTGGACAGCAGGAAGTCAAGCCTGTAAGACTAGGACATGAATGTGTCCCCGTTGGATGTTGATCCACCCATCGGAAAAGAACTGGAACTCTAGGTTCTCTGGCATCTTCCAAGTTAGCACTATCAAACTGGCTACCAAGCCAAGAAAATGAGTTAGGGTGTAGTTTACCTTGATTTAATAGCCTTTTGGTCTGTTGCACTACTCTGCTTTTTTAAAACTTTTACTGGAACTTGATTTTCAAATGTGCAATTTTTAAAAAAAAATCTTCATCTGGCTCTTGGTTTGATATAAGGATATTATATCACTGGTGTGGCGTATTATATGTCACCCAAAAATATATGTTAGAAATTAAATTCATTCACACACATTCTCTATTTACTCCCTCGTGATCTTTACCTTCACTCCTCCTCCTACCCAGCCACAGTCTGCTTCTCATTGCTGCACTTTGTTGGAGAGCCAGCATTAGAAGCTCCCTGTGGCCTCTTCAAATAAAGACAGTAATGCACACGACTTAACCAAGTGCTGTTCCAGTAACCATCTTCCTGACACAAATCAGTTGCACTGGTTGGGCTCCTGTCCCATGTTAGGACCCCTCTTTGAGCCAGGCAGACTGGTATCCTGGAAACTACATGGTTTATGACTGCTGAGTGTATGAAACACAGCACTGCTTACAGGGAGTCCACGGCTCTTCAATGGAGACTCCATCCAAACTGTTAGATGTTATAGCTAAATTCATGTTCGGGGTCCTATGATGCTAAAACCATGCTGCATTTTTTAAAAATTATTAGAAGGGCTATTTTAAAAGTTAAAAACATACTTTTTATGTCGCAGATAGGGTTTGGCCCGATTTAAGAAAAAATGACTTCTAAAGTTGATCTGGATTTTTTTCAGTGATTACTGAAAGATCATCTTGTTGTTTGTGAGAAAATGTCACCCGCTACTAACCAGATTAATTTGATTAATACCAGGGGATTGATTTGTGCAGGATGAGGGGGGAATTTTCAGTTCTGGGAAAGTTATCCAATCCCTGCTGAGTCACATGTATATTTGTGAGTGCATTTGTGGAACCTCTGCATGGTCACCATTTGTACATCTTTGTGGATGTAATCTAGTCATGGAAAGATTTTATTCACACATATGCAAATCCGTGTACGTGTGGACACAAGCATACTTGAATTTGAGTGACCCTGTGTTACTGAGTAAGCATGTAAACAGTGATTGCAACAGTTTTAACAAGCCTGGACTTGTGCAATCAGTGCAGATCTTGTGCGTGTGTTTATTAGTCAGAGGTTGGAGGTTGGGTAAAGGTGCTGAGAGACGCCTAATCCACAGTTACAGAAGACTTAGCTGGAGCATTGCCAAGGACAGAGGTAATACTCTTTGTTTTTCATGTTGCTGCACGAGTGTGCGGCGAGAAGATGGCACTACTGTGATTAAAAAAAGGCACTTCTACATAATTTACTTTGTGCATCCCCAGCTGAGTGACAAAGGAATAAAATGAGAATCAAAAACATGACTGTCACTGTTTCACTACATTTTATAGGATATCTATAATAGCTTTTTAAGATTGCCGTTGCACTTTTCTTTTTTATGTTCATGATGATGTTCATTGTGTAAAGTCACAGAATTTCCTAAAACTGCATTTCCTCTAGTGACCACTTGAGGTTGACTCCTAAAACAAAGCAGTTCTCAGACGTTTTCACAGTCTGGTACAAAAGTCATGGAGAGTTTTTACCCTTCATAAGAACTTTGCCTGTAACTTTGCCATTTGGATGTTGTTAAAGTTTACCTTTGACTGACAGGTGTGGTAACAATGGCAGCTGTAGCTGATCAGCGTGTGTTAGACCTCACCTCCTCTGCTTAATGTAACTAGAACTAGACTTTTTTGTGTTGCTGGTTCCTACTGGGGCGTAATCTGACAAATAATAAGCCCTGAGCCCATAAAAGAAGTTTGTGCTCCAGTTTTAGGGAGTGAGATTCTATCATTTTATTAATCTGTTACGTTTCAAAATGCAAAGAAACCATTGAGAAACCAATGGTTACAACACATTGAGTACATACATCTTTATATACAGTCTATAGGAAAAGTTATCAATGTTTAGAGTAGAGATGGCACGATACCACTTTTTTATGTCCGATACCGATACCGATATCATAAATTTGGATATCTGCCGATACCGATATGAATCCGATATAGTGTGTTTTTTAATCAATAAAACGTTTTTTAAATATCTTGCTGCATTTTGTATAAGTTCATACTCAAGTTTAAATAAATAACAACACTAAAGCTATTCTGTTATACCTGTATGTAAAAAATACACTGCGCCCAAAATATTTCATAGTTCAGCAATACTGATCAAACTAATAAACGTAAACCTGCTCCATCCTCCCTATTCTGGTATTTTAAAGAGTACTTAGCAGAAATATCAAGCAACCTAACTAATAGGGTTGCAAACTCCCAGCAAAAAAAAAAAAAGGGAACCACCCCCCACCCTCCAGCTCATGATGCTTAATCGATGTAATCAAATTTAATTTGATGCAGGGGGAAAAATGCACAGAAAGAAATTATTTTTCAAGAATAATTAAATAGATTCAACATCTTTCTTCAACAGAATTGCAGACTGCACAGATGGTACCTTCCCAAAGGAAAAAGTACTATAGCTTACTAGGGTATATTAGACTTAACAGTTACTATATACAGTAATGGACTTCTATATATTTTACATCAGATTAAAACTTTGGGTGTAAGAGTCAGATAATTATTTATTAAAAGCTAGATATTTTAAATGAGAACAAGAAAGAAAAGTATGTCTTTGTGCCCCCTTTTCCCTGTTCATGCCCTATCGGCCCCCCTGGCTAAACTTTGCTAGATCCGCCCCTGCACAGTTACCAGCCGTCAGCTACGTAGAAACGATCCTGGTCTAGAAAGTAATATTAAATAAATTCTAACAACAGCATATCAAGCTTAATAGTGCTGCTGTTGTTCAGCCGCTGGTTTCCTCTTTCTGGTGAGAAGTGGGCCAAAAACTAAGAAGAGAGACGGACTCTCTACAGAAAAGCCGATCAGCTGATCATTAAGCAGTTTCACATTGAAGTAGCAGCAGGAGAGAGAGAGAGAGAGAGAGAGAGGCAGTCGCTCCATATATCTGTTGTTAAGCTTAAGGTGGGAACGCTTTACAAACATTCAGAGATGAACTTACACACTTGCTTTACTTCTCTCTGGGAAAACTTCCTCGGAGATGAAATGCTGGTTTGCTAGCGAGGCTACAAATTAGTGATGGGTCGTTCGCGAACGAAATGGCTCTTAGAGCCGAATCTTTGAAGTGAACGACGCGAGCCGGCTCCTTATCGGGAGCCGTGAGGTTTTTGTTTTTTTTTCTTTCTCTCACCCTCTCTCTCGCCCTTTTTTCCGCTAAACTCCGCACGCGCGGCCTGTACTTTGCACTGGGCAGAGGGGGGAGGGGCGTTAGTTAAACTCGCAGTAGCACAGGAACAGAGCCAGAGAGAAAGAGAGCGAGGGACAACAACGTCACATTAGAAAGGTATAGTAATCATCCACTATTTTTAGTTGCAGATGATAAAGGATTCAGAAATCATACAGGCCCATATGACAGAGAATGTGCATCTTCTTTTTGTTTTAATATTTTAATTTATATTTAATTGTGTTGTGGTTTGCAGTGTTTTGTGTTGTTTCACGTTAAATTTGTTTAAAAGGAAAAAGCAGAAAATTTAAATAGTTAAAAGTTTAAAATGTAAATAGTTGTTCTTTGTATTATATGATTTATTTATTACATTTTATGTGGAGTGAATAAATAAAGTATATTTATGGTGGCCCTTAGAGACAAAGGAGTACAAACTCCAAAACATGTACAAACTCCAAAACACGTAAAAACTCCAAAACACGTAAAAACTCCAAAACACATAAAAACTCCAAAACACGTAAAAACTCAGAAGCACGTACAAACTCCAAAACACGTAAAAACTCAGAAGCACGTACAAACTCCAAAACACGTAAAAACTCAGAAGCACGTACAAACTCAGAATCACGTACAAAAGACAACAGAAGTGCTCCAGGATGCTAGGGCGCAGTGTTGAGCATTTGTTACCTCGTGGCTACACAAGCCAGGAAGTATCAAGAACCGGATTTGGTGTGTGGTAATAACAGGTAAATGAATTTTTTTTTTTAATTATTTGAATAAATACGAGTGCTTGTCTATAAATACACAAACAATACGCACATGCTTTCAATTGTGTAATTTAAGTGATCTGGGTAGCTCTGTTTTGGAAGTTCAGTTAACACTAGAAATGTGTTTTGGAGTTTGTATATGCTTTAGAGTTTGTACGTGCTTTGTCTCTAGGGGCCATATATAAACATATATAAATAAAACCACTTTTTTACATTAATAATTCCTTTTCTGCATAATTTTATATTATTGTTAATGATTAAATAATTAAAGCAACAAAACAACCTGAAGAGCCGGTTCGGAGCCGAAAGAGCCGGCTCTTTTTAGTGAGTCGAGCCGAAAGAGCCGGCTCTCTAAAAAGAGCCGGAAATCCCATCACTACTACAAATACACACAGCGGCTCTATCACGTGACGCATACTGCTGCGACGTGCTACGGTTATGAGCCGAGTTACACCGTGTAGCAAGCTTTGTGAGGTGCTTTTTTGATATTTAATGGATCGGATTACATTTTTTTTATTTCTCGCCGATATCCGATCCAGTAATTTGGGTCAGTATCGGACCGATACCGATACGTAATATCGGATCGGTCCATCTCTAGTTTAGAGTACCCCTGCAGGGCTTGTACCACTGTGAGAACTACCACATGTTACACTGGACAACTTTAAAAAAAACAAAACAATTGTTGATATTTTAGTTATTCATCTCAAAGACAAAGTCATGCTAACACAAACAGAAAGAAATGTTAACACACTCATGAAACACATTCTTATAACAAACAGCAGTGGCTGTCTTTGGTAACATAGTGACCCAAAGGACAAGCACTGGTTGCCTCAGACTCTGCTCATGATTCAGTCATCCTGTCTCTGATTATTGAGTTGTGGGCGTTCTCCATCTTTTGTCTGTGGTGGTTGGAAATGCAGATGCTTGATGAGGTAAACTTTTTGGAGTGTTTATAAAGAGGCTATAGGGGGCTTGTAGAGGATTATGCAGGATTTCCAAAGGATTGGTTTGGTTAATAAACTCGGGCTTGTTGGGTCCTGCATGTTGACAGAAAAGGGAATGCTGGTTTGCAAGCAGGGCAGCATATCTATGAACGTAGTGCAAACAGGCGCACGCACATACCTTTGGGGTGGCAGTTGTCGTGGTGAGACCAAACCTGCAGCAAGGCCTCTCTCAGCGTGATAGGCCAGCTTCTAAATCTAATAACAGATAAGTGGAAACTGCACAGCCACACTGGCATACACATGTGCAAAGAATTATGCCCCCGCCCCCCATTAACCAGCAAACTATCACTGGACTCTGACAGCAATCACCATCAGAGAATGAAAAGCAGCAGAGCATAAAAAGAGGGGCGCAGCGAAATTCTTTGCATCCTGGTCTCTTAAACGATTGGATGGAAACCAGAATCAGTGAGGGGTTAATTGTTTGTTCCACGTGCAAAAAACCCAACAAAACAAAAAATCAAGATGTTTTAGTTTGTTCATTGTAGGCCACATGTGGACAGGGATGGTTTAAACTATTTACACTATTCTGGGAAGAAACTTTATTGTTTATCCCTCTGCTTCCTCACATATTTCTGGCCATCCTCATTAAACATGTAATGTCCAAAATCTAATCGTTGTTTTTTTTTTTTGCTTTCCAGACAAGTCTTTTTTTCTCTAACCTGCATAACCTACATTTGGATTAAAATGAAATATGAAACGAGGATAAGGCCTTCCCAGTAGAGTGTGAAGAGCCATATTGAATGACTTGCCTTCTGTAGTAGAGGTTCAATTCATTTATTCCACTGAAAGCGTAAGATGACTGACTGCTGGAACTTTCTGTGCCTTGGAGAGGCTCAAAACACTTCAAGTTTAACTGTAAGATAAAAAATCAAAAGAAAGAAAAAACATTATATTGTTCTTTATTAATAAAAATGTTAAACTCACAATGCACACGAAAACGTTCAAGCAACAAAACCATTGCATGCATTTTATGTAGCACTCAGTCCAATAGAGCACCTCTGGGATGTGGTAGAGCGGGAGATACACATCATGGATATGCAGCCTACAAATCCGAATCCGAATCGTTATTGTCATTGCAGCAACAAAACATTGAACAACGTGCAAAAGAAAAACAGTGTCATAGTTAACAACCACCCTGTATGCAGACGCTGTGCTACTGTGCTCAGAAATGCTCACATTATCATAGATAGAAACAATAAAGTAGGAATTTACAGTGGAAACAAATGATTTTTAAAGCAATGTCAGAATCAGTGCATCTACAGGTGCAGGAATGTTGCATTGTGTGCACAATGTGCATATGTGTGTTTAGCTTGGGTAGTATTACTACTACAAACACACTTAATTGGAACAAAAGACTCCAGGGCACCTGTGGACGCAAGAAGACACAGTGATCGGAGTTAAATCCCTGCAGAGAGACGGAGGGAAAGCAAAACAATGATGCAAAGAGACCAACACAGCAGAAACTTTACTTTTATTCTGTGTGATGCAAGTCGCTCGCCTTCTTAGACAAGTTCCTTTTGTACATTACTTTGTGAATAAACACAGACACACAAACACAGGCTTGTTTCAATTACTTTAAAGTCCCAGGGACGTCTCCTAATCATCCTATCATGACCTAATCCTAACTGTAAACCAGGCTTCATTATAACATTTTAGAATTTACATTATGGAGATTTTCCTCTTTATCCAGCAAACAAGGGCAGGCGTTCACAACTATTACACATAAACACACATGAATACACACACTTCTCCTCCCCGTTCCCTCATTTTGCAGACAACACTCAGCTGGCCTGGACTACAACCAGCAGCTCTGATTCCTAAAGTAAACACTGCTGAGATATTTCAATCTTATCACCAGCCACTCTCTTCCCTTTAAAACTCTCCCCCTTAACAATCCCAGACACACACACACACACACATGCCATTCAAAGACTGTTGATAACTCTCTTTACAGTGCGCCTTGAAGTGTTTTACAGTAAGGGGTTGACCCTCGTGTAATTGATGAGGCCCTGGGCTGTGGCGTTGTATTACCAATAACATCACTTGTTTTTTCCATCCAGATTGAAGTCTTAGATGTTAGGACACAGTAGATAAGCACAGCAGATAATGATAAGCGTCGAGCTGATCCATTGATTTGAACAACATTCACCCTTACTTAAAGGTCACCTGGGGGGTAAAATGGCATATGGAAGCTATAATGTATCTCCATTAAAATGCCCTTGTCTGCTGTCTGTACTCAGCTCAGTGCAGTTAAAATTGCTTGCAGCCCTTTACATAAGTATACCACCCATTTTATGTTGCTATGTGAAGCACTTGATGAGCTCTCTTAGGGAACTTGACGTGTATTCTTAAAGAAATAAAGAAATAGGACAAATGGGACATTCAGAGCTCTTCCTTGGATGTTGGCTGCCTTTAGGTCTGTTCTCTGATCCCACACTGATTCAATAATGTTGAGGTCAGGGGAGGCCAATCCATGACTGCTGGAGCTCCACTGTGTAATTTTGTATCCAGGTATGGATGCTTTTGCTGAATTGGCAGTGTGATGGGATCACTGTTATTCTGAAAAATAAAGCCATCACCAATCAGATGCTTTCCACTCATTTCAGTGGATCAAAATCTGACATTTTTGACCAGATCCCCATCACCATTGGCTGAAATGCAAGGACATGACGTCCACTGACTGTTGTTCTGCTCCAATTACTTTTTTGAGCGTGCAACTTTTTCTTTTGTCCTTCACTTGTGCAGTTTACTAAAATTTTGTAAGAACATTTTGCACACTAGGCCAAAAAATATGCTTAATTTTTAGCAAAAGTTCTTTGGGAGTCTCCTTGTTAGTACTAAAATGCAGTTTTATGCATGCCAAACTGTCTTAGCATCTTTGTGGATTCAGCTAAAGAAATGGAAACAAATTACATGTTTTTTGTGACAGGCTGCTTAAGTGCCATGTGTGTTATGTGTAGCTACAACACTGGTTCATCCCTTGAATTTTTCTGTACTTTTACATGCACTACCCAGATTTTGTTGCAGACTACTATCACCTCCCACGATAAAGGAGTCCAGCTCGAGAAGCACAGCAAAAAGCTCAGAGATTTGGCTCGACCTTCAAACTGTCCAGAGTTTAACCCCAAAAGCAAAAAAAGAATGAAACACATATGGCACATCTCCATAAAGTTATCTCCACCTTCATACTCTTTCAAACGTTTCCAGCTTAACATAGCATCTTGCTTTCTACTTCTATAATGTGCGCTGGATTACGAATCAGTGCCACCATCTGTTAATGTCAATGAGCTAACTCATAATTTTAGTATAATGGTTATGGTGAACTGGAAACCCAACTATCATTTACGTTTTCTTTTGCCGATTTTCTGAAACTGTGGTTAAAGTTTGAGTTGCATTTGAAATACAAACCCTGCTAATGATATTTGAAGACCGTTTCTAAATAATCTAGTGACATTTATAACTCAGGATAAAAACTTTCTGACATTCACAGATAAACAGTCGAATGTTCTAGCTTTCTCCAGCTATTAAATCAGCTGTTTACACAATGTAGTTTGAACTTGCTCTTTCAACACTTTTTGCATCACGCCAAGTTTCCAAGATTGTTGCGTCACCTGCTGACCAGCTGTGTTTTAATGGCATTTTTATTTATTTTTTTTTAAAATAAAAACCAATCTAGGAGTTTCTTCACTCTTCCACTCTTTTTGAAAAATAAGCCCATCATATGCTGGCTTAAACTTCAGATTTGGCTAACATCCCAACCCACCTACATATGCCTGTAACGCACCGTGCTGTCTATAGAAGCTTTTTTCACACTCTGCCAAAACAAGGCTCCCACTCACCCGCATAATTAGCATAGATCTCACTATCACCTCCTTTGATTGGGTTGGAAATACAAACTGTTGCATCATCTCCTGTGAAATCTAGAAGACAAATATTTTGAAATCCAGACATTCGATATACGGTCCCGAGCACGTGCTAGTGAGAGATATAAGGCGAGACCTTTTATTGCTGCTGTGCGATGCTCTTTTTAACCTGTTCTCTGCTGCATAAACAACAGGGAAACAGCAAAAAAGCTGTTTTTCATGTCAGGATTTAACTGAGCAGTTTGTGTATGTTTATCTCTGTCACTGTAAAAGCACAGTTGCTGACACCTTGGACCACGAATCACCCACCATATCATGAATGGATGCTTTCTCACAAGTCACAATTTCATCTTTCAACGGTTCAATGTGTAGTTTGGGAGGAATACCACTTTTTTGTACTTTGGATGATCAAATAAAGCTCCATCACGA
This sequence comes from Neolamprologus multifasciatus, assembly GCF_963576455.1. Classification (NCBI taxonomy): domain Eukaryota; kingdom Metazoa; phylum Chordata; class Actinopteri; order Cichliformes; family Cichlidae; genus Neolamprologus; species Neolamprologus multifasciatus. The sequence goes on from NC_140451.1 coordinate 7,341,225, forward strand.
TCGCGTATGTGTTTTGAGCGCCTCCACCCTTTCCTTATAAACGTATGTATGTGATGTGGATATCAGCTACAGGCTCTGTGGCTTCCTCGAGGAGCAGAGTTGGGCTGCATGTTTGGATTGAGGGGGTGCTGATGGAGAAAAGACTGAGGGAGGGAGAGAGTGTGAGGGGGAAAATAAGAAACAGCTGGTTGTGCTGAGTCGCTGTCAAAAGGGGACAGGGGGAAAAAAAAGGGGTGATGGTGTCACTGATTGAAGAGCTGCACAGCCTGAATGAATTCTTCTCCCATAGTTTGTCACTATCTGCTCCCTTACGCAACATTTTGCATGTTATTTCTAATGGCGATCCTTTGTTCCAAGAAATCAGGCCTCCACTCAGTTATTAAATACCCTTCCTGGGCTGGTCTGCAGAGACTCGTTTTTATTGCAACTCTGGATGAAGCTCAAGCTCTGAGGTCACTTAAACTTTTCCCTTCATGTTGAGAAACTCTAAGAATTTTACTACAATTCAAAATGTTAGAATGCACAGATTTAAGGAGTCATTTTCTTTGTTTTATTGTAATTTTGGACTTATGGGGTTTCCACATGAGGTATGAGTACCTCCCTTACTGGCTGGTATTCATTCATTTTGTCTTTATTCATGCTAACTCAACTCATTTTTCAACCTGATCTCATAGCAAAACATTAGTCACGAAAAAGCAATATGTTTGTTCTAGCAAATCGACACAAATTGGCCTGTTCTTTAATGATAGGGTGTTTCCACCAAATAGCCTATTTGATTATTACTTCCAGACCCTAAAGTCAGCCTCTTCCAAGTTTTCCCAACAAATACAAATATGTTTGAAGCTGTAACATTATTTATCGAAAGAAAAATCACAAACTGAAGGTAGTACAGACTAAGAAAAAGGTTCATTGGTTTGGTGTCATGGGTCCAGCAGTCCTGGTGGGGGCGTAGGCTGGGATAGCCTCCAGCCCCCTATGATGCTGATAAGCAGATGTATGTATGGACGGATGGATCTCTCTTTCTCTCTGCTTTCAGGTAGAGTTACAGGGCTTCATGCCTCGCCCCACCTTGTCTTGATTGATAGGTTTTCCCCCAACCGGTTGGATCCCTGAACCATAACAGGCCTTAGACCTTCTGTATTTGACAAAGTCTTAAAGGGTGTCTACACAGGAGCATAGCAGGAGTGATGTGTTGACCAGAAAGTGAGCTGCAGTGACAACATGAGGGGAAAAAGTTAGCAAAAAGGGTGGGTAAATACATTAGAAGCTCATGCATATACAACCGCAGTCTGGACTAACTATCATCAGCGATGAAAAAAGGGTGAACAATAAATAAGATGAGATGATTCAAAAGGGAAATTATTGTGTCAAAGCAGCCAAAACATGAAAAATAACCAAGAGTCTGAATTCAAACAGCAATAATGGAAGAGGATTCTGTCAGCGAGTGATATGGACACATTCCAAGCTTTTAGTTTAACATTCAGGCCACAAAAACATTCCTTTGCTGTAACATGTCGGGGATTATACCACTTTTCATTCACAACAGTTCACATTTTTTATTAATACTCAGACAAACATCCCTGTCCACCAGAAAAGTCCTGAAACCATGCTTGGTAACACTGTGGTCCGGGAAGTGTAGCCACGTCTCCGTGAAACACATCAAACTACACTCATTGTATTCCCTCTGGGTCTTAATCAGTCCACCAAGCTCGTCCATCTTATTGTCCAAAAACCTCAAAATCAACATGATGATAGCTGGAACAGATGGTTTATAGTTTCTCTTCTTAGCTTTTCACTTAGCTCCAGCTCTGAAAGTCTGTCGTCTCCGTAGCTCTACCAAGACTGTAAGCCTAAATCCGGGCAGAAGAAGTTATGGTGGTGAAGACTCTCTGTTGCCAAGAGTATAACACAAAGAAAAACCAATGGAAGACTTGCAAAACACAAAAGCAGCCATTTCACCTCGTGATGAAAACATGAGAAAATGAAAAGCAACTTTATCAGGTGATCACGTCATTAAAATAAGAACGAAAATAGATAAATCAGACAAACTACAACAATGGCAGCTGCTCTATCAGACTGCCACTCAGCAAGAGGCCAGGAAAATTTAAAAAATAAATAAATGAAGACTGATTATTGCCAGTAATTCAAGCATGCTCCCTTTCTGTTTGAGGTCCAGAGAAAGAGATTTAGATAATCTGTCTGAACTGGCTTGTTATCAACCTGAACGGCATTTTCCCTCTCCTGTTGTTGCAGCAACATTGCCTTATTTCCAGGCCTCAGCTGTCAGCACAATGGCCAAAACGATTACTGTGAGATCCAAATCAGAGACTGGCTTATTGCCTCTAGGTTTCTAGTAAAGTTCAAATCAAGTCAGTCTATCGGCCCTCTATCAGACCAATGGAAAGGAACGCACACTTCTGAGACTTTGCAACACCAAGTGTAATAGTCCCTTTCTGAGCCTTTTTAAAGCGTGATTCATTTAAGAAGGCTAAAGGCTGTAAACACCAAATCCATATGGAAAAAGTTATTAATCAAGCAGCTGTGTAGCCGTGAATGTAATATCTGTGTTTTTGCACTCAATGAATCATCCTGTGATCCTGTGGGGATCGTGAAGCGAATATTGAGAACTGTGTTAGCGAACAGAGGAAGCAACTGAAGGACGGGGAAAATAAATAGCTGTGTTGCAATGTTCTTGGATTCAGAGCAGGGACGGAGAATTGTGGGGTGACCTTTCACCCCTCACAAATCATAGAGGAGTGTGAGTTTGGTCCATTAGTGGCCTGTTTTTGGCTGTAACTCAGGGTTCAGGCTGTACAGTACACAGCCCTCCACCCCTCCTCCTCTCATCTCCCAATTCTTATTTTTACTCCTCATGATCACCCCGTGAAGCCCACCACCCCTCCTGAAACTGCCCCACACTCAACCCTATAATTTGGGTGAAAAATCCAGCGGCTGTTATTTTTATTGAATTCCCAATAATGTTGCTGAGATTACAGTTAAGTGCAGGCGACTGGAGCTCGCGGCTCTGCTGTGGGAGCCGTTCAGGGGCCAGTGGGATGCTGAGAGTGGTGCCAGGGCGGGAGGTGGGAGGGTCATTGGCTGGTTTTTGCACGGAGCAAGGGAAAACGCAGGGCAACAATCATCACATTTATAGATGGCTCGCCGCACTCTCTGGGGCCAAGGCAGACGCTGCCAGGTTTGAAGCCAGCCAGCGGGCTACTGGCCACTAATAAAAGGATTTCATCCACAGGGAGTTGTAAAGGCACTGCATAGTATGCAAAGATGTGTAAAGTGAGTGCGTGCGGTGTATATTCTCAGCCTTATTTCAGCACGTTAAGAAAGGTTTTCTTTGATTATTTGGCTCCTTTGTGTTGGTACATTGTATCTCTTCAGCGCAGCGTGACTCACACGCCTTCCTAATATCCTGTTATATGAATTTTCAATTAATCATGCTGACTAATTTGTAAGGCAGCATTTGTGTTTTTGTTGCCGTTGCTAAGTGACACGTCTGCGATTAGCGATCATGAATGGAACTAATATTTGGTTCTTTTCAAGCTCGACTCTGTGATGTCATATACGAGACTTCAGCGAGTAAAGTATGCGTGTGTGACACATCTGAAGCTCTGTAATGCTGGAGCTTTGTTCAAAGGCGTGATTGTATATCAAATGGCCTAAATACTTTTGTATACTTTACACCTGTGAAGTATAATGCAATCAGAGCACGGACACAGGACCTCTGGGTGTTCTGGGGTCTCTGGCAGTACAACAGAACCTTTGGGATCTGTGGACTGTTGGTTTAGGATTTGGTGGCTTTAACCTGAGGAAAATTCTGTGGATTGAAAAGTTTTTGGATAAATGTTTATGTTTTTTCTTTTCTTTTTTAAATATTACAAATTAGAGACTGGCTTATACAATTAATCCATTTCACACAAGTCTACCATCTGGCACCAGTCCCTCAGGGAAAAATGTATATTCCCTCACCAGTTGGCAAGTAGTTTTTGGCGGTTACTGTTGGTCTTGCACAGAAACCACATAAACGTGGTTGCACAGGCGTATATGGTGTATGACACTGAAAACTTCATTGTGATTGTTTTGGTTGACAGTAGCTTGCATAGAAGATCCTCACTGGTCTTTAAACACTTGCAAACTGGTTTGTATCATATTTTGTCAAGTTTCACTACAGCTCAGAGGAAATGAGTCTTTGCAGACAAATTGGACCCTTCCAGTGTTGCCAACTCCTAAGTAAAGAAAATCACTATTGGCTGTCCTAAAAGCTGCTAAATGATGTCATTGCCTAATTTGCATAATTGGTCATGCTTGAGTAATTTTAACCTACGTTGTAGGAGAGAGAAATAACATCGTGGAAGAGACATAAAGTGAGTAAAAAACACCCTAAATGCATTTAAAACAGGGGTCTTGAACTCCAGGCCTCAAGATCAGGTGTCACGCAGGTTTTAGACATCACCCTGTGTCACCACACCTGAACCAAATGATTAGTTCATTACCAGGCCTCTGGAGAACTAGTTTTAAAACCTTGTGATCCACAAAAAGTAAGAATAAAAGACCTGACTACGTTACAGTCATAGCGGGAGCAGCGGCTTTGCTAATATGCGACTCCTTTGCAGTTTTTACGCGTAGAGGTTAACGTCTCCTGCTCTGACAGCTGCTGGGGGGATTGCTGCGTGAGGAAATCTGCCGCCTGTGTGTGCCTTTGCACGGGTGAGGAGCCCACGGCAACACCGGCTACTTGTTGTGAGTAAGAGGGAGACGTGCTTTCACGTCAAGTCTCCAATAACACCAGCAAAAGTTGCCAGATTTGTAGTTAGTCGCTTTTTGGGAAAAAAAAGTCGCTAAAGGGTCTGTTGGAATTGATTTTTTTTTATATTGTCATTTGTCATGAGTGCAAATAATCTGCCAAGTGATTTTGTTTCCCTACAGGAAGAATGCCTGAAGTCAGGAGCCTGGGTGCTAATAAAAGTCATAGAGAGGAAAGTGCTGGTCGAAACCACAGTGGGACGGACCATACCAGGCTCTGCTGACAACACCAACAGCTGTAAAAATTGCAGAACGACCCACCTGGATACACCAAAGCCATTGCAAAAAGGTGACACACTTCCAGGCCAGCTCGGAGTAAGCGGCAGGAAGACCGGGAACAAAGGGGAGGGAAAGCCTCCAGGGCCCCTCATCTCAATCCGGCTCTTGCTGGTAAACAGAACCTGTTACTGAAAGCAATCACACAGACACCAGTGTACATTTTACTTGCAAGGGGAGTGTTGGAGAGCATTGCTGTCACTTGCCTGTCCAAGCAACTCCAACACATTCCTTCGCTACAGCCGTTTTTATTGTCAGCAAGCAATCATTCATGAATATGCAATTACAAATACACGTGACATTCTTAAGCAGGCATCTCTGAACAACATCAGTGTCTGTATTCTGTGTGTAGGTGCATGTGTGTGTGTCTCCAGCCATACTATATATAGACATGCAACCTTTCAACAAACTTAAACTGTGTGTATGAGGTGTGTAGAAAAGCAGAAGTAAGCGTCTTGCTAAACTATAAATACAGGAACTTGCAATGGGTCATGTCTCAAATGCACATTTAAATGTATGAAGTCTTGCACTTGAACAGTTTGGTTTCTAAATCTATAATGGAAATTATCGCTAAATATAGCGACAAAGTCGCTAAGTTGGCAACATTGGACTCTTCATGCAAACTGTGACCGTGGCAAGTCAAGTCAAGTCATCTTTATTTATATAGCACATTTAAAAGACATCAAGTGTCGGCCAAAGTGCTGAACAGAGGGATAATATAATAAAAGAATTAAAATAGAAAGAAAACATTTTTTAAAAAAAAGAATTGTAAGACATGTAATATCAAAGAGATCCGAAAGCCTTGGAAAATAAGTAGGTCTTGAGATTCGATTTAAAGACTTCCAAGGATGAAGAGAATTTTATGAAGGGGGAGAGACTATTCCAGAGTCTCGGGGCGGCAATGGAGAAAGCCCTGTCACCTCTAGATTTGAGCCAGGAGCGTGGAACTGATAAAACCATCTGACTGGAGGAGCGCAGAGATTGAGTGGGTAAGTGCAGGCTAAGAAGATCTGAAATGTAACCTGGAGCCAAACCATGGAGGGCTTTAAAAACAAATAATAAAACTTTAAAATCAATTCTATGTTTAACTGGTAGCCAATGTAGAGATGAGAGTACCGGGGTAATATTCTCTCTCTTTCTAGTACCCGTCAGGAGCCTTGCGGCTGCATTTGAACAGCCAGAGGTTTTTGGTGCAACTCCCAATTTCACCCAGCAGCCTCCAGCAAACACTCACCAACTAATGGTGAATACCCTAACAGCTGGACATAATTTTTTACTACAAATGTTAGTCTTTTCATAGGTGAATTGCGAAAAGGTTTTGCTGAGATTTTTAACACAGAGCCACATAATTGCACTACTGGAAAAAATTACAGCCAGCCAACCTGACAGCGTGCGATAGCGCCCTGCACGTCTACAACCCAGCTGGTGGTATGGTGAGTGTAGCTTCTCAAACCTCTCGGGTTCAACCGCACTTTCTCACATTTGTCTTTGCAAACACACACACGCACACACATAACACTCAGTGACACACACTGCAGCGGTTGCCCAGAGCTCCTGAGGGAGCAGCTTTGGTTTCAGCTTTGCATGAATCGTAGCGGTGACACTGCAGACACTTGACTCCTCCACTGAGGTTAGTTTGAAGCCAAAAAGGCCTCCTCTGCCTGGTAACAGCATGTTTTACTTCCAGACACAACACTGTTTCCGAGCTGGTAGCGGGACTTGACCCGTTTTCTCACACTCAAAATGATGTTATTGTGTGAGTTGTTCAGTTTTGTGAGTCTGACCCTTAGTTCCCAGGCCCACCAGACCACCCTATGCAGCACAGCTGTCTTTAGTGTAACCTCCTGGATGATCCTCCTAGTAATCCATGTGTAATGATACCCTAATCATCAGTGAGGCACCAACCCTGTTATCCCACATACCCCCTCCCCCATCTGCCCCCAGGACTGTGGACTGAACGAGGCTTCTTGAACTTGTTTGATGGCTTACATAATGCTATTCACTTTTTTATGCGAACGGGTTATGGAATGAGTCACCTATGAAAATGCTACATGGACTTTTACATTGAGTTTTTCTAATCTCTCTAGAGGTCAATTATAAATTGAGAGCAGAAAATCAGTAATTACTATACTTGTCCCTATTTATTTTTTCTTGGAACACTGTAGCATAGCAACAGCCACGCATGCCCTTTACCAGAGGATACATATTAAACAAACTTTAAAAAACGTGTTAGCAGAACATCTTATAGGTAAAATATATAATACGTCCACTGTAACTTATCTCTGCAACATCGATACTCGTGTAACAGCATGTATCAGTTTATCTCTTAAATCTCCCTCAACTAAATTCCCATTAAGCGGCCAGTGGTTAAGGTGCAGTTAGCTGCTACGATAAAGGCTAAAAGCAGGTGAGACTAGTTAGCCTGGTCTGTAAACAGCACTTAAAGAAGTCACAGCTACTTCTCAGAAACATAGCGTGGCACACAACCCTGCCAGAACCACAATGTTCTTGCTTTTTTATTTTTATAGAGGTTAGACCTCTGTCTTGGATAGAGCCAGGCTAGCGGTTTCTTCCTGGTTTTTGTCTTTGTCCTAAGCTAAGCTAACAGTCTCCTGGCTGTAGCTTCATAGTTACATAACAGGAAAAAGTTTGATATCGATAATGTTCTCTATTCTACTAAAGTGAAATCCTTTGTGAAAGCTTTGAGAAACTTTTCTGTAAATGCCTCTGTCTGTTAGCGTACTCCTTTAATCACAGTCTAGTATTACTGTACATTCTTTTTCACTCTGTCACAGAGAAAAGGGGCAGCTGTCTCGCTTTTTTTCTCCAGACATTTGAAAAATAGTTTTCCACTCAGTGACTGATGCAATTTCTGTGCCCCTTCACTGGCCTGGAGCTGTATTCTTTGTGCGACCTGTGACACCCACGCCGCATGGAGCCTTGTTGACGTTGTGAGCGGATAGGAACTGGGCTGCAGTCATATGGCAGCTTGTCAGAGATTGCCAATAAAGCAGTGCTGTGATTTACTCGGGCCACTGCTTCCAAAAATAAGCAGAATGGAGTTAAATTTGTCCTTGGCAAAGAAAGATGTCTGATTCCTGATTGTGCCTTGGCCAAGAACATCTCTCCCCTGCCTCTGGTGTACACAGACACACATCAGGTCTTTTGGTCCAGTCCGTTTGTGTGTATGTGCTCAGTCAGGCCCAACATGTGTTGTGGCTCATCAGGCCAGAACATGGAAACTGTGAGTGGCTGCAGATGTTGAGAAGGGTAGAATAAGTTTCTTTTTGTTGGTTTTAACATGCTTCCTCGCACTCCACTAAGACGCCTTGGTAGACCTTTGCCTTATCCCACAATCACTGGGGCTTAGAGGAGGATTGCGAGGTCTGCATAGTTCTCACTGTCCATAACCTCCTATCTCTATACAGTGATCCCTTGAGGATTAAGGCTCCAAACTGGAGGCCAAACCTTTGGACCCAATCCAAAATGGAATTGTGCAAAAGTCACCCTAACCTGAAGTGCATGCTTTTCTATTAAATCCACATCGCACCAGTTCGCATTGCTAATTGCCTTTTGGTACTTTTTTTCTTCTTCAAAAACAAAATGAGAGAGAGAACACCAAATAATTAACAGTCTCTATCATCGAGCACTTGGTGACAGTGGGGAGGAAGAAAATCACTTTAAGCAGGAAGAGAACTTCAGGAGAACCAGAATCAGGGAGGGGCAGCCATCTTCCAAAAACAGTTGGACTGGACTGGAGCAGAGGGACACCACGAAAACAATAGGGCAAAACACACTTTATGGGGTCCAATATTGGACCCTAACACTGAGGAAGAACAGATACAGGAAATGTCAGTAGGTGTTACCTCCTTTACCTTAAATTGTGTTGGGTCCTCTGGCACCAGAGATAACAGTTCCTTTAAGATTTGGCACATAGGCCTCAAAGCACTGTTAAGAACTGACACTAGCTTGTATTAAGTTGTAATTTGGACCCAATGCCACATGATGTTGAATAATAAAGATGTTTAGTCCAAACAATATTTGAACATAATGGTGCATCATACAGAGAGTCAAAGTCATGTCAATGTCTGAGAAACACAAAGACAGACTGTGAGGACCAAAGAATTCTTCAAACATGAGTGGATGAACGACAACGACAGCGCCCTTTATTGATAATGCAACTAATGGGAGGTCACGCTATCGCCCATCATGACTAATCCTGAAATGTCACAGCAGCCACTTGGGATCCTAACCGCAGTATCCCTGTGGTAATTGCGTTGGCATCCGGATGGGCCTTTTGGATGGACTGCCACACCACACAGAGGGTTATTCAGCAGAGTAGACGTGTGGGAGAAAAAGCTTGACCTTGGAAACTATATGTTAAGCCTGTGGGGTTAGCGATCTCTCAGCATTGTCGTCACACTTGCAGGGATTCTCACACTCCCCCCTCACACACCTGTCTTTATGTGTTAAGAGTGCAGACTGGCCAGTCTGGGATTTCGTGAGGCGACGGTGCTTTTCATGGGTCGAGAGGTCACCCTCTGCGGAAATGTGCGAGCACTGTTTTAACGACTGAACAGTTGTTTTGTCTGCACTGTGTGAAATTTCCTCTCAAAAATCATTCTGAATAAATCATTAGTCGACTTCTTGGTGCTTTTTTTTTTTTTGTTATTTCACTCCAGCTCCAGCTTTATTTTGGATGTACCGACTGCAAAGGTTTCGGGGCCAAATATCTGCGAAAATATTCTGTGATACAAGCATGTGAAGAGCCTTAATAAGCTTCTCTTTTCATATCAATGTTTGCCATGAGAAACTCCTTGAAGGTAAAGTTAACTCATATTTAGCAATCACCAAACAGATGAACAATGAAACAATGTAAACAATCTCCTGACAGCAGATACTGGAATATTGTGCTTCCTGAAAAACTATTAGAAGTGCCATGAGTCAGTTATTGGCAAATGCCTGGACAAGCTTTTGTGATATTCAAGAATCTGAGCTCTCACAACCATCTGTTTTATTTTACTCAAGTGCTGATGGGGATTTAACTTCCTTAGTTCATCTTGAAACTGAAACTGAAAATATGACAAAGACTGAAAGTGTGTTTGAGGTGAAGCAAATGCAGACTCATACAGACCAAAAAAAAAAAAAGGTTTCTCACCGTGTACGTTAAATCAGAGGGGATTTTGGAGTCTGTTAATACCAGACAGTGACACAGGTTTAACGGCACTTTCAAAAGTGGTAAATGAGTTAAACTGAAGTCAGCAATAAGCTGACTGAATCAAAAACCATCTGTTTTTCATATCTGGCCCTTCATCAAACTGGACATATTTTAAAATCCTGGTCATGAGTTTGGACAGTTGGTAATTTTAACAGTTGTGGGTGTATCTTGTACATTTAACAATCATGCCTGCAGTCTTTTTGTTTGCTGGAAAAATTACATAGAAGTCAGCAGTCTATGTCAGTTTGCTAATCCAATCCTTTATTATTAGACAAACAGTCAACACAGTCACAAATGACCGGTTGGCGAGTGGTTGCTGGCTGTCGGTTGGTGAAATCAGTCACAAAGCAACTGCTTCACCAAAAACTTGTTTTTGTTTTGATCACCAGCAGTTTGCATCGAAAACACCAGCTTGTCTGCTAATGCTCAGCAACTACATCTTAGCAATAGCAAAACTTGAAAAAGTCTGACGCAAACAGCAAAACTGGAAAACATTCACCTTTAAAGTAAAAGTTGCATATTGTAGCCAACACATTTTAGGGGGCAGCGCTTCAGAGCTTCACGACTGTGTCACTGGGACTGGTTTAGTTAAAGCAGCATTGCAGTCAAAGATTCCTATTAATGAGTTTAAACGATTTTATTATGTCAGAAAACTGCATGAATGAGTTTAAAAAGGCAGCAACTCATAGACAGTCAAAAGCTCTACTTCAGAGCTTTAGTAGGATTTCAATGAATGAGTTTAAATGCTTCAATTGTCATTTCTGAAGGTTTTTACTTTTTTTTTAAAACCAATTTTAAAAAAGAATAAAAAATAAAAAGCATCCGATATGCATTTGGGCAAATCACACCTGCTTTGTATTGACATTACGATTTGATGGATGGCATTGCAGTGTTTCTATAATCCAGCACTGATTAAACTGTCATCAGGTTGTCTTTCAACATGCGGTATGGCTCTCTTTTCCTGCTCTTCCATGCCCGTATAAGTAAAAAATAAAGCAAAGAGAGCAACAGCAAAGTCCCAGCACAGAAAAAGAGTAGACATCAATGGTGAACGCTACGAGACTAAGTCAGCTTAAACCAGCTTAAATAGCAAACGCTATATGAGATTTACACAGTCAATGTGTGTAGAAGGGCGTTAACTGAAGCATCAGCTGATACAATCTGGCCTTGAGGTCAAGTGATTTGATTGTTTCTCAGCTTGACTCTTTAGCCCCCCCAAACTAATACTCTGCTCTGTTTCCGTGATGTTTAGCACTGCTGATTCTAAATAGACCCAACGTGCTCAATCATCCAGGTTAGCACATCCCAGGTGCTGATTCTGTTCATCTGGACTTTGCACGTTCAGTGAGAGAAACGTGTCATCACCCATCCGTGATAACGTGATGTTTCTTCAGAAGTCATTTGGATGAGTGACGCAATGTTTTCCCACTGAAAACGCAAAGTCCAGGTAAACAGGATCAAATTTCTGGGATAGTAATAGCATGGTAACTGGGTCAAGCATCTCCAAAATGCCAAGACTTGAGGTCCATCTAGTCACTGGTTGTATCTGAAAATGCCACCAAAGTTCTTTTGTGAATGCCTTAGCATAAGAAAACAGCTTTTTGCTAATGGCCATGTTGTTTTAGCTCATCAGTGCATGGTCTATATCAGCGGTCCCCAACCTTTTTTGCGCCACGGACCGGTTTATGTCCGACAATATTTTAACGGACCAGCCTTTAAGGTGTCGCAGATAAATACAACGAAATAAAACCAGTACTGGTGCCAAAAAGAAAGACGATTCATTCATAACACACAGGAAAAGACCCAGGGAAACTGAGCTAAAAAATAACGCTAAAAAAAAGCTAAAAACCCTGAAAACCATAAATTTCACACCCGAGCCCCTGGCCTGGTGAAAGCGACTCACGGATCGGTATATGGTAGACTCAGTGGTGTTAAGTCTACCATATGTCCAATCACCAGGTTTGGTCAGAAGACAAACAGGTGTAACAACTGTTCATTTCTCCATCCTTTGACCGCTGATACAGGAAGGAGAAAGGCTGCGGTTCTGGCTCAGTAATGTTATTAGCATGTGGATGCTAATCATGCTAATCATTGTGATGCAGACGACGGTGATGATTTGTCTTAGACTGCTTATTTTCAGCACCTTAAAACCTACAAATTCATGTAATTCTCGGGTAACTTCTCGCTGCCAAATCAGATTCCTGCTTGGAGAAATAAAAGATGAAACTTGAACTTAAAACACCCCTCTCATTATTTTTCCGCCTTTCCTCTTGCCCCCGTCTACATGACCCCGTCCTCCTGTCCACAGAGGACTCACAACCCTTATGCAACCCAATCAGTACACTATTTAGGGAAATTACATTAAATAAACGGTGATGTGAACCAAATCCAAATAGGGACTCTTATATAAGAATGAGGTTGCTTCATAGATGAATGGCTCTTGGAATGGACACAGCTTCCCAAGGCCTGTATTTATTTTCATTACCATCGGAATAGCTTTGCCTATGAGCACCGAGGCGAATGAAGTTGAAAAGCAAATGAGAAAGAAATTCATCTAAACTCATTTAATCTTGAGTCACCACAGTTTAAACATGCAAGAAAGTGATTGATTCTTTTTTCAGCTTTCACTAAATCAACAGTTTCCCATGCCGATTAGCTGACAGCTATTGAAAGCGTGTAAGTACATGTGCTAGTTTTACGTCTGTGTCGGTTCATCTGTGTGTTACTGGAACACGTTGTTAGTTTTTTTTTTTTGGTGGTACGTCCTGGCATGTCAGGAGCACACCTGGGAATCACCAGCTTAAGTCTCCTCAGTCTCTGATGTTGACTTTGGATAGGGTTGCAGAAACACACCATCATGTTCTGACAGGAGACAATGCTGATAATCCCCAAGACATATAACTTGTAGATATGAGTAGTGCTACATGGTTTTGGATGACGTGGAATGGGTTTTTACACGAGGTTCTGACGCACAAGTCTGTCAGTGTGCGGGACTCAAAAATGATGCCAAAATACTTGAAATATGAAAGAAAGTTTAAAAACTCACTGCTGAATGTGGGTGGCATGAAGTGGTACCACGGTGCTGGTGTTATGAATAGATGAATATGGTAAATGGCCTGTATTTGTATAGCGCTTTACTTAGTCCCTAAGGACTCCAACACCAGTAGGCGGTAGGTGAAGTGTCTTGCCCAAGGACACAATGACCGAGGCTGTCGGAGCCGGGGCTCGAACCGGCAACCTTCCGATTAGAGACAAACTGCCAACTCTTGAGCCACGATCACGCCAAGAAAAACTCAACTTTTCAACGTTTTATTTATATATGTATATATCAGTCAATCATAATTTTGCAAGTTTGGTAGGAACTCATCATCATTCTATGTAAGATTATGTGGCTATAATTAATTTACTATTAGAGAACTAACTTTGAAAATTATAGATTTATTTTTAGACTTTAGACAGATTGAAATTTGAGAAATGCAGAAGAAAGTAAGATTTTTAACCTCTGTGTAGTGCTCGAGGAACTTTCGGCATATCAAATGTAAGTATCAGCAACCAGAAAGCTAAATTAGCCTCTGTTAGCATCTTTTCTTTACCAGAAATGCATTCAACTTCCCATGCTAAAAGTATATAACAGATGGCTGTAGCCATGGTGACACTCAATGATTGGTCTCTGGACACTACATTTTAGCAACACCACGTTGGTTTGTGGAGCTGGAACTGGACACATCTGAATGAAAGAGTGAAGTGCTGAATTAGGCTAGCAAGCTACTAAGCTACAGCTATAAACTGTACAAGCGCTTTGCACCAAGGTTGGATGTAACACGTTCCAAAGTCACGTATTATTGTAACCCCATTACATTTTTTAGTAACGCAGTAATGTAACGTATTACTGTATTAAATCCAGTAATTACATTACAGTTACAGTCATAGCGTTACTTGCATTACAACAGTTCTTCAGTTATCTGCTCAGTTATCTGGGTGGATAGAACGAAAATATCAATGAAATATTTTTTTCTTCAAGCATTTGCCAGTCTTGGTCTACATACAAGGAGGGACCGGAGGGTGTGTTCCAACTACAGGGGGATCACACTCCTCAGACTCCCTGAGAAAGTCTATGCCAGGGTGCTGGAAAGGAGAGTCCATCCGTTAGTCGAACCTCGGTTACTGAAGGAACAATGCAGTTTTCGTCCTGGTCGCAGAACACTGGACCAGCTCTTTATCCTCTCAAGGATACTTGAGGGCACATGGGAGTTTGCCCAACCAGTCTACATGTGTTTTGTGGACTTGGCTTCTCGCAGTCCCCCCTCCCACAGGACTGTGTCCTTCGGAGTTTCCTGTGGGAGGTCCTGCGGGAGTATGGGATGTCTGGCCCATTGCTACGGGCCATTCGATCCCTATGCAAGAGCTTGGTCTGCATAGCCGGCAATAAGTCGGACTAGTTCCCGGTCACGAGCTAGGGTGAGAAGTTCAGCCATCCTGGAGGGGCCGAGTAGAGCCGCTGCTCCTCTACACCGAAACGAGCCATTTGAGGTGGTTCGGGCATCTGACAATGACTCCTGGGCACCTCCTGGGTGAGGTTTTCTGGGCACGTCCCACCGGGAGGAGGCCCCGGGGCAGACCCAGGACATGCTGGAGAGAATATATCTCAAGGAGGAGGTGGTTGGGGAGAGGGAGGTCTGGGCTTCTCTGCTTAGGCTGCTGTTCCTGCGACCCGGCCCCGGATAAGTGGAAGAGGATGGATGGATGGTTACACATTTGAAATCATTACTTTTTTAAAAGTTACTCTAGGATACAGAACACACAAGCCTGAAAAAAGACGACCAAATTGTGCCCTGACAGGTCAGCTGCCCTAAAAGCTTTTTCCCTCATTACTTTCTTTATTTTAAAATTATGTTAGGCTACTTGGAGGAAATAATTAAGCTCAACTTATATAACCTGACACTGTAAAAACAATCTACAGCAAATGCTTTCTAACTACGTGTCTCCCCAAGGTTTTGTGTGACAGAAAGATAGTCTGTGAGGTGAAAGCCACAGGTGTCCTAAAAACAACAAAAAGTCAATTTTGTGTAGTTTGGCCACTCATTTGGCCCACTTACAGTATTGACACAAAATCTGCAGCTGCAGCTTTGAAGCACGGCAGTTACTTTAAAACTTTTTAAAGCATCAAAGCAAGCAGTGACGCTACTCGCAAACACAGACTAATAGCTAATTCTCCATAATAATCTGATAGCGCCAGTTCGCCAATGAACATGGACTGCAAAGGAACACAAGGAGACTACTGCGTACTGTATCCATAACAACAATAAGCTTCCTGTTTACATCCTCCAAAGCATCATGGGGGCAGCAGTCCCAAAAAGGTACAGTAGAGATAATTACCACCGTAGAAGTTAACAAAGAATAATAACAGGAAACAGTTCTGTGTGTTGTACTATTAATACATTTTTTCCACATTACAAGGGCTCAGCTCACCAGACTCACAGTTTATTCCCTGTTTTGCTTAAAACAGTTTCAAAAGATGAATAAAAAAATGTGCATGTCGAACATTTGAACAAAATGCCGACGCAGCGCATGTGAAACACATTTACTCATGTCGTGCGTTATGAATTTATGTGTTTGCTGTGTTGCAAATGAGCTGTTGCATTCCTTCTCCCGCTCTGGGACTCAAATTGAGTTGCACCTCCAGAATGGGTGCTAAAATTTAGAGCCAGGAAAGCATCTCCAAATTTACAATACATGACATACTTACCAACAGGAAAAACTGAAAACATGGACATGAAAAACAAACAAACCAAAAAAATAACAAAGGAAAAATAAATCGACGCGTGATGTTATGACATACGTGTGATGAAAACAAAAGAGGGATGTATGTTTGTCAGATTTAGAAAATGATATTGTTCCCTTTCTGCTAAGCAATTGGCCCGCTTGCTGCGCCGTGGCTAAACATTGACATTGGCTACGCTGCGAGTCGCTGGAACAGACTGGGAAAGGAGATTACCGTTTTCCCAAACTCAGACTAAACTCTGCCCTGTTTTCCATTTGACTTGAAAATGAATGGCACCCGAGAGAAAATAGGCAGATGAAAGACAAACGAGTAGGATGATAACTTGTGCATGATTCCAAAAAAAAGTTGATGTACATCAGATGACAGCCGCCCGTTCCAGCCTCTGTTCACGTTGCTCTGTGATCCTTGTCCGCTTCAGCTTCGAGTACAAGACGTATGTGCTGCTTTTCCGCCCAGCTGGCTGCTATAACTGTTATCTTTGTATATAAATACCAAGATATATTAATGCGCTCTTCTGATCTATAATGCAAGGATAGCTTTGCAGAGGCTTTAAGCACCGTGGCAGTGTTTATCTCTTATGTAAGCATGACAGTGCCCTTAGATAAGACAAAAACATTCATCATCCGCTCCCCTCACTCCCTCCATTCCTCACCCTGTGCCCGCTTCCTGAAGCTGAGCTCAGCACAGATATGTGCCCAGCCCTTCCCACTCCCCCCGACCTTTGCCCTGGTCTAGCGGATGAGGAAGTGTCAGTGGGAAAGGGCCCGGTCAGGTCAGGTCTCAGTCCTGGGATCCCAGGTTCCCGGCTGTTTGGTGAGCAAGCCGTTCCTCCTCCATGTATTGAGCCATCCACATGTGTTTCCTGTTGTTTTTCAGTCTAGGAGTGCTGCGCCAGCCTACCGCACCAGAGCAGGGGCCTTTTCCTGACGCTTTGTTTGGCCTGGCCTCTGGGACTGGCTTAAATATAGGTATGTGCGACAAAATGCCCCCACCGTGCTGATCATAAGCCGCAACCAATACATCAGAGAGTGGTGAGGTCTCGCATCTTTTTCAGCTGTTTTTTAATTACTTTTCATCTAGATCAGATATCTAAACAGCTCTACAGATGATGGGAGAATTTACAGGAATGTTTACAGTTTATTAACTTTTATACTTAATTCATATCCGATAATTCACAGTTGATACAGTTTAGTAGGCTGTTTACACACTATTATGAGACAGCTGAAAGTGTTTATCAACATACAACAGTGGGGCCTTAAAGTTCATCCTTGGCCATTATTGATTGATTTTCTAAACTGAAGATACAATTACTAATGTTTCCAGAGCGTTAACTATATATCACATTCTCTTTGAAAGGAGACAATTTATAGTCATCTACCCGAACACTCGCTTGATCAAACACAGCTGAGCTAAGAGACTAAACACTGTGATATGGCCATAAAAGCTCTGCTGTTAATAGTATCACAATAGTATCAATAATTCATGGGGGAAAACAATGTTAGCAGATTCATTACTTAAGGCAAAATCAATTCAAAAGTATTTTGAAGAGTTTGGACTGCTCCAGATAGGAATTGCAGTTTTATAACATTCATAAAGTGGTACAAATAGATAACTGAGATAAACAGTGGGGATGTTATGTTGTCTGATATTAAGCTGTCAGAGTACACAGGGCACAGTTTGTTGTGTATGGGGCTGCATAAAGGCAATGTGAGACTTTAGTCAATGTTCTGCTGGGAAACCTTGGTCCTGCCATCCATATGGATGTTACTTTGACTCATACCACCTACCTAAGCATTGTTGCACACTGTTTACCCCCTATGATGGAAGCAGTCATCTGATGGCTGTGACCTCTTTCAGCAGGATAATGCGCCCTACCATGAAGCAAAAATGGATCAGGAATGGATTCATGAGCACAACAACGAGTGTGAGGTGTTGACTTGGCCTCCAAATTCCCCAGATCTCAATCCAGTCGAGCATCTGTGTGATGTACTGGACAAACAGGTCTGTGAGGAGGAAGCCCAACTCACAACTTACAGGACTTAAAGGATCTGTTGCTAAAATTTTGGTGCCGCAGGTTTAGTGGAGTCTATGCCTCAGGCTACGTCCACACTAGCCCGAATAAATTTGAAAACGGCGTATACGTCTGAAAACGCTCCGCGTCCACACATTGTTTTCATTCGTTTTCACAGAGTTGTGCGTCCACATTGAAACGGCTGAAAATTTGCGTTCCAGTACTGCGCATGCGTGGAACGCAAGACGATTCGACCTGCCTCATTTCTGTCTGCTGTTTATTTACTTTCCGGCTCTTTGAAACGTTGCAAAAAGCACCGAGTTTTTTAAATGGACTAACAATGAGGTGGAGTTGTTGCTGCGAGTACCACAAAAGTAAAAAATTGCAAAAGTGAGTGAGAATTAAATAATTTGGAGAAAAGCTATCTGGAGCATGAATAAATTGATATTAACCTTTAATAGGGCTGTCAAAATTGAGAGCAATCAAAACAACTGCTGTATAATGCCGCTATCTTACTTTAATTGGTCACATGACTGCATCACATGACTAAAATGTGTCAGCATTTTCGAAAAGGCTCCAGGTTTGATGTCCACACTGTGACACGAAAACTGCGTTTTCAAATGTATCCGCTTTGGAGAGCGTTTTTTAAAACGCCGTCTCAGTGTGAACGGAAGGCCAAAGCGGAGAGAAAGAGATGTAAACGTATTATTGTGGACATGGCCTCAGTGGGTCAGGGCTGTTTTAGCAGCAAAAGGAAGACCAACACAGTATTAGACAGGGGGTCATAATGTTACGCCTTGTTCAGTAACGGAACAGATCAGGTTGTGAAAGGTTTAAAAAAAATGCTTAACTCGCCAAGTTGGTCCAGAGATTGAATTTACTTCTTCTTACCCTTGAACAGATGTGTTTGATGTTCCACTATCATGTGTTGGATGGTAGTTGATAGTTAAATGGCCTGTTAGTACAACAGAGCATCTTTAGGACTAAATAAATCTCTGGGAGTGACTGAAGACATGTGGCGAGTCACACTTCAAGAAACTGTGCTATGGTTTACACCACGGTGCTGGAATATTAACCAGTGGAAATTGAACTTCTATTTTTATCTAATTATCTTCAGTGGAGTGTGAGACCAAGCCAACTGAACTGCCTCTGACTTTTCCTCAAAGCGAGCACTACATAGACCATCTACAGGGAGCAACAAGTCTCCTTTGATGTGGCTCAAGATGTTTTCTCCAAGGCCTTTTCTAAATTGAAAAGATACCTTCACACACGCTAAAGCAAAGCACGGCTGTCACATTTCAAGGCCCCTCGGTGTTGCCCCTCGAATGTTTTCCATCAAGAGACCGGCGGACTAATTTACAGTGTGGTGAGAAAAAACTGGCAGTTCAGCAATCCCACACCCCCCAACCCTTCCCATCGACTGCCATTGGCACCCCACACCCCCACTCCTGTCCTTCCCCTCCTCTTTCCTGACGCAGCAGTCCTGTGCCAGTGGGTGACATCACAAGCGCTCATCTCCAGAAAACACTGAAACATTCCCAGCAGCGAATACAGGAGAGATGGGAGAATGGCTTCCATATGGGGCTCTCTCTCTCTCTCTCTCGCTCACACACACACACACACACACACACACACACACACACACACACACACACACACACGCGCGCACACCAAACTCTTTTACCTCTCCCTCTTTTTCCACAGGGATTGATGAGCGCGATGGGAGGACAAGAACAAGAAACAGGAGAACTGGCAGTTTATCTTTCTGACTGAAATCCGAAATGGAGCTTTCATCTTCAGCTGGCACGCGGTGTTTGCCCACAGCCGGGCCCGCTCACCCAGATCTATCATTTTATCATCTCTGTGTGTAGACAGGAAAGATGGCTCATCAGGTCTTTCTTTCTCTCTTGCGCAGTGATTGAGGAAACAGTAACTGGATCTCGGTGCTGGGCCGCTCTCCTTCCAGCCGCCATGGTTTGGCTTGGCTCTGGGCCAGCCGGCCCTGACACTCCATAGCATGGGAACATCCTGCCTGCCTGGCCTGACTCACTGCTGTACCAGCGCCCTCTGAAGCAGTGCACACACCAGCTAGTACACACGCACAGGCACGCACAAATCATTTATTTGTGTCCACATCAATGCAAGATAAACAGTAAAGACGCATTTTTCAAGGAGCAGTGTTTCCATATGGGGCTGATTTGAGATCACACATGCATGTATACACACAGACACACACACTGAAGAGGCAGGTTGTCACAGTAGGATGAAGTAGTGCAGCTATGTGTGTGCGTGTGGCTGACTGTACTTCAGTAGAGTGCAGAGAACAGAGGCCTGCACAGAGATTAATGAATGTCTGCCCTTTGTTCTCCTGCAGTGTAGGGGGGTTTATGGCCCTACAGTAACACTTAAATCTCTCTCTCTTTCTCACAGACACACACACACACATATGCGCACACAGTTCCTTTAAATAGGACTCCTCTTTCTAAAGGGTTTGATTTATAATCCCTTAGAGAGAGCAAAAGGCGGGCCATGGATGGAGAAGTGTGCGTTTCTGTCCGGGTGCATATGTTTGCGTGCGCATGAATCAGCGTGTGCATCAGTTTGCTTGCAGAGCGCACATGAGCGTGTTTGCGTGCGGTGCGTGCGACGAGATCAAGAAAGCGAAGCCCTCTTCAAAGCAGCTCCGAGATGCCATGGAAGCGGGGTCTTTGTTTGGCTGCCATGTTATTTTTCCCATTAATCATAGTTAATGTCCATCTAATCCTTCCTGCACTCAACTGATTGCTGGCCAGGGGGTCATCATCAGCAGACAGAAAAAGAAGGAGGCGAGGGAGCAGAAGAAGCAGGAGGAGGTGAAAAAGACGAGGAGTAGGGGCGGAGGGGCCCGTTCGCTTCTCCTTAACCCCGACCCTGGAGCTATTGTTCCTCCTAACTGATTGGGTTTAAATATTTCAAGTGTTAGATACCGCCAGCCTGATCAAAGAAAAACGCCCTCAATTAATCTGCTGGCGTGCTCGCTGGATTAGCACATTCTTGGCACACTGTTGGCAAACAATGTAAAGAAAGAAAAGAAGAGGAATGGCTGAGCAGGGAGGAGAGGGAGGAACTGGTGGTGGTGTTGGTGGTGGAGGTTGTGGCGAAGCAGCAGGTGACTCAAGGGAATTGGAAGAAAAGGCCGCGCCAGCAATCAAGAGGGCTTAGCTGTATTTTCTTCCCTCAATGAACTCCTTGTCCCAGAGTTTATATGTACGTGTGTGTGTGAGGGAGGTGGGTTGGAGGTGGGGGAGGATAACACAGACTTTTTACATCAATATTGTTCCACTGGATTTCTACATGGAAACTGTGTAAGTCCCACACATGATGATTTTTCCCAGGATGTGTAGCAGGGTTTGAGTGTGCGCCAAAGCCAAATTTAGTGTGTAATCAGGCAGAAAAATAAAGTGGGAGGAAAATTGGAGAGGAGAGTGAATGTATGTGTGTGTGTGTGCACCTGATTGGCTGCCATCCCCGTGTCTGTGTGTAAGTTAAATTTTAGTGCGTTCACATTAGTGTTTAATTGCGTGTGCTTTGTTTCCAGTTAAACCTACAATGCTTTACTGGGAAACCTCAGCAGTCCTGTCACATGTACTGTCCAGCTAAACATCACCTAGTGTCCCTTATCTGTAGCTCAGAAATCAGTCTTTGGGCAAGATACTGACGTCCAAGTTGGTCTTTACTGAAGTGTGAATGTATATGAATTTTTGATAGTAAGTGCTTATATAAATGGGTGAATGAGGCACTTTGTATAACGCTTTTTGAGTGCTCCAGTAGAGTAAAAAGCACATTATAAGAACTAGTCTACCTACCATTACCATAGTCACAATGACCCCCACAACAGCAGTGGTCTCCACCATAAAGTTAATGCATCCCACCCCAAACATCCAGCAGGATGCGTCACGACAGCTACAAACAATGATCCTCCATAACACGAGGACACTACTGCCAAAATCTTAGCGCCTGTCAATACAGGACCCCTCCAGTGGTCCTGTATCGGCCGCCGAAGGGGAAAGTAAGGCTAGTATTGAAGGGGGAAAACATCAGGAAGTAACTGTGAATGAAGGAGGTAATGAACAGACCAGAGTTCAGGCTCTGTGTTTGTATTTTCTCCTTTTCTGTGTCGTTGTATTTTTCTCTTCAAGCTATTACTGTGAAGCATTAGGACGAGGAGGGGAAATAATGGGAGGTTAATGGGTTTGATTTCACAATGAATGACTCTCATGCCGACGTCTGCATGGGTTTGTTTTGGATCTGGCTCTGTTTGGCAAAAGCTGTCCACAGCTCTGACTCATTAGATCGGCCACTTTATATCACTGAGAGTAATAAAAATTGAGGATTTTCACGTTGTTACATCGATAGAGGCATATTGGCAAATAGCTCTTCACAGTCGGATACACAGAGTCCTGGCATACTGCATGAGAAAGAAAATCTCATGTGCCCTTAATAATATGGAAGGATACAATTTATTCAGCATGAATAATTACCAGCAACGAAAGCTGGACGAGGACTAAAGAACTACATTCCAGTAAAAACAGCCAAGACTGCCAAAAGCAACAATGGTAAATATCTTGAATTGTCGTGTCACCAATGAGGTTTTGGCTTCATTGGGCAACACTGAGGCTGTGCTAAAAACCCAAAGACTTTGCTGAAAGGTGTTTGGGATAATCACCAAGAAGTCATTCGATTTCTCACAGTGGTATCCATAACTGTTTTTTTTTTTGTCCCATTTGGTTCTTTAGCCGTCAGAATTGTTGTCTGAAGACAAGGATACCCAATGGATTTACTTTGCCAAATGGATCATCATGGCATTGCCGTATTGGTCCATTTGATCGACCTTTGTTTTTATTATTTATTTTATTTTATTTTCAGTTGTTACAGACGGGACAGACATGACTGAGGGATAGGAAAGGGAGAAAGAAAGATGAAGGAAAAGAAAAACAGAAGGGAAGAGGGACAGTGAGAAAGGGCACTTAAAAAGAGAAAGAAGAAAGAAAATCTCCTGGATCACCTGTTGAGAGAAAACAAGCAAAAAAAAACAACAAAGCAACATATTAAACACAACACCATCACGTTAATCTAGCTAAGTGTAAACAGCAGTAAATACTAAATATTGAATGTTGTTGTGTAGCAAGCAGGACAGTGCACAATGTGCATGGAAATAGCAGCCAATAAAGGTGTAGTTTATGTCTATGAACAGTGAACACCCGTGTGCACACCTGTGTGGATCAGCGCGCTTGTATTCAAAAGGCTGCTTCATAGCCCTGTCCCCCAGGGCCTGAAGCAGGCATGGAGGAGATCCAGGCCCCAGACATCCAGAGGCCCCAGAGTGCGAGAGCCCAAGGAGGACCACCGGAGGGGCATCCGTGCCACCCTCCTGGGAAGAGCTGAGGAGAGCCCCAGATGAGGGGTCACCCAGTAGCCATGGAGCAGAAGCCAGAGGGGGCTGCAGTGGTGTGCCCACCGGCTCTGCCGGCAACCAGCTGTGCCAGAGTGAACCGAGCCGCAGGCACAGAGGCCGGAGGCCCGAGGGCCCCCCGCGCCCCGGAAGAGGCCTGACCGAGCAAAAGGCACCAGGAACCGCCAAGTAGTCACCGGGAGTGAGCTGGTACATACCTGAGTGCCCAGCCCCGGACACCAAGAACCACCAACGCACCGACCCCTGAGGGCATCAGTCACCGGCAGGGAGTGTGGTGAGGGGAGATAGGCCTTTGGAGGGCCTGGGAGTTCCCAGAGAGGTGGAGTGTAAGACCCGACCTGACACATAGACACAGACAAACAGGCACACACAGACACAGACATGCATTCCCACCCTCATGCACACATATACAAACACTCAGCACTCACCCAACGTAGGGATAGACATACATGGACACTGTACACACAATCACACTCCCCAAACAAACTCTATACCCCGGGTCCAGGTACCCTCGTCCCTGGAGGGGGAAACAGCACCTAGATCCAGGAGATGTTACCCTTTCCCCCGGGGTGGAGGCAAGCAGACCGCCCCAGGCTCCGCAGCAGCAGCGAGGCCCCGCATCCCAGATCCCAATCGGACAGCCAACATCTCCTTCCAGCCCCCCCTTGTTTTATGTGTTCGTTTATAGTACCTGACTGTCCTCACTCCTTACAGATCTTTTTTTGAACTTTGAGAAAATTCTGTGCTGTCTGCGCTGTAAGCATGCCAGCTGCACATGTGGTAGAAGAGTATATTTTTATGTATGTACAGTATTTCACATCTTTGGTCCTGTTCTTTATTTCCTTTGTGACATTTTCTTGTTGTTCAGCCAACAACAAAGGTTGCTGTCAGGAGGCCTCTGTCATGTTGTTTTTAGCACATGTGTGGAATGCATCTGTGTATGTGTACCGCTGATTGTTTGCAAGCGTGTGCGAGTTTGCAGCTACAGCCGCCCTGGGGCTTGAGCAAATCGGAGGTCAAACACATCACATATTCCACATTTTGTACTTGAATGTTTCAAAACCATGTGCAAATCTATTAGCAGATTGAAAATGTGCTTTAATCAGGTAGCTCACCACTAAGAGTGATGGGTTCTATTAATAATTACTTGCAGTACTTAACACACCTCAGTTAGGTGGCTTTACATATCTTCATTTAATTAAATGTAGAGAGGAAAACAACAGATTGTGGTTCATTATCCAGCTTACCTTTACTTCTAACAGCTGTGAAGTGCACCGCTCTCACTCCATTTAATTCTAAATATAATAAGATGACTCAGAGCTGTGATGTAGCATTAATAAACCAGATAGGTCACACTTGAAATTAACTGACGTTAGTTAACAGCTAATGGTTTAGCTACTGTGTAGCTACGACTGACGACTTATGGCACCAGCTATCAGCCACTTACAATGCAGTCCTGAGATCCCTTCCCAGGTGCTTCACCTCACATTTACGCCTTATATCCAGTGACCTCAACAGGTCACATGATGGGGCAAGATTTTGCAGTGGTTTCACCTTTAACCCCCAGTGATGGTAATGCCTTTTTTCACACCTTGGATTATGTGATTTACTTGATCAATAACGGGTCAAAGAACCTCTGGACTTTCTGTAAAGGGGACGGCCCTACAAGAGGTTAAATATTTTTACAACTGACGAAGCCTCTTGGATGAGAGATGAAACATTTTCATAAACCTAAAGAAGTCCAGTTTTCCCATAACTTGCATGCTGAACAATGACACTTACGGGTACCCGATACTTTCAAACGCAGACAGCATAAAAGACTGCACATCAGTCATTGGTTTGTGCAGTCTTTGAAGCCTCAAGATTAGTGTTTCTGCCATCTCCATCACGGGTTCAAAAACAACCAAGTAACAAGGAGGAGCGGGTTTGACTGTAAAACCACATGCTCATTGGCTAATGACATTGACAAATTGTCAATAGTATGTTCAAAAATGAGAAAATCTGTTATTTAATATGGCCAAAAATGACTGATTGAGCCCATAAAATCAGGAAAGTATTTACAGAGGTCCAAACACAAAGCTGTTGTCCTCTATGGGACCAGAAGTCTGTTTGCACAGCTAAATGGTAAATGGACTGGTTGTCTACTCTCCTGGAACACTCGAAGCACTTCATACAACATGCCTCATTCGCCCATTCATGCAAGTGTGGCGGACCACTAGGTGGCTCCACTCACACCCAAGTTGAAGGGAAGTGCTGGGGTGGAGATTTTGGCGCTTACTGTATGTGATGTTCTGAGAGTCAGTTAATAAAGTTGGAGTGACTAAGACACTGAGACCTCTCCTGTCGTTATTACATACCTCCACATTGGTGACCCCTGTAGCGAACATGCTAAGGCTCGACGACGAAGCCAGCTCCGGCCTGGAGGCATCGGCTGCCGCCGGACTTTCACCTCCGCCGATGGCTGCGTTTGCTGTGGCGCTTAAATTGCCGGATTTTTGGCTTCACGATCCTCCTTCATGGTTCGTGCACGTAGAAGCTCAGTTTGCTCTTCGTGGAGTTTCAGCCGACGATACTAAATACCACCATGTGGTGGCCTCACTTGACCCGCTGTCAACCCGCCGCGTGATGACTCTTCTCCGGTTACCCCGTGCCTGACACTTTTGTTCCAAAGACTTTAGAGACTGCTAAGTTTGTTTTTGTCAGGCATGATGCCCACAGGACACCGCTGCGGCCGCTGTATGACGGCCCATTCAGGGTTATCAAACTGGGCCAGAAACATTTTGTTTTGGATTTTGGGGGTCGAAGGGAGACTGTGTGTGTTGACAGACTTAAACCTGCACATGTTCTTCCGGACAGTAATGTAGTGCCGGCCCAGGCCCCTCGCCGTGGCCGCCCTCCTTCGATGGGGTTGACAGACTCTGGTTTTCCCCCCAGGACTACCCCCGGACCACCGGCGTTTGAGCCTTCTTCTGCCTTTCCTGCTCGCCTTCACCAGCCTCATTCACAGGATGGACCTTCCTCTGCCTGTTCTCTCCCTCCCAGGTTCAGTCGTTCGGGCCGTTTGCTTAGGCCCAGGGTCCTGGACTGAATAGAGACCTAACTGTGTGTTCAGGGGGGTATGTGTGGCGGACCACCAGGTGGCTCCACTCACACCCAAGTTGAAGGGAAGTGCTGGGGTGGAGATTTTGGCGCTTACTGTATGTGATGTTCTGAGAGTCAGTTAATAAAGTTGGAGTGACTGAGACACTGAGACCTCTCCTGTCGTTATTACATACCTCCACACAAGCACTATTTCTATGCAGAAGTGCTTTCTATGTAACATTCACACACATTCATACTCCAAGGGACGCAACGGAGTATGTGTGACTCGGGGTTAGTATGATGCCCAAGGATATTGGGCATGCAGACTGGAGCAGCCAGGAAAAAAACACCAACCTTCTGATTAGCAGATGACTTGCTCTACATCCTGAGCTTTTGCCACTCTATTACTGCAGCTATTGCCATCTCATGGCCGTCAGAGAGAAAACAAGTTTAAGACACTTCCACATTAGCATCATTTCTTTCCAACCTTGAAGCGACGTCCATGTTTTCCCCTATTTGTGCTTTAAAATAAGTTCCACCAGCATAAGACACCTTGTGGGTATGCAAAGGTGCTTTCGTGGGTTGCAGCCAATGGGACACTCCAGCCAGAACCTGTAGAGAACTTATTCATGGGCACGCCTGCAAGGAAGAACAAGGATTAGAGCCTCCAGTATTGTGACAAAGTATATTCAATTCCATTCAATTCAATTTTATTTATATTGCACTAAATCACAACAACAGTCACCTCAAGGCGCTTTATATGGTAAGGTAGACCCTACAATAATACATACAGAGAAAAAACCCAACAGACCCCCTATGAGCAAGCACTTTGGCAACAGCGGGAAGGAAAAACTCCCTTTTAACAGGAAGAAACCTCCAGCAGAACCAGGCTCGGGGGGGGGGGGGGGGGGGGGCCTTCTCAGACAGGACATGCTGTGGAAGAGCACACCATGGGTTTGCCTGCTTTTCTGTGCTCATATACTTACATATCCATATTAATACTTGATATGTACATGCAGAAACCTCTTATGCTAGCCTGAAACTCCCACCATTTTTCATTTTTCACTTTCTGAATCGGTTAACCAGCCTTGTGAGTCTTCATTTTTACACAGGGTGAAGAAAAAGTATCTGGTGTGGCATGAAAGGAGGAGCGGGAGCCCATAAAATTAAACTATGCGCAAAGAAAGAGAGAAGGGGTCATAGAAAGAGTCAGAGATTTGTGGATAAAAGAGAGAAGTGAGGGGAAAAGGGAGCGAGAAAAAAAAGGAGGTAGAGACAGAGAGACTTGGCTAACCTGCTCCATGATTCAGCCCAAACCACCACAATATCTGCGTGATATCATCACACAGATATCGCGCCAATCTCTGCTCACGCCCCCCTTCACAGATACACACACATAAACACATATGCTCTCCTCCAGTGGAAATTCCCTCATCATGACTCCTGTTATGATGATAATTGTTATGTTCAACATTACCATAGCGATGTTAACAAACATCATCACCAGACAGCAGAACTGCCAAACACTAAAACAGATAAAGCATCCAAAGATAAAGCATCCACATGCTATCAAACCACCTACACTTGCTGCAGTGAAGCTTTAAATGAATCCTCCAAGGGATTTAACTGCTTCGCTTCAGTGGCTCTGCTGCTGCTGACGTGTTAACTGCCCTCTGAGTTAAGTGAGTTACTGCTATAGAAGTCGTTGTACGAGTCCAAAATTAAAACAGCGCTGTAACCACAACTCTTCTACCGTTAGGTAACCCCGTGAGGGATATGACACTTCTGCATTTGCACTGTGTGTGATTGTGCCAGTGTGTGTGTTCAACAGCATGTGAGTACCTGAAACTTTGTAATCATACTCTTGTGTCCTAAGGGAAACCAACTGGCCAGTCTGCAGTTGGGTGTGTGGGTGTGTGTTTTAAGGCTGTAGGTCAAGATATTTAACAGATCATTAATGTTTTCTGTGAGATTAAAAAGCATAATCAGAGTCACAAGGGAACCTGTTATAATAAGTCTAGATTAAAAGATCATAGGCTGCTCATTGTTACAGCTGAAGAACAAAGTTTAAAAGCTGGAGGGACCCAGTGTTTTTTAAAGGCAGTTCAACTTCAACTGGTCATATTACAAAATCAAAGGGCAATATGCTGTGTTCATTCATTGCAATGAACATAGTCAGTAGGTTTTGGTCACTTGAGCGCAGTTTTATTGGGCAAACCATTTTTGCATTTGTATATTTGTAGTAAAATGCCGTAGAGCTGGCAGATGGCTTTGATTTCTTTCAGAACCTTTTGCGGTTTTTGTTACACATTGGAAAAAAATCACAATTGTTATTAATCTCTGACACTCCTCCACATAGAAAGGAGCCAGTTCATGTGGTTTGGGCATCTGACAAGGATGCCTTCTGGTTGAGGTGTCCCGGGCATGTGTCGCCAGGAGGAGGCCCTGGGCCAGACCCAGGACACGCTGGAGAGATTATATCTCTTGACTGGCCTGGGATCACCTTGGTCTTCTCTCGGACAAGCTGGAGGAGGTGGCTGGGGAGAGGGAGGGCTGGGCTTCGCTGCTTAAGCTGCTGTTCCTGCGACCCGACCCCAGATAAGTGGAAGAAGATGGATGGTTACACGTTGTAAAAAATCATTACTTTTTTAAAAGTTACTCTAGAAAGTGAGTCTAGAAAGTCCTGAAAGTGCCAAAAACCCACTGAAGGCATGTGACAAGTTCTCCATAGTGCTCGTAACAGTCTGCTAGCCAAGTACTGTGAAAACTTATGTTTATTCACACCTTGAAGATCTGGTGCAGTTTTAAAGGCAGACTTTTCTCATAACTTCACCTCCTATGAAGTTCAAAAATGAAAAAATATTCGAGTCTGTAATTTTTTCAAAGCATCCGTGTCTGTAGTGAGAGTACTAACTAGAAAGGGACTTGAAAGAGAGAACAAGATTCTCCCACATTGGCTTGTTTTCATTCGCGCCCTGTCCAAAATTTAATAACTTTCTCCTCACATACAAGGTCTTGAATAATCAGGTCCCATCTTATCTTACGTACCTCATAGTACCATATGACCCCAATATAGCCCTTCACTCTGAGACTCCTGGCTTACTTGTGGTCCCTATTAAGAGTAGAAGGGCTTTCAAGCAGCTCTTCTGTGGGACCAGCTTCCAGCTTGGATATGGGAGAGAGACACCATTTCCTTTTTGATAAAGCTTATAGTTCGGGCTGGATCAGGTGACCCTGAACCCTTCCCATGATGAACTGAGTTCTTCACCTACATTCACCTAATTTCATTTGTTTATACACCACTCTGTATTAAATCATTAGTTATAATTCATCTCTGGCTTTCTTCCACAGTGCGTCTTTTATCCTGTCTCCCTCCCCTCATCCCCAACTAGTCATGGCAGATAGCTGCCCCTCCCTGAGTTTGGTTCTGCTGGAAGCTTCTTCCTGTGAAAAAGGAGTTATTCCTTCAGACTGTCGCCAAGTACTTGCTCATAGGAGATGGTCTGATTGGGAGACCTTCTAGAGTCTCTCTATTATTGTAGGGTCTATGAATTGCAATACAAAGTGTCCTGAAGTTTACTGTTGTTGTGATTTGGAACTAAGTATCCTTGTAGTTAGTGGGGCCTCAAACACTGTCAGAAGTTTTTTGACAAGTAAATACTGCAATAATGTTAAAAATGAACTTTTAACCACTCTCTCAGATTTGCAAACTGGATTTATTGCCTTTTGTTTCTATGTATACGCTCCTGACAACCACATACCTTAAATGCTGGAAATGTGTTCGCCACAACAAACGAAAGCCTAAAGAAATCCATTTATTTTAAATGACAAGCAAAACTTTGGCTGGCTGATGTTAACCACGGACATTTTGTTTCTTTATTTGTTCGGCCCGAGAATTTGGCTGCAGCTGAACTTTGAAGCAACACCTCACACCAGAAGCCAAGACTGTAATAGCTATATGCCCTGCCTGCTGATGCAACATTGGCGCTACATATGGCATCCAGCGAGCTTGCTTTCTTCACAAATTGCATTCATATTGCAGATATGCAGAGGCTTGAGCGACTGTGCTGACACGTTAAAGGGTGAGGATAAGCAGACGTATACGTTCATGCATGAAAGTGCACATATGCACTCTGGAGCACGCAGGCCGCTTGCATTCCACCAGCATGAAAGTGCTTTCATGTTTACAGCAGAGCAAACAGAGAAGGCCTTCACCTCCTGTGTTTATCTGGAATATGCTAGTTTCCATGACTGCCTTCCCTCTTAGCAGTAAGAAACAAAACATTTGCTTGGAAAGATTAGAGGCTGACAAGCAGCGAGCATGAAAGAGAAACTGAGACGTGTTCGTTGTAATTTGTAATAGTCATTTGCTTACAAACTCAGGACTGTTGCTTGTGAGCACAGGTTATGTCATAGATGGGAACAAATCTTTAGTTAAGTCACAAACTGGCAGCCAATCCATTCATGCTGTTTAGGAAAGATTCTGGTTCATTACGGCAAGCTTATTATTTTAAATCTGCACCCGTCAGTGTTATTACATTCAAAAGTGGCTTTTTAAATGGTAAGCAGATGCATTGATGGTCAGCCATGCACGACATCGTGACCAAGAAATCACCCAAGAAAGATGTCAATGTGCGAGCCGTGGCAATATAAAGCAGCTGAGGCCACTGCGGTTTGATAGTGGAGTAACTCGCATGTTTCGCACCCAGGAGTCTTCAGTTTATGTCTTAGTTTTGTCTTATTTTTTATGTCTATTTTTACTGGGGTGGCTGTAGCTCAGGTGGTAGAGCAGGTCGTCTGCTAACTGGAAGGTTGGTGGTTCTTCTCCAGTCTGCATGCCAAGTGTCCTTGGACAAGATACTAACTCCATGTTGCTTGTATGAATGTGTGAATCCTACTTGTGTAAAGTGCTTCGAGTGCTCAGGTAAAGTAGAAAAACATATTTCTATATGCATTTATTCGCTGGATAGAGTTAGTCACCGAAAGGTTACAGTAGATATCTTCATAACATTAACTGTACATGTCCAAAAAGTGACACTTACTCAAGGGGTCCATACGGCTTGTGCCCATAAGGCAAATAATCCCGTTAAACTACTGCGTTTAATAAGGCTGTTGTGTTTTTAACATGTTTTAATGCTTTGTATCTTGTTCTGTTTAATCTCAACAAGCCCCTAAAAACAGTCAGTGATCACTGTCGGCCTCTCTCGGTTTTTATTGCCGCTATTTATTTTAAAGCTCTGTTTTTAAAACCTTACAATGTAACTACAGCCCAGGCAATGCAGCAGTATATTAATGACTAACCTCGTATTGTGGATGGATTATCTCAGTTTGGTCCGTTCACAGCATCCTGCCATGCAACTGTATTTGTCTCTAACCGTCGTGAACCCTCATGTTAACTTTTATCGAGTGGAAAAAAGTTAGCGTTCATGCTCCAGCTTCACTGTTTATATTATGCTAACATAGCTGTGCCGCTAGCGATCACGTACCACATCATTATCAGTGTTGCCAACTTAGCGACTTTGTCGCTATATTTAGCGAGTTTTCAGACCCCCTTAGCGACTTTTTTTCTAAAAAGCGACTAGCGACAAATCTGGCGACTTTTTCTGGTGTTACTGGAGACTTATTTATGATGACTTTTTGACGTGAAAGAGCGTGTTGCTCTTACTCTCAACAAGCAGCGGTGCTGCCGTGGGCACCTCACCCGTGCTAAAGCGCTCACGGGCGGAGGATAGTCCTCCCCCAGCTGCAGGAGATGTTCACACCTATGCGTCCAAACTGCAAATGAACCGCACATGAGCAAAGCCGCTGCTCCTGCACTGACTGTAACGCAATCAGTTCTTCTTTTACTGTTATGCTGTTTTGGGAATCACAAGGTTTAAAACTACTTATAAACACACACACAAAGTAACTCCACCAGAGTGCCTATTTCGGGTCATTTTTGCCGGTTGAAGCCCAGATAAAGGAGCAGGGTTGGAATTGTGACATTAAAAAACAATAATTGCTAAAATAAATTTAATTTGTAGTTCTAAATAAATTCTAAATTCATTTAGGATGTTTTTACTCACTTTATGTCTCTTCCACGATGTTATTTCTCTCTCCAACAACGTAGGTTACAATTACATTAGCATGGTCAATTATGCAAATTAGGTGATGATGTCATTTAGCGACATCTAGCGACTTTTAGGACAGCCAATAGCGATTTTCCTTACTGAGTAGTTGGCAACACTGATCATTATATGCCAGCTAGCCAAACTTCAGTAACCCTACAAACGTCACTGCTGTTTACTTTCCTGTCTTCATTGTGTGATAGCAGAGCTATGTTTTAATTTGTTTCAGAAATCTCTCAGTCAGAACATGGTATACTATATTTGGATGGAAACTAGCGAGCTAACTTCCTGCTAACTTCTAACGTTAAATTTAATAAATTCTGTTTTGGTGGATGCCTTGATGTTAAATGTAATTGTTACACCTGGTAAAGCAGCAGCAATGCTGATCATTTTATTAAAGATGAAAGAATTTAGACAGTTTTAAACTCTCAGTGATGCTGCAGTGTTGGTTT
Organism: Neolamprologus multifasciatus; assembly: GCF_963576455.1. NCBI lineage: Eukaryota > Metazoa > Chordata > Actinopteri > Cichliformes > Cichlidae > Neolamprologus > Neolamprologus multifasciatus. Next base: position 7,374,419 of record NC_140451.1, read on the forward strand.
GACTTTGGGACCTGCAGCGGAGTTTGAGCCCAGACACAGCTAATGATGTCAGACCTAAAGACTGGATAGAACAAGTCTGTCTATTGCTGCAGTCTGACAGCAAGAGAGACAACTTGTGTGTGTCGGTGAGATTCATCAGTATCTGACACCTTGGGAATGAGAACTAAGAATAGAGGGAAGAGCGGACAGCCTTTGCAATAAGCCAAGAAATCTAACAGGCAGGAACAGGTCATAATGCCATAAAGATGGCAAAGTGAACAGAAATTGTAGAAGGCTCAAAGCCAGAGTGTTATTTTAATGCCTATGGTGCATATCACATACATACCCTGGCTTTATCCTTCATTCTTTCACGTGTGTCAGAAGTTTAAATAACTGAATCCCTCCAGTTTGACCTGCAAGATATGGAAATTTTCTAAACTAGAAGATATTGCTTTTCAGTTGAAGTTTCACACACTGATTTTGGCATTACAGTTTTTCTTTTAAAAGCTTTTCCATTTCTATGTTCCAAATATGTAAAAAAATCTATAAAAATTGATGTACATCACTCTCACCCAAGCCCTATTCGTACCCCTCAAGTCACCAGTAACTTGGTGGATGTTAAAAGTAGCTTTGGCCAGAAAACTTCATAATATAAACATGAACTGTGGAGTTTGTGCTACATGATCTTTTCAATCTTTTTGACCATCCGAGATGATGAAAAGATGTTAAATGAATAATAATTTCTTTCCCCTTCATCAACAAGCTTGTTTACCTTTTTGCAAGCCAGGAAGTTGTGCTCAGCAGCGAACAGCCCCCTGGCATCTCTCAGGCCTGAGAGTGGCTGAATATGAACCAGACTGTTGCTCCTGGAAAAGAGAAAGTGTTCTCAATTGCCTCCCCTGGATGGCTGTAATCTTCACTATGTGTATATTCATGGCTTTCTAAGACAGTCCTGCATTCTTGTAAACCACAATGTCTTGTTGTACTGTCATAAAGTAAATCTAGGTAATGTAATAAGTCCAAACTGGCAGCAGGGTCTGGGAAAGTACGGTCCCCCTGCTCTGTATCGGTTTGTAGTCAGTGGATGTGGTTGGCGGATGGGGATAGTGGGCAGAATATGTACGTTTCTCAGTGTGTATGTGTGTGTGTAGTACTTGTGTGTCGGCTAGAGGGTCTAGCCAGCTCTCGCCTCGCTCCATTTGCAATCGAACCCCAGCTGAAATAAAGAACACATGGGAGCTGTTTTGAAGCTCCCTCAATGCCGGTTAAAAAACTGAATTTGCCCAGCGACTTCTTACTGTCTTTTTTAAACCCTCTGCCCATTCTTCATCCAACCCTTTGTGCTTGGAACTGTTCGCCCGGAACAGGCAATACCAGTCGACCTCAAAATTTCCATTAGGTAAGGAAAAAAAAAAAAAAACAGATGATGAGGAAAAAAGAGAAGAAAGAAGTGAAACAACATTTGCGTGCACGGCAGTGATGGGAGGCCAAGTCCTGTGCCAACTGTGTTATGGTTGGCAAAGCTTGAAGTGCCTGATCAGTGGAGGGGAGGAGGGTGAAAAAAAACACAGAAGTGGAGCGACAGGCTGCCATACAGTGTGGTCACCAGCTGCTGTATGTTTGAACCATGGGAGAAATTCCATGTGGTTGTAATTTTCATATTAAAGTAATGGGGGTCTATCAGTATCTGAGATGTAAAGAGAGGGTGTACCAAGTGCTATGTGTGTGGAGGCGAGCCTTTATGTACATTTATAGTATTATTGAAGTAAGCATGTGTGTTCGAAGATATACTGTAATTCACCTCATAATACCACCTAATAATGGCACTTAAAAAATGCCGCAGTAAGCAGTGTTGTAGGGTGTTAAGAGGAAAATACAGAGTCCTTGAGAGCCATTCTCAATTTCAGTGTTACAGGAAAGCAGTTTTAAAGGTTTCACCACATATGAGGCTCAGGCTAGTACATGTAAACTTTTACCACTAAACAACTATGATCTTTGCAAAGCCCTCTTTTTTGTGATGGAACTGTGTCTCATTAGATCCAATGATGTTCCACACGAAAGTTGGGTTTGCTATAAAGAGAAGTCCGTGTTTGCTTTTCATACAAGTTTATGAACTATAGTCAAATTAAAGCAAAAGAAGTTCAAGAGGACTTCTGTGGGTTGAAACTGTCTGACTGAAAGAGTGTTGGGGTCATTACTTAAAGAAGGTAATGTATCTCGTTACTTTTCTTAAAAGTAATGCAGTACATACCTTAAAATCATTTCTTGCATTACTTTCTCAATGCTCAGTAAAATGACCTGAAAGGCTAGTTTTAACAATATAAAGCTTAGCTCCGGTTCCATAGAAGAACACATGAAGACACAAATACAACCTTTCTTTTAGTTTTTATGTATGAACACAAAGCAAAGTTGAAAACTAGCCCAAAGAGACTTCAAAGTGATCGTCACCGTGATTTTACTTTAGAAACATGACCAGGTAGAAATGGAGGCCACAAACCTGACTGCTCATCACTGTTTCTGCTACCTGCCGTTCAGGCAGCAAAGTTCAGGCTCTGGCTGCTGGGGGTCAGCTTACACAGCTTTATAATAACTTCTCTGCTACCTTTGCGTTAGCATACTGTCAGTGCAGAGCCGAAGTTGTGTTAGCAGCATAATGTGGTTGTTTCTGTCCTGGACTTTTATGCAATAAAAATCAAAGTAATGTCCATATCTCTATATGTAATGTATGTATATGTAATCAGTGAATTTACTTAAAAATTGTGTGGAGCTTTGTGTTAGCTTGCTGCTACATGTTTGTTACCTTGTAGAGCGTTACACTGAACACGGTCGAAGACAGTGTGGAGGCGAGAGACTAGATTTAAATTAGTTATACTTATAGGCGAATTCCTAAACCTTTTGAATCACACCTTGTAATCCATTTGATACTGGTAAATTTGGGCTAACTTAAAATGCTAATGGGAAAGATAAGCAGTTCAATCATACTGTGTGAACTGTTTATTAAGGCTACCTCAAGTTTGTTACCACTTTAACTCTGTCAAGTTTTCTTTCATTTCAGGTATATAAATATAACCTTCGCTCTTAGCTATTATCAGCCTGAAACACCAGCCAGAAAGTGCTTTCATGGCACTTTCTTTTGGATAATAGTGCATATTCCAGGCTCCTGTTGCCTTTAAAGTATTTATTACAGTTTCATATGATAATCAGTGGTATCCTTTACCAGCACTGGTTGTCACTTTAGTTGCTTGACTCACCAGGTCACTAAATTCTATGTTCTCTGGTCACCCTATTGTGCGTGGGCTTTCCTGTGTGGTTGCTCTTTGAATCTCTGGCCACAGACTACAAAACATAGCCTCCGCGTCTAAAATAGTCAAACCACACTGGAAGTTATTGTATCTCTCGCTGTCATTTTTGAGCCACATATGTTGAGCTGCTTTTGCTGACCACATAACTAATCATTATATTTAAATATGACATAATCTTCTGCTCAGCGCTGTTAAACGCACCTTTCTATTCGGATCCCAAAGGAAACGCAACCGCGCCACAAAGAGACACAAAACCTACCCCTCAAGACCACAGGGAGACACATGCCAACATAAAGAGACTTGATACAAACCTAATGACACACAAAATAACTCCAGTGAGACACAGGAAACAACCACAAAGACATACAAAAGAGACCAAAGGGAAACAAAGCAACCCAGATAACACCCAAAATGACCCCAAAGGAGTCAAAATTACTACAGGGAGTGTTTAGTCACTTCTCGCAGCCTGGGGTCCCTTTGTTTTATTATCTGCAAGATCATAATTGGTTATTATGAAAGTGAAGCACAATGCAAAAAAACATATATTTGACAGGCTCTGGTTTGTATTGACAATAGTCAGTCTGAAAAACAGGGAAAGAAATACCGTATGAAGTATAGAAACTCACTTAGACCAGCCCTCGCCGAGAGTGGCCCTTCCAGTCCTGCTGATACGCGTCCCAGCACTGGGATTTAAATCTGGCCTTATTTGCATGAGTTTCTGTGGGATGCTGAGACTTAAGACTATGTGAGTCTTAATTTTAGCAAAGCAAAGTCAAAATATTCAGCTCCTCTGTAGCTTTATACTGACAAAGCCAGGAGACTTCTGATTTGTTATCTACTATTCTACAGCTTAAGGGTTTTGACTTGTTAGACTTTCTAGTAGGGAGTATCGTGGTATCTTTTTTTTTTTGAAGTAGTAACAATGAATTGTTATTAGCTGCTCTCAGAAAAGCTATGAAAGGATGGCTCCAGCATGACTTTTGTTTCTTCTGCTGGGACATTTGCATGTGTTCATTGTGACTAAAGACATTTTGAAATCAATCTTCCCATAACTCTGTCTTCTTGCAGTTATGGGAAAATGACAACAGTTTTATGTGTCCTGAGTTGTTATTCCCAGCACTAATAAAAATAGATGTGAGCCACATTTTGCAAAGTTGCAAGAGATCAGGTCATAGTGACTGAAGGGTGTTGGCATGAAAATGGTGCTCAAACTTAAACATACTTATTTTAAGAATGCAGGCCCATTAAGCACTGCTTGCTACTCAAATACTGGATGAGGATCTGTGGACAATTATAAACGACTGGAAACAAAAAAGGCAGTCTTTTGTTGATTAATTTTACACCCCCGGCACACTGTTGTATCTTTAAACAAAGAAAACTGTGTGTGTGTGTCACGCTTCACTGCTGGAACACTGGTATTTGCTTTTGACTTGTGCCAGTTAAAATTAGGTTTGATACAACTATCAGCCACGAAGAATGTATCAGCAGTGCAAACAGAAATCCGGTGATACATGAGGGAAAAGCGCATGAAGAAGGAGCGGGCAAGAGAACAAAAACAAAGAAGGCGCGCTTATGTTTCCGTGCTATACATCAGATTCCCTCTTATTACTCCAAACCCAGATATTTGCAGAGTTTTCACACGTCCTTCATAAAGCCGTGTGGTTTTGGTTGGCTGGGCCCAGATGGGGTTTCTCTCTCTTGGCTGTCCGTGTGAAGAGGGTCCCAGGCCCGAGTCAGACAGCAGGATTAGTGGTAATAGTGCTTTACCGTTAAGACGGACGGGTGGGATGGAAACCTTGTAAGTTCTAAAAAAAATAAACCAAAAAAAAACTTTTCTAAAGAAAAAAAAGATGGCACTCGAGATTAATGACGATGCGTTTTTAATTCGCTCTGGTGGGGTTTGAATACTTTCAGGGGAGCTCGGGGTCACTCAGCTCGCTGTACCTTTAAGGGCCATGTCAAACTTCATTTCTTGTACAAACATGAAAATTCCCCATGGTTGTAATTATGAGGTTTACACAACAGTTAGAGAAGAAGAAAAAGAAGATGGAGAGAGAGGGGGTGGTGGTGAGACGGTGGAGGGAAATGAGGGAGGGGAGGTTTGCATTTGCCTGCTGGACGGAGGCCAAAGGAAGACTTGGCAGAAACTGTAGGATATCTGCGGTTGGACGAAGGACGAAAGGTCTGGATGCTTTTTAAACGCAGACAGAACGAGATGAGCGCCGCTAACCTACATCCAAATCTCGAGACTGCAAACTGTGGTCAGAAACCTAAAGTCTAGTGTGGTCTGCGACATCCAAGTCACTCCTGTACGGCCTTTGTGTTTGCGTTTATGCAGTCGACCGTAATCCTCGTCTGGTCTCGCTCGTCTTCATGTTTGTTTGGTTCTCATATGGAGTTTGGCTTTTTGCGGTGGTCTGTCCTCCCCTGTGGTGGTTCGAGTGTGTTTGAAAGTGATCTGTGTGTCACTTGATTTACTGCATGTCATTATCCAAGACACGAGTATTTGTGTGTGTGGGTCTTCCAGCGAGTAAAGACTGTCTTCCGAAGTGAAAACTTCCATTTATTCATTTCTATTTTACATCCCACTGGTGAGTGTTTCGAAAATAAAACTACTTGCAGCAGATGTCCGTTTTCTTGTGCCTCAATTTCAGCACCCTTGCCACTTGATCTCTAGTCATACAACTCTAAAGCGTAGAATAAGATGTATAAACTAACAATATGCATTTTCCATCCATATGTATAAAATGCAAGTTCTTACTGTGACAACCAGTGTTGGTCAAGTTACTTGAAAAAAGTAATCAGTAACTAATTACTGATTACTTCCCCAAAAGGGTAATCCCATTACTTTACTGATTACTTATTTTCAAAAGTAATTAATTACTTAGTTACTTAGTTACTTTTTAAAAACACGATTTACAACCTGAATAGGTGACAAAGCGATAGATCTTTCAGCCCAATTCTGCATAATCCATCATACAAAATGTAATCAAATGGAAAAGTCTCTTTTTTTTAAACTTGTTTTATTAGTTTTAATCTTTTAACTTTATGCATCAAGTAAAAATTAAATTATATGCACCATTCTCTGACTTGAAGAAATTAGTTTAACATTTAAACCTATTTTCTGCACATTCCAGCACATGAAATAAAATAATTTTTGTGTTTACACTCACTCTTTCAAATAGATGCAAGTAAAACACAGCAGAAAATAAATAAAGTCAAAGACTAGCGGTCCTGTTGCTCTATTTTCACCTGTAAAGCAGGAGTGGGGTAGGTGGAGGTTTACCCTGGTGCAGGTGTGCCGCAGCAGTCAGTGGAAGAATCCGCGAGTTTCTCTGTGAGTTTCCCATTACGTCGTTGCACACTCGGTGCTTGTTTAGGGGTTTTTTTTTTCGCTGTAAAAAGAAGTTTTCTTCCCACGCACAACGGACACTAATGTTTTTGTCACTTTTTATGGAATCAAACTCAAAGTAAGGTCAGTACGTCCACGCTTTAAACGCCGTACTAGATATATTATCCATTGTTGATCTGCGCACAGCTGTTGTCACCAACGTTGCACTTGCTTACGTCACTGTTATGAGACATTCTCGCAAAAAATCACGGTTTTAGTAACACAGTAACGCAGCGTTCAGGAAAGTAACGGTAATCTAATTACCGTTTTTGCGATAGTAATCCCTTACTTTACTCGTTACTTTAAAAAAGTAATCAGATTACAGTAATCTCCATCTCTGGTGACAACTGCCTCTGGAAGATTTTCAAGAATTTGCAGGCCACTGCTCAACTCCAGGGTCTTAAACATAAATGTCTCCAGTGTGGGTAGGAGTATCCCATAAAAAGTGTTGTCCTCTCCCTGAAGAATGTCCAGTGCCACTGTGAGTGGCCTTATGACAGTGCAGTACTCCCTGATGAACTGATGTTCCCGCTCTGTCATGGCTGTCAACCCAAACTTGGAGAAGATGGTGTTCAGCTCAACAAGAGAAATCTCACAGATTCGAGCCAGGGAAGTGCAAGGAACTAGCAGTTTCTTTCCAATAATGCCATCCACTGTCTCTGCAGCCACTGTTGAACGACTGGCCTTGTTCCATAACCCTGTGCACTTTGTGGTAGCACTTCTATATACTGCCTTTGTTTCTGATTGTGAAAGTAGCCACTTGTCAACATCATTACAAGAAACAAGACTTAATGTGTGTGAAGCACATCTCTGGTGTGGCGGCAGAGTGATCGTCACACCTACATTTTCATTGTTGTCATTATCATCACCAACGCTGTTTTTTAAGGCATCATTCATGTTTGTGAAAGTTACCTCGTCCTCATCATTCTCAGAGTCTTCCTCCTCAACTGGCTGGTACTTTTTGAAGGCCTTGACAAAATTAGAGCCATTGTCCGTCACAGTTGATGTTATTTTGTGGGATATGCCATAGTGTGAGTGAATGATGTCCAACTCAACAGCAATATTATCATGCGTATGGCGACCCTTGAATCTTCTGCATGCCAGTGCTGCTTTCTCTCTCTGCATGCTGTGTGGATTTATCCAATGTACTGTTACACCAAGATAGCTTTTATTAAATGCAGTCCAGATGTCTGCTGTAGTAGAGACGTATTCTAACTCTTCCAAGATGGCGCTGGAGTGACGGCAGCCTTTCCAAGTAGCTCTGCAACACCGCACTTTTTCTTAACTTTTAACTTTTTTTTAGACTAGGCTTTCAAACTTTATTTTCCTTCCTCTAGTTACTGTACTTCTACCTCTTAGATATAGCGATACAAGATGGATAATGCACTTTTTAAAACTTCTGGAACCAGCTCCTTCATCTACTCGAGAGCGGAGCTGCTGGCTCTAAGAACAAAGGGACAGACCGGCATGCGACACAATATCCCGGCTGAGATAAAGAGGAGCTACAGAGGCTGCAAGGCTGGAGCGAGGAAAGCGGATCACCGGAGGCGATTCAAACCATCAATCCCGACAGTGATAATGGGCAACGTGAACTCGCTACCGAATAAAATGGACGAACTGTGTGCTCTGAACAACCACCGACTATACCGTGAGTGCAGTTTGTTTATCTTCACGGAGACGTGGCTAACCGAGCTAACGCCACAGGCTAACGTAGACCTATGCGGTTTCACATCCGTGAGAGCCGATAGGGACACGCAGGCCAGCGGAAAAAGCAGAGGTGGGACTTGTCTACGTTAACAACAGATACTGCAACCCCGGACACGTCTCCGTTAAAGTTTCGGTATGCCGTCCGGACCTGGAGCTGCTAGCTGTTAGCTTGCGGCCATATTATCTACCACGGGAGTTCAGTCATGTGATCTGTGTGTGTGTTTACATCCCTCCGAAGGCCGACGCAACAGCTGCCTGTGAGAAAATACACACAGTCACAGCAAGACTTCAGACACAAAACCCTGAGGCTTTCATTATTATATCTGGAGACTTTAATCATGCCACACTGGATTCTACTCTGGCTGCTTTTCACCAGTTTGTGAATTGTCCCACAAGGAGCAACAGGACAATTGACCTACTGTATGCTAATGTGAGAGATGCATACAGAGCCACCCCCCTCCCCCCACTAGGGAAGTCAGACCACAACCTGGTTTACCTACAGCCACAATACACACCCCTCGTCCAAAGGCAGCCTGTCACAACACGCTCCATCAGGAGATGGACCCCAGAAAAGGAGGATGCTCTGAGAGACTGTTATGACACCACAGACTGGGACGTGCTTCTGAGCCCACATGGTGAGGACATAGAGGGGGCGACACACTGTCTTACAGACTACCTCAACTTTTGTGTGGACACGGTCGCCCCTGCTAAGACGGTACGGTGTTACCCTAATAACAAACCGTGGGTAACACAGGAAGTCAAAGCTGTCCTCAACATGAAGAAGAAGGCTTTCAGGAGCAAAGTGAAGGAGGAGATGAAAGCAGCACAGCGGGAGGTGAAACGCTGCCTGAGGGAAGCAAAGGACACCTACAGGAGGAAGGTGGAGCAGAAGTTGGAGAGGAACAATATGAGGGAAGTCTGGAATGGTGTGAAAACCATCACAGGCCACAATACCAAGAACAGCACAGTGGGGGGGGGACTGTGGAGAAGGCAAACGAACTCAACAACTTCTTCAACAGGTTTGACCAGCCCACAACCCCCCCCCCCCCCTCACCCTCACCTTTACTACAGAGCCCTCTCCCCACTCTCCTACCTCCCTTGCTTCCCCCCCTTCCTGACACTATGATGACACCCCCCTCCTCCAATCCCTCTCTCAGCAGCAGGACATCTTCCCCCCCCTCCTTCCAATCATCTCCCAGTGTCACAGTGGATCAGGTCAGGAGACAACTGAGGAAGCTTCGCCCCAGGAAGGCAGCAGGTCCGGACAAGGTGTGTCCGAGGATGCTAAAGGCGTGTGCTGCTGAACTTGGGGAGCCGCTACAACGAGTCTTCAATCTCAGTCTGCGACTGGGGAGAGTGCCCGCCCTATGGAAGACATCCTGCATCGTCCCGGTCCCCAAAAGGAACCGGCCCAATGAGCTGAATGACTTCCGACCGGTGGCACTGACATCACATCTTATGAAGACTCTAGAGCGGCTCTTCCTCAACCTCCTCCGACCACAGGTACAACATGCCCAGGACCCACTACAGTTCGCCTACAAGGCGGGTGTCGGAGTGGAGGATGCCATCCTGTACCTCCTGCATAGAGCCCACTCACACCTCGATGGGGGAAAAGGCACGGTCAGGATCCTGTTTCTTGACTTTTCCAGTGCCTTTAATACCATCCGGCCCTGTCTGCTCCAGGAGAAACTGAACAGGATGGAGGTGGACCCCTGCCTGGTGGCTTGGATCTCCGACTACCTCACCGACAGGCCACAGTACGTCAGGCTAAAGGACATCACGTCTGACACTGTGGTCAGCAGCACAGGAGCACCACAGGGAACTGTGCTGTCCCCTCTTCTCTTCACCCTGTACACCTCTGACTTCTGCTACAACTCTGAATTATGCCACATTCAGAAGTTTGCAGATGACACAGCCATCATGGGGTGTATCTGGGATGACCAGGAAGAGGAGTACAGAAGTCTGGTGAGGAACTTTGTCGCATGGAGTCACACAAACCACCTGCAACTCAACACCTCAAAGACTAAGGAACTGGTTGTGGACTTTGGGAGGTCCAGAGCAGGTCCACTGCCAGTTCAGATAGAGGGGGAGGAGGTGGAGGTGGTCAACAAGTACAAGTACCTCGGGCTGTGGGTGGACAATAAACTGGACTGGTCATGCAACACAGAGCACCTGTACAAAAAAGCCCAAAGCCGACTGTACTTCCTCAGGAGGCTGAGGTCTTTTAACATCTGCAGGAAGCTCCTGAGGATGTTTTACCAGTCGGTGGTTGCTGGAGTACTGTTCTATGCTGTGGTGTGCTGGGGGAGCAGCACAGCAAAGAAGGACTCATCCAGGCTGGAAAAACTGATCAGGAAGGCTGGCTCTGTGGTCGGCATGAAGCTGGACACTCTGGTGTCAGTGGCAGAGAAAAGGACACTAAAGAAACTGCTGGACATTATGGACGATGCTGGGCATCCTCTGCACACGGCCATAAACAACCAGAAGAGTCTGTTCAGTGACAGGTTGCTTCTCCCAAAGACAAGAACCAACAGACTTAAAAACTCCTTTGTCCCACACGCCATCAGACTGTTTAACTCCTCTCTGGAGGGGAGAGGGAGGAGAAACAGGAGGACAAAGGAGGGGGGAACAACTAAGCTGTAGTGCCTCTTCTCTTCACTGTGCAATTACCTTTTGTGCAATACTTTTTGTTAATAATCAGCGGTGCAATAGACCTCAATACTTTAAATGTGCAATTCACTTGTATTTTTATTTTTATTTTTATTCCTATTTATTCTATTTATCCCCTTTGTATATTTTATCTATATATGTCTTTGTGTTTATATATGTGTGTGTGTATATATATATATATATATATATATATATATAATATTCTTAACTTGTAACTTCTGTCGGTGCTGTGCTTTTTGGAAAACAAATTTCCCAGAGGAACCCACCCGAGGGATTAATAAAGTTTTATCTTTTTTATCTTAACTCATTAAATGTCTTTTTGAGCTCGACATTCATTTTAGCATACTCGGTGTCGATGTATTTGGAAAAAGTCTTTCTGCATGGTGGGCCGACCCCTCCCCTTGTTGGTATCTTGGCAAGAAGAGACTTGAAGGAATCTGACTCGACTGTTGATAAAGGCAGCATGTTCTCAACGACATACCTGGCTATCAATTTGTTTAATTCAGTCTGTGTCACAGTCACAGATGTTTGTGGAGAAGAGAAATCAAGCTTAGACTGGTTGGATTGCGTCGCTACATCTACATCGCTCGCTGAGCTCACGTTGGCCTCACCTGGGTTTGAGCTGCGCCTGCTAGCATCAACACCGTCGTTCTTGGCGACCGGTTTTGTTGAAGCATGTGACATTGAAAGGTGCGTTGTAAGATTTGAATTGCTTGTAACTGATGTTGAAAGGGACTTTGTTCCAGGGCATAGGTTACATTTCACATACAGATTCTTTTTAAGTGAAAAATAATGTCTGCACCTCCACTTAAAGAATGCTACCTTCGAATCATCTGGGCTCTCCGTGAGTTTTGTTACTGTGCTATCTGTTTGTATGTGAACATCCGCCCAAGTCTACCTCTGATTGGTTTACTGATATGTTTGATATGTTTATTGATTAGCATTCAAATATCTCAGTGAAGACAGAACAAAGATTTACCACAAAGCAAGAAAGCATGAGACAAGGCTAATCAAAAGGTATTGGCTGAAGCATTTGCTTATTACGCCAACCCTTTTAACAAAAGATCTTTTAGCATGCAGCTCCTGTACACAGGGCTCGAAGCAAATAATAAAATTCAATTCAATTCAATTTCATTTATATAGCGCCAAATCACAACAAATAGATACAGAGAGAAAAGCCCAACAATCATATGACCCCCTATGAGCAAGCACTTTGGCGACAGTGGGAAGGAAAAACTCCCTTTTAACAGGAAGAAACCTCCGGCAGAACCCGGCTCAGGGAGGGGCGGCCATCTGCTGCGACCGGTTGGGGTGAGAGAAGGCAAACAAAGCAAAAACAAAACAAACAAACAAACAAACAAGAAAAAACACCACCACCTTAGTAAGTAACTACATCAAAGCAAAAGAATCAAGAGGTTTTCTGTTTTTTGTTTTTGTTTTTGTTTTTTGTTTTTTTTGCTCTTTTCATTCTTGATATATATATTTTTCTAATACTCTATTTTTAAACATATTTTTAAACAAGGAAAATGAACTACACCTTTTTAAATCACTGTCATAACTATTCCACAGGTTAACTCCTCTAACAGAAACACATCTCTGCTTTATATTTGTCCTTATCTTGTTTTTTTTTAAAGAAATCTGTTCCCCTTAAGTCATATTGACTCTCTCTGACTTTGAACAGCTTCTGAGTACTGGGGCAAAGCAAGTTATTTTGTGCTTTATACATTATCTGTGCCATTTTATATTCAACTAAATCATAAAATTTCAGGGTATTCAGATTAATAAACAAAATGTTAGTTGGTTCTATATAGTTTGATTGGTTTATAATTCTTATAGCTCTTTTTTGCAACTTGAAAATAGGAAGAGTGTTCGTTTTATATGCATTACCCCATATCTCCAGACAGTAAGTCATATATGGAAGCAACAGAGTACAATAGAGTGTGTATAATGATTTTTTGTTCAGGACATGCTTTGTTTTATAGAGAATAGCAATGGTTTTTGACATTTTTGTTTTCACATGGTTTATATGAGACTTCCAACTCAGCTTATCATCAATTATCACTCCAAGAAATTTATTTTCGTACACTCTTTCAATTTCAATTCCATTAACCCTGATTTTAGATACATTTTTCATTTGTCTAGTGCCAAAAATAATCAATTTTGTTTTCTTTATATTTAATGATAACTTATTTACATCAAACCAGTTTTTTAATATATTTAACTCCTTTTCCGCTGTAGTCAGAAGCTGTTCTAGGTTTTTACCTGAGCAATACAGAGTGGTATCATCAGCAAACAATACACATTTTAACAGTTTGGAAATGCTACATATGTCATTTATGTATAATATAAATAATTTAGGGCCCAGCACAGAGCCCTGAGGAACACCACAAGTTACCTTCAACTGCTTAGATTTTACATTATTGAATTCGACATATTGATATCTGTCATCCAGGTAACTTTTCATCCACTTGTATGCTAACCCTCTTATGCCATATCTCTCTAGTTTATTCATTAATATAGAATGATCAATCGTATCAAACGCCTTTTTTAAGTCTATAAAAACACCAACAGTATATTCCTTATTATCTATAGCATTAGATATCCCTTCTACAAGTTCCATCACTGCCATCGAAGTGGACCTTTTCACTCTAAAGCCATATTGGTTATCACTTAGGAGATTATGCTTCTCAATATATTTATCAAGTCTATTAACAAATAACTTTTCTAAAATTTTTGAGAACTGTGGGAGCAGTGATATTGGCCTATAATTGGTAAACTGACTTCTCTCTCCGTTTTTATGGATTGGAATAACTTTTGCTATTTTCATTTGTGAGGGAAATACACCAGTTTGAAAGGACAGATTACAAATGTATGCGAAAGGTTGCACTATATATTCTATAATACTTTTAACTAATATCATGTCAATACCAAAACAGTCAGTGGACTTTTTATTTTTAAATGTCTTCACAATGTTAATTATTTCTCTATGAGTTACAGCACCAATAAACATGGAGGACACATTCTGAGTAATATGTTTATTTAGGTCGTTATTATTTCTTGTCTCTGGAATTTCTTTTGCTAAATTAAAGCCAACATTTACAAAGAAATCATTAAATTCATTTGCAATGTCTTTAGTTTTATCAAGCACAATATCTTTATCTTTTTTAAAATAATCTGGATAATTCTTATTTTTTGAGCCCTTTTTGATTATACTATTTAATATCCTCCATGTTTCTTGTGTGTTACTTCTACTTTGCTCCAATAATTTGTGGTAATATTCTTTCTTACTTGTTCTTATAATATTTACTAATCTATTTTTATATAACTTGTACTTTATTTCAGCATCTTTTGTCCTCTGTTTTATGAATCTCTTATATAGATTATTTTTCTTTTTACATGCATCTTCTATCCCCTTTGTGATCCATGGCTTATTTGATCTGTGATGCTTTCTAGTGATTTTCATTAAAGGACAATGTTTTTCATATAGTGAAATTACAGTTGATAAGAATGCATCATATGCACTATTTGAATCTTCATTTGCAAAAACCTCATTCCAATTGTGTTCCTTTAAGTCCACCTGGAGGTCAGCAATGGCTCTTGTTGTTCTAAGTCGTATCATATCAAATATTTGATTCTTTTGTTTAGTTTTAATCCCAAAATAATTTTGAAAAATTGCAAAAACAGGAAGATGATCGCTTATATCAGTTATAAGAAGTCCACCTACTATTTCATGGTCAATTTTATTTGTGAATATATTATCTATCAATGTAGCTGTATCAATTGTTATTCTACTTGGTTTTATAATTACAGGGAAAAGGGAGTTACTATACATTGTATTTATGAAATCTGTTGTTTTCTGATGTCCATTTGGGTTTAGCAAATCTATATTAAAATCACCACAAATTATTTGCACTTTTTTATCATTTAGGTTGCTAAACATAGCAGCAAGTTTTTCATTGAATGTCTCAAGGCATGAACCTGGTGTCCTATAGATGCAACTTATAATTATATTGTTAGCTTTTTCAACATGGATTTCAATAGTGACACATTCCAATACGTTATCTATGGTGCTTGACATACATTCAATCAGACTACATTTCAAAACTTTATCTACATATAAGGCAACACCGCCTCCTTTTTTATTCACCCTGTTCATTGTAAATAATTCGTATCCTTCCAGTCCCATTTCACTAATTTTCTCATTATCGAGCCATGTTTCTGATATTGCAATTATATTAAACTTTTTTAACTTACTTAAACATTCTGTAATTTTAGAAAAAATTTTATACAGGCTTCTACTATTGAAATGTATGACCGACAATGCATTTGCCATTTTAATATTCATATTGAATTGGTCATCCGTATAGTACTCACAAGTATTATTGGTGTTATTGTAGAAGTGGGTATCTGGGTCAATGTTACTTTCAGGGTCATGCATGTTGTGCTCTGCATAGTTAAACGTTTTGAAGTTCGTTTTCTCAGCGTGTGTGGCAAAATAACCACCTTGACAGTCCTTTTCATAATCAAATTCTTCCTCTTCAATATCTCTGAATGGAAACCTATAATCTGTGTCCAAACTTGTCATTTATGTGTTTTTGTTTTTGTTGTTGTTTTTTGAGCCGTAAGGCCAGAAACACTTTCCATACCCATTGTTCATTATCCAATCGTCACTTTTCCAATAGATTCCAGAGCAGATTCCTGATTATTTATATTGCTCTAAGTCTTTGAGTTCTCTTATCATCACAACTTTCGCTTCTTCGGGATTGCCATTTAGTCTTATCATTACTTTGCAGTTCCTCGTCCATGTCGCTTGTATCTTATTTTGTTTTCTCAGGCTGCGTGCCTGTCTTGCAATTTCAGCAGTCTTTTTCGTTAAATGTTCATTTAAATACACACCAGTCCCTTTAAGCTTCTTACCCTGTTTCAGTAACTCAATCTTTGTTTTGCGACTCACAAACCGAAGAATAATTGATGGCTTTGTTTTACTGTCTTTCCTGGGGAGCGTGTGGCATGCTGCAATATGATGGCTCTGAATACTTACATTCTTCGTTTGAAGGAATTTTATCACTTGCTGTTCAAGCGTTTGCAGCTCCTCTACCGGGGCATCTTCACCATCTTTACCTCCCCCAGCTGTTACTCCGGCGTAGGTTCGGTGTTGCGTCTCCAGTCCACTTATGACTAAATCATCCATTCTTGTGTATTGTTCAAGGTCCTCAATTCGCCGTTCCAAGTCGTCTATTTTCTTGTCCTTGTCCTTTATGAGGTTTTTTAGTTGTTTTATTTCATCCATTAGGTCATGTAGCATACCTTGTTGTTTAGCCACTTTGCTCAGTTCATCAGACATGAAATTAAGCGATTTCTTAATCTCCTCCAACTCCTCTTCAACTCCTGGGTTTGCTCTTTTAGGCGGCATTTTGAAAATGATGAGATTTGTATTTCCTTGTGATGGCCCGTTGAAGTCACTGTTGATTAACTTGTTGGTTGAGCCTTGGCCTAGTGGTTGCTGCAGGAGCCTGGGCCTAGTGGCTGCTGGAGGATCCTGGGCCTAGTGGCTGCTGGAAGAGCCTGGGCCTAGTGGCTGCTGGAAGAGCCTGGGCCTAGTGGCTGCTGGAAGAGCCTTGGCCTGGTGGCTGCTGGAGGATCCTGGGCCTAGTGGCTGCTGGAAGAGCCTGGGCCTAGTGGCTGCTGCAGGAGCCTGGGCCTGGTGGCTGCTGGAAGAGCCTGGGCCTGGTGGCTGCTGGAGGATCCTGGGCCTGGTGGAGCAGGAGGGTCCTGGGCCTGGTGGCTGCTGGAGGGTCCTGGGCCTGGTGGCTGCTGGAGGGTCCTGGGCCTGGTGGCTGTTGGAGGATCCTGGGCCTGGTGGAGCAGGAGGGTCCTGGGCCTGGTGGCTGCTGGAGGGTCCTGGGCCTGGTGGAGCAGGAGGGTCCTGGGCCTGGTGGCTGCTGGAGGGTCCTGGGCCTGGTGGCTGCTGGAGGGTCCTGGGCCTGGTGGCTGTTGGAGGATCCTGGGCCTGGTGGAGCAGGAGGGTCCTGGGCCTGGTGGCTGCTGGAGGATCCTGGGCCTGGTGGCTGCTGGAGGATCCTGGGCCTGGTGGCTGCTGGAAGAGCCTGGGCCTGGTGGCTGCTGGAAGAGCCTAGTGGCTTATTTTTCAGTTTTGGTGCAACAAGCTACCAATTGTCTGGTGTTCGTTTCTTTTTCCGTAGATATGTGTGCTTCCTTCTTGTGTCGTTTGTTGTCTTCAGTTTTGTCAAAAAAATTTTTTTTTGTCTTCAGTTTTGTCAAATTAGTAGAATACCTTGTCTTGGGCTGCTACTCCCTGGAGTCTAGGTAAAAGCAGCTGATGTACAAAGAAACACTTTGGAAACATTACTACCTTACTCTTACTCAGCCAATCAGAACCACTTGTGCGATTGTTTTGCCCTCCTACCTCCCAGTAAGCTGAAGACAGCTTCAACCGTGTGTGTGTGTTGAAAAATAGTAACGCACCGCATTTTTTTGTTAGTAACCTTAACGGCGTTGTAACGACAGGAATAGTAATTAGTTAGATTACTCATTACTGAAAAAAGTAACGCCGTTATTCCCA
This sequence comes from Neolamprologus multifasciatus, assembly GCF_963576455.1. NCBI lineage: Eukaryota > Metazoa > Chordata > Actinopteri > Cichliformes > Cichlidae > Neolamprologus > Neolamprologus multifasciatus. The sequence goes on from NC_140451.1 coordinate 7,392,051, forward strand.
TGACTGGATATTGGGTTGTTCCAGCTCTGCATTTTTTGTACTCTATTAGAGTAACTTTGTCTAATTCACAGTTCTAATTTACTTAGGCGTCCCTCAGTTTATCCTGCCTGAAACAAGCGGTTTTAGCTATTTTTCCACCCTCCTTTTAAGCTAGCTTTCTTTTAATTGGCGGCAGCTCACAAACTGATGGTTTAAACAAGTGTGGGTGGGGTCCTGTGATGTGTGATGTGACAAGCATACCTCTTCCCAGTGAAACCATAGAGCAGAGAGTGGAAAAAAAAAATCTAAATCACATTACAAAGTATTATGTTGACTTCATGGTTTCAAAATGGGCCGTGTGTAATATGAGTATCCACTGTTGTGACAAAGTGATAGAAAATATGAAAAAGCACAAGAGGCCCATTTGAATGATTTAATGATGCACACATATAATCCTATTATTTGACACTATATATTCACATTATGTAGTTTAACATCAAGGACTTGGTTGCTTCATTCAAAGCTCAATTCCTCCTGTGTGTAGTTATTCTTCTGATTCGAACATATTCAAGGAAGATAATCAGATTTCACAGAGAGACACTTTTAGTCCTAGTTGTGCCCTATAGTGTATACTTTTAAATGTTAAGCACTTTTTTACACATGAAAATTGGTTTGTGAGCAGCATTGGAGTAAAAATGACTCTGCTGCTTAAAGTTGTCTAAGATTGTGGAGAAATCTCTCAGTGAAGCAGTGACCCTGAAAAAAAAGGTGGCATGAAAGACAGCAGGCATAGATGATGAGCTATGGAAAGGCTAAAATGATGCATTCATGTAGCTTGTCCAAAGCCTTTTGATGGTTCATTGAAGACCTCTTAGACATCTTTTTTTAAACGAAGGAATATCTATTATGCTTGCACCAGATTTATGTACATGCAGATGTAAACGCACAGTACTCAGATAGATATAACCTGAAACAGAGGGCGTAATGAATAGTACATTCCTGTTTACTGTATGGTGTGTGTGCATTTGAGCAAAATCATTTAAGGTTAAAGAAAGATTATGGTTATTATTTAGCATAAACCTTGGTCTGGACACTTAACAGTATGGTTGAATTTAGTTACTTAGTTCCACTAAGCGCTGAGCAGAGATTCTCAGACCAGTACAGCTCCGGTTGCAGCTGGTTGTCTTCACACTGTGTGACCAGCCTAAGCCCCATAGGAAATAATTAGTGTCACTTTTAATTATCTGATATAATGCAAGTGTCTGCGAGTTTTATAACTTTCATGGATTATACATTTTTGTGACATTGTATGTCACAAAAAGATAATGAAAGCATGTGACTAATACTTCTCAGTGCTTTCATGCACACGGTGTTTGACACTGAGCTCACGCTCCCCCTTCCCTTCCTTTGTCAGCAAACGTCTCCTCTGTGAAACCTGACCGCGGGGACAATCATCATTCCTCGGCTATTAGCACCAAATCTTTGGCCGGCTCTGAATGTGAAGAGATGTTGTGTTGTCAGCTGGATGGCTCTGGTTTCTCCCCAGATGAGTGGAGAAAGGGGTCAGTGACGCCTGTCAACAACCCCCAACGGCCCCTGGTTTCCTGTCCAGGGACTACTCAATGGCCTCCATTACGTGTCACTGAAGGATCAAAATGGCCTCTGCTCTAGATTTCCAGCCCTGAGTCTTTATCATGATAGCAGTTCAGCTGAAACTCAAGAGTGTCCATAATGAAAGCTGGAAGCAAAAGCAAGCAGTTGAAGATATAGCTAAGATATATATGCGCTGATAAAGGTAATTAACAATGAAAGGCACTAAGGTTCTTTGTCCAGTTTTGGAGATTGGAAATCTTTTCAAAGGTATAATTTTGTTAGAGATTGACAGCTGTAACCTGAGATGGAACTGGAGGATGAAGAAGTCGTTAGGTTTGAGACGTTATTAGAAAGACGCCTGTGAAAGTCAGAGGAAGCAGTTAAACACAAAGAGCCCATGTTGTTTTCTTCGTCTGCACTTTATTCTGCCAGCACGATCTGATGGGGGTGTTTATGTCGTGAATGGCACTGCTAGGTGCTGTAAATGTCAGGATGATTTTCATTTGAGCTGAAACCAATTCCCATGGTTAAACTGGAACTTAGAAGATTAATGAAGAAATGGAGAGTTGGATCTCTGGTGTAGCTTTCTTTGCCTCTGAAAATGAGCAGCAGTTCTGTGAACCAGAAGTAACAAATTCCCAGAAGTTGTGCCTCATTGAGAGCACTCTTCTTGAGCTGCACGGTGTCGAGTCATTGGGTCAATATTTGCTTTTAACTTTTGACCTGCGTGTTTACCCTTCTTTGTACTCAATTACTGCTGTCACTGGTGTCAAGCTTAGAGAAAACTGGAAACCTGTGTGACAGCGAAATACGGAAGAGGATTAGGGCCACTGGAAAAAAAAAAGTAGGCATGTCTTTTTTTCTTCTTTTCCAGAATTCTGAGAAAAAAAAAGACAGAATTGGCGCAAAAACTGGCCTAGATGACAGAGAAGCACCTTGTTCCTCTTTTCTTTAAAATAAACTATGCAGCGTGCCTCAGGTTCATTTCTAGAAAGGTGCATTAATATGTTCAGTGTAGAAAAAAGTCAGAATTCTGACTTTTTTCAGAGCAAGCACTTTGGCGACAATGGGAAGGAAAAACTCCCTTTTAACAGGAAGAAACCTCCAGCAGTACCAGGCTCAGGGAGGGGTGAAAATAAATAAATAAATAGTAATAAATAATAAATCTATAGGCACTTTGTTACTAGCAGCCTGAGGCAAAATACAAAACTTATTCTCATTTCTTTATTAGAATCGAAATCTAACAAAATGCCATAGAGAACACAGTCTGACAGGCAGGTGATTCTCAAAGAGCTATTAGCCATAAACGTGGCATATCACAGCATGGTGTGCAATGTGTTCTTACAAATTTTGAGGAAACTGGAAAAGCGGAGAACAAAACCAGAAGTAGCAGGCTAATTGCATGAAGCCTCATCAGAAATGGTCTCGGTTTAAGGGTTCTGTCATGGTTTGCAGCTGAATTTTAGCTGGTGGTGCTGGAGATCTTGTTAAAATTGATCAAATTATAAACACAGAGAAATGCTGCAGATTTTGATCCACCATTGGCTTTAGACTGTTTCATTTTTTAGCATGACAATGATCCCAAACATGCAGTAGTGCAGTAAAAAAACACAAAAATACACAATGGAACATTATCAGCCATGGATTGGCCTCCCCAGAGCTTGGACCGCTACATAATATACAAAGTGTCGCATCTTTTTGGTGGCGAACAGAACAAAAGGAGGCCAACATCCAAAGAACGTCCTTTGAGACCCTGGAGAACTTTTCCTGAAGACTATTTAAAGATGTAACAAGAAAGCTCGCCTAAGAGAGGCTGTGCTGGAGAATAAAGGTGTTCATACTAAATATTGACCTTTAATCTTTGAACTGGACAAAGTCTGTTGTTGTATTATACACTGTGTTTCCGTGTTTGCACATGGTACAATAAATAACTGCCCCATTTCTGATTAAAGACATGAGGCGAGGCTCAGGACACTTTACAAGCTTTTAGACTTTCGATTTGGAGGAAATATGTTTTTTTCAGCTTAATGTTATTTAGTTAACGCCAGATGGTTATAATTTCAAAAAAACTTGCAAAAACACATCACCTTTATTAACAAAACTATACCGCCTCAGCACTAACAACTAGCTCCAGCACTGCTGGTACTACTGGTACTTGACTGCAATTACTGCCACTACCCTAAATCACATGTCCATGTGTGTACAGTCTGCTGCTAATAATCCCGACTGCTGTGACCTGCCTTAAATACATCACTAGACTAATAAGCTCATTACTGCTCTGCTGTTAGAGCAGTGGGTCAGGAGTTCTGCACGCAGACTAAAATCATGCACTAATACTGAGCATACATCTGAAACACACACACACACAGCTGCACACGCTGATTTCTGCACTTTCTCCATGCCTCTGCACAAACAGAATATCATTTTCCTTCATGCCTCACATGCAGACATGAATGCAAGTGCAGGAAGAAAGGCTTAGAGACTCATATCTCCTGCCACTCAATCATTCTCTATGTTCATTCTTTCTCAACTCTACAGTCATCCAGAGCATAGCCGAGACGGTTTGTGTAAAATTAGAAGTGAAACCACATCCTCCTTGATTGAATCTGTGGACCTGTTGGATCTTTGGGTGGCTGTGCAAACAAACTGTGCTGGATCATTACAGCCAGGCTCCTCTACGGCGTCGCAACACACACACACACACACACACACACACACACACACACACACACACACACACACACACGCACAAAAACAGGGAATATAAGGGTATAAACACACATTCCCCAAGTTAGGTTTAAGGGGATGAAATCCTATACGTTTATCTCTAATCCCTATCTACACCTAAATCAAACACAAGCTCATGCACACACACACACGCACACACACGGGTTCAGTTTGCTTAGGGCAAAATACAAAACTATGTTAATGGATTTTTTGGTAAATGAGCAACAGAACTGGGTTGCCAGAAGTTTAAGTCCAATTACTTGTAAATGTGCAAATCAACAGCTCCTGTGCCGCGACTTGCATGTGACAAAAGGAGTTACAAGGAAACAGGAATGAATGCAGCGTTGGACCTAGATGATCGACCTTTGATCTGGTAAGAAACAACATGACTCAACAGCCAAGAGGCCCTATCATTTGTGTTACTCCTCATATTGTTCCAATTCCTCGGCCAAGTCTGTCTGTGTCAGCGGTCTGATAGCTCTGATTTCTGCAGTGATTCATTGAGCTGGCTTATATAACTGACTGCCGCCCTCCTGCTTTCTGTTCACGTCCGCCCCCTCCTTCACTTTCTTTCTTTCTTCTCCAATCTTTCTTTTTTTCAAACTCAGGCCTCCAGCTCTTGCCGTCCTCACCACATGCATGCCTCCTCATCTCTCTCTCCCCCACCCGTCTGTATTTGTTCTGTTGTTCTGTCTCTCATAATTAAACCTGGGTCCACAGGTCATTTGAGAACAAACCTGTAGTTTGGCATGAGGAAAATCTTTGCAAAACTGTAGCTACCAAGCGAGATGAAATCACAAAATACCTATTAGAAAAACATTTGACAAAAAAAAAAGCATTTCTGTGGGGTAAATCTTTCCAGATGCTTTAACAGAAGTTGTCCAGAGGACTCGTGTGGGCTGAAGAGAAGTCCAAGCAGCTGTCATTTGAAAGGAAGAGATAATTACAGCTGCCTTTCCTTCGCATGAGATTAACAATCAGCCAATGGTGGTTTTGCATAGAGATGGGCAGTTATGTTGAAAAGCCATTTTGATCCTAAAATTCAAAACAGCCATCAGTGACTTGGCCTTCCCATGCGGTAGAACAAAATGTGTGGAGTCTGATTGAGGCACCTTTCAGCCGAATGTTGATCTGTGCTGTCCATAAAACCCGCAGATACACCATTCTGTCTGCTTCTTTCAAATCCTTCCAAAGCGTCTCTGCTCCACTGGACATTAGTTCTTATGTTTAGCAGCCATTCTTCCTTTGATATGTATTTCTGTTTCTGTGTTGGCACGTTCAGGGCTTAATGCTTCGAATAGCCCTGGGAACCAGAAACATCCTTCCATCATAAATTTTCCCTTGGCGAGCTCGGTAACCAGTTCTCAAAACACTGCATTATTGTGCCTGTTAACAATTTTTCAAGGCCTGTCTGCATGCAAAACAGACGTTATGGACAAGATCACTGTCAGTATCGTCTCACATGAAATTCTGGGAAATTTTACAGAAATAATGCAGCCTGGCACCAGTAGGTTATATATACACTGTAAGATAGTAGAACACCTGTAAAAGACACAAACGTAGTGTTACACCGGCAGCAATTTACATGCACATTATGTTATCTGGTCGTTAAGTCTGACGTCACTAGCCGTGTCTGGGCCTAAACTCTGCTGCAGGTCCATATATCAAACGATCACTATGGCATTACTGAGAGTTGAAAAACTGTCTAAAGTCTTTCATCTTTAATAAAATGATCAGCGTTCTGCTCTACCAGGTGTAACAATTGAGTTTAACATCCAGGCATCCATGAAAACGGAATTTATGACATTTAACGGAGTTAGAAGTTAGCAGGAAGTTAGCTCGCTAGCTTCTATCTAAATACAATATAGCATGTCCTGACTGCAGGGTTTTGGAAACAAATTAAAACGTACAGCTCTGTTATCACTTCCAACATAAATGAAGACAGAAAACTAAACAGCAGTGATGTTTGTAGGGTTACTGAAGTTTGGCTAGCTGGTATATAATGATGTGCTACGTGACCGCTAGCGACACAGCTATGTTAGCATAATATAAGCAAGCTAACTTTTTTTCCACTCGATAAAAGTTAACGTGAGTGTTCTCGGTGGTCAGGAACAAATGTAATGGCATGGCAGGATGCTGTAAAAGGACCAAACTTCAGCCAGGTGAACAACTGAGATAATCCATCCACAATACGAGGTTAGTCACTCATATACTGCTGCATGGGCCGGGCTGTAGTTACATCCTAAGGTTTTAAAAACTGAGCTTAAATAAATGATTAGCGGTAATCATTTATTTAAGCTCAGCTTAAATAAATGAGGAGCTTTTTGAGATTAAATAGAAGAAAATACAAAACATTAAACATGTTAACAACACAAAAGCCATATTAAACGCAGACTACTTTAGACCCGGAAGTAGGATTCGTCACATCATCACTTAACGACTGGATTGAAAGTAGAGGTAGGGGGATCAATCCAGATATTAATAGTATTGATACCAATAGTACAGATATAAGAGAGGATCAATATTTTGGTTCTATTCTCTAAGTTCAGCATGTAGCCCACAGAATTATGGGAAATTAATTCTTTTTGTGGGGGAATGAGAATATATACATCAAACTTCCTCTGTCTGAACCTTTCTGTGTTGACTGTGAAGTCTGATTTATTTATATAATACATTTAAAGTCCTTAAGAGACGGCATATTTACATTCCAGGTCTCCAAAAACACCCAGTTTTAAAATGCATTAAAAGGCATTTTTTGTTGAGTTAACTAATTATTGCGGAAAGTAAAAATCACAGTGATTTAGAGGTCATTAAAATGTGTTCAGAATGTGCAAAATGATGATGATTCACCTCATAAGTCACGACACACTGCTCTCCTCTACAAAAACTGCCCTTATAGGGTAAAAGCATCAGTATAATCCCTGGCATGACTGTAACCTGTCACTACGTGCAGTTTAGAAATAAAGAATTTCAATGAATCTCATAATCCATCTTCACACTTCAAGCTTTCTATATGACCTTTGACCTGGAAGATTCTCTGTAGTGGCTTTGGTTCTAGCAGTGGGAAAGTGTTGCAGGTGATAAAAGCGAGGAAGATGAGTCAGAGCCGAGTGTCAGAGTGGCAGCATATCTTGTTTGGACAGTGGTTTCCTCAGTTGTAAAGCGAGTGACAGGCAGGTTAACTGCTGCTGGCCCCGGTGATCAGCAAAGGATATTTGTGTCTTTGCATGATTCTCTTTGGTGCCTGTTTGATGCACTTAGCACATTAGATATTTCTTCACATGAATTCATTATTAGCTAAACCATAATTGTTTGTATGAGAAAAACTACTAACTGTAGTTTGTAGAGAAATACAACTAACAACTAAACCAAAAACAGGACCTAACAAAATAGAAAAGTTAGCAACGTAACAACATTAAGGGTAAAAGTAGAGCAGTAGGAACAAGGAAGTAATATTTTAGACAGCTTATATTACATAAATGTAATTCAAACTTATGTCCAATATCAGTTTAAATTACTCACCAGTGACAACTATGTTCCTATGTGTTCACATGCATGTAGTAGTGGATTGTCAGTGTTTCTGATTTCACAGCATTTTGGCTACACAAACTTGGTAAATGTTAGCGGCAGGCAGCAGAGGGCCTGCAGGTGAGCGTACCTATAGTGATGGGACATCGTGTGAAAACATCTCTTGCATTAGTCACGATGTTTCACCTCTGACTTTGTAATAGTTTACAACTTGACATTTGTGACTTTGTGTAACTGTAGAGGTTTTGGTAGTTTTGCTACATTCGATGAAAAGAGCGATGAGGGCGAAAAAACAAAACATCTGAGCCCTAAACCAGCCTGAGAGATGCTAAAGAGCTCTGTAGAGCTGAGAGGTCAAAATCTATTAATAATGTGGGATCTCCTGCAGTACATGTAGCTGCTATCAAGCTGCTTTACATAAAAAATAACATAATCTCTCACCCCAACCGGTCGCAGCAGATGGCCACCCCTCCCTGAGCCATGCTCTGATGGAGGTTTCTTCCTGTTTAAAGGAACTTTTTCCTTCCCACTGTTGCCAAAGTGCTGGCTTGTGGGGGGAGGGGTGGGAGTCATATGACTGTTTTCTCTATTTTCTTTGTATTATTGTAAGGTTTTGAACTTTCAACATAAAGTGCCTTGAGGCAACAGTTGATGTGATTTTGGCCCTATATAAATAAAATCAGATTGAACTCAAATGGAATTGATTCACATATATAAAAGTGATGATATTAAGTTTGTTTTTGTGCCTCTTTTTCTCTCTCTCTCTCCACAGGTCTGTGTAGTCACCACACGTCTTCTGTTTCAGGCCTTGACGTCATGGAAAGCAGCCTGAAGCCACCTGACGACACGTCACCTGCTGTTCCCAGCATTCCCCACTTGCCACCGTAATCCTGGGGACCACGGGCAATATAAACATACACAGTGGATTAGACTCAGTGTGTGTGTGGGATAAAGGAGATGAAACACAAGATGACTAGTCTCAGCACAGTGTAATCCATTTGCAAGCTGGCTGCGTATGTGTGTTAGTTCATGAGGGACTACCTCACCAGGTTAGGCCATTCATCACCAGTGATAGTGTGTGTGCATGTGGCTTACAGTAGATCCTCGCCTCACATACGCTCACAGACACACACACTTACACAACCATCCACACATAACTGTATATGATGAGGCCACCCAAACTTTCTGTGTGCTCCTTCTACTTCTCTTTGTGCGGTTTCACAGACCATCCCTATTCAGCAGAGATCGACTGCCTGAAATTGTGGAAATTTATAAGCTCACACACACACTTACGCAGCCCACCCAGCGACAAATGTTTGCTGATTAATGAAACATGCAAATATCCAGATCTGTCCCCCCTGCTGTGTCGCATTCACATGAAATAGGTCCATTAATATGAATGTCAAAGGGCCTTTACTGTATGCACCATTTGAATGATGATGCTTGACAAAAGAACTATTGTTTTGCATTCGCGGTAGATGGGGGTAGGGGGCCTGGGGTGTGTCAGTGAAAAAGAAAATCTTGAAAGAGTTTAAACATGGTAATGAACTTGAAGGCTTTAACACTGAACCTGGACAATAAAGTCCACCTGAGCATGAAAAGGGAGGATGGGTTTCCTGCTGTTCTCCTCTCACATACACCCACATACCATCCTCCACTCTGCTTCCCTGGATCTCCTTCAGATGTCCTGACCTTGGAGGGGGGGTTGCGCAGTGGATGCAGTGTCCAGTCCTTCTGCATGACCTGGTCCAACTCAACAGCAACATTTGAAATGGCTTGCAGATGTGCCTCTGCTTGGCTATTAAATTCTTTGTGAACTGAACTCAGCAGATGTGTGTGTGTGTGTGTGTGGGGGGGGGGGGGGGGGGGAGTTTTGTAGGGGAGGGCTGTAGCAGCCTGGACCTAGGGAGCTGTTGCATGTTTGAGTTTGGAAAAGAGTACAGATGTATTTGTGTAGCCTTGCTTCCATGATCTTGACCAAACTTATAGAGATTTTATGCATCTGTTGTGTTTGTATGTGTGTTCGTGCTTGTGTGTGTGTGTGTCCTGACCCCAGAACTCACAAATATGAGACTTAACATATAAATGTCTCTCGCTGCTGCTTGATTTATACAAATATATGAAGTAGACCTGGAAAGATAAAATGGGGGAAAAACATAAAAGCCTGTCTACTGGCTACTGTTACAAATTTATTTGGAAGGGACAAGTATGTTGGTGAGCTGAGTGCAAAAGCAAGTTTGTGTAACTTTTATGTGAAGAAATCTTATTCTCAGTTCTCACGCAATAAAGCAGACTTTTGCTCAGCCTTACCTGCTGCTGCTGCTGCACGGTGTCATCGTGACACAATGAGTGCAGTGGGTGGCATACTGACGTGAGGATTATCTCAAACTTCCCAAATCTGTATCATGAGATCATAACTTGCTACAATGGTGACTTCAAAACCAAAGTAATGGGTATTGTAAGATTTAAATAGCAGTAAATGTGTCTCTACATACTGATGTGCGTAAAAGTCACCAGTGCTTTGCCAAATCTCCGCTGGCATTAACATGAGCACAAAAACTGGCTCTTCATGTCATAGCTGAGCAACTCCTGTTATGAGTAATTCTGCATTACATCTATGCATTAAATCAGTGGTTCTTAACCTTGTTGGAGGTACCGAACCCCACCAGTTTCATATGCGCATTCACTGAACCCCTCTTTAGTAAAAAATAAAATATGATTTTTTTCAAATTCAAGACATAGATATGGGATATTGGTGCACAAAATGAGCCGTGCATGTCACGGTGGAGGCTCTGCCGAACCCCTGAGACCGACTCACCGAACCCCTAGGGTTCAATCGAACCCAGGTTAAGAACCACTGCATTAAATCTATGTTGTAATCTCAAACCTTTCCGAAACTTTATCCTGTAATCTAGATAGTAACCAATGCTGTAACCTGAAGTGCACCTCCCTTGACATGTAACTCCATGTGGTTTCGGAACAGCTCAAAAGTGTATTCATTATTGTTGTGTCCTCCTACGTATTTAAAGCGGCTTCTTCTGGCATTTTTTGAATCTACCGAAAGAGAAATGATCACCTCAAAGAAAGAATCTCAACCGCCAACTAGATATTCCAAGGCAAAAGAGGCACATTACGCACAATTATAAATACTGGCAATGGCGTTTGCTATTTGTGTAGGAAACAACAGAAGCTCTACATCCACTATGTGGACAAAAGTACCGGCTCACTTAGACATGACACCTACAGGAGCTGCTCAGTCATGGAAACCTATGGCATGAAGCTTCCGGCACACAGTTTTCCTGCTGATGTTAAAAGCACGTTTGAAACTGTGCAGTTACTGAGTCAGCAGAGCAATGGTGACTTTTACGCATTGTGCATTCCACTCTAACATGACACGGCCTGCCACGTTATGGATGAGTTGCTGTGGCTCCTGAACTCTGCTTTGCAAAAATACCACCTACAGTTAATCATGGAATATCTAGAAGGGAAGAAATGTCAAGAACTGACCTGGAAAGACAGAAACTGTGCATCCTATTACAGGACCATGCTAAAATTCAGTGAGCTCTTTGGAACAAACCATTCTCTCACAAATGTTTGTAAAGGCAAACTTCATGAAAAGGTGCATGAATGTACAGTTGTCCCTCGCGGTTCAATTTTCTTTCTACATCGCATTGTGTTCTGCATCCTGATTGGCTGTAGACCATTGTCAATCAATGTCCTCCATGCCGTGTCTCCTGTCCAGTACAGAATGCGTTCAGCTTGTCAAATTTACATAAATCTATCAAGTTTTTTCAGACAATAAGGCACATCGCATTATGAGGTGCATTAAAAGAAATAAAACAGTGAGATAAGTCAAACTTTACTCAACTCATTCTTCTTGCTTCCTCTACTTCTGTACCATTGATTATCTTGCAGCTGCTCTATTCCTGTGTTCTGGACCTGAAAACAGGGTTTGATCTTTGGTTTCATTCTATAATACTGGACCTCAGGTTTGAGCTCTGAGAGTGTTTAAACAAGAGAGAAAAGTGTGAAGTTTTACAGCCTTAAAACATCTACAGTAATTGTAAAAAATAAAGCTGGCAACACTGTATTCCCCTGTTGCAATAGGACTGAAATCAAACTTTACAGGTAGCACGCCTTTTTTTCCCACTGCACAAAAGCCACTTCACTCAAGGGATTTAGACTGTCAGCACAGAGATTACGCTGCGGGTTCACTTTTAACCTTAACTACACACACACTCTCACACACCTTAACCTGAATGTGACAGGACACACTGTTCCAACAGGTCTACTAATGCACACATACACAAACACATGCAGGATGGGAACAACAAAATGCCAAACGCCTGCCTGTGTGCCAAGACGTACGCCTGTTCCTGCTCAGCAAACTACCCTCCATATTTCTACACACACACACACACACACACACACACACACACACATACACACACACACACACACACACACACACACACACACACACACAAATTTAAACACACATTCAACAGAGATATAATCAGCAGCTCTGAATTTCATGCATTACCTCCATGTTCCTATCACACACACAGATGCACATGGAGCTGCTATCTATTTCTTCCTCCTCTCTCTTTCCTTTATCTGGTAACCTGTGTAAAGACTGTGTGTGTGTGTGTGTGTGTGTGTGTGTGTGTGTGTGTGTGTGTGTGTGTGTGTGTGTGTGTGTGTGTGTTCAGGGGAGAGAAAAGGCTGGTGACATTAAACACAGTTGACAGGGAGCGGGCAGAATAAACAAGGTCCTGAGTAGAAAGGCTGCCCTTCAAACACTCTGTGCTCAGTGCATAGGCCCAGGATCAACTCTGTTTATCAATGTCCCGGGGCTAAAGAGTACAAGAGACAAAGAGTGTGTGAGAGGGGAGACAAAACTGGAAGAGTGAAACTCTGAGGCCGTCGTTTAGCTTCTTTTTTTCCTTTTTCTTTTTCTGCAGAGTTATGTGACAGTCCACTTGTAAATCAGTGGATTCACCCATATGTGGTTTCTCTTTTTTCTGACTCCTATTTGGAAGTAGCAGCAATGCCAAATTTGCTTTACTAAATGTACTTGGAGTAAAATACTCGACCGCAGTCCTGTATTCATGATTCGCATGTAAGTCGTCATTGGTCATGATCACAATTCTAAACCTAACAAATCAAAATGTGTAATTTATTTTGACTTGATCGTACTCTCAATCCTGGCAGTCAGTGAGCAAAGAAAAAGCTACTTTGTTAACCTATCATCAGAAAGAAATTCACGTTATGACCTGCCACAGTGAAACACAACAGTGCAGGTTCAGATGGTTCAATAAATCCTCCATTTTCAAAACATTCAACATTCTTTTAGGAATTATTTCATGGTTCAGGCTTTAAAGGGTTAAACGATTTGAAATACAGCAAGAAAATGTCCGCTTTTCATTCAAATGGGTTTGTTCAAAAATAATCACAAATGCAAAATTATAAATTCTGGCACCTTATAAGAAGTGAAAAAGTGTTAAACAGATGTGACCGATACTTCAGACTTCCAAGGAAAAGGAATCTGCAGAGTCAGCAAGTTTTAGAAAAACATACAGGAGAGAAAAAAATACGAAGCTGATTTTGTTATGCTTTGTGGAAAAAAGATGGGAGATACGTTTGCGAGGTGGGCGTAGTGTGACGGTGCCACGGTAGCATGACGTGAGAACGAGAAGAACGGGCACATCTGATCCAGACCCACTCTGATGTAAATCAGTGTGCTCTTTAAGATGCATAAGACAAAGAGAGGCACTCTGCTGCCAAGGAACGCTTTGGGATTTCAGTTGAGTCTTGTTCGGTAGCTTAGAGGATTCATACCAGGTTGTAAGACCTGCTGATTAAGACAAGACACCACTTTAAATTACAGAGAACAGAAATATAGATTCTCAGGCTCATTTCTAATTCTTAATTTTTGTAATGGTGTGATACTATAAAACATGGAACAGATTGTCCTACCTTAAAGGGCTATTTCTTATTGTACATTAGAAGAGAAGAGACATTCGGTCATGAAACAGAGTAAATCAGGTTCAGGAGTATTGTTACAAGGATGGTATTTACTGTCTGCTTTTCACATCCTGTATTTATGGAGCCTTTTGTCCTGTAAGCCGGTGTGTCAGGCTGCCTTTGAGCTTTATTCATCCTCTCCTCTGCCTCCACCCTTAAACTTTATCTGGATTCCCCTCGGGGCCCGCGATGCATATAATCAGTCTGTATAGCTAAGTGTGCCTAGCTGTGTGTGCAATCATAGGCATGTGTGTGAGATAAACGCTGTGTGCCGTGGACCTGTATGTGCCTTTCTGTACGTGTTTAACTCTGATCTCATCTCATCAAAGCATCTTCCAGTGGGACAGGAAATTGTGCTGGAATTCAGAGTTTATTACACGAGTCGCAGTTCAAAGGCAGAGCCAGGAAAAGAATCAGACAAATCTGTACGTTTATGAGAGTCGAATCCATCTCACAGCATACATCACTCCTGCTCTGAGTACTCTAATACCACTGAGTTTCGGTGGCAATATGAACTCATAAATCATAAGTCTGTTTCAGGAGCTTGGCTCATTTTGCTGCAAAAGCCTGAAAGTTTCTTTGCTTGGTTGTGACCCATGAAGCACAGTGTTAAAGGGTTGGTTGTAATTGTAAATCACATAAGCATATATGGGGACGGATATAGTTGGTAATTCTGGTTTGAGTTTTAAAATATTAGTTTCTACCCCAGTACATGCTAGTTTTTCTAGCAAATTCACTTCACCTCATTTTTGTTTGGACTGAAATAATAAGTAGGGTTAACCTGTACAGACCGATAAATAGCAGTTGCTGTACAGTAGTCCCTCGTTTATAACAGAGGTTACGTTCTAAAATTAACCCCCGATAGGTGAAATCCGCAAAGTAGCCAGCTTTATTTTTTACAATTTTTATAGGTGTTTTAAGGCTGTAAAATCCCTCACTACACACTCTGTACACTTTTCTCAGACAGGCATGAACATTTTCAACTTTTCTCTTGTTTAAACACTCTCGAAGTTAAAACCTTTGTACAAAAATAAGTCCAGTATTATATCTCCAAAAGTTGATTCTGTTCATCTGGACGTAGCGTTTTCTGGGAGAAACGTTTCGTCACTCATCCAAGTGACTTCTTCAGTCTCAGCAGGATTCCCCAATCTTATAAACAGTACATTTGCATAATGACTGAAACCAGCCCACTGAAGGAACAATGGGCTGTGAGGTCAAATAAAATAATAAACTTTTGGAGATTTATTTTCCTGGATGATTGAGAATGCATCAAGACATCCAGTATTATAGAACAAAACCAAAGATCAAACCTTGTTTTCAGGTCCACAACATGGAAATAGAGCAGCTGCCAGAGAATTCAACATTAATGGATCAATGGTATGGAAGTGGAGGAAGCAAGAAGAATAAGTTCAGTAAAGTTTGATTTATCTGACTGTTTTGTTTCGCTTAATGTGCTATAATCTGGTGTGAATTATGGTCTAAAAAAATATGGTAATGTCAGGAAGTCATTTTCAACTTTTTCAACGGTTAGCATCTTCCTCTGCCTTTTGGGTGATACCGCAGGTGACTTTGACGGTGCAAAACATTTCGTCGACATTGTTGTTTGTTGGGGAGAAAACTTACAAACATACAGTGCAGCACTTCAGAATCCGACTGCTAGCGATGTAAATTTGACAAGCTGAACGTATTCTGTACTGGACAGGAGACGCGGCACGGAGGAGATTGATTGACAATGGTCTACAGCCAATCAGGACGCAGAACACAATGCGCTGTAAAAAACCCAAAAAGAAAACATGCAAAATTGCACAAAAAAAATCTGCAAAGCAGCAAGGCCGCGAAAGGTGAAGCGCGTAATAGCGAGGGACAACTGTATATGAAGTCAAGTTTTTCTAACACCAGTACACAACTAGAGTGGTCTCAGAGCAGGTAAATGCGCCGTAATATTAGAGAGAAAACCTTTGACCCCGTGGTGACTGTGGGGAAGAAGAACTCTCTTTTAACAGGAAGCAACCTGCTCCAGATCCTGGTTTACAGTCAGACAGCCATCTGATAAAACTCTTTTTGACTCTTTAGCCACTAAATGCTTCAGGGAGTTGCTAACTTGATCTGCTTTCTGTCTGTAAACAAGAGTGATGACGATGGTGAGTGAAACAGTAGCAGTTGGGTCCAGAAAACCACAACAATGAGCTGCAAGAAGCTAAAATACTCCATTCAGTCGATGTAACCTGCAACCATGTGATAACATCCTGTGGGTCCATCAGTGCATGAGAGAATAAACTTTCACTTTACACATATGTGTCAGCCCCATGGCTGAGGTAGTTTCCCGACTGCTGCTTCCATTACAGCGGGAGTCAAATCTCTGGACAGGGTGCATGTGAAAAGAAAAATGAAATAACACCTCATCAGTGAAGCAAAAACAACCACGAAAGACTCTGATCAATTTGGCACTACACTGATAACACCCTGGATGAACAGATCTTTGGCTGGCAGTAGTCCCGTGTATGATATCCTTTCTGTATTTGCACATACTTTCAGTTGCTTATTTTTACTCTTCATCCGTCTTAGTTTGCTTGTAAGCCAGATTCAGTTGTTTTAACAGTGTGTAGATTATTATAGTTCTGGCAGTATGATGTCAAATTGTACAGAAAGAAAAATTCTATATTTGACATTTGAATTTATTCATCAGTCAAACACACGTGAACACTGACATTCAGGATTAATGATTGTACTCACTTCAGTATCTGTTTTGCTGGACTCATTGTTGACTCCAGAAGGTCAGATCACTCAAAGTGATGCAGCAGGCAGCGATGTGAGGTGTAAAAACATTTTCCCTACATTATAGTGTTAGCATGTTGTCGTTAGTACCTGCAAACACTAGAAGCACTGTGACATATGCTTATAGTAAAATTATTAATGGTGTAGGGAGTTGCCATGTGCTTTGTACAATGCCGTCTGTACTGGTTTACAGTAAGTGTGCATGCTTTGTGCAGTTCTCCCCTCAGCAGTTACAACGGGGTTAACTTGAGAAGCTACATACAGACACACATTATATTCCCATCTTAAAGGCTTATCCTAAAATGTTCTAAACTTAAATGTAATCTTGGACTCAACTGTAACATTAAACTCGAACTTGAGACCAGCTCCAAAAGCAAGGCTACATAGACTGCTACAGTTTAATATCCAACTTTGCAGCAAAAATAAACATGTTTACAGTCAGGTACAAACGTGGGTTTGGATATTACTTCCCTTCTTTCATTTATTCGCAAGGCTTAACATCAGGAGTATAACTGCTCCACCTGACAGGTGTTCCAATACAGGCAACAATGGGCCTTCACTCAGGACAAGCAAGGCAAGCAGTGCTTGCCCAGTAATATCAAAAAAATAGATACGAACTAAAATGTACCAAAAGGAAAACAACCTCTCTTTCTGTATCACAGAACAGAACTGTTTGCATATTTGCATCTTTTGCATTACTGCCTTCATGTGGCCATAGTTAGACATATGTGATCTTCATAAAACAGCCATGCTACAAATAATGTGAATTCTTTTTTAAATTTTCTTTTGATACATTATTATAGATTCATGTTTTCTGCTTGCATTTCTGTGAAGGTCATTGTGCTCCATTGAAGGTAACTATAGCCTTATCACAGTATAGTTAGGACTCACCTCAGTTAAACTCGGGTCACAGAACAGCCCCTTTTCCATTAGTACCTACTCAGATCAATTCACCACGGATCACCACGACTCGACTTGGACCAACTGGTTTTCCACTACAATCCGGCACTACCTAACGTGCATGGTTGTCATCATAGCGACGCATCCCGCAACATCATTAATATGCATCACGAACGCTACAACAAAGTTAGATGTCGAAGGAAAAATATACCTGCTGCTTGGTTTTTGGCTTTTTGTCAGACTTGTTGCTGGGTTTCAAAAATGACAGTTTTAATTTTCATGAACAAGACGCTCTCATGACTCATCAAGTGACACTACTGACCAGCCAGTTAGGGACTTTGGTTGATACTTGATTGGCTGGTGAAATTTTAGTACCTGCTTGGATCGCTAAGAACCCTGGGTGAGCAGGTACTAAAAAAGTACCTGGTACCAGGTTCTATGGCCTAATGGAAAACCCTGAATCCAAAAAGGTACTAACAGAAAAGGGGCTAACAGGAGCTTTAGACAGTATTTGTGTTGTTGGTGGCTTTTGGAGCATTTTTAATTGAGTTACATGACGCATAATATTGCCTGTGTCTAGATTTTCTAGAATTTTGGTCTGCTACTTAGCACTCATTAGCAGACATGCATTTTATGCATCTGTAAAGTTTTTACTGCTGTTAGTTAATAACTTAGTGCTCCACCCTGTGAACTTTGGGCAAGCAGGCAGCCAAAATACTAACACACACTTCAAAATGTGGAGCTTATCTGAATGACTCAATTATTTCAGGATGAATGAAATTGAGTAATGTCATGAGGACTTGTTTGTTTGGCTCCATAAGGAAGTGAAGTCCCCACAGTGTGCTAGTGTAAACAGATTTATGTCCCCACAACATGAGTAATGCACACACACTCGCAGTCACATACATATTGTATTGCTGAAAGTTGACGGAAAACAAAGATAACATTAGAAAAGGGTGTCAGGTTGCTAAGAAGGTGAGGTAGCCTGGCATTATGCCACACACACACACACACACACACACACACACACACACACACACACACACACACACACACACACACACACACACACACACACACACCTTCTCCTTATCTTTTGCATTGTTTCTCCAGCTCCCTTCCTCATTCTCACACCTCCATCTTTCCCCAGTGCTTCCTCGGTAATCAACGAGTTAATCATAATCCTCAGACTCTACAGACACACTGGCCTCCTTTGTCTCTGTATGGAAAAACACAGTGGAGCACAGATAAAGAGAAAATTTTTAAGTCATGTTCGTGGTCAATTAAGCTTTAAAAATATTTTAAATGTGCAGTACTGAAACGGGCTCTTTACACTTCAAATGAAAATCATCACAGGGCTTACCCCCGAAGTAATCTGTAAGGGTTTA
The DNA here is from genome assembly GCF_963576455.1 of Neolamprologus multifasciatus. Classification (NCBI taxonomy): domain Eukaryota; kingdom Metazoa; phylum Chordata; class Actinopteri; order Cichliformes; family Cichlidae; genus Neolamprologus; species Neolamprologus multifasciatus. The sequence continues at coordinate 7,410,968 of NC_140451.1, forward strand.
AGTGTTTTAGTGGGGGCCGCACATTAATGACATGTGCATGTGTATGTGTGTGGACATGTGTGGCTGATCCTGGGCCTAAAGCTTAAACAGTTATGAAGAAAGTTAGTCAGACATGCAAGCCGTGAGAACATTTGGCCTGGCTCCAAACTAAATATAGGAACCGCACCATTAATTTATGGCAGGTTTACTACAACCAAAGCAATGCATGAAATGTGCTGCTTTCATCCTCCCACTGTGTGTGTGTCTGTGTGTGCGAGTGTGTGCATGTGTGAGTCCTGCAGATGACAGAATGATAACATTGTCCTTTGCCATGCAGTTTACATCAGTAGGAGCTGCATATGCATGTGCAGACAGGTTCAACCTTTTAACTTTGTCAGATCCCATTCAGAGAAAACAAACAGCAAACTGCCAGCTTTCATTTTAGGAAGAGTTAATTTTCTGAAAAACAAAAAAACAAAACAAAAGAGTCCAAAATAAAGCAGGTAATAACATCTTTCCTTCTACAGAAGTTTACCATACCCATACATAGATATGGAGGCAGTTACCATGATGTCACCCGTTCAGTGTAAGCTTCTTGGTTGCCTCCATGCTGGTTTCTCTTTGGAGCCAGAATTTAGCCATATTTAATGAAGAGGGGATAGCAAGTTATCAGCTAGCGACAGGAAGCTTGATTTAAAAGCTGCTTTCAAAAACTAATCTGGTGCAATGCACAGACATCTGCTAATAGAGCGGGCGATTGTGGCTCAAGAGTTGGGAGTTCGCCTTGTAATTGGAAGGTTGCCGGTTCGAGCCCGGCTTGGACAGTCTTGGTCGTTGTGTCCTTGGGCAAGACACTTCACCCGTTGCCTACTGGTGCTGATCAGAGTGTCCGGCAGCCTCGCCTCTGTCACTGCGCCCCAGGGTGGCGGTGGCTACAATGTAGCTGCCATCACCAGTGTGTGAATGTATGGATGACAGGCTGTAATAGGGTTGAATAACAGACCAATAAAATATTAGAATTGGGCTTATAAAAAACTAAAGCACAAACCTTTTGACTGGTCTGTACCTCAAACATGGTAAACAGGTCCAGTTCAGTGGCTCTGATTAGTGGAAGTGAGGCCTAGCAAAGTGTTAATGCACCCAAAACTCCCGAAACTGCAAATGAAAGAGATCCTATTTAATCTACAAAACCTCCACCATTTCCTGTAAAGCACTGAGCAGAAGCAAAAGAAAAACATTGCCTTTTATTCTTCTCCTCTCTCTCGCTCTTTTACTGTCTTAACTTGTCCAGGGTTTTATCCAGCTGTGTGTACCAGGAAATTGCCCCATTCTCCACAAGTATGTTTATACTGCTGCCTCCTTAACAACACAGCTACACACACATCCACGTGAACGCACACAGACGCATACAGTAGATAAACTCGCACATGATCATTCATGCACAGGCATGCACGAACGCCCACATGCACTCTCTCACACTGAAGGTAAATCCAGATATGCTGACAAATGTGTGTGTATTTTTAGTGTCATGCTCATATTGTTCTGCTGTGTACCGAAGCTTTGGGAGGTCTGATGACGAACCTCGAGGTCCCGCGACATGTTTCCTGTTTACACTGCTCTACACAATTACTAGCCAGCTGACGCACTGTGTGTGCTTACAGTACAAGAGTGTGTACAGTGATTTGGAACCTTGTTATGTTGAAGCCCTCAGCACTGGTGCAAACTCCAACTCTCAAACTAATGCTAATTTAGAGAGAAAATATTATTTTGTGGATAACTGCACAATGGCGAGCAGAATGACAGCAGGGTTGTTTCTCCTGGAACTAAACGGCGTTTCATGTGGAACGATAATAGAGGCTGGGGAAATCATATTTTATTATTCTATGGATCAGGAAGAAAATAAGCTATTGTGATATTACTGTCAGGCTGTGTTACATTTAGGGTTAGCTCGAGGTTAGCCACCCACAGAAAATGTCTTTTGTGCAGAAAGTAGAAAGTTCACTGAAATAAAAAGACTCAGTGTGTAAAGGTTTGTCACTGTCATTAGAATTTGTGGCAGCTCCATACAGGAATTTGTCCTGAAATGTAGATGTTTGAGTATTTTCACATTTTTTGGTGCAAGTAGGGCTAATTTTCTTTATTATATTGACGTTTTTAAGCAGTTTTTATATGTTCAAATAACAGCAGCAGTGAGTAGCTTAAGCTGTGCTGTCGGTTCACTTCATAACAAGCGTAAAAAATTAGACCCGCCTTTCTTTGCCGTTGAATATCCGTGCAGTTGTCGGTAAACAGCATGTCACAAACACAAGTAAACCCATTTGTTTTGATTTAAAGATTCTCTTCCTTATATTTTCCACCTCGAGAAAGAAACTAACAGAAATGTACGCCACAAGCTAAGTTGCAAAACATTTTGATTTCCCCACTCTTATACACAGTCTCGTCACTGTGCCCTCTATATAAATACAGACAGTACCGAAACCCAGTTTGCGCTGGAATGTGTAAACCTGGTCCTTTGTATTTAAAAAACAAACATAAAAAATGTCCCTTTCACTTTGGAACCAAATGAAGAAAACCAGATCCATAACTGGGAGGCATGTAAGTGATGCTAAATTGATGCTAGCACTCATTGGTACACATAGATCATCCCGGCCAGTTTCATGAACAAATGGCCAGAGGAGCTGGACCTGTTTTGTTTTTTTCATTGAATATATGAAGATAATTGCATCTGAATGAGCCTAAGGCCATTTAAGCCACCCATAGAGCAAAGTGTGTTAATGACATCTTTATGGATATTCCAGAGAGTTTTTGGCATACACATGGTGACCCACTGGGCCTAGGCATGTCACAGTTTAATAAAGACTTTAAAAATGCCAATATCCCAAGCTGGGGAGTAGACCTGCTCAGGGTACAGTACACCTGTTTGTATTTATGTACTATCTTTGACAGGGCAAAGTTCTCATTTCGAACTGCAAAAGGGTGTTTCACTTGTTTTAGGGGAGAAAACAATGTTAAGATGACCATTTAGATGAGCATTATATTGTTGCAACAAATGTCTTTGTAAAGACATTGTGTGCATATCTGAATAACTCCATCAAGGAACACGATATCAAGCTAAACAGATAAACACACCCACGTGTTTGTCTGTTAGGCATGCCCTCAGTATTTCCAGGTCCCAGGACCCCGACCGGACTGTTTAACCGAGTAATGGGGTCAACAGATGCTCAGTCTCCAGCGTCCTAAAAGTCCAGCACATGTGCCAGTGGCAGCTCTCATGAACATTTTATGGATCCCACGAGTTCAACGTGGAAAGATAGCACTACTATCCATCTGAAAACTGCTGATGTCATACTGTAGCACCACAAAACAACACCATGGGAGCATTTCTCTAACTCTACACTAGGAACACTTGATAAAGGGGAAGTTTTTTTTTTACTTTTTCTCTAAAAACCTTTTAGATTTTTGGGGTATTTTCAGCTCTCATCTTGCCACCATCACACATTTTCAAATGGCTAATTGACTTTATCAACAGAATAATCATAAAAGAGCAATAGTAAGTTATCTGCTGCATTACAGTAGGAAAAGGGAATTTTACTTTCCTTTCATGTCACTCTCAGCTGTAATTTGGTCTGACTGTGCTTTGATTCCATAAAACAAGGACTTCATTTAAGGGGACCTATTGACAGTCCATCTGGAAGACTTTAAGCGTTGTTTCAACAATCTGTCGAAATGTCTTCATAATGTCAAAGCAAAGAAGTAGAGGAAGAAGAAAACGAGAAAAAGCATAAAATGGAAAAACAAGTGGGTTCATGCAACTTGTCTGAGGTTTCACTTGGTGCAGCAATTGCTTTTTTTCAGGAATTTAGCTTAAAGCTATGTGCACGTTTACTGTAGGTGTGTCAGTGTGTCATGAAGACCTCTTACACAGCGAGACTGTGTGATTCTCAGAGGGCGCTAACAAGACTGGAAAAGAAAAGACGAAAAAAGGATGTGGATCTGTCTTTCAAATGTCTTTATTTTTCAAAATGTTGACTCAAAAAGAGCAAACATGTGAGTCACGAGTGAAATGTGGAGACTGGAAGAATGTTGAAATCAAGATGTTAGAGGCTGACATGACAGTTAGGTTGACGGGAACAATCCAGCTCTCGCTCTGTTTATTGTTTCATCTGAGCCAGAGCAATTAATCACCCATCTGCACTCGTTTGCACGGGCCTACACAACATCTTCCTTTAACCAAAGCCCGAGTCTGCTCTTGTTTTGCTGAAATATGAGTTTCACTTTCACTGCTTATGTTCATTGTTGTTGTTTACCTCTTTTTTCTTGTGAGAGTATGCGAGTTTTTCACTTTATGAATTGCACTGACGACCTGCGTGTGTCAGAAGTACAAGTGTTTAACACAGCTCAAGTGTACGCTTATAATGCACGTTCAGTCCAATCCAAACAGTTACGCAGGTTTTGATTTCAGACGTCTTACAGCCTTTAATGGCTAAGTCAACATGAAGTCAACAGCAGAGTGCTACAGCTTACTTCTTATGTGTGTGTGATTGGCTGTGATTTAAAAGTATATACATGGATAAATCCAAGGTTGAGTGCTGGATAAAAACAAGACTGATGGCATAATTATGACCTTTTTGGCCAAGCAGGGCTGTTTGTGAAGTTTTAAAACCAGTTGGACATTTTTTTGAATTGCTAAAGGCTTTAAAGTCAGCTGCTTAAAGCATTTTGCAAGACACAACTTGAAAGATTAACGTGCAACTTAATGCCTGCAGGCGTAAAGTGTATTGTTAGTCACGCTCTCCTCCCCCATCAGCTGGTCCACCAACTAACCAAGCAGCTGTCATTAATTTTGATGAGCGCTCTACCTGTGAAAGCGCAGATAGCCCCAGGCTGCTGAAGACTGGTTTGAAGAGGCACCGCCAAAAGGAAAACAAACATGTTTTTTACTGTTGTCTCATGCACATTTGGTTTTGCTGACACTTACATCCCTTTTGCCTTGCAGCAAGTTAAACACGATCCAATCAGTACTTTTTTTTAATATCAACCATGGATAATTTATGTTTGTGTCACGTGAAAGGACAAATGAACCAACAAGTCTGCCCTGCTTTCTAGTGTTTTTTAGCTTATTGTTTCGGTTTTATATTACACAACTTCCCTGTCTGTAAGAAGGAGTATTTTAAGTAAAATAAATCTGTGACAAATCCCAGAAACATTTGGCAGACAGACAACTAGCTTGGCAACTATAGACTTTATATAAAAAATGGATGCAGGTATCCCGTTGTTAAGTGATGACGTATGAATCCTGCTTCCGGGTCCAAACTACTCTGCGTTTAATAAGGCTGTTGTGTTTCTGACATGTTTTAATGCCTTATATCTTGTTCTATTTAATCTCAAAAAGCCCCTAAAAATAGTCAGTGATCACTGTTGGCCTCTCTCGGTTTTTATTACCGCTGTTCATTTTAAAGCTCAGTTTTTAAAGCCTTACGATGTAACTACAGCCCAGCCCATGCAGCAGTATATTAATGACTAACCTCGTATTATGGATGGATTATCTCAGTTGTTCTCCTGGCTGAAGTTTGGTCCGTTTACAGCATCCTGGCATGCAGTTGTATTTGTCTCTAACCATCGGAAACCCTCACGTTAGCTTTTATTGAGTGAAAAAAGTTAGCATTCATCCTCCAGCTTCATGTGTTTACATTATGCTAACCATAGCCGTGTAGCTAGCCACCACCAGCCCAACTTCAGCAATCCTACAAACACTGCTGTTTAGTTTTCTGTCTTTGTTTATGTCGGAGGTTAATTTTTCATAAATCCCTCAGTCAGAACATGGTATATTCTGTTTAAGTGGAAACTAGCGAGCTAACTCCCTGCTAACTTTGAACTCCATTCAACTTCATAAATTCTGTTTTCATGGATGCCTGGATGTTAAACTTAATTTGACACGCAGGCATCCTGGTAGAGCAGCCACACTGATCATTTTATTAAAGATGAAAGAATTTAGACAGTTTGTGACTCTCAGTGATGCCGCGGTGTTTGTTTGACTTTGGGACCTGAAGCAGAGTTTGGACCTCGAAACGGCTAATGATGTCAGACTTAAAGACCAGATAGGGACATCACCTATTGGTTAGTGACATCCTTAAACTGAGAATTTTCACTGTTGATGTGGTATTTCAAAATCTGATGTAAGGAGTGTGAGGTAGATCGGACTGAGAATCTGGGGGACATGCTCATTGGCTAGCTATTATGTCAGTCACATGGTGAAGCATTTTTCCTGCTTTTTGTCTGTAAGACCTTAGACCACAAACTTATCAGGTATCCTGTGGTCATAGATAAGGGAACAGAAGCAGTGTTTTTCCATAGAGCCACACTAGACATATCTAGAAACCCCCTGCTTCTCCCCTTGGTGGACAACAGGAAGCTATGTCCATTTGTCATTTACAGTTAGCACCACATATGGCTATTAAACAGAACAATATTTTTTCTCATTAATTGACTGAGACCAAAACAGAACTAAAGGATACTCTGTGTGTGTGTGTGTGTGTGTGTGTGTGTGTGTGTGCACGTGTCACACTTGCACACACACACACAACACGTGCACGAGCCAACACAAGCTCGTGCACGTGTTGTGTGCAAGCCATTGCCACAGCTTCAGCTTCTGTTTTCAGTGCTTGGCACTGATTTTAAGGACTTTCTGGGCTCATTATTTCACAGGTTTGAAACAGTACTGTGCCATCACTTGGCAACTTTGGCAAAACAAATTCACCAACGAAAGCCACAACTTGTATCAGGCAGAACAGCAGATTTAAAGAGAAAGAACGATGGAGAACATTTCTTGGCCTTAAAAACAGATTCTGGCCAGCATTAATATGAGAGGTTGGGGTTTCAATGCATTGTCAGAGAGCCAACCTAAATATGACAGAATGTCAGCAGCACTCTATTTTCCTCTTTCCAACAACCACTGTGTACCTAACAGTAAATAAAAGTGATATACTGTTGCTGAACCTTTTATCAAAGCTTTAGTAAGTTCTTAAAAGTTCAGCTTAGGTCTCCATGAGTTCCTTTTCTGGAGATACAAGTTATGATTAGTATTTTTTGTAACTTACATGCTGCATGAAACTAATATGCTAACACTGGCTGACAGTTTGCAAGTAAGAACTGTGCACCTCTTTTTCTTTGTCTCATGGGTTCCTCTGCCCGTATCGCTATTTGCATCCCAGTTCCAGCTCAGACACTCGTGAACTGTCAGTCAGCACTGGCTGACTTTCCTCCACTCACAGCAAACAAATGAACTCCACTCCTTTCTCTAATTGCTCTCTGCATGCTAATACTCCTCAATTCACATCAAGTCATGGTCTGTTTATAGCCGTGCTGTACAGCACATATTCCTCTGTCATCAGTCTTTCCACACACCCTCACTAATAACCTATAGAAGCTGTTACTGATATACCCCAGCCAGAGGCGACACCAAAAATATATTTTTTACTGTCAGATCTGTGCTGAATAATGCCAGTTTATACAGTTTAATAAGTGGTGTTTATGGTGCAGCGAGGCCAATAGAGAGGTCTACTCCTTCAAATATAATTCAAACAAAGAGGCTTTTATTGATTGTTGGACTAAGTGGACATTTGGGCACCATGTACTCGCATAAATGTACACGCAAAGGACGTGGTCATATAAAAATTCACACAGACGCAGACCCTGGAGCGAACCTTTAAGAAAATAAAGAAGTAGAGGAAGAGGGAAAGAATAGCATTTGCTTTGGAAAAACATTAACTCCACATTAAGAAATATGTAATTGCGTATCATACCATATGTATTTGGGCTCGTGTGTGTGAACAGAAAGCAAAGCTGCTGGGATGGGCGCTCCCAGCAGTCCAGTCACTCCAGGCCACAGCTGGTTGTGTTTAGACTGTTGGTCATATGTAGCACTGTGGTCTGTTCAGGAAAAAACTACAGACAAAGAGACACTCAGGCAGGTAAATATACTTTAAACATATCCATTAACATGTCACGCAATTTAGTGCAAAGTTTTGAACGACACAGGACACTTTCTCAAGTCTGGGGCCCCCTAATGGTAGAAAGGAGTAACGCATAACTGTAACTACCTCAAAGGAAATGTTTGACCACTCTACTTTATTTGCCCACTTTTCACAGCTATTTTTATCTGCTGCGCTAATCACTAATATAATTTTAGTGTTTTCCACCCTTTCACTTTTTCTATATCTAACATTCACACTCTACTTTGGTATGTAGAGTAACCAAAGCTTGAACCACTGAACTTCTGACGGTAAGTTCTGGCTTGGTGCTGCAACTCAAATACCACTATCTTCCCACCAAATTCACCCCAAGAATCCCAAGAGCTACATCTCAGACACCGCAGGCCTCAGTTAGCATGTTAAAGGTCATGACAGTACAGTTAGAAAAAGACAGGTGAAAGGTTCTTCTCTGTAAAAACAACATGAGGGCACACCTTAGGTTTGCAAAGTTGCATCTGATCAGATATTGAGCACGGTGGTGGAGGGCTTATTTGGGCTTATTCTGCAAACACAGGACTTGGTACCTTGCAGCATCAAACATTTCTAGAATTAAATGTTAAGGTTTTGGTCCAACAAAAAGATTCACCCACATTGGGTCATGAAACAAGACAATGATCCCCAACACAGCAAACATACAAATCCATGAAATGCTGTGAGAGCTGTGCCTAAAATGAATGCCTACAAGCCAAAGAACTGAACCTTCAATGAACTGAAGCAAGAGAGACTGAAAAACTCAAACAGAAAGTGATAACTTCAAGTTATTGCTGCTAAAGGTAGTTCTACAAGCTGCTAATTATGGGACAGCTGGGGTAGAGCAGGGAAATGTTGCCTGTATGAATATAGACAATGTGCTACATAATACAACATTGGCTGTATTTAGTTGGCAGATTTTGCTAAGTTTGGGTTTTGATCTGTGAGAAAAGCTTGTTTAGAAACTTTTTGTCTTTGACACCAGTCACTCTGAATTTTTGCCAGATCCAGGCATCTGTAAGGATTTTGGCTAGCTAGCCTAATTCAGGCATTCGGAGAAGCAGAACTCAATGACTGTCTTATAAAGCTGTGCAATCCTGAAACATTTATGCATACAGCTATAAAGGCAGACGTATTTATTGTTGTCAGTCGTCACGTTTTTCTTCCAGAGTATGAGCCCGTAAGACTTTTAGCATAGACAGATGAGCTAGCAGTCAGGAGGGGATTCCTGCAGACAGTAACTGGGCAGAGAAGCAGACAGGAAGGTCAGCTTCATGACGAATAGAAACGTATTCTCTCCAAACAAACCAGTACAGAATGTTCTTGGCATATCGCCAGTGGCTGAATGAAGACACGGGCTCTCTCTCTTTCTGAATCTGGCTCTCTGTGCACCTCTCTCGCCCCTCATTCCCCTCCTCCCTCGAAGCAGAGAGATGAATGGTTGACAGAGGAATGGCGGAAACATCCAGCAGCCAGATTCCTTAGCTAGTGTAATGCCATTCACACTGGTGTGAGTGTGTCACCGTGGCAGGGATGTGTTTGACTGTGCACATGCATGCTGTCCTGTATGCTAATGTCTATCTGTGTGTGTGAGCGTGTGATTGTCTGCGTAAATGCAGGCTCTTTCATCTCTGCTATAAACATCTGCATGTTCACTCCCGATAACCTCTGTTCTACAGCAGTGTTTCACCGTGGAGCAGTGCCAGGCTGGAGGTATACTTGCACACACATACACACACACACACACACACACACGCACTCACACAGATACCTGCCCCTACACATACTAAAATACGTAGTAATTTACTCACACACTCTCTGCAATTGTGTCTGCCAACTCTTATATAAACCACAGAGGTTGTATCAGAGGGGACTGGGCTGTGAAGCTGGGCTCCCCGCTGGAGCACAGCTGGAAGGGAAACACACACACACACATTGGAGCCCCAGATAAAATTTGCAGCTTTGATTTTCTTCATTCATCACAACCGCTGAGCTGCAGCAGTGCTCAACTCTGGATGGATCTTCTTTGCAGGGACCATTACCATTAGTGGGTGCACTTGAGAGACAAATATGAGTGCAAAGAAAGAAAAATAAGTATGTGAATTCATGTGCTTTCTTGCTTTTGTGCATGTGTGTGTTCCCTTTTTGTGTCTGTATCCACGGGGACTCTGACGTGGATGCAGAGGGGGCAGTGTGTGGCTAACTTGTACAACTCTTACCTTAAGCTAAACTCATCTACCTCTCATCTCTGTTTCACCCAGCCTCTCTTGTCCACACCTTCCTCTTTCTTGCAGATGTTTTTCAGTTTATTTGCACAAATCTACGACTAATCAGCCTGCTGTTTGGTCTCTTGATTGGCTTGTTCACTGCTATTAATAAGTGTTCGCCAGCTCATACGGAGTCATACTTTTGCAGTTTGAACACATGGTGTTTGTGCATGTTCTGAAACACACACACACACACACACACACACACACACACACACACACACACACACACTGATTGATGACCCAGTTAATGTGGCTGTGTGAAACAGAGGAGACCCAGGCAGTCATTGCCTCGTGACATCCATCCATCAACACCTCTCACTGAGGGACTATTCTTGCTGCTAAGTTAAACATACACTCTACTGTTAATGCATACGTGTCTTTGTGTGTGTGTGTGTGTGTGTGTGTGTATGTGTGTGTGTGTCTGAGGCATGCACTGAAACCTGCCTTCCTCAGGGAGATGAAGGACTTTTGGAAAGTGCCATATAGTCTTGTGAGGCTGTATTGCAGATCAGGAGATATGAACCAAAACCCCAGTTTCCTCACACACAGGAGCAGGTGGTCTAATTGGGTTTTTGAAGGAGTAAAATATGATTTCTGTCCCATCTGTGAAAAAATACACAATATATGATCAGTAATTAATAAATAAATGCTTTAGACTCCCTCTGACAGGGAACAAGGCCATGTTAGCACTGTTTCAGACCCACACGAGACAAATGATCAAGTGTTTAATGTATTTCTAGAGTAATTGTTCACTGGAAACATTTCTCCTCACCACTGTAAAAATGCAGAGGACAAACTTCACAGTGCTTAAAGTACTAGACTTTATAAAAACAGGGTTGTAGTTAAATGGAGCCAAGCTTTCTTGAGGTGAGACACTAGATAAAACGGGCATTGGGTGTAGGCTTTCACATTACAGAAACACACACCTCTACCCCACACTGAACACCAACCATCCACACATGGCCAAATGTTAGCTACTATAACAACACTGTGCTAACATGTCAGGTTTCAATCAAGTACAAACTTAGCAACCCGTAAGGGTGTTGCTAATGTTACTCCTCAACCACAAACACATTATTCTTTAAAACAGATATGCTGTTATGCACATTCCAAGCTCTGTATTTTCATGCTTGGACTCTCTTTAGGTATGATTCAGAGTTCACAGTGTTTATTGTGGGCCTTACTGGAGTCTCTCAGCTCAGTTTTAGCTTCCCACACCTTGGAACCCAACATTCGTCTCATTGTCTTTCCTCTTGTAAACAGAAGGTTTGGGGTGAGACTTCTGTGGATGAGCTGACCATATTAGGCAAATCTGTTCTGACATCATAAAAGAAAGAGTAGAAAAAATTGCCTGAAACTGACCTTTTAGATCTGAAATTTAAGCTTTTGGCTTACAAGGGTTTCTTTGCAGATACTTTGACCACATCGTTTAATTTGAGCATCTACGATTGCAACAGCACAGACAGAAAAGATGATTAAGGAAACATCAGAGAGAAACAGAAACAGAGCAATTTCCTCTCAGACTGGTTTCTATGATATTTAAAGCTGTGTGGGAGGCTTCAGCTATCAGGCCACTCTGCTGTCGAACCACCTTCCAGTTTGGATTCTGAGACAGATCTCATAGTTAGCGCTGGATCAGGTGATCCCTTACTCATGTGGTAATAGGTCTAGGCTGCTGGGGCTTCCCATGGTGGACTGAATGTGTTTATACACTACTCTGCATTTAATCATTAGTTATTATTAATCTTTGACTCTCTTCCACATTGTGTCTTTTGTCCCGTCTTCCTGCCCTCACACCCAAACGGTCACAGCAGATGGCTGCCGCTCCCTGAGCCTGGTTCTGCCTGAAGTTTCTATTTATAAAAAGGGAGTTTTTCCTTCCTACTGTCACCAACTGCTTGCTCATAGGGGACGGTCTAATTGTTGGAGTTTTCTCTGTAATATTGTAGGGTTAACCTTACAATATAAAGCTCCTTGAGGCAACTGCTGCGGTGCTATATAAAAAACTGAATTTAATTTAACTAAATTGACCTCCAGAACCTGCATTAAATGGATATAATGACTTGTGGCAACATAAAGTTGCAGGTACTTCTGCACTGTTGCTTCTCTGGTGAAATTGTATTCAGCAAACATTATAAATATGTAATTTACCATTAATATATAACTATAAGAGTTTAGTCAGGAGAAAAGAGTTCAGTCACTAATAAATATTTTAATATATATATTTACCTTTTCTCTTAAAATGTGCAATATGTGTCATCCATCCATCCATCCATTCGCTTCCGCTTATCCTTTTCAGGGTCGCGGGGGGCGCTGGAGCCTATCCCAGCTGTCATAGGGCGAGAGACGGGGTACACCCTGGACAGGTCGCCAGTCTGTCGCAGGGCCAACACACAGGGACAGACAACCATTCGCACTGTCATTCACTCGCACATTCACACCTAGTGGCAATTTGGATTAACCAATTAACCTATCCCCACAAGCTGCATGTCTTTGGACGGTGGGAGGAAGCCGGAGTACCCGGAGGGAACCCACGCAAACACGGGGAGAACATGCAAACTCCACACAGAAAGACCCCGGCCTGATGTTGGAATTGAACTCAGGACCTTCTTGCTGTGCAGCAACAGTGCTAACCACCGTGCCGCAATATGTGTCATTTAATTAAAAAATTAAAGGAGCCGTACTATTCTGAGGACCCACTAGGCCTCTTCTAAGAGCTACACTGACAACTGTTATTTAAGCAGGATTAGAAGTCATAGCAAAAATTGTAAACTAGCTAATGAAAAAAAGCTCCTGTTTATTGCATAACCTCGGAAAACTAACAACTGTGATTATTTTCTCCTGGAGTTTGGATACTCAAGTAAAAGATATAAGCAACGGAAATCAAACTGGACAGTTGAGAAAATGTGCTGCCCCTGCACCACATCATATTTATTAGTGTTAGCCTGACGGTGTATGAGCGCTTCGTGTGAATTCCTTCATGTGAATGTTTTGACTCTGCAGAGTCAAAACTGCAGCTGTCAGATGAATCTGGTTGGGGAGCGGAAAAAAAGTATCCAGTCGCACTAAATGGAATTACTCAAGGCGGTGTGGTGAGATAACTCCACCTGTTTCCAATGCTCCAGAAAATTCGCTCTCAGTGTTTGAACATCTTGAAAATGAAGTGCCTGGGATTGTGCTCGGATAAACAGTGCAGGGGAGCTGTTAAACAGAAACTGAACAGATTCCAGCGTCTCCTTTCGCTTTGTCAAACTTATTAACTGACTTGACAGCATAAACAGGCACTGACACAGGAGACAATTACAAGTTGGCAAAAACAGAAGGAGAACAATGAGCGAAAGAAATCGGTCTGAATGGGAATCTGTGTGCTTGGGGGTGTCTGGGTCATCGCTTCGGCTGGACGTGAGGGATTTATCAAACGGCTCACATCATCTTTCCATCTTTCCATCGCCATCCACACATACTGTATGTTCCGACTCCCAGAGCACTTGTTGTTCTTCTAATTCAGCTGACTGAGCACATGAGGTCTGGGAAAACTCCCCGAGCCAAGGACAAGAGGACTTTGAGAGTCATTATCACCTCCACATCTGCTAGTTTCGCTCAAGTTGAGACTCCCCCAGAGCTAATACCTGTTAGCACGAAGACAAAGAGAGAGCAAGCTGCAGGACAGACTATGCCCCACCTGATACCAACACTAGGGGGCACTCTAATACAAAACATGGGGAGAGCATGCAGCGGTTGTGATTCACTCCCAGTCAAGCTGACAGTTGCATGTATGGTCCTGGAACACACATAGACCTGTTGCTTTTTGAAATCTGTGCCAAACAACCCTCTTTTTGTTCATACAGATCATCAGTTTGTAATTGCCATAGCTTGAAACACACGACCATGTTTTAATTGTATTTCTTGTCTACGATGGCTCTGTTACGAGCTCATTAAGCTGTTGGAACAAGTCCTGCAGAGGAGCGCTCACCCAAACAGACAAAAAAAAAGAAGAAGGGGAGAATGGATGGCTTTATTCTGTCCTTGGCCTCCGCTATTCTCCGTTCAATATTCCACACTCGGCTTCTCCCCACAGTTACATAAACAGCATCTGAGATACAGCCAGCCACATCCTCCACATTAGATTCCATTGAATCTGCACATAATGGCTGTGGTGTGGCTGCACTGCTGCAGGGTGGAGGGTCTCTCTTTCTCTCCTTCTCCTCTCCTCGCTCTTTCTCTAGGTTGGTGGGACCCAGCGGCGGTGCTGCACTAAAGCGTCTGTTTAACAGGGAAGCCAGCTCTCCTTCATGTGGCTTGAGTGGAATGAGAGCCGCTGCCGCAGCAGAAGGAGCTGCTTCAGCGAGCTGTAATATGAGTCAGAAAACAACACCAGGCACCTCCAGCCATGCTCTCTCACTGTGTGTGTGCGTGTGTGTGTGTGTGTGTGTGTGTGTGTGTGTGCTTGCACCAACCGGTATTCTGTGTACTGTACCTGTCAGCGCTAACTCAACTGTGTGTGGGTGTGCAGTGTAAACTCCATGCAGGTGAGCCTGTGTTGGTCTTGCGGTATGTGTGTATAGCCATGCATTTGTGTGTGCTTGAGATAAGATGTATGGCATGATCAACGATTCCCTGGCAGGAAATGTGTCACACACACACATATCCAATCCACGCAGTGTGTGTCTGAGTGTATTTGCATTGGAGAGTGGGGATGTTTAGGCAGGACCCAGAACTGTGGGACAGACCTTCAAAGGGTAGTCTGAAGGTTAAGAATAAGATTAAGGTTAGTGTTGGGGTTAGATATTTAGTGATGATGGTTAAGGTTGGGGAATGCGTAGTGCAAATAAGTGTCAGATGAGTAGAAATATATAGGCATGGAGCCTAATGGACATGACTGTGACAGCTGATAAGAGTACGTGTTGGGTAAACGTGTGTTTTATGGATTGCTAGAACATTTTGTTCTTTGAGTACACTCAGTGCTGTGGGAGTGACTCAAATGCAGGATTACATTTCTCAGTATTACATCATAACTCATTTAAAGGGCATTAAGCTCATAATGTTGCTGAATATCTTCAAGATATTTAATGTTATGAATGTTATGTTATCTGCTGCTGCATTCTGGTCATTGTGGCTCACACTTGTTGAAGTACTTGCCAGGTACCCAGCTGTGATTCAGTTTAATTTATGGTTAGCCACATACAGAGTGTGTAGGTGCTGTTGTTTTCCCATGGTATGTACAAATTTGTGCTTGTGCTATAGTCAAGTCACAAACGTAAGTAATTATAGACCTGAAGACTTTTAAAAGCAAACAAAAAAAACCAAACAGAAGAAGAATCGGAAAAGAGGTAGACTTTACGCTATGGTTTATCCACACACATGGATGACACATATAAGCAGTGTTAGGAAGGTTACTTTTAAAATGTATTCCATTACAGATTACAGAATACATGCCCCAAAATGTATTCTGTAACGTGTTCCGTTACGTTACTCAATGAGAGTAACGTATTCTGAATACTTTGGATTACTTAATATATCATCATGCTGTTTACAACTACATGAATGTACTATTGCTGTGATTTATTACTGTTACTGAAGGTCCGCGGCTCCGAACCGTAGTAAAGGGACCTCTGGCTAATACGTCGGGCTCCGTGTCGGGCTTGTAGCTGAAAACTAGCTTTACTTTGTTGTCTGGGTCAACTTTGCTAGCGAGAGACAGAGAGAGGAGTTGAAAGGCTGCTCCAACGGAACTTATTGTTTTTGGAGGAAAACACGAACACAGTGTACAGTCGAGTCTTAATAGCTTACTTACAACTGGGCTCGTCAGGCTCTCTTCTTGGCTGCAGTGGTTATTATTATATTTACATGCTTCCAGCTCCCGTTTTTGCTCGATGACAGCTCGTACTTTTCCTTTTTCTGCCTCCCTCGCTCACAGACACATAACGGGTATGGCAGTCCATTCTCCCTGCAGCACGGACTACACTGCCTATGATGCTACATTCTTTAGAGCTATACCTGTAGCATTCTGCCTATTAGCTTAGCACAACACAACAAAAAGGCCTCTCTCACCCAGGAAACACGCAGCGAGAGAGCGCCACCCTGTAACCATGGCAACCGTAACGCTGCCACCTGGAACAACAGAACGTAGCTGTCAAACAAAACCCAAACAGTCCTGACCTGCGACAATATGAAACAGGCAAGTACCGCCGTGTAATCCATTTATTTCAACAAAGTAACTGTATTCTAAATACCACCTTTTTAAACGGTAACTGTAACAGAATACAGTTACTCATATTTTGTATTTTAAATACGTAACGGCGGTACATGTATTCCGTTACTCCCCAACACTGCATATAAGTGCAGGAAACAGCCAAGTCACAAGCCTCTCACCTCGTAGGCACGACTGCATGTGTTGAAAATGCTTATTGTGAAAACGAATCTGTGCTGATTGTAATGTTTCTGCAGTTATCATTCCCAAACATACTGCAGAAGTCAGTGACATTCCCAACAAGGTGTTGAAACTCCTCTCACTGTCACTCACTGCACGTGGATGTTTGTACAGGACAACTTTATATTTAAATACACTGGATAACTGTTTTAGAAAATGAAAAATGGCCATAAAGGAGACAAATTGGAAAACACAAAATTCAAATTTCCAAAAATTCAAATGTCCTTAACATATTTTTTGCCTGTGGATGTGGAGGTAGCTTATTCCAGTGGTTCCAAAGGAGTTCCAAAAGTTGGACACCCCTGCTTTAGACAGATAAATGGATAGACTGTTTGATGAGTTGCACCTTTTTAGGCCATAAATACATTAAATGAATTCATGAATTCAAAATCGTCATATTTTCTTTGGTGAAACTGATACCTGATAGAGACTGAAGACGTCACTTGGATGAGTTACAAAATGTTTCTCCCACTGAAAACGTTACATCCAGATGAACAGAGTCAACTTTTTGGGAAACCTGACTTCTGGGAATGTCAGTCGGTCCCAACTAATCATTATATATTTTGTCATAAGCAGTATATTATAAGATTATCATACCATATGTGTATTACCTAAAAACTAGGTACTTGGTTAATTCAAAGTTTAGCTGATTTTCTACCTTTAAAAACATTAATGAAACATATTAAAGTAGAGAGTATCTTCATAACTCAATAGGAATGTGAGGAAAGTGGTCCTGTAACCAATAATTGCTAAGTGGGTTAGTTGGTAAACTTTTATAGTGTCTATATTGCACAGTGTTGCAACATGAATTCTTGTTGGGGCTGATGTGACTGCTCCCAATGACAGATTTTAAGCTCAGAGGTGGAGAAGTCGAGCCACAAGTTTTCTTTCAATTAAAAAGCAAAACAATAAAAAAACTCCAAAATGAAAGTCAGTAGAAGCAGGACAGGATGTGTGTGTGTGAATGAGATGGAGACAGGTGTAATGGTAAACATGGAAGTAATAAGTGATGGTAATAAGTTTAAATACCTGGGATCATCCATCCAAAGCAACAGACGCAAGAGTGGTGAATAAGACAGTGAATGCAGGGTGGAGTGGATGGAGAGGAGTGTCCCTGCTGTGATCCGGAGATGGTGGCAGTGACAAAAAGGTAGGAGGCCGAGCTGAAGATGTTAACATTTTTATTGGGAGTGACCAGGATGGACAAAATTAGAAATGAATACATCACAGGGGCAACTCTGAGCGCTTTGAAGGCAAAGTTAGAGGAAAGGCTGAGAAGGTTCAGACATGAGCAGAGGAGGGATGGAGGGATGGAATGGAGATGCCAGACGGGAGGAAAAGTGGAAGACCACAGAGAAGATACATGGATGTAGTGAAGGAGGAGATTGTGAAAGAAGTGGCTGCTGGACATAGAATGAATCTACACAGATGCTCCACTGTGGCAGCTCCTACAGGGAGCAGCCAAAAGATACAACAGCAGATACCAAAGACAACAAAGCATCTCTGCTCTGTCAGAAGTGCAGCCTTCATTGTCCCACAGCAGTGATGACACCAGCAAAGCGCGTTTAACTGCATTCTCACAGACTGCTTTGGATGTTTCTCCCAGGTCAGCACATATTGACATACAAAGTGTCAATATGTGATGACCTAGTAGTGAGACTGAGTTGAAGTGGCAGATTAACTACAACAAAACTACACACAGGCACCTACGTGATACCTTATCATTGTCTACATGGGTATGCCAACAGATTCCTCTGTGTTCTGAATAAACATGATATCCCAGGTTTTAAAAAAGGCCCTGTAACCAGAATGCCCATGTCCATGAGAGCACCCTGTTATTCTCAGGGACTAATAGGATTGCTACTGGCTCCAGGCTTGCATTACACCTTCTAACCTCTGCACCCCTCCTTGCCGCCTTGTTTTGAAATTGTAGCCTCTGTTATCTAGTGGTAAAATGAGCTTTTAAAGACCTATGAGAATCATTAATTTAACTAGTCATAGCAGAAGGGGATTGGCTAAATGCAATGGGGGCAAACTCTTAATAAGGCGCCCTGGTTCCAGGGATGTAACTGGAGGAATTAGGAGAGTATTTAAGTCCAGTGGCTTCTTTGTCTTCAGCGAGGTGCACACTTTGGAAAGTCCCACCATTCCCCTGCTGCTGTATCTCTTTCAGATTAAAGAAATTCCTGCAGTTCTCCTCACCTTCACGTTTTCCTGTCAAGTTGTTGTCAGAACGAGGACCTGGTCAAGACCATTTCAGTACAGAAGCATTAGTAAGGGCTGTCACACTCACATGTTCCCAGGCAGAAGCTATCAGCAGCTGGTGTGAAGGAATCCAACTCCAGTGGCAGTGACCCCCAAGATTTACTCCCCCTCCTCCTCCCTCTCCTCCTCATGTGCCTCTTCTTCTTCTTTCCTTTCTTTACCCTCTTCATCATATCACCCTTACGCTGCCTCCCCCAGAGAGACAGCTGCAGAACACATTACATTATTGTGTGTGTGTTTTGGGGGGTTTGCAAGAAAAGTTTTTTAAAAAGTCGCGAGGACACAAAGAATTAATGGAAAGAGTGTGAGAGGCAAGGAGAAACAGCATTCGACACAGTGGCATGATAAGGCACCTTGAACTTTTGCTGACACATACAAACGTGTTGCTGCAGTCTGCTCTCAAAAACATTTGGATCTGGTTTGAAAACAACCCCTATATAGCCTCTTCAACATATGTCCGCCAGATTTACATCACTTGGGTAATGTGTAATTGTGTGTGTGTCTGTGGGGATGGGGGAGAATAAAGAGGATGGAGGCTCCTTTTGTGCTCGTTCAAAAGGACAGTCCTTCCTATGCATATGAACATTCGACCGATCCTTCCCTTCCTGTGCGTTGAGCAGTACGGGTGGTGGGCTGATTCAAGTCCAATGCTAGTCTTTATGGTTATTTCACCGCAAATTTAAATCATCCATTTCTTGGACGAGCATAAATCTTTTCATGTTCACTTGTCATTGTGTTTGAAACATTTGAAGTCGGCTGTATTAGTTCTACCCTGTCAGAATCAAAGCTCTCTCCTCAAATCATCTATATTATTGTGGTCAGGAAAGCCGGACAACTCGGTTTTAATTCATAACAAAAACCCCTGAGAAAAGGTTTGTTGGTTAATGTTTTCATGATCTCACATGTTCTTACAGTCGAGCAGATTTTGGCACTGCAATGACTTTGCCCCCTCTGAAGGGGCTTCCATCGGTCCTGATGCATTTAGTCAGGTGATAATCTCTGTTTGTTCCCAGAAATGCACATTTCTGACCACAACCCCGTGTTGCTTGCAGTAAAACTATCATTGTGTCATTTGCGTCATTATATAAGTGTTTCCATGTCATGAAGCAAGAGTTTTTTTTAATTATTATGTAGTGTGGGATGAAGGTTTTTGGGGAAAGATTCTTCTTTCTGAATGGCTAAATATACTGTCTGTCTTTGAACAATAAAATGTAATATAGCACTATTTTTCATCTTTGTGAGGTATACTGGAACGTTCAATAAAATCACAAAGACTAGGTGCAGCTGGAAGTTTGAAACCTGATTCAACCCCTTCGGATTCTAATTAGGTGCTGAAAAGCTATAAATTCATCCACCTCTTCTGGACGCACATATATACCAATCAGGCATAACATTATAACTACCTGCCTGATCGTGTTGTTTCCCTTTGTATTCAAAAAAAGACTCCACTAGACCCCTGAAGGTGTTCTGCGGTATCTGGCACCAAGATATTAGTAACAGATCATTTAAGTCCTGTACGTTGTGAGTTGAGCCACCATGGATTGGACTTCTTTGTCCCACAGATGTTCAATTGGATTGAGATTTGGGAAATATGGAGCTCAAGTCAACACCTCAAACTCCAGCGCTAGCTCAACTGTGGCTGAGGAAGACTGTTTCCATCAAAGGGTGTATATGGTCTGCAGGAATGCTTAGGTGGCTGGTACGTGTCAAAGTAACGTCAACATGCATGGCAATGTTGAGCAGCAGAAAACTGGCCAAAAGCATCATTACTGTTCTTCCTTGGAACACTTGATAGATGCTGACTACTGCAGATAGGGAACACCTCAGAAGAACTGTAGTTTTTCTGCTCGTAGCATATCAGTTTTAAGGAAAAAATGTTTACATGCTCCCTAATATATCCCACCTACCAACAGGTGCCATGATGAAGACATAATCACTATTATTCACTTCACCTGTCAGTGGTCATAATATTAGTTATAGCTCAGCGGTCCCCAACCTTTTTTGCGCCACGGACCGGACAATATTTTCTCCAACCGGCCTTGAAGGTGTTGCAGATAAATACAACAAAATAAAACTAGTACCTGTACCGAAAAAAAGAAGATTTATTCATAACACACGTGAAAAGACCCAGGAAAACCGAGTAAATGATAAAAACAATAACAAAATAACACTGAAAACCGATAAAAACCCTGAAAACTATACATTTCACACCTGAGCCTCAACTCTCGCGGCCCGGTACCAAACGACTCACGGACCGGTAGCGGTCCGAGGCCCGGGGGTTGGGGACCGCTGTTATAGCTGATCGGTGTATGCATTACACAAAAGTTATACCAGACGTGTGTCAGCAGGTTTTGTCCACACACAGCTTCAGCTGTGACGATGATATTCCTGATCCCGACTTCCTGACTCTTTGGTTCAGTGGAAAATAGACCAGCTTATAAATATGCTCCTGAAATGCTCTCTGGTGCGTCTTGTGGAATCATTAGCTTTTTTCTTGACTTAGCCTGATCACCTCCACTATATGATGTAACTGGCACAGTGTATCCAGGAGTATTGCTTAGTTGGTATTTGTTGGAAATGTCTTTTTCTTTTTTTAACAATAACATTCTCCTCCATTTTAATGCGACACACACAACACACTCCTATCCCACTGTCAGTGTTGGGGAGTAACGGAATACATGTACCGCCGTTACGTATTTAAAATACAAAATATGAGTAACTGTATTCCGTTACAGTTACCGTTTAAAAAGGTTGTATTCAGAATACAGTTACTTTGTTGAAATAAATGGATTACACGGCGGTACTTCCCTGTTTCATATTGTGGCGGGTCAGGCCTGTTTCGGTTTTGTTTGACATGTTCTGTTGTT
This sequence comes from Neolamprologus multifasciatus, assembly GCF_963576455.1. Taxonomy (NCBI): domain Eukaryota; kingdom Metazoa; phylum Chordata; class Actinopteri; order Cichliformes; family Cichlidae; genus Neolamprologus; species Neolamprologus multifasciatus. Next base: position 7,432,779 of record NC_140451.1, read on the forward strand.
CCAGGTGCCATGGTTACAGGGTGACGCTCTCTCTCTCTCTGTTTCCTGGGTGAGAGAGGCCTTTTTGTTGTTGTTGTGCTAAGCTAACAGGCAGAATGCTACAGGTATAGCTCTAAAGAATGTAGCATCATAGGCAGTGTAGTCCGTGCTGCAGGGAGAATGGACTGCCATACACGTTATGTGTCTGTGAGCGAGGAAGGGAGAAAAAGGAAAAGCACGAGCTGTCATCGAGCAGAAACGGGAGCTGGAAGCATGTAAATATAATAATAACCACTGCAGCCAAGAAGAGAGCCTGACGAGCCCAGTTGTAAGTAAGCTATTAAGACTCGACTGTACACCGTGTTCGTGTTCTCCTCCAAAAACAATAAGTTCTGTTGGAGCAGCCTTTCAACGCCTCTCTCTGTCTCTCGCTAGCAAAGTTGTCCCAGACAACAAAGTAAAGCTAGTTTTCGGCTACGAGCCCGACACAGAACCCACGGTATTAGTCAGAGGTCCTTTACTACGGTTCGGAGCCGCAGACCTTCAGTAACAGTAATAAATCACAGCAATAGTACATTCATGTAGTTGTAAACAGCATGATAATATATTAAGTAATCCAAAGTATTCAGAATACGTTACTCTCATTGAGTAACGTAATGGAATACGTTACAGAATACATTTTGGGGCATGTATTCTGTAATCTGTAATGGAATACATTTTAAAAGTAACCTTCCCAACACTGCCCACTGTCCTCAGTACTGATCTTCTGTCAGATCCCAGCAGCGTTGCAGACATCTGTCCAACAGTGAGTGCTGAAGGGTCAGTGATGGAGTAAAGCACAAATTTGCAAGCTAGATCTTACTAAAAATGACCAAAAAAAATATCATGATTGGGTTATAACAGGGGTTTCCAACTCCAGGCCTCGAGGGCCGGTGTCCTCCAACACAGCTGATTTAAATGGCTAAATTACCTCCTCAACATGTCTTGAAGTTCTCCAGAGGCCTTTGATTTGATTTGTGTGTTGACTCAGGGTGATATCTAAAACCTGCAGGACACCGGCCCTTGAGCCCTGGAGTTGGACGCCCCTGGGTTAAAACATTCCCTCTCAAACCCTGAATCCTCAGAAAGGATGTGAAACCAATGGCTCATACAAACACTATGGGTCACACATTATGAAACACCACTGATTTTGACAAAATGACAGCATCTATCACTCTGGGCATGAGAACTGGCTCGTTGTGTTGAAATCAGCTCCATTTCGCAAAAAGCAGCTCAAGCTATTTAAAGAAAACACAAGAGTACCGAGTGTGCTCTGTTGATGCATTCATGCAAGTCATGGCATGGGTTTGTATTGAGTTTATGGGCAATTGTTAGTTGATTGGTTATTACATAAGTGCTTGTATTCTTTTAGTATTTTTGGCAGCTAGCTTCAGGTCCATTGCCACCGACCTCTGCAACTTGAATATAGGGCAAATGCTGATTTGCACGTACCACAGAAAAACAAAGACTCATACACAATATATGTGGCTAGCCAGAAATCAAAGCATCATAAATGGCATCTACATTGTATATGATGAGTTACTTATGAAGCCAAATAAGAAGAAGAGTTTACGTGATGACCAGAACTAGGAAAACACATCGTCTAGTCATGCAAATGAACCCTTGCACATGTGTGAGTTTCTGTGAATGAGTGTCCCTCTGTGTGCATTTGATTGGCAGGGTCCACAGTACGGTATGTCCATATGTGCTCATGTCAATGAGCCTGCAGTAAGCCGCGGTATTGTCTCAGTGTATTAGCAGAGTGTTAATCATTGTGTGAGCCAGTGTGCAGTTTGTGGCAGGACTGTGGATGTGGCTCCTTCATTAAAATGTTAACCAGGCCACATGGACAATGGATGCACTGTTCGGCCTGCTGTCCTCTTCATGCTGGACTGTGTTTCTCTTTCTCCCTTCCCTTCTCACTCTGTGTGTGTGTCTCTCTCTCTATGCCCCCTCTTCTTCCTCTTTATCTTGTGAAACATTGGCCTTGACTGTCGTTGAAACCACAAGCCCACAAAGCCCCTCTTTTTTTTTTTGTCTTACCCTCCATCTCTCACTTTTTTCTTACACTCCTTTGTGTCAGTTTCTTTTCTTCTGCGCTGTGGTTAGGGTGTCAGGGCTCTTTAGTTTCAAACTGAATACATTTCAACTCTGTATGAACCACACAAGTCATAAATCTGGTTATGCTAAGGCTGATGTTACTGAATTACCTTTACATGTGTATGTAAAATGTACGTGGGTGCTCGTACGTCTTTGCGCACACGTGAAAAGATCTCGGTAACAGGATACAGCAGAGGAGATTTTCACGTGTGCGCATGTGTGCTGGGGTCACGGTGACATTAGCAAAAAAATTAAAAAATGAGCAAGTCAGTGGTGAGTTTGGACTTTGTTTAAAGGACTATAAATACGTGTCAGTGTTTGTGGCTGCAGTATTAAATGCCATTTAACTGTTCAGTGCTATTCCACCAGGAGTGTTTCCCCGTGCAACGTAGCTGGTTCACCTGTCCCCAGGGATCAGCACATGAGCTGGGGCAGAGGCGAGGGGTAAGGGGGAACAGTCTAGAGGAAAGGTGCTGTGAGGAGGGGTGACGGAGGGGATGTGGTACCCCCTCTAGAGAACAGTGCTCTGCATGTAAGGCTGTAACAAGGATCAAAGTGCCCCTGACACCCATGGATCCCATGGGCCATGTAGCCCTGTACCCAACCCCAAGCCCCCTACCATCATCCCCACACATCCAAGCATCAAAGGAACTATCGATCGTAACTGAGTAACAGGTGGGGAGATTTGTGTGTGTGCATGGGAATGCGTGTGTGCGTGCATGTGTGTGTGTTTTCAGTCACCCATCTTTCAGCACTGCAGCTGGGCAGCTATCTCCTGGCAAAGAGGAGACACTTCCTCTTTGCTAACCACTGTTTCCTCTGAGAGAAAAACCCTCTTTGGTGCCATTTCACCTCTGGCACTCACTCACACAAATTCAGCGACACAATTAGATCTACACACAGCTATACATAACCTAAAATGGCAATGACATATTATGCTATCACACGTCTTGGTGTGATGACACATGAATGAACGTTTTCTTTTGACCTGTGAACTGAAACAGTCATGCCATCAGCAGATCATGTGGGAAGACACTTTCAACTCCCTGACCACAGGAAGCTGAAAGGAATAAAAGAGGAAATGAAATCATTAGTTAGTGTCTTTCTTCCAGTGTGGCAATAGAGGGAAAAGCACATGATGGGGGAGTGGTAAAAAACAGGAAGAGGCAAAACTGTAACTAAGACCTTTGCTGCAAATTGAGCATGTCTGCCAGAAATGTTTCTTCTTCTTCTCTCTCTCTTTCTCTCTGTCATCTCACACACACACACACACACGCACACACACACACACACATACACACACACACACACACACACACAAACACACACACAGACAAAATATTCAGTCACCTACATTTCCACTTTGCAAATTACAGCCTGAATTACGGCCCCCACCAATCATGGCATGCATCTGTCACCAGCCCACCAATCACCGTGCTTGTCGCCATGCAGGGCGGTCGAGGCAGGCTTAAAGTGGTCATTTTCTGCTAAAGCCTGTAGTTAGAGTTCCTGGGAACAGGAGGTCGGCCATTTTGGCGCCCTGCAGACCTTTGCAGAGCTGGCTTGGATTGTAAGACTTGTAAATGTAAATATCAAACCCAGTTTGCATCATAAAGCTGCACACCGTGCTTTACTATCTGATTTTGTTACAAGACTTTTTCTGCTGGAAGCACCCAGAGGAGACATTTGTCACTGACGGGTTTTATAATAATTCGTAGTCCGAAATTTTGAACTAAGAGATGCCACATTTGATATGTGCTCGCTCAAAATAGATAGCTTTGCAAACCTGCTATGTGTGTGACTCAGCCACAAACTATGCAGGAGTTCTTCCAAGCTGTGGGGAATGTTCAGGACCATGGACCAAAAGAGTACATAAGTCCGAATTACAAGAAAACGAGCAATTTTAATCACTTACAAAACAATGGGCAATTAGGTACTTTTTATGCTTTTTTTTAAAAAAAAGTGTGTACTTCTGCATGCAGTGAGTGTGCAACTATAGTTCCGAATTTCATTCATCTATTTGTGTGTTTGTTCTCTTGCAGGTCACAGAGGGATTCTGACACAATGTGACTGAACGACAAACTCCTTTTCAAGTGCATGAATGTAAGAGTGTTTTTACGCCTAGAATTCATTTTTTCTGGTGCGAATCTGTCAATTAATTTGTGAACTTGCACCCTTTTGAGACAGAGAAAAAACAGAGAAAACAGAGAAAAATCCAAGTAGACGCCAAGAAATTCAAAATGTGTCTTTACGAACTACGTGAGAATGTACAGTCTGCTTGTTCACCAGATGTGTTTGGTGCAGAAGCAATAAGAGTGAATACAGGAGGAATGTGGTATGTTCTTTACTGTCCTAGATCCCAGAATTCAATGACATTTAATTCAGTTTTATTTATATAAAGTCAAATAACAACATCAGTCACCTTAAGGATTTGTCTTGTAAGGTAATAATACAGAGAAAACCCTGAAAATTAGACCACTCCGTATGAACAAGTTCTTTGCGACAGTGGGAAGGAAAATCTGTCCTTTAACACAGCGGTCCCCAACCCCCGGGCCCCGGACCGCTACCGGTCCGTGAGCCATTTGGTACCGGGCCGCGAGAGTTGAGGCTCAGGTGTGAAATGTATAGTTTTCAGGGTTTTTATCGGTTTTCAGTGTTATTTTGTTATTGTTTTTATCGTTTACTTGGTTTTCCTGGGTCTTTTCACGTGTGTTATGAATAAATCTTTTTCGGTACCGGTACTAGTTTTATTTTGTTGTATTTATGCGAGACACCTTAAAGGCCGGTCCATGAAAATATTGTCGGGCATAAACCGGTTCGTGGCGCAAAAAAGGTTGGGGACCGCTGCTTTAACAGAAAGAAACCTGCAGCAGAACCAGGCTCAGGGAGGAGCAGCCATGACTGCCACGACTAATGCAAACCACCCACGGCTACGGTAAGTCTTTAGCTCAAACTTAACAGAACAACATAACAAGCAACATAAACATCGTAGTTGAGTCAGCTCAAGATCACCTCCTCCAAAGGGTTCTCAGGCAGCTGCTTTGGTCCACATCCAAAACGAACCAGAACCACAGTTGGATTTAAACAGACTAAAACACCCCGAGACTCCATGCTAAAGTGTCTGAAACACTAATAATTTCAACAAATTTCCTCTTCATCCCCAGACTTATTTTTTGTCATTCAGCACCGAAGAAAAACCTAATTAGGTGGGCAATGTTCTCTTGTCTCTGGACCAAACATCATGTGGCATCCATGTGACAAACCTCTTTATCAAACCACTTGATAGAAATTATATTAGTCAAACTGAGACTTGATTTAATTGTATCAAGTCTACCTGGTTACTATTTTCATGCAGTTCATCTATCCACACTTAACATAAAATTTCACAAAATGGGCAAAGGACTGTGAAATTTTAGGCTCCAGCGCCCCCCGCGACCCTGAAAAGGATAAGCGGAAGCGAATGGATGGATGGGCAAAGGACTGATCTGGATCACTTTGTTTAAAACGGTGAGAAATCTCATTGGATGAGATGATGGAAGACCTATTCGAACATCCTTCAAGTTTTAATTATTTTGAGACTCAACTTAGAATTCCTTCGATTACATTTTGACTTGGAATTGTCGTGAGAAAATGAATTAGAATGAATTAAATGAATTAGACTTACTCTGAGTGACCCACACTTATCCAGGCTTTGAGTTCTGTCCTGAAGGCCTTGAGACTCGAGGTAGACTAGCTTCAAGATGTAACATTTGGCTTGGGCTTGTTATTCTGCTGAGACTTGACTTCCATTCGTCCTGATTGTTTCACTGTTCCTTGGCTTTGATTTACTTTGATCAGATATGAGGCGTGACTTGGACTTACCTTAAGACACGAATTGGACTTAATCATCTCAAAACTATGACAACACTTAACACTTGATTTGAACTGTAAATCGTCTGGAGATTTGGCTCGGGCTTGTTTTGACTTGACTTGGACGCAGTAAAAACAGCTCAATACAGCTTGTACACAGCATGTAAATAAACCTGTGTAATGAAGACATTATGTTACAAGATTACAGTGTGTTTTGCAAATGTGCCACACATTCCCATTTTGAGTTCAACTCTCCTGACCTTGTGCATATGACACATCGGCTCAGGAATGAGTGTGCTGGGATGAAGTTCCCTGTATAATCTCCACCGAGCGTGATGAACCATCACTCATCATGAGTTACCTCACAAGCTCAGAGTCGGCCGCAGGAAATTAGAGAGCATCCAGAGACGTGCGTGTCATTTCACAGTCCAAGCGTAGGAACAAGTGTGTGCGTAGTGGTTTGCTTCTGTTTGTGCGACCGTGTGCCTGTGAGCAAAGCTACTGCTGGTAAGTGGTTTCAGTATTTTGGTACACATGCATGAGTGCACTGTGGGATTTGCCGTTTGCTGTGTGCGCGTACTCTAAGTGGTCCTCCTAATCACAGTCCTTAAGGTTGTGTGATCACAGGCCTTCCCGAGCAAAGCCAACCAAAACTACTGAGTGACAGACAGACTCAGAAACACACACAAACAAACAACAGGGACATCTGCTGTGACAAACACAAAATATTAGAAACACTTTTGCTATTACTACCAAATCTTTAGAAATGTCTTCCCTCACTCTCATTTAGTCTATCTTCCTTCATGGTCACTGTCTTCACACTTGAACGCCACACAGACATAAACTCTCCGGTTTACACGCGTGTGTGGGATCCTGCAGCGCCGCTCCAAACAGGCAACCCTGGGACAGAGGGTGAGAGTAGGGGGCTATTGTTTGTGTGTGTCACTGAGAGTTGTCTTTACTCAGATTAGTAACTTTGAAAAGAGGCTAATTAGAGAGGTGTTGTGTCACTGCTGTTGAAAAGAGGTTAGCTGTAAGAGCCAATGACAGGCTAGAAGCATCTTGGGTGTCTTGAGGACACTTTATGATAGGGATGTGGTGCGCCGTGTGTAATGCTCTTGCTGTCATGTGGCTCAGGTCAACAATGGATGTGTACGTGGGCATGTGTGGGTGGTTGCTTCTGTGTGTGGCACACACGTAGTGTATAGACAGAATGCAGAGATTGGTTGTCCCCTGCATCAGTGTCAGAGTCATCTAAAGCTAAGTTGTATGAAAATTTGTATAAATAATGTCTTTACAGTTTGCATTCTGCAGTACTTGTCTCTCTGTTATATGCACCATTAAAAAGGTGTACAAACTGCTAAAGAAGCCCAAAGCAACCAAATTTAGACTTGAAAGTAAAGTGCTACAAGTTATCGGCTAATGCTAGCAAGCTTAGTTAGCAAGCTGCATTTATAAAATATATGGGCGCAACGCATACACAGACATATCTGCTAAATAATGCTAAGTAACATAAGTAATAAAAACAGTAGAATTTTAAATGTTTACACCAATAGAAATGCTCTGGGCGACATTAATATCACAAATAGAAAGCTGCAGTTACTGGTTAGACAAAGCACACAGGCAATGTCTACACCTCCTTGTGTTGGCACAGCTGTCAAAGTATCAACACTCCTAACTTTAACTCTACTCTAAGCTGACTTGCTTTTGTAGCCAGGATCGGATGTCTGTTAGTGGAACTGGCAGTTCTGTCTCTACAAAACCATAGAAATACACAATTCTGGCAGCCCTTAAAATAGCAAAAGACATTTCTGATTGTCAGCATGTGTTGTCATTCCACAGACTACAGGAGAATCTCAGCTTACAGGTGTTTGCAACACAGGATTAAACTAATTTTTACTTGACTTTTTATACAAAATTGTTGGCTGTAGTCATTTATCCTGTGTTGCAAAGTCTGATCTGTGTGTTGAGTACTGGATTTAACCTTTTTCACAAGTGATGAGTGCAAGAACTACATTTAGCCCTTACCTTTGTTTCCTGAGATATGTTTTGTCCATCCATCCATCCATCAGTGCTCTTCCAGTTATCCTTATCAGGGTTGCAGAGGCGGGTGGTGGGGTTGGAGCCTGTCCCAGCTACAGTGGGCCAAGAGGCCAGATACACCCTGGACAGACCCAGCCAGTCTGTCGCAGGGGTAACGCTGAGAGTCAGACAACTATTAACACTTAATAACAATTTAGAATCACCAGTTAATCTAACCCCACTAACTGCATGCCTTTGGACTGTGTGAGCCCCAAAGAACCTACGCAAACACCAGATTGTGGAGTTGAACTCTGGACCTTCTTGCTGTGACGCAACAGCACGCCACCATGCGGTCATACGTTTTATCATTTTGTAAGATAGCTGAATGATGTCAGTGATGTAGAACACGTATTTGCAACCAGCCTGAATAACATTCAGCCATCCAAATGCCTGGAATTACTATAGGGCTTTGGAGTTGACGTCACGCCGCAATGTTTTGTGGGACCGCGACGCCATTTTCCGGGTCCACAAATCAAAACAAACACACTGTGTTGGAATGACGACCACAAGAAACATGCTTAAAAGCAGCTCAAAAGAAAACGGACGGTATAGAGACCGATTGTGTCTCCGATTGTGAAGCGGCGGTACTTGAAAAAAATAGAGTGGATCGCAAATGTGGACCCATATGAAATACGGCAGTGGAGTAAAGACCCAGACGACTTACCGCCACTGTCCTACCCCGATATCTTTACGTATCTTGTTTGTGGAGTAAGCGCTTACACTGCGAACCAGTTTCGTCGCTGGAGGCGCACATCCAATTTACTAACGGCTGGGTGCAAGATTTGGCTATTTTCAACCTGTGAGTACGTCGTCATTCAAACCAAGGTAAGTCAGCTGCAGTGCATTGAGTGTAATAGCCATGGTTCACCCCCTACCACAATTAATGTTATACATTTATCAATGAACTGCTAAAATCTCGTTGTCATAATTGTAAAGTTGATGCAAACTACCACATTGATAATCGGGCCAGATATTACAATCATTTCATAGGCAGGCTTCCCTACAGTCGTGCGAAAGAATTAGCGAATCGTTACATAGCACGTATGTCTGCAAAGTCACTCCATTCGATGTTTGTTCGCACTTTCTATAACCTCCGAGACCACCGACGATAATATTATTAAGCTATAAAGAGTGATATGAACATATATAGAACTTACCGGAAGGAAAATGTCCGGTAAGTTAAGTGATATCTGGAGATGGAAGCGAACTGGATATCAGCTCGTCTCACGGCTGCTATCCAGGCTAGACGCCTTCGTTTGGTAAGGTCCGCCATATGAGCTCCCTCATGTTGCTTCCAGGTTGGGAAAGAATAAAAAGACAAACCCTTTTTAAGCTTATTCCTGTGCCGGTCGTGCGATCGAACATTGCAGCCGAACACACAGCAAGTACGAACGATGGCTGTTGTGTGTGCCTTTGCTCCTTTTTTGCTTGTGCTTTGTTTGGACCTGGAAAATGGCGCATCAGTCCAAAATCCTTTCCACGCCCACCCCCGTGACTTCACGCTCCAAAGCCCTATAGTATTATTATTTGGGTGCTTCTCTATGGTTTTTGTTGTTGTTGTTGTTGTTTATTATTGAAATGGTCAAAATGATAAGAAAACCTCCAGAGGAGCAGCACATCAGGGTTGCAACGCTGGAATTCCCAGCTCGTGTTTTGCAGGCTGCTGAGTGTGTGTGGGGGGTCAGGGGTGAGCAGTGGGAGTGTTTGCTGTAGGGGAAGATTTGGACTGGGTCAAAGGGTAAACCACAGGGTAAAGGGAGAGAGTTCAGCCAGTACAAGGTGTTGTTTGATGTTTGAATATGTGTGCTTTTTGGGAAGGGACGGGGGGGTGTTGGATTGACTGCAGTCAGTTCTTTCGCTTGTCAATCTTTTCACGTTTCGTTGTGGGACTTAAGCATGAACAGGAACCTTTTGAGAATGGAGGAACCTGGGTTTAAAATGAAAGCCTAAAGGCCTCGCCGTGGGTGCAGTATTCATAACCTGTCTCTGTATACTCAATGCTCAGTCTTTACACCAGGCTATGTTTAAAAGTTCTCAATGTAATGAGACGTTATGAAGTGTTAAATTCAGTCAATTTTTAGTTTTACCAAGTCGTTCCAGTCTCGCTCCTAAAGCACTTTTTTGGAGTTAGTTCTTGATGCGTGTAAGACTATTTTCTTTTCCCCTGACTGCCAAGTCTTCGAAGAATGATTAAGAAAACAAAAAAGATCTAGATGACGCATGCCATAGGACAGCTCAAGCTCTAGTACTCCATGCTAAGCTGTTTTGGTCATGCACTTAAGACAAACAGCACATTAGTCAGCCCTGATGTTTTGGCTCATCAAGGAGCTTTCTGAAAGATAAACTTTGCAGCAGGGAATACGCGTGGTATGTGTATGTGTGTTTCGGTCTGTGCGTCGCTGTCAGCAGGTCAGTGAGATAACCACTGGCCTGCTGTCAGATCCCTGCAAGTGGCTGACCTGTCACTCCAACCTGCAGGCCCCGCCCCTCCCCTATCAACACCATAGGTTGAGTGTTGAGTATTCAGGCGTCTGGATAGTATCACGCACACACACACTCACGCACATGCACGCACATAATAGTGCACAGTGTTTTTATCCCACCACCGATCAAGCGTCAAAATTTACTTTGCTTCTCTCTTCACCTCGGCCCAGATTTAACCTGGAACTTTTCACCCTCAGATATGATTTCCAAATCAGAATATGAATCAGCTCCCGTTCCAGGTCTTTATCCTCTTCAGCTGTTGTGTGCTTCTGATTAGATCCTCTTCTCTTCCCTGACGTCAGCAGGGCTGCTCCCCTCGGGTTACATTCAAACACACATGCTCACACCTGGGAAACACCCCACACAGGCCTGAACTGCCGTGGTGCTTCACAGGAAGCGCTGCAGGAATAAGTGCCTAGCTCAGGACATCAGCACTGGCTACAAATCTAATCTGCAACGAGATAATCTTTAATCTTTAACCATGGGTTTCCATCAATAAAATCCTGACTGACTGTCACGGACACCCTCGCCTCGATGTGTTTTTGATCAGATTCTGTCCTCTTCCTTGACGTCAGCGCGTCTGCTTCCCTGGCTGGCTGTTTATTTTCATGCAGATCCCAGAGTTTACATGGCTCTGATACAGCACAAAAGACAGCAGAGGAGCTTGGCACGCCTGGGGAAGGAAGCAGAGTTAAGGGAACTGTCAAATGTTTTCATACTCTTATGAAACAGATGCAAAGTCATGCTGCTAGATGTGGAGCTGTATATTCCAAGCTGCAACAAAAAGCTGTTGTAGAGTTTAATCTTAATTTAAATTAGCCAGATCCAGTTTCAGGAACATGTCACACAGAAACATCAACTTTTGTGTGTCGTATTACAGTGTAGTATAAAAACACTGCAACTGAGACTGGACTTTACATCGTTGCACATGGTTTTGGTGGAACTACATTATGGTTTCTGCTGCCAGTTGAACAATTTTCTTTTATGAGTTGATTTTCTGGAGACCCTGTCTCAGCCAACGGGTTATTTTTGCAAGCAGTTATTACGTTGATACTTTAGAGTTTGTCACCCTGGTCACCTAAAAAATAATGGAGCATACCGGTATGCTAGGAAAAGGGTGTGTTTTAACCAAGATCATTATTTTCTTTCCCAACCAAGTATTTATTGTGCCAAACCTAACCAAATAGCAAGATAAACTGAAAATCATAATTGGCCGCAGAAAAAATGTTTAAACTCCAGTGTCCTGGATAAAGGTTAGACACATTTCAACTGGGCTTATTAGTTATAATGAGAATGAAAAAGGAAGTAAGGTAACAAGATGTATCTATGTCACCTTACGACCTCCTCCCTTTGTGAGATGCTGATTGGACATCTGTACGGGTGAACAAAACATCTGACTAATGTGGGAGTCTAGATTTTGTTTACTGTTTAAACTTTTAATCGTGCCCATTCCACAAATGCAACTCCATATTTTGTGACCTCAACAGCGACAGGTCCACTGCCAGCATTCAAACAGGAAGTAAATATTTTTTCTACAGTTATTGGTCTATTACTATATCATGGTATTAATTACTATATATCTATTACTTGGTTTTCAGCTCTGAAATGGACAGTTAAAGGTGGTTCAGCAACCTTTACCATGGCTGGAGTAAGGGTGACAATATCGGGGGCTCTTTGGTGTGGATATACGTTCATGTGAAGCAGAGTTTTCACAGAATTCTGTGCCGTCTTGTGAAAACAGTTACCCCATGATTTTGTAGCTTGTAGAATCACCTTTAACAGCAATAACTTGAAATATTCATTTTCTGAGACTTTATCAGTCTCTCTCATCGTTATGGAGGATTTTAGTCCAGGTCTGGCCTTGTGACACATTGACTCTTTTCTTTTTCAGTTAGTCTTTTGTAGATTTGCTGCGGTGTCTGGCATCATTGTCCTGTTGCAATACCCAAATTGAACCAAGCTTTAGTTCTCAGACAGATGGCCTAGATTACTTTGATATAAAGCGAAACTCCTCCACAGCTGATTTATTGATTGCAAGGTGCCCAGGCCCTGTGACTACAGAACAAGCCCAAATCATTACCCCTCCACCACCGTGCTTGGCAGTTGGTATGAGGTGTTTGTGCTGGTATGCTGTGTTTGGTTTTTTGCCAAATGTGGAAAAAATCCAAAAAACACTGTTCCAAAAATGTTGTGGTTTGTTCAGACATACTGTCATGAACTTTGACATTTGAGCTCTTGGGTTTTTTGCAGATTCTCTGAACATTGTAGAGGTGCTCACACTTACTGATAATCAGTTAATCAAGTGCAAGTGATTCACAGCACCAGGCTGCAACTTACCCTATTAATTTTTATGGAAAAAAGTTTTCACATGACTGCCTGTTAAAACTTTCTTTTGCGTATGACTGTCAGTGTGCGTGTCATAAAAAGAGCAAAAAAGCTTCCAGGGCTGACCAGACTGGTTTGAGGTTAATTTTTTCACATCGCTGTAACCAGTTCCAATTAAATTCTATTCAGTTTTATTTATACAGCACCAAATCACAACAACAGGCACTTCATATTGTAAGGTAGACCCTACAATCATATGACCCCCTATGAACAAGCACTTTGGGGAAAGTGGGAAGGAAAACCTCCCTTTTAACAGGAAGAAACCTCCAGCAGAACCAGGCTCAGGGAGGGGCGGGGCCATCTGTCGCGACCGGTTGGGGTGAGAGAAGGAAGACAGGATAAAGACATGCTGTGGAAGAGAGCCAGAGATAGCCAGTGGTCTTAATGTGGTAAAGCAACAGAATAAACTAAACAACCGAGGTATTCATTTTCCATTTATCACCATTTTTTGTATAGGTCACCCTTTAGTGTATTATAATGATGCTACTCTATAACTTCAGAGAACTTGTGTTAACATTTCAAATAATCAAGAAAAAATGAATACCACTTTGTCCTTGTGGTAATGACACAGTTGAGGGCTGAGACACCACGTTTATCATGTAGCAAAAAGAGACAATAACTGGTAATACTCACCTGTGCAGTGTCATCCAGTGTCTAACCCATTGTTATGAGTGCAGGTCATTTTACAGAACACAGACAGCTCCAGTCATGGGAGTAAAAACCCTTAGTGTATATTTCATTACACAACCCATCTAGAGAAAAAAGCTCATGAATCAAAGATGACTTGGAAGGATATTTTTTATGTAATCTAAATAAAACTTAAATACAGAGCATGTGTTTTTGATTTGTTACTTAAAACATTAGACATGACTATGGGGAAAGTTTATTGCTGCTGTATAAACTATGATGCAATTCAGGTATGAATAATACTTAAAAAAAAGCAAACTAGGTATTTTGGTGTATTTTTTTTGGCTTTCAAACGCATTAATTTGTTACACCAAGTTGCTTGGATTTGATTATCTAACTAGCAACAGAAACAACATAGCCCCACCAGTGCAAACACTTTATAATTCTTTTGTCAGAATTCCTGCAAATACTCTACAGCCAAGCAAGTAGGACTTTTACATTATTAATATATCAAATATTTAGCAGGTGAATATTTAACGCGATCAATGTTATAGCAACAATTTAGCAAAGATAAATGTTAGACACTAGCACAAACTTGTCCAGTTAGTTGGCATTTAAAGGTGATAGATTATGTTCAGACTTAAATATGTTTGATTTAAAGGTGTAGAGAAGTTGGGCAAGCATTATTATTAGGTTATTATAAACACATTAGCAATGGGAATTCATCTGTACACAGCAAATCCAGCATGTCCAAATTAACACTGTCAGATTTGATTTCAACACTTTTAAAGTGTCTATATGGGTCCACACCAGAGAGTGTTAATTTAACTCTTTTTGGAGAGTTGGTATGTTAACTCTGATTTAGTGTTAAACACCAAATCTCTCTGGAGTTGATAATTTAACACTTGGTGTTAAGAGTTTATATATTAACTCTCAAAGAGTATTTTAGTTTAACTACGTAAGAGTTATCCTCTAATTAATTCTAAAAAGCGGGAATTTTACTGTTCTGAACTTCTAGAAATTTCTTTTGGAAATAAACATTTACTAAAAAGACGCAATGGTTTTTGAAAAACATTTATTCTGAACTGTGCACCACAATTTCAAAACATTTTCTGAAAGATGTAACAGTGTACATGTTCTCACTTTCATTAGAATTTCGTTTATCAAAAGGTCTGACATAGGTGAGCTGGTAAATGCAAATAACAGCATTCTCATCACTTATTTCAATAAATACAAAATACAATACGCATGTCCTTCATTCATCACTTTGTGGAACTTCAGCGCACTTCTGCTCTCCCCCATATTCCATCTTCACAAGCATATCCTATGTGGAGATTGAATAAAAATTAGTTGACACTAATTAATGGCACAAATCAATTGCAGCACAGTAAAAAAAAAAAGGAATCCTTTTTGAGGCATTACTTGTGTAAAATATTTTCCCAAAAGACAAGGACACAGACAACAGGTAATACTGAACTAAATGTAAAACCTCAACCTTTTTCATTTTTACCTAAACCGTGTGCACAAAACTCTGGAGGGATCTAAATGCTAACGTAGAACTCAGTCAGGACATCTGCTACTGCTGTTTGCTCGTTTTTTATGGGAGATCGTTTTCAGGCTTCAAGTAGCACCATTATACCAACATTTCACATTCTAGACATTGTTTTAAGTGTATTTGACCAAGAAATTTGACTGAAAATTCACATGCAAGCTTTTTTTCAAGGCTGTGGTATTTGCCCGCAAACAATACCTTTCAGCTAGCTAAAACAGAATATTATGCTATCAGCGAGCAACATGGCTAATGCCTTTCACACAGCTTTGTCTCAACTCCAAAGAGCCACAGAAGTAAAAGCTAATAACAATAATTGAAACAATCTTTGAAAACATGACTTACCAAGCATGGCAAACAACTCAAATATGTAGAGCAAAATGTTCTGAAACGGCTTCACTTCAGCTTCGATTGGAGCCGTGCTGGGGGCGGAGTCTGTGAATTTACTCTATTGGTGTCATAGCCCCTGTAGGAGTTCAGAGTTAAGAGGTCAAGAGTTAATGTTTCCATTGTAACACCTCCAGATTTGAAATAGAAACACTCATTTTTAACACTCGATTTTAACTACTATCATTTTACACCTCAGAGTTACATTAAAAGAATGTGACTCTACTTAGAGTAAAATTAACTCTAAGACTACTAACACCAAAACATTTAACACTTTTGAATTTGCTGTGTACATGTCGAGGGTTGCTAATTAGCTGAAACAAATGCTACCATGTAGCAGGAAGAAGACATCGCAAACAGACAGATGGCTGCCCCTCCCTGAGCCCAGTTCTGCTGGAGGGTCGTCTTATTAAAAGGGAGTTCTTCGTTCCCGGTGTCACCAAGTGTTTGGTCATAGGGTTGTCTGATTGTTGAGCTGATTGTTGTTGTGCTATATAAGTTAAGCTGAACTGAATTAAACTAAACAGCAAAATCAGGCAGAATTTCAGCCAAGAGAATGTTTGAAATGGTTATTTTTTTATGGATTAAAGTCTCTGGTGTCACATTAAAGACACACTAACCATGCATGGTTAGTAAAAAAAATGTAGAGGCGTACGCTAACAACTGGATAGTTTAGGTGTGGACCATGTGTATTCAGTAAATAATAGACAGAGAAATAAAGTACATTTAAAAGACGAGAGGTTCATGTAGCATGGTGGATGCATGGAACCGGAAACTCAGCCATTATTTGTGCTCCGTATACTTATCCTTATTCTTCCCAGGGTCAAAACGCTGTTTCCTAAAAGTTTTGTTTTGTATGATTTAGGACATCACAAGTCATTCGTAAGTAAACCCTGGTCTAACAAGCAATCTACAGGGAGTGAGACGCAAACTTCAGACACAGAGAATGGACCGTCAGTGCCATGGGAAAGCTAGGTTATTTCTAACCAGGTAATTGAACCTTTTAATCTTTGTCAGATACAAATTATTATTCAAAGCAGAGTATTTTTAACCACCGTCACATCTTCATGTCTGGAGGGGATATTTTAAGATGGAAGATGAAAGACCACAATTTCTACGTCAGTGTGGGAAAGCGTATAAAAATCTGCTCGGCAGACTCCAGCCTTGTGCTTCCACGTTAAAGACAGACAGATGAGAAGCTGCAGGCCTATTGAAAGCATGTGGAAAATGTAGCAAGCAGGATCACCAGATCCAGGTGTACGTAGAGGCCCTTCTGTCTGCTCTGTTTACGTGTTCTTGTAAACACACTGCACAATGTTGCTGTTGTCAGCAGTTGCATTATGCAAACCATGGCTGATCTGATCACGTAGCAGAGAGTTTGACCACAACTTTGACTAAACAAATGAGAATGACTCTGACGTAGCCTCTTTAACCCAGATCCGTACACAGGCTCAATCTAAAAACACACCTCTCTCCCTCTCTCTCTCTCTAACATGCACTCTCTTTCTCTTAATAAGTCTACCCACCCACCCAACCACCCCCGGAGGTCACGTGAGTCAATCAGCCCCATGGTAGTGTTGATTGATGACTTCAGCCAGAGCCAGGCTTTATCCACAGACACATACAAACTCCCATTACTCACCCCAAAGATAAGCAAATGGTCTGTAAGCCACCAATGGATCTAAGTGCTATACAAACACAGGTAATGCTGGCCTCATTTCAAAAGTCTTCATTACCTAACCACAGCCTCGACAAAACAAAAACATATACATATAATAAAGATGGCAGTAGGCTGCTCCCCTTTCATCTCTTGAATTAGAAGCGCAAGGTCAGATCAAATCAGTGGGTCTGTTTTCAGCAGTGTATCTGTGATGCCGTCGGCGATGACGCACCCTGACGAATAATAAGATGGACTTAAAATGAAATTTTCTGGATGTGCCGCCAAAAAGATGCGCCAGAGTTACTGAGCAGAGACGAGGAGGATAAGAAGCCAACGTGTACTTGGGTCTGACGCAAACTGACAGTACAGTACAATATAGGTAGTGTATCGACAGTCAAGGGATGCGGGCATGATTAACATATGATGATTCAAAACCTCTGACAAGCTCTGTCACAAGACTGGAGTCTGGAGGGAGGATTACAAGGCCAGATGTTAACAGGAGTGGGAATGGCCCTAAAAAGAGCAGTAGGAAAGAGCTCTAATCATGTATTTTGGAAGAATGGTGGTCATGTCGCTAGCAGAGCTCCACGGACGTGAAAAAACTACAATGTTGGTTTTTCCTTTAGTCAGTCAACCATACAACGAGCGAACTTAGATTTCCAAACTTCAGTTTAGCATTGAGTGTTTGGAACATTCTCAGGATATGGAGCTGAACAAGTGGATTCATATGAAAAGTACCGTATTGTAGCGGGTGCCAGTACTGGTACTGGTGCCACTGTTGGCTTGAGAGGCTGTATACACTTGCACAGTTTCCCCCTTTAGGTACACTCATCCAGCGTCGAGTGTTCATGTGGCCCTTATTAAACAGACAAATAGAAGATATTATCTTGACTTATGGCTAGCTTTAGCATTAGACCGACCGTGCTTTGCTTTGGTAGGGCACCAGTGCTGCTGATCTCGGCACCATTGTAGAGCCGATATAAAGGACATATGCGGCATTAAACTTGTCAGTAGGTGAAACCTTAAATTTTAAGAGAAAAAAAACCATTTTTAGCCTAATTTCTTTGTTTTTTTTTTAACCGGTACTGCAAATTAAAATGTAGAAGAAGTGCAAGTTTTTACCTTAAAAATTTGGCCGAAAGTATCTGCTGACTTTTGAAATTTAGACAAATTATAATGATATTGCCCAATGAGTGAGGATCAGCTGAAGAATAGATACTTGTCCCCAGCACAGTCCAAACGTCACAGGCCTATAGTCTGTCGCTACTGCGCACTCAGCAGTACTTCTCCATGCTCTTCTTGCACAACAGGCTGGAGCAGGCAGATGAAAGGAGCGTCCACACTGGGCTCTGGCTCCAGCCCCCCTCCATCCATCACAATCAACGCCAACAGTCAACCCAATTAGGCCCCCGGAACACTCAGGGCCACGGCTTGATTGTTAACACTGTGAAAACACAGAGGGAAGGAGGGTGGACGCTGGGCGATGATGGGAATTCTGAAAGCTTGGGGGGAGTTTGGGGAAAGATCGGGGAGGAGAGGGGGGAGGAAGGTCAGATAGATGGCAGCCCCATTTCCTCTCTAATGGTCTCCAAACAAGGGAATATGAGGGAATGTTACCCAGTAAAGCAGGTGACCCAGAGAAAAGGTGGGGGAAGCCACACCCACTTGGATCATACGCACATCTGCATAGAAGCCATTAAAAAGAAAGACATGAAGGGTCATGCAGGAGTATAATTATGCATGCAAGGACTGTAGAAAGCACACTCAAGGGAAAGACATAAATACAAATTATGAGCAGAAGTACGCCACGGAGAGCTTGTTCTTGAACATAAGAGTGCATGTAAGACAAACACAATGACTTCTATAGCGTCATTTCCAGCAATCCCATAACTCTCGCCCACCACAACCGCTGATTTGTTTCAGTTCTCTCATCGAAAAGCCATTAAGCGCTACGGTGCACTTGGCTGTGCTAGTCAGTTTAATCAGCTTTCCGTGTTCGGTGGAAGTTACAGGAAACGGCAGAAAGGAACACCTGGACTGGGTTACACCATTCAGGAATCCATGAATAAAGCATTTAGAAACAACTAGCTACTTTGGACATGTGACTTACAAAATCGGGTGGCACCGTTAACTGCATCCTTAAGGCCAAAACGGCCATAATAAAGGGAAACATGCCTGTTTTGAAATAAACAGGAATTATCCTTTATTGGATGGTGAGTTAGCTAATAAGATCATGTTGTGCATTTGGAGCTAGGAAACATATGGAGAATCAAAACAAAATCAATACTGGTAACTTGATTTGCAAATGTATAAGAAGGACTTTTAATAAGATCAAGAACTGGGGCTCTCTTCGCTCTTCCAGTTTGACAGAATGAATGAAAACATTTTTCTATTTGCAGTTTTCATTGTGTTTTTGGTAGAAGGGATTAATACAACAGATATAGCCCCATTATTAGGTTTCAGTTGTATTAAGAATCACTAGATGGTCTACACGTTTCTGTAGTGTTTGACTACACCTCTAACATGTCATTACCATTGGAAAAAATGCCATTATGAGACTGTATCATGTTGTAAATCCTTAAGTAGCCAATCATCATGCAGAATGTTAACATTTTATGGACAAAATGAGCTTCCCTAAACAAAGAAATGATAAAAATGTACTTGTGTTTCTGTTTGGAAATGCTACTGTTACAGCAATTTTGAAAGACAATAAAATATAAAACATTAAAATGTGAGCTTTAAGTCAAGACACAAGATGCAAATAACTGTTTTTGCTCTTTGGCTCTAGCTACTTTTAGCTGCTTCCAGCGTGGTTGATTTTTACGCCTGATGTCCATCCTGATGAGCCTTCAAAGGGATTTATGTCGGTCTCTGGATCAATTTTGACTCTTTAGCTTTGATATTAGTCTCATGGGACAAAAAAAGTTAGCTGATGTTCGAGTGAGCTGCAGCTACAGCACTTTGTTTGGAAGATGGGTGTGATGTTCAAAACAAATTTAGGCCTTCGTATTAATTTTTAACACTAATTTGTTTGAATTACATTTAAATTCAAGAAATTTCCTTCTAAAATTAAACAAATTTCTAAAGTAAGAAACGTAGAAATCTAGTAAATCCACCTTAATTAGTTTGTTAAATGTCAAGATTATAAAATAATGCAGCGTTTTAAAAATGATCATCTTTTATCTTTGCCTTAGCTTATAGGACGTGTTTATTACACTGTGGTCTTACCTTCCACGTGTGGAGGGCTTGAGGAGGTAAACTCTTAGTTTCATTTCATCGTTTCATCAAACATTTCATGTTTGAGTGATTTATTCGTGCTGACCTAGAAATGTATACTAACATAAAATATCTCAAACACGTTTTAATTGCTGTGTAAAATCAGATATCCTATTGTTACGGTTGCTGAAACATGAAGTGTGACTTTACGATGGAATCATCATCAGTCCTGCTATAAAACCCACATTTTCAGAGCATTCATGTGTCTTTAAGTCAGTAACTGCAGAAATAGTCCAGACAAACAGGAGGCTTTGTGTTGCTTAAAGTTGAGTACGAATAATTATCTGTGACAGACTGGTTACCTGTGCAGGTTTATACCCAGTGTAAACCCCTGTGCTAATGCAATGTGCTAATGTGCTAATGGTAACTGCCTTCTAAACGGAGTTTTGCTTGCAGTAGCAGTTTGCATGGTGTCCAGTCTAACAGGAGAAGATGAAGAAAGCATAAGTTAAAGAACAGGTATGCTAGTTACTCTGACTGCAAGCAGAGGTTAACATATGATAACAACACAATCACCGGACGTGATCATCAAATCTCCGACATTGTAAACGGGGAATTTCAGATCATCTGTGAATCATTTCTGTGAACGAAAGCTTGTTCTGCTCATAGGTTCACATGGCTGAAGTCTAGCTCAGCTATCACAGGGAGAGCGGCGAGGTCCACCTGAACAGACCATCAAACTTTCACAGATGGAAAACCACACTCTCAAGTCTACACCATTGTGTTTTTAGGCGTATCCTAACAAGTGTCTCATGGGATTGCGAGAGAGCACAAAACTCCTCAGAAAGACCCCAGCTGACATTTGACATTTGAACCCAGAGCCTTCTCGCTGCATGGAAAGCGTGGCAATTTCAGGGTCTACTCCTGCATTTTATTTATTTATTTTTGTATCTACGGAGCAGCTGCATTAACACACTCACCTGGAGTGTCAGTTATCAGCCTTCTAACCTAAGCTTTGTCAGCTGGTTCAATCAGTGACACAAAAGTCTGACATATTATGACTTAAACTGGTTTTCACCCTGTTACTGTCAGGTATGATCTCTTCTCTTTCTTGTAAAAACAAACCAACCTAAACACACACAGTTCAAAACCACTTTTTTGTCAATTGCTCTGTACGGCCGTATGGATTCTGATGAAATGGAGTGTATGAGTTGTGACACACTGCTCTCTGGTTAGCTCATTGACTGAGTCAAGGTCTGTTTCGAGCCCTTTTTCTCCAGCGTCCTTGCTGTATGTGCCAAACTCTAAGCAAAGCCTGCTGTTCTTACCATTTCTGGTAACACAATCCCACTTCATTTGGGTTAATAAGTGAAACCAACTGGGCTCTGTCTCTTTTTCCTGTTTGTGTGAGTGTGGGTTGGTAGGAGCTGGGAAATCGTGCACACACTTCAATAAAACTGTATTTTTAGATATCTGGTGCGTCGTTATTGTATTTGTCATTTACGCATGTGTAAATGACAAGTCTTAAAAGAATCTTATCAGGTTGAATTTCAGTGGACACACTGAAGGCTTTACAGTAAACTCTGTTAGTAGTATCGCCCTGGATGTTTTGATTCGTCCTTGCATGTGTGCTGGTGCATATGTAACTGTGGTTATTAAGTAATAAATGCCAACCAGATGTCCTATTTTTAGCAGAGCCAGTAAGGCTCGCTCGTTCTCTCACAGTGAGGCCAGTGTTTGTTTCAGGACCGGAAGTGGGTGGTAGTGATCTCCACTGGTTTGTGTGTAACTTAAATCCATTTCTCTCTGTCACACACACACACACACCCTCCACAGCTCCTTTTAGAGCTGTTTTTGTCCCTGAAAAGGGATCTTAGGAGACAGGGGAGGCCTCCTTGTTGAAAGGGATGATGTGACAGATGAGAGAACCTGTTCGGTGAAACGGAGAATGGATGTGCGGGCGTAGCTTATGCCCCTATCCTCTATACAATACAGCATAACCAACCCCAGCCCTGCCCATATCCATAGACAGCCGTGTCTGATGGGCCTGACAACAACAGAAAAGGTGCAGAATTGCCATTGTGAGGGGGGAATTTTCCATGCCTTCACACTCCCCGTGCATGAGCCGGAGGCCTGTGCACATGTGCCTTCAGAAAACCTGTGAGAAAGCCTGCATGTGTCTGCACTTATGATTTAATGTATGATTTGATATACTACAACAGCATATACAAACCACATGTATAGATAACTGCTATGCAGTTGTGGGGAAGCCCCTCACCCCCTCACACACACACACACAGCATGTGTTGCCTGCACAGAGAAAGCCACACTAAGGGGTTAAAGAGGGATCACAATTTTCTGTTGGAAAAAGAAGAGGGTGTAATAAAATGATTTCCCCAGGAGACTCTCCTGAGCTTTCCTCTGCTATCTATCTCTATATGTGCGTGTATGTGTCCCTGAATTCCTCAACATTCCTAAGGATCAGTGTTAGGAAGCACAGTGTCCTGCCAACTGCGGGTAGATTTAATGCGTCTGCCACTCACTGTTGCAAAACCTTTGCACAGAGACGTGGTTATAGCACTTCCTTTCTCTCAAAGGCACGTCGTCAGGATCCTCAGGTTCGTGTAATCTGAATGTATCTTTAAGCTTTTTTGTCAGCTTGTGTAAAATACACGTGTGCTGAAAACTGCAGCCAAAAGCCTGGTGGAGAGCGCCGCGGCCTAATGAAGCCAAGGATGGTGCCCATGCGGGAAACAAGGCTTCCACACCTGAGAGGTGAATCCGTGCAAACGAAAAAGTGAATGGTGCAGTAATTACTGGTTGGGATTCGGATAATTGAGGTGGAACAATTTGCGGTAAAACCACCAGCAGGCTGATTTCGTCTGGCAGGGGGAAGGGGGGCTCGACATGCACTCGAAGAGGGGAAATCCACCCTGTAAATGCAAGTGCGTGCTACAGCAAGCACTCCAACCAACTTGTACTGAACCAGCTGTGCTTCAGTCCAGATGTGCAAATGTGGCAAAATGCAAAGGTTGTAGTTTGGTCTGAATTTGCATGGAATAAAGAAATACTGTTGCATCGCTGATAATGGATAAAAGCTAAACTTAATATAAGAGTAAAATTATTTCACCTGGGAGACTGGGTAGGGTTATGATGGCTAAATGTAAACCCTTAACAGATTGTGCTGCACCAACTGGACCTCACATACAAACAGTTGTTTTTCTCACTGATGCAAAGTTATTTTTGGAGAGAAAAAAATCGTTTTGGATGCTTCTCTGAGTTTCTGAGAAAATTTTTAAAAAATTCTAGGAAATCCTTAAAACATATTCCAAAACACTGTAATCTGACTCTTGTACAACACTTTTGTGATTTTTTTTTTGAATTTGAACAAAACAGCAGGCACTAGTAGTACACACCCATAACACAGTACCTCTGTTAAATAGCTCAGTTAATAAGGATGTTTACAGTGACTGGAACATCTGATGCCTCAGTGCAAGAAGAGGACTCTGAGCTGTCCCCTCCGTCCCCAGGTGTCCAGCTCTCTGTGGTCAGCATGGCAAGCATCACTGCTTATGAAATATAGTTCCAAAAAGGACATGATACTAACGTGCACCTGTGCAGCTTTCTAAATCTGCGTAGCATGTATCTGCAATAAATGCACAAACACATTCTGAAGCTAATTTAAATGAAAATGTAGTTTCCAGTTGCTGGAAACATTCAAAAGTCTCCTTTAAATTTAAAGATTATGGGTTTATTTTCAAAAATGTGTTTAAGAAAAGTGTATTTCCAAGAAAAGCAAAGCACGAACACGCAGCAACGTGTCTCGAAGAAATCATTAAGAGCTGTATTCGCTCATGAGCTTACAAGCAAATGACATAATTCAATAGGAAATCATGCATTAGCTGGGGGAAAATTTCATTTGGATCAATGGAAGGTATTGATGTCAACATTAATGGCTGACCTGACTGTTGTAACCCAGTTTGTGATGAAGGGGAGGGAATACTGGGGGGGAGGGAGTTGAGAGAAGAGTCAGCCCTGTGTAGAGGCCTCTTTGTCTGGGGTGGACTACAGAGATGCAAGGCCTGCCCTGGTTCTGGGATCTGGAGGTCAGCCAGGGCTTGAGGGGGAGCCAAGAGTGCAGAAGTGGCCAGTCGGTCCCATACTGATACAAAGAGGCCATTCTGTGGACCGCAGGTCTGCGGCGGCCCGGGATTTGCACTGGGGACGTCAGATTTCAGAAGTGAGGTTGACACACACATAAAACGGACAGCGAACACACACACACCAGGACACACAGACAGACAGTTTGGATTTTGGAGACAGATACTATCTCTACTTTAGGCTTCAAACTTTCCTTTTTGCTAAAGCATATAGTTTGGGCTGGATCAGGTGACCCTGAATCCTCCCTTAGTCATGCTGCAATAGGCATAGGCTGCTGGGGGATTCCCATGATGCATTGAGCATTTCCTTTTCAGTCACCTTTCTCACTCACTATGTGTTAATAGACCTCTCTGCATTGAATCACACTTGTTATTAATCTCTCGCTCTCTTCCACAGCATGTCTTTATCCTGTCTTTCTTCTCACCCCAACCGGTCGCAGCAAATGGCCCCGCCCCTTCCTGAGCCTGGTTCTGCCGGAGGTTTCTTCCTGTTAAAAGGGAGTTTTTCCTTCCCACTGTCGCCAAAGTGCTTGCTCATAGGGGGTCATATGATTGTTATGTTTTTTTCTCTGTATGTATTATTGTAGGGTCTACCTTACATTATAAAGCACCTTGAGGCGACTGTTGTTGTGATTTGGCGCTGTATAAATAAAATTGAATTAAATTGAACTGAAACGGAAACACAGTGATTTTCTATAACAATAAAAAAAATACACCCATTCATGTTTGGTGTATTTGCTTTATTGCAGCTGTTGCACATCCACATATGCATGTATGTTTAACACAATCTCGCTTTGGAGTGTTATGTAAGAAACACTCACCTGGGTCAGATAAACCACAGATTTGTTCTCTCCTACTCAGTCCATCAACCCCCGACTCTGGTGCTTTCCTATAGATTCCAAATAGGGTCAGCTGTGTCCTGGGTTAAAAAGTCCCAGCCCCCAAAAGACCAGTTAATGAAGCTTAATTGGCTTGATTAAAGCTTTATTAGGAACTACATGGAAAAGGAGAGCAGTCCTTGTAAAGATGACCTTTCACCTTTGAGCTTTAGCCCCTTCCTCCTTAGATGTGAGAAACCTGGGAAGCAGCAATAAAAGAACCAGACTGCTGTGTGTGTTGGTACATAGGTGGATGAGATGTGATTGTGTCCTTTTGACATAGAGCAGGCTTGGCCTCCCTGCTGCTTTAACTCTTAGGACAGAGCTCACACAGCCTTCTACACACAGCGCTCATTTGGACGTAGCTTTGGTCGTGTATGCTAACCAAGTCTCCCTCTCATAAGAGAACGTTTACAGGATCAGTTCCCATGTGTTGTTAATACAGCGCCATGCAATCAGGACTTTTCAATGTTCAAAACCGCAAGCGTAAAAGCCCAGAAAGTATTCTGAAAGCTGACACGTCTCACTGCAGAAACTGCGTCCCAGTACATCGACATTTGGCTAGTTTTAACAACAATCGCATGCCCTCCCCCCTCCCCTTTCTTATTCTTGGCAAGGCAAGTATGTCAAACATCAAGTGCACCACGGGACATAACGCTTACACTGGGGTAAGATAAATTTTAATGATTCGAGTTGGGAAATTGTATTATTGCATCAGGGAATATAAATGACATGAAAAAAAGGGGAATATGTGGGGATACGGCCAGTGGGATTATATAAATGCAATCAGTGCACAAATTCTCTGGGAACATGTGCTGTAGATGAATGACTGAATGGACAACAACATCAGAGGAGCTGAATAGGGGAAAAAGGTAGATCTGAAAGATATTCATCATATTGACAAACTTTAGGCAGAATTTAGACCTTGTGATGCAAATAGTTTTACTATCGAGCACAAAAGAAATGTTCAATGAGTCACTCTGTGTGGTCTGTCTGCAGTACAAATAAATCAGATTCATGTTGTGTGATTTTAGTCCTCCATAAATTCTCCGTGTAAGCTTTATTGGGTTAGAAAATGTGTGGCTCTTGTTGCACAACCGCAGAAACGTTTCAACTGCAGTTTTACAAACCCACCTGCTCACTTGTAACAGCCACTTCTAAAATCTTCTGTAATTGTAGATTGCTTAATATGCTTGACTAAAGGTGACGCCAATATGGCCTGTCACAGTATCAAATGTATTAGTCTATTATTTTTGTGGTCGAGCTAATAATATTAGAATGATATCTATAAAAACAAATGACATGGAAGCGGCTTCTCTGGAGTGGACACTGTAACCTTAGCGGTAGAAAAACATTTTAAAAAACAACTACAGAATTACACTGAACAAAAATATAAATGCAACACTTTTGATTTGGCTCCCATTTTTCATGAGCTGAACTCAAACATCTAAAAAAAATGTCTACATACACAAAAGACCCATGACTCGCAAATATTGTTCTCAAATCTGTCTAAATCTGTGTTAGTGAGCACTTCTCCTTTGCCAAGATAATCCATCCCACCTCACAGGTGTGGCGTATCAAGGGGCTGATTAGTCAGCATGAATATTGTACACGTGTGCCTTAGACTGCCCAAAATAAAAGGCCACTCTGAAATGTGCACAATTTTGCTTTATGGGGGGGGGGGGGGGGGGGGGCAGAAAACCAGTCTGTATCTGGTGTAGTCACCATTTGCCTCATGCAGGGCAACACATCTCCGCCGCAAAGAGTTGATCAGGTTGTTGACTGTGGCCTGTGGAATGTTGGTCCACTCCTCTTCAACAGCTGTGTGAAGTTGCTGAATATTGGCAGGAACTGGAACATGCTGTCGTATACGCCGATCCAGAGCATCCCAAACATGCTCGATGGCAGGCATGCCTGGTGAGTATGCTGGCCATGCAAGTACTGAGAAGTATTCAGCTTCCAGGAATTGTGTACAGATCCTTGCAATGTGGAGCCGTGCGTTATCATGCTGTAACATGAGGTGATGGTCGTGGATGAATGTCAAACAATGGGTTTCAGGATCTCAACACGGTACCTCCGTGCATTAAAATGCCATCAATAAAATGCACTTGTGTTCGTTGTCCGTAATATACGCCTGCCCCTACCAGAACCCCACCGCCACCATGGGCCACTCGATCAGTCAGCAAGCCGCTCACCCACACGACGCCACACAAGCTGTCTGCCATCTGCCCTAAACAGTGAAAACCGGGACTCATCTGTGAACAGAACGCCTCTCCAATGTGGCAAACGTCCTTGAATGTGAGCGAATGCCCACTCAAGTCGGTTACGACGACGAACTGCAGTCTGGTCCAGACCACGATGAGGACGACGAGCATGCAGATGAGCTTCCCTGAGACGGTTCCTGGCAGTTTTTGCAGAAATTCTTTGGTTATGCAAACCAATTGTTGCTGCAGCTGTCCGGGTGGCTGATCAGAGGCAATCCTGGAGGTGAACATGCTGGATGTGAAGGGCTGGTGTGGTTACACGTGGTCTGCGGTTGTGAGGCCAGTTGGATGTACTGCCAAATTCTCTGAAACACCTTTGGAGACGGCTTATGGTAGAGAAATGAACATTAATTTCCCGGGCAACAGCTCTGGCAGACATTCCTGCAGTCAGCATGCCAATTGCACACTCCCTCAAAGGTTGCAACATCTGTGGCATTGTGCTGTTTGATCAAACTGCACATTTCAGGGTGGCCTTTTATTGTGGGCAGTGTAAGGCACACCTGTGCTGTCTAATCAGTACCATAACATGCCACACCTGTGAGGTGGGACGGATTATCTTTGCAAAGGAGAAGTGCGCACTAACACAGATGTAGACAGATTTGAGAACAATATTTGCGAGTCATGGGTCTTTTGTGTATGTAGAAAATATTTCAAATGTTTTAGTTTAGCTCATGAAAAATGGGAGCCAAAACAAAAGTGTTGCATTTATATTTTTGTTCAGTGTATCTATAATATTATCCACATATGCGCAATATTGATACAATGTAGATTTTGAAATATCACAGTTCTTGTCAATAGTAATGCAGTAATGCTAACCAAATCATAGTGATGGTATCTTGGTTTATGGATTCTCGAAGGCGAACGCTGCCATGCTAACTTTGCTACTATCGCCAAATGGCTAAACCCAATGCCATCCTACAAAATTGCTAGGTTTAATAAAAGATGTTGTGAATGGAATATTCTAAGTTGTGAAGGTATTTGACAAAGTTGTGCCAATCCATCGAACTGGTATCCATCAGTACCAGCTGACCAAAGCTCACTGCCATCTTGAAAAAACCTAGAAATTATATTGCTGCTGGAGGTTTCTTCCTGTTAAAAGGAAATTTTTCCTTCCAACTGTCACCAAGTGCTTGGTTATAGGGGTCATTTTGATTGTTGTGGTTTTTCTTTCTTCTTTTTCCCTTCAGAGGGGATTGTTGCGATTTGGCTACTATTTGGGTTGGTACTCAAAAAAGTAATCTATTACACATTTCTTGTTACTTTTCTTAATGCAGTACTTTACTTTATTACTCACCAAAGAAGGCAGTTTGTTACACTGTTACCTGTTCAAGTTCATGATCTGGCTAACAGCTTACCTTCATACCAACTGGGCTGAGATCACTAACAGTAAAAGTTATCATAACTAGCTAGCTAGTTAGCTAGCTTTGTGTTAGCAAGCATCTGCACAGACAGCATGCTAAGTCCCAAAGTTCTGTTAGCAGTATAATGTAGTTGTTTCTGTCTTGGATGCTTGTGCTTCCAGTTTGTGAAGCAACCAGTTTTTTAGTGCTTTCCTTTGTGCACTAAAAAGAAATGTCCATATCCCTGACTGTAGTGTGTTCAGTGTTCAGGAAGGCAAAAGGATATTTCTCTGATTTTTTTTCTACGTGCAGATAACTGAAGAGCTTTTCTAACCCTAGTAATTAATGAATAATTGTGACTGTAATGCGTTACATTACTGCATTACTGGAAAAATGCAATGTGATTACCCAACATTGGATTTGGTGGTATAAAATACAATTCAGTTGAATATTTGGACGGCAGAGTGGAGAGCAGTATAAGCTAATGCTAGCTAATGCTAGCAACCTCTTCAATTAGTTAGAACCTGTGCATTCACTTTAATGTAAAGATGAAATGCAGCACAATAAAATACTAGAAAAAGCCTTATTCAAAGAAACTGTGCAAAAAACTGTAACTGTATTAATGTGAGTTTAGTAACTCGAGTTACCAGGTGTGAAGCCTAAGTGGATAACCTGTGAGCCTCATACCTTAACAAAATTCAAACTGTTTAATAGGAAAATAAATCACCTGCTATAGAGCTGTTATGAAGAGGTAAGCTCTTAGCTATATTGACACAAAGGATGTTTTTGCACCAGGTTGCATAAATGTTATTTTTTATGGCTGAAGCTGGGCATTAACATAAGAGTCTTTAAGGATTGTGCCTTGGGACCAGCCTCAAGTGGACACTGGAGGAACTTTAATTTATGGTACTGTCACGTTTATTTTTCAGTCCCAGAGGTTGCGGTTTGCTTTTGAACGGTCATCAGTTGGAGCCGGCATCCATGTTCACTGCATTAGCTCCAACCACAAATATTCGGCATGTAAGCTGTCTAAAAATGGCATCAGAGCTGCAGAGTTGCTTAAAATAATCACAAGGGTTTTTTTTTTTGCATTGACAGCAGAATAAGCAGAATGTGACAAACATATTTTGACACTCAAAATGCAAAAATATGAGAACAGTGTGTGTGTGTGTGTGTATCTAAAATGACATGAAGAAATATGTGTGAAATGGTTGAGGTCAGCCTGGCCTGGAGGTGATCTCTGGAGTGACAGCTGAATCATTCCACCTGGAGTGTGTGTGTCTTAGTATTTGTGCGCTTTATAGCCTGTGAAATGAAGATGGGGGTAAGGTGACGCAGAGAGGAAGGGGCAACGAGGTCATGAGATAATCAACCCCTGATCAACTCCACTCGCAAACACATACGCACACACTGGCTGTCTTAGACCTGAGATAACTGAGTCAAAAGCCCCGGGGTCAGAGGTCAGAGCCCTAGTTCATAGAGAACACATGGAAGGGATAAAGAGGCTCTGGATTCCATAAAGCATGAGCATGAGACTTATTTATGGCTGCGGGGAAAACATCACAACCCAAATCCCTGCTCTACCTCCTTTCCTGTCCGTTCTGCTCCCTCGCTGACGGAAATATGGATATAGCGAGGGAGGGGAGAGGGCGAAATGATCTCTAAAAGCAGTTCTGGTTCTCTCTACTTCCTGTCCCAACAACTTAATTTCAAAGGCTCTCGGAGGAGGGGGTCCTCAAACTTTCACTGAAAAAGGAAACAAAACAGGGAGATTTTAAACAGTCAAACTGTGTCAGCCACAAACTGAACCAGTAGAGAAAAGCCATGTGAGAGCAAAACAGTAAAACAGTGGGGTATTGTGACAAGAAGTGGTTTTGATTTAGACCACAGAAACTAATGGCATGCTGTTTGCCTGCTAAAAGGCACAGGGCCATTTTGTTGTTTGGTGCACATTAAGTCATGGGCTGACTCACACGTACACATTGAACTCTGTGGGTTTCATTTTCTGCTCTTCTTACATATCCGTTTTTGATATTTTTAACATTAACTATAATCTGTTTCACGGTGTTAGGCAACCGTGCGACTGTGTTTGTTCCAGTGGTGAAAAGCTGAGGAGGACAAGCACAAAGTCACCCGTGGCTTCATGTTATGTTATATTAGTTGGCTACTTGAGTGCATTTTTCTCTGGTCAATGTAAACTTAAGGAGGGAGACAAGAACAGCTCTAGTCATTTGGATGAATTGTCCTTTTAACATCTCAGGGAGAGCGGCACCACATGTCGGAGCCCCACGTCCCACAACACAATAATGACACCCCAAAATAAATGAATTCCCAGGCTGCCATGTTATTTACTAATGCTTAGAGAGGTCACACTCTGTGCACGCAAATATATTATCTACTCTAAATACTGACTTTAAATGTAAGGAGGGCTAAAACAGGGACTGCTCAGTGGTGAGGTGGTTAGCCTTAAATCAGATAAGCATTTAAGAAAATGGACGGATGGACTGACTGAAGGAAAGTCAGTTTTCCTCACAGCTGGGATGGAGGTCGGACTCATGAGGAGGTTGATGTGTAAGAATTCACAGAACAGAAAAAATATGAGTGTAACCTGATTCAAAGAAATAAATTATTGCTAAAG
This sequence comes from Neolamprologus multifasciatus, assembly GCF_963576455.1. Classification (NCBI taxonomy): domain Eukaryota; kingdom Metazoa; phylum Chordata; class Actinopteri; order Cichliformes; family Cichlidae; genus Neolamprologus; species Neolamprologus multifasciatus. Next base: position 7,464,416 of record NC_140451.1, read on the forward strand.
TTAGTGCTCTTTTATTCCTGGCATAAATATGACCAATTTTGATGGAATTATTTATAACACTGCAAAAATGAAGCGTGTGATTAGTTCTTCCGTCTGTGCACTCACATGTTGAGAAATTATCTTAGTAGCTTATGCGAGTCCTGTTGCAGCTACCTCATCTAAGGCTAAACTAGAAAGATAAGCTGTTTGTAATCTTTGGACAAAAGAAGTCCAGTAAGTATGATAAAATATCCTCTCTGTTGTATCTGCTGCAGTCCTTTATCCATATTCAGTGTTGGGGAGTAACGGAGTACATGTACCGGCGTTACGTATTTAAAATACAAAATATGGGTAACTGTATTCCGTTACAGTTACCGTTTAAAGGTGGTATTCAGAATACAGTTACTTTGTTAAAATAAAGGGATTACACGACAATCTTTTCCTGTTTCATATGTTAGGCTGTCTCCTCTCTATTTTTGGTAATTCCACGCTGGTGGAAACCCAAACAAAACACGCATTAAGAGGCTCTGGGTCTCAATCTCGTGGCCCATGTCACCTCTACTTGCAGCCGCATAATGACATGAAGAAATATTTTTAAAAATTATTGTTCGAAAAATTATTTAGTATGAAGGCAATGGGCAGAGTGTTGCAGGCATAGCCCTAAAGATTGTAGCCTCATGGGCAGTGTAGCCCAGTTGTAAGTAAGGTATTAAGACTCTACTGTACACCGTGTTCATGTTTTCCTCCGAAACAATAAGCTCCGTTGGAGCAGCCTTTCAACGCCTCTCTCTGTCTCTCGCTAGCAAAGTTGACCCAGACAACAAGGTAAAGCTAGTTTTCAGCTATGAGCCCGACATGGACTCGTAGCACGGACGTATTAGCCAGAGGTCCCTTTACTACGGTTTGGAGCCGGGGACCTGTTTTATATACGCGCGGAATAGTTTTCTATACGAGATTGCTGCAAAAAGTGCAGCCTTACCTAATGCCCACCCTACTGTTACTCCTTTATATTATATAAGATTTAAAAATCTAGTTGCTATTGCTATGTCGAGTATCCTTCAGTAATAGCAATAAGTCACACAGCAATAGTACATTCACGTAGTTGTAAAAAGCATGATAATATATTAAGTAAACCAAAGTATTCAGAATACGTTACTGTCATTGAGTAACGTAACGGAATACGTTACAAAATACATTTCGGGGCATGTAATCTGTAATCTGTAGTGGAATACATTTTAAAAGTAACCTTCCCAACACTGTCCATACTAGGGTCAAGTGCCAGATGACGCATGCTGTGGTTGCCCAGACCAAATCCAGTTTCTTCTTTAGTAACAGTTCATCAGGGTTGTTGCAACACACTATCTGTATGAACATAGCTCACAGGGATCTGTGACAATTAAAGAATCTGTGTTTACCTACCTGACATTCTGCAGTATGATAAGCAGCTGTGATGTGCATGAAAAATGAGATGAAAAAATCTGAGCCAAAAAGTAATGTTTAAAACATTAAATCAATATCAAATCTACACACAGAGCTAAACAAAAAAAAAATCTAATATGCTTTTTTTCAGTCCTTCTTTCAACTTTGGAATTACAGAATCAATGAAAGTGAAAAATTGGCATTTCAGCTCTTTCTATGAAGATGGCGCATAAACTACCAGTCAGAAGTTTGGACACTCTGGGGTTTTTTTAAACAATTTTCTTATTTTCATGACTATTTAGATTATAGATTCTCTCTGAAGGCATAAAATCTATGAATGAACACATATGGAATTATGAAGTAAACAAAAAAGAAGCAAAAAATAGCCGCCTTTTGCTTTGATTACTGTTTTGCACTCTTGGCATTCTCTCGATCAGCTTGAGGTCATCACCTGAAATGGTTTTCCAACAGTCTTGAAGAAGTTCCCAGAGATGCACTTGAGCACTTGTTGGCACTTTTGCCTTAACTCTGTGGTCCATCTCATCCCAGACCATCTCAATGAGGCCAGGATGTCTGGCGCAGCACACCATGAAGCACTCATTTCCTCACTGTGGGAACCATGCACGACTCGGATGAGTTTATCCTCAGCAGCAGAGGTGACTCCTGTTCTTCCTTTCCTGGGGCGGTCCTCATTAGAGCCAGTTTCATCAAAGCGCTTGATGGTTTTTGCGACTGCAATTGAGGACCCATTCAAAGCTTTAGCAATTTTCCGGACTGACTGACCACTGTGTATTTGTGTATTTATAATTTATATATTTTATTTTATTCCTTCCTAGTTAAATTGACCCTTTTTAATTTTCATATTTATTTCCTATCTTATTCATAGCCTTTTTTTCTGTTTCTTTAGGTCACGAGCAGTTGTGTAAGCATTTCATTGCATATCATACTGTGTATGACTGTGTATGTGACAAATAAAATTTGAATTTGACCTTCAGTTCTTAAAGTAATGATGGACTGTTGTTTCTCTTTACTTCTTGCCATAATATGAATTCTAACAGTTGTTAAATAGGGCTGTCAGCAGTGTACCAACCTGACAAAAGGCAAGAAATTCCACAAATGAACCCTGACAAGGCACACCTGAAAACCATTTCAGGTGACATGAAGCTCAATGACAGAAGTTCAAGGGTTTGCAGCACCATCAACAAAGCAAAGGGTGGCTACTTTCATCTAAAATATAAGGCTACATCCACATGTACCCGGGTATTTTTGAAAACGCAGATTTTTCTACGCGTTTGCACCTTTCGTCCACACGTAAACGTCATTTTTGGTCACTGAAAACAGAGATTTTTTAAAACTCCATTTTTGCATTTACGTGTGGACGAGGTAAACGGAGAAAACGCAGAAAACACAGCGTCAAAGGTGTGCGAATTTTTTGACGTCACAGTGTGCGCCACGTTATTGTTTCGGTGAAATGAATTTCTACAACACTGTTACTGTTAATTGTACTCTCTGCAGTATTTAAATGCTTACATACACACACACAGTTACTGTCCCTCCACACATACGACTCGGTTCTGCTTCTATGCCCCATCTTTGTTTACTTTTTCCCACCGAGGCTTCTAGACTTCTGATTGGCCAACATTTCTGCACGGTTAGGAATATATCGCCACCTGTTGCTTTGGCATGTTCCTAGCTGCGTTTTCCTTCATTTCTGCCTTTACGTGTGGACGGGATTATTTTTTAAAACGAAAACGGAAAATCTCCGTTTTCAACAATACCCGTGTATGTGTGGATGTAGCCTTAGACATGTTTAATTTATCACTTTTCTCTTTGCTACATAATTCCATAAATCTGGCTTCAGCTATTTGATGTCTTTAGTATCTATCTACCTTGTAGAACGTAGAAAAGAAATCATTAAATGAGAAGGTGTGTCCAAATTTTTGACTAGTGGTGTATTTTGCAAGTTCTCCTCTGACCCTAAAGGAGATTTACAGAGATAGAAGAAGTTAGGCCCAAGGAGACATGAAAGGAAACAAGATTTACATCAGGAAAAGACGGACTTGACAGTGGCCATCTGTCCTGCTTTGGCCTTTCTGCTGTAGCTCGATGAAAGGTGGTAACCACGAACACATACAAAGACAAAGACACAAAAATAAGGTAATTGCCATTCTTCCTATTTTCAGTGTCTTCTGCCTCCCTGTGCAAGTATCTGTGTCTGTGTGTGTGTGTGTGTGTGTGCGCAGGAGGATGTGTGTGTCTGCGGTAGTCGTCAGGTCATTGGGCTCATCACCTAAGGGGTTGTGAGACAATAGCGGTGAGATAATGAAGACAAGAGCGAGCGGCAGAGGCTGATGCAGAACAATGCAGCGGTAATGGTTCTGGCACGGTGTGTGGAGTTTACTGTTGCTCACTGGGATGCTTCCTTCCTGTCCTGCTTTATCAACACACAGGAAAGAACAACAACAACCGCCCACCACCACCTGCTCTCTCATCTTCTCTTCTGGTTGCCGTTTCTTATTTTCTTCACTTTCTTTCTTCTCATTCGTCCTGCTTTCTCAGCTTTCCTCTTTTGTCCGTAATTTTCACTTTCAACTCTTCTTTAACTGCTTCCATGTATCCTCTGACCCAGTGAAGATCATCCTTTTGAAAAGTATCTACTATTTACTATTTGCTGAGAATGAGTGGTAGAGGAATGTCTTTTAGAACTATTGCTATTGTCAAAGTCTATATAAAATATTAAAAATAAAATTTAACTCTGCTGAAAAATATTTCCCATCACTTTCATATGGATTAATATTTCTGCTGCAGACATTTAAGGTTGACTATTAAACACTTCTACATTAAAGTAAAATCGTCCTGTAAAGACCACAACATCTTTTAATCAGCTCAGAAACAAAATAAAAGGCTGCACTGTACAATTAATTGCCAATATCCAAGGTGGGATTAAATATTGATTCTTAATGAAAAGTGAAGTTGGTGTATTAGTAAAACAGTAAGTTAAACTTTGAGAGATGTTAATCTAAAAGCATTCGTACATTGGTCTACCTGTTCAACTTGCCTGTTTTATTAAACCGCGCGTGGCAGGGGATTCTCCATTATTAAAGATTTCATTACTAACATGCTAAACAATTAATTAAAAGTTTTGTATACGTTGATTAAGGTCATTACTAAGAGAAAACTCATCTGTTATGATGATAAATAAGAATACTCTTTCACATGTTCATGAGAATGCTTAGCCCTTTCAGATTTCAGTGTCTCCATTGTTAAGCTGCATTAATTCTGCTTCCAGAGACAATAACCAACTGTGGCTAAAAGTTGGCAGTGATTTAAAGGATGGATGCAAATAAACACGGTTTGCATCATCAGTGTTTAAGACAAAAGTAGATATGTTTGGTCTGTTTTAATTGATGTCTGTTTTTGGTATAAAAGTAAGAAAATACTCACCAAAACAGTCACAACTGAGCATGAAGCGTTTAAAAATTGTCCATACAAAGTAATTAAGTATGAGGCCCTTTGTGCTTTACACAGTATCACATTAGTTTGCCAAGTGTTGCTAACATTAGCATTGCTTGTACCAACAGGGCTCTTGGTTTGCAGCCTTAGGTCCTCCGGCCTAAGCAGAAAAAAAACTGACATATTTACTCCTCTCAAGTGCTTAAATGACAGTTTATGCTGATGTAGCATATATATATATATATATATATATATATATATATATATATATTAGGGGTGCAACGATACACAAAATTCACGGTTCGGTTCGGTTCGATACTTTGGTGTCACGGTTCGATATTTTTTCGATACAAAAAAAATGTTCATGCCTTTTTATTAATTTGTCATTTATTAAATTTTCACGGCACATTCTGCACCACATCTCTGTGCGTTCATCATTTGTTTGAAGCCAGCTCACCTCCTGCAACCACTTTTCAGAGAATACGCGCTTCTTTTGTGGTTCGGACTCCTTCTGACATTTCTTTGGAGGTGGAGGAACATCACAGTAACTGCTTAAAGGAGCTTCTTCGACATCTTTAAGAGTTCTAAACAAATGTCTGTCCTCCTGAAAATCTTATGTACGCAAACACGCGTTGCAACTTCTTATCTTGTGCGGGTTTTTATTTTGACAGCGAATGCGCACCTGCGGACCACTTATGTGCAGCCCTGGTTATTTAGCTCGTCATATTGCAGCCACAGAAATTCTTTTGTCCATGAAACCATAAAGCTGCACTTTCTTTTTTCCTTATAGTCTGATTTGTCATAACCTTTCCGTTTTGTGGTAAGCTTTTCTTTGGCTGTCACTTCTTCACGCTGACCTGTCTTATTTGGCTCAGCAGAACTAAAATATATATCCTGCTGCTTTTACACACGCACTAACATAACGCTCAGCGATTCTCTGCGCGATCAACCTCTCACATGTTTAAGCTGCGGGAGATTTCACTTGTCATGTTTGCATAGTAAGCTAACGATTGATAAGACGATGTCAGAGGAATTGGTGCGCAAATTATCATCACTCACCAATCAGTACTGTCGCTCTCTATACACAGTTCACGCGATTGCAAAGTGAAAGCAAAAAACAAGCGCAAATTCAAACGCGATTTCAGTATGTCACATATTGACAGTGGCCGATGCCAATGACATAATTACCCAGCTACATTTCCAAAAGAATGCAAAAGCATTGACATATATTTTTCCTTCCTAGGATAGGCCGACGGGCAGGGCAGAGATAGATTTTGGTAGCCCGACTGGAAAAAAGCCCCGTCGGGCTAGCGATTTTGCGAGCCCTGTATCTGATTGAGGAATCACTCATCTTTGGAAAAGAGAGTTTATTATGGAGAAATGTCTCTTTCCAAAATAAAAGCTATACTATACGCTTCTTCTGGGCTATATTCTCAGCAGCATATTAAACATATCAGGTCCCCATAAGGAGAATCGTGTGCTAACGGCTGTCTAAATGACTCGGGTAAAGTTTGTAGCATGCTGCTTGTTGTTTTTCTCTGCTTCCACTTGTCTTTGCACTAGGATGATGTCGGAGTAAATGTGCAGTCATATTGGTTGTGTTCCCACTAGTGCTGTCAGCGTAAATCTGAAATGACATTAACGTCACAACACGGCAAATCTCCGTTAACGAGCTACCGCGGATCACCTCATGAGTGGGGCTGGAAGACGTCAACACATTAACGAGCTAACTGCGCTAACACACTAGTTCCCACCAATTGAGCATTGCTGGCACATCCAACATACTGTTTTACTTTTGTCCATGACAGGCTTACCTTCAGGGTCATACATCACATGAAAACCAAAATAGTTCCAAACGCCAGATCTGAATGAGGGTGGGGGAGGTTCAATTTGCCATGTTGCAACTAGCCTAGCTTCTGTCTCGCTAGCTTGCCCTGCGCTCAGTGAATCTGTGTTCGACTACTCCGCCTAGGCTGCACTGTCGAGCGCAGATCCACTGAGCGCTCAACACAGACAGCATCATCAGAAGGAAAGTTGATAAAATAAATTAAAAATGTTGTATCGTTCGATACATATGCGTACCGAACCGAAAGCACTGTATCGAACGGTTCGATATCGATACGAGTATCGTTGCACCCCTAATATATATATATACAACACAGGTGGACTAGACGAGACAGGGGAAACAAACTGAGCATACACACGCAAGACTGGGAACTAACAAAATAAAAGAGGAAGTAACGCACAGTGAGAGACTCAGACTAGATATGTGATCTTGATGCTGGTACTTGGGATAAACAGACATTGAGACATGACAGACTGGGGAGACAAAAGATGATACACAACAGAAATGAACATGGGATCAGGAAAGGGAAATTCGCAGGGAACAGGACTACAGTTGTGTTAACTAGATAAGACAGGGAACGCAGACAACCATGGATACAGAACACAAAGAGACCAGACAGACATCGGGACGCGACTAGCAAGACCCGAGGTAAACAAACACATAGGCTACGTTCACACTGCAGGCGAAAGTGCATCAAATCCGATTTTTTTTTACCCTATGCGACCCATATCCGGTCATGGTATGACAGTGTGAACGGCACAAACCCGATATTTTCAAATCCGATCTGGGTCACTTTCGTATGCAGTACTGAATCCGATGTTTTAGAAAGCGACTGCTGTTTGAACGGTCATGTCGCATTAAATCCGTCTTTTACGTCACTGACACAAGACAGACGCCAATTATCAGCACCGGAGAAGACATCGCGAACGCTTCCTGGCCATCCCGTGTAGATGTCAGTGAAACTGAAGACAATGTTGGAGAAACGTGAACATTTTATTTGTACTGTATAATCTGCAGATTCACACTAGAGAGCGTTTGCTGTCGCATTTTATTTGTAGTGTGAACAAGCAGACAAAAAAATCGGATTTGATCAAAAAATTAGAATTGAGCAATAAGACCTGCAGTGTGAACGTAGCCATAGACACTGAAGCCAGAACACAGATTAGACTAATATAAACTGGGCACAAAAGGTGAACTAACGTAATAAAACAAGAACTCAAGAATTATAAATAACAATCTCAAAGGCACGAAAACATATTCAGGTACTAGAATGTAAATTACCTCATAACTTTCCAAGAAATAAAGAATAAAGCTCAAAATACTCCCAGGACCATGGGATAAATTGAACCCAGCTTAGAGCTAACTGGCTTTGTTCAAACAGAGCATTTGGGATCTGATTTATGTAATGTTATGTGATCATGCTTTTCCTTTTACGGCTCATTGGCCACAGGGCTAATAATCTTGAAACGGTATAAAATTTAAATTTAAAGTGTCCTGCAACCCCCCCCCCCCCCCCCCCCAAATATGCCTTCTTTTCCTCTCTTCTGTATCCTGTCCTTTATTTTCCCTCTCCCTGCTTTGTTTTCATTCTGTGAGGGGAAGTAGGAGACCTCTTCAGTAAGGGATGCTGCATGCTGTTCACGGCCCACCTTCCACTCTCTACCTTAATCCGGCTCATAATCTTCATCTCTTGTTTATCTATGCTAACACTCCCTCTCTCATTTCAAAGCACCCCGAGGTGAGCTGGGAAGGGAGTGCAAAGAGGAAGGCCTCCCTGGGGTTACAATAATAACTTAGCCGCCTTAAAACTCATGCGATTTGCTGCCTGTTTTACCCAAACTGATTGTATGTGTGTGTACAGTCTTGACACCTCTTCAGAAAATACCGTCTGAGTCTTGAGAGAGGACAAAACTGTTGCCCTTGAACCCTCTGGAGATGGAGGGTAAGAAGCTGAGTGTTACAGAATGTCGTGTTTTCAGAGGACAGGCGGTACAGACGTGGAAGGACAGGAGGGTGTGTTTGTGGTGGGAAAGTATTTTTAAATATTTTCCTGCTTTTATGCTTTGGTGCCTTCATTGTTCTTTCCTGAGGCTCCGACTTGAGAGGTTTCAAACCACACTTAACAAGCATTAGTACAAAGCCATGCATACCAACAGCAAAAGGAGAAAAACAAAGTACATCTAATATGGCATGACTGTAAATGATTTATTGGTGCAATCACTATTCTCATCCACTTTAATATGAGTAGAGGTGAAGGAATAACAGGGTAAAAAACATATCCTTGACATTCTTCTCCTTAGCCATGTATTTGGATTATATACGCCATTCACTATGTTCTTAGTTTATGCTTACAGATGGACTTTCTTGGAAGACTTAAAATAGGCTTCAGAACCGTGACCTACCACATCTCAGCATTTTTAGATATGACAACACAGCAGTCTTCAGATCTCTCTGGGTGGCTGTGTTTCAGTAGGTATATCGGTAGTTCACCAATCAGATGTTTGGTGGTTTGGTATGTGGCTCAAATTGTCCATAGATAAGATACTCTGGTTTGTGTTATAGATGACACATATAGAGTAAAAGGGCTGATTGAGTGTAGGTAAATTGCTAGGTTTTCTGACTTTTTTCTAAGTCATCACTGGGGATGTCCCTAACTCAGCACTTTGGGTAAATATATGCATATTTCTTTTCATTACTGTTCTCCCAAGTCTGCAATCAGGAACAACCAACAAAACCTTTTTTGGCACAGAAAAGTCCTTTGTTCTTTTTTGAAAGCATAACGCCAAACCCTACACCCTACCCCTTAGGATAAGGGTAGGGTGTAGGGTTAGGAGTTATGGTTATGATTGTCAATGACGATGTAGACCTCAGAGGGTTCATCTGTTTCAGCCTAGAGGTTGCTGTTCAAATCCAGAAGATGAAACCAGCAGCATGTCAAGATTCCTAAGGATGGCACATTAACTGAGGAAGTAACTTGGCACTATGACTAGCATTGCTGTGCTTCATTTTGATTTCTTGCAGTTCTTAGAACACACACAGCAGATGTTATTATGTGTGTTATTGAGACATTGTTACAAGTAAGCAAGAATTTTGAAATGGACATTTTCCCAAGTATCGCATATTCTTTCTGATAGGGATAAGAAAACTCGCAAGTATGTCATAGTTGAACAGTGGAGTTCGTCCTTTTGGCTAGTCGAAGAGGTGTTACTGACTAAATTCAGATATTTTAAGGTTAAAAAAATAATGAATGCATTGAGAGTTAAATAAATGATGCAACATTTTTCTTTCCATTCAGATCCAGTGATAGACTAACAGCAGAGACCTATCCTTTTCTTGCAGTGGCTCCCTAAAGCTAACCCAATGACCTTCTAACCCTTACAGCTGTAAAGAGATTAAATATTTTCTAGCTCCACTGGTCTCTGCAAAACCACTTTGTCCATTAGAACTAAAAGATACAGTATCAGGTCCTGAAGAGGATGAACCCTGAAGTTTTTGAAAAGTGACGAGTCACACTGAAAATGAGCCTGACTTCCTTCTAAAAAAAAAAAAAAGGTTATGCTATATTACTGCAGCACACATCCCACAGAAACAACATTTGGGTAATATAAAGAACTCATTATCAGTAGCCTTATTTGACTAACAGTGTGCACCCAAGGCTAAGTCATTCATCTGTTTATTTCTGTTTGCCTCATAGTGCCAGTTAATTTACTAACCACTACGTTACGGGGATCTGAACACACATATTTAGCACTTGTAACAGTGGGTAGGATTGTAACCGCAAGTAGTGTTATTGCTCTATCCACAGTACAGGTGCACCTCATTTAGTATATGAGTCAGTTAGAGAGAGATTACTCTGAGATAAAGAGACTCTTTGGGGACACGTGGTTTTCTGTTTTCTTCATTTCTGCTCTTTTGAAAAAAAGAAGAAAAAAATATATTTGGAAAAGTTGAAGCATTTGTGCAGGTTTGCAAATGCTTGCATCACATGTGACACAAATGCACACACTCACACGTACACTCGAGAACACAGTGTGCTAATCTCTTTAGAATCTCCATGGAGACTTTAGTGTGCAGGCTCGGTGGGGGTTAGCAGGGCCCTGTCCTCAAACTGCTGAGGCTGGGACTGTAGGCAAAAGCTAGGCACTGGGCCATGAAAGCACGACACTGTGCGTGTGTGTGTGTGTGTGTGTGTGTGTGTGTGTGTGTGTGCCTGCCTGTGTGCCCTTTTGCATTTTCATGAAGTTAATCCCGACTTGACCAAGCGAGTCCGGCTGTGCATAAATAATCACTTTAGGAGAAGTTCAAACACCATCAGTATGCATGACCCTCCATCTCCCTGACACTAGCAACCAAGACAACAGGCCTCTGAGCCACCGTCATCCCTTGGAGCAGAACATGCTTGCTGGCTGCTTTGCTGCTGCTGTTAGTCTTTGTGAGGAGGAGAGAATGAGAATAGGAAAGAGAGAGTCATACTGCAGAAAAATGTAAAAACTGGGTGATGAATGTTATGTCGAAATGGATTTTCAGCAACCCAAGTACCTTTGGAGAAAATAAGTGATGTAAATTATAGTGAAACAAATTGTATCAAAATATAAAAATGAAAGAATTAATTATATTACCCTCACGGCCTACGCTCTCACTACTGGCCAGTGGTTCGCTCTACTGATCTAAGCTCAAATTCCCAGCTTGGTCTCAATTGGCCTTCCATGGGTCAAATTAGCTCCAATACCAAGGAGCTTAGTTGGGCTTGAAGAAACAGCTGGCTCTATGTGGGGGCTTACAGATCCAAAATGGCTGACCGGTAGCGACAGCAAAACTACCCTACACATTCCTCTCCCACAGACGGAGCTCAGTCGACCCAAAGTTGGATATTTGAAATGTAAACACGGAGATGTTATTCTGTTCCTAAATGGGTGAAGCGGTTTTCCATGGCGGACGATTGGTGGACAGATTGTAGTTTGGCTATTTGAATTTTTGGCATTTGCGTTGACATGAAAGTTCATGTCTTCATCTCACACCATAATCATGCAAAAATGTAATTTATCCAGCTACAAAGTTAATGCCAATACTTTATGTGAACCATACTAAAAGATTATGCCTTCTAAATATGCTAGCATGTTCATTTTAAGTACTTACCTTCTTATATAATATATCCTAATGGACATTTCGCACACAAGTTGAAAAACACAAAACAGTTGTATGCTGATTGAGAACTGTGCTCTTATCCATGATTGTCCAGCACTTCCAAAATGATCTAATGTTCAGGGATCCTTTTGCGCTCCAAATATATTCCCACTTCTGTTAATTTTAACCTCATTTGGGTTTAGACAAGTCCATCAACACACATTTATTCCCACATAATTATTTTATTTTGAAATACTTTTGGAAACAAAGATGTCTTAGTGGAGCCAAACCCCGTTCTGCTTAATCCAGCGGTAACAGCGAGTGTGCTGTAAAACTGTCCGTGTCTCTCTCCTTGTGTTGCAAATCTTATGTTTATGGTTGCAGTTGTCATTCACACCATACGGTGTTTTCCAATGAGCGCTTCTGATGCTTTCTAGTAATCTTTATGGGGTCTCATGTGAGATAGCTTTTCCAAACTGCCAGGAGAAGTTGGACAAAACAAACTTTATCCACCCGCGGTAGATTGGCTGAAATCAATGAAAAGGAAGACAGAGATGGCGGTGACAGATTTGCACTGGTGTGCAGAGAGAGATGATACAGAAAGAGAAGAAAAAATGGATAAAGAGGAAGGAGACAGGAAAGAGACAGAGAGGTGGAAGGAGTCAAGAAACATGTGTTGCTGTCAGTCTGTCTTTTAATCCTCTTGGACTTTTTCTGCCTCCTTTTCCCACGTTCTCAGTGTTAATTGATAAACACAGAGAGGGAACGGACCCCGTGACTAATCATTCTGGCTGCTGCTGTTGCTGGTGTGTGTGTGTGCGTGCATGTGTGTGTGTTTACAGGTCACTGAAGTCTGCAGGCCCCAATAGACTGGCAGCATCAGCAGGCAGCTGCTGATTCATGCCAGAACGCTGTTGTCCGATTTTCCTTCACAACAGAAACACTTGAGCTAAAATACAGTTTGTTCCATGACTCAGTGAATACTACACTGCAACTTTAACTGAGATCAAATAAGTGCACGAATCACGGTCAAGTTTTCTCCTGTGTGTATCTGCCTTTTAAGCACTTAACAAAACACTGTATGTTTGCTCTGTGTGTTCTTGAGGGACATCAGAGCACAGCTGTCATGAACCCAAGGTTCGCACAAGGAGTGGACACCAAAATGCAGACACCAAAACACGTAGTCTAACTATTTACAAGAGTCTTTATTAAGCAGCAGAAAATATTAGGGAATGTGATTCGGGTTTGATACGGCAACGGGGAATTGGCGACTGGAGCAGGGAAGGATGGCCCTTAGGCAACTGGATCAGGCAGGCAAGGAGGCAAGACAGGTGTTCCGGTGGAGTGAGAAAATGAGGCTCCAGGTGAGTCTGTGAACACCGGGAAAACAAGATAACACGAGGAAAACAGGTAGAAAAGGTTTTCAGAAGAGCTAGTTACCGACACATAGCAGTTTAGTTTTAGCGGTAACTGGAGGACAGTGTTTTGGCTAACGACATGCTAGTCTATAGCTTTTTTTAAGTTTAGTTTAATTGTTTTTTTGTTTAGTTTTTTGGTTTGTGTATATATTTCAGTAAAGCACTGCCGCTCAGGCTGCTGCCAATTATTTACAGTCACCCCTAAATGTCCAGTTGCCCATTGTCCATTATTGCTCACAGAGACTGTAAACATTAATAAAATGTCTGTGAAAACACAAAGTACCATAAATAAAATGGATTTATACCTTTTTCATGATTAGTATATTATTTGTAGAGGTCTCAAATTCGTAAAATGTCCTCAGTATTTGGAAAAATATGTTTTGTTTTTAATCCTTCATTCTGGTGTAATGACACGGAAGGTAAGCCTTTTTTCTGCCACTAGGAGAACTTTACCAGTTCAGGCTCTAGATATAGACCAGGGGTCCCCAATCCCAGTCCACGGTGTCCCTGCAGGTTTTAGATGTGTCCTTGATCCATCACAACTGATTTGAATGGATAAATTACCTTCTCAACATGTCATGAAGTTCTCCAGAGGCCTGGTAATGACTTAATCATGTGATTCAGGAGTGTTGACCCAGGGTGAGATCTAAAACCTGCAGGGACACCGGTCCTCGTGGACTGGGATTGGGGACCCCTGATATGGACTATATATAAAAGGATGTATGCAGCCACCACGATATAATTTACTGGTATCCTGACGCAACGTGCTGATGTCTCAACATGATGGTGTGTTTGAGATTAAGTTGTAAGTAATCAGACAGATTCAGGAACCAGTCCTACTTGCAAAGTTGGAGCAGCTCCACCCAACCCAGGTGAACAATCCAAGATAGTGACAGTGAAAGTAAACAGTAACAAACTGTAAAACCTTCATCTGTCCTGCCACAGTCATGTATTTTGGACTCACTAAATAAGCCATACATAGATACATATACATACATACTGACCAGGCTCTATGCGTGAATGTGCAGCGGCATATTACTAAGTGCAAAAAAAAAAACAAACTATTATAAAAGGCATTATTCCAAATTCAGAGGTAACTGGAAGACAGTGTTTTGGCTAATGACATGCTATTGCATTTGGACAAGAAAGTAAAGTGCTAAGAGAGAGCTAAAGTTAGCATGCTTGGTTAGCAATGCAGCCATAAAGCCTATGAGTGAAACAGACAAACATGCCTGTTAATTAATGCAAACAGAATACAGAAATTTTAGTCACTGAAACTGCTGCACTTGGATAGCTTGCACCTCACAGTTACCCATATTATTCTTAGCTTAACAATTCTCCAAAACTCTGTCATTTAGTCCAAATACCTGTATATTCAGTTAACAATTGACTCTGAGATAGCAACTCTGACAGCAAATACTGCCACAGTCTCATGGCTGTAGCTCCATTTTTGCTTTTTGCAATCAAAATTCTTAAGCCAAAAGACGATTAGCTTAGCATAAAAACAAATCAGGGGCGAGGATGCTAGTCTAATTTGTTAAAAAGGAATAAACTCTGCCTACAGACAGTGTTAGAAACTTGGTGGCTGTGTTTTTTTCTGGGGGTAGCTTCTGCTCTCAACAAAAAATAAGTTCAACACAGTTGAATTATTTCTCCCTGCTCTCTTTATTAAGGTTGCCTTGAGCTGTTCCTTTCTAATAGCCGTCTTGCAAACACACAAACATGACAGCAGCACACACTGTTTTTTCTAACTTTCGCTTTCTGTGTTTCCCCAAATATTCACCAAATATTTCCTTGAATGACCAAAACAGTTTCCCACATTTCACATAAAGGCTGAAATGATGGATATGAAATAATCTTATTGTGCTGTATCCAATCTCTGCATAGTTTGTGGCTCAGCAAGGAACTGACCAATCCCATTTTGCCATCTCAAACACGCCCCCCTCTTGCTCTGTCTTCTCACACACATGCACACACACACATAAGATGCCCCTTAGTCATACCCAACTGAGTGGGAGTGGTACACCCACGTGTAATACCCACCCACACACTAGCCGATACACTGACTCACTACCTTGACGTCTGACTCATTATCAGGAAATTGGTGGACAAGTTGGACCAAACTGTACAACGGTTTATTCTGTGGATTTAAGCAGTGAAACTTGAACAAAGCTCCCTCAAATGTTGTTTTCGTCCCTATTTGCATCTCAAGTGGTCGGCCTCCTCCAACAATAAAAAACCTCTGACCACTGAGAACAAAAGGAAACCCTCAAATGAGAAGGAATTCAAGACTCCATTATGCTTATTTAAATTGTTCTGTGTTGCCATGTGGACAGATAATTGATGCATTTTGTCTTGATGTTACAAAATGCGGTGAGCGGTTGTGTAACGAGACCAACATAGAAAATGCTCCATTAAGATTAGCTCAGCACAGATGTTTGGACTGAGATCAGCTCGGGGGGGGGGGGGGGGGGGGGGGAGAGAACTGATGGACTGTTACAAACAAACTGCAGGAAACCAAAAGCAAAAGTAGTTGAAACAAACAGCATGTGGACAGTGAAACGAGAATTGAAGACAAAGATGGACAGACTGGCACTACTAAAACTAAAAAAGGATGTATGTTAATTAGCAACGGTTCAACACAGAGTAATATACCGACTGAAATAATCCAGCTATGACATCAAACCACGGCTAGATCTGAACTGTAATCACTTTTATGACTCATCTAGAAGTCACAACGAAAGTTAAACCGTGTTCCTCAAATGCCTCACACTGCCTCTAGGGTCGTGTGTCCTCAAATTTCATTGGCTCCCACTCAGATGGTTTAAGAAGACACGAAAGTAAAACAATCCCATGAACCGTTGTAAAATTCACAAACTGACGCATCCCACATTTGGTATTCTGTCCAACTTCAATACTACTAATAAGTTTCCTGTTAGTTAGTTATTCTAAAATACATGACTCTGAATAACCTAGTTCAGTTAAACGTCTTGCGAAAGGCTTTTGTACAATGTTGACTCATCAAGAAAAAAGTGACATTTCCTTTTAAAAGCCTGTCTTGGGCGTCTGCAGCTCAGCAAATGTAAAGAGATAATGAAGAAGCTCAACTTGACTGCGTGCATGAAGAGCTAAAACAACAGCTTTAGCTTTCACTGCTATGCCAGCCATCAGATGGCTATTCTCAGCATAAGTGTTGGTCAACGCAAACAGAAAAATGTTCCAAGAAAGTAGGCTATGAAAATCCCAAATGGACTCCCAGAGGGCAGTCACCCTTAGGCAGTCCCGAGAATTCGTAGAATTAGACTGCAGTGTCAGTCGTTTTTTTTTTTTAGTCCACTGCCTATTAATAGCTCAAGAAATAATGGATGGGCTGCCAGAGGATGATGCCTCTTACTCTGGTAATCCCTTCTGTATCCACTTTATTCAATATAACGATGAATCAAATAAAAACATTCCATTAACATCAGCATGAAGCCCAGGACGTTTTTCACCCATGGAAGCAGAAATACAATGATCAATGGGTGGAGCAGTGGCAGAAGCATCAACCAAATAACAGCTCAAAGCGCTTACATGGCTGGCGTGACGAATAGATCTAAATGTGAAACAACTTTAAAAGGAGTAGAACATCTATTTATGGCAGAGTTCTGTTTATTTCACTTTTTAGTTTTAGTGTTTCGATGAGTAAAGGACACAGAGTTTATTTTTTTCTAGAGTCCCATGGTGCATTTAAAGACGCATATCCGATTTCAACAAATGTGTCATTCAAATGTGAATGTGTCTTTTCTCCATTGCGATTTGGATGCACTGTTAACTCTGTTAACCTCCCTTATTATTGATTATTTTTCTGTATTGCAGCATGAAACTTTTCTTTGTGACAGTAACTTACTCTAAAACTGATGTAAAAGTTGTGCCATGAATCACATTCTCAGTTTTTATTTTCGTTTTAAGCTGCCGCCATTCTGTAAGAGGCAGAGCTGTTGCAGTACTAATGCTGAGGCTGAGACAGAGACAGACAAACAGGCAGTTAGAGGCTTGGTCCAGTGCTGCTTTACAGCTAATTGGGGCAATCATAATAAAAGGCCAGTAAATCCCCACCATTAGCCCACCGAGGACAGGAAACAGAGGCTGGCTTTTATCGCTGCTTCTCTTCGCTGCTGCCCGTACCTGCGGCTATGAGTCCACACAAACATCCACACACAGTTATTTACACCCAGATTTCCTTTCCTGGCTGTTTGGGTTGTATTAGCTCGTGCTATTTTTAGGTCTTTTTCATTACTGCATAGTAAACAGTGGCTTTGCTCGTAACTAAGAGGGAAATAAAGATTTCTTCTCCTGGACAGGATGGAGAGCACCAGGGAGCTGTTGCCCCCAGTAATCAGGATCTCCCTGGGGGTTTGGACTGGCCTTCCTGGGAAACTACCCAAACCAGTGGAAGGCACACATCTCCACGCAAGCTGGTTGAGAGCCGCTCCACTTTAAGTCTCCTCTTTCTTGACTCCTTTTCTTTCAGCTTTCTCTCTCTCCTCAGTTTGTCCCGTCATTCCTATAGTTGAAGGGGGAATTCCCCTATTTTGTGGCCATGGTAGCTGGCTCTGAATGGGATGGGAGTGCTGGGTGGAGGCTGTGTGAGTGTGTGAGTGTTAGCAGGGGGGCAGTAGTGGCCGAGTGAAAGACTCTTTTGTAGGGCTCCTACTGTTTGGCAGTGGGGCTATCCTCCCAGGACTCATCTTCGGTCCTGCCACACCCACCAAGCCTTTCATATGGTAAGGCATCCTAATGGCTTTAACACTCTCCCAATGGCTATGGAACTCCCGAGCAACCAACAGGCTGCCCCCTGGCAACCACTGGGGCTTTCCACCCCCTCCTTCCTTGGTAACCAACCACTGCCCCGGCAACTGCTTCTGCCCCAGTAAACCTGCCCCGGCAACTTCTTTTGACTTTCAATCAGTTCAGGTTCATTTCTGACTCCCTTGCTGCAGGGGCAAGGAGGTGGGAACAGAAAGAGAAGAATAGGGATGGGCATGGATGTGCACATAGGGGTGTGCATGGTAGGGGGTACAGCCCCGCCCGCTATAACATGCACGTACACAAAAACCAAATAGCAAAGTTAGAAAATATCTGCTGTGCTGCTTCTAGCACAAATAAAAGAACTATGAACCGCACAAAGAAATATTCTGAAACACACAGAGGAGAAAGAGGTGTTCCCGTCAGTTGGGGGTAGCATACCCACACACTGGGACTTGGCTAAATAGAGGTTAGCCTTTCCACTAGCTGCTCGGTACAGGATTTGCATTTGAATCCGAATGTGAGTGCCTGGATTTATGCCTCTGTCAGTGGTGCCCAACAGTGCTTTTTTTCTGACTCCCTCTCTCTCTGCACCCCATTCTCTTTCTGATCTTCCCAACTGTGTTGTGCTCCTTACCGGTCCCCTATTTTCCTCACTGTTGTTCCACACAGATACCCTGCTCTTTATCTCTAGTGTGGCGGGGCAGGACCCACGTTTGACGTGGATTTCACGCCTTGCAGGGGAAGTTCTTGCTCATTATTTTGATAATGCTTCTATGACTGCTGTTAGAATTCTTGTGCAGCATAAGAAAGAATGTGGTGCTGATGCTTGGGGATTTAGCTATTTAAGGCAGCAGTGAAGGTGTTTGCCAAACACGTGAAAGCATTAAATCTGGTGCATTCAATCCTGAATGTCATTCAGCATGTCCCACATTAGCTGCAAGTGAAGTTTCCAGAGTCGTAAAATTGTAGCGTTAAAAACCACGTCTTTGATCACTGATAATCTTTCAGAATTCCTGGATATGTTTCCACATTGCATTTCACTATCTCACGTTTCACCATACCTCAGGCCTGTTTGGGGCTCAGTCCTGGCAAGTCTGACATTTCAGATAGCTTGTCATGATACAGGTAAATAACCTGAATGCTGACTGCAACGTTCCAAAAATTCAAGATTCACATTCATCCCTACTTCTCTATCCAGCCCCCTTTTTTTATGTCTTGCTCAATCCAGTGCAACACTAACATTGTCTGAAAATGTGCGCTGTTAGACCCATTATGCAAACAACACCATAAAGATGTTTGATTTGACCAGTTCTGAGAGACCATAAACTAACCCTTTGGGCTGGGTTATGGGCTCTAAGAAGTGGTTCCTAAGGCTTCAGAAGTGTTTATACCTGATCCGAACACCCACACTGGGACCGCTTTCTGGAAATTTCCGAGAACAACGACTGGAGTAAAAACGCCACCATTGGGAGTGGGGGAGATGGGATATTGTTTAAAAATGGGAATAACAGTGCACACACTGACACTTGATAGCGTTGCATTAGGTTGTAGACGTTGTGCACAAATTGTCTGTAAATGAAAATGACAGAGAAACGTATGCTCAGCTCCTCTCTCACAAAGCTGCACAATTCTGCAGTGGCATTGAAATCATCTGTTTCAAAAACATATGGCAATGAGATGTCTGATTTTTGGGCCCCTGCAGTGGTAGCTTGAGAGGATGAGATGGACCAAAAGATAAGGAGGACTACAACACCAGTCCAACCCCCTGAGCCACTTTCCAGCGCTCACATTGCGGTCACTTTTGTGACATTCAGATGACGACAGTTCATTAATGTTTGCTACATAAACAAGATAAAAACAAAAAAAAACCTTGATTTATTCTGGCATTGTGTACCCAACTAATGTGTGATAATGTGAGGTATCTAACTTCCATTTAAGTAAGCAAACTTTTGCTGGTCCATGACCTGAACTCTTCCACAGCATGCATTTTTAATTTCTCTTTGATATTTGAGCACATTGGGGCCCGATGAATGTAAAAACAAAGAAGGATCAGATTTTATTTTTTTACCTGATTTTTGTTTCTATGAAAAATGAGAGCCACAAATGAGGATATTCGTTTAAAATGTTGATAGAACAGTGGCAGTATAATGTCCTCGTAAGTGGATATCAGGCCCTTGTAGAGAAAAATTGAGTATTTTGGTCTAAATAACCCAAAATGTGATGTCCCCATATGCTGACGCCAGGTCCTAGGAGGTTAAAGATGCAGATATTGGCCTGACCCCATTCTTATTCAGAACAATGTTTCCTAATAACTACTTTAATATTTAAATTATTTACACTTACAGTTATGTGAAAAAGACAGTTTTCAAGGACTCTTTCAAGGTCAAATGTGAGGTTGGCTGTTCGACAGCTAACGCTTGGAGAGCACTGGGTCATGCAAAAGGAAAACTGAGTTACTACATTTTATATAAAGCAAAGATATCAGCATGAATCCATTGTAATTCATTATGAAAGCTCTTAAAATTAATCACTTGTATAGTCATTTTCCTAAGAGTGCTGCTATAAAGTGTCTTTGTCAGCAGGCTGAAAACACTCATGACAATCACGCATCAGTACTGGAGACATGGATCTTTCAACAATAGAGTGATTTTTCTTTTTTCACCTCAGGCAGCTGGCAAAAATAAAGCCAATTCTTTCACGGCAGCACTTTGAGACAGTGATCCACGGCTTTAGTTAGCACTCGGCTGGATTACTGTAATGCACTTTATATTGGGGTCAGCGCATCGTATATTAGTCATCTACAGAGGGTGCAAAATGCCGCAGCTCGTCTTTTAACTGGCACTCGAAAGTTTGAGCACATTTCCCCTGTTTTAGCTTCACTTCACTAGCTGCCCATTTATTTTAGGATTCATTTTAAAATTCTTTTATTTACTTTTAAAGCTCTCCATGGCCTAGCCCCATCTTATCTCTCTGAGCTGCTACAGCCTTATACACCCACCCGCTCTCTCAGGTCAGCTGATCAGCTGCTCCTGCATGATACCCAGGACTGGGCGTAAACTTAGAGGAGATCGTGCTTTTGCTGTAGCAGCTCCAAAACTGTGGAACGAGCTTCCTTTAGAGATCAGACAGGCCAGTTCTTTATCTGTTTTTAAGTCACTCTTGAAAACCCACCTCTTTACCCTGGCCTTTGACGCCACGTGAGATGTTGGTTTTTTATTTTTATTTTTTATTTTAGTTGTTTTTAGGTGATTCGATGCTGTTTTATCTTGTTTTTGTTTTAATATAGGGCTGTTTTAATTTTATGTTTTATGTGTTTTATTTATTTATTTTGCTGTTTTCTGTTATTCTATTGTTTTAACTTATTTTCTGTACAGCACTTTGTTCCTGTGCTGGGTATTTTAAAGTGCTTTATAAATAAAATTGGATTGGATTGGATTTTTGCTTCATGGAGATGAATAAATATGGCTGCATAGTTGAAAATGCTTGATGCAAACCTAGTAAAGCAAATAACCATGACTCAAAGCATATATTGATGAATATTCCAATAAACTTAGTAATGAAATGGCCTAAGTATTTCTATCCACACTTAAATGAATGGCCAGCGACATTAATTCCCTCCTCGGCTCCCCTTTGACTGATTGACAGGGACCTCTTTGGCATGAATATTCATAACCACAGTTCCACCAAGCTTTCTCACAGCTAGAAGAAAAGTAAACCTTGCCAGGGGAGAGAAGATCGCTGCTAGCTGCTCACTTCATGTGGAAATGCGGGACTTCTATTCAACTCCCCACAGGCATTTCCCAGAAGAATAAGGAAGGGAGAGGACTGGGCCGTGGGTGGTGGGGCGGGTGGTGGTGCCTTGAGTGAAAGTTGACAAGATTTAAGGATTTGCTGGCTCGAGCTTTTGTCTCGGCCTTCTATTTAAGAGCGAATATACAGATCTCTTCTTCATGCAAATTAGCCGTCATAAGACTAGAAGCTGAGAATGCAAAAAAATGGGAAGGCAGAATATATGTGTAACACGAGCAAATACCCGCTCGAGATGGGAATAGATGAAAAGAAATGCTAGAAGAAACGAGAAAAGAAACATTATTGAGATTGATGCATTGAGGTGATGGGTGACAGCTGAAACCCTGGGAATGGATAGCACTAGAGGGTAGGTGGGTGAAGGGTTGGTGGAGGGGACTGATGAGGAGTTGACAGAGGCCTCTTAGCAGTAAAAGACCACTGTGTGTAATCACTTTTAATTGGAATGTATGGAAGACAAGGCTCTCCAAGGGGATCAGTTGGTCTTAAACCCTGCTTAATTATATGGGATCATGTTAGGCTGTTGGGTTTGGGTCAAAAATACCGCTGCAAGGGTGAACTGATACAAGAGGAGGAAGAGAAAGAAGGAGGTAGAGGGGAATCCTGGCATGGCATGTTCCTGATAGGGAAATGCTTTATTTAATATCTATTGGTTATGCTGAGAATGCAGAGAATAACCAGCTCCAGCAGTGATATAGCATCATCCACAGCAGAGGATGGAGGGAAAGCCACAGAAAGCCATTGCTACCATTCCTATCAGTAATCTGATGGGGACCTCATGTTAAGTGTTAGAGTGAAGTCAACGTTTTAGTAACCATATGATGCTTTATGGTGTTCTACATTTCCCAGTGGTGTCACTGTAACTCTCCCATAACATTATGGGTGGAAAGTGTTTAACAGCATGTCTAGACTCTGCAGTGCTGACTTTATAGTGACCTTATCGTAAATTATCTTCACTTTTATCTCTTCTGTAACATCTCTGGAGGGATTTAAAGGTCTGTGGTCTCTGGTGGTGAGTTTACAATGACTTTCTTGACGTCTTCTTGTGATTTTATCTCTGTCAGATGCTTTTGACTTGTTTGTTCCTGCTGACATATAAAATTCTTTTGTGGCAGCTCCATTACAACTTTCTGAAAATGGATTATAGCCTCATGATAGTCCTCATGAAGCCAGGCATAAATTTTCAAGGGTGTATGTAATTATGTAATTTATATCACAGACTAAATTCCTTGGATCAAATAATTTCAAAGTACCTTTCACAGCATTTTTTAAAGAAATTATTTCAATATTTGGATAATATGCTAGAAAACAATGGAATGTTCCCAGGGGGTTGGGGCAGAGAGGCTGCCTTAAGCAAGGAAGTTTAATTATTTTGGGATTTTATTCATGAATGTTTCAAAGGTGGAGGGCAAATTGGACTGGCAGATTGGTGCCACAGTAAGCAGTAATGTGGATGTTGCATTGGACTTTTGCGATGAAGAGAGAACTGAGCTAAAAGGCAAAGTCCATTTATCTCCCAACCTTAAATACAAATGGCTGAAATGAGCTTCCTTCGCAGGGTGTCTGCTCAGCTCAGCCTTAGCAACAAGGTGAGGAGGGATCTTGGAAGAAATCCTCTGCTACTTTGTGTCAAAAGTACCAAATTGAGAAGGTTCGTGATTCTGGTTAGGATAACCAAATCTGACCTAGAAATGCCTCGGTATCCCGCCGGAGGAACTGGAAAGTGTGGCTGGGGAGAAGGACATCTGGATTACCCTGCTTAGCCTGCCGCCACTGCAGGCCAACTTTGGATGGATGGCTGGATCAGCAGATTGAAATAATTGGAGATAAAGTATCAGAATTTCTGAAGATTGACCTCGCCTCCAAATGCTCCTTCCGGTTCTTATCTATATATGTTCCCCCAGTTCTACAAGCTGTTCATTCTCGTTTACGTGCCCCTCCCTCCCCTTTTCAGTTCTTTAACTTCTTCACTTCTATTTAGTGCACGGGGATCTGCTAGGCTCGGGAGCCGCCACCAGTCCCCTTCGAGGCATTTCCCAAACCGCAGTTCAATTCACATCCAAGCCATTTACCTTTATCTACTAAAATGCTATCAAACCTAAAATGAGGACGTGGGCCCAGCTAGTGAATCATAATAATACCTACAAATCTGTGTGCTCCTGCCTCCAGTCTTGGTGGTAGCCTATGCCTAAGGAGGCCCTGACTAGTCCCTGTCACTGGTAATATTAAAACTGCTCTCATCAAGTTATGATGATTTTAGTCCAACAGCAGGAGGCACCACAGCCAGGAGATTTTAGAGCACTTCATCCTTTCATCTAGAGACAAGTTTAATGGAGATGCTTTTCTAGGAGATCAGTCCTAAAACTACTAGCAAATGGTTTTCTGACTATAGTATTACATAATTTAGTGCTTGATTAGTCAGTCGACCTGCCTGACCTGAACCATATAGAGAACCTATGGGTCATTGTCAAGAGGAAGATGAGAAAAACCCAGCCCGAAAATTCAGACAAGCCGTTAACCAATGAAATCTGGGCTTCAAGAATAGGCAATGCCACAAGCTGATTGCCTCAATGACAAACTGCACGGATGCAGCAGTTTGTGGTGAAGTGTTTGGATACACGTTGGGCTTCCAGTTTAGGGTTCCAGAAATCCAGTATCTCAATAACTTGAGGTACTAGATTTCTGATTTTCATGATCACCCACAATCATAAAAACGGGGAAAAGCCTGGAAATAACTATAACTAGATAGTAAATGTGGTGGTACACTGAGAAGTTTACTTTGTTCTCAGTATGTAACAATAGAAGAAGAGACAATGCTGAGATCATCATATCAGTCTGCTCTGAACAAATGTTGAACGACTCCTTTAAGCAATCCCAGGCGTCCATCAGTATTTCAGTGTAACTATGCCTGCGTGTATACATTTGCAGAAGACACTGTGATTTGTGTTTGTTCAACTTGTATACACACGAGCTCACTACCAAATATGCTGCATGCAGTCTAATGTAAGGTAATGGACTATGCTGCCTCGTGCACATAAACACACTTGCACTTGCTTATATAATACGCTTTGTTTCGTGTCTCTAGTGCACTTAGGCTTCAGATAAGCATGATGATTATGCATGAAAACACACACATTCATACACTCTTGCACGTACAAACACATATGCTGTGCGGAGCTGTCAGTATGGGCTTTGTCAGTAATATGCTGGCTGCTTGGTTGAATTAAAGGAATGCAGTGAAACAGGAGCTTGTCTTCCTCTGTCTGTCCTGCTTATTCCCCCTCTTTGCTCTATTCCTCCCTCCCTCCCCCTCTTCCTTTTTCGTACCATGCAGCTGTCCACATGTCAGCTCTGTCATCCATTTCCCATCTCCCCATTGAGAATCCTCATATTAGGATGAGCACTGTGGTGCTTCCTTCCCATCGCTGTCATGTCATGGTGGTTTCCTGCCCACCTCAAGGTTCCTCAATGTTGTCTGGGTCCTCAGTCGACATGGCGACGAGGTCGAGGTTGGTGGAGCCCGGCGACTGCGGCTAGAGTTATTTTCCAGAGGGCAGGCATGGGCGGTCAGCGGCCTTTGGGTTTGAGGAAGGAAGAGGACTACGGGGTGGGTTGGGGTGAAGTGGTCGATGGGGTCTGGCATCTCAATCTCTCTTCCACTCGCACCCCCTACCCTATAATGATCCTCTGCGGCAGGGTGACCCGGTTCTGGCTTCCAGAGTTTCAGGACCGACGCCGGGCCACAGTGAGACGCACCAACCACTTTCCCATGGACCCGGTGCTTCCAGGCCCATCATTACCATTTAATATCCTATAATATAAATCCCCCCTCCCCTCCCACTAGTCATCAGCAAAACAGGCTCCACCAGGGGGTTGGAAGGGGGAGTGGGCTGCCCACACCGCAAATAAGCCAGGATACCCAATATCCCCCCTCTTTTATTTGCTTCTAACCATTGCATAGCTGCACAACAGCTCCCAGTCATTACACACAGGCCACTAAGTAGGGGCTACCATGAATTGGATAAACAAGCATCAGTGAAGACTATGCACCAGCATCAGGAAATCAGAGCCCATGTCGGTTTCATTCAGTGTTGGGAAATAAGGTTCTGGGGTGTTGTTTGACTTGATAAATCAGAGCTAGGTCAATATTATGACATGGCGGTTGGTGGCACGACTTCCTCATTTGTTTTAATGTTAGTCTGCCCTTAACAGTGCAATCTTGTTGACTGTGCGTGATCACTTTTTTTGTTTTGTTTTTGTATTAACCAGAGACCTCACAAATATTACTATGCATCACAAGACCATTCCAGTGGAAAGAGGTTTTACCCTGCTAGAGCACGAACCCTGACATAATTGGCAGAAAATTCTAATTTTTTGACTTGTCTTGGATTGAACCTTCTGATATTAAGAAATTAAAGAGTTTTAGTTTGTATTATTTTGATACAGACGGCATCTTTGTGTAATTAGCTGCTCATATTTTTGTTTTATCTTAAACAAACAAAAACATAAAAAGGGTTTAGCGTTGAAAAAAAGAAAAGAAATTACTCTGTTATTTAAATGATAGTGTTCATAAGGTTTGTGATTTTATCATCAACTGACAATAGCATCAGACTTGATTGCATGTACAGTAACTGAGCACATATCGAGGTTAAGGTCAGGCTAATGTCCGGACGTTTTTATAGTAGATTTCCACGCATGGAAACTATCATGGTGGTGCAGTTGGTTAACACTGATACCAACAAGAAGATCCTGGGTTCAAAGTAGGAGTTTAGATTAATCGGTGATTCACACCTGGGGTAAATGTGGTCATTCTCAATCCCCCATACATGTGAATGTGAGTGCAAATGGTCTGTCCCTCTGATTGAAAAAAACCCCCAAATGTGATCAATTAATCAAAGATTTTTGTCATGAAGTTTCTGTAAATTGTGATGACTTTTGGTGTCGTGTCACCTGCCGGTGTTGTTCATGGTTGTCCAAAAGCGATCTAGCAGAAACTTTCAGAGCACTTTATGTTTTCATCTGCTGGCAAGCTCAATGGAGATACTGATTTCCTTTTCCAGCAGAACAGCTAAAACTACTAGCAAATGATTTTCTGACCATAGCATTAGTTGACTGAGATCTTGACTGAGAGAATCTTTGGGCTTTTGTCAAAAGGAAGATGAGAAACACCTGACGTATAGGCTCACTGATACTGTCATTCATTAACTTTAAGAAAATATTTCACCAGGAGGCCCATTTAGTAGCTGCTCTGGACCTTTTGATCATATTACACAATGTTTAACAGCAAGAATGATATCCTTCAATCATATTCGGTGTAATTTTAATGCTATTTATATTTTAAAAAGTCATCTCAGGCTCTAGTTTAAACAAATCTTGTGAAAATGTCACTGTGGGCTCTGAGTAAATGTGGCTTTGTGATTGAAAACAGATTTATTAAAACATAACTGGTTTATTAAGGACTCATTAGCTCCAGCTGTAACTTGCACTACTGGATTCAGTGACATCCGTTTCAGTATCGGCTGTTATTCTTTGTGCTGTATGTAAGGTCACTGCGTGTGCACGTACACGTACACACGCAGCAGGGATTCAGAGATAGCTTTGGAGGCGTATTAGGTATCGAGGAGCGAGGAGCTCGTCTGAAGAGCTTCATTCACAGAGCCAGGATACTGATAAGAAGCAGAGCAGCGCTGCCATGAATCCACCCTCTGTTCAGCCTCTCTCGCTCCTCTCTCTTCTCCCCACTCTGTCTGTCCCCCTTTCTCCTCTCCTCCAGTCCTTTATGCTGCCTGTGAGAAAGTTGCGGAGATGGGGAGGGGTGCGGAGCCCTGCAGGCTCTCGAAGTTTAATTAGCAGGATTAGAATTTTTTTAAAAGAGAGAGGGAGAGAGAAAAGAGAAAGAAAGTGGTAGGCAAGGGAAAAATCAGAAAAACATGTCGCTGTGCAGCTGTCTGGTATTATCTATTACTGTCCTAAATACTCATTTCTCATAAAAACAATAAATCCTAACAGGAATGACCTAATTCTGTTTGTTTTTAATAAAGTGACTGTAAATAAGTCCACGCAAGGCTGCATACTCACATGTTTGCTCCAAAAAATAATGAAAAAATAATGTTTTAGTGAATCATGAATCATGCCAAGCTGTAAAAGATGCCACCGGACTAAAGGCTGCCTGTGCTATTGTCCCAGGATTGTTTGTCAGGCCTAGCAAGGGGCAGCCTATATGATGTCTATATGGCTGACATGCCCCAGTGAGGGGTCTTGAAGAAAAAAAGAGCAGAAGGGACCTCCGATGACCCGAGTTCTACAGATCAACCCTGACCTCTGACCTCGCATGCTGGATAAACTGCAGAAGCACAGCCCACGTAGCTTGTATTTCTGGTTCTTTATTAACTAATTGTAAAGTAAATATATACACGCATTGTTATGTGCTAGAAAATATAGCAGTAAATAACAATTCATTCTCTTCCTGCTTTAACTATTTCCTTTACTTTAAAGAAGAGTATGCCTCATAAGCTCTCTCTATTTTAAACGTGATTTAATTTAATTCCCACTCCTTTCAGTTATTCTAAGATCAACTGAACCTTTAGCTTTCTTAACAATTCAAGAGAGGCTTTTATTTCCTCACATTTTTATGTGCTTTTCATCTGTTTTCAGAAGCCGTATTTTTAACACATTGATTTCTTTCAGTAGAAACTAAATAAAAAAAAAATGTAAACACTTTTTTCAGCAAAGTTAGTCTTGCATGTGCTTGCTCAAAGCAATGACGGGTGCATCTGAAAATGAAGGGTTTTAAAAGTGTCTGCTGTGGAATAAGTTGACTAATCCTTTGTTTTTGTGCTTATGATTATAAATGTACCAGGAAGAATTTCAGAATCTCCGTCAGGAGTTTTACTACTACAATTCTTGGTCACGAAACATCTGCTGCAATACTTTGTCATGAATACTTCACTGACAATATTTGGTCATCTGAAGTATCTATGGCAACAGTGTAATCATCATCCCAGTCCTTAAATCATGGGAATAGTCTGATCCAAGCCTCGGTTTGGCTTTAAAAAGGGCCAGAGTGACTGTGTTCTCTGTTATTTGAGCTGTAAGAGATCTTAGCGTGTGAGTGTGTTTGCGTGAGAGCCTGCGAGTGTGTGAGTGGTGGCAAATGTCTGGTATATCTTTCCATCCTGCACCTGTACCAATTACTTCTCATAACCTTGAAAGGACCATACAAAGTCAAGCACGTTGCATATGCAACAGAATTATGAACATATTCGATTCACTCACTGTTGGATAATCAAGGAGCTGGAATCCCCTGCGAGCAGCCAGGATGAGGTCATGTGTAGTCATAGAAGGTCACAGCTGCTAAAACACACAGCAAACAAACTTGGCCTTGTTTGTTTTTGAAGGAAGCCTATATTACTTGCAACCAAATGAACTTCATCTTCCCCCAGTACTTGGTCAGCACATTTTAACCCCATGCTGAGCCAATCTAAAGCCCAGCCTGTGCCAATTCTGCTCAACCTAACTCATACCTTACATAAGCCTGTTTCCCCACACATCCTACCTCATCAGTCAGCTCTCCCCAAAGCTTTCATTAGCATATGCATGGTTAAACTCAGCTTTCGGCGACTAATAGAATGATAAATTGATTTTGGCTATTTATTTAGCTAAACTGTTTAATGACTGCAAGACAGACTCATTAAATGGGTAACTGATTGGGTGCTTTTTTTTGGCTGCTTGAGAAGCTGATGGGCTTGAAACAATTGTTGCTTAGTTGTTGGTTGTTTGGTCGAATGACAGAATTGTCTGTTGCCCTGTTGTTTGAATATGTTATTCACTGGGCTACTTAAGCAAAGAGAAGTATTAAGGTGATCACTGAATAGACTGTAGAAATGGCTAACATACACATACACATTGCTACCTGTGTAACTGACTGGCTTGTGTGCATTAAGCAAGATTGCTAGTTAATAAACTAAACTGTTTAACTACAATGGTCTAGTTAGGTAACTCTTTTCTTGCCTTACTGATTAGCTAGCTATTCAGTGATTGAAAAGCTAGCTGGGTAGTTATTGTGGCATCTTTGCTTTGTAGCTGCTGCGTGATTTGCTAACTAGTAACTGGCTATTTAATGAGCTAACTACTTAGCTACTATAAGGGCTAAATTGCTGCCTAACTTAGATGCATAACTGAACAGCTACCAAGCGGAGTGGCTGAATAGCTTGCATGTTGTTAAAGTGGTTGGCATTTACTCAAACCAATATTGTAACCAGCTGCCTGATTGCTTCACAGGCCTTGACCTCTTCACAGACAGGCTCCAACCTCATTTAGTCTCATTAGTACCAAGTTTCTGGCTCCCAGACAGGGACAGCACCACAGCTCCCAAAGGAGTGTATGTGTATCTATGTGCGAGTTTGTGTGTATGAGTCTAAGGACACCTACCGGAATACAGCATGTCTTGTCTGTCATCCCAGCACAGATGTCCAGAGAATTGCATCATACTGACCGCACCCAGTCTCCTTCACATCCCTTATCCCCTACCGTTGACCCCCTCCCTCCCACTGCCCTATTGTAAACCTTCATCACCCTTTCACATCTATCCGGTCACAACCTCTTCACATTCTCTGACATAGACAATGAGTTTTGATTCATGGCTTCCACCACTGGTTTTCCATCGCCTCCTTTCTCGTGATGACTTCATCTCCCATCACACCTCCCCTCATCTTTATTAAGCTGTGAGGCTACATGGTCCACAATGTACTGAAATTAGGGCTGCTGGGGCAGGGTCGAGATGGAAGCCCTCAATCCTTATTTAAAGCATGCGGGCTCACTTAATACGCATTCTTGTTCACAGTAGTAACCAGGAGGGTCTTTGTATGATGACATTTTGTAGTTTCTGAAAATTTGTTGTGGTCAAAATGCAATCCAACCCTGACCGAGCCTAAACTCTAGAAGAAGAGGTTAACACAACAATCTGAAATAGGTGTGCAGAGTTTGTTCAGTCCTGTGACTGTTTGAAGCCTGAAGCCTGAAGCCTGAAGCCGCAGTCCCAGTCCAGTACCTCTAGAATAGTTTATATAAGTGTAGTCCATTTATTATCTACTATCTACTGTTTCCCAGCCAGATGTGTTCATCACTCAAAGTATGAAAGTACTGTGAATTTAAGGTCTCTGGAGCACTAGGAAAAGTGGAGTAGGATTTAGAGGCGCTGGATGAGGAGGAGCAGAAAAGGGCCATGAACTTTGTTGATGGTCCTGAAGCTGAAGGGTCATCCGGTTACATCTTGCGGTGTTTGTTGTTGTGTAGCGAGGTGATGTCATGATTAAAAGCTTCAAGACACTGAAAAAAAATGCTGAAGGCAGACTTGGGATTTCCCCACAAAAGTTTGAAGAATACAGCGAAATCCTTGCGTTCACAAGCAGCAGATTGATGTTCCAGTCTTTTTGCACAGTGTCAGTTTCTGCTCTATGCTGTGTGTTGCCCTATAGTTCTGTGAGCAAAATACATCCATGTACAGAGTTGAGCGGGTGTACCCAAGAAAGATTTCACTAACTAGAACAAATAAGGTAATCTAATCGGTGGAAGGGTAAGCACACAGACCTACAGAAACGTCCTGCTGAACAGTACTATCTTGTTAAAGCTACAACTTACATCCTGTCAACAGCATTATACAGTAATCTTTGTGAATTCTGTTTTGTGGCCTTGTGCAACTGGTTAAACACAGTCCTCGAAGGCTTCTCGTAATGGTATACGCTGGAGGTTTGGAAGGGCATGTGATGACTAATGGGCCAATACTCACCCAAACTTGAACCATTGGAAACAGACTAAACAGAAAAAACAGAAAATACTGACGTAAGTATGAGTAGTATGTAAGAAGATTTTATCCAAATCTTCCAAAGGCCTAATGTTCATCAATCCTTTAGCTAATGTACAAGTAATGTAGTTTAGCTTAAAGACTTTTTCCCATGACATATAGGTCAAATCTGTTCCACCCTACAGTGGATGAATAATTGGTGCTAAACCAGCACAGAGTCCTTTGCACTATTGTATCAATTGCCTGAAAGGTCTGAATGTAATGTAATTGACTGAATGGCCTAAAGTTGGTCGAATGTTGAGAAATTTACCCGCATCCTCCGTCCTCCATGTTGACCTCTGTACCACTCTTGGCCTTTCAGTGTCTCGCCCTCTTTTCTTCCTTTCTCATCCTTGCATTCTAACACAATACGGTCACGTCCGGCCGATGAATCGATGGCTCTGTTCGGACCATGAATGGACGACTGCAACAGAGAGTGAATAGAGCGAAGAGGGGAAAAAGAGCAGTTTATTTGCAGATCGTTGTTGCAACGTTGAAATAAATGGATGTAATAGACTTGTGCAGATGGAAGACAGAGGGGGTCAGGGAGAGTTAGGCAGAAAGACTGCACTACACCCCTCAGGGGTTTCTGGGAGAAGGTCAGAGGTCGCCGTGCTTCGGCGAGATTCATATCTGAAGCCCGGTTGGCCCTTAAACTCTAAATGCTGGTACCAGCCTTTATTGCTCCAGACGTCCGCTCACATAACCCCTTGCATTCCCTCTCTCTGCCATTTTTGTTTCATGTGTAAAGCCATCCTGCGCTCTTATATGTATGTACATATCTTTATTTAACCAAGTAAACTCCCACTGAGAACTTAACCATTGCAGCGTGTATACACATACAGTAAATGCTTTCTTTACATGTATGTGGCTCCTCTGTTACATCTCCCCATCTGTAGAAAGTTTACATCAACAGTGCAACCAGAGCCCGTCAGACGAGGTCCCATGTCTACACCATGCCAGTCAGGCGTAACAGGGAAGTAAACTGGAAGCACTAGACGAAGGAAGGCAGGGGGTAATGGGGGGGACTCTTGGTTGTGGGGATAGCCTATATAACTAACACAGAGGGGGCCTTCTGAATTACAGCCTGAGTCTGTGTTAGGTTAAGTACCCATTTGCAGTCTTGGCCTGGAAAAGGACCATAAAATGTGAGGATGATAAACCCAAAAGCCCCAAAACCCTGTTGAGAAATCATATATTACTTAAATGATAAGTTTCAAGAAGACGAAGGAGGTATGTCTGGATCCATGCAGTAAATTTCACAAACACACTGGAAAAACGTATTAAATAAAGAGTAAATAACAGAGGGTTACAGCATAAGCACAAACAGTGAATGTAGCAAAAGTATCAAATATATAAGAAGGCAGCACGGTGGCACGGTGGTTAGCACTGTTGCCGCACAGCAAGAAGGTCCTGAGTTCAATTCCACCATCAGGCCGGGGTCTTTCTGTGTGGAGTTTGCATGTTCTCCCCGTGTTTGCGTGGGTTCCCTCCGGGTACTCCGGCTTCCTCCCACCATCCAAAGACATGCAGCTTGTGGGCATAGGTTAATTGGATAATCCAAATTGCCACTAGGTGTGAATGTGCGAGTGAATGAGAGTGCGAATGGTTGTCTGTCCCTGTGTGTTAGCCCTGCGACAGACTGGCGACCTGTCCAGGGTGTACCCCGCCTCTCGCCCTATGACAGCTGGGATAGGCTCCAGCGCCCCCCGCGACCCTGAAAAGGAGAAGCAGAAGCGAATGGATGGATGGATATTTCCTTAAGTTTGTGTGGTATCTAAAACACTCAGTGACATTCGTGTTCGGTGTTTAAACACACTTAAGTGTTTTAAAGTACTTTTTAGTCATTCATTACATGATGTTTCAATATTTAGCCAATGAAACATGACAAATACTGGCTTCTGAAACTGTAAATATCATTGTTTTTTGGAGATGGGCTTATCTTAGTCAGAAAGATGATAGTGGTTGTTTAGCTAATATTGTTGCACGGCAGCCTATTTCACTGTTTATCTTATAGTATGTGCTTGTTAATGGGAGTATGTCTAGGTACACTTTCACACTCAGGGAGTGTGCAGTTCATTTTATTTATTAATATTCAACAAACAAAAGCAGTAACATGCGTCAGACTGATCTGACTCTAGACCCGACTTTCTTAAAGCCAATGAAATGTTTAGAATGAGCTCCTGACCACGTGTGGTATGTGAACCTCAGTCAATGTTATTTCATGTTCAATATCTTTATTTCCGACTATAACGGCATCCCGGCAATATGTGTGTAGTGAAAAGATGCATTTCCCAAATAAGGCATTCTGAGTTTCTGAAACAGGAAAAAAAGAAGCTGAATTGCTTTAACACAGAGTTACAGTGAAACACACTCTGCGTACCACAGTATCCACACCACATTCCCTCTCTTGGAATGGCCAAAATTCCACTTGGTGTGAGAGGGGCAGCCTCAAGTTAAAGGCCATGGTGAACTCTCGAGCTCTTTGACCCAGACATGGACCTCGGGATATTGCCCATACGTATCAGTGTTGGTGGTGTTTGGCTGTAACTGAGCCAGACTGACAGCTGCTGTCTGTCTGCTCGGTCTCTGTCATCAGCTCCGGTCATGTACCGACACCATGCACATACCAAGCACAAACCAGCCAGCTGTAGGCAGGGAATATATCTACATCTATATATAGATAGATCTATCCTGGGTCACACTCAGTGTTGGGGAGTAACGGAATACATGTACCGCCGTTACGTACTTAAAATACAAAATATGAGTAACTGTATTCCGTTACAGTTACCGTTTAAAAAGGTTGTATTTAGAATACAGTTACTTTGTTGAAATAAATGGATTACACGGCGGTACTTCCCTGTTTCATATTGTGGCGGGTCAGGCCTGTTTGGGTTTTGTTTGACAGCTACGTTCTGTTGTTCCAGGCGGCAGCGTTACGGTTGCCATGGTTACAGGGTGACTCTCTCTCTCTCTCTCTCTCTCTCTCTGTGTTTCCTGGGTGAGAGAGGCCTTTTTGTTGTCGTTGTGCTAAGCTAACAGGCAGAATGCTACAGGTATAGCTCTAAAGAATGTAGCATCATAGGCAGTGTAGTCCGTGCTGCAGGGAGAATGGACTGCCATACCCGTTATGTGTCTGTGAGCGAGGGAGGGAGAAAAAGGAAAAGTACGAGCTGTCATCGAGCAAAAACGGGAGCTGGAAGCATGTAAATATAATAATAACCACTGCAGCCATGAAGAGTGCCTGACGAGCCCAGTTGTAAGTAAGCTATTAAGACTCGACTGTACACCGTGTTCGTGTTTTCCTCCAAAAACAATAAGTTCCGTTGGAGCAGCCTTTCAACTCCTCTCTCTGTCTCTCACTAGCAAAGTTGACCCAGACAACAAAGTAAAGCTAGTTTTCAGCTACGAGCCGACACAGAACCCGACGTATTAGCCAGAGGTCCCTTTACTACGGTTCGGAGCCGCGGACCTTCAGTAACAGTAATAAATCACAGCAATAGTACATTCATGTAGTTGTAAACAGCATGATAATATATTAAGTAATCCAAAGTATTCAGAATATGTTACTCTCATTGAGTAACGTAATGGAATACGTTACAGAATACATTTTGGAGCATGTATTCTGTAATGGAATACATTTTAAAAGTAACCTTCCCAACACTGGTCACACTAACGTGGATGAAGTAAGGTAAAAGTATGTGTTTCATAACTTTATGTTGGCATGTTGTCTCTGGTGTATGTACAATATGTGTGCGTAGATTACAATCTGTAGAAAAGATCATCCAACAATAAAGCCATACACTGCATAGTGGTATTAACATGGCCACATGGCCAATCTATATTTAAGCATGCCATGACTGCTTTCAGTGTTTCAGAGGTCAGCTGAATATGTTATGTACTGTACATGTGGTCAGAGGGCTAAACACTGCACTGAAACATATGAAACAGATGGGATCACACCCTAGCAACACTCTGTGCATACTGTAGTAAGCTGAAAGTGAGTAACATATCATTGGAATGACATTTTTCTCAACTGGCAATAAAGCTCAAGGCAAACCTGGTGACAACATGCAGAGGTTGTTTCCACCAACTTGCATATTTTTTTATTTTTCTTTATTCTTTGTACTGTCAGGGAAGAGCATTAGTTGTGCAGCTTTTTCAAACAAGGAAATGAGCTTTATTAAGAATCTCTTCTATAAGAACGACACAGACAGCGTTAAGCAAGCATGTTTTTAAATGGCAAGAAAACCAGAGCTCCCAGAAACAACCTGCACAGTAGATGAGAAGACCATGCACACTCTTTGGTGAAGGACCCTACCTGGATTTGAATCCAACACATTTTTGCTGTGAGGCAACTAACTCTATAAATACATGTAACCCACTCCTGGGTAAGTACACCTCACTCTAGGTTCAGGGAGGAGCTGGACATGAGTGCGAATAATCATAACACACAGAAATTTCAGTTAACTGTGACTTCAGTTTCAACAGGTAACAGTTTCACAAGAGTTTCACAGCAAAACAACAACTAGGGCCCTGAAAATAAAAATAGAAATAAAATGCATTGTCCTTAATCACTGAAATTGTCCCTTTGAAAGTATTTGTTAGGTTGCAACCTTATAGTTCAGTTTGTTCCTTAGAGTTTAGGGTCAGTCAAGTCAAAGCATGATCGGATGAGGGAATGATCTGTAACGATCCGTCAGTCAGCAAAAAGTCTAGTGAAGTTTCACACTTAGTGTTTTTATTTTCTAGAGTGCTCTCTTTTTGTCTGTTCACTGTTGCCAGTCGGGCTGACTGGTGGAATCCTACCAGAAATCAGATAAACCACTGGCCATCTGACTGGTTGTGAAGATCTGGATCCTGGAAATCACACTGGGAGGCTCGCCATCAATTGGAATCACTGGTCTTTTCTCGTGGAGCTCAAAGCTCACTAAAAAACCTGACCGAGACACGTGCAACACTATTAACTTAGCCGCCACCTTTAGCTGATTTCGGCAGCTCTGTCTAACATTCACTTCACTTTTGAAATGTTAGCCGATAACTTCTGAACACTTTTTAACACTTTTATGAAGCCTTGCTTCCGTAACCGAGGCAGTTCCTGCTGCTAATCAAGACAGCGTCGGATTTTTCTTTTTCCTTGAATGGCTGGTAACAATACGCCACGTAAACGAACAACTTCCTGTGAAAACTTCAAAATAAAGCTCCTGCTAGGCACAGCAGGAAGTGTCGAAATAAAACATTTTTTCACATCATCACTTCTTGTGACAATAAAATAAAACAAATAAAATAATGATTCTGAAACTAAACAAATACCTTATGAAGCTCATCTTATTTTAACCTGTTTCTCCAGCTGGGTTACATTCACTTCACAAAGCAAAGAAAGTAATGAAGTACTAATATTGAGTGGAGTAACACAAGTGGCTTATGGGTCACAGCTGTAGGTTAACTAACAATTAACCCCCTGAGGGATGAATTATCCTGGATTATGACTCTAAACCTAACTCTATGCTATCAGAATGATAGTTTAGGGTTAAATGTTCTGCCATGTCTTGGAAGTCAAGGGACAAAAAATGACCAAAAACCTACTGATAAACGTGATTGCAGCTCATTGCTGATCTGTCGTCTGGTTACAATATTATTGTTCATTTTGGAACATGCAAAACAAAAAGAAAATACTCCAATTTAGAAATGTATACAATATTTTGCATGTTGCTAATGAGCTCTGCCAGCATCTGGGATGATCCCGAGCCTATATTTATCATACAGGTCTCTAGTGATCTGATGGATGTTGAGAGATAAACTATTCACATGTAGGTTATTGCAAACAGATGTTTAATTCAAGTTTGTGTGTCTTTTCTTGATGTTCTCTTTTATACAACATAGTACTGCATTGTAGCTCTGTTCAGTTTCCGTGTTGCAGGTTCTTTGTGTTTGCAGGCTTGTTCAGACTGATTTCACCTGTGCATACAAAAGAATATAAGGCAGGGCTTTGTAAGCCAGTCATGCATCCAGGCAGTTATTTGTATTATATCTTTTGACTCCTCCAAATAGAATTTGACTGACATTCTTTTATTTAATTGTGTTAGATTTTACAGACGTCCCTGATTAAATGGCCATCGAGTGCTTTTCCACTTGCACAAAACATCCCAGAAGCAAGTGCTGTTTCATATTACAGAACTTTTATTGTTGCCCACTTGTACAATCAATACTCTCTTGCACTCTTGCATTAAGAAGCATGTAAATCAGCATTGGTTGTGAGTTTGTGAGGTCAGGGCTTTGGAACTGGGGGAGTATCCATTTCCACACATAGACCTCTCAGTCTGGTCTAATCCCCATGTCGCCTCGTCCCTCAGCAACAGCCCTGTCCTCTGTTTAGGGTGCTGGGCAGAATCAGGCGGGTCAGGGGCCATGGGTCAGGGCTGCTCCTTAAACTGGACAATGGCCAAAACCCCACCTGGAGTAAATCAGTGGCTGGTTCAGGCGATTGGCCGTGACAGCCCCCATTACCGAGGCCAAATAAACAGAGACGAGGCAAAGAATTGTGGGTAAATCTAAGAGGATATGTGTGCGCACGTGTACACACATTTACCAGCTCTGTCTCTGGTGACTGTCTGAAGGGCCACAACTCACCGTTGCTCCAGTGTCACCCCCAATTCAACTTCCCGCAACCCCGCCTGTGATTAACTGTTGGAAGTGGAAAAGGTGAAAGGTCTGCTAAGAACAGCAATATCGGGGGTGGGGGGGCTTGAGTCTGAGGTGTGCATGTATACGTTTGTGTGCTGGGGTTGGGCTGTTTCAGTGAAGGGAGAGCTTTGTTTTTGGACTCACATTTCACAGCGGAGACCTCTTGTTTGTTGCTTCAAACCCACTCCGTGTGCTGATGTGAGAGACGAAGCCGGAGCTGGAAATAGTATAGCTGTCGTTTATTTTGAATGTTGGGACAGATGGATGGCTGAGTGGATGACTATGGATGCAAGTGGACTGGAAATCTTCATATTTTGTTATCCCTTTGACGTGAAGCAAAATAGTAAATACCTGGCAGTGTAATTTGGGTCAAACCTTCCATAAAACACGGTGATCTAGATCCATAATACCGCCTTAGATGTATATGATATATGATGTCTTATAAACTGGCTCCTCTTCAACCAGCTACACTGAAATAACTTAAAATGGCAAAAAGATTCCTTGCAGATAGATATAATGGTTAAAATAAACTTGGACAATAGAAGCTGAAATAGAAAGTGATGCATAAAGTTGTGTGATGGCCTTTTAAGTTTCTTGTTGACTGTCTGCACTGCTTCCATTGTTAAAGTCAAAGTGGATCAAACGTGATTTATCGTCTTTTCATTTGAGGCTTTAAGGCAATAAAACTAACTAGAAAGTTTGAGGGTGTGTAGCGTTTTGATATCCACTGCATGTTTGGGTATTTAATTTGATTTGCCTCTGTAATGGAGACCTACAGGCCTGTGAGGGAGGGGTGGTGGGGTTTAGCATAACTCCGTTTTGAAAACTAAGACATAGTGATAACCACAGTGGTCTCACTGGCTCCAACCAAACCTCACGGTAGTTGGTCAGCACCGTCCACTGCAGGGCTGTAACTATGTTTTGTGCTCTCTGTGAGTTTCTATAGGCTTCACTTTACTGCAGTCTTGACTTATAACTGTATAGGGGGGGGGGGGGGGGTGTCAGGATAAAAAGCTGAGTGGGATAAAAGAGAGATTTAATGTGGGCTTAGTTGCTTTTAAATGATTTGTATAAATACATGTTTTGAATGCTGGAAGTCTTCATATTATTATTATATGGACAATCTGGTGGAACAAAGTATCAGATGTTAAAGATTGTGGGGTTGAGTGTTCTGTGGGCAAAACAGTAATCATGTGGAGAGACAAATATGAGGCACTTCAAAAATGCATTCACAAACAGTTTGTTAAGGATTCTTCTGTTAGTATATGGTAGGGCTGCACGATTTTGCATAAAATGAGAATCATGATTTTTCGGCTTAGAATTGAGATCACGATTCTCTCACGATTTTCTTTTCCAATATAAATATTTATTGCACTTATTAACTGCACATCAACTTCGTAACAGTTGAGACTGAACATAAAAACAATAAATAAACATAAAAACAACAAATGTCTCATGTTTTGTCGTTGCTGCAAAATGTTGTACTGCTTGAAGTTCCGTGTCCACCGTTGCTCGACACTGCGTGTATAGAGCAGGTAGTGCAACAATAGAAAAATAGTTGCGGGACGGCACTGTGTAGCGTTTGTCTAGGGTGTTGATCATTTTCCTAAATCCCTCGTTTTGCACAGTGTTGATGGGAGCCATAACTTTGGTCAGGTGATAAGTGATAGCCTCCGTAATTTCTGTGTGGCTGCGAGAGTTCAACGGGTATAGGGAAGCGCTGTATAAGGTTCCTGTTATTGCTGTTTGGGTGGTTGACCGGGACGGTTTTTTCCTGTCACTTTCTCGTCATCCCTGGTGTGTTCTCCGTTGTTTTTTTCCCCTGCTAATTTTAGCAGCCAGCTTCTGTATCACGTGGTATAAGGCTCCGCCCTTGTCATTTGTTGAGCAGGAAGAGTGAGCGCTTGTTTTCATGCAGATTACGTCCCGGATTAAAATGCGGTACAATCGTCGTCGTCTTTTTTTTTTTAAATCGTTGTCATTTGGAAATGAGATCACACATAAGTATGAATCGAGATCGCGATTTTCTAACGATTAATCGTGCAGCCCTAGTATATGGCATTTGGATGTTGTACATAGACTGGAAAATGTGTTAACTAGAGTAAAATTATAACTGCATACTTCATATGATCAGGAAGGATTGCAGTGATCAACTGGTCGCCTCTGCGCAACCACTTCACATTGGAAGGCGAGTGCACGGGTCGCTAGGTAGGAGCCAACTTGTCTCCAAATATTCGAAGTACAACTTGCAGTTAAAATACCGTTGTGCAGCAACTACATCACAATTTATGGCAACATTTCTGTTTCAGATACACAATGTTCTTGCTCGACTGCAAGTAGTTAATGTGAAGGGGAACATATTTATGATTTTCACTGGTTTATCACAGTAAATTGCTGTATTATCACAAACAGTTTAAAACAGGAAACAGGAAAGGAATAGAAGATGAGATTAATTGACACTCTGATAAAGGACACTAACCAACTGAGGTTTGAAATACATAGGAGATAATGTGGGAAATGGAGACACCTTGGGAACTAGACACAGCTGAAACTAATTAAAGGTAATGACATTCAATTAAACAACAAAATACAAGACATAGGAGAAAAATTACTACCAAAATAAAATATGACATGGAAACATAGAGCACAGAGATGGTCATGTGATTAGGTAGATGATCAATAGGGGGTCCGTGACGCTCTTGGGGACACTCCCATAGGGCTTAAAATCGGGGACTCTCCACCAATTGCTCTTAGAACTGAAGAAGCTTCTCGGATGAGAAACCTAAAGAAGTCCAGATGTTTTTCTTTTCAAACTCCTTAGACTACGATGACCTGGATGACTGAGAACCACACCTATCTCCCCTCACCACACTCCCTGCCGGTGGCTGATGCCCTCAGACATTGGTGCGTTGGTGGTTCTTGGTTTCCGGAGATGGGCGCTCAGGTATGACCCCTCGTCCGGGGCTCTCCTCAGCTCTTCCCAGGAGGGTGGCACGGTTGCCCCTTTGATGGTCCTCCTTGGGTTCTTGCACTCTGGGGGCCTCTGGATGTCTGGGGCTTGGATCTCCTCCATACCTGCTTCATGCCCTGGGGGACGGGGCTATGACTCCCCACACCCTCTAGCAGATTGTTACACGGAGAAACCTTTTGAATACAAAAACGCGCTCATCCACACAGGTGTACACACGGGTGCTCACAGACACAAACTACACCCTTCTTGGCTGCTACCTCAAAGCACATGGTACCTCTGCACAATAACATTCAATATTTTTATTATGTTGCTCTCTTTTTTGCTTGTTTTCTTCTTCTTTCTTCTTCCCCCGACAGGTGATCCAGGAGATTTTTTTAAAAAAAGAGGAAAAAAAAAAATATATATATATATATATATATATATATATATATATATATACAGAGAGAGAGAGATAATATGATATAAACTACAACTCTAACAACAAAAAAGAAACTGGATTTCAAAAGGTACAAATATCTCAAATGAGAACATAAAAATTGCAAAAACAACAACCAAGAAATATCTGGTCCATAAAAGAATACAAAACTCAAAAGAAACTCAACTGACACCATAAACTGAGGAAGCCAAACAGGACAAGAAATAAAGCAAAACTGAAACCAGTTCTATAAAACAAATCTTAATACAGAAACTCAAATATCAAGCACAAAACCCATAACGGAGACTGAATGACTGAATTTATACTACAGTGCTTCTATTTGTAGAAGCGATTATGTAACTTCTAAATGTGTAAATGTGAATATTAATTGTAAATAAAAAATTAAACACAAGAAAAAGCAACTACCTGGAAAATACAAGAGGCTGTGCTAATAACTGGTGGAGACCAAAAATGAGCTCAAGGAAAGTGGATGAAAGATTTCATCGGGAAGCAAAAGACACAACTGAATGCTGAATTAGGAAAAGCACAACTGCTAATAATTTCTCCATATTTTCTTGGAAGTTAACACTATGCCTGCATTTTCTTTGCTGTTCCAAGTTCCTAAAAATGTAAGAATTGAAAATAATTTAATAATTAAAACTAAAGGGAGGCTATTTATTATGCTGAATAGCCTCCTTCCTGATACACGGATGCAGCATTTTAATTTTGCACTTCCTTTTACAGGTATACCATCTTGGAAAAACCTGGGAACACTTAACCTTTCCCACAATCCCATTCCCATAAATGTGACACTTTGATAAAAATTTCCATATGCAAGCATTTATTGTTGTATTTGTTTGTCCCCCTTTGTAGTCTTTTTGTTAGTCGATGGTGTATGTATATGTGTTTGTTTTCTATGCTTCACTTAACTAGGTTTCCAAGTATCCTTGCCAAAGCAAGAATATGAATAACAAGTATTCATATCCTTGCTTTGGCTGTTTATTTATGTACAACCATATGTTATTTACATGTGAATCCATATGTCAGCATTTATTTCTGCAAAAAGGTCTTTACTTGTTTTTCTATTTGGTTTCATGTCCGTGTGTGTCCGTAACTTTGAATGTCAATACCACAGTTTTATTTTTCTCTTGTGGCCAGGGATCCAGAGAGTTCTGAGCACACGGGGGGATAAGGGGGTGGTTGCTTGTGGTTGGGTGGATGGATTTTAGTGGTGGGGAATCCAGTGGGGCTGTTTGGTGGATGATGGTCAGAGGTTTCAGCAGCCCACCTCCCCTTCTTTTTCCCAGCCCTCAGCCACCCTGTCATTAGGGTGACAGTCAGGTCCTGTTTAGCCCCAATTGGCCATGCTAATAACAGTTTTAATAACCCGGACCCATGTAATATTTCACTGCTGTTTGGACCGCCCTGTCATGTTAAGAGCCCAGCAATGGAAAAACCACTTCACCACTGCACGGATGGAATGACTGGGTGAACTCTGTCCGGGGATGTTTATGTGTGTGTGTGTATGTGTGTGTGTGTGTGTGTGTGTGTGTGTGTGTGTGTGTAGGTGTGTGTGTGTGTGTGTGTGTGTGTGTGTGTGTGTGTGATGGATCCATGTTTTGAAATATGACCGACTGACCAAAGTATAAGTTCTTGGATTTACAGCTTGGATTTTTTTCTCCTTCTGTGTCCTTTTTAAATGTTTATTTGCGTGTAACGTTGCATAAACGACCATCTGGTTGAACTAAGCGTGTTCACCTGTTTGGCTATGTTTGTTTGATATGTTACCTCAGTGACTAAATCTTTTACTATCTAATATGTTGTAAAAGGCTCAGCTTGTTTCAGCTGCAAGGCAGGGAGAAGTCAGAGGAGCTGCTGAGGCGCTGAAAACCATGAACATGTACATTACTGCACCTACATTCATGAACACATGAGTATGTATGTATGTAGTATGGTTATATCAGAGATAAGTCAGACTTAAGCACTGAGTGTGTTTTCAGATTCAGATTATTCACATTCAGTCAGTAAAATGAGTTTTTAATATAATGAGCTAGAATCGATGCTTCATGGAGCTACAATGTACGACACAGCTCAGTCAAGCAAAACTCCCTGAAACACGCTCGTATTAAATAAAATAATGCTGCATGTCATGATTTTTCCAACCATTGACAAATTTTGGTGTGAAATGACAAAGAAACAGTGTGCACTCTGTCTAAAAGATGTAGATAACTTATTCTTTATCTGGATACCTCAGTCAATAGATTTCCTTCTTTCTTGTTTTAAACCATAATCACACTTTTTTCTTACCCATAACTTAAAGGTTTGAAGAGAAGTCCAAATCAGCTGATCAGCATTTAAAAACATGGTCTTAGCCTCTGGACAGTTTTCCTGCTCACAACATCTCCATGTGGTCCAAGACAGGTGCTTAGAGCATCAGTCATACAGG
The DNA here is from genome assembly GCF_963576455.1 of Neolamprologus multifasciatus. Taxonomy (NCBI): domain Eukaryota; kingdom Metazoa; phylum Chordata; class Actinopteri; order Cichliformes; family Cichlidae; genus Neolamprologus; species Neolamprologus multifasciatus. The sequence goes on from NC_140451.1 coordinate 7,508,607, forward strand.
CCTAGACACTGTGTGGTGATCCCCTGACCACTTTCGGTCACTAGGGACAAACCCCCAAAGTGTTAGTGAGTGTTTGCTGAAGGATGTTGCATCAAAAGAAGATTGCCAAAGACGCCTGTAGTTTGCATTGAAGATGCTGACTGAAGTTTTTTATGTAACACTGTAAACCAGTTTTATGAAACCACCAGCAACATTCAGCAGTCCTTCACTAAAAAGGCAAAGAACACACATTTTTTCTGCCAACCTGTGGTTACCAGATGGTTGCTGACAGGTTTCTAGGCCTGTGTGAGTAAGATTGCTGTCTGCTAGGCCTTCCTTCCGCTAACCAAAGTTACTGAACTGGAGCTCTTCATCATGTTGCTGGTAGTCAGTTTTAATGGAATTAACTGACAGATGATATGTTTTTGTGGTACAGCCTGTAAGGAGTTTGTGTTTCATGTTTAGTGAGTAAAATTCAAGTAATTGAAGATAGACCTTCTATGACTCTGTGGTGGCATCTGTCATTTTTTACAGTGTTGTATGTTGGAGCAGCAGTTTATCGGCAGCTGAGAGGAAGAGGTTGGATAAACTCATCAGGAAGGCCAGCTCTGTTCTGGGATGCACCCTGGACCCAGTGCAGGTGGTGGGAGACAGAAGGACTCTGGCCAAAATAACATCTCTGATGGACAGAGTCTCCCACCCCATGCATGTAGATGTTGCTGAACTGCAGAGCTCCTTCAGTGACAGACTGCTGCATCCTCGATGCATGAAGGAGCGTTTCCGCAGGTCCTTCCTCCCTGCAGCTGTCAGACTGTACAATCTGAACTGCTTCCAACAAACATAGATGCTTACATCAATGCTGTAACTGCAATAAGTTAGTTAATTAACCAATTCGCACTACAACCTGGTTTGCCTCTTACCTGTAATTATTTTTATTTAATTTAATAACTGTACAGTACTCTCTGTTTATGGTAACCATTGTCCTTAATGTAAATATGTAAGAAAAATTGTGTATGTTTCTGTTCTGTGTCCTGTGTACTGTTTGTTTGTATATGTGTCTTTTTGGCTGCTGTTACAATCAAATTTCCCCTTGTGGGACAATTAAAGGATTATTCTATTCTATTCTATTCTATTCTAATTTTTAAGTCTGCTACTTTTTTAATGAAGGCACTTTTCAACATGATGCTTCCAACCTCTTTGCTTTCCAACAAGCTTCACTAAAATATAACTTCCCACATCATCCATCCCCATATCACTCTCAACCAAACAAATGTTCTTGCAGCCTCTGGTCCAGATCCCATGCACTTTTTCCAGGAGACAGAACTTATAAGAAGTGGCTCCTTTCCAACTGCTCCTTTAGCTTGTTTAGCAACATGGTAGCTACCATTAGTCCTCAAGAAAAACAAAACAAAGATGACCAATTTTCAGTTGAAGCTATAACGCAGGTAGCTTTCACAGTAATCTCTCCTTGAAGGTTTTTATATGATCCACCCGACACACCATTTTGACCTGCTGGCAAATTTTATCCTCTGCGACGAAGAAGGCCATGCATGGGCTGAAATGCATTGGTCAAGTAATAAAATTCTGCTTCATACCACAAGTGTTTCTGGAGTTTCACCCTCTTTAAATTTTATCCTCCTCACAGTCAATCAGTGTGTGAATCAGTGCATATGAGGTGTGCAAATAGAGCGCATTTATATGTACATTTGCAGCAATAATCAGTTGATAAAGTGAGAGCAATGTCCTGAAGCTAACCTAGACTACAAATCCATGCAAGGCTACTAACTAACCAGAGTGTTTCTTCCACCATAGGCTGTGACAGTGACAATAATGGATACTTAATTGCCAGTATGCATCTTTCATCAATATGTAGGTCATTCGTAAGCGATATGGATCTGTCCGTTAAAAACTATTTAAAGATAATGCAGAATAGTTTTAATGAGTTCAGAGTTTCCAATCAGCCTCATTTCATATAAACGGAAAATGCTGAGATGGAGACTGACTACAGACAGAAAAAAAGACACACACAGACACACACATGCTCCTCTAGTTGCTTCAGTTCCTTCCAACCTTGGTTTTGAGACAGTCTGTGTGAGCCGGCTGAAACCTAATTCTTTGGCAAGCCTTCTCACTCAGCCAACGCTGTGAAAGATAAAGACTCAGGGGGAAACTGGGCCTGGGAATACAGCTAGTGTCGGCTTTTATTGGGCAGCCCACATCACAGAGGGGACCTTGAGCAGGTCTTAGCCCACCGGGGAGAGCTGGAGACGGAGGCCCATGGAGAGAGTCGGCGCGGACGGCGGCTGGGGAGCATCAGAGATGAACCAGGGAACTCTTTCATTCCCTGCCAGCCAGGAGATTCCTTCCAACTGGACTCACAGACAAGACACAGCTTCAAAAGGGAAAAAAAAAAGAAAGAGACAAGAGACAGACAAACTCGTTTACTCAGAGAAATCTTACACCAAATTATGCAGCAGCAATAGGTCTTAAAGGATTTTGCTAAGAGTTCTGCGAGTTTTAGCCAAGGCATTCAAGTTAATCACACCATTTGCCATTCTGAGCAAAAATGACTCAGTTTGTAACACAGGCTTTCTTTCAACCAACATAAACATCGATCACTATGGCCATCTTCCCCTGCTAGTCTACCACTACTAAGTCCAGTTTGTTAGCCATCACCAGTTCACCTGTCTGTGCGCACAACAGAGCACAATCAGTCACTGGCCTCCCCAGAGCCCAGACCTCAACATTACTGAAACAGGGGGGAAAAGGCAGTCGACATCCAAAGAAGAGCTTCAGAGTGTCCTTCAGGAAACCTGGAGAACTATTCCTTAAGACTATTTAAAGAAATACAAGAAAACCTTCCTAAGTGAGTTCAGGCTATGTTGAAGAATAAAGGTGGTTCACTTTCAAGCTCTTTAGAATTGCACAAACTCTGTTTTTTCCTTATATACTGTAGCTCAGTGAACATGTGGCTATTTCCCATTTTCTAGCAAACAAAGAAATGATGGGTGGCTCAGGACTGTTGCAAAGTAGCGTAGTAGCAAAGTAGCAAAGTATTTAATAGCTTGTTTGTTTGTTTGGTGGGGATGAACCACCAACTTCGGTGTAGTGGATTTTTTTTTTTTTTTTTGAAGGGCCAACAAACAATTGATTGAGCCTTCTGTAACAGAAACCAACACTGCGTTAAAAGCAGCCTGGAAGCCTCTTTAAGATTTTGTTTGGGAAACTTCACAACAACCAGAACAGAAAGAATTCGCCCCAGTGTGTGATTTATGGCTGAGGTGAGTGACTGTCTTTTCTCTGTGCACACACACCTGTCACGAACAGAAAAGGGGGTATGAGCCTGAAGCTGAGCCCATCAGATTAACCGTAGCATTGCACTTGGACATTAATCAATGCCTGACACACATACACTCACCTTCACAGACACACAGGAATGCACATGAATGGGTCTGTAGACACTTGTGTGGGATAATTTTATTCGGCCTCTCTGTTAAATACATGCCACTTTTCACATACTTTAAAGCTGTAGGAACATCCTGTTCAGTTTAAATTATGCAACTCGACATCAGTGGCCAAGTATTCACCTTCAACATATCCGTAACTGGGGTCCTCCAGCTCTATTACTGACTGGCAGATGTGTTTTTAGATCCACTCTCTGGTACGTGCAGTGTTTTTCACTCTCCATGTGCTGTAGATTAGTTTCTTTGTTCTCTGTGATGCTGCCATAACACTTGCTCATTAATCACAGTCTTTACAGTAGTCTACTCTTCCTCCGTCACCCCTCCTTCTATAGCTGCCAACTATTCCCAGGGTGTGAACTCTCAGCGCTGCTAAACCGCAGTGTTATCCAACCAGCAGACAGGAGGGGAAAGTGGGTCAAGAGACACCATGCTGGAACCACCTGAAAGCACCAGGAATGCACCACCCATTTATCTGACTATATGGCTGAATGTCAGGACATACTGTATGTCCACCAGAGTCATCATTATTTTAATGGAGAAGAAAAAACAACAGAGAATGTATTTATGGGCTCTCCTTATGTGAAACTTAAGTTCCCTTAAAGGATTAGCATTCATTTGACAAAGTATTTAAAAGAAAAAAGCTAATAACGTGGGGTTTCAAAGATGATGACTTGCTTTAAACGTTTATAAAAGAAAACACTGGCTGAACAGCTACGACTTCAATGTGGATCTTAAGCTTAGAATAATAGAATAGTAAGTTAGACCAAACTGAAATGGCTAACCTTTCTTGTAAGCTCAGACATTAGCCTAGCAATAGCACTGCAGCTAGCTACTGTTGGGCAGATGTTTTCAGCTGTGTAAGCTAGCCTCACTTCACATACAGGCAATGACTCACAGGGAAGTCAGATTTACTGAGATTTACATTTAAAGCATAGACACTAAGACCATAAATGTATACATTCTACTCTTTAGCCTAAACCCCAGCTTCACTGTTACCTACAAGCTAATCTGATAAAATCTGAGTAAACTTTCCTGTAAGGATCACTGTATGCAAATGTTCTTGCACTTTATATTCACACTAATTAACTTGTTTCAATTACTACTTTCAGAAACTCTTTTTTTTTTTGGGGGGGGGGGGGGTAACCAAGTATTGGACATGCAAACCCATCAATATCCACCTGTGACAATACAGGAAGCTCCACATCCCCACAGCTCTGCAAATACCACAATCATCATCTCAGGGGACTGCACTAGAACTCAGTGGGCTTTTCTCCAATCGTCTTCTTCTTCTTTCAGCTGCTCACTTTAGGGGCCATCACAGCAGATCATCTGCCTCCATCTCACCCTATCTATAGTATCCTCTGTCACACCAACCTTATGCATCTCCTCCTTCACTACATCCACAAATCTTCTCCGTGGTCTTCCTCTTTTCCTTCTGCTTTGCAGCTATATTTTCAACATCCTTTGCCCAACAACTTGCCACCTTCCACTTAAACCTTTTTCTTATTACCAGTCATAATCCCTTCATTTAAAGTCCCTACACTGACTTTCCTTCTCTCTCACCAACTCCAAACATGTCTTCCACCACTTCACTTCTTTTAGCCAGCAGTAGCACAATTTTCCACTACCCTGTTGGCCAACAGCATCAGAGGTGGGCCCTCTGATTAGCATTCTTAAAGACTGTCTGTGAGGTTCTCTCCCTTCAAAGAGTATTTCACTATTTTGACTTAAGAAACTCTTGGCTTGCTTTTGCAGCATGCTTTGTGTCATTATCCATTCATATTGTGATGTGCTTACTGATCAATTCACAACATTTAGCTAGGTTTGAGCAGAGAGAGAATCCCAGAATTCTGTTTAGGTTTAATCTGTCTAAAGAATCGTACAGGTTTTTGGGATGTTTCCTGGAAAAGTATAATTTGGCCTTCCGGTTCCTTCATGTAACCAGCGGTTTGTTATGAACTGTATAACTATTTATGAAGGGTTGTCAATTGTGGACTCTGACAAAGATAAAATGGTATCTTCTTGAGGGTGCTCTTGATCATCAACTTCTTCTCTTCTGTGCTCGTTCAGGTCAGTGCATTCATTCTTTTTAAGAAAGCAGCGAAATGTAGTTCTGGCCACTCCTTAAGTTTTAGCTTTTTCTCCAACAGGTTTGATTTGGTTCCGTCCGGTACCGACATCTCTTTGAACCTCATACTGATACTTCAAGTGAAAAGCTTGAACCAAATGGAAATTCATCACCTGGAACCAACTTCAGATCTTAGCTTAATTTGTCATGAAATAATGAACAAACCAGCCTCACCTGGCCATGAAACAGCTTGTCAGGGGTAAAATACTTTTGAACCTCTGGAAATGGAGTACTATGTCTAAAAAGGTCTTTAGTTCCAGCTAATAAACAGTTAACACAATATTAACGCTGAAAGTCTGTACTTAGATGACATTTTGACTGTTAAATTTGAAAACTGATGTGGTGAACAGAAACAAAATAACAAAAATTGTTTCACTGTCCAACAACTGTATATAGAGTACCGTTACTCTTAGTTACATTTCTCCAAAAAGATAAAAGGAAGAATTCTTGTGCACTTTGTTACCAACAAAATGATACTCATGTAGCATTTATTTGTCAGTGCACACGTACAACTGACACTACTGCACCTTTAAAACTCCTATAATAAAAAGATCACAATAATTTGGAGCTATCACGCATGGTTTGTGAAGAGGTGTTTCAGTATTTGTGTCACTGTTCAGCAGCCTCTTGAATACATCACTGGATTCAGACTTTAAACCAGGGCAGCGTGCAACAGGGGGGTGAGTTTCGCTGTGCAGGAGGTCCAGCAGTCCGGTGCCTCACTCTCTGCCTTTGTTTCCAGCTTTGAGCCGTGCCCACTCTCAAATAAGGACCCAAACACACATACATACAAACACACACATACACACTCATGGACACATGCTCTAAGCCCCCTTTCCCAAAAATATCTCTTGCACGCTACACTCCTGCCTTTTGTTCCACCTCCACCCACTGCCTCTTTGGCGTCCCCTGCCCCCCTCTGCCACCACCACCACCAGCAGCAGCAGACTTTTCCAAGCCAGTGGTCAATTAGCATTTTTCCACAGCTTTACTTTTGTCTTACTTAGCCCTCCCCAGCACCACAGTCCCCCTCCAACCCACCCACCCACCCTACCCATGCTATCCACTGGTATGTGGCCCATCATTAATGTGCACCCTGGAACGACTCCCCCCAAAAAAAGATAGGGGCCATGGGTGGAAAAAGGGGGCCTTTCACTTCTCATTAAGAACCAATAGTCCCCCACCTCTCATGCGACAACTCCCCCACTATCCTCCCTCATCATAGCTAGCCCACTCTCTCTCCCTAATCACATGTGCTCATTAGCATGGTCCCCCTTTTTGGGTCCTGCCGTGCATTAACAGGCGGGGGGAACGGACGCCTCTCTTTTTGTCAGCGCAAGCTTTTAGAGATGCAAAATATGATACCCATTCAGTCCCTTCACCTATCTCTGCTACCTCTTCAATCCCTGGCCCGCTCCACCCCCACCCTCCATGTGCTGGAGCCCTGCTATAAAACTGCCAAAACAACCGAGCTCCCATCTCTCCCTCCACCAACAGCCAGGGTTTAAGGAAATTCACCCCCGATCCACTGACCCCTGCCAAGTCTGAGCGAGCGCTGTGCCAGTCCACGACCCCCACCCGCTCTCAGAATGTCTGATGAGACTTGAAACCGTCCGAGCCTGGGCACTCTGCGTAAGTCACAAGGCTCTCAGCTGAGTCAGTCTCAGCCCTCAGTCTGCCACCCAGACTGTGGTGGACTGAGCCTAACACCTAACAAAGCCAACACTGCCTTACTTCACTGCGGTTTTTAAAAGGTTTAGCTAAACTCATGATGATCAGTGCAGAATGAGGCATGGGGAAAAACTTGGTAAGGGTACGAGCACTTGGATACACACACCCATACGTACGCACATGGACACAGATGTTCCCCAAGTTTAAAGCCAGTCAACAATAATGATACATGATGTAACCAAATATTATTTCATAATTAACTTGCCAATGACGCCCTGGATCAAAGTGTAAATCCCCATCATATTATGGAAAGAGTAGTGTGACAGCTCAGGACTGTAAATTACATGCACTATTTCACAGTGTCAGACAATCACAGACAGGCACTAGCCCTCAGGAGTGCACGCACACAATGAATTGTTGAATTTTATCTTTTATTCCATGTTTTCACGCAGCTCTTTATGATCTGTGACTAACTCTGATTGCTGTGCTTTTATGTTATTCATTCATATTTGACTTTAGTGTAGAGCTAACACTTTTATTATGCATGTAAATCAAATATAAGCTGTGCTAAGGAATGCATTACTTGGAGGGGGGAAAGTTCTGCTTTCTTACATTTATAAAAGATCACTGATGAGTTGTAATCAGTGAAACCGTCTCGGTAGATTGGAGGCAAATGTCAGTAAGAATTTGTAACTGCACAGAAAAATATGTGTGCAGAAATACTGCATGCACTGCAGGTCAAAGATGAACCTGAGGGGGTTTCATTAAAAACTGAAGTCATCTTACTGCTTGTCCAGTCTCACTTCCCTTCATTTGTTTTGGAAGTCTGAGCTACTAATTATGTCACTGTCATTTTTAACAATAGGAACAGTGGCCAGAAGTTCCTATTTAAATGTAAGTCATGCAGTAATTCATTCTGGTCTTTAAGAGGAAACCCAAAAACTTGGAAATACAAAGTTTGCATTTCCCAGCCTTATAGTTCTGATGTGTGTATATGTGGACAGTTGCTTTTATACACAGCATCATACAAAGCATCAGTGATATTTATTTGGTGTCATATATCTTTTGTTAATCGACCTTAGCCACTGTGATACTAACCACTGATTTATGAAGTCTTGTTACGAAGCCTCGAGCTGTTCCTGGTGTCGCCATATTGGTTTTTCAGAATCAGACATAATGACTCAGCGACAGATCTGACCGAAACCACTCACTCAATTAAAACTTGTGACTGACACATCATTAGCTGATGGGCATATCCTGATAAAGTGTTTACTGAGGTTTGATCCTAATAACACTGAGACAGTAAAAACACAGGATTAGGAGTCTTTCTGTTAAAACAGACGTTTTTTCTTCCCACTGTTACCAAGTTCTTGCTCCTATGGGTTCATCTTATTGTTGGGGGTTTCTTTCCTTTATTGTAGGGTCTTTACCTTATAATATAAATCTGTTGTTGTTGATTTGCTGAATTGAAGGTTATAAAATCAAAGCTATGAACTGAAATATACTTAAATACTATAGACTTTAGACTAAAGATCTTTCACGTTACATGATTATTTGATTTGTTTTTAACATAAAGTATGCTAATTATTACAACTTTAAGTGAAAGTATAACAAGTTAAACTTAAATGTTATGTTTTTAAAGATCTTTGGGACTTTCAACAAGTTTATCCTATGATGCTGGTTTCTCTTTTGTATGGAAACCTGATCTAGGATACTACACTACAAATTTACATATTTCTTTCCTATAGTGACATCCACTTCCAAACCTTTAACATGCTACTTAATAGCATCTTAGGTTAATATACCAATGCCTTTCCCAGCACTTCATACTTCAGTACACTTGGACTTGTCTTCAACAAAAGGATCCCATCCCCCCCCACGCACCAGCCCCCACCCGTCTCCCTGCTAGTGGATCTCAGAACACTGTGACAAACTGGTCATTCATATCTGCCCTCTTCACCATGCATCTTTTCTCCTCAGGTGTCAGGGAGACCTATTGTCCATACCCAAACAACCCTTGAAAACATCACCCTCCCACCCTCAGGCCCAGAAGTGACACGGCTGACCTTGGTGTCAACCCCCTGCGCCCCACCCTGCGACCTTTTTGCTAAAGCCGTGGGGCTGGGGTCCCATTTTTCTTTAACTGCTGCATTATGGGAAACACAGTGAGTGAAGAGTGAAAGAAAGAAATGGTGCATGTGTGTGTGGGGGGGGAGGGGGTTCGCATCCCCAATCAGTGATGTAAAACAGAACCATTGTGAGGGTGGCAGGGGGAAAAAACTCTGATTAATGCAACAGGGTGTTTGTCTGAGAGATGAAAGGGGAGAAAACGAGAGAGGGCGGGAGGGGAGAGAGAGCGAGAGAGAGGGGGAAGAATCAGGGCATGAGAAGGTTCTCGACGCATTCGCGAATCTGTTCAATGTCCAGTCGAAAAGTTCTGGGGGTGAAATATTTCACAGCTGACAAGTGTGTGTGTGCAAGGAGAGGCAGTGGTGGTGCTGGGACGTGGATGAGGGAACTGATGAAGTGTAGCAGGAGCGTGTGTGTCAGTGCGGGAGTGCTGGAAATATGTTATGTAACCTCCTATCTGGGGGGGAAAGAGAGACCGGGGTCAGAACAAGGAAAGAGAAGAAGAAGAGAGGAAGAATATAACGAGTGAAGGAAAAAAAGGGGAATCTCTCCTCTTAGTTTCCTTTTGTCTGTCTGAGGTATGTCTGAGTATGTGTAACTTTCAGAAGCCCAGTTTTTATAACCTCCCGTATTCACACATCAACGTGATTTCCTTCTCTCTGTGCTTCTTATATAAACAGCCTAAAGTTTACTATTTCCATACATCAATAAATCCCTGCCCCTCTCCCTTATTATCCGTCTGCCATATAAACAAATTGCTCTCTTTTCTCCTGCTTAATTTCAGTCCTGGACTGGGTTGTGGCAGCTTCCTACCTAAAGTCACTTCTTTGTAATCAGTGAAGTTAAATGTAATGGATAATAACTTTTTTTGGTTGCATTTGTGACACCTAAGAAAAAGAAAGGAAACACATTTTTTATGGTATAGTTACAGTTGGACTAGCCATTTAATATAATTGACATTTTATTTGACAACTGATGTGACAACCGATAAGCCAGATAAGCTTGTATCAGTTGCAGTGTTTAAGAGTTTCACAGCTAGATATCAGTAGATTCTGGGTTGAGGTTAACTGAGTTCTATTTTCTTAAACTTCCCAATTCAAGTGCATGATCCTAGCCACGATGGCCACAGACAAACATGTCTTAGTCAAGAGAGATCAAAAACATTCAAGTTAAACTACTCCGTAACGACCATGGCCAGCATGTTTCTGCTACTGTTTTGACTTGATCCAGAGTCTGTGGAACAAATCTGTTTACCTCAGCTGTCAATGCATTCAAATCTATTTACACTGGAAGAGGCTGCAAAACTTTGTGAAAGGTGTCCAGTATGGGTCAGTGAGTCAGAAAAGCTCACTTCTGACTGACGACAGTGATGCTGAGGTTAGTTGGTGGAGATATGCTGAAGTTTTCTGTTATTAAAACTCCTGTTTTTGTTGCAGTTCGCCTCCTTTAGCTGGTTTCACCCACTGTTAGCTACTGTTAGCTCCAATTAGTAAAACCTGAAAAGAAAGATGAGCCTTGAGGTGAGGAGGAAGAGGATGAGATTTTAAAACCATGCGTGTGGCCTTGTCTCTTGCCTTTTATTTCTTTGGTAAAGGGGACTCCTCTTCCCATAAACATAGGTGTGATGCTTCAAATCTTGAGTGTGAATGTGCAGAAATTAATTCAAATTTCCCTCCACAGTAAACTATGCCTAAGAACATCTCTTCATCTCCACCTTTGGTGATTTGTTTATGTGGTCTCTACGTAAAACACAAACAGGGAGATGTCCTTCCCAGCCACTGTATTCAAATATGGTCAGGGACAGCGCAACTTACACAAACCACACACCCTGCTCCTATGTATTTTTAATTTATTAATTATTAATTAAGTTTACGAGAATGCATTTGCTGGAAGACGAAATTACATCTGTGAGTACAATATCTTTTTTTCTGTTAAAGAGCCTAAAAAGGTTATTGATTGTACATTTAAGTCAGACGTGCATGGTCTAGACACATTGTTAAACTCCTCTCCTTTGACATTAGTGCCAAAATGTAAGGGAGGATTGGAAAATTTGCAGGACAGTAAAAGTATGTGCAAAGTCCACTGCCATTGGAACGTCTTCAAAGCCTGTGGTCGATGATCGTGATGGGAGAGCATCACAGTGAGAAGGATGAAGAGCAGTGAGAGCAAAAGTGGAGGGGGTGCAGAACAAGCAGAACAGTGGGCTCAACAATAATGATTTGATGATTAGCATTAGGCTAATCTTAAGGAATCCATCAAATTCAGCAAAAGAAGTGTTTGGCTTTCATTTCCCTTCTTTGGTCTTCCTACTCTCGTTATCATCTGTTCACCTGTACAGTATTACTCCACATGAGCGCTCCCCGAGGTCACTTGGATGAGTGACAAGACGTTTCTCCAACTAAAAAAGCTACATCCAGATGAGCAGAGTAAACTTTTTGGCTGGATCATGTGATGGAGAACTCTCCCTTAGACACACTGCCATAGGCCTTGCCTTCTGGGGGCTTCCCATGATGATTTCCATAATGAGTGTTTCTTCTTCACGCCTTTTAGCTCTCTGTGTGTTTATACACACTTACACTTTGCACTATATACATTTTTGCCATGTTTCGCTCCCTTCATCTCCATCTGGTCAACAGACTGCCTCTCCTCCCCGAGTCTGGTTCTGTTTTGTTCCTGTTAAAAAGGAGTAAACTCATGAGCAAAGTGTTTGAACTCATGAACACAATGACACTGAGGGAAAAGGTAAAAACATAGCTTTGAGGTTTGAGCCTAATAACACTGAGACAGACCATAAAAACACAGCTTTTAGCTTTCTTCCTGTTAAAAGGGAGTTTTTCCTTCCCGCTGTCATCAAGTGCTCACTGATAGTGGATCATCTCATTGTCTGGGTTTCTAGGCTCTTTTCTTTACAACATAAAGCTTCTTGAGGCAAATGTTGTTGTGGTTTGATATATGAACTTGTGCTCTTCATTTTCTGGTTGTGTCTGACTTGTGTTGGCAGCATCTTCTGTTCATCACATGACTTTTGAAAATAAAGAGTTTCATTTTGTGGCTTCAGTTCAGTCTCCTGTGGTGTCTCCAACTGGGCCATCACTAAATAATAACCTCAAATTGTGACACAGGCAGTAAAAGCTGTCTATCTAGGCACTGCCCACAGACACTGTAATATCCAGAGGGTAACAAGAACTCTCTATCTCCATCACACAAAAGAATCTGGTCTGTACTCTCCAACACACGGGCAACAGTTAGCTAAAAAATAATGGAGTGAAAACAGTCAGCAGCAATTGCTATAAGCTATTCCCTATAATAGTAGTCTTTGATTTTTGCCACCATTATAACTAACCTGTACTTTAGAGCTAGTTTCTGTGCAACCTGCTAAGTGATGCATAATTATCTGCTTAATAAAATAAACCCTCAGATATAACTAACTTACATTCAAGCTGCAACAGACTGCAGGTCCTTAGAGCAGCGGTCCCCAACCTTTTTTGCGCCACGGACCGGTTTATGCCCGACAATATTTTCATGGACCGGCCTTTAAGGTGTCGCGGATAAATACAACAAAATAAAACTAGTACCGCTACCGAAAAAAAGAAGATTTATTCATAACACACGTGAAAAGACCCAGGAAAACCGAGTAAACGATAAAAACAATAACAAAATAACGCTGAAAACCGATAAAAACCCTGAAAACTATACATTTCACACCTGAGCCTCAACTCTCACGGCCCGGTACCAAACGACTCACGGCCCGGTACCAAACAACTCACGGACCGGTACCGGTCCAAGGCCCGGGGGTTAGGGACCGCTGCCTTAGAACATCTATTCGGTTAATACGAGTTGCTGACATTTCAAGAACAAGCCCATGCTAAGCCTGGGCTTCATAAACTGTCAGCACATACTCTTAAATTTCTCTGCAGGCCCACATGGTGGAATGCGATATATGTTTGGCCTTCAGCTTTACGTGTCCTGCCCAAACCAATTCATTCAGATCTGCGCTCACAAAATCCCTTTTTCACAGTGTTTCATTTGCTCTGGCCGAGCCTTCCCGCCTGCCATTATGCAACCCTTTTATGATGTGAATGTGTAAAAGAAGTTATGAATTAAAATGAATCCGACTCCAGAGGTCTCATTGCGGTCTGTGCTGGCTACAGTTAGACCACAGGTTATTGTCCAAATCAAAATGTAATTCTTAGTTGAGCAACTGTTCCTGGGTGGCGTCACATTATTGAGGGATGTGTAATGTTATGTGTCATCCCCATGAGACATCGAACAGTGTGCTGTAATAATAAAACCAGATGATGTCATTTTGGTTTTATTATGTAAAAATCTTATGTATCATTTTCTATTATTCTTGTTAAATCTTTTGGGATTCATTGAGCTCCAGTCTGAACTTGTTTTGTTCTGTTCTTTATGTTAGTTTGTTACAATGTAAGCTGCAGGAAGTTGTATGGTTCCTGTTGGTGACTGTATGAGATGTTAATGTAAGCCTATTGAACTTTTCTTTCTTTTCTGCATAGACTTGGTGTGGCGAAGGTGTGGTCCCGGGCGTGGCTGCAGGGGAGGAGTGGTGCGGTGAGCTCAACGGGGCGGTGCTGGAAACGCAGGTGAGAACAGCTGATGGCGTTTTGGACTGATGATGCTTTCCTTCCCCTTTATAGTGAGACGGGAGAGGTGCTGGAGATCAGCTGTGACCGACAGCTGTCGGACTGTGGTCGGTCATCACAAACAACGATAAATAAACTTGGTGTCTGAAAACAAAGACCTGGGCGTGTGTGTGCCTGTGTGTGCCTGTGTGTAGTGCATTTCACACTTGTCTTACTGGGCAACCATGTGCCACCAGAACAGCTTCAGTTCTCACCGATATCCAAGTCTCTGGATCTTTACTGGTGGGATGGAGCACCGTTCTTCTCTCATTCGGTATTAACCTGGGATGAAATCTATTAAATATTAAAGGCACATCATATAAGTCGCATTATTTCTATACTAATCAAACCAATCAGTGATCAGTCATGCCCTAAAGACGGGGGCACTGTCATCTTGGAAGAAGGACTGAAATTTTCCATCACTAAGAGCAACTTTGTATTGACTGGAGGTCGTCCTTCCCTCTAAGATCACAAGTGGATCCAACCCAAGTAAGCTTCTCACAACATAAGAGAGTCACTGGATACCCTCTCTTTAGGGACACAGCCAACGTGGCATCATTTATTCTGGACTCCACATTTTAAGCTCTGTCTATAAAATGTGTGGCTGACACACACAGAGAGACTTACCTGAGACTGTTGAAATACTAAAGTTTTACTAGAAACTAGGACTCATCATTGAGGCCTTGCAGACAGCCATTGGCTACAGCTGACCCTACCCACACAGGGTTGGTATGTAGGGGAGCACTGTCCACAGAGGCCAAAAACATTCTTTATAAACCATTTCTTTTTTTAGGCATTTCCGTGTGGCTAATTTTTTTAGCCCTGGAGTGTGTTGCTGTGTTAGTAAGCATTAATGGGCTAGGTGAGGCCTCATTATTTCATGACAAATTAACCTAATAAAAGATCTGGAGTTGATTTCAAACTTCAAACTTGCATTTGGTAATTGTTCAGTGGAAATCTCAAGATGAGGTCCAAAGAGATGCCGGTCCAATTGAAGGAGGAGGTCGGGTTAAACTGAAAGAAAAAAGTAGACCTATCAGAGAGAAAGAGAGAGAAACACACCGAAAGGTCCAAGAGACCACAGACGACACCTGACGTGCAAATTCTTTGCTTGGATAAGAATAATATGTTTTAAAATCTAGGGATGTCAAGACCACTGCAAATAGAGAGTTTGCTACAAGGTGCAAAACCACCAATTACATTCAAGAACAAGAAGGACAGAAAACATTTAAATCAGCCTGCACAGTTATTTGGTCAGATGAAGCCAAGACGAATTAAGATTAATGAGAAGAAAAAAAGTATGAGAGGATAGAAACAGCTCGTGATCTGAATCAAAGCACATTATCTGTCAAACACGGTCGAGGTAGTGTCATAGCATAGAAACATATCGTATGACTAGTGTTTATCGCTGATGTGACTGCTGATAGAAACAGCACAATGAATTGTGAAGTCGAACTCTGCTCAGATTGAGCTGCAAAACTGGTCAGATGATGCTTCACAGTGCAAATGGATAATGACCCAAAGCAGATTGCAAACGATTTTCAAGGAAATATTCGTCAATGCTCAAGTCAGTCACCTGATCTCAACCCAACAGACAAAACTGAACCCAGAGAGATCCACAAACAGCCAGTAACTGAAGGCAGCTGCAGTACAGGCCTGGCAGAGCATCTCAACGACGGAAACTCAGCATTTGACGATGTCCATGGATTCAAAACTTAAAGCAGTCATGCAAATGAACACAAAGGTTTTTCATCCAAGTATCAAAAGCAATCCTTATTCTTAAAACTATATCAGTTTGTTCAATTACTTACTTGCCTCTGAATGTTTAGAAGTGGCTGTAGTTTCTGAACAGTTATAGGGCTGCTTATTCTTTACACTGTTTGAGCACTCAAAGCATTTTATATAATAAGTTAAATAAAAAGCATAGAAAATCGTACTAACTAACATCCACACACAGATGTAAGCATCAAAGAGCAACTTGGGGTGTCGGTGTCAGTATCACGCCTCAGGGTATTTTGGCATGCAGACTGGAACAGCAGAACCACCAACCTTCTGATTAGTGCGTAACCTGCTCTACCTCCTGAGTTCATACGATACTTTTATTTAACCAAAAATGTTGTTTTCTTAAACTAGAATTGCAAAAGATTTTCCTTGTTCAAAACCTGTGGACAATAACTCTAAATTTAATGACGTCACACATGCATTAATTTACTTAAAGAGTTCAGTACACTTTAAACAAAGTGGTAAAAATAAGCTAGGATTTAAAACCTGCTGACTACCCTGAAACACCAATTTGCCACAGCTATAAAAGTTTTTCTGTTTTTCAGCATGGCCCTGCACCAAGGCCCTGGAAAGTAGAGTCTTTACAAACAATAATCTGCTGCTCAGGAGCTCTGTTTTCTCCTTTCTTGTCACATCCCACATCAGTCGTTCAGCCCTTAGGATAAAAGTGGAGGGTGAGTGGTGGAGACTCATACAAAAGCCTCCCAGATCTCAAATCCCCTGGTGAAAGTTTGAAGGGATAGAGGGAAATGGGACGAAAACACCTTTGATTTCCTTTTCCCTTTCTCCCCTGCAGAGAACATTCTTTAAAAAAAATTGCTCTGCGCTCAGTTTGGCTTCATTAAAAAAGCCAGAAGACACGAGAAGGGTTGGAAGGGGGGGGGTGGGGGGGGGTCTGTCCTGCGCCCCATGAGTGCGTTTGGGAAGAAGGGAAGGGGGGAGGATAAGCTGTGTGTGCTTTTGGAAGGGGACTTTGGAGGGTGGACTTTATCTTACTCAGAGCCGTGCTCTGCGGCCCATAATTAATAGTCCCCGATGGAGGTGGAGCTGGACAATAGGAGCCTTTCAGTGGGGCCCCCGTCCCAGACCCGTCCTGGCCCGTCCTGCAGCCACATTGTTGCCCTGCTGTAACTTCTGCCAGCTGGGCCGAGAGGGAAACTTAGCAGGGGCCAGAGACACTACAGCCCAGGAGCCTCTGTGTTTGTTTGTGTTTGTTTGTGAGTGTGTGTGTGTGTGTGTGTGTGTGTGTGTGTGTCTTGTTATGCTTCTCGCCAGAGCCAGAAACACATGAGCAGAGAAGACAGGGAAAGTGAATGAAACCCACCATGTACAGATTTATTATAATTATTATTAGATTTTATTGAAAGTCAGCTTTGTTGCTTGTTTAACCAACACAACTTTTATGAGAGTCACTGGATATCGGGATATTCAAAGGCAGTCGAATGACCAGCCAGTTCATAGATCATCATCATTATTTTCTGGCTGTCCCTCTCATTTAACGTTTTACAGAATCAATATAATCTTAATCATCTGCTCATAAACTAAGTTTTACTGCTTGGTTTTTTTTCCTAAAAGAAAAAAAGAAAAAATGTGTGCAGCAAACACTAGGGGGCAGTGTTCCTACAACTTAGAAGAGTAGCAGCACAGTCCAAGCAAAAGTCAGGCTCTTTGTTACTGGAGGCCAAAACAGCAGTTACAGCCTCAGATGTGCAGTCTGAAGTATTCTGTCTATTTATGTTCAGATAAATACATTTAACAAATAAACTGATCTTGAAAATGCAGGAAATTAAACACAGTTTTATGACCTTTTTATACAGTCTTAAAGTGTTTACACAAACAAAACTGAACAATGGTTCATAGTTTTATACTGTATATACTGTATATACACAGCACTGTAATGCTGTTGTTTTTAGAAATCCAAATCTAGAGCGAGTCTAGCCTAAATCTGTATCGGATCCATTTGTTACAGTGCAGTCTAATTTATTACCAGGTCTGTGTCCTCGGCTTGCACTGAAATTGAGAAATGACTGAAGACAACCAAAGTGATTATATCTTTCATGCTAACCTTCCAGCCTGAGTAATCATTTTGTTGGTATGTATGGAAACATACATGCGGTTGTCTAAGGGGGCGTGTTTGCATGCGAGTGTGCATTTAAGCGTGTCTTAGCATGCCTGTATGTGTGTAATAATAACTACACTCACTATGGCCAGCCTATCTTTGGACCGACCATCCATACCAGCCTAATCTTTTGCTGCCTGCTCTCCTTTCAAATGTCATGATGCACCTTTGGTGCTCCACTGTGTCACTACTTTATGTTATGTCATAAGGTGTTTCATCATGTCCTCATATTGTACAATACAAAATGTTACATTATTGTACTTTATGCTAAAGAATTTCAAGTCACTGCGAGCATTCCCACTCTGCTATGGCCAATAAATTCGGATGCAGTAGATGTGAGTTACCTAAAGTGGCAGGGAGAGCAAGACAGGACCTGGAGCCCCTTAATCTGCCCTGTGGAAACCTTAATCCCATTACGGTGTGAGGGAGCAGGAGCACCAGGATGCTCTAGCTCACTGCTCACGGCCCGGCGACAAAGCTCACTGTTGGCTTTTGAAGTGGGAGCTGACCTAAAGGGACCCTCGTCTGGTTTCCTGCAGGCGTGACAGCAGCAGTAGTTACAGAACAGTGGTTATCTTTGTGTGGGGACAATTTCACAGAGAACTCTTATTGCGTTTAATCTGAGTGATGCTGTACACGGACAACTGTAGTTTTATAAATTCTAAGGTCATTTAAGAATCATCAAACGCAAACTGTGACTCACCTCCACCTTTGAGTCATAAAGCTGCTCCATCTTTGATCAGTTAAACACCCGCAGGGTAAAACATTTTCTTATTTTTGGCAAAGTCTGTTTATTAGGTTACATCATCGTGTCATCATACAGCCAATGCTCTGTTATTCTAAATGCTTGCAGAAACACTATTTCACTTTATGCTTGAGAATTTATTGTTATACAGTGCTTATCACATTAAATATAACCTGTTTGAAAATGTTTCCTTTTTCCTCTGGCAGTGAGTTTAATCCTGCCAGAATACTTTAACTGCTTGCATAGGAAATAATAGTCATAACATATCCTGGATCCAGCCCATTCTATTGTTTGTTTCTGTTTCCACTTTTACCCACTCTGTGGCCACACTGCCATTTTCCTGTCAAATGTTGCTGCTGTTTTTCTTGTTTGTTTGGGGTGTTTTTTTTGCTTTTATGGAATATGGTGTCTGCTGTGGTAGATACAGCTGCAAAGATCTGTCTTTCTCACATAGATTAGGTTGGTTCCAATAGCTTGTTAACTTCCACTATTTGGAAGTTCTACGCGTTTCATTGGAAGTTCTTGGAAAGGGGAAGGTGTGTTGGCACGCCGCAGCCTGTCAGTCTGGGTGAATGTACATAGTCTGTGTGGCTACACGCCTGGCTTCTAGTATATCCTTAAAGTGAGTGTGTGCCAGCACACAAACCTGTTTATGTGAGGATGAGTTAGCTGATCTGCCAAAGGGGAAGGCAGACTGTCATGGGTGACACGTCTGAACCCGCCCTTGTGCATGTATGTCTGTAGGTCCAATGGCTCCCTAGTAAAATGTCAGCTGAATGCAGGATGGTGCTTACGTCCAAACAGCATAGTTGACAATGTGGTGCATCCAGCGTGGGGTGCCATGTGTGCTGCAATACTGTGTCAGAAGCCAATGCACAGTTGCCAAAAGCTGCACTTCCTCTGAGTGTCACTGGAGATTCGAAAGGTGCCCAAAAGCATGTTTACAACCTGCTACAACAACCGTTTTAGGTTTCTTCCTTCATAATAACTTCATGGTGGGTTAAGTAGTTTGTTGAACTCATCCATCCGGAGTGTTGTTACTTTGACTGGCTTGCACATTGTAACCACTAGCTGTCTGTAAGGCCTCCAGTCATGTGACCCGCTGAACTGGTTCTCGTTACTCCGTTTCTGGAAATTCTGGAGCATTTTTAATGGAATCATCTAACAAATGAAATTGTCAGACCGACCCAGAAGAGTGAAATTCCAGCATTTATTAGTTTGGCTTCAATCATACTAAGTAAAAGTTACCTCCACTATATTCACCAAAGCACAGGGCCTATATTACACCTGCAGGATCTACTTGGCCGCTGTCTGAAACCCATACAACAAAGCACCCGAGGCAGTTTTTGTGCTGATGTCAATGACTCTGTGACTTTTATACAGTACGCTCCTCGGTCCTCTGCAACCCTAATCTGTAACTTTACGTGGTCTGACATGTAGTGGCTGAGTTGTTGTGGTTTCTAAATGCTTCACTCATTGTTTCGCAACTGTTTCTAAAGGCAGCCTGCTTGGCTAGGTGCTCAGTTTGATACACCTACAGCACTGACTGAAAACACTCACATTCAAAGATTCAGCAGTGTACGTTGGGTGAGTTCCTACGTTGGGTGAGTGCTGAGTGTTTGTATATGTGTGCATGAGGGTGGGAATGTATGTCTGTGTCTGTGTGTGCCTGTTTGTCTGTGTCTATATGTCAGGTCGGGTCTTAGACTTCACCTCTCTGGGAACTCCAAGGCCCTCCAAAGTGTGGAGGCCTATCTCCCCTCACCACACTCCCTGCCGGTGACTGATGCCCTCAGGGGTCGGTGCATTGTTGGTTCTTGGTGTCCGGGGCTGGGCGCTCAGGTCATGTGCCAGCTCACTCCCGGTGGCTACTTGGCGGGGCCTGGCGCCTGCTGCTCGGTCAGGCCTCTTCCGGGGCGCGGGGGGCCCTCGGGCCTCCGGCCTCTGTGCCTGCAGCTCGGTTCACTCTGGCGCAGCTGGCTGCCGGCGGAGCTGGCGGGCACGCCGGTGCAGCCCCCTCTAGCTTCTGCCCGGTGGCTACTGGGTGACCCCTCATCTGGGGATCCTCAGCCCTTCCCATGAAGGTGGCACGGATGCCCCTCCGGTGGTCCTCCTTGGGCTCTTGCACTCTGGGGCCTCTGGATGTCTGGGGCCTGGATCTCCTCCATGCCTGCTTCATGCCCTGGGGGCGGGGCTATGGCTCTCTACATCCTCTAGCAGACCATTACATGGGGAAACCATTTGAATACAAGCGCGCCGATCCACACAGGTGTGCACACGGGTGTTCACTGTTCGTAGACTTAAATCACACCTTTCTTGGCTGCTACTTCAAAGCACATTGTGCGCTGTCTGTCCTGCGTGCTGCACAACAACATTCAATATTTAGTATTTACTGCTGTTTACACTTAGTGAGATTAATGCGATGGTGTTGTGTATAGTATGTTGCATTGTTTTGTTTTTTTTGCTTGTTTTCTATTCTTTTTCTCTCAACAGGTGATCCAGGAGATATTTTTTTCCCCCCTTTCTCACTGTCCCTCTCCCCTTCTGTTTTTCTTTTCCTTCCTCTTTCTTTCTCCCTTTCCTATCCCTCACTCATGTCTGTCCCGTCTGTAACAACTGAAAATAAAATAAATAATAAAAACAAAGGTCGATCAAATGGACCAATACGGCAATGCCATGATGATCCATTTGGCAAAATAAATCCATTGGGTATCCTTGTTGGTCTTCAGACAACAATTCTGACGGCTAAAGAACCAAATGGGACAGGCGAAAAGAAAAGAAAAAAAAAAAAAAAAAGATTCAGCAGTGTAGCTTGGTAATTTTGTCCATACACTGGATATGTTTGTGCATTGCCATCCAAGCATGTTAGTGTTTCACCCTGTAAATTCAAATATCTAAATACTTCTGGCTCTGCAAACGAACTTGGAGGTGTACAAAAAGTGTTTGCATCACAGTGGCTTAATCCTGTTATAGTCTATGGTGGTGCCTCCTGTACATGCTATGCAGACAGCTCCATTACCTAAACCACACAGAATATTTCCAGAAGTGTAAACTTGTTTGATGTGTGCTACATCCCCGTCTCATTCTCCTGATATTGTGTGTGAAAACAGCATTGTATCACTGGATTGCTGAGAGTAAAACAGTCATAGCATTCTCACTCAGTTCCTGTTTTCTCCAATCTAACAAAAGCATCTCACACTCCGCTGTCTGCCTTCTCCCAGATCATGCTGTATATTATCCTCAAGATAATATACTATAGTCCACAAGAGGAAAGGCATAACACCCAGTACTAGCCTGCATGTACGCGTCTAAATGTATCTGAGTATATGGTTACAGAGGTCTGGCTGTACCAAGCAATCAGACGCATGCTAAGTTTAGCATAGTGTGTATATGCGCTTGCTTGTATTTACAACCACAAATGCACAGGCTGGGGTTTTTCTTTTGTTTCAGCCAAGGCAAAGCAGAGCCGAAAGATGCACTGAGGAGATATACACACAGGCGCGCACACATGCATATACTTTACATAAGCATTTAAAGATCTTTTTGCCGTCTCCACTTCCCCCCAGTCTTACATAATCTGCCAAGTAGAGTTTTTCAATCAATGTAAACCAAAAAAGGATTTAGGAAATCTTGAGCAGGTTCCAAAGAGGGACAGATTCCCCAATGAAAAGCAGGATTTTAGTGTGGAGTTTTTTGGGGAGGTTTCTTGGTTTTGCTTCAACATCTTGGTGGTGGTTTTTCCTATTCCAGTCCCTACAGCTGGCCTGTAAATATAAATGAACTTTGAAAGGAAGCCACTTCACCTGACGCGTTCACTGAGGCCTATAAGAATTGCCTATATTTAGGTCACAATCTCGTGGCCTCCTAAATAGTTTGGGGCCTGCTGACAAAGCAGGTAAGAACCTTGAATGTGGGTCACTGACCTTTTTGCTCACACTTGAAGTTAATGTGTCACCCATATGTGAGGCAAGAGCGGGTACGGCAGTTCTTCTTCAGAGAAGGTGAGCAGAGACGTCACGTTCTGTGATTCTGCTCATTTTTTCTCCGTTCGTGAGTCCTTTTCCAGTCTTGTGGATACCAACATGCGGCATGTGCTTGGTTCTAATTGTCTGTCCTGTCTGCCCACATTAGCAGACTATTTGTTCCAAAAACGCCCTGTGTTTATCCTGGGCCCCCATAAGGACAAGCCCAGCCCAAGATGGGGGTAAGGAAATGGAAATGGGCGACAAGGGAGGGTGAGCTGTGGTGGTGAAAGTGTACATGTGTGAGTGTGTGTGAATCGGGGATCTTACCATGGTGCCTAGCCCCTAATGGGATCAGAGGGGAGCGGTGGCGTGAGGGGGACAAGGTCAAGCTGAGGTGCTGCCAACTCTGGTTAACCACGAGCGGACCTGATTCCAGTGCGACAGGTGCTCTCTCACACCATCGCTCCCAATCTCATGTTACCCCACTTCTTTCTCCACCTTCTCCCTCTGCCACCGAGATATTTTTCTCTTGTTTTATTGTCTTTTTTTCTCCTTTTCCATTCCCACTTCCCAAACCCTCCTCCTGTTTCCTGTCAGCATTCCATGATGTGGCCACAATGGGCTACATGTTCTTTAAGATCTCAGCTTGATCCAATAAAATTTTTGTTCCACAACTACAAATTCAAATTGCCTTTCATGTAAAACCCTCTGAAAACGTGTTTCCCGGATTCTATTCAATTCAAATCACAACAACAGTCGCCTCAAGGCGCTTTATATTGTAAGGTCGACCCTACAATAATACATACAGAGAAAAACCCAACAATCATATGACCCATAATCCAAATCCATAATCCCAAACACGTCCCAAAGATGCTCCATTGGATTGAAATTTGACGGTGGACCGGGTTAATTATGTCGACCTAATTAAACTAAATAAAGACTAACGCACTTTTATCAACAAAAAAAGACGAGATTAAAATATTCTGGAAAGGCCAGATCCAATCAGAACCAGTTAAGATGTGTAGAAAGGGAGGAGCAGTTTGGAAGTGAGAAGTAATCTCCTCGTCCATGTTTGATCTGCTTACAGGAAACGGTACAACTAGCCTCCATGTTTCCCAGGAAATCACGACAAAATGTCAATGCTAGGGCGCAAGAGAAGACTAGATATATGGAGACATTTTGGATTTGATGTCAAGTGAACAAGACGCTTTGTAAACCAGTTGCAAGTATATTTATTGTGGCATATTTAAATGATCTGTAGCTCGTGTAAACCAAAATGTGCTTTTGTGATCCGGCAGCACTTTCAAAACACCCCAAAGCCTTCCTGTGCCACCTCAGTATTTGCTGGCTTTATGTCCAAATCAGGTTAATAAAATGACAAATCATTTGTTTTATTTCGCTCTTAGATTTCAAAGTAGTTTACGTGTAATGTTTACTCAGCAACTTCCATGTAATACAAAGGTTTTCCTATCTGATATCAGCATAACCTGAGACGATGCCACCTCAACCTACAACAACATAATCTCCAATCATCAGAAATCTAAACGGATCTGCACAGCAGCAACTTCAGCTTCTGCAAAGAGAGGACACAGAGGGTGTTAGACCCAACAGCAAGTTCTGTGCGAATGACAAGTGCATGGGAGGAGACGGCCGTCAATCAGCGGTACACTGAACGGTCTTTGGATGCAACTCTGTTTTGCAAGCTTGAATTCTAGCATAGATTTTCCCATGTCAAACAGCATGTGGGGAGATTGTGTAATAGGATTCCTGACATGCATCTCTTGCTTTGTGTGTGTGTATTTGTTTCCTGGAGTTTCTGAGGCTGCTTATCAGAGCACGCATCCAGACTGTGTGAGTGCGCCTGCAGGTTCTTGCAGGTCTTTCGTGTGTTGGCGTACACCTTCATAAACACATCCATCGCCAGGTTTTTGGGAGGTTTCATACACTCGGGAAAGAAAAGCACAAGGCCAGAAGAGCAGCGGCTCACCACGGCATGTCTGAGTTTGCAGCATTTCGAGCTGCATCGACATGAGAAGAAAGTCAAAGAGAAGTTTGAGTGTGTTTGTATACTGGAGAGGAAGCCGCCGTGGTGAGATAAACAGCTCTTATCTGTGGCTGTGTGCGTACTGCAGGGCTGGTTGACAAACCACAGTGTACGTAAGAGAGCAGACAGGTACACAGGCTGAGTGTGCGATTGTGAGGGAGATGAGACGCTTTGATTAGCACACGCCAGCTGTCATATACACACATCCATACAACCCTTAGAAAAACATATGGATGATTACACACTGTGCAGAGCACACTGTACGTTACCTGCCAGTCATCTAATAAGAATGTGCTCTTTATTCATATTCATGTCTCTGGTCTGCAAGCATGTGTTTCTCTTCTGTTTTGGCATGCCTTTTAAAAGGAAGTGCTTGGATGACTTTCTGTAGCTTTGCATGATGCACAGTATGTGTTTGTACTGCCTACTCTACATCATCGTTTGCATTTTTAGCACTCTGATGTCATGTGCCACTGAACACAGCATTCAACGCTGTCATGTCGCTAACCAATAGTTTATATATAAACAGTGGCTCAA
The DNA here is from genome assembly GCF_963576455.1 of Neolamprologus multifasciatus. NCBI lineage: Eukaryota > Metazoa > Chordata > Actinopteri > Cichliformes > Cichlidae > Neolamprologus > Neolamprologus multifasciatus. The sequence goes on from NC_140451.1 coordinate 7,533,814, forward strand.
ACAACTACATGCAATGCAAAAAAAAGGTCACACAGACTGTCACCCAAATTCATAGAATTCTTTGGTGTCTCCTAACTGGTGTTTTGGAAATGTAGTAATTTGCTAATATAATGTTGTCCTAATGCTCAAATTAGCATGGTATGCAGGTGCAGCAGGTGGCTTCGTCAACCCGTGCTCACTAGTGCTGTGCAATACTGCAAGTTCAATCCGATACCAGGTAAATACAGGACCAGTGTTGGTCATACCAATACTGAGCCTTTTAACCTTTAAAGGCATCTTATGTAAAGAGGAACAGTGTGGCATGATTCATGACATGACTCATCATCAACCTGCAAATTCTGAACACATTTTAATGAGTGCTAAACCACTTTGATTTTTAATGCCCACAATAATTTATTTAACGCAATTCAGTGGGCTACATACTGAAATGCAAACTATCGGTCCTATCACGCTGGTGTCAAGACGATACCAATAACAGAGTTTGTATTATTATCGATATTTGGATCGATCCGCCCACCTCTAATGCTCACCAGCCTGAATTGTTTCACACATAATTAACCCTCTGGGGTCAAGGGTATAATTGACTTTGACTACATTTGATTTTACCTTCAGCTCGCCCTGTTTGACTTGATTCTTTTCAGCACCACCTCACGTGTTTGACTTGACAGTTGATTTTTTATTTTGAAATACTGTATTAACACAATGGTCCTAAAATTACACACACACACACAACAATAAATAATAAACACTGTGGAAACCAAAAACGTGTTTGATGAATCATTTTCATAACTTGAAGTGCAAATATAAACTGTGTCATTCTTGCCTTTTTTTTCCTGCACTAAACATGACGACAGCATCTGGTTTTGCTTGGCCTGTAAATACAATTTAAAAACTGCTACATACTTTCAACACAAGTTTAATCTTGCTGCTACATCATCTAAAATCTGTCATGCGATTTGGAAACATCATTCAACTCTAGACTTTCAGATAAAACCTTTAACTAGCTAGCATTACGCTAAAACGTAAGAGAGCGTTTCACAGCTTTTCCACATCTAAAATAAAAAAAGCTTGTAAATGTGTTTATAATTATGCTCAGAATCCAAATATGTTATGTAGTGAGTTTTCTTATTAACTTTCAACAATGTGTAACCTGTTCATTCCCACCCTGCTAAATCTCAACCAGTAGGGCCCAGATGTTGTGGCAACCTCTTGTCACTAGTTAAAAAATGTATTCCCCAACCAGTTGGCAAATGGTTGCTAGTTGTCACTAGGTGAAAAGACTGTGCTGCACCAATGCAATTTCTTTGGGCACTAGCAGATAGTTTGCATGGAAGATGCCAACTTGTCTGCAAACACTGACCATCAGTTGGAAATTTGTCTTCAAAGCAAAACTTAAGCCTTATTGCTACAATGAAAACTATTCAAAGGTGCAACCAACTTAGTAGTTGCGAGCATTTGCAGACAAGTTGGTGACTGCGGCAACCTGCTAGCAACCAAAGAAACCACAAGGAGGTTTTCAGTGCAACACCAGGTACTGCTTTGCAACCAATGTCACGCTAGCAACCATTCACCAAATGCTCACAGAATACACGCTTTCCTTTTAGTGGCTGAAAGTTACTAGGGGTCATTAAACGGTTTTTTGACCCGTGCGAGTGAGGTCATAGTAAGCTCCTCTGTGTAAGACATCAAGACCGCATTTCAGATACCGCAGAGAACGGAAAGCGTCCGTGCCACATCTCAGTTTCAGGAGACTGTACTCCAGGTTGTGGCCAGAAGAAAAAGTAGAAAAACTTCCCCGGAGGCTTTCCTCAAAAGCCTCGCACGTGAGCAACGGCACGGACAGGGTTGTTGTTAGTCAGCAGTGCCATCGAAAGAGACATTCAACTGAAGAGGAGGGCCTCTTGGGGCGAAACAGTAAAGCTGTTGATGTGGTTCATATTTAAGGATCTGCTGCAATGGCTAAAGCTTTTCTGTGTCCTGATTACAGTGAATATTCACTAAAGAAAGACCTTCCTCTTGAGGCCAAATATATTTGTTTTTCATGGAAATGAGCAAATTACAATTTTAGCTACGTGTCAAAAAATGACTGCTCGTCTCTGTGTGAATCCCACCTGCGTCACAGACTGTCTCACATGTAACCCCGTACCACTCTATGAATGAGTTATCCTAGCTATGTTCAGATTCAGTACAAGGCGTTCTCAGTAACCAGGGGCATCACATCACCTCTCTGTGTTTTCCTATGGGGGGATGGGGGGGCAGCGAAACACTTGTGTGTTTCTCATTCATCTACTTGAGCATGTTTCCCACAGCAAGGGCTGCATAAGGGGCTGTTTGACTGCAAGCACCCACACGCAGAAAAATCATTGTAATGCTGTGGATATATGATGTGCGCATTAACCATTCACAACTGTCGATTTATGATGCACACATAACACATAACACACACAGGAAGGACTCACACGAGCACAGAGTCTCACAGTCTGAACAATAAACATTTGAAGTGATCACTCTAGGCCTTGTTTACCAGCACAGGTACAGGAAGTGTGCCTGCATTTGTAGTGTTTCCTGCTAACATTGTGGATTTGTATGTGGTGTGGTATCGGTACAATATCTGCTCATATGCATCCACGTGTGTGTGTGTGTGTGTGTGTGTGCGTGTGTGTGTGTGTGTGTGTGTGTACGCTGGTTGCCGCTGCACTGTTATTTTCCACTTCACCTGTCGAGCTGTACGAGCGAGTGCTGCAGCAGCGGTGGCATTTGTGAATGCTCTGTTAAGAACATGTGCCCTCTCCTCCACCACATCACTGAGTGACAGGCGTTCCTGTGCTCGTGTGTGATGTGGTTTCAACCATGCAGAATCACAGAGGTTTCCAGTCATTCTGCTCAGCAACCAGACTTACCAACAGATAAAGGAACTCAGTGTTCTGATGTTATCGTAACCCATCTTCATCTCTCTCTGTTTCCTTTGCTCTCTTTCTCTATTTCCTCTTGAAAAAAAAAAAAAAGAAATCACTACAATATTTATTCATGTTTCCTAAAGGAACAAGCACAGAAACAGTCACGCGTATACTTCACATGCCATGTGAGTTTTGGTGTGCTTTTCAGTAAACAGCGTTTCCCATAACACTAGCACTAGCATTAACAGTTTCAGATAAGTTAGCCAGCTAGCTAGATGACAATCTACTGGACTAATCCTTTTAAGTTCCTCTCACTCCACTGTCACTTCAAACATCACAATATGTGTGACTGTTACTATTTGAGACTGAACTTGTATTACGCTCCGATCGTAGACGAGGCCAAACACCTGTTCAGTTATAGCTGTGATGCCTCCTCCCCAGCCCACCACAGAATATGCCGTTTGTAACTTCACTATGATTGGCATGCACAGCTCTCTCTGAGTTTCTCTTTCTGTCACCCTTATCTGTCTTTCTCAAAACGTGTCTGCTCAGGCAGCAGAGCATGCTGCAGAGCCGCCTCCACTGCCGCCGCCGCCGCTGCTGCAAAGAAACCCAACCATCTCATGAGGAGGTTTCCTCTAAGGATGTGAAAACAAACACCGCAGGTGATGTGCACGAGTTGACTGAAGAGCACATGATTTACAGCCTTTTTTTTTTTCTCTTTGACGGTTCTTATTTTCATATTTCACATAAACGCCTCGTGTTGTAGCTAATGAAGGTGCAGCCTGACTGACAAAACCACTGCTTTGAATATCTCCTACACGGTGCAAACATCCTGCACCGACTCCCTCGCTTACAGTAATTCATTATTATGGAACAGCTATTTGACTCACTTATTAATAGGAAATCATCAGTTTTTCATCTCAGAGATGAATAACAGGTGATATCTATTAGGGCCTGTGCTATGATCTCAACTAATACTTTCCAGACTAGCCCAGTGAAACCCGTTTACAGTAACCACATGTTTTTCCCCAAAACAGCTTCAGACCACTTTGGAAACACATTGTTTCCAAAACATTACACGGTTTATTGTGCGGAATATCTGTGTCTTATATTTCACAAGGATTTTGATCTCTATTCTCAATAAATTGATTAACGGAGACGTCTTACATGCCTGACAATTGTTTGACTGAGTCATAATCAAATAATATCGAATGAATCACAGCAGTGTGAGCTACTTAAAATAAATTATTTAAATTATTAAAACCATAGGAAAAGCCCGTGTGTGTGTGTGTGTTTTACTGGTGATATAACGTGAAGGGAGGGTGCAGGTGTAAATGACATTAACATTAGCTCAGGTTCATTAAGTGCTAGGTGGAATATAAGCAGTGTTGGGGAGTAACGGAGTACATGTACCGGGATTACCTATTTAAAATACAAAATATGAGTAACTGTATTCTGTTACAGTTACCGTTTAAAGGTGGTATTCAGAATACAGTTACTTTGTTAAAATAAAGGGATTACACAGCGGTCTTTTCCTGTTTCATATGTTAGGCTGTCTCCTCTCTATTTTTGGTAATTCCACGCCGGTGGAAACCCAAACAAAACACGCATTAAGAGGCTCTGTGTCTCAATCTCGTGGCCCATGTCACCTCTACCTGCGCATAATGACATGAAGAAATATTTTTAAAAATTATTGTTCGAAAAATTATCTAATATGAAGACAATGGGCAGAGTGTTACAGACATAGCCTAAAGAATGTAGCCTCATGGGCAGTGTAGCCCAGTTGTAAGTAAGCTATTAAGACTCGACTGTACACCGTGTTCGTGTTTTCCTCCAAAAACAATAAGTTCTGTTGGAGCAGCCTTTCAACGCCTCTCTCTGTCTCTCGCTAGCAAAGTTGACCCAGACAACAAAGTAAAGCTAGTTTTCAGCTACGAGCCGACACAGAACCCGACGTATTAGCCAGAGGTCCCTTTACTACGGTTCGGAGCAGCAGACTTGTTTTATATACGCGTGGAATAGTTTTCTATACGAGATCAGTGCAAAAAGTGCAGCCTTACCTAATGTCCCCCCTACTGTTACTCATTTATATTAAGATTTAAAAATCTAGTTGGTATTGGTATGGCCAGTAACCTTCAGTAACAGTAATAAATCACACAGCAATAGTACATTCATGTAGTTGTAAAAATCTTGATAATATATTAAGTAATCCAAAGTATTCAGAATACGTTACTGTCATTGAGTAACGTAACTGAATACGTTACAAAATACATTTTAGGACATGTATTCTGTAATCTGTAGTGGAATACATTTTAAAAGTAACCTTCCCAACACTGAATATAAGTCACCACTAAATCCAGCTCAAGTCCAAATGCTTGTCTTGGAAGTCTGTGTGGTAATATTATGAATATACACATATATGTAACTAAATCTAATATATAATGGTTTTATATTAGTTTACCGTTGTGATACCTGAAAGGAGAAGGTTGTACTAATTGACCTCAACTGAAACTGGTAAAAACTGGCAAACTGAGCTTTAAAAGAAATATTAATGAAATAAAATAATCAGTGAGTATTGTAACTTTGGATTAAAAATGACTTCAACAAGTTGTTTAAATTAGATTTAAAAGGGCTAACATGAATAAACACATTTAATACAGCAGATCTGCTCAACTGCCCATTAATGTGGCCAATCAGCCAATCGCATGGCAGCAGCTCAGTGCATTCAGGCATGCAGACGTGGCCGAGATGACTTGCTAAAGTTCAAACTTGAGATCAAAACGGAGAAAGGTGATTTAAGTGACTTTGAATGTGTCGTGGTTGTTGGTGTGAGACAGGCAGATCTGAGTATTTCAGAAACTGATGGTCTGCTGGGATTTCCCCACACAAACATCTCTAGGGTTTACAGACAATGATCCAAAAAGGAGAAAATATCCCGTGAGCATCAGTTTTCTAGGTGAAAAGGCTTTTTTGATGTTGGAGGTCAGACTGAAACAGGTGGGTTACGGCAGCAGAAGACCACACCGGGGGCCACTCCTGTCAGCTAAGAACGGGAAACTGAAGAGACAATGTTTGACAACAGAACTGGAACAGACTGGAAGAAGGTTGTCTGGTCTGATGAGTCCCAGTTTCTTCTGTGACGTGTGAATTTGGCACAAATGGTAAATGGCCTGTATTTGTAAAGCGCTTTACCAGTCCCAAAGGACCCCAAAGGACTTTACACAACCAGTCATCCATCCATTCACACACTGGTGATAGCAAGCTACATTGTAGCCACAGCCACCCTGGGGTGCACTGACAGAGGCGAGGCTGCCGGACACTGGCGCCACCAGGCCCTCTAACCACCACCAGTAGACAACGGGTGAAGTGTCTTGCCCAAGGACACAACGACCGAGACTGTCCAAGCTGGGGCTCGAACCGGCAACCTTCCAATTACAAGGCGAACTCCCAACTCTTGAGCCACGATCGCCAAAAACATGGACCATCAGCCTGGTCTACTGGTGATGATGTAATGGTGTGGGGATATTTTTTGGCACACTTTGGACACCTTAGTACTTCCACTGTCCCTTCCTCATCCTCCTTCATCTTGAAAGAAAGAACCAGCATCACACCCAGTGTGCAGACATATTGATTTTTCCCACAATGGAGCCCTGAATGGAGCAGAATAAGAGCCCATTATGAATTTGGCAATCTTCTTCTTTTTTAACAATCTCTTAAATGAGAAGTATAGGTAGGGGGAAAAATAGGGAAGGATGGAGAAAAGGGAAGAAAAGTTAAACAACAAAAGAGGTGAACGGGGGGTCTCGAGGCTGAAGGAGGAAGAGTAGGAGGCTCTCCTCATCTTCCCTCCTTCAACGAGGCCGTTTCTCATCATTCTGCCTTTGATGTGCAGCAGTAGACCAAGATCCTGTCAAATGAATTGGTGGGGAAGCGTGTGTGTGTGTGTGTGTGTGTGTGTGTGTGTGTGTGTGTGTGTGTGTGTGTGTGTTCATGGACAAGTGTAAGGGTTGGGAGGGGGCATGAATAAAAAAACTTGATGGGCTTCGGAAGTGAGGATAAAGAGGCACAGCTGGACTGATGGGAATAATGGGAGTCTCTTCCTTTCTCCCGCAACACCCACACACACATACACACACACGCACCATAAATAGGCAGTCATGCAGGTGTAGAAACTCACATACACACACAGTGAAAGTTTCCCTCGTTTTTTTCCCCACACACACAGACACACACAAGAAAATACACTCCAGAAACAGAAACATACTTTCGCACACAACAACACACTCCTCAATATTCCCCCTGCCTGTTTTTGTCACACACGCTCACGCACACACGCTCACGCACACATACACACAGCTCCCTGTTGTTGTTGTCATTCACAGTGGGGTCGTAAAAAGCCCCTCTGTTCAGACTACAGCCTTCATTCCCTGCTAATGGTCAGGTGCTTCTGTTCTTACCCACAGAAATCAATCAGCAGTCTGCTCGTTGTCTAGCTCTTTGAAAAGTGTGCGTGTGTGTGTGTGTGCGTCCTATTCTCCCTTTGACTATATAACTGTAGGTGAGTTATTGCGAAGCCAATAACTCTTAGAAAAGAAAGTACTGTCTAATCCAGCATGGTTAGAAATGAGTCACCACATATTAAACAGTTTCTCACCCGGCTCATCGTTCCTCGCAGATTCAGAAAAAAAAGACGAGTGAGTCATTACCTTCAACCCACGGACCGATTTTTTTTTTTTTTTTTTTGCAAAATCTTTAATTTTATGATTTGTTTCTTGGTATAGCTAGTCCAGCCTCTGAAAGTCAAAGATTTTCATCTTTGGTTTATTCAAACAACTTTCTAAAAACATGGAGATACGCAGATTACTAAGAAACGCATGCTCACGTGTAGCTTCATGTGCAAAGGGATGATGCTGAAATGTGACTTTTTCAGACAGAGTCAAAGAAGCGAGGGCGGTTTTTACAATAAATCACATTTCTGTGTCATTTTTGTTCATATTGTATCTACTTGGTTCAAGAAGTAATTTACCACAGAACAAAGAAAGAAGCTTTGTGCTGCTGATCTGACTGACACGAGGCTGATGTGAGTGACCACTTCAACACAAAGACTTGGTTGGACTTATTTCTCGTTCCCATGTGAATTAGCACTTTTGGTTACCTGACGTCAGCCTGTACATACCGCTCTTTGTGATACATATTAGCCTAAATTACTCACATTGTGAATTCATCCAATTCCTTCTCATCATCAAATTAGTCAGTTAAAACTCAACGTGATAGTTCAACATCTTGTCATTAGTTCCTAACTTAGTTACTTCTCATCGGTAATCCATAATATTGTTTTTTTTGTCTTCTGACTCAGTACTCTATACTTTTAGTTGTGAGTGTATATGTTAGTGACCTTCTGTTATTAAGTAAATGACAAAAGTCATCACCACAAATCACCCCAACAGGACAGGTAAAGGTCAAAAGGCTAATGCTAGTTAGTGCCTGTCCATTTCCTAGCCCAGAATGAACGCAGCAGTGAGTGTGCAGGACTAACAGGGACTCAGCCGGTCTATAAATAGCAGAAATGGAAAAAAAACTAGTCAGAATCTGTTATTAGCACATTACATTCACAGCTTATGTTAACTGCTCAAAGAGTGGAAGCCTGTCTTTATGCACCAGACTCGTAATATTGAAATATTATTGAAATATTTTTGCTTAATTTAATCTAATTTAATAAAACATTATTAATTATAATACTCCCTTATAACTATAAAATATTAACTTATTAAATTAATTTATTAACTACATTTTTAACTTAACTTAATAGTTTTATATAATATTAAGTTATTAAATATAAATCTATTATTCTTAATGAAGCTGTTGACACATACTGCGCTATTTTGCAGGATAAATTTGCAGTACTCATTGTTTTGGATCGAGGTTCATTTTTCTGCAAGCGGATAAACAGATCTGACCAATCGGACTGCAGGATTTGGCAACAAGTGATCTTTGAAATGATTTCTCTGCCTCCTCTCATGTGGATCCAACTCATCCAACATGAGCTCAAACTTCCCAGTGACATCCTGACACATGTAGAAAAGCAGTCGTGATACAGCTTCAACTCCAAACTGTGAAATTGTCCCTGCTGCCGTCTCTTTTAAAACTGAGTGTACTTTGAATCTCTGTTTCGTCCTTTTTCTTGTTTAAAAAACATCAGCTCATCATTGCTTGATGTGAACTCCATGTTTTTAGAGTGAGGACAGTGTTTTTACAAAACGATACCGCTTTCGATGTGTATACACGTCACAAAATTCTGAATTTTGTGATGTTTTTCTCAGTGTGCTCGGTGTGTCGTGGCCTCAGAGGCCCTCAGCTGTTTTTATAGAAGCATCTAGAACTACTTGAAGCTCTTCTGAAAGATGAACAAACAAGTCCAGAACAATCACACCTCCATCGTACTTTATATTTCCATCTGTGCTTGCACACGACTCGCAAATTTTGCATAACAAACACTTGTTTTGACACAAAAATCAAACCTTCGATGCTTTGACTGTGACTAATCTTTTGACTACCTGAGTCCAAAACAAATGATCTAATCTGTCACTACTAACAACATTTTGTTTTAAAGAAAGGACTCGTTTCTAGACTAAAGAAGCTGGTCAGATGGCTATTTTTGGCCTGATTTCCAAGCTGGCACATGAACCCTACCAGGTGCTTACTGCTGTGGGCCAGACAGCACTCTTAAACCCTGCCACCTTTCACTCACTTTAATAGGTGGCAGTGTGAAAGCCTGATGGCACCGACACCAGCCTTTGGCGGGCAGCAGGCCTGAATGAACAGAACCTCTTATAAAATGGAGAGAAAGGGTAGAGAGTGAGTTATAAAATGAAAGGCTGACACCGTAAAACAGAGCTCCAACAGGAACACAGAAGGAAGGCAGAGAATCACCAAAACAAGCTACCCACCCTCATCCACACACACACACTCACTCATCAGCCTGCCAAACCCCCGACATTTACATTAGAAGAGGAAGGACACAGTGGGCCTGTGGAGGAATAGAGGGATGGGGAGGAGAGGTCGGACACGCTATTGGAGGTTGTAAACACTGTAAGACAGTATCTCCATGGAAGCCCGCGCACTGCTCTGAGGCATCCCACTCCCCCTCTATCCATTCGACAGCCCCCCCAAGTCTTTCCAAAGCCAAGTACCCTGACCAACGGGCCCCCGAATCGGCCCCTCGCCTCGCCTGCCAGCCTGGCTGTCCAGCACAGCAGATGTGCACAGAGGAGTGGCCTTGGATGACTGGATCCCCTGGGCTTTACAGAGGGGGAGGGGGAGGAAAGATGAGGACAGTGGCCTTGACAGAGGGCTTATGTGACCAAGGTCTTGTGTTTGTGGAGATCTCATATTTACTGTAACAGTACAGGTTCATACAGATGAAAGTGTGGACGTCCATGTTAGCTGGTGTGCGTTCAGCCCTTGAGTTTGCAGTAACTATTTATTTTTAGTTAAATAATACCACATTTCCTTTCAGCTTATTATTGCTCTTATTCAACTACCAGTAAATATCATGTGCCACATGTTTCTATCAGAAACAGTGCTTCACGTGATTTAAATTTGTTTAAATGTCTCCCAAATGTCTCAAGATCAACTTCCTGAACGTGCTCAGCTACAAATTCTGGTAAAATTGTTTCAATCTGACCCAGATTAATGTGAAGGCTAATTGCTGGTAACAAAAGCAAAGTACATTTCCTGAAAAATGTACTCTGACACATCAGAGGAAACCAAGTATGTATCTCAGATCCACAGTTTCAGACGTTTCTTCGGAGATCTAAAAGCAGGAGCCGTGCAGAAAACAGATCATGGGGATGAATGGGAGATGAGATTTAACTTTCCCATCAATATCCCTGTCTGGAATTACTCAATTCAATTCAATTCAAATGTATTTATATAGTGCCGAAGCACTTTATGTTGCAATGTAAAGACCCTACAATGATCCAGCAAAACCAGGCTCAATTCTGCCAACGCGAGTTTAAGGGAGAACATGCAAACTCATGCTAAGCACCGTGCCACCGTGCAGTCCATATGAAGAGAAAATTACTGAAGGTAGTTGCTGAAATGCAAGAAATATCAGCCTTCCAAGAGGCTAAGTCCCCAGACACTCCCAAAAGAGCCATTCCTTCAAATGTTGATGAGGACAAGCTGACAACACTGGTTGGATTTTCAAGTTCCAACATCTTTGATGTTTCATGCCTAGTGTGTGTTTAAGTGAGAGTGCCCAAGAGGGCATACAGCGACACAGCTCCTGAACTTGCACCCTGCTCTAAAAAGGAAGGATGTGAGGATGGAGAGGAGGAGAAGGAAAACAGGTGAGTTGAAATGGTATTCTGGCTTGAATGAGCCTCCTTTGAGCCTGCAGTCCCATTATACAGCCACTATTATGTGGATCTCAGCAGCCGAGTTACTATGGAAGTTCCTTTAGACTTTGCACTATGACGGCAAAGTCTTGTGCAGCTTAAATGTCCCTCTTACATTTTCAGTTGACGTTATTACTTATTTTTCCAAGAGAATTCTGGGGAAAAATCCAGAGTTTAAAAGACATCAGCAGTGTTTCGCCATCTTCTCCTTTTCTTTTATCTTTGTTTATCTCACAGGGTAAAAAAAAGGGGACACGGCATGAAGTAGTTGGTAGATGGGTAGATACCCCCGTAAAACAGATTCCCATTCAGCAGCTCTTTATAAAGCCCTTTTATTAAGGACTCCGTTCGTTAGCCCTCTCACCTCCCGTATTCGCCACTTCACTCCCAGAGAGAGAGTAGGAAGCAGTTGAAAGATATACATGAAGAGGGATTGGAAAAGAAGTAAAAAGGTATTCTGGGGGGGCTACAGGGGTTTTTTTCTGCACAAAAGACAAAGTTAGAGGGCAAGAGAGGGAGAGTGAATGCTCAGAGAGAGAGAGGGAGCGAGCGAGAGAAAAGCCTAGAAAACGAGAGGGTTTACAGAGCTGGAGCGGGCAGCGGCTGCCAGGCACCGAGGAATTCATGGTCGATTTGTCCTTGTTTGCAACCGGTTTGCAATAAAAAAGGAGCTGAAGGGCAGAAGGGGCTGGACCAGCCTGTGGGGCAAGCAACAGATTGCAGATGCTTCTATTGGAGAGGGGAACCTACTTTTTCACAAGGAGCCCTCTCCGAGTCCCAAGCCACCCTTTAGAGAAAAGAGCCCTTCTCTACTGTAAAGGAGCGCTCGGGACATTGTGGAGCTTGTCAATGGCTCTCGGCTGGGGCACTGAGAGAATACAAGGAGGCCCAGTGTTCAGCGCTGCAGCTCCCTCTATAGAGGCCAGAACTGTAATGGGGGCCCAGGGGCTCTAGAGGGAGTTTAAAGGGCCCAGTTTCAATGGAGACCAAGTCTTTTTTTTTTACTGTCACATTATGCTACTCTCTCCCTCTGTCCTGAAGATGGTAGAGAGGGAAATTCCTATGCAGATCAAACAGAATGTCTTCATTTCAAATGAACTGGATGAAATTTTGAGGGACACAGTTGAGACTCTGGGGGTGGACTGGTATTGTTAGGGCAGAGAGGCAGGGGGTTAGCTAGGTGTGTGTATCCGTGATTGAACTCATGCATGTGCATTTGTGTGTCAAGTCTTATTACTGCAGACGGTGGTTAGCAACCAGTCGATCTCAGGTGAGATTAGAGCCAATCACAGCACGTTAAAGCACACGCCACTCAACACAGCAGACGACTGAACCCGGGGCAACATCCCGCTGTTTTTCAATGTGTGCCCGTAAATGTGTGCACTAATTCTGTGTGACTGTGTTAGGTAAGGTCAGTCATGGGTTGTTATAATTCGGTTCCGTTTTCCCATGAAATCATTACAAAAGAGCACATGTAACCTTTTTTTAAAAGAGTATAATCACTTATGGCACTGAGACAGACACAGAAACCTGGCAGCTAAGGACTCGGTTAGCCACGACTCAGAAAAGACTAACTTTACACAGTCACAATGAAGATTGCAGAATGCTGCAGAAACTGCGTCCAATAAACAAAGTGCCATCCAGTGAAGCAGCCTTAGGATTTCCCCTAACCTCACCCAGTGGTCTGAATACACAGTGGGAGTGCAGGTCTTTTTATATCTCTGTTTGTCTAGCTCCTCTATCTCACTGTGTGATTGTCACTCATGAAATGTTAAAGGATAATTTTGGCCTGGGTCTTATTTCCATAGTTGTGGCCGCCCTTCTATATTGGTTGAAACACTGTGCTCACCAAAATAATAGCTGGTAACAGGGCAGCATCACTACAAAACAGTGAGAGACAAGTCAAGAGTCGGACCCAAGCAGACAGAGTGAAGCAAAACCTGGAGAGTCAGCCAACCTGATGGTGTTTAACCAAAAAGCACAGTGTTAGAGTTGACTGCTTCTGTTTGAAGACAGAACTGTACACTTTGTGCAAGTGTTTCCTCAAAGGGACTGGATGCAAATAAAGAAGAGAAGTTGGCGGATTTTCACTTCGTCGTCCTGAAATTTCAGTTTCACAAAGGTGTGACTAATGCTTATAACAGCAGTAAAGAATATTTGCACGGAAACATCCTTGCTTGATAGATGAACGGCATCATTGTTTTATTACATGTGCATGGACCAAGGAGTGACATTTGCATTATATTTGCAGTAAAATTCAAATCAAATCAAAGCATTGTAAAGCAGTCTAATCCTTTTACTGCTGAAACCCACCTCAATAAATATTAACTCAGTTCAGTTTTATGTATATACTGACAAATCCCAACATGAGTCCTTTCAATAATACAGAGAAGACCTCAAGAAGCAAACAACTCCCTTTGAGCAAGTGCTTGGAGACAGTGGGAAGGAAAAACTCCCTTTTAACAGGAAAAAAAAGAGGGGCAGCCATCTGCTAGCTCTAACTATAAGCTTTTTCAAAATGGGAAATTTTAAGTCTGATTTTAAAAGCAGTAGGGTATTTAGTATATAGGTATGGTATATTAGCTGGTATGGTTTTTCAGGTGGAGTTGCATGCTAACTTAGCATATAAAACTGCCACCTTGATCTTTTTGTGCCCATTTCTTGGGCTTGTATCCATTATTCAGGGAATATTATAAAAGTCAGACATCAAATTTTGCCATATTACTCCTGTTCTAGCTAGCTTTTAAGCTTTTAAAATATTACTCCTTACATTCAAAACTATTAATAAATTAGTGCCAAGTTATCTTAGTGAACTTCTCAAACCACATACTCCTGCTAGAACACTTAGATCTGCCACTCAACTACTTCTGACCCAACCCAGATCTCGGCTGAAGTCCCGGGGTGACCGTGCGTTTGCTCTGGCTGCCCCGGTACAGTGGAATACCCTTCCTCTCGATATCCGCGTATCTGATTCCATTGCACTGTTCAAATCACGACTAAAAACCCACTTATTCAATCTTGCCTTTCCCTCTAGTTAATATTTCTTTTATGATTTTATATCATGCACTTTTATGCTCATTTAATTTCTTGTTTGCTCTGTACCTGTTGCTTTCCTATGTATCAGTGACAGCTACCTGCTTGCATACCTAGTACTTGCTTTGGTCCTATTTCTGTTATCTTCCTTCTATTCTCTATGTAACTTGTTAAGCACCTTGGCATACCCTTGGTTTTTAAGTGTGCTTTATAAATAAAGTTTATTATTATTATTATTATTATTATTATTATTATTATTATTATTATTATCACTGTCTCTCCTGTAAGCTTGATTTCAAGCCGGCTAGCTGTCGCTTTAGTCTAGTCTTAGCTACAGGTCAGAGATTGTTGCATAGGCCTTGCAAAGTGATGACTGCAAGAGGGAGGCAGCTGCATCAGAGCCATAAACAGTATAAAAGGCGGATGCAGCTTCCGAGTTTGAAAAGCGAAGCCTAAGTTTAATTGTTGGCCACCAGGCCAAAGATTTCAGTCCTATAGACATCTATAGGAAAATGGCTCCATGGGTTCATGGGCTCAATTACTCATTTTGAGGCGTAATGAATAAAAACTCTATTTCCATTTTGTAAAATCCTTTGTCATTACAAGTGGGAGAAAGTCTGTGAAGGTTCTCAGTCATCCAGGTCATCGTAGTCAAAGGAGCTTGCAAAGAAAAGCGTCTGGACTTCTTTAAGTTACTTGAAGACGTTTCACCTCTCATCCGAGAGGCTTCTTCAGTTCTAAGGTCAAATGGTGGAGAGTCCCAGATATAAACCTGTGGGAAAGTGGTATAAAGTGGGAGAAAGGTTAATTCTTTTTCAGGAAATGCTTATTGGCTACCATTAACATCTTTTTTTTTCCATCTACTTTGGCACTAGAGTTAGAAAGAGGTGATGTATCTCTGTATTTCATAATAAAAGCTTAGATTAATCATTTTTCAGTTGATTACCTCAAGTGCCCATAAAATTCTATTCCAGATGTATGAAAAACTACTTCCCAAACCATATTATTAAAACTACAAATCAGCATTTGCAGTTTATCAAGATCATGTCAAACGGCAAGTACACATCACATGGAGAGCCCCTGTGCAGCCAGCAGAATGTCTATTATAATGTCCGTGTTTACAGGCCGTGTGCAAACTTGTACAGTTTGCAGGGACTAACGCTGGTGCCCCACTTCCTCAAGTTAAAGTTATAACACTGGCATATTAATGGAAAATAAGACTCCTCTTCTCCAGCTGGTGGTCATTTCTATGTGCTAATGCTGTGGGATGCACACCAATCAACCATAACATTTTCACCACCTGCCTAATACTGTGTCAGGCACGCTCAAATCCTTACACTCGCCCTAACACATCAACTCTGAGGACAGAATATTCACGTGTACCTTAATAAAAATCAGTGTTATTCACATCACCTGTGAGTGGTCATAATGCTTTGCCTGATTGGTGTATATTTTCTACAATGTGGATTAAAAATCATTTTTCTCCAGGTATTTGGTTCTTCTGCACCTGGATGGCCTGGAGGTACTGCTCACAGAACATGAAAATTTGCTGAACTCGTCCTTTAACTTCCTAAAGACCGGTAACCAGCAATGAAGTCTTTTGAAGCTATTGTAACCAACCAAAGGTATTCTAAGCTGAATTCTCAAACACACACAAACCTAATATCAGCCAACTCGGTCAACATCCATGGATCCCCGAACAGGAAGAAACTCTTCCTGCAGAATTCCCTCATCTCGCCAGCTGTAACACGTGAGCAGGCTATCTGTGCATGCGACAGACATACAGCGGGATGAGAGAACGTGACACCTCTGACTCCTGGGTTCCTCCAATTGTTAGGCAGGAAGCGCGCTAGGACTCTAGATAAAAGAAAACAAGACGAAAAAATACCAAAGAAAGAAAAAGTGACGCGGGGACGGCGAGTAGGCAGAGATGCGCGCTCACCGCTGGGAAAAAGTAGTGCAAAGGTGAGGGTCGCAGAACAACAACAGCGTGGTGAGTCAGGTCTGCGGTTTGGACGCTGCGCTCAGCTGGTTGAGTGTGCGCATACTAGGAGACCCCACAATGACGCACAGCCTCTTGAAATCTGCGCACGATGAGCAGAGTTCACACATATACACACGTATCCCACAAACAGTGAACATAACACCGATATCACAGTACAAAGGTATGGAAATTTTTCACCTGTGTTTATGATACAAAACCAGTCTCTGTTTTGCTCCATATGCCGGTATCTGCACTCAGCAGCCTTGTGAAAATATAGAATTTATTTTTTTACTAGAAAACCCCGAAGCTTAACGCTAATGGAAGCTGTTAACAGAACAAGTCAATATAAGTGTGACACTTTCAGTTCCAAGATATGATATAGCTGTTGTTTTGAAATTACTCTACTTGGGTTTTAGTTTAACCAATACACCACCCGCTGTCTGATCAAAGAAAAGAAACAATATGAGAACCAAAACCGAGAGCAGTGACGAGCATTTGCCTCCAGTCCCTGAAAGTATTGTTATTGTGCATAAGTGCTGCACGTTGACAGCGCATGTTTTTGTGTTGGGCCTATTAGCAATTGCACCCACACGCATGGAAATCTTCCCTTTTATCTTAATTTACGTGATGTTTTTAATCGACCTTTTAAACTTTCTTATGAATTTTTTTGGGGGAGGGGGAAAAACTCAGATTTAACCCTTTTTTTACAATCTGACTCGAATCAATTTAGCTATAATCAGCTTAAAGAGAAGTTGCCATGATTACATCTCTGTTTCGGGGAACTCGTTACAGCCCGAGATCGTTGAAATTCTGGAAGAAATACGTTTGTATTACTGTGTATTTGTGTTGCAAAGACTGCATGTACCTCCATGTGTATGACCAGTCTTCGATAGGGCAAATACCTCATTAGCATGTCTATGTTTTTCACTTTATACTCCTATACACTAACAAGTTATCCTCATATGAAGACCAGACAAAAAAAGAACAGTCTGATCGCTCAACAAAATTACAGCAAATAGGTTCAATATGTGAGCCTTTTCACAATATGTGAAACATTGCGGTCAATGTCAGATTCACCATCAGATTGGAACTAGCTAATAAGCTAGGATAGCTCTGGTCAATTTCACATTGGTAAATACTCATCCAATCAACCACGGCTGCAATACAGCATAATCCTAACATGGGGCTTAAACACAAACACACAAATATATTACACAAATTACTTACAACAGAGCCATTGGTCCAGGAAACAAACCTGGCCCATTTACGTACTTGGGCCACAGATGAAGCACGCAGAGTTTGCTCACTCAATAACACGAGGCAGCTTACAACTACAGGACAGATCACACTGAGCTAATATTCATTGTTTTGACATATCTGTTAAGGAACGGCTGTGTGCAGACAGGAATAGGACCCAAAGTGCAGACTCCAGAGACAAAACTTAAACTCAAAACCGCTTTAATCTTAAACTCAAATATAACATAACTGAAAATATCCAAATAAACTTACACCGGAGGACTGGAAAAACACACAGCTATATAAACGGTAGATCGCGACAATGACAAACTGAAACACAGGGCTTAAATACATAGAGGGAGCAATCAGGGAATGGACAACAGGAGGGAAACACAGCTGGGGCAAATCAGAACTGACGAGACAAGGAAGCGTAAACTGAACACACTGAGATGAGACAGAAACCTTCAAAGTAAAACAGGAAACACATAACACAGACTGAACAAAAGACACAGACTCACATGCAGGCACTACAACAGAGGGAACAGAGATGTGGGACCAGGGCAGACACAGACTGGACACGGGGATACAGCAGACAGGGGAGACAGCAACCAAGGATTACACAGAGACAAACCATAAGACATGACTCACGAAAACCCAAAGACTAGAAATTATAAATAATATAATAAACTCAAAAGCCCTGGGTCAACGACCCAGGCATCCTAACAATATTAAGCTCCTCACATCCATCAGGCGACCCATCGAGGTTTAAGGGTTTGTTTAATGTCCACTGCAGCCAAATGGAAACTATTTAATGTCCAATGGAAATTCAATTTATTTCTATTTCATTTTATTTAGACAGCACCAAATCACAACAACAGTTACTTTGTATTGTAAGACTTTTAGTACTTGTGGGAAAGAAAAACATCCTTTAACAGGAAGAAACCTCCAGCGACACCAGGCTCGTGGAGGCGCAGCCATCTGATGTGATCAGTCAGAAGACAAGACACATTTAATAATAACTAATGATTAAAGGCAGAGTGGTGTATAAACAGAGTCTCAGGCCTATTGCGAAACTAAGGTAGGGTTCATGGTCACCTGACTTAGCCCAGCAAATCAAATGTAATGTCTAGTTTCTGAAAATTTGCCTACTCGGCATCTTTCTTAAACAAAACCAAACCCAACCCTAAGGTGCAAAATTTTGGCAAGCAGGTAACAGGGAAAATAATCGTTCAGACTAACACGTTGTTTTTTTCTTTAGCCAAAAACGTCTGTTGTGCCTCAGGGAAGGGACAGGGTTAGAGTTAACGCACACAATGACTTAGACTTCACAGGATTAATATCCAACTGTCAGACGGTTCCTATTCAGTGGGCAACAGTGGCAGGCTGTTTATTATCATATGTGATTCAAATCTATTTTTACAAAACATTCAAAGATTTCTAATCATACTACATGCTCAAACCCCTTTTACTGCCACAGTGTTAATATTGGCTCCCACTGGATGCCAGGGTGGTGAGTGTGTGCTCACAGTGCACTTTCACTGTCATCTTGTTGTAATATTCCTGAAAATGAGGAGCCAGGGCACTAAGCAGTTTGGAAACGGGTGACCAAAGCTGCCAAAAGATGACGATTTGTGGCATTTGGAGTAACAGATTGCTATTCATCAAGAACTTGTCACGTCTTACTGACCACTCAAAACACTCCATGAACACATTCATCCACTTGCACATGTTTATCTGTCACATGGTAACATGCCAGGGGAAATCTGAGGTTTAGTATCTTGCCCAAGGACACTTTGAAATGAAGGAGCCGAGGACTGATCTGTCAATTGATGGACGATCCACTCTCTTCAGCATCGGCTGTCTGAGCCACAGTGGTCCTCTAGAGTCCTTCTTCCCCAGGCTCACAGACTTCCTTCCTTTTCATGCTAAGTTTACTGGATCCTGGCTTTGACATCATATTTGTATCAATCTTGTTGTCTTGCTGCATTTTTGTCACAAAAGCAACTGTTTAACCTCATTTTTTAAATAATAATAATAATAAAGGTGACATCTTCTGTGTTGGGGAGGGCTCTGCCTGGGACCCTGATCTCGCCTTGCATAAGGTTGGCCGGCCTCTAGCGGGACAGGCTTGGCTCCCATCTAGGGCCTACGTCCTTCTCTTGCTGGGATGGGCACACAGATATCACCGAGATGTGTGGCCTTAGGTTTTCAGTACGTTTGGGGCTGGGGCTGGCCCAGTTTTCCCGGTCCTCTGGCTTCTGACCGGCGTTATTGCAGCACTCCAGTTGTTTTATGTTTATTTTTCTTATAGGTGCGGCAGTTGGCGACCCCCCCCCCCCCCCCAGACACTATCATATATACATCTATATCACATATATGTAATAACTGAAACAGAAATAAAGAAAAAAACAATTAAACCCGAATCAAGAGGAGCCTATAAGGAATTATAGAGCTCATGGAGAAGCAGCAGTGCATTCAGATCATAATTCTGATTGCAAAAGCTGCCGAACAGGGCAGGATTTAAAAAAATAAAATAAGTAAAAACAATAAAGGTGATTATTTTTAAAACGCACAGGTTGCTAGTTGTTATGGGAAACAGGAAGCTGTTTTTGCTTTAAAGCAGGTAGCAGGTGATTCTTGAAGTTTACAGTAACCAAGCACATGCAGGGTATTCAACCTTATACACACACTTTCACATAGATGCACATATAGCAGATAAGCACACATGAAAGATACATGCTTCATACAGTCCTTACTGCTCTCCATCTGTTCAGCAGGTTGTGTAGACGCGAGCAATGTCATACAGGGCATGGTAAGTGCTTGTGCCCCACTCTCTCATCGTCTTGGTAACCCATTGATGGGCACACATTGTCACGGTGATGGGGATGATCCAGCACTTGCTCTCTGAATGGATGCTTCATCAAGCATGACTTGGCATTTTATTTGACCCTGCCTGAAGTACCAGCTGCGTGGAGTTAGCGGTGGCTTAATTATGAATCTCTTGTCAATAAAGCTGCTAATGGGAGATCAACATAACAGATAACCTGTGGTTATCTAAACTCATTGTGACACGGTGCGGTAAAGCCTCATGCATCTGGCTTCCTGGGCAGGGTTACACCAAGCACGGATAAACACCTTATGAGTCATTCTCTTATATGTTATTCTTCTTATGTGTCGCTTTGTTATGTCGTTAGGGTTGGACCGATATAATTTCAATTGCAAAAATACAGAGCTGATCATGGCTTGGAAAAACCTGTCAATCACTTCAGCTATAATGATTGTTCCTCTTTTCAAAGTGTGTAATTAAATGTAATTAAACCCACACAATTATTAAAGGATTTAGCTAGTAATATCGGGTTGGCTGTGACTGTGGAGGGAATACAGGTTACCTACTAATCAAAAGGTTGGTGGTTTTATCGATACCTGCTCCAGGCTCCGTGCAAGATACTCAATCCAGATAGAAAACACTTCATTTCTGCTCAAGCAGTCTGTTTGAGCAGAAAAGCACTACACAAGAACCAGTTTATTTAATATTCTAATTCTATTTTTAGGGTCTGAGTATTTCATGATCTACTTTATCATCCTTTTTGAGTGAAGTTGGTATTGTAGGTTCTAAAATAAGCATCATGTTACATTTTATGAGACCTGAAACTAGTGATTGAGATGATAAACTCCTTCAGAAAATGTTTACCCAGGTTATACCTCAAGCAAATCAAAGGTTGCTTTACTCTAGAACAGGGTTTTCTTTTGACAACCACAGAATGCTGATTTTCTGCATTGTCTTCACATTTCAGGCACAGATGCTAATCGTGCTAAAGAAATTCTGCTAAAGACAGATCGTCTTTTATGTACAGTCTACGTTTACTTTACTGCCATAAGCACATAAAAAGTTTTTAGTTCTGCATCTCATACGCCTTCCCACACAAATTTATATTGTATATAGTATCTCCCACTTAGTCTTAGAGTCTTACCAGCAGTGTTGCCAACTTAGCGACTTTGTCGCTATATTTAGCGAGTTTTCAGACCCCCTAGCGACTTTTTTTCTAAAAAAAAGTCGCTAAAAAAAGACGTGAAAGACATTACAAAAAACAATAATTGCTAAAAGAAATTTAATTTGTAGTTCTAAATAAATTCTAAATGCATTTAGGACGTTTTTTGCTCACTTTATGTCTCGTCCACGATGTTATTTCTCTCTCCAGCAGCGTAGGTTACAATTACATTAGCATGACCAATTATGCAAATTAGGTGATGACGTCATTTAGCGACTTCTAGCGACTTTTAGGACAACCAATAGCGATTTTCTTTACTGAGGAGTTGGCAACACTGCTTACCAGAGTTACATGTAGCAACACTAAGGAAATGTACATTTGCGGTTAGCTTTGGTAGCTCACTTGCTATTTTCCAGTAGCAAAATCAAAGCAGAAAACCACATTGTCTTTCCTCTTGAAGACAGTAAAAGTTCCTACATTTTTTAAAGTATATATGGCATTGAACACTATATAGTACAGTATATGTAGCAAAATAGATTCAAAGTGCTGGACTTCAGCTAGCTTCCAGTGTAGCTAGCTGATTTTAGCTACATTAGCTTAACATTATTGAGGTTGTCGTTGGTAGTTTTTAGGCAAGAATGTAGCAAGTATGTAATGTAGTCCAGGTTAACACTGCATTAGAGTCAAACCTCAAGAATATATAAATAATATTACCTATCCCAGGTAGGATTTATAGTTCAAATGTTGTATTTAATAGCATTTTAGAGTACAGCTGTACAGAAAAAACAAGGCCCCTGACGGTTGTAGTGGTTTTAGTTGCGTGTACCTAATAAAGTGAGTGTACAGTATCTACAGTATGTGTGTTTTTGTGTCTGTGTGTGAGTAACCTGAGTGATAGAAACCTCTGTGGATAACAAATAAAAGAAACACAATAGCAAGTAACAAAGCACAAGCTTAAATAGCCACTTATCTGGAATGACTCATGTCAGGAAAAGATGAAGCAGAACAATAGAAAGTCTATCCATGGCCCTGAGACAAGTTTCACAGTCAGACCTGAATCACCGCAGTCACCTGTTTAACTACTAGCAGCTATTTATTATCTCTGTTACACCACCGTCCGCAAATGTGACAGGAGCGAGTGTTCATACAGAAATATATGTGCAAGTGTGTGATTTTAAAAAGAGGTAGGGGGTGACAGACCGACAGCTACCAGTAAGGGAGGTGTCTCAGTATGTGGGTCGTGACCGGCAGTCTCTAATCCTCTGTGATGCCGACCTGTTTGAACAGCTAGCAGGTTCTCACCGACGCTGTTACGTAAGAGCTGAACGGAGGCCAAGCAAAGGCAAACACTGACACAGACAGCCCGAGAGAGAGAGACAGAGAGAGATTGGTTTACACTTGTTATACTCAATTCACCTGAGCTCTACAATTAGAGAGGAATTTCTCGACACCTCAGCGCAGTGCGCGATCGTGGATAGAGAAAAAAGGCGGGCAGGCATCCGTGCGTGTCTGTGCTCAATAATGAGGAGATGTTTGACTAAACAAAGCTGGGCAGCGAGAGATTCCCCCATGCTGCTCCAAGACTAACTTTAGACTCATACCACAGGTTAATCAGATATGCAATTTCTAAGTATGGATGGAAAATAACTGGTGCAGCAGTTACAGTACTGAGTGTTAGGTGAAAGCTGCTGATTGAAACTGTTATGAAAACTGCTGATGATAATTATCTCTCGACAGCAGCACCACTGCTACGTTTAGAATTGAATTCCACCTTCCAGTGTACTACCAACATCACATTTTCTCTGTCATTGTGGACAGTTATGGACAGAAATCGGTATGTTGTCACATTTGCCAGTTTGTGAAACTCGTTGGACAACATCCATGTCACAGTGAGATTTTTCAGAAAGCTCCTCTATATCTAACTTGCTGTAGAGGCACATAAATGTCAACAAAGACACAAGCAAATACTGGATGTCACACTCAAAGGCATAGAAAGTATAAAAGACTGCCATAGCTTGCAGATAACAAAAATGAAGCCAGTACAGAAGTGCCATAAACCAAATGGCGTTGCAAAAACACTTTGGTCCTACAGAAGTCTAGGAAAACAGCTTTCTGACTTGACGTCCATGAGCATTTTGCTGCTACAGTTATGGCCTCAGACACTCATTCTGGGTCATACTGCCTTAGAAAAAATGAAACTATGTTTCAAAAAGGAGCGGTTTCACACTCAGACCCTTGCCTCTTGTCACGTTTGACTTTCTGAAACAAAGATAGTGATGGTGAAAACTCGAGGCTTCAAAACTGGATTTCAGAAACCCAATGATGACGTCATAATAGCTATGTCCATCTTTTATGCTGTCCATGGTTAAAGGCATGCACTATTGGCAATTTGTTTCCCAGGTATTTGAAGAAATGTCAGTAAACAGTATTCTTGATGGACTCCACCTCATTATGGTAGCTCTGTGATGCTTTGAGCTTAAGGGTAACAACAGCATGCAAGTATTCTTGCAAGAACCAGGGGGACATGCTGGTAGGTGCTGTGAAAGTGAAGGAAAGGGGTGAATTGACTGGCATTTTGCTAGCATAGCCATAAGGTTAATACAGAACATATTGAGGTACTCTGTAGTTACCCTACATACATTTTTCACTATGTGGCTCCATTCAAAAGATGGCAGTTGAAGAGGTTCATCCATATGATTAGGATGCATCCTAGGCACTTGCTAGGTGGGTTTTACCGGGAGGAGACTCTGGAGCAGACCCAAAACACAGTGGAGAGATTATGTCTCTCACATCTTGCTCTCCCCCCTGGATGAACTGGAGGAGGTGGCTGGGAAGCTGGATGAGTGGTAGAAGACGAATGGACTTTTTTTTAAGGTGTACTTGCCATCAGTTCAAAACTACATAAGATTGACACTCTAAAACTACTTCACTGTGTCACATCATGAAGAAAGCTTCTACTATATCAGATGATCAATCTAAGGCAACAGGAGTTTTTAAAATGACAACAGTGTTTTCATAAAGCTTAAAAAAAACATTCCAATTCTTCATATTTTCCATGTAGTGATTACAGAGCAGATACGATGAGCTTTTCAAGTCATGTTTTCATTCAGAGTGATTCATTGCTTTAAAAAGGTGAGAGCAGGATGGACCAAGTTTGATTTACTGTGAGTCTCAAAATGCAACTTCATGCATTGCCTGCACAGAGGAGCCTAATCCAGGTGTTTGCCGTCTGAGGCGGCCGGTGAGTAGTTCCATGTTTTCAAGTGCAAATATATGATCAACCTCTATGACTTTCAGCCAAAGCTCCTTGAAGTACAAATAAATATTAATGAATGTGCTTTCCTTGTCAAACCAAAGTACACCAGACACACACACACACACACACACCTGGGAATGACATCATTGTGTATAGAAGACTGATAAGGACATTAGTCAACAAAAGCAATGACCTGTTGCATAAGAGAACCGAGAGGGGTCGAGTGATTGACTGAGACAACCATGCATGCACAGAAATGCACACACTCCTATGCACGCACACAGACACACAGAGAGTGAGCTACAAGTAGTTAATGATTACGGTGCAATGTGATAGGCTTTGCTATTGCACCTGTCATATCAAGGATTGACTCCCTCCTGTTTCTCACAATCCTTCATTGTTTTCACTGGCATGCAACACCGGTCGCAAACAAAGTCTTTGTGTGTGTGTGTGTTTAGGTGTGTTCATGCCAGTTTCTGAGTCTGATCATGCGTTAAGTTTAAGCGCCACTTTGCCAGTTTGTATAACACTGAGTTAGTGTGTGCGGTGGGCAAAGTGGGGCAGGCAGTTTGAAGGTCCACCACAGGAGCATTAGTTTACTAACCAATAACAGACCTCAGGGGATAGTTTGTCATTCACCAAGCTGCTTTCTCTTTCTAGCAAAGTGCCTTTTAAACCTCAGGTACAATAAACTGTTTGCTGTTAATGCCTTGCATCTTGTGTCATTATCCTATAAACAGGCTATTTTCAAACTGAATAGTCATCTGAACAACTAACCTGCTGGTGAGTCACGAGAAATTTAATTTATCTTCCCTGAATTATCCATCACAAGGCAACTCTATAGTCCTGACTATTGGATGAATCACTTCCCCAGTCTTTGATTGCTTTGATTGTGGTGTATAAATATTCCAAGGAACTATAGCACTCAAGGAGAAACTGCTGTTGTACAGCTTTGATTTGATTTGATTGTCTCGCACAAGCTTCTCTTTCACAAAAGCTTATACCAGTGGTTCCCAAACCTTTTGGGCTGGGCCCCCCTTTGTTTTACAAGAAAAATGTTCGCACCCCCCACCCCCGCGCATGCACGCGCGCACAAACACATCCTCCAACCACACACACCCATATTTTGGTCAATTGCAGTTTATTTCACACCTCAAACATTTAGTAAACAATTACGCAAATACAAGTAATCTGTAATAAATTACAGGTAGTAATAAAATAAACTACTAAGTCTTTTACGCTACGTCCGCACCTACGCGGGTATTTTTGAAAACGCAGCTGTTTCGTCCACACGTAAACGGCGCTCGAATCACTAAAAACTGAGATTTTTTTAAACTCATTTTTTGCGTTTATGTGTGGACGAGGAATACAGAGTTCGTCACGCAACGTCAAAGGTATGTGCCTTTTTTCACGTCACGCTGTGTGTATTGTTTACATGAGAGGAATTGCAGAATGACAGATAAAGACGAAATACTGTTAATCTGACTATCTGCAGGTTTTACATGCAGTTACTGTCCCTCCATTTACAAAGGCAGAGGCCTCACGGTGTGATTATTTTAGGTGTAGTTGTTTTTTTCCTGTGTAATAATATTCAACATTGCTATCAATAAATTTTTCAAAAGATGCCTCTCTGTGCAAAATGGGTTTAAAAACATAAACAACTGTGAGATACTGTTTGTCCGTGATTTGAACCGGGGGAACAAATGACGGCAGGATCAGCCTGATATTATTTGTATCCCGCTGTAACTTTACTGTATAAAGAGCTAACATCTCCAAAATGTCAGGAGTAGTTAGTCATTATAACAAGTGTTTGTGAACTAAAAATCAAGAATGTGGGATATTGTTTGTCCGTGATTTGAAGAGCCCCGCGCTGCTCCCAACGAAGGGAAAACCAATTCTGCAGGGAGACCTACCTCGGCACTTGTGCAGGTGAAGCCAAAGGGAAGATTTGCTTCACCATATTTTCTAGTCTTTGGCTTGAAATGAAGTTGGTTTGGAAACATATTCAGCGATGCTTCATCTCATGCTTTGCGTTTCTGTGGGCGCCCATGCTAGCAGTGTCCAAGCGTTTTGTTTTTTTCCTTTTCATACCCTGCCATGGCTCTGCGCCCCCCCCCCCCCCCCCCAGGGGGCGGGCCCCACACTTTGGGAAGGTCTGCTTTATACAATGACCAACCACAAAAAGTAAAAAACATTGTTGTTGCATGTTACAACCCACAGTCCTGGTAATCACGTGAACGTGACTTTAACACGAACCACACCATCTAAACAATGCTGCAGAACAAGCTCACTGCCAATGCTAACAGGGCCTCTGAACTCCCCAGATTTCAATCTGAAGGCTGTGCAAAACAACCAACAAGATCCGAGGGATGTTTTTCCTACATCCTGATGATGGCAGGTCCTGTACAGAGCTGATTTTTCTTTTGTTTTTGGCAAGAGGCGGACCTAAACAATTCAAGGTTTTCAAATGATTTCTGATTGGTGTATTCTGCTAGGTGGAGTAATCTGTATCAATACATCATAACTATGGAGTGTCTTTGCAGGAGCAAAAAGCAGATCTATCACCTGATGAAAATACTCTAGTACCTCAGAGCTGAACTTAAAAAAAGCAAAGATAGAAATGTTAGATTATTTTGATGCCAATGGCAAAAGAAACAAAAAAAACCTTTAAAGAAATGTTTTCAGTTCAATGCTGATTATTTCCAGATGGTACTGTACCCATTTAATCTACCATCTTTTACAGAATGCAGTGGGCCACAAAAACACCTTCTCTGAAAGCCAACGGTGGGAAACAAAGATGACTCCCAGTATGAAGATAACAAAGTATTCTTTTCATTCCTGCTACCAAGCCAAGTTAATAACCACAGTGTTCTCTAACACTGCCGAACCTTCACAGGGACATACCTGCAGCTGCTCATATTACAGTCCCACAACATTATCTAAGGTCTTGACTTAGTCGAGACCTGGAGTCCATTGAAATGCACTAAATGGGTGTGTTTCGGAAGGCATATGTATCAACTTGTGGTTGGCTCTGATTTGTATTTTTCAGTATAATCACATTCAGTACAATGCTTGGGTCTGTCATTAGGTTGGTGTTACACAGTTGTAAATCAGTAGAAGAAGCTGTGATCTGTAGCATCTGTAGCCACATGTTAAAACTGTAAACAGCCATTGAACCTAATGGGACATTCAATAAGGAGTCAAAGACAATGGGAGGGGGGGAAAAGTCATTTGTGATTTCCCAAAATAATATACTAAAGAAAAACAACATGAAGCTGTAATGTTAGCTGTAAATTCCATTGGCCAAATAAGCTAATTAAAGGGGTGGTGTTTGGGATTGCTTAACGCTGAGAGAAATGGGTGCAGTGCTTCAGCTGACTGACACACAGTCATTTCTGTCACTCCAGTCGTAGCACAGTCAGCAGAGACTTGTTTTTTCCAAGGTTCAGAAATGAAAACGAGACAAAGAGAAGTTAACCAGGGGTCAACAGAGGTGCACCTGCTGTTATTAATAATTATCTTCCAAATACTGGTGCAATTAAAATCTAAGTAATGATCAAACAGACCCTAACGAGAGGCACCGCTCTCGTTAGGTTACAAAAACCCATCTATGATCAAGCATTTGCTGATGCCGACAACTTGTCTGAAGACACAGAATCACAAGCGCACACTAGCATGACTAGCTCTTTAGATTACTAACCAGAATGTTTGCTGTGAAAGGAGCTATGTTACAAGATAATCAAAAAAAATAGCTTAAATGAGAGTTATTACCTAACTTGTCTGAGACCAAAAGATGTAAACCTCAAGCTAACATATTGTTTTAGTGTTAAAGTTGTTCCATACTTAATACCAATGCTAATGTTGCTAATAAGCACGGGCAAAAGCATCATCTCACCTAACAGCTAAAGTAAAAGCACATATCAAACTCCAATGGAAAAATAGCTGTTAAGCTTCCACTTAGTCTAAACTCGACTTGGACGTCATGCAGAAATGTCATCAGGTATCTTGTGCAGTAGTTTTTATTCTCACATTATCTACATTATTACAACTTTAATTTCAACTTCTTCTTCTGCGTATCCAATTAAAAATATGTTGTTGTTTTTTCCTCTGGAGAGGAAGTTACACTTCTACTGTCGTCTTTGCAGCTGTAACGTTTATTCATGCGTTTCAATTTAGGATCCTTTAAGTGCCACGTCTCTACCATAATCTCTCCAGTAAGATCTCAGGGAACTGATCATGCCCACCTTGACCACCTGAACCCATTGACAGCCCTCCATATATTCTCCAATAGGCTCTGTTATTCGCGAGGAGACCTATGGACGTGTTGAAAATAACACTGATGTATTTGTTTCCCAAGCGAGTGCAAAGAGTGTGAAATGCAGGTCAGGTGAGTCATCTTCTCTTCCCTGACAGCACTGTCTGGTTTTTCACACTTGAATGGAAAAATACATTGTGTGTGTGTGTGTGTATTTGTACAAGCAAAGACACACACACCCACACACACATTGACTGATTCATACTCTTTTATGACTGCCCTGACAGCAGGGTACAAAGCTGTGCTGAAGGCCCAAGGACATGCAGGAGCTTACATGCTTACACACACAACTATTTTTTTCCCTCCCAATTTTCTCATTATCACAGAACCGATAGCATCGCAAGTATCTTTCTGCGCAGACGCACAACTTCTTTCTCACTCACCAAGTTCCTCGCTGCACACACAAAGCACATACACACCAAATGAAATGCTGGTGCTATAAAAAGACAGCGGTGTTTAACCTGTCCTTGAAACTGAACAGACGACCAACACACACACAGTCTATATTACACGCTGTACAGGTTATGTTTAGAACTGACAGTGCTGTCTGTCTACTATATCTTATATGCATGCAGTGTGGAGTTAAAGTAACAGCGCGTTGGACAAAATCACCGCTCGGGCATTAAATCTACACAAGCTCGGTTTGTTTCACAGCATCCTCCTCTTCTCAGCGCCGTATCCCACGATGCATTTATCAGGTCTTTAACTTTGCTGCACGATGATCACAATTTTAGACCACATGCTCCTCGGCGGATGTACCCGGAATGGCGTGTGATTGTAAGTCCATGAGGCCTCCACTGTGAGGCCATTTGCTATTTTGTTTAGCTAGCTGCTTTGTGTCAAACACACACTCCACACACATGCTCCAACAATAACACAACAATGTTCGACAGCAACAGTGTGTCGTGCTCCACCTGTTTCTCTCATTTCCCTCTGCAGTCCTGACGTTCTGTTCTTGTCATCTTCTTCCCTCCTCCGCCTCCTCCTCCTCTCACCCGCTCCATGTTGTTCTGACCTTTAACCTGACACCAACCTTCACTGGTTTAGCTGCTGGTTTTCCAGTTAGGCCTTCTCTTTGGTATCCTGGATGTAAACTGTGAGTCTTAAAAATGAGGAAAAAGTTGAGTATACTAATCGAGGTGATTGTGAGTTCTGTTGCTGAAGTTTCTCATCTACCAGTGACTTTCTAATATTGTTGCTTATCAAAGACACTCAGTTAATGAATTTAGAATAAAAGTGTTGCCAATTAAGTTTCTTTTTCCTTTTAGATTTCCTTTTTTTTTTCTTTTTTGCTTCACTGTACTACTTTAGGAATGAGTACTTTTTTTCTGTCTCGTTACAGTCGGGTTGTCTTGCCAAAGTGTGAATATGTGTGTGCGTGTATGTGCCTGCATTTGAATATATGACAAGTGATCCAAGTGAAGTGTGTGTGTGTCCTAGATTTCAGCACACTGTAAATCATTCACAGGTATGACGGGTCAATCTTCAATCCAGATGGCCTGCCAGACTCCCGGGCTGCATTCCAAAAAGAAACACATTTCACTACGATGTCATCTCCCACCCTGCCTGCACACACACACACACACACACGTAGGCAGGGTGGGACCCTAGCCTGCTTGGAGGGTATACCAATCAAGTATACCAGTCAGACAGTTCAGATCCCCTGCTTATCAACTTTAGGGACTCTTTGAGATACAAGGAAACAATGTTATGTGGGGGAATGCCTGAATGACACATTTTACAAGCAACAGCTACCATACAAAGATCCATAAAGACATAAAAGTGAAGTTTACCATCCAGCAGTATGCATTTTGCCTCCGTATGCAGAATGGGTGAAAGACATGGTTTAGCTTTTCTAAGAGTCACTTTTGTATCTTTCAAACAACACAGCCTAGTATCTCTGCTGAGATAGCCTCACCAGGGTGGCACAATTTGTGTGTGCGTCAGTGCCCAAGTGTTTATTATGGCAGACAGTCCTTGGCCACAATACCCTAGTTTGCTATTATTAGCACATTTCCTATCATACAGCGCAGGTTAAGATCTCCCATAGCAGAAGGCAAGGGAGTGAGAGACAGAAAAACTGAACAAAGGGGGGAAATATGTATACGGAGAGATGATAGGGAGAACTTCAGCGTTCAAGGAACAGCCTTGCTTTGTCTCTCGCCAAGAGAAGAAGCACTGGTGTGCGGTGAATGAAAAAGGAATGGATGGAAATATGGAAACGTGATGAAAAGAGAGGAGCACTGAGAAAAGATTTAAAGTGGACTCAATCAGAGACAAATGTCGGATTTGGCTCTCGCAAATCGGGCTCTCAATATCCGTCATCATCTCTCGGCCTCGTTTGCCTTTGCCTCTCCTTCTTTTTCCGCACTCCCGCTCCATCACTGCTACTAAGATAGTTTTGGATGACAGCATGCGATGACAGCTCGATTATGGGAATAAAATTCTGAGAAAAAATCCACAAGCCGACTGTAGAAATCTAACTGTAGAAATGACCATTACACCGATCAGGCATAACATTATGACCGCTGGCAGGTGAAGTGAATATCACTTCTCTTCTTTAAGGCACCTTGGAACATATTGGGTAAACATTTGAACCTTCAAATTTGATTTGTTAGATTCGGGAAGAATTGTCAAATGTAAGGATTTGAGAACGTTTGACTGTCTAGATGTTTGGGTCAGAATTGTCTGAGGTGCTCACGAATATCAAAAGTAGTCCAAGGAACAAATCACCAACAGGGTCATGGGCGACCAAGGATGGAGTGAAGGCTGGCCCAACAGGTAGTCTGATAGAAAGGTGTCAGAATACACAGAAGCCCCATACACCGCAGAGTGCCCATGCTGACCCCTATCCACCATCAAAAGCACTAACAATGGGCACATAAGCATTAGAACTGGACCAGGGAGCAATGGAAGGTCACGTTTTCTTTTACATCATGTGGATGGCCAAATGAGACAACCCTGCATAGGTCCTTGGGTCCTGCCATCCATGTGGATGTTGGTTTAAAGCAGACCACCCTTTTATGGTAACCGTATTCCCTGATTGTTGATTGCTGATTCTTGCTGATTCTTTCAGCAAGATCATGCACTCTACCACAAAGCAAAAATGGATCAGAAATGGTTTGAGGAGCATAACCATGAGTTTGAGGTATGAGTTGGTCTTCCAATCGAGCATCTGTGGGATCTGCTGGACAAACAATTCCAATCCACTCGCCCCATTGCGCAACTTAGAGGACTTAAAGGATTTGTTGCTAACTTGTTGGTGCCAGATACCAAAGCACACCTTCGGGGGTCCAGCAGAGTTTGTGCCTGAATAGGTCTGGGCTGTTTTGGCAGCAAAAGTGGGACCGAGACAATATTAGCAAGGTGGTCACAATGTTAGGCCTGATGGGTGTATTAACTCACGTGAGCAAACTCAAGCAAAAAACACCAGACGTTCAACAAATTAGCGATGAAGCACGTGATGACATTTTATGAAAAACTGCAGACAAACCTGGTGAAACCGTGTACTCTAAACATACAGAATCTCAGCTTGTGTGATTACGCCTGTAGATTTGTCTGGGTTCCTTCCTACTGTTCATTCTCGTAACAGGACATGACAGATATGGAAAGACTGCTGGCCCTCTCACAGTACATTTGCACACACACACTCAGGTCACTTTTTTCCATTAAAAAATACTCCTCTCAGAAGGTACACGTCCATTTCCAAGGATCCTTTTAATCCCCTACAGCCTTCACAGTAAAGGTGGAAACAACTTTGACATTTACAACATCTAACAGCCCTCAGCAAAACATAAACATGACAGATAGGACAAGGGCTAATATGCATCGAGGTTTGCATGCAGAGATAGCATAGATAATAATAGCACAAATGTGGATGCCAAATGCTCACCTAAGCTATTGGTCTGCACATGTAGACTCTTTTATCTAAAATAGGCTCCTTTACGTTTGATATGACAGAAGTTGTTCCCTTTTGTTGATCTTAGATGTAACACAAAGAATGTAACTATATTTCAAATTTCTGACAGTCAGTGCACGGTCAAATTTAAGAATCAGCATCCCTTCACCCTGAAAGTTATATTTACATGTCCTATATTGCATTACTAAGTTATTTTGTAATGTCATAAAAACTTGTGCATGTAAGCACAAGTTTGCCTTTTTGCTCCGTTTTTGGTCTCCACCCCCTCCTGACGAAACTGTTCTGCTCTTTAAGTAACTAAATAAACCATCTATAAGCCAACTGTGTCTTTAACGGCTCGTTCACAATAGAGTGAAAATAGAACAGCAACCTCCTGTCACAAAATCTGAGGTTGTCTAGTAACTGAACTTAATTGTTTTCACATTTGGTGGCTGACTATAAGTAGTTTTAGCAACCAACTGGCTCAACAGCCTCAACCTCTGGGTGACCACCCAGCAACAGGTCCCTCAAACAGATTAGTGAAGGTTTGCAAATAATGGCCACCAAAATGTTGCAATCGCTTTGAGTCAACCTGCAACGATGAGCACAGCACATCTGTGATTGAGTTGTTTGCCAACTCATTGAATCCATGGTTGTATTTCTACATGAAAACAGGTCTATGCGAGGGCCTTTGTTATTTTGCTGCTACATCGTCGTTCTCAATCTTCGTGGAGGAATTTCTGAATTTCTCTTTTAAATCTTTGAGGTTCTGACTGGACCACAAATTTCTGTGTATGTCGACAGCAACAGATTTGTGACTTTTTTGTAATTCATGGTAAATGGTAAATGGACTGGTTCTTATATAGTGCTTTTCTACTCTGTCCGAGCACTCAAAGCGCTTTATACAGCTAATTCATTCACCCAATCACACCAGCACTTCTAAACTTAAGTGCTAAGTAGCTAACATTCATACACATTCACACTCCGATGGATGCATCGGAGAGCAACATGGGGTTAGTATCTTGCCCAAGGATATTTGGCATGCAGACTGGAGCAGCCTGGGATTGAACCACCGACCTTCTGGTTAGTGGCTGATCCGCTCTGCCACCTGAGCTACAGCCACCCACTATCACTCATCACAAACAGATTGCATTTTATTGCCAACTTGACCCCATTCAGTTCCAAACCAATAGACTAATGGCCATTATAGGATTAGGATTGAACTTTATTGTCATCACACATGTATAAATACAGGGTAACGAAATACAGTTTGTATCTAATCAGTGTGGAGGAGCAGTAAGTGCAATAAGAGCAGATTATATACAAATAAGGTTAGTATAAAAGGTAGGAGTAGTTATGTGCAAATAACTTAAGTATACAGTGGTCCCTCGCTATAATGCGGTTCACCCTTTGCAGATTTTTTAATGCGCATTGTGTTCTGTGTCCCAATTGGCTGTAGATTTACATGAATCTTCAATCGCTACCAGTGTGACTCTGAAGTGCTGTACTGTATGTTTGTTGTCTCCCCAACAAACACGACAATGTCGATGAAATGTTTTGCACCGTCAGAGGCATCTGCGGTGCTTTTGGTTTGATTCTATAATACTGGACTTATTTTTCTCCAAAGGTTTGAACTTTGAGTGTTTAAACAAGAGAGAAAAGTGTAAAAATGTTCACGCCTGTCTGAGAAAAGTGTATAAAGTGTGTAGTGAGGGATTTTACAGCCTTAATAATTGTAAAAAAAAAATAGCTGGCTACTTTGTGGATTTCACCTATAACGTAACTCCCTCGTTAATCGAGGGACCAGTGTAAGAATGTTTATATTCCTAAACAGAGAGCAAAAATCCAGATGTACTACGGACAAATGTACAGAGTAGCGCTCTGAACAGACTATATTAGTGAACAGTGTAAGTGTAAGTGCGTACTATAACAGACTATGCTATGTTAATGTCTTAAACTATAGCAGTACCCATTGTGAATGTTCAGAATGAATGACAGTCCTGATCGTGGTCACTGGGAGACCATTGTGACACAACAAAGTCGTGTGGAAGATGGCATCCGACTGCAAGAGATTGCAAACTTAGCCGACATCTCTGAAGCAACCATTTCAAAGGCAACAAGATGGCAAGTTCATTCCACATGGTTACAGTAACTGTTTTCCCTTGTGTAGCATTAGCTGTAAGGTAGGTAGGTTCATAGCTAACCAAAGCTTAATAATAGCAAAATAGCATCAGTAGTGCAGAAAGATTCTAAAGGACTCGTGGATGAACTCCGGAGACTTGTAGGTTTAACACTATGGGCAACATTATTCATGACTTCAAGGTTTGTGTAATATAATTGATTACTGCAGCTTTAAATGCAAAGACGATTCGGCTCCAGTGCAAATTCATCACACGTATCTGCTAAATACCATGCCTGGGTAAGTGCTGAAGGGTAGTATGAGGTCTTTGAGTATGACGGCTTTATATTTAACCAACAAGGCAGGCCACACAGGGAGAGAGAGGGGAGCAGGCAGGATCATTTTTGCCCCAACCTGCCTGACAGCCCCCAGCAGGACCATGAAACAGCAGCAGCCTGTCAGCACCCAGTCGTCCACATCGCAGCCGGGACGCTGCTGTCATCAGGGAGGTATACACCCCTACACAGAGTCATACTCATTCACATACTGCAGATACCCCACCTACAAACACACACACACAGCGTCAACTTTATGTATGGTTTGGTCATTTTTTCCACCCTAGCGTCAGCCGTGTCTGGGTGACAAATAGGTGTGAAATGTTCACCCTCTCTGACCACACTTCCTTTCTTTTCCTCAATATTTATCCATATGTAGCCACATTTATTTCTTTTATCTGTCATTCCTATAAATTATTTCAAGTTTTGAGCACTTACCCGATCAAGTGCCCCAGTCTAAACGCAAGGGAACCTTTTTTTTTTTTTTTTAAATAAACAATGCTAATTCACTTTTTTCCAACCTAGTTTATCCCATCGGTGTCCTTCCTGCCCCCACACTCTGACCTTATCCGTTCTTCATACATCCATCTCTCCAGCACCTGCATATTAACCGCTACGAGCTCTGCCTGAAGCTGGGTCTGGCAGCGCACCACAGATGGTGATGAATAAGTGCATGGGGTTGTGGTGCTGCGTCATGGAAGCCGGTTGGATAAGGTTAGATCAGGTTGGGCTTGCTGTCCGTGACCCCATTCGCCAGCCTGTTTCATGTTTCTGACTCCTGATGATGTGCGTTTTATAAGGTAATGCTAGTTTTTTAGACGTTAGCCATGCAAACTAGAGCTCTAAAAAACAGAAATATCTTCACTTGTATTTTTCTTCAGCTTGCAAACAGGCGTCCATCCTTTAAAAAAGAAATCCCTCGACTCTTGTTTTTAATCAGATTTCAGACCTATCTCTAGGTCTAAAAGGTCTAAAGTTTTGGAGAAGGTTGTTTGTAATCAATTTCATTTCTTCTCAGAAGATTTCAGCATCTATGAAATGATTCACCAAAGAGTTTTTAACGATCTTCTTTTAGCTATGGACTCAAGGCAATCCGCTGTATTGGTGCTTTTAGACATATACTCTGCTTTTGATACAGCTACTCTATTCTTTTACCTCAACTGGAACACTTTATTGGTATTAAGGCCATGGTTCAAGTATTTGTTGTCTAAAAGGAGTTTTCTGTCCACATTGCTGATTTTTCTTCCTCTGTGGCCCCTCTCTCATGTGGTGTCCCCCAAGGCTCAGTCTTAGGCCCTATCCTTTTTATATGTTGTCCCTGGGTTACATTTTTTTCTTATCACTCGCTTTCTTATCCCTTGCTGATGGTATCCAAATCTATCTCTCCATCAAAGCACACAAGAAAACGTCATTTAAACCACTGCTTAACTCCTTAAGCAACCTAAAAACTTTGTTGAATGCAAACTTTCTATTTCTAAATCAGAATTAAACTGAGGTGGTTGTTTTTGGTTGCCCCGAACAGCTCAGCGAGTTTGCTCACACTCTTGGCACTTTAGGTTTTAAAATTCGACCTTTTACCAGGAATTTGGGTTTTATTTTTGATTTAAATTGCTGTAACTCCCCATATGCAGGCCTGGATCACTCTGCTATCCGAAGATTACAGTTAGTTCAAAATGCCGAGTTCAAATTACCCCACTTTATTTTTCTCTTAATTGGCTCCATATCTCTTTTAGAATTGATTTTAATATCTTATTGTTTATTTTTAAATCTTTGTATTGGCCCGCCCCCCATTTATC
Organism: Neolamprologus multifasciatus; assembly: GCF_963576455.1. Lineage (NCBI taxonomy): Eukaryota > Metazoa > Chordata > Actinopteri > Cichliformes > Cichlidae > Neolamprologus > Neolamprologus multifasciatus. Next base: position 7,571,074 of record NC_140451.1, read on the forward strand.
AGAGCTTTTAAGTATCCACACACAAGTTAGGGCACTAAGGACTTCTAATCAGATGATTCTGGATGTTCCCAGGACAAGGCAAAAAAATAGAGGGGATCAGGCCCTTTCGGTTGTAGGACTGTCCTGTCGAACTGCAAGAAAAAGAATAGACCTAAAAATAGACCTAAAAAAATGGACCTACAGTCGAACTGCCTACACCAGAACATCTGTTCATAATGCAAAGACCTTAAAGTCTTTACTCAAAGCTCAAAGCTTTCCCTGGCTTTTAGCTCAAGTTGAGTACAGACATCTCAGTGCATTCTTATTTTATTTTATTTTTACTTTTGTGTATTTTTTTATTGTCCCTTATTTTATTTTTGCTGGTTGAACCTGTACAAATAAAGTTGAAGTTGAAGCAAAGCAATGCAGAGAGAAAATAATCAGCTTAAAAAGAGATTACAAGAAAATAAAAGACTAGAGTAAGAGATGAAGTGGCAGTACCAACTGCTAGTACGTCGCTTCAAGTCCTATTAGCTGTGTGAGTGCGAGCAGCAAAGAAAGACTTGGAAGCTATGCAGCCCAAGTGGGACCTTTTCCAGTTAGTACTTACCCCTCGGCCAGTCCGCTGAATTGTTCGGGATGAAAGCGGCTTATGATGTTGCACTCGTTTTTTGTGTGTTTTTTTAACTTAAGTTGCCTGTAAATCTGGGAATCTATGGATTCATTTTGAATCTGATGCCTTTATTATAAATGGAAATGCTCAGTGTTTGAGCACAGATGAGCCTATTGTGTTGCTTAATAACATGTTCATCACTTCATCTTTTCTCTTTCTCTTTCCAGCCTGGGAAGTTGCAGATGTTGGACCTTCATGGGTCCCATAACGTGCAGGCCTCGCTGCGACACAACACGATACAATGCAGACCCAATACATCATCGGGACATGAATTCATATTTAAATTATGACCGTTTAAATCCCAAGGGTGGAGCGCTGACTGTTATGCCTCCTCATTAGAGGCTGTGCTCTTTTTTTTGTTGTTTTTTTTCTTTACAGTTTTACAGTAGTGTGACAGATGGAAGCTGACGCTGCAATTGATGTCGGTTAGACTTTAACCAAAGGTACTGTGTACACGTCTGTGTACCCAAGGTCTGCTAAACTCCAAAGACCCACTAACTTTTATGTGCATGTGACTTAAATGCTGAGCTAAGAGTTATATTACTAAATAATCCAAGTTAGGTTAAAAATCTGTAAATCTCCCTTCAGCCCTACAGTCTGGACTGCAACCCAGTCTGCTTTCTAACTGAACCTGTAGTCACCTCTGATGACACTGTAGATGCTCAGCAACAAGCTGCCAGCTCACAGGCTGTGAGTGTTATGCCTCGGGAGTGAGAACGGGCTGGACTGTAACGTGGCTCATAACTCTTATATAACGTAGCCGAACTGAGTGATTGATGTTTATAAATTAGTCTCAGCACCGCCAAATGATATTTGTCTGATAACAGCTTATCTCCTGCCAGCGTCCTTATCAGCTGGCCTACATACTGCACCGAGCTTAACGTCAGAAACCAAAGGGTGTCTGTGTGACGGCCAAACCGACATCAAGTAGCTTAAAAGTGTCTTTCAACAATGCTCAAACTGAACTGGGTCCGTCGTGCTGCGATGCGCACAGATATGTGGAGAATAGCGTATACTTTAACGGCAGATGTCCGACGTGCAGCAAAGCCAGAAACGGATTGATCCCTTAAAACAAAAACAATCACAAGAAAAAATCAAAAACCCTTTCTGCAGGACGTGCCGTTGTGCACATTCAAAAACAATTAGGGGTGAGTAAAACTTTCCCAATACACACATAAAAAGCATTACGCGGAGTATGAAAGTGTGTTTGTCCGTGGAGACTACTCATAAAGTGAGTCAGGCATGACTGGGAGACCTGAGACAAGGAAGCAATCACATCAGGGAAGATAGAGTTTCCATAAACAAGTTGCAGATCAGGTATGCAGGAGTGGATTTAAAAAAAAATGTAATATTAGACACAAGCAGACAGACAGGCAGGCAGGCATCCAGAGAGACAGCTGTTCACCATATTAAATAACATTAGCAGGAGTAGGCATCTCATAACCTTTTACCCCGCAGGCCAGAGATGTTCCTTGTTCTACATTATGGGTTATGACTGGTCTGACCGCGAACAGATACAACTTTTATTTCACAACCCCGAGGGCTTCCTGTCCCAAATAGGCCTCGGTAGGTGCAGACGAAGGCACAGCATGGGGAAACACAGGAAACATGGATGAGGAAACCTGCACAAAAACATCTGCTCAGAAACATGCAAATATCTTCCACTTTGTAATACGCTCTTACACCGATTATCATTAGCATGTTTTTAATGAGCAAAGCAGCTGCTGAAAAGAAGTTAGTCGATTAATAGATGCTGATACTTTTTAAGCGTTACTGGACAAGGACATTGAAGATAGACGGGAAAGCTCTCTGGACAAAAGGAATATGGTCACCTGCTCACCCACTGAGCCAAACCAGCACCCATGCCTGTAATCATTTTGTTTAATATGATTTCAAAAGACTGGAAATTTTGGCTGTATGCATATCCCACTATCTCACAGTTTACATATATATATAGATAGATATATATACTCTAAGACAACAAAATAAAATGTCCCAATAGTTGTGAAAGAGTTCCAGATTTAACTCAAGGTGTCTTAAATGATCAAAATGCAAACACTGTGTGTGGAAGTTAATTCAGTTAAAGCTGATTAAGTTCCCACCTGACTCTGGATCAGATGATTTTACAACAATTGCACCATAACTATTGATGCCATGCAAAATCTGACTTCAATAACTTAAACATGGGGGCAAATCATAATTTGGTGGGTTTTATATGGAGACGTGGAGTGAGTGTACAATTTATTCTGTGGACATTGTTGTAGTTAAATGTGTAATTCAGCTCTGAAAAGTTCTCTAACCTAAAGAGGTCATGAGACATCAAAAGTGCTGGAAAAGAACACACAGTGCTAAATTTCACCGCCGACGTGGCCTCGGAAGAGTTTCACAGTGAAAATTTAAAATTTCCACAGCTTCAATAAATATACTCAAGTTAGTTTCACACAGTTTCACGTTTTAATTTGCTGATTCTAAGACGAGCTGATTCAGAGGGAAGTCTGTGATATCCCGTCCTGATCCCGTCTCTGTGTCTGGCATAATTAATAGTTATGAATAATAAATGACAGCCTCACTGTTGTGCCAAAAGCACCGCAGTGCAGCGCTCTCGCTCGAGGCTTCATCACAGGTGAAAGCGTGTGAAATTGTGAGAGCTGGCAGCCCTGATGATTTACTCACTTCATCAACTCCCCCATAACAAAAATAGCTAATTACATCTAAGAACAAACAATTACATTTAAATTGCATTTAAATATGTAGACACGGTCAAAACAATGTGCTGAAGTTGAAACGGAGCATCAGAATTGAGAAGAACGGTGATCAAAGTGACTTTGAATATGGCGTTGTTTCTCTGATTATTTCCTAAACTGCTGATTTGCTGGGATTTTTCCACAGAACCGTATCTAGGGTTTGCATACATGTCTGTATCTCCAAAAACGGGAACACTGTCCAGTGAGCTGATTTTTTTAATTTCCTAAAAAACTTGAAGTTATCTGCTGGGACGGGGATCGTCTCTAATCATTGTTCATTGCAGGCATGAATGAGAGAGAAGACTGAGTCAGATGGTAGGTTCAGCACAGGGACAGATAAGAGACAAACAGCCTCTATCGCAAGAGCCTTTTTTCAGTTTCACTCTGATCTTAATACTGTTTCAAATAAATCTGTCCAGAGTCTTCTGGTAAGAATGATGAAAGTGAGATTCTCAGCAGAGCTGCAAAAGCATGACAAAGTCAGTTTCCCAGTGGGCTAATATGAGTCAGTGCTTTGAGGGTTAAACCATGCTTTCAGTCCCTGTAGTTTCACATGCAAATTTACCGTATGGAAATGTAGCATGGCGTGTGTCATGCTTACGGTATAAAATAAATGCTCTGTAGGTTGATGCTGAAATAGGTCAGTCTGAAAGTGGACATAGAAGTCTGGATAAGCAAAACAGGAAGAGTTAAGGAAACAGGTTTTAAAGGAGGACTACACATGAACACACCTGTGTATTTAGCTGTGCATCTGTGGATTATACATGTATTTCAAAGGCATTTTGAACTACATTACCAGGAAGTTCAGAGGCACTGAAGTGTACTCAGCCTGACTAAAGTAATCATATGACACACATGTATCAAGTTTCAGTAATTTGTTTCACAGTTCAGCACAGTTCCTTTTTTTCTTTCATTTCCTGTGGGCATCCAGAGGGCCGCCTCGGCTCACGCTAAAGGTCAGTATGTGCAGTACAGTACGTGTTGGATCAGCAGTCACGGCTGACAGCATGCGACTCTATCAGTTGTCTGTAAGAGAGGTCATGCAAACTAAGTTTTTGGGAGCAAAAGGCCAAAGTTTAGTATGCAGACCTAAGAGTGACACTTAGAGTAATGACTGTAATAGGACTTTTCCAAAAAAGCTAAACTGTGGGATGAGTTCAACGTCCATGTGTGTGTGTGTGTGTGTGTGTGTGTGTTGTTGTTGTTGTTGTTGTTGTTCTGTAAGGACAGAACGTTCTCAAAGTGGAAGTTTTAACTTATCAATCTGGAGTAATGCTACTCATACAACTTCATGGCTATAGTATAAAGAATAAAGAAACATCTTGGTTTTGACTTGATCTCCCTTGAAAACGATGGCTTAACTGCATCACAAAGTCAGGAGGACGATAGCATTTGATAGGAATTTGTCAGCTTGTCACAGTTAGAAAACAGAACACTGAGGAAAGGTTGAAGTAAGTATTCAGCAAAAGAAACATGAAGCAAAGGAGCTGATGAAGGTTAAAAGAACAAAAGGAACTACAACAGTTACCTGAAGCAAAATAAACTGGGACTTGAGAGGGTTGAGCGACATTTAGCTAGCAAGTACAGAAACCTGCTTGCTAATTAGCATAGAATTACCACATACATCTAAACAGATAGGTATAGTTAGCTGTATATAGTTTCTATTAAATTGTTTATATGAAGCTTAAATATGAATTTGCATTTATCAAAGGAAAGTTAATTAGCTAGTTTTAAAGCTGTTGGCAGATTGCTATTGCTAGCTGTTAATGTCAATGTCATGTCTCAATAAAGTATCAGCAAGAAAGCAAATGAAACTTTTAATAAGCGATGGCTGAAGTAGCTCAGCTAAAACATTTTGTTGAGAGACTGAAGTGTCTGTTTAACTGTTAACATCAATACTTTGAATATTTCTTCCGTGGATGCTAATTTATCATCAAACATAAACTGTGGACCCAGGGAACTAAAGACTAAAGCTGGCAGAGCAGCAGTGGCAGTGAAGTAAGACCTTTAAACTCTTTAGATTTTTGAGCATTTCTATGAGTTTGAGAATTTCCCTCTCGGGAAGACAATATAGTTTTTTATTTATTTATATAGCACAGACGGTGTCGTTTGAATGCTCCAGACCAGCAAAATACCTAAATTTCTGGTTTCGTAGAAGTTCTTGCACTTGCTGATGATCAGGTAATAAAGTGCGTCTGATTAACAACAGTTGGCTGATACTTACCCTTCTACCCTCTTGGCTGATAATAATTAAGTTAGCTTTGTAGAAATGTTGAGCGGTTTCTTTGCCTCTGCTGTTTTTTTAACAGGTTTAGCATTTAATTCCATTTCTGACAAGAATGTCAGAAAACACAGCTGGCAGGTCCATTAGTAGCTTGACTCCATCAAGCCAGTTTAAGACTTTATATTTAAACAGTAATTAGGTTATTGCATATCCATCATTACTGTATTGGTCTGTTTTTAATCCTTGACTAAAAATAATTTTAGCTCTGCTTTTCTTCTAATTATTCTCTAACAGTGAGCTCTGTTCTGAAAAATTGGTTGTTTTTACTTTTTTTGTCATAGATGATAATTTACACTAGTTTTTTAATTAATTAACAAAGACACGTTTTGGAAATACATGTTTCTATTGAACAAAAAAAGAAAAAAAACTGCCAGAAACCGTTCATTCCTGTGGGATGAATACCTAAAAAATCTCTGACCCAATAAAAACAAAGCTTCCATCCACCCTGAGTCATGAGTTTCCTGTGACAAGCTAAACAACACCACATGGATAAGTGGATAACAGGGATTGAGGCACATTATAATGTAGTTTCTCAAAGGTTCCTGCATCAGCCTGTGGCACTGAAATCAACATTAATATGACTGTTTAGGATGACTCCTAGGCAATGTATTGTACACAACTTAACACGAAGCATACAATCTAGGTCACAAGGAAGTCCCGAGAAGGACCTAATGTTGTTTTCATTACTGTTTGGAGCTGTTTGGAGCATAGACAAAAAAAAAAAGGTATAAAATTATTATTATTACATTTCATCAAAAATCAGATTTCATTTCATAAAGTCCTCTGACAAAACTTAAGCCATTTCCCAAAAGTCACAAAAGTTTCCTTGAGTTTGTACAATAATTGACAAAAAGACTTCAAAGAGTGATTCAATAAATCTAAATTAACTCAGCTAAAGGGTGGACTTTCCCTTTTTTTTCTACCTTTCTCCACATGTTTCTTTCCTCATGTGTGTGTCTCTGTCTCTAGCTCTCTCCTCTCTGCCCTCTTTTGTGTTTCCATGGTCTCATGATCGATCAGCACACACTGAGAGAAGAGGAGGGTGCAGTCAAGGTGGCTGTGACGTCAGACTCACTGAAGGTTGCTATGTCGACGGCGGGTGCGGCAGCAAAGTCAAGAGAGAAAGGGGTGGTGTGATATTTCCCATTGAACCAGTATGTGTGTGTGTTTGTGTGTGTGCGTGTGGGGAGGCGTGGGGAAGGGGTCATGTGGCTGTGTTTTTATTACAGTGCAGTGATGATCCGGTCATATGATGGTCAACACCTCAATACCACACATTACCTAGCTAGGTACATATAATCTAGTTTCAAGACAAACTGTATATTTACAGAGCAAACCATATGTAGAGCAGATGTTCTGAGAGGGAGAGTGAACATGTGAAACGAGCAGCAATTCTTCCCTACATGTGCTTTCTGTTGAATGTAGCGTCACATCTAACCTTGAAAAGCGCTGAGATGGACATAATCCAGTACAAAGTCATCTGCAAAGTCGCACTTGGAAAATGTAAAACCTCGAGGCCCTTTTGTGGTCTTCTAAACGTGACGGTGTTTGACAGCTACCCTCGATTGTCCTGGTTTTGTTGACTCCCATGTTGAAGCAAACATTGCTTTTCGCAAATATCGCCTGACCCACTTCCACGAAGCGCTATCATACGTGTGATAAAGTCCCGCGCCGCCATGTTTTCCCCCAAGGACAAGCAACGTCTGAGAGGTTTCAGGAAAGTCTGTAAAAGTTATGTGTGGAAAAAGATGTGTTTTTGCCATGTAAAAGTGTGCATGCGTGCATGTGCGTGTGTGTGCACACTGAGGTACACTAATTACCATGTGCTGCGATCAGCTGTGGCCCGTGAGGCCTGCAGGGAGAATTCCACTGTGGTCAGTCGACCCCAGTTGTCCTGTCTATCTCTTTCCCTCTCTTTTTGTCTCTGCCTTGCACACACACACAAACACACAAACGCACATGGTGAACTCAGTCACCCCACTCATGCCACTCACTCAGGCACGTCATGTAGAGGCCCCGTAACAGAGCGACTGTGGGAGAGGAACATACATATACACTTAGACTGTCATTAAGTTCTGTGCTGAACAAGCATAGAAAGACATGAAACCCAGTATTGTGGGTAAAGAGCTGGAATCAAACTTTTGACTGTCTACTAAAGTGACCTACATACAGTAGTGGCAGAGCGAAGTAGCTGTGCCAGAGGGCTTTCATTTGGATGTCTGCCAGGGAGTTCAGATAAGACAAGAATGAATAGCTGTATTACTACAATGGCTTAGTCTAGTGTCTCTCAGCTAGCTGCTCACCGTCAACTATGTTGATCGAATAGATAGTACATCAAAGCTGAAAAGAGACCAACACACAAGACAGTTAATCAGATCAGTACCATTCATTTTACAGACCAGGTCAAACCGCCGTCTAGAGAGGCAAAATCTGTTTTTTGGGGAAGTGACACAGTTGCTGCGGTCTAAATGATATGCAGTCGTGGCAACAGAATGAAATGGGAAAGGTGGTTACACAAAATTCTGACTTTTACCACACTAAGGGGAAATTATAGTTTCGAGGTGGCTGTCCATAGCTGCCCATCTACCAGGAGAGAGTGACAAATATATGTGGTTCAACCAATCTGTAGGCTACTCTTGCTTGTCTTGTTGTCTATTAGCTCTAGAGAAAATTATACAACCATGTATAAAAATAATGACAACTTTCTGTACTTTTCATACTGTATTATTATTATTGTTGTTGTTTTTGTTGCGAGTCTCCTATTCCTTGTAAACCCCACAGATTCGACCTTCTCTGTTCTGGCCCATATATCAACCAATCATACCATGTGCATTTGGAATTTTCAAGTACTACATGGGACCACGTTTGTGTTCTCTGTAGGCTCTCTATAGGCAAATACATGTGCATATGGACATAATCATGATACCATAAATTAAGCATTAGAACTGTATTGACATGTAGGTTTGCACATGTTCCAATAATTTGCTACACCTATTTCCCATTTTTCTGGAAATGTATATTTAAAAAAATGAGGGGTCAAGAGTTTTGCACAGTACTGTAGTATAGAGTAAATGTGATATGCTGAACAGATGTATGCTGAGTGTGTTTACCCTGTGGGCATTAGCTCCATTAGATCTTGTATCTTATATCTTTAGCTGTCCTAGGGGAAAAGCAAATATATCTCAAAGCTTATTAAGCTTACTTTGCTGTGTCAGCTTGCACAGACATAGTTCAAGTTCATACATGTGTAGTGCACATACGAAGGACACCAAATCACACCACAGGCATGTGCACAAACACCTACATTTCCACTCAGTCAGGGTCATCAGGACAAGAGATTAGCAGCTGTCATGGTTAAAAACACAAGCTCTGCAGTGGCCCAGCATAGTTAAATACTAGCATGAAGGAATCCAGGCAACCACACACTGATCTCCCAGACCTCTAATGTACATGCACCAACACACCGTGCCTCTTTGCCACCTGTTGGGAGTGACAGTGCCACGTCTTGACCCTAACTGCTTTAACCTTACATAGCTCACCCTCTCGCACAAATAGCTTAGGTCTTTTAGTTAATGCTTGACGCCTACAGACAGACATTTAAAGCCTAAATAATGCAAAAAGGGAGTTATTTATGTGCGTTTTAATAATATCCACTTGTTAAGTGATGACACATCAACCCTGTTTGATGTGTCAGCTAGCTCTTACTATGTTCACCGACACTGTTGTCTTATTAAGATGTTGAAACGCTAAGTATCTTACTTTATTGAATATGAATTAACTTCCTAAAAAAACAGTGGTTGTTCGCTGTCATTCTTACTTTTCATTAGTACTGTTCAGTGGGAAAATGATGTATCATCTTTAGATGGAAGCTAGCAAGCTAACTTGTAATTAATTTTAAAAGAAATACCTAAAAGTGCCACAATTGTTGTATTCATAAGTGACCAGGTTTATACGACGGACTTGTGTGTCCATTTCAGGTAACATTGGTCTACAGTGTAAAATACAAACAACATAATAACACGCTAGCTAGCTAGCTGCATGATTCTAGCTAGCTAGCTAGCTAGCATGCTAGGCTAAATCTCTGATGTCAGCATTTCATACTTAAATCTAAAGTCACCTCATAGTTTGACACATATGTGGTTTCTTTCATAATAGAGCCTTATAATAAGTTCTTATACTAAGCAGTATGCTGTTGCCTTCATTGTTTTAGGCATATCTACTTTATAACCCATACAGACATACTGGACTGTTTTTCCCTTTTCTCCACTGCTTTCTTTAAACCCAGAATGGCTACACATCAGTGTTAAGATGATGTTTATGAATTTGGTCCCTAGTGATTAGTTAGGGAAAATCAAATCAGCTGTTTCATGGAAACTGATTAAAGTGTTTGATATCAGGCTAATATCCTCCACATGGTAAATGTGACAGAAAAACTAGCTACTTAAGACAAAAGACAGTTTAACCTGCATGATTCTCCCTTTGAGCAGTTTAATTTCTCTTTAAAATGAATATGAATTCCCCTATCTCTATCCCTCTCGTCCTCTTTCTACATTTCTTCCTTTCCTTCTGGTATTACAGCAAAGGAGGCTGAGGCAAGCCCTCCACAGCCGGAGGAAAACCACACAAAGCAAACACGTTCGCCCCGTCTCACACACTCAACCAAAACCAACAAAAACAGTCATTTGAAAGTCACGCGCACTGAAAATCATCCATGCTCAAATAGTGTTCAAAAATAATAGGTAGTACTATGGCCATCCACCCTCAACCCATACGGCTCCAAAACTATATGAATGTCTGGCTTCAGTTTAACCAGAGGTAAAAACAGTCTTCCTGTATGTCAAAAGCATCTCTTTAAGAAAGGATGAGCCCTTCTGTGGTTATTCTTTTTTTTTTGGTTGACTAAAATAAAAATATTGTAACCTGTTAACCTTTCAGGATCAGAAAAGAATCAGTCTTTCCAAAGGACTGAAGAGCCATTTTCTTGTAGGACACTCTTTTGTTCTGAGTGTAGGGATAGAATGGGAAAAAGAGAACAGACAGGGAAATATGATCGAGGGAGAACCCTGCACTGTGAGGAAACCCATGTGTTCCCCTGACTAGTGATGTACCGATAAAGACTAAATGGAAGTGGTGTTGTTTTCCTAGAACAGCAGAATGCGTGGTGATGTGGCCAGGCCCCAAGAGAGTTCAACTGAGCGACGCATTAAGGCGGGCTTATTTCCCATGACACCTCAGCAAAAGGGAGAAGCCTCAGTACACTCACAAGTGTGGATTCTTACAATGGATTTACTCATTCTGCAGTAACTTTATCTTAAACACATCTATATCTGCCAGTTGCGAAGACTTCATAGTTCTTTTTAATTATTCCTTCTGCAGTCTTTACATACAGTCATAAAAAAAGAAAATCACCAAGCACAACATTTTGCTTCCATAGGAATTAAGCGGGTCTTAAAAAGTCATTGGTACTGCCCATAGATCTGGGAAGAAAGCTAATCAATTCACACGAACAATGTCCTTTAGCCAGATTTAACTGGTTCAACTTTGGTGAAAACCTAACACGGCATATCAGCACAAACACTCATGACAACTGTCAACCACAGTGTTGTAGGGGTAACAATTTGGGTTTGTGTTGCAAGTACCCGAGTATCTTACAGTCATTGAGTAGACATGAACCAAAGTATTCTAGTGTCAAGTTAATGAAACCACAAGATGGCCTCAAATTTGAGGCCATCTGTCTGACAGATAATCTTTGCTGAAACTGGGTCATGAAACAGGACAACGATCCCAGGCACAGCAGCAAGTCTACAACAGAATGGCTGAAAAAGAAAAGGATCAAGGTGTTGCAATGGCCCAGTCAAAGTCCAGACCTCAGCCTGAAATGCTAACATTGTGTTAAGAGAGCTGTGTATAAACAAATGCCTGCAGACCTCAATGAACTAAAGAAACGTCGGCCAAAAAGTCCTCTACAATCAAATAAGAGACTGATTAAGTCAAACAGAAAACAATTACTTCAAGTTATTGCTGCTACTGAAACATGAGATCTACTTTTCCACACACGGCTTCTGCATTTTGATAAATACTGAGAGTGCAAGATGTGATGAGTTGTTGTTCATCTGAGGTTGTATTTACCTAATTAAAAGCAGATATTTTTATTAGGTTTGCATATAGAAACCTAAGAATTTTTAAAATGTATTTATTTTTACCATGCCTTTACTATTTCTCATTTTAAACACATAATCTACTGCTAACATTACTTTAAACTCATCTACAACAACACAAAAACGTAAAACTTCCATCACATTCACCCTTTACCTATTAGTGACAGAATTCTTTGCTATTTTCAATGGAACCCGAGCTGTAGGTGAGAACATGTGTGGGTTTTTGTGTGGTTTGTATGAAATGACACTTTAAGGTCATGGTATGGAAAAGAACTTGATGTTCATCTCCATTTGAAACACATGATGACTGTGTGGTCAGCAGGCTTAAGGCAAAAATGAAAACAGCCAGACTTGTCACTTGATCCAGTCCTGCAGTGTCACTAATAACGTCAGACTAGGTTCTTGTATTTAATAACTGAGATAGAAACAGGCTATCACTACTTACTTCTTAAAATTAAAAGGTTTCAACAGTTATTATAATATTCCACCACATTGGTCTTTAAGGCCTACTGTACTCTCAGACTGAAGATGAAGAACCTTTTTATTCTTCCTCAGCAAAATGCCTTCGTTACCCACGATGCAACTTAACCATCAACAGCTCTGTTTTTTCCTGTATCAGTACAATTTCCCAGCACCTCGTAAACAGACTTTGTGTTTAAAAGTGACCCTTTAAGTTACATTAGATGTGTAAAACTGCATTTTCTTACTTTTGTTACATAGTACTGTGAGCACAGCTTGGCCTATCTTTATTTTTAGGCGTCTTTATGGAAGTAATAAGTTGTTGATCTGGAATATGATGTCAGTGCCATAATGCCAAAAAATTGCAGTTCTCTAAAAAAGGCTCCCCCCACCCCCAGGTTTCTTACATTAAAGTTTTTCGTTCCCACTGTCGCCAAGTACGTACTCGTAGTAGGCCGTTTGATTATTGAGGTTTCCTCGTTATTATTGAAACACCTTCATCTTAGAATATAAAGCAGCTTCAGGTGACTGTTGTTGTCATTTGACTTTATAGAAGTAAAACTGGATTTAATAGTCATTTATCCATCATTATATACAGTCTATAATTCCAGATCAACTCCACAACTATGAACACTACTATTCACAGTGTTGGGAAGGTTACTTTTAAAATGTATTCCATTACAGATTACAGAATACATGCCCCAAAATGTTTCTGTAACGTATTCCATTACGTTACTCAATGAGAGTAACGTATTCTGAATACTTTGGATTACTTAATATATTATCATGCTGTTTACAACTACATGAATGTACTGTTGCTGTGATTTATTACTGTTACTGAAGGTCCACGGCTCCGAACCGTAGTAAAGGGACCTCTGGCTAATACATCGGGTTCGTGTCGGGCTCGTAGCCAAAAACTAGCTTTACTTTGTTGTCTGGGTCAACTTTGCTTGCAAGAGACAGAGAGAGGCGTCGAAAGGCTGCTCCAACGGAACTTATTGTTTTTGGAGGAAAACACGAACACGGTGTACAGTCGAGTGTTAATAGCTTACTTACAACTGGGCTCGTCAGGCACTCTTCTTGGCTGCAGTGGTTATTATTATATTTACATGCTTCCAGCTCCCGTTTTTGCTCGATGACAGCTCGTACTTTTCCTTTTTCTCCCTCCCTCGCTCACAGACACATAACGTGTATGGCAGTCCATTCTCCCTGCAGCACGGACTACACTGCCTATGATGCTACATTCTTTAGAGCTATGCTTGTAGCATTCTGCCTATTAGCTTAGCACAACAACAACAAAAAGGCCTCTCTCACCCAGGAAACACGCAGAGAGAGAGAGCGTCACCCTGTAACCATGGCAACCGTAACGCTGCCTGGAACAACAGAACGTAGCTGTCAAACAAAACCCAAACAGTCCTGACCCGCCACAATATGAAACAGGGAAGTACCGCCGTGTAATCCATTTATTTCAACAAAGTAACTGTATTCTAAATACCACCTTTTTAAACGGTAACTGTAACGGAATACAGTTACTCATATTTTGTATTTTAAATACGTAACGGCGGTACATGTATTCCGTTACTCCCCAACACTGACTATTCACAATTATCTAAAGCTCTGTGACCACATGGGCTAAAACGTTCAGAGCAGAGGCCCTGGTTTGATTCTCAACTGACTAGATCTGCATGTTATCCCTGCACATTTCCTGTTCCTCTCCACTATTGCAACCAAGTATAACTATCTTAATCTCCCCTAAAAGAAAATACATATAAACAGGACACAGTACTTCTGAAAGGCCAACTCTAATTTTCTTTTGACTACGAAGAAAAAAAACATATCTTTGGCTTCATAACATTAAAATGTTGGCACAGAGTATTCTGATTACGCCTCGCTGGAGACAGGAAAACCTTTGATCTCGTGGCCTGTTGTAACAGAGTATGTTATCCATTGTGGGCAATTATTTACAGCAACTTCCTTCTGATTGGAAACCCTGCAGCTGCCCAGAGCATGCTCCCATTCCCAGCAGAAACCAAACACACTCCAGCTGATAACTGTATCAGGAGCCCAGAGCAGATATGACTTTAACCCCACAGAAACCTGCAGGGGTTGTGCACTTGTGAGGGTCGGGTGGGGTGAGGGGATTGGAAAGCCGTCGGAGGTTAAAGCGTCACGCTGATGGGTGCACGCAGTGATGCAAACTCTTCAAACACACACACACACGTGTGGATGATAGGTTTCGACGCGACAGACAGATGTTGTGTCCAAATTCCAGCTGTTACGTACCTGGCTTCTTAGGCTCGATGCTGACACACTTGCATACTGACATTCACTCATTTGCACACTCACTGTCTCATCCATCAGTGACTCACCAGATTTATGGGGTTGCAAGACTTCAGCTTGTGTTTGCATGTTTGTGTGGGGATGTGTTTACCATCTGGAGGAATGTACAGTATTTGGTAATGTGAAAAGCAGCCCTCAGTGGTCAGAAGAGGTACAGACACACTCTGTTTTATTGGATGGACCATAGATTCCTCTGTGTACACCCAGGGGCAGGAGTGAGGAATTTAAACGCTTTAACACTGTGTGTGTGTGTGTGTGTGTGTGTGTGTGTGTGTGTGTGTAAAGGGAATTCCAGCATGTCTATCTATGTTTGACTGTTAGCACGTTTCCCCAAATCAGACATAAAAAATACTAAGAAATTGTAAAAATAAATAATTAAGTAATAATAAAAACAATCTGCGCTTTAAATGTTCCTCTCCTTTTATTTCTTATCAGCCTTCACTGTTTCCAGGGCACATGAGTATTTCATCATGTGTACTGCTTATGTTTGCGCAGTGGGGCTTCTGGCATTAGTGAGTCAATAACTACAGTACCGTGTGTGTGTGCGTGTGTGTGTGTGTGCGTGTGTGTGTGTGTGTGTGTGTGTGTGTGTGTGAGGCCCAGTTTCAGTTCAAAGCACTGTGCTTGGTCTGTGGTTGTATTAAAGCTTGTTGAGAGCACCAACGTGGACACCTGTGTCTCCTATCGTGTTACATACATGCATGGGAACACACACACACACACACACACACACACACACACACACACACATACACACACACACACAGAGGGTAATCTTTAAAGGTGAATATAGGTCAGTGCAGCAACCAGAGGTGGAGCGGCCCTTGGCGTCAGATCCTAGTAAGCGTGTCACTCCATTGCTACAAGTGCAGTTTCTTGCCCTCTTCCATGTGAACCTGCTTGTTTTGCGATGGAGAGCGTGGCTAAATGTGGCACCAAGCTTTGGCGTCAGAGCAGATCCGAGGTAACTTACTTACAATCCAATGCCAGATTTGATTTGACCATTTTCCCACCAAACCTGATTATATCACTCTACTTCCAGCGATCACAGTAACATTAATTCCTGGAAAACACAAGGCAACTGAATGTTTCCTGCATGATTTGATTGCTTGGTTGGAGGAAGGAAGGAAAAAAAAACACATTTGAACCGAATTTATTAGCTTCAGGGCACTAAAGCTCTCCAGAGATAACAATAACATGACTTGGTATTTAGGACATTCCTAAAAAGTGCAGAGCAATATAGAGAGCCTCTGTGTTTTCTATTAGCAATGAATATAATTTGTCTAGGAACACTGTCATAGCGATATCCAGGATGCGATTCCTATTCCTGCATTTATTTTGTTTTTTGACAGGCTTCATTTTTCCTATTATGTCTTTTAAATTAACTAAATTGTCATTATCAAAATGTTACTGGTGTTGGTTTCTTAAGGAGAAGTTTAGATCTGTGATAGACTGGTGATCTTATCCCAAAGTACCCGCTCATATACATAACACATGGGAAAACAACTTTTAATGGGAAAGGAATGCAAGCTTAAGTTTTAGAGTGTCCTGTAAAAGTTTGAAAGGACTGTGAAAATATTTCTCTTTCTTTAAAAAGCACTTAAGACAACAGCCTAAATCGTGTTCCAAACGTGTGCATGGCTCCTCAGTAACTTTCCGTTTGAAATTTCGATCCAAATGATTTATACTGGTGCTCTCTGTGTGCCAGTGTCCAGAGGAGGGGTAGGGAATTAACTTTCCCGAGGGCCACATGAAAATCTGGGACCGTTGTGGAATAAACTGAAGTCAATTCAACTCTTTAGTAATTTAATTTTTTATACAATACTACCAGTAAGAGTAGATGTTACAGTTTTGGCAATAAAAACTTGAAATGTCAAAATCTTATCACTATTTATTTTATTTATTTATTTATTAACTGTATCTACATTTTCTTACAATATTTCAAAAGACTTCTTTTTTTTATTGCTGGTGCTATTTTGTATGTAGTTTCATGACTTCGTCTTGACTCCTTGTTCCATTGAGAGTAGTCGAGTCTGTTGTGGGTTTGAGTGTGTGAGGTGGAAATGGGAAAGACAGTCACACTGACAGCAAAGGATCTGGCTTCTGAGAGCTCTTGGAAGAAGCTCCGAACATCTTTCTTTGGTGTGGCCACAGTGATAGTTTCATATCTGTGTTCACTGCTACGCCAAATCAGTGGCGAATGAATGTGCAGTGAATGACCGTGTAATTAACACGTCAATATCACGAAATGAAAAGCTGTCTAGTAACACGAGTCACGACTCACTCTGCATTATTTATTTGGCAGAAAGTCTTCACACATTGCTACTTGGCTTAAATTCCTATAAGCACATCATCTCTTCTGTAAAGAGCTTTACAAGAAAATAAAAAAAAAAAAAATCTGTAAAAACATCAGTAAATTTAAACCTCAGTACTGGAAACGACTTCTGTGAATATGGATTCACATGCCAAGATGTTTGACAAGGGATTAATACTGAGTCCGGAGAGCTGCTGAAACACTCTAACCGGTAATGAATGACTTCACAGATTTCTCTGGGAGTGAAAAAAAAACTGTTTATCCAACACTTTTCTAATAAACAGCAGCAGAGGAAAAGACTTAAATTGGAAGTTCTGGCTTGGTTGATGGTGCTGGGAAGCTGCAAAAACGTGCCGCTGTGTAAACACACAGTGACAGATTTGCTGCTTTACTGGCGGAGAGATCTCAGACCTCATTTCCTCTAGAGAGCAGGGGTCCTTGGGGATTTCTGTATAGATATGGGGCAAAGAGGGTATAATGTTTTCCTATCTGTATTATTCTAGTCAGCTATGGCTGTGAATGTTTCCATCTGGAAATGACCATTTGCCTGACGTTCTTGGCATGATACCGCTGCCTCGGCAGGTCTGACAAGCTTTAAGAATTTACATGTAAAGTTGCTATAATAAATATTTTATGATAATAACGTATGAATGCATCGAGCCTCAAGCTTGTTAGTGTTTGGCATGTTGAAGACAGAAGTAATATATTGGGAGGGCTCAAATTTTCAGCTAAAGCTAACAAGCTTGAATAGACAAGTGTAATGCACAGACTCACATATCTGATCATTATTAGTGCAAAGTAACAAACTGACAAAGTTTCTCTCACCTACAGTGAACATCTTGAAACTCATATTATTTCTGATATTGTTTTATTAAAACTAAAAAACAACAACATGCCAATGAAAGAAGCCACGCTTGTAATTTTAATGTTCAAATGGGACATTTATAAGAAATTCAACAACCATACAACTGTTATGAAGAGGAAAACTAGCCATGTGGGGTCAAATAGTTTTTTGTAGGCTGTAAGCGTTGTTAGGAAACACATGTAGTTTAAACACGGCCGCGCTTCGATTCTTGAGAACAGCATTTTGTTTCCTTTTATCTCAAAGTTACATGATTTTAAATTTGATTTGATTATCACTAACATCCACCTTGATGTTAGTGATAGTGTAGCTGCACAGTTTAACATGGGGGTAAGTAAGTAAATAAATCACATTTTTAATAAGAACTTTTTATTTATATAGTACTAGTTAAGATATTTATACAACAAAAATGATTAAAAATTACCCAAAAGCAAGTTTAAAAAGATAAAGAGGGTTTTTTTGTAGGTCATACTATTTCATAAACATGTGACTGCTGAGTATAGCATCGTCAACACAACACAATGGTATTTTCATGCCAGTGTATGTTCTACACCAAAGAGATGTCATTTCTTTCCACCTTTCTATGTAAAAATGCATCATTTGAAACATTCCTAACAACAAAATCTTCTTGTTATCTTTAAGGCTTTAAAGCAGGGGTCCCCAATCCCAGTCCACGAGGGCCGGTGTCCCTGCAGGTTTTAGATGTGCCCTTGATCCATCACAGCTGATTTAAATAGATAAATTACCTTCTCGACATGTCCTGAAGTTTTCCAGAGGCCTAGTAATGAACTAATCGTGTGATTCAGGTGTGTTGACCCAGGGTGACATCTAAAACCTGCAGGGACACCAGCCCTCGTGGACTGGGATTGGGGACCCCTGCTTTAAAGCCTAAACTATGAAATAAATGTAAAAAAAAAAAAATTCACATTTTTGGAAAATGTTCATTTTATTTTGCAATTTCTTTGGGTTTTATGGGGGTCAAAAAAAATCACAGTGATGATGTAGAAGACTCCAAAAAATTGAAATAAAAAAACTCATAAACTTGAGTTTAAAGGGTTAAAAAAAATGAAAAGCTTTAAAAAAAACCACAACTCTAAAAAACTGGGACGCTGTGTGAATATTGGGGCAATCGTGGCTCAAGAGTTGGGAGTTCGCCTTGTAATCGGAAGGTTGCCGGTTCAAGTCCCGGCTTGGACAGTCTCGGTCGTTGTGTCCTTGGGCAAGACACTTCACCCGTTGCCTACTGGTGGTGGTCAGAGGGCCCGGTGGCGCCAGTGTTCGGCAGCCTCGCCTCTGTCAGTGCGCCCCAGGGTGGCTGTGGCTACAATGTAGCTTGCTATCACCAGTGTATGAATGACTGAGTGTGTAAAGCGCTTTGGGGTCCTTAGGGACTAGTAAATACAGGCCGTTTACCAATATTTTATTCACAACACAAAGAACCTGTCAGATATTTAAACTGCATACCGCATCTTTTACAACAGCGTGACTTCACAGTAATTCAATTTTATTCACAAGAATCACAAGAACATACATACAACATACAACTTATGTTGTAAGATTTAAAGAGATACACAGAAAACAGAGAAAACCACAACAATCAGATGGCCCCTTATGAGAAAATCCTTTGGCGAAAGAAATCTGGCAACCAATCTCCTCCGATCCCAGATGTGTATGCTGCACTCTCCCAAGTTTTTTCAGACGTGTTGCCACCATTAAATTAAAATAGATTTCATATTTTCTTAAACCGTTACATTTTCACAGATTAAACATTTCATATGTTTTCTGTTTTACTGTGAATAACATATTGGTTCCTTAGATTTGCAAATCATTGCTTTCTATTATTTATGATAATGGTGTGCAGGGTGTGAGCAGAAGATTGAAATCATTATCAGACAGCTGTGAGAGGAACACAGTGATCCGCAGTCATCTTGTTTCTCTGATGAGACACTCGTGACTTTGTGCAGGCCTCTTTCAGTAAATGCTGTTAAAGTTTTCCAACACAGCCTGTCTTGGAAACGAACGTTGCGTAAGGCCCGAGGCTGGATAAATAACTGATGTAGAGTGACACAGACGCAGGAGAGGCAGACCGAGATCCAGGTCAGGCACTCGAAACACCTACCAGCCTAATGACTCGCCATACATCCTCGCACACATTAAAGTGTGTCGCCTGCACAGCGCGTCTGAACTGGTTTGTGGTTTATGCTGTAATTCAGTTTCTACAAATAGATGTTTTTGTGCATGTGTGAAGCGTGCTCAGAGTCTTTGCTTTTTCTAACTTTTTTTTTTTTTAATCACACATGACTAAAAAAAGAATGAATGAATCACAATGAGTGTAAAAAACATCCACTTTCCTTTGTTTCAGGACACATTTTTCTCTGATTAGTAACATCCACATTCCTGTTTGGACTTGGGGTGATTTGAGGCCCCTGAGTGTGTGTTTATAAGGTGACTCAGCTTTTTAAATAAGAGATTATTGAGGGTACACTCACACACATACTCACAGAAGTATGTGTGTGAGTGTATGTGTGCTGGTCACTGTGTACGTCCAACGCAAACAAACCCAAACAGAGAATATGCACTGGGGTGGATATGACTCATCTTTAAATACCAGATTTCTGTATTATTGGAGTGAAACGCACCATTGAGAAATGTTACCGGGTAAACTTCACAGGAAACAGCTGATGATGTTCGCTGATCACCGTGGAGGTACGGCCGCATGGCGCTGACCTCAAACTAAAAATTAAGTAAAAATCCTCCTAAATGGCTGCACACAAGTTTCAGATTGATCATTCAAATAAACACAAGTTTGTTTATAAAATGAAATCTATCTTTATTTACAGTAAATAGAGGCGTGTGTGTGTGTCTAGTCCCAGGTGAAAAACACACACACATGCACACAGATGTATATACAGAGTGTGTAAATGAACGCAGGAGGTGTGTTTTCTCGCTCCCCAATGGTGTTTGAGTAAGCAAGCACACACATACGCGGGATTTGCACAGTTTGTGTGCATGTGTGTTGCTGCAGAGAGTGCCCACTCTCTAGTGTATGAATGAGTGTCCTGAAAGTGCTAGATAAAGGTGGTCTGTGCTGTAGCTCTGCTTCTCTGACCCTTAAAAAGGAGGCATTGATGGGAGGACCGACTCAGCTGGCTGCTGCAGATCCAGCATCCTCCTGTAATGTAAAGGCGGAGGATGCACGGATGCAGGACGGTGGAAACAGGTCGACACATCCGTGACACAACGACACTGTGAGGGAGGGATAGAAGCACTGCGAGACCCGCAACAGTACCAGCTCTGGGAGGGGCGGCCATTTGTCACAACCAGTTGTGACAGAGGGGAAGCATTTCTAGAAAACAGGACTGTAGACTCATTTTTACATCATCGCTGCAAATCAGAACCTGATGATCAGTAATTTG
Organism: Neolamprologus multifasciatus; assembly: GCF_963576455.1. Classification (NCBI taxonomy): domain Eukaryota; kingdom Metazoa; phylum Chordata; class Actinopteri; order Cichliformes; family Cichlidae; genus Neolamprologus; species Neolamprologus multifasciatus. The sequence continues at coordinate 7,592,303 of NC_140451.1, forward strand.
GTCTCGATCAGTGAATCTGAACCCCGTGGTGAGTGCTATGGTAGTCGGGTATTTCTTATATTTAATGTTTGTGTAGTACTTGTGTCTTCTCAAAAAGTTTGTGTTCTCTTTGAACCAAAGTAGCTGGATGCTACTGGTTACAAACAAAGGAGACAGCACGGATTATAAACTAGGAGGCCTCAAATTAGGTCCAATGAAAACATCTGTAACATCTGTAAACCCAAATGAATTAAAGTGATTTTTAAAAACACATCTAAATAGGAGGATTTATCCAATGTAAGTGTGCATGTGTGCACTACATGATCATAGCTCGAAACATGCAGTAAAAGACCAGCAACAGTCCAGTCTTTATCGTGCAGGTCACACTGCCGCTTCTCGGGGGAGCACCCAGGTAGGTAGTTACCCTCAGGGAGTCCCCAGAACTGTTTGTTTTAAAAGTGGCAAATATTACCAGTTAGTTCTGGGACGCAGATCGCGATTACATTGGCTGATTTAGGGTGTTACCAGAATTTGTTTTTCCCACGAGAAATGTACCTGATGAGGCAAGATTATCTGATCACAACAACTAACGCAACGGCCGTCGCGGGATATCGCTGGCCTCAACAAAGGTCGTCTTTCATCATCACGAGAGCATGATGAAACTTTCTGCCAACAGAAGAAGAAATGTGCGGTTATGTTGAGAAATGAAACGGGGCGATCTAATGAGCTCGGTGGGGGGAAAAAAAACTGCGTCGAATTAGAAAGAGAAACAGAAACATCATTAGCGAACACACAAACGCTCGATTTCCTTTGGCTGGCCGGCAGATTGTATCAACATACAGCTTTTGTTTGAAAGCCACAGATATGAAATATGGAGTGAGTAAGAGCACTGCATCTAGACCGAGAAGTACTAACCAACACCCCTCCTCCTCTTATACCACACACACACGTACACACACACAGAGCAACACACTTTGCCTTACCAGAACCACATCCGGAGTGAGCGACCCTTAGCCCCCTTTAAATTTCTGCCAGATGCAGGTCACACCTCAAAGGTGCACTGAACTCTGTGCCTTGCTTGCATTATTTCAGCCAGCATTCATGTATTCATCCTGCCTGAAGGATATTAAATGATGCATGAGATTAACATGCAAAACATTATATATACTAATGAGTGCCTGAGGACACGGCCCCAGTGCTAAATGTTGATGGCAGGCAGGGTAAATAAAAAGCTAACAATGGCACAAAAGATCACCAAAGTGCCCAAATTTATGCCTTAATGTTGTCTGAAACTAATTTTCTGGCATATCCATCAAAACTTTCACTAACAATGTCTTGCATCTGGAACAGATCTGTGGATCATCAAAATCTGACCGGTTCATGGACTATAAACATATTTTCAAGCTAGTGCAATGAGTAGATGGTGATGCACTGATACTTTTTCCCATTAGCAAAAATCTAATCGATCAAATGCCTTTGATATTTAAACTTGGGTGAGATGGATGGTCAAACCTAGCTCAGACAAAATTACCGCTTATTTATCCTTCGGAGGTCTAATAATTCTAGTCTGAAAAATATGTTTTGGAGAATTTTAAGGATACTTTTGGAGGCAATGGTGGCACAATGTTGTGACAGTTAGCATTGCTGCTCACAGCAACAAGGTACTGGGTTCAATTCCATCAGCCAGACTTAAGCTTTTTTCTATGTGGATGTTCCCCCCATGTCTGCGTGGGGTCCTCTCCAGGTACTCCACCTTGCTCCCACAGTCCAAAGGCATGCATGGGTTAGGCTTACTGGTGATTTTAAATTAGCCATAGGTGTGAATGTGAGTGTGACCGGTTGTCTGTGCGTGTTAGCCCTGTGAAAGATTGGTGACCTGTCCAGGATGTATCTCATTCCAACTGTGAAAGTACCAAACGATAACTACCAAGAACATACCAAACGAGCCGTGCAGCGACACAAACGCAGCAAACAGCCTACTTTGCACCATGAAATATTACCTTACTAATGGAGAACAATGATTAGTACTCAAAACTGATCAGGACACACGAGATACTTGTAGGGCAGGGATGTCAAATTCATTTTACATTGTGGGCCACATGCAGCCCACTTTGAACCTGCTGTAAAATGCTGAAAGTTCTGTCATTTAATGATTTATCTGCAGTATAAATGTGTATAGGGGAGGTCTTTTTCACTAGGAAATGCTGTAAAACCCATGAAAATACAGTTTAAAATTCCAGAATTTATGCCCTCCTTCACTTATTCCAAAGCCATCCGGTGGGACGGATTGGAGTCTCAGACGGGCCGGCTCGTAGGCCTTATGTTTCACACTCCTGCTGCAGGACAAGTCTCTCCTATATCCTCAGCTATAAGGTCATAACTATATTATAGTGTTTTTCCAGTCTTTAGGATACTTTGTGACACAGTGCAGTATGAATATGTTGCTCATAAAGACTGATAGCGGGCCTTCTGTCTCGCTGCATAACAATCAAAGCCTGGCCGTGAGCCTGGGTAATCAGTGAGCGACCGGGCTCATTCACAGCCTCAGCTACGCCATCCCCACACAGCCACTCTCTCAACACAGTTATGCTATTTGTACAGTATAAACATTTTGCATGATTATATGCAATTACCCAGTGCAGCGCGGACATCCACACATGGACTCGCACAAACCTGCACACACGCCGACCTCTGGGATTCTCTTCCATGCTGAAAAGTGTTTCCGGAGAAATAAGGCGGTAATGATAGAATTCAGGGTCACACTCGCTGCCAACATCCTGTCCAAATAAACAGTCCTATTAAATATTTTCGTGTCAGTCTCCCCACTTATTGCCATACTCTACAATCGGAGTCTGCGCTCTCAAAACCACAGCGCTGACCGCGAGGATTTGCTCACGTGTGGCTCTCTATGACACCAGCAGTCAAAGAGAACAACACCCAGAAAGTGTCAGCACGCGAGACGAGGGCGTATCGATCCAACTATCGATAGCATCAATAGAAATGCAAGTATTGGTACTGGATCGACCAAGCGCAACAGGATCGATGCTTTGTTTTTGTCCACCAAGTTTGGGACTGTAGTCAGCGAAAGGTGTTAAATTAAGTTTTGTTTTAAATCTAAAAATGAAAAAATATACATCAAACATGCAGCATGAAAGCTGTCTAAACATTTTTATGCTGAAGTTCATGTCTGTTGTATTTCTAGCCTACAGCACATCATAGCCAAAGTCCTTTAGATACATATTTTTATTCCAGGTCTCCAAAAAGGTGTGTTTTGTTGTGTTAAATAAGCTTTATAACTTCAAAGTATCAGTATCAGTATCGGCAATACTGGTCCTGTATTTACTTGGTATTGGATGGATATTCAGTACCAAGCATTCACGTTTCTACCCGGGCCCATCGCGCTGCCTCACAGAGAGCGTGCTCGGAGCCCAGGCACGCTCTGAGCGCAGCCCTTTAAAGAAGTGGTCAGGACGTTACACTCTACACACTGTGTTTCTCAAACACATGGGCCTGAGGTTTTCACGCCTGCTCTGGCTCTCTTGTTTTTTTCACTTTGTGTGGGTTTCGCATCTTCTTTGTGTCAGGTAGAGGGGATATGGCACGTACAGAGCAGAGACAGCCATTGTTGCCCTCAGCTTCCTCTCTTACACATGCTGCTGCTCGAATAACACATGCTTTCTTTCAGAGCTGAAAAGGAGAAACCATGAGTAAGAAAACATCCCCCTTAACTTCTGCTTTAACTGATAATTGCTGCTCTAACTATGGCAAACCTTAGTCGGATATTGCAACATAACACAGACTGGTCATACTGCTACTTTATCACCACGGTTAGCGTAGACAAACCTTAGCAATGCATAAAGCCACCGTCCCCATAAAAAGTCAGTTCCTTTGTAGGTGATTGCTGGCGGACATCCGCCTGAACACGCGACCCTTATATTTACCACACCATCATATGTCTATAACAGTTCTTCGCTCACCTCATAGTTCATATATTTACCATTGGTTCACTTAACCTTTGCCTTGCTAATGTGTCATTTCATCTATTATTACTACAAGATTGACGTGTCTTTCATTCTGGGCAGAGAGAAACAACGTCATGTGAAAAAGAACGCTTTCACGCGGCCTCTGTGCAGTTCTGTCAAAAACAAAGAAAAACCCAGGATTCGACAGAACTTGAAGTAATCATTTTGTGTTGGACTTCATCAGCTCTTCCCATCAGTGGAAATGTTTTACGAGGTTTCTTAGATCATTCAGATGTTGAGGCATTTGTTTATGCACAGCTCTCTTACGGTCCTGCTACAGCATTTCAGTCAGGTTGAGGTCAAGACTTTGACTGGACTGTTTTAACACCTTGATTTTCATTCTCGTGCCACATCTACGTTTACAGTGCTGAGCAAAAGTCTTGAGCTACCCCACTCTTATGTTTTGCTAGGAAAAGAGATATAGGTGTAGTAATTTGTTGAGACGTGCAATATTTGGAAATGCAGGATAAACTGCAAAAACAGTTTGTACAATTCTAACGACCACCTATGTTCTTCAGCACAGCCTGAACTCAACAAGATTTCCTTTAATTTCTTTAAGTTAGTCTGAATTACTTTCAGAAAAGTTCTCCAGGCTGCTTGAAGGACATTTAACACTCACTCAAAGTGCTTTATACAACATGCCTCATTCATCCAAGAAGTGTTTTATGCCTTAATGCTTTCTATCTAACATTCACAGATATTCACACACTGGTGAATGCATTCAGTGCAATTTGGGGTTCAGTATCTTGCACAAGGATACTTTAGCATGCCAACTGCAGCAGCCGGGGATCAAACTACCCACCTTCCAGCTAGTAGATGACCTGATCTACCTCCTGATTTACCACTTTTTAAGGGCTACCTACATTCATTACCAAGATATGCCAAGTTTTATGTCAATTTATGTCTTTCAACTGTGTTATCTCAGGCATCTTTTGTAGATTCTAGACTAAAGAAATGGAAGCAAAGTGTTTAAAGACACAATTTAAACTTAGTTCTTTGCTAAGCTGTTTGTTATGTGGCGACACAGCACTAGTTCATCCCTGAGTTAGGTGATTTTTTTTACATTTAAAGGATTCATAGGTCGGTATTAAGTGGCTAAATAACATTGCTTTGGAAGTGGTCCAGTAGAAGGACTGCACAGCGTACACTAAACCTTTAGAACGCCTGGAGAACTGTTCCTCAAGGCCACTTAAAAAAATTGCAACAAACTATGGATCCTTGGAAACAAAATACAAAGAAATGAGGAGTGGCCCATGACTTTTGCAAGGTACTGTGTATATCATTTAAGGTAGGACGTCAGTGCATAAGTCAAGGTATAAACAGGGGTTTTTATGTATACATCCTATGGTGGGGATTTTTGCACTGTAAGTAGTGGGCACTAAGCCATCTGGTATGTTTCTGTTGCAGATTACAGGCCAGCCAAGAATACTCAAGCCTCTGAGAAAAGCAGCCAATGACAGAAATAGAGCCAGACCAGGTTAGCATGTCTGTGGACCTCATTAACCATGCCACAGTGAAACGTCCGCCCACGTGTTCAACACGGGCTACTTGATTCTTGATATATCTGTACACAGACTGACTTGCCTGAGAAACTGTTCCCCGGGCCCTTTATGGTATTTACACCCTCTGGATTATTTACATTGGGGAAGAAATAAAGAAAACATGTTTTATGAGAATGTTCCAGCCGCAAAGACGTGATGTCAGCGCTGCAGCCTTGTGTACAGGATAAGGCAAGGCGCACAAACACATCTCCCATCTTTCTGTCGTTTGCAAAAAATTCATAGCGAGGACCGACCGCCTCTCCACGACTTGGCCCTCGCTGTGGACTCACAGACGGAGCTCAGAGCCGGAGGCCTGAACGAGAGCCAGGTGCTAGTGTTAGCAGACTGTGGAGAGACCGAGGGAAGTGCCTCATCCGACAAACACACACACAGCGAGAGCACCGAGAGAAGCAACGCTTCTTCATTGCTCATATACATACACACTCTCAATGTGGAGCCACAAGCTTTAGCAGTAAACACTCAGGCCTCTCACAGGATGCTCTGTAAATATTTGCAGCTCGGCATGCATTGAAGGGAGAAGGACACGACAGACCAGGCAGAACGTGACTGGCCTCAGCCAACTGCCTCCACCCAACACACTCCAGCACATCCACAGGCTTGAAATCAACTCGACAAAAAAAAAAAAAGCCCAAAACATGACCTTATTCAGCATCCACACGCTACAGCCTACCTTGGTGTGTAAAGTGGGACCTTCTGTCAGTGGTTACAGAAAGGCGAGGGAAATATTTGCTTAAGCGGGTGGATTATTATGCCGCTGACATTATTACAGTGTTTATGCATAAAGTAACATAAAAATCTGCTATAGACACAAGCACACAGGCATTAATTACTAAATAAAGACGCAGAAATTTCCCTCAATTTTCTCCAAGATCCCCATGACTCAATTCTTACTGGAGCCATCAAAGAATGTGAAAGGAAGGAATGTTTTAGTTTTTTTTATAGAAAAGAAACGTTTTAATGTTGCTGATTCATAAGAAGTGCGGAGCTATTTCTGCTTCAGAAGCAGGGCAAACCATAAAGTAGTTTGAGAAGCACTGCCTTAAGTCTGATCTCACCTGAAAATGTAATCATTTACATAGACGTGTGAGCAGCACTGTGCACCTGCAGGTTGTAACTTTGACGACCTTTACACGCGCTGGAGCTAAAAAGAAAAAGTTATATAACAAGTCGGGGATTCACCATTTAGTCTGGGATTCTGTTTCAAAGTTAGAAAACTTTGTATAACTATTTTTATACAGCGCTGACTACTGATGCTAAAGTGAAATTAGCATCAGTAGCGCTTCAAACTAACTGCCGAAAGGACGGTGGCCTTGAGAGGTCTTGTGCGGTAAATCTACGTCGTAACTGAAGATGTAACCGGAAACGTCACTTAATAAAGCTTAAACTCACCTCCAGCATCATTCAAGTTGCTGCGTTGAATAAGGTTACGTTTCTTGGGAGGTGCGCATCAGGTTATCGACAGAAACATTTGCGGAGGGAGGCCGGGCGGTCAGGTTGTGCCGTAGGTTGTGACTTGTGCGGTAAATCTACGTCGTAACTGAAGATATTACGATAACCTGATGCGCACCTCCCAAGAAACGTAACCTTATTCAACGCAGCAACTTGAATGATGCTGAAGGTGAGTTTAAGCTTTAAGTGACGTTTCCGGTCACATCTTAAGTAAGGACGTAGATTTCCCGTACAAATCTAAATCCAGCTTAATCAGGCTGCAGGGTTTTAGAGGTGTTTGCAGTTATGACGTAGATTTACTGCTGAAGTATAAATCCTCAGTAAGTGTTCAACATAGCTGCCCAGTAGTGAGACTTGCTTATAGAAGGAGTTTAATCAAACTAAAAGTACAGAAACTCGTTGGGAACACAGTTGCTGCGTGTGCAGCTGAATAAAAGCTGTTAGTTTACACCTTTGCACCATTCTCCCTCTTGAGATTAAAGCACTGAATCAAAACCACAAGCAAAAGTAAACCATGGCTCCCACACCAAACTGCCACTTCAGCACAGTTTAGAATATATAGCAGTTGCCAGCGGCTGTTTTCTTTTAGGAAAGTAAAAGGAAAAAGAAGATCCCAGCTCTTTATTACAAGTCAGTGTACCATCAAAATGATTCTGATGCTGTTATTTGAATGTAAAACAGGCCACACAGGACTTCAGATCACCGACAGAATGGATCCCTTGTCTGTCTTGGCGGCCCTCCTGTTGCCTTAAAAAGGACTTGGATATCATCTGCCTTCATGTTACCTCAAGTTATGACCAAATAAACAACTCCAACTTCTGACTGGGTGCTTCTGGAAAGTGTGACAGCTCCCTGATCCTGAGCCACACCGTCAGCTGGGTGGAGCTTCATACCCTGTTGTGACACATACACACATTGTTTCATTGTGAAACCAGAGTAGGGTCACAAAAAGTTGACAATCGCAGGTAATCGGTACAAAAAGGGGACTTTCGAGGGTTGATTTACACCCGTGTGACTCCGAGGCCCGGAGCTGGGTGGAGGATAGGGTGGTGGAGGGGAAGAGGATCCCTGCTAGAGTGAGAAATGTTTACTTTCACTTTAGTTATAAGTAGCAATTATAGCTCGTTAAATAAAGGAAACATTTTTCCTTTAATCTTCTACTTTTACAGCTAAATCAACCTGCAGGGAAAATCTGGCCACATGGACGGTTAAGGTCTGATCAGAGTCTAATTAGAGCTTTGTGACATAAAAAATGATCAGAGCCTCTGCTTTCTGCTTTCTGTTTGGCAAGCTTCCACCCATCTGGCACCCATATATTCTACGACAAAAGTCTAAAAAGTTATACGCCATTACTGCTTGACCCCAGGTCTGGGCTTAGCATGCCAAAACAATACCAGGACGAGCGTACGGCTTCCCAGAGCGGCAGCGTGGAACACAAATAGCAACTTCTAGAAGCCGCCGAGCCGCCTGTGTAGGGGAGAAGGGAAGCTGAAGGAGGAGGAAAAACAGCAGGACGAAGAAGAGGTGGAAATGGGTGGTGGCCAGGAAGCTGGACTCTTCCTGCCCTAATCACAAGTCAGAGAGTGTTTCCTTTCATTGTACAAGCTCCAGAACCCATTAGCCAGGCAGACCCCTACACACACTCTTACATACATACACATTCTTCATAGGAAAAGTTCATCTTACTCAGACATAACATATATGAACGGGAGTACATTCCCTCAATCTCTATATGTAGGTTTGTTGAGTGAAACTCAGCCACACAAACGCACTCTGAGTCACAGGTACGCGGATCCTACTTGGCAGGGCCGCAGCACATTGTGCAGCCCTTTGGCTCTGCTCTGATAAACACTTCATTATGAAATCCTGAGGACACAGTAAATATTTGCAGAGGCCCTTATCAGCCTGCCTTATCTTGGCGTGAACTCCAGGCACCGCATGACTCCCGGGTCCTGTATTTTCTTACTGCCTATAACTGCGCAGAGCAGCGCCACAGAAAGCTGCTCTTCTTTGAAAGCCTCCTAGAAACCCGCGCACCACGACAGCGGAGGCCAGCGCACGCCGGGGCTTTCGCCTCCGTCTAGACGCGAGCGAACGTGGCACTCTGATGAGAAGCCGGCGAGCCTGGATCGGTTTCTGAAGCTGGTGAATTGCAAAAGTTTACTAGCTCAGGTCGCTGATAGAAGAAACACGTTTACAACTGCAGAGTTAATCAGTTATAGGCCGATGGCTGCTGCTGATACAATAATCTGTGACCTGAGAGCACGCCGGTGTCACTCATACAGTTAAAGGGTAGCTATAGTGCTCATTTCAAACTCCATAGTTTGATTAATGGGCTATAATAGAGTTCTTAATGATCATACATTGGGCCTTAGTGTGTGTGTGTGGCAGAAAACGAGGAAAAGAATAAAAAGTCTCTGGAAAGTGCAACACAAGCACATTAATTTTTTTATTGAAGCAAGCCATGACTCGGGTAAAATCCTAGAGAACACTAAGGGTTAATGATTTACTCGTCATCCTTGCTGCTGTGCTCGCACTTGAGCATTTTCATTCCCACAAAAAGATTTCCTTTCTAAACTTCTCACATGGTTTTGTTTAAATAACTGCCCGAGGCTCTAAAAAACAAAAACTACGATTAAGATCTGCTCGACAAAGAAAAAAACAACAACACAAACTTGTTGATTCGTCTTCTTCCTCTCTGCATTTTTTAAATCAGAATTACGAGCCCCAAGATTTAACTTGTGACTCTGGACTAGACTCCCAGAACTAAATATCAGACCAGTACTTTTATTTTTGATGTCTTAAAGGAGACCTATTCTGTAATCGCTGTAAATCAGCTCAGTTTTTACAGTGCTGGTCAAACCTTTTGTATGTGAAGGGCAGCCAATCAGGATAAAGCTGGCTTAAAGAACTGGGGGAAACAGCTCGTTGGCAGATAGCCGGCGATATTAGAGTCTCGGCCCAAAGCCAGTATGAAGCACAAAGCTAGTCCCAGATTAAAAACAAGGAGCTGGAAGTGAGCAGGATATTGTGCTTTAACTTTGTGTGGCACTTCTTCTGCAGTCTGAGGGTTGAGAGTGCCAGTCTATATCATGTATATCGACATAATAACGGCCCAGTGCCTCTTAAGTTTTTCATTTTGAAAATTCATTACGCAACACCATCTCCAGTTTGTTCTGTACCCCTTTTCCATGTTCGCAGTGAACTTTAACAACCGTTGCAGAGAGCATATACACATCCGGAGGAAAGGGGGGGGGGGCATCTCAGCAGCACTTGGGTAAAACTAGCTGGTCAGCGCTTTGACCGTGTGACATCATCATACATCTACAAGAAGTCAGTCTGAAACTTTTTCAAAAAATGGTTTTTTTTGTTTTTTTATTGGGAGAACTACAAAAAATGTACAGTACAAAGTTAACAGTCTCACACTCAATTTGTAGTGAACTGACCCCCCTCCCCCCCCCCAAAAAAGAAAAGAACACAACTCTCGGTTGTCTTTTTGTCCGTCTTTTTTTTCTCCATTTTTTTTCTGTGTTACATTCAAAAAGCTTTACTTCTGATAAAGTAGTCAAAAGTACATAGTGCGCATCCCCCTGTACCTACTATGTACAATCCAAATGTGTCTATCCAACTTCCCTCTCCAGCAAACTCAACACTAGATTTCAATATTTTAAAAAAACCAAACAAAAAAGAGGAATGGGGACTTTGAGAAAGTTTACAGTTGTGTTTTTTTTCCTTTCTTTTTTTCCTGTCAGAGTGTCTGGAGTGGTAACAACCTCTAGAAAAAACAAAAATCCAACACTACATTCAGTTCCATCTGGATTTATAAAAAGATGCAATGTAGGAAAAATACTTTATTTGGTTAATTTTAAGGCATGTCAAGATTATGAACCCCATAGGCACTACACAATAATACTGGGGCACAAGGGATTGCTACATTCTTTAGCACGTGGCTGGAATCACAGTGTGACCTCGTGCAAACAGAAAATGAAAAAGGAAAAAAAATAAAAATACTTTTTGGTTAATTTATTGACTCGGGTTCTTTGTCACTGAAGTCTGATCTAGATCAACGAAAAGAGGAACGAAGGTTTGGACGGTCTATGACAAACCATTGTTTATACATTCTACAGACACATCTAAATAAGGATCCTCAAAAAAGAAATAAAAAAAGAAAAGCCTTCTACAGCTCTGACACACAACCTCAGGAGCAAACAGCAATCACGCAAACTTTTTTTAATAAACGTAAACAAGGAAACAAAATTAATGAAATAAATATCACATACGTTCTCTTAAATTAAGATTTTTTTTTTACTCATTTACAATAAAAATAACCAAGTGAAGTTACAAAAAAAGGAGAAAAAAACAATATATATATTACTGTGAAAAGAACATACACTCCACTTTATGCAGATTAATAATGGCGATCATAATTTAAACATAAAAGAATATAGATCTATTGCTTCATCATACTTGATAAATACAGTATGGACACAAATTACCAATGTAGCCTATACTTTTTTTTCACAAGATAATAAATAAGTTAAATAGTCCATAGCCAGTTATGCACCGCTATGTAAATCACTCAACAAAAAAAAAAAAGAAGAGAAAAAAAGAAACAGCTAAAAAAATATATATTCAACCATCAGCAGTGATTTCCCCAAACAAGCCCAACTCAAGAGTGCTTTTTAACCAAGCAACAAACTACACTAACCAAACGAACCACTGGGTGGCGCTGGGTGAGAGACAGATCTGGAATGGAAGTTGAAGCTTTCAGAGAGGAAAAGAAGAAGAGGATGAAAAAAAAAATGTTACTTTAAGTCAAGGCATTTTCTTGGCAGGATGGGAGGAAATCTAAAACCGCTTACAGTCTCTTCTTCTTGTCAAGTCATGTTACACACACACACACACACGCACGCGCACACACACACCTAATCCCAGGAAAAGTGTGGCTTGCCTGATAGAGCAACAATAAGGGAGAAGGGGGCTGCCATGAGCCCTTGGGCAAGGCACTGATGGAATGCCTTCTGTTTGCTATCTAAGTTTTATTACAGCTATATTACATATAAAGAAAAAAATACTAGACTAATGCCAGGTCAAGGACACTTTAAACTGAAGCTTTATTGATCTCTGCGGGTGAGACTCTCCTCTTGCCCCCCTCCAGCGAGGTCGGAGCAGGGTCAGCACCTTTAGAGCTGGTAGAGATTTTAAAAGTCTTGCACGAAGGCACTTCAGCAGGGATGGATGCTGCTGAAATGAGGGCAGTGGGGTGGGATCCTGGGATCCTCTGCTTTGAAGGACAGTCTCTCACTCACTGACAACCCACCTCCCCTAACTCGTCCATCATAATCCATATGAAAAAAAAATAAAGAAAAAAGAAAAGTGTGATTAGTCATCTGAAATCGACAGCCTGCTGAAGATTGGCAAACGTCTTCCAGCGTCCAGACTCGGGGACTCGGAGCCGCTGAGGCTCCCGGAAGAGCTGAGGGACCCGCTCGCATAGCTCTCCCGGTCAGAGAGCGAGTCTGGCGGGCTGGGAGGAGGATCGAACACCGGCGACTCGTTGAGGCGGCGCAGCGCCTGCAAGTGGCTCATGTTGTAGGTCGGAGGGGAAGGCGGGCACACGCTGCTCTGCACGTTCCCGTAGTAGGCACCGGCGGAGTGGTTGTTGGCGTAGCTGCTGCTGGTGTGCACAGTCAGCGGGGCCAGTAAGGCTTTTAGGTCCTGTCCGGGGAAAGAGAAGGCACTGTTGATGCACGGCACGGAGTTCGGGGACAGAACGTCGTCGTTGTAGTAGCTGTGGGCGGAGGTGCAGGAGGAGGCTGAGGTGGGAGGCGGAGGGGTCCGGGACGTCGGGCTGTCGAGCAAGGGAGACTCCAGTCCGTGGTGGGTGGAGAAGCCGGAGAAGCTGAGACTGTGGTGAAGCTTTGGTCTGTCCCTCTGGGTGTAGCCGAGCTGCTGCTGCGGCGGCAGGACCTCTCTCTGGCCGTAGCCGCAGAGCTCGCGAGCCGATCTGGGCTCCCCCGTCTGCACGTTAGCGTTGGCGGGCGGAGCGGGCCGGCGCTCGTCGGCGTTGTGGATAAAGTGACAGCGGGGACCGTACGGGCAGAAGCCGATGGTGTGGAAGGTGCGGCACGGCTCAGTTTTGTATTTAGGGTGGCGGGACAAGCTCCTCAGCTCGTGGTAGCCGTGAGCGAACTGACACTTTTCGCCGTACTTGCAGGAGCCGTTCTCCTCGAAGGGCCGACACAGCTCGGTCTTGTAGCGGGTGGAGTTGATCTGTGAGCCGGGCTTCTGCTGCAGCACGCCGCGCTCTCCGTTCTCGCTGTAAGCGCGGTCGCGAAACTTGTTCTCCTTGTTAATGAGGGCCGTGGCGCTGCTGTTGCTGCTCGGCGTGTTCTCCTTGAGGCCGCCGTAGGTGCCCATGGAGAACTTGTTGCCGTTGTTCATCGCCTCCACGTTGCTGGTCGAGTTTCTGCGGTAAAATCCCGGCGTGAAGGCGCTGCCGGAGCCGGGAGCGCCAACCGGAGCTCCCACCGCCTTCTTGTCCAGCATGCTGTTGATGTGGAGGGCGTTCATGTTCATGCTTTTATCTTGCTGCTGGGAAGAAATGACACCAAGTTAGCGTCTCGGACAGTTAACTGCGTTACTGTTTTGAGCACATGGCGTAAAGACTGCGCCTGCAGTATTTACAACTTGTTGCAGTCAAACACATGCAAACTGTGCACAAGTTAGTGCGCCACTTCAGGCACAAAACTCATTCAGAACAAGAAAAGACTCTTAAAGCGTCAAACTTTACCTTATAAAGCATGTCCATGTCGTAGAAAGCTGACAAGACGGTCGCTGACATCTCTTTTCCCCAAACTTGCTGCCGCACTGCCTCTTTCATGGAGGACCGAGCAAGATCCTTGAATGCGACGAGCGATAGTTTGTGCCACGACTGGTTTTTGGTTGTGGAAAAAAAATAAAACTTTTGAAAAGTTGCTTAAAAAGCTTATGTGCAGGTTTAAGTCCGTGAAAGAAACAGGAGGGAGGGAAAGAGGGGGGTTAGGTTTGTGTTGTTGAGTTGTAGGTGGTTTTATTTCCTCCCCTTAAGAAGCGCTGAGCCAGAGTGCTTTGCTGGGAGCTCTAAGCCTTCGTATAAATGTTGCGTGGCCGGGGAGGGGCGAGCTCAAGTCGGTGCAAACTTTTTTCGAGGAGCCGCCTCCTCCCCGAGGAAAAAAAAAAACTTCCATTCACCGGTTGGCCGTCTATTCTTTAATACCACGCCTTGAAAATGAAATACAACTCCAGCCCAACCCCCCCACAACCACCACCCTCTCACGCCCCCGAAACTTTTTTTATTTAAATTTTTTTTAAATCACACAATTTTGTGGAAGCTGGTTTTGCTTTTTGGGCTCGTTGAGAAAGAATGTGGTACTCTACTATGAATGCGTGCCAGCCTGCAGCGCATTAGCGAAGCTCGGTGTCATAAATAGAGGGACGTTTTAAGGTTCCTCAAGTCCTGGGATTTGAACCGACAGTCTTCTTTTCTTGTGCACTTAGAAGCTGACACATGTATTTGTAATGGAAGGAAATTCAGCCTCTCCCTGCTTCTCTGCCTGTGGATAGGGTGAGACCACAAATATGAGCGCAGAAAAGACCAGTCAGAGTGCAGCACAATTTTTAGACTCCACTGGTTGCATAATCCACAGTATCCACTCTACACACACGCGGGTTCTATATGCCAGCATGACCCACTTTAATCTTGTCACGACTAAACCTTTTTAAAAGTGTTGGCTTTCACCTTTGAAGCCGTCACTCCTAAAGCACAACGTGCAGAGTCATTACTGCAGTAAATAGATTTGTTTTGGTTCAGTCTTTTTAAAGCACTCCTCTAAGTTCCTCTAAAACTTGTTTTTCACCATCCTCCAACCTCAAGAAGGCCCAGACTGTGCAGGAATGTGGTTTTTGTGTGGAGCGACAGAGCAACACTGCCCCCTAGAGAGCAGCAGGAGGATCAGTGAAAGGGGAGGAGGACTAAGGCGCCACCTGCTGACCAGAGCTGGATAAGATTTTAGAGGTCCACCCAGGACAGTTAAACTGGAGCACTATCATACTTTTAACTGATTCTTTTTTTAAAATAAAAGCACAGCAATTCGTATTTCTGCACAAAGAGGTGAAAGTAAAGCTCCTGAGACACAAAAAAATCATTTTAACATGTTTTTGTCATTTTAACAAAACCTCCCTGCCTAACAATAAAAAGTCCCTCGGTTGTAAAGTCAAAGAGTGCAGTGCGGTTGCAATAAGCCCCTCCATCCTTGCAAGGATGGCAAAATGTTCACATGAAAATGTCAAACTCCTCAAGTCTGCTCTCTGGAGTTATGACAAGATTTTAAAAAAAACACAGTGGAAAGATTGCAGAGTTGGCAGCAGAGCACGGGAGCTCTATATCAGGCCTCCAAAAGGCAGATATTTCAGGCAGGAGGGTATTTTAAAAAAGAAAAAGAAAAAAAGCAACACATATCACCAGAAATGACTGGTTTCTGCAACACTGGTTTTCCATATATTATTATAATTGGAAGAGTGACTCTAAAAGTTTTCCTTCTGTGACATGATTCAGTGTACTGTTAAGGGCTGAATGGTTTGGTTAGAGATGGAAGAAGAGCAAAAAGGAAAAAAAAGGAAAATAGCAACAAGCGAAAAACAAGTGACATAAGAGCTTGGAATCTACTACTACCAACCCTAAAATTAGGCTGAGGGCTGCCCCAGGACTATTTGCAAAGTTGTGATAAATAGTTTAATGTGAAGGACAGACACAGCGAGGCTCCTGAGAAATCCCTCGAACACATCCTCATCCCGCAGAAACCGCTCTCCCTTCGCACGGCTCTGTTTTTATTGGGGGATGTCGAGGCGCTCCAAAACATTACGTCAGTTTTACTGTAACTGGGAACATGGCTACCAGGGAGAGAGGGAGAGAGAAGGGTCCAGCTGTATGAGGGGGCAGCATGGATCCACACACACTCAGGGAGGACAGTAGTGTATTGTGCCTGCCTCCTAATTACATAACCGGGAAAACTAGAGGGAAGAATAAAAACGCAGTCCAATGGGAAGAGTCCTGCAGTAAATTAAATATCACAGGAAAATAACACCTTGTATAAACACACAGGAGTCAAAAGCGTACGCTGAAATACAACTCTGGTGACGTGTCAGCGCCGACACAATCGCCGCACTCAAGCCCGAAAAGCTTCAAGGCGCCCGAGTTGTTTTGTTCCGAATTAAAATTCCCTGGTGGACATGGAGAGCGCGGGACGCACTGCAAGCTCAATGCTGACACTGTTGGAAGTTTGTCGTGTGACACATTCCCGCTGATAAGAGAACAGTGCGTCGAGTGTTGTTTTCAAGCCCGGCTTGAATTATTGTTATGGCTCCACAATTGCCAGAAATCTGCACACATGTTCACAAAGTGTTGTTAAAAACCATCGTAGCATTTAGAAACAAACCAAGAAAAAAAAAACAGGACATCATGTTTTATTTTTCCATTTTAGCAGTTGGGAACATTGGATTTAAAAAGTACACTAATAACGGAACAGTAATCATGCACTTAGGACGCTTCTGGCAATCAATGAGAGCAACATTTGTAAGACATGAAGTAAAAAACGAAAAACATCAGAGTTCCTTCATTCCCTGCACTTGATCATTAAAAGACTTCACCACAAAACCAGCCTGTGGTCTCCTGTGTCGGGCCATTAAAATCCATTTATGTGATAACTGAAATATTTGCAAGTCTTTTCCCATCGAAAATAAACAACTGGTGCAACTAAAACTGATCTCTTCTAGCTTCTCTGTCTCAGCCTGTCCAGCACCTCTAGAGCCAGAGCGGCCCTCTGCTGACGCAGCGTCAGCCGGGCGTGCTCGATGGTGCAGCAGAACTGAGGCAGAGCTGGGAGGGAGTCCAGGGCCTGCTGGGAGCTGAGGGCCTTGCTTTGGGCCAGAGTGTGGATTTGGTTAACCTGGTCCAGCCCAGCAGATCCCGGTTCCTGAGTGTCCTTGAAGGTTAGGACGAGGGAGCCAAGGTGTCTGTGAAGCAGCTTCACCCACTGGATGGGCTCAGCCCACAGGTTTAGATCCCCTTTCTCGAACAGGAAGTCGTCATCGTCCTGGTCAAAAGCAAAATGGAAGTCACTTTACTGGAAGGGAATTTAAAGAGTTTGCTTTCCCCCCTCCCACACCTAGAGCTGGTTGTGTAATACCGATCCAGTTTCCACCAAATCATCAATGAAGTATCTCAATCTTTAGCTGCTAAATGTTCCATCACCTTCACTAAATTCACAAAAATCATCTATACTCACATATATGTATTTGTTTTTACTAAAAACAGTTCTGTGTTGTAAGTAAGCCTGTATCCACACAACTCTAGGTTTTTAAGAGCCCTAAAACAGAGACTTTTGTAAATGTTGTTGTACTTTAAAAGCTAGATTTTTGTTGACTTGTCACAATAACTCAAGATATGCTTTCTGCTGCCAGGAGAGACTAATTCTGAAGCTTTACTTTGAGAAAACAATCCCAGGCCTAAAACACTTGATAATAAATCTCCGTGGTTTAGTCACTATCATAAACTGTATATAGAAGACGGACACAGCTTCCAGGCCTGAAAAATGAAGTGCCCATCTGGAAGTGCTTCAGGCTCCTTAGGTTTCCAAAATAAGTCAGATTATACTGCAATTCATTGTAAAACAAACCTAATACTCGCCTGGTCTGTGACCTCTCTTAAACATGTTCCTTATGAGTTTGTGGCCTCAAATGCTAGTTTTTGAAACTATTCATCCAGTTAGTTTCAAGAATCCTGTTCTTGTTGCCAGGCAATCAGTAAAAATCAGAATCAGAATCCTTTATTGATCACTAGGGGAAACTATGTTGGTTACGGTGCTCCAGTATAAACAGTAACAAAAACAGACAGTACAAGAAGTAAGAAATAGCACAATATATACAATATACAATATATATGTGTAAGTCTCTTAATAATAAATATCTGAATAAAATCATTGGGGCGGAGGCTATCACTCATGTTGCTAGGCCACATCATTGATGGTTCTTATGCTGTCATGTGACCAGTAATTTCAAGGTCAGAGCCGATGACGTCCAAAAGATTTTGGGACCTATAGTATTATATCCCATAATAGTTGGTAAGTCATAAATGTAACTGGACAGGATTTTTAAGACTAATACTGACACCGATATTTGGTGATTTAAAAATCTGTTTCTTTGTTGTTTTAGGGCTGTCAGCGTTAATCTTGCGTGGGGCAGCACGGCGCTAACGTGTTAGCGCAGTTAGCTCGCATGGGCAATCCTCGCTAACGGAGATTTGCCGCGTTAATGCGGTTATGGCGTTAATGCCATTTTAACGAGATTAATGCTGACAGCACTAGTTTATTTTAGTCTTATGAAACAAACAGATTCCATTTGTTTTGCGTAGCTATTTAAGAGTCTATTTAAGTGACTGTTGTTGTGATTTGGCGATACTGCTTGGATCACCTGGTTGTTGTGTTTGTGGGGTTCCAAACAGATGTGTTGCCAACAGACTGCCCCTCTGCTCGACAAACCATGCAACGTCAAAACTCCATAATTAGCATTTCTAATTCCATTTAATGGCCATTATGAATGCAGATGCCAAAAGACTAGCAAGTAGCTAACAGATCGCTAATACGTCAATTGTGCTCTTTTAAGGTCACTCCAGGGCTCGTTGTGGTCCCAGCTGGAGTCAAATAAACGATATGATACAAATAAAGGATACCTTTTACGGTGGGCCTTTATTCAAGCTGACAAGTTGCTGCAATATGGTATCTACCTTGATTTCTCACTCACATTCCACCCCCAGATTCTCATATCTGGTTTCAAAACATCGAGATGGCCACAGTTAAAACACTCAGTTTGAGGCTTCGGGAGAAGAGTTCATGAACTAACTGGTGGTGGCTAAGTTCATCATTTATATACAGACTATGGTTGGTGGCCCAGTCCATCTTTTATATATAGTCTATGGTTAGTACGAGTAACAGCGTTCACATTAAACAGATTTATATGACTCAGTACCAAAAACTGGCAGCTCTAAGAACACAATACTTTGGGTCGTGTTTAACTAATCAACCAAAGCTCAAAAATACACGAACAACTAAACAGATGGCTAAACCAAACGTGGGTACAGAGCAGAAACCTTGGTTACTTAAAGAACTCAAACATATTGACTTCTTGTGAGAGCAGAACATGACAGCAAGAGCAAATTGTCCCTGATATTTCACACTTCACAGACACCACATCAACATGAATCAAACTGTGACTTTGTGTCAGTGTGTTAATATAGAACCTAATATATCCCCTACACAGCAGTGTCAGCAATTTCTTTCACCCTAACACTTCACAAACAATCCTTGTGCAGCCATAGAAAGTGCAACCTTGAGACGCATCCGTTTACTTAATGAAAATCATTGCTAGCATATGTAGTCTACTGTCTAGCAAACACTTCACACTGTTTTTTTGAACTGGTCGTGATGTTCTTCTACCACAGTGTTACAGTTCAAGTTGTCAATATGCATCTGCACTCAGGTCACAATGACAAATAAATGAAAATCATGTGAAATAAGAGTTGTGTGAACGACACTCACCAGACTAGAAGCTTCATTTACAGCTGCATCCTGGCTGTGCTCATCCTCCCCCAGCAGCCACTCTGTCAGAGCAAGGATGCCGGCTTGTACCTCCCCCCACGTCTCGAACAGCCGACACAGGAGCCCGACGCCTGAATCCAGGGCCGCAGGCGGACACGTGAACACACCTGCCATGTCTGAGCACAGAAGAGAACAAACATTTAAAATATATGCACACACTGTTTTACATATAAAACACATTTTATACAATCAAGCTCAAAAGGAGGCACAAGGTTACAGTTGGAACCAGGGGGGGATTTTACAAACTGAAATGGTAAGCAAGATGTGTGTGGTGCCAACAAGAAACTTTAAAACTAATGATTTACTACAAATGACATTGAAACATTCAAATGTAAATAATCTCTAAGCTAATAAACACTTTGATAATGGGGATGTAAAAATCACCTGTAAGGGTATAATACACACCTTTGTGCAAAAGTCTATATTTTGTTATCAAACGAGGAAATAGATACAGAAACATCGAAGCATGTGCAAACATACATGGATATATATTATAGTTACAATGACCTTCAAAGTCGATATCTGGTATGAACACCTTTATTTTCCAACATAGTCTGAACTCTCTTGTACACTTTTTAGACTAAATGTGTCATCGTATTAGAAAACTAACACTCTTTTTTGCCAATCAGCTAATTTAGCTACACAAGAAAGGTGATAATACTCTCAGTAGGAAAGAATTTAATGTTACTTTTATTACAGAGTAGCGTCAGGGTCACTGGCAGATGTGTTATGCTAATGGAATTAAAACAGACGGTGCATGTCCTCAGACGACCTCTTTTTAAATACTATATTAGCAGGCCAATGTTTACTTTGTCAGAGTGCTACTTAAAGTTAATTAACACTTATATATGACAGCTGCTACATTTAAATATTTCATAATACCTAGTTTGTCTGTAAGAATTTACTATTTGCATTTAGGGCACATGGTTAATTATGCTAATGCTACGCTATTGAGGAGCTGGTGCATGTCTTTTAATTAAACATATCAAATATAAACAGGTTATATCAGCAATCATGTTAGATTATGTTTATGTGCCCATGAGCTAAATTAGCTACACACCGTCTATGCACAGTTATTAAACATAAATTAGTGCTAAATATTTAATTACAAATTTACAAAATGTTGAACTAACCAGCTGGTACAAGTTGCTGTACTTCCACATTTCAATCTGAATTTTTGTAACATGTGACAATCACTAATTGTAAATATATAAAAGTATTTATTGATGCATAATGTTCCAACTAGACATTTAAAGCTAATTCTTCTGTGTTACCAGTGACTCACGTTAACTGGCTGAAAAATGAGACGTGTTCTGCGGACGCTTTGAGTACCTCATCTGAAATCTTAGTCAAGTCGGTGCGTTTTACCGGATGTATTAAAACTCCTGACAGGGAAAAGAGAAACCTGGTGTTCCCTATCAGGATAAGGGTTAAGAAAAATATGGTGGACACACCTAGATT
The DNA here is from genome assembly GCF_963576455.1 of Neolamprologus multifasciatus. Classification (NCBI taxonomy): domain Eukaryota; kingdom Metazoa; phylum Chordata; class Actinopteri; order Cichliformes; family Cichlidae; genus Neolamprologus; species Neolamprologus multifasciatus. The sequence continues at coordinate 7,613,468 of NC_140451.1, forward strand.
ACTACAAGGAAAGCATGAGCCACGTACGGATTATAGTATGTTTCTACGACACAGCAGCCCACAGACTGAGCCCATCGAGTGTCATGAAAGGAAAAACCATTACATGTAGCGGTGTGTCACTGAATCCAAAATAATTGAAACTCGAGCTGAAATTAAAAAAAAGACTATTTGTAAAATTCAGGCGTTCTACGAGGAAAAATGTGCACACGCATCTCAGCGTTATTCCAAATATGGTGGACGAGAATGACGCCAGGTAGGTTTTGGGCCTCGCGACCACTTCATGAAAACATGTTTCCCACCTTGTGACCTCCTTGTGGGTTTGTAGCTGCTGGTGTTTGTGAAGTTGCGATGTTTCAATGACACTGTGTTCCAGACTGAGTGTATGTGTGTGTGTGTGTGTCCTCTCTGGGTTTGGACGTACTTCTGGGAAACAAAACTATAACTCATACAACCAACCGCCATCAGGGTGTGTATGAGTAGATTCAAAAATATACTTGCACCAATCTGCGCACGCGCTCACACTTGAATTGCAGCACTGCTAACACTCTTGCATGTTAAATTAAAGGACGGTCTCTGTGTGTAAGATGTGCAAATGCAATGTTCATGTCTTGTTTTTGCAAAAAATGTATTTCTGGCTATTTGTAAGTCCTCGACAAATGGGCCATAACGCACACGTACCCACAGGCCGGCCTGTGATGAGGCCATTCCTCCGCAGTGCTGCAAGACTTTAGAGGAAGTGGAAGTGCAAGGACACACACTTCAGAGGGAAAACATAACATATAACTTCATTTAACGGCTGCAGTTGTCCGTGCTGCAACTATCTGACGTGGAGGTTGAGTGTATTGTTCTCCCACCTTGACCATCCTCGCCGCAGCTGACACCAAGATAACACCGAGACTTCAAAAGGCTTTGAGAGCCACTAGCCAAAACATTACCACCAAGGAAAGAGAAGAGGAAAGGAGGGAGGGAGGAGGTATACGGACCCCTATGAGCACACATACAGTTTAAAACACACATGCAGGGTTGGGAACCCAGATTGTTTTTCATCTTCTGAGAGGAGGCGTAAAATCGCAGCAGAGCCCGGAGTCTGAGCGTGGAGGGAAACCCACTCTGTGAACATTAGAGCCTGCTGATTGTAGTGTATTAGAGGAGATTTAAGAGTTTAAGAGCATGAGTGACAAATTCCTTTCTTTACCAAGAAGCCGCCTCTCTCTGGGACAGCCCTGCCTCTGAAGTCAAGTCCCTTACAGCCCTCCCCCGGCATTAAGGGGACATAATAGGAAATTTTAGCTGCCGTTCAATTTATCTGCTTCTCTACGGCGGTTTCACACGTCGCTTAACCCGATTTCCCTCTCAAGCTTTTTTGGCGCAAAAATGCCCCTCTTTCTCAAGGGGATTGTCTTTCATTGCCATTACTGCCCAGTATATTGGACGCAAGCATTTTAATCAGGTGGTGTCTGGTGTTGAAAGACTGCGAGGCAATTGGCAAATGACAATATCACTGGGTGGAAGAATGGGCTCGGGTAGGATGGGCTGAGAGTGTGAGAGCGAGAGAGGGAGGGAGTGCCCTGCAGTTGGCATCCACTGGCACACACTCCATCCTCTGGCACTCCTGTAGTACATTTGAGCTGGGCAGGGCAGCAGAGTGAGGGAAAAACTTAACCTTGGAAACAGTGTAACAGTCGCACCATTTCAAGCTTTTTAAACATTTGACCTTTTTGTTTTTTTGGACCTTCACTGAGATCTTTGGTTGCTTTGTTACAAACTGTGGTAACCATGGTTTTAGAAGCTACTTCAAACGTAAATCTGATAGAAACAAAACAAACTCCTCACCAGGCATGTGATCTCTTCTTCTCTGGTGGGGAAAGTGTACACAGCAGCATGAAAGAGATCTGATGTTGATCTCGTGAACTCATTGCTGCTACCTTTCTTCAGTGGAAGCAAAAGTTTGATACGATTAAAGACTCTGGAAAAACTGGAAGCATCCATCTTCCTTGACAAGGCAATCAAAACCATTACTTTATCCATGTCCATCACAGCACTTTATACTCATTTTTAAAAACTTTTAGTTAAAGTACTACACCAGAAGGGGAAGAATGGGCCCTCTGGTGTCCAACTCCAACCCGACCCTCTGGAAGGCTTTGGAAAACATGAAGGAGCGCATACATTATGAACTTTTAACTGTATTTTCATACGTTTTACAGCTTTTTCCATTGATAATGACAACCTTCATGAACCTTCTTCTATATAGAATATATGTGTGTGTGTGTGTGTGTGTGTGTGTGTGTGTGTGTGTGTCACATCCTTCCTTTTTCTATATGAAGACACCTCATCGATGCATGTTTAGCTAAATGTCTTTACAGTGACAGATTGGAGAGTCTCACTGGTCCATGATGTAAAAATACTTGTACTACTCTATTACATTTAGCATGCCACATGCTATGGCCTTGAACTGCTGGTGTTATTTTACAAATTTGTTCCTTTACAATGACTTTACATTTATTTAGAACTCAGAGGCAACATTGGAGCTGACTTCAAAATCACCACACATCCTCCTGTTAATATGGTCAAGCTTTATAGCAGAAATGAAGGTTCTATAACTAAATTTCCTCTTAATGTCAGCTACAAACAGAGAAACGATTTATGTATTTAGACTCATCCCCTAAACTTATGTTAAGGCTTAAAGTTTTCATCCTTGAAAGCACTTTAAACGCCTGACCTTTGGTAACTGAGTCACCAAACTTCAACTAAACGTGAACGTGTTTGTGGTGCATTTGATTAAATGTACGAACAGACCTTTCAATAAATCTGTGCTCTAGTTTTGGTGAATAAGATTCTATATTTAGCATTAATTAGCGGGCATCTGTGCATTGCATCCATACAGTTTATGGAGGCCCATTGCTAACAGAGCTTAGTAGCAGCAGACAATACTGTGGATGCTCAGCCTCCTTTAAATGTGGTCACGTCTGGCTGAACTCACGGCTACGGTCATAAAGCTAAAGTGGAGGCTTAGCATACTGTTTATGTGCATCTTTTATATACAGTCTATGGGTGTGAAAAACTGGCAGACTGGAACTCATTTTTGGAGTAATTCTTACTTTCCCCCCTCATTTTATACCCACTCTCTCTACGGTGACCCTCCGAAGAAGGTAAACAACTCTAAAAAATGTTTTCACAGAAAAAGCGAGCTCTCTAAAAACAGTTTGACACAAAACTCAAGTAATCTGATCTTGCATCGTACGAATTCATTTCCTTCCTTGTTTCAGTCTTGCTTATCATAATAACCGTAGGGTCATAGTATGCTAATCGCTGTCTTCACATTACGTTCTGTTTTCATAGACTCGAACTAAACACAGGATGGCAACGTCCCCGTAGAGAATTATCAGAGAAAAATCAGTTGAAAATTAAGAAAATGGATACATTTCCAAATGACTTGCTTTTGCAAGACGCAGTTTGGTCAAAAGCAGACATCTATTGATTATTATAAAGTAAGAGCAGTATGGTCCTGTTTGTCCTGCTGCAGCCAGACAGTTCAATCATTACAGAGCTGAATGAAGAGGGAGCGATAAGACCTGTGTTTTAGTAAGAGCACAGGTCTGCACATTACAAACTGAGCCTCTGCAGCAGGTGAAGGGGTGTCAGGTCTCCCATTGTGGGGACGGTGAGGGGCAGATGAGAGGAATGGGGGTGATCAGTGGGCTGTCAGGGCAGTGGGAGAAATCCTGGATACTTCCTGTCACATTCGCTTTGGTGGGAGTTCATTCCTTCAACTCAGCCGCCCACATCTGACAAATTTGTCTTAGACACTTGTACCTGGCCACGTTCAGAGGATTTTTTTCCTTTAGTTGATCTATCAGTGTTCACCTGAGCCTCATTAGAAATGGTCTCAGTGAATGGTGGCTGTCAGGAAGCCATTCTTAAGCAACGGAAAGGGGAGAAAAGGTTGAGTTTCGCCAAATTACACGAGAATTGGACTGAAAATCTTATGGAGAGATGAACCAAATCAGAAATATTTGGTTCAAATCGTCATTATTGTATAAAGAGGAGGTCAGGAGACAGAGCAGTGACTGTCTACAGCCATCTGTAAAGCACGGTGGAGGTTCTGCCATGGCTTTGGGTTGCATTTCAGGCTACGCCTACACTAATCTGCATAAGTTTGAAAACTGTTTTTGTCTACAAACGCTGGTACATACTATTTTTTTAATTGTTTCCAAAAAGTTGCGGATCCACACTGAAACGACTGAAAACGCTTATGTTCCGTACTGCGCATGCGTGACACATAAGACAATTCTTGCCTCATTTCTGTCTGCCGTTTATTTACTTTCTGGCTCTTTGAAACGTCGCGGCAAATTGTCGAGGAAAAGCTCAGAGTTTTTTAAATGGACTGACAATGAGGTGGAGTTGTTGCTGCGAGTAACACAAAAGTACAAAGTTGCAAAATTGAGCGAGAATATAGACATGACTGCATCATATGACTAAAATGCATCATTGTTTTTTAAAGGCTCTGGGTTCACATTCCACACTGCGACGAGAAAACGGCGTTTTCAAATGTGTCCACTTTGGAGAGCGTTTTCAAAAGCTCAGTTTTCCTTGACCAAAAACGGCATCTCAGTGTGGACGGAAGACCAAAACGGAGAGAAAAAGATGTGTTTTCAAACAAAAACATTAGTGTGGACGTGGCCTCAGACAGTGGTGTTCAGGATCTCCTCAAAGTTGAAAAGTACCATCAGATTTTGATGCACCACACAGTACCATCTGGAAAACATCTTACCAATGCCCAATCACAGTGCCACTATCAGTCATGGCCTTAAGGTTATTGAAGCTGTGTTGGATCATCTTGGTAGAATTCAATGAAACAAAGAAGAAGAGCTTTGAATGTCCTTCAAGAAGTCCAGAGAACTATTCCTTAAATCAGTGACAAGAAAGCTGCCTAAGAGAGTTCAGGCTGTGCTGAACAATAAAGATGCTCCTGCCACATATTTCCTTTCTAACTTGTGAGAGCACAAACTCTGTTTTTTCTGTATATCCATGTATGCTTGCTTGTGGTGTTGCTACACTTTTGCAGAATATTGTAGACTTCATCAAGTACCAGAGTTCTTGCTGAAGATCTCTGTGTGAAACACACACACACCACCTCCTTGAGAAGAACAAGAAGTCTTTCTTGTTCACAGCTTGCGCTGCAGATGCTGCAGGAAGCAAAGGTGTGAGATAGTGAGAGAGGTGCGAAATAAAAACACTTTACAGCCCCGGCTTCCTCTGGTGTCAAGATCAAGAGAAACAACAACAACAACAACGGCGAGAAGAGGAAACCAGATAATAAACGTACAAAACCTAGTACGAAACCTCAGCGAGCATTAACACACATATTACGGTGTGGGAGTATTCTGGCAGCCTCATCATCGCAGTCTTGTGTTTATTCAGTCAAACACAAGTAAAAGACCGCCTCACCAAGGGGCCAAACAGGCTCCTATCAGTCAATTATCTCACCCCACCTATATGTGTTTGTGAACTCTCAGCTTTCTTGTCGTTAAAAGCATGCAGTATAACATCATCTGCACAGATCTGTCTTTAAATAGCTTATGTTTGTTTTAACAGGCAAAAAGTAAATGCGTGGATTTCTGTACATGAGATAACACACAGATTACTGGCAAACGTCACAATTAGTCATTCTAGAGGTGCTTTGATATTCTGATCTGTGGCTCACCTCCCAGTGGACACTAAATTCAGGTTTTAGTTCTACATTAAACAAAAAAACTTCAAAATGTGCACTAGCTTTAAAGCTGATGGAGAAGTGCACTCCCTTCTAACAATTAAAAATGGCATTTTTATGTATTCTCCATGGTCCTGAAAAGCAAATATAGAGAGAATCCGGCTCTGAGTAAACACAGCCACAGATACTCCCCATAGGGGTTGGCGTAAACATTCAACTGACCCACTACTCCTCTCAGATCTAGGTCTGATTACAGATGTTTCACAATAAACGAGGATGCATAATGAGGCCGATTTACTTCGATATGGTTAGATTGCGAAATACCTACGTTGACACGGTGCATTGCAGTTTTTATCTTAAGAGCACATCACAACCACTACTGTATACTGCAGTGAAAACACTGCACACAGACACACTGCACCAGAGCCTGCAGACACTAGTCATTACTGCAGACATGTGACTTTTTATTTCACACCACCCACCAAATGATTAAAATCTCATTCCCCGGGCTGTCGTTTCGAGTGAAAGACGGTGAAAGCAGCGAAAACACTATTTCTGTCTGTGTGTTTCCACTGGAGGGTGAAATAACTGCCTATTTATTCCAAAAGTAAAGGACCCAGCAGCAAATCAAACCTTGAGTAATTCTCCTCTGCTTTCTGTGTGCTTTACAACAACGTCTGAGTGACACAAACCTCAGGTTTACTGCGCAAGTAAGTGCTGTGCTGCAATAGGAAGAGGCCCGTTTCACGAGCGAGCGTCCTTCGGCTCCACCGGGCCATTCGCTTCCGATCAACTGCATCATCCAGTGTAAACAAATGAAAGGCACCATTCTGAACAGCCCGTCGCTGTCTTTACAGTAAGCAAAATAGGTTACTCCAGGTTGTTTGTTTGAATATGGTTCACTGGGATTGGCCTTTAAAATATGGGCCTGTCAATGGAGTCTACTGTATAATGAAGGATGGAACAATTTGTAAAATTTGCATCGTTTTGAAAATCAGTTTGATGTTTCATGGAAAATGCTCAGTCATTTTCTGGTACAGAGCAGAACGAGAACATTGATACCAATCCTGATATCGTTGATGTAAACACAGCATCCACTAGCAGCGGGTTACCTTAGAGCAGGGGTGGGCAACTCCAGGCCTTGAGCGCCGGTGTCCTGCAGGTTTTAGATGTCCTTGATCCAACACAGCTGATTTAAATGGCTAAATTACCTCCTCAACATGTGTTGAAGTTCCCCAGACGCCTGGTAATGAACTAATCATTTGATTCAGGTGTGCTGACCCAGGGTGATGTCTAAAACCTGCAGGACACTGTCCCTTGAGGCCTGGAGTCCCCACCCCTGCCTTAAAGCAAAGAACTGAAGTAGGCAGAACATCCTCCTCCCAACCAAAACCCATTAATGTGAATAACTATTCAGAAACATTGGCCTCTAACCTTGACGTTAAGGCCGATGTCACAGAGTCAAAAGAGTCCAAGATGTTTTAGTAGATCCACCAATGGTATGAATTTCAAAATCCTACGTCACCTTGTTCTCGAGTTATCACGGTGAGGTGACCCCTCATCTTGGTGGAGCTCCAGTAAAAGCAGGGCTCTCTACATTTTGATACAGACCCAAATCAACTGTCACGTCCGGTGTGGCAGACGTGTGGAGTTTGTAGAAAGGACCCAAAAGGCGGCAGCTCTGGTGCAGGTGAGTATTTATTTACAGGAGTGGGTACAAACAGCAATGGTGGGTGAACATGAAACTGGAAAACCTAAACTGGGTAAAACTAACAAATCAAACCAGAAACGGAGATGCAGGGAGGTACGGCGAAATACACAGAGAGACGGACGGAGAGACGCAGGAAGACCGAGGAGAACAACACAGACGAACCAGCCACGAGGACGAGGTAACACACACTATAAATACACACGGCAGGAATCAGGGGATGGGAAACAGGAGGGGAACACACCTGGAAGACATCACAGCTGACGAGGCAGGGGAAACGTAAACAGAACACACTGACATAAGACGTAGACTTTCACAATAAAACAGGAACTTACACATGCAAGGACACAGACTAAGAAATGCGGACTTAACACAGGAATACATGGGCAGCACCGAATAAACACTAAACCGAGGAAGAACAGAACCAAAATAACAATAATAGAAAACACAAAACGCTGGGTCAAAAGGACCCAGGATCATGACATCAACTTTTTAAAAATTGCAAGAAAGAGTGCCGTCTTAGAACTCTGTATGGGCATTTGATGGTATTTGACTATTCTTTGAAGCTAGTCGTGGCAAGCCTGTACCATTTAAGCTTTAACTTTTTAACAACTATTCAAGAATCATGACCAGCTCTGATAAGAATTTTTTAGAAAATCTGCACATTTTTATATTAAAAATTAGCAAACTTACATTAAATATTTCATACGTAGATTGACGTGTGCTGAGCATTTCACTGTTAATCTGCGTGATACTAATCAGAATTCTAATCAAAGCCCTCTTGTAGCCCATGTCACAAAGCCCAAATCATCTCAACCGCCCCATCCAAATCCCTCTATGCTCTATATATAAAGTCTTCCCTCTGGTCCTGGCCTAAGTCCATGACAGTGCTGGAGGTCCAGCGAGGACAAACAGAGTTTGATTTCAGACCTAATTAGTCTAGAGGTATTTGGAAGGTGGTGCAAGTTTGCCAGGGTGGGGGTGGGGGACAGTTAGATTTGCTCTTCCTATCCAGGACAATGGTTGTGGGTCGCAGCTCAGGGAAGAAAGTGAGAGTTTATTTGCCAAGTTTCACTATGAGCTCAACAATGTTCGATACATTTCAAGGAAAGTTTCACTAATGCTGGCTAACAGCAGCTAACGCCAGCGTTTAGTAACAGAAAAGTTCAGAAAATCCTCACTGTGAGCTTCACTGACTCATCGACTTGTATCGAACTCCTTTCACAAAGTTTTAGACGTCGCCACCCGCCACACTGACAGCAGACTAACGTCGCACACTCACTAAAGATGAACGTTCACCACAAGATGATGCACATGAATTGGGAGGGGTAAGAAAACAGAAGTCTGTTGACCAGAATCTGCAATCTACTGATGTCTAATGGTGAGATTTTACACACTGTCCCTTTAAAGTGAACGGACACAAAGGCTTTATATGTTAATAGTCTAAATCTGTAGGTACAAATCAGTCAGAGTGGACCCTTATCTTTGGTAACAATAAAATCAGATCTGTTACCAAAAGTGAGACTCAACCACCACTTTTATCCGGTCGTTAAGCGATGACGTGACGAATCCTACTTCCGGGCCTAAAGTAGTCTGCGTTTAATAAGGTTTTTGTGTTGTTAACATGCTTAATGTTTTGTATTTTCTTCTATTTAATCTCAAAAAGCTCCTAAAACAGTCAGTGATCACTGTTGACCTCCCTCGGCTTTTATTACCGCTAATCATTTATTTAAGCTCAGTTTTTAAAACCTTAGGATGTAACTACAGCCCAGCCCATGCAGCAGTATATGAATGACTAACCTCGTATTGTGGATGGATTATCTCAGTTGTTCTGCTGGCTGAAGTTTGGTCCTTTTACAGCATCCTGCCATGCGATTACATTTGTTCCTGACCACCGAGAACACTCACGTTAACTTTTATCGAGTGGAAAAAAAGTTAGCTTGTTTATATTATGCTAACATAGCTGTGTCGCTAGCGGTCACGTAGCACATCATTATATACCAGCTAGCCAAACTTCAGTAACCCTACAAACGTCACTGCTGTTTAGTTTTCTGTCTTCATTTATGTTGGAAGTGATAACAGAGCTGTACGTTTTAATTTGTTTCCAAAACCCTGCAGTCAGGACATGCTATTGTATTTAGATAGATGCTAGCGAGCTAACTTCCTGCTAACTTCTAACTCCGTTAAATGTCATAAATTCCGTTTTCATGGATGCCTGGATGTTAAACTCAATTGTTACACCTGGTAGAGCAGAACGCTGATAATTTTATTAAAGATGAAAGACTTTAGACAGTTTTTCAACTCTCAGTAATGCCATAGTGATCGTTTGATATATGGACCTGCAGCGGAGTTTAGGCCCAGACACGGCTAGTGACGTCAGACTTAACGACCGGATAGCTTATTTAAATATCTGAGACAGAGCACACACACAGTGTTTTTAATCTTTAAACTGCTTCCTTAAATTGGAAAAGGTTTTTAACATTTCCTTATTTTGTGTGTGTTACATGCTTGTGTGTGTTGTTGAATCCGGCTCTGTTCCCACATTTCTGCCTGTCCTCCATATCAAAGGGCCCGGAGTCACCGCCTGCATCTGAAGCAGCTCACACCTCAGATACTTGACTCTGCAGTGGCAGGTCATAAAAAACACACACTACCCTTCATGTAACACTGGATGGCCTGAAGGGAATGAGAAAGGCACAAATAGACACACACACACTCTCACAGACACAAACACAGTAAAGCTGGGTTTTTCCACTGGCACTGCACTATATACTGTGTGTATGGTGTGGAAAAGCATGCGGCACTATTCCTATGCTCTTGGCGCTCTGACTGCAGCGTTAAGGGTTGAGATATTATATTGGTCACCGAGCCAAAGGACTCGCTGCCAGCATCAGGTCTCTGGAGAGGCGGCAGAGAACTTCACCGTTTCAACAACATGTCACTTTGACATTAAAAGCTACCTTAAGCGCCATGGTCGTGTTGTACGTAAACAGTCTTTTAGCCACAGGTCTGTCATGTTTACACCAGCACTGAGGATGTGAGCATTTTCTGCGATATTCTCCTGAATTACAGGTGTCGCCACTCAGAGAAAACCTTCATATCAGTGCGGGTGAAGGAGAAGAAGAAGTCAAAGCCTTTGTGCAAGGTTACATATTCAGAGGCAGACGATGGCGGAAACAACACCAGACTTTTGCCATTTTAGTTAAAAGACTGATCACAAATAAATCAAATGATAAAACAACTTTAATTGGCCTCACAGCCTGCTGCAAAGTCAGTAGCTCAGGATTAATTTAGCACTCCAGGTTAATTCCTTCTTCTCATGTGACCTATAGAGATTGAAAATGTGACGTCATTCAGGGGTAAAACCGCAAAGAATTCTGGGAACTCGTGGCAAGAGGTACTAGCGCACGTAGGCTTTCAATTGAAATCAGTTACACAGCGATAAAAAGAAACACAAAAAATGGCAAGAAGCTGTTGTATTATTAACTGCAATAGCCGGTCGCATGACAGCCACGGGAAGCCAACGGGTAAAGAGATCGGTTGTTATCGGATTACGTCGTTGAAGAGAAATTGTTCAAGCCGTGTTTCCGAAGTAACAAAGAGGCGACGGATGGCCTGGATTGCAGCCATTCAAAGACCAAATATAATGTCCCAGAACACTCCAGCTCACATGTTAGTCTGCTCCAAGCATTTCCACAAAGGTCAGTGTTTTGTTGTAGTTAATACGTCATCTTTTGTAACATAATTGGTGATATAGGTTACAAGCAAGTCTGGCGCTGAACAGAAATTGTTGCGCTATGCTCCTTTGTTTATTGTGCATAAATAGTGAATTGTCCTGACACAATATTGCGTTTCACTTCTGTTATTACCATGGTACATTGACAAAAACATGTACTTTTATTCACAGGATAAAACTGTTTTTTTGCATCACTAATTGCCCAGTACGATTACAGCATACAATATTATTGTCACTGCTACATTTCTGTGATGTGTACCAGAAATTATTTCCAGTACTAATTAATTACCGTTGAGCTCAAAGGTCCTATTAATAAACGGTTAACAAATGTGTATTTATGAAGACGATTTGTGAGACTGGTAAACTTATGATACATACGATGGTCTTTCGTTCTACACGGTGCATTTCAAGGTCCTGTACCCATCCGTCGGTAAACTGTTCCTGGGCTTGTTGCAGTGACCTGAAGTTACTAAACTTCATGAGTGTATGCACTCACTCCAAGAAGCGTATAATTATAAATATGAGCGTGGTGAAAGTTGGGCAGCACGCTAACGTATTTTGTTCACTCTGTGTGCTCGTAAGGGTCTAATCTTTTCACTCCTCTGATTTTTTCCTCATATCTTTTCTTTGACTTTTCATCAAGTCTGTCTTTGTACGGACCGGCATTGTTCTCCTTTGTTTTGTACATAACTTTTTTGGGGGGCAAAGAAAAACCAAGAATTTATTGGAACCGGAGAATGAATGTTTTGCGGTGCTGCAAATGCTTGCATTTGATGCGGTACTTGGATTGTTTTGCCACGAGTTCCCGGCATGCAATGCGCGAAAGTCACGTGGTCTGTCAATCTCTATACGGTGTAACACAAGGCACAGTGGCACGCACGCACACATGCACACACACACACACACACACACACACAGAAGCAGTGTTCTTCTGGTCATGATGACTTCATTAAATCTGCCTTGGTACTGCCAAAGCACCATGATGTTCTTCAAGCTAACTGCCGCAGAAATAATTTTAGAACATTTCTAAGCTTTAAAAGAAGAAAGATGACATATTTTCCCAAGAAAGGAGTTTAAAAAAAAGATAATCAATGGGATGTGATTCTTTTTTGGTTTTCTGCTGTTTTTCATTTGCATGAGGAATTTGACTTCCTTGGCCAAGTCGCCCAATCATCTGGTACAAGATCACCAATTTACCGTCTCATTTCTTCCCTTTGCGCGCTGCATTCCTGCAGTGCGTACGACACGTGCTTGGATAAACTAGGAATTCAGTGCAATTTTCATGATCTTGGCGGTCAGAGCAGATTTTTTGAATGGCTTGGCTGGAGCGTGAAAGGTCGAGTGGAGGCAAACACTCACACTTGTTTTTCCCCATCGTCCATGAGGAAATGTAAGGTATTTTACGGTAAGTGCCAGACTCAGCGCCTCGCCCACATGCAAAAAGCTGTCATCTCCAAATGAGCGCTGGACAGAGGAGAATACCCCCCCCCCACACACACACTGGGACACCCACTCTGTAATTATGCCTATTGTGTTCCTTTCCTGTTACACAGAAAGAAAAATCTCCATCTTAGTCATGCTGTGCTGCTGACCTCCTATCTGATTTTTTTTTAGCTTACAGCTTATCTGACCCAGTCTGGCCTTATATACATAAACACTTATAGCACACAGACACACACGCACGCACAGTACCTTTGTATAAATACTGGTATCAAAACACTTCCAGGGATTTTGAGTTGGTTTCCTTGGTACTGAGGTGATGAAACAGGCTCAGCTTTTAAGGGAAAATTTGGATTTTTTTTTTTTACTCTGTTTGCTTTTACGGCCACCAAATGAAATAAAAACAGCAAAATGAAATAAAGCAAACTTATCAGCCTTCGGCTAAACCACAGTTCAGGTTGAGTCTTCCCCCATGACTATGCCCCCCTCCCCCCCACCAAATCTACAAACAGTGTTACCATCAGACCGTTTAAAAAAAAAAAATTGTTGTTTTTTTTTAGGCTATGTTTTTGCTATCTCGTTGTTACAAGATGCTATCAATGAGGAAAGACACAATAAGGGTGGCTCCTGCAGGGAAGCTGGGAAAATACAGGAAGTGAGTGTTGTGAGGATAGGAAGTCACAGTAAAGTTGTTTGTGAGGGAGCAGCCAGCTGTCAGTCCTCTCAGATAAGCGAGGATAAGAGTGGCACTGGGGTGAATCGGTCTTACTGTTCAGTAAGGCCGGCCGTTGCACAAGTTCTTCAGAACGCAGCCCTCAGACATTCCAGAAACAATGACACATGACCACAAAAGACACACACACACAGAGTCCTAAACTGTCAATCTTAGAATTAGCGCCCTTCGTTCCAGGAATGCTCCCGAACCCTTCGTGCAAAATGATGTCATCGGCCCTTTTTAACATTAGCATGTGTCTGTGGTGCTTTTTGTTAGTGTGTGTCTGTTTATATATACACATGCATTATGTATTATTGTTGGTTTGGTGTTAGGGCCCAGTATTTAACTTTTATTTCATGTAGTCTGTAGCCAACACGGGCAAGCCCGGGCCATAAGAGAAATGTGGCTGTAAGCCAGGAGGCTCTGCATTGGTTTTATTCTTGGACTAGAGTAGCTTTGCATAATTCACAGTTCAAAATGAGCCTTATTTATCTCATAAGAGGTCCTGATGCAGACGTTTGTTTCATCTACTTTCTGAAATGAGCCGTTTTGACTCCCTCTTACATCCCTTCAGCCCAGCTTTGTTCTGACTGACTGTCAAAAACACCTTAACGGCAGGTGGGTAAGGTTTCTGTGCCTGAGATCGTGTTACGAAGATCCATTCTTAGTGACGACACCGAGAACCAGGAGTAGAAAAAAAACTGTGTCAAACAGAGTTCAGAGCTTTTAGCTCACGGGGACTTAAAACTGAACTTTCATTTACTGAGCTTTTAATGTGAGCAGTCAACATGGTAACAGAAAATATGCAAAAGATCCTAATGATGTCTGATCTGAACACCAAGACAGAAAAACATTGGCCAGTTTGATAAATTACTATAAAACAGAAATCATAGAAGAAAAAAAAGAGACTTCAGAACTTCACTAAGAATAATTTGATCTTTAAGTTTTTTTCATTATCACAACAGCTGAAAGCTGTCTCTATATTTCTTCAGCACACTCATACTAGAAGTGTCAACAGCATATCTATGGTAGCCCTGAAAGGCCAAATGCTCTCCAACAAGAAAAATACTCCCAAAGAACTCAAAACGCAACACATGTGGAATAAAACACAACGGAAAGAGGAAAAAATGCCACAAAAACTCACAAAACCAAACATGTATCGACAGTATTATGTGAATGCCTGCACCTTTTTCTCCCGCACAACACAGAAGAATCCTCCCCTTCTTTTAAGTGTCCGATCCTTCACGTGTTTTGGTTTCTTTCATTTCCGCCATTATGTTGTTGTTTCTCCAAAAACACTTTCTTTTGTTTTATAAGTTTTGTTTTTTTCCTAGTTTTACTGTGTTTTATTCAACTTCATTTGTGTTGATTTTTTTCTATTTGTGTTGTATTTTGTGAAATTCGACAGGTTGTTGACGGGTTGTTTGTTGCAGTGAAAATAACCTCTCAGGGCCACCGTATATTTCAGCTTACTTATAGTACCTGTTTGACATAATAGAAACTAAAAGCAGCTTAAAAACAAGAAAAAAGGCTCAAAGTGAACAACAGTATTTATTGACCTGCAGCAGCTACACTGACCCACTGATGTCACTGCATGTGACTATGTGTCCATGCCAACTGACTGTTAGCATGAATCCATCTATGAAGTTTTTAGCGAAATTTCCCTATAAGAGGATTTTTAAAAAGTAGATAAAGAACTGACAGATTTATTATGAATAACCATGCCATGACTCTGGATGGGTTTTAAATTACAGGAGGACCGGATAGGTCACAGAACAACAGCAGTTAAATGCGGCTGTAATTATTACTGGCCAGGGAGTTAAAAATAACTCACATACTCACTCTGCATGATACTGAAGTCACTAAGCACTACAGGTAATAACAAAATCCACCCACCCAAGTTTTTAAATAGTGCTGGGTACACGTTTATATTAGTTAGTCTGCAAGGACATGCTTATGCACAGCTGTTAGCGTGTACCTGTACTGAGCAGACGAGCTGGCACGTTAAAGATGAAGTCAGACGCTGAATCTCGGACTTCTTGGTCTTCGTCCTGCAGCAGCACGAACAGACTCCTCCACAGGGAAACTGTCGTGGACAGACCTGCCACAGCACACACACACAGACAGATAGATACTCATACACAAGGTCACATCAAAGTAAACTTCAGGCTGTTACATTACTGAGGCTCACCCAGTGGCAGACGAGGGCTGGTCAGCAGGGTGGACGTACATTTGACCAGCACCCTTGCGGCCGCCAGCTTGACCTCCGCTGGTCGCTCCTCGCTGCAGCACGAGCACACCAACGCCCCCCACTGAGCGAAACAAGCCACTGCACTCAAACTCTAGATGGTAGATTAATTAGAAAAATACAATTCAGCTATATATGAATGAGGAAGTTTAACCCACTTCTCACAGATGTATTTGCCACTTGAGCACAAATACAAATACAGTTCCACCAAAGAACAAAGTAAGAAAATGATAACAGCAAGCTTCACATTTTTGTCCACAGCAAGAACATATTTTTCATTCAGAGCATTTGGTGGCTGGTGTATGCTAACTGTGAATACCTTGGGACATTGATAAAAAAGAAAAGAAAGGATGTGCTATGCTAAAAACCCCACAACAGTTCGTGAAAGATCTCAGAGCTAAAGAAGCTTTGTAATAATTCCCAGGGATCCAGAGTCTTGCAGAGTCCATAACGCTTGTCGTGGAATAGAGACGAGCATCGGTGCACACACAATGGTTAACCTGCACATCTGTGAAGGCACCATTAATGCTAAACAACATACAGATTATGCTAGTATCCAGATGGTGTCTCTTTCATGGAACACCTTTCTTATTTCAGCAAGGAAATGCCAGTAAAACGGATAAAGAGAACTGGTTCTAAACTGGTCTGCCTGCAATCTAAACTTGCTATGCACTGATAACATTTTGGGCTTTATCAAACAATAACACAGCAGAAAGGTTGCACTGTAAGTAAATGGGAAAACATCCTATGTACTCATCTAACGCATCCAGAGTCTTGCTAAAAGAACGTATTTATGCAGAATAACCATTTTAATTTGGTGAAGCAATATAATGTAGTAGTTGAATGTTACCAATACTTCCCCCATATTGGAACCATTGATCTGTAGTAAAGGCATTAATCACTAAAGTAGCAGCTAGCTACAACTAAAAGGGACCAGGACAAGGCTGAAGGCTGGTGGTAACAACCTCCACCCCTCAGCTGATGATGACGAGCTGGTCGTTACCTGCGGGTCAGAGTTCACCAGCCGAATCCCCAGTTGCGAGGCCAACGTCAGGGCAGCACAGTGGAGCTCCACGCTTGAAAACACAAAACCACATCAACTTCAAAACGGCCCATGCAAACAGTTTGCAGCTTTTACTCTAAAATAGTTGTTAGATTTGCAGAAAAAGTGACTTTTTTTAGTTATTTTTATTTGAGTGAATCAGCCCTTAAGTGACAGCATAACGTGCTCCTCAGGTTGTTCTGTGGAAATCATTACCCAAGGCTGCGGCGCCGTCAGCCACACACACACACACACACCTCTCAACTGTATTGACTTACAATCCACAAAAGAAGTGTGCTGGTACTCACCACTACATTATGGGTCACAATAGCCCGAGTGCTATTCAATCACACGGCAGACAAGGGCA
Source organism: Neolamprologus multifasciatus (assembly GCF_963576455.1). NCBI lineage: Eukaryota > Metazoa > Chordata > Actinopteri > Cichliformes > Cichlidae > Neolamprologus > Neolamprologus multifasciatus. The sequence continues at coordinate 7,630,434 of NC_140451.1, forward strand.
GCCAGCAACCCGATCTCATCCCTCCCCGGCTCTAATCATAACCCTGGGGCCACTCCAAAGGGAAAGTGGATCTCCGGGTCCAGAGATTGTGGCCAGGAAAAGGCTTTGCAGGGCTAAAAGCCTTTGTAATCCAATCCTTATTCAAGCCTGTATTCTCTTGTCAGGGGTGAGAAAAGTACAGCAGTGGCTTGTCAAGAAAAGGGGCATGTGTGTGTGTGTCTGTGTGTGTGCCAATGCATGTCAAAGGGGCTTAAGTACGAGCACACACGAATACTGGAAGAGAGTGTGCCAAAATTGGTTTGTGGTCAAATGCAGAGACGGGCCGGTGACTCATAATCTTTGACTAAAATAATGCTTTTAGCCTGACAGGTGTGAATAATCTAACGTAGGAGTAATGGCGTGATGAAGGTCTTTGAGAGTACAGATATCAGCTTTCATCCACTTTTTTTTTTAATAACGTTAAACTACCCGTCTCTCTGGCTGGGGGACAACTTAAGTTATCAAAACACTTCAGCGGTATGCAGCTAACCACGCAAACATCCTGCAGAGAGGACCCTTCAGGTGCGCCCAGGTGCGGGGTTAAGGTGCAGCCAGTGAACCTGTGTGTCACTCCTTCATGGATTCCGGCTCCGAATGAGCCCCGACAACCTGACGGCGACAGCAGTGTGAGGGCTCTTTCACGAGCCGGAGAGAGGAAGGGAAAAAAAACAGAAAGAAGAAAAACAGAAAATGGAGGAGGAGGAGTGTGCGGTTGCATCTTTGCCCTGTAGTACATTCACGTCTCCATCCATCACATTTAAAAGCTGCCCTGGGATTTACTTGGGAACTGTTTTGACAGCAGGTTTTCAGTTAGGACTCACACAGTTGCCTCCCTTTATAACGAATGTAAGTTTGAGAGGGACCCAGCAGGGCCCGTATGAACGTAGAGAGAAGCTGTAGCTGTCTCCTGTATCAATAACATGCACGAACATAACTTAAGAATGAGAAACGCTGTTAATTATGCATTAAAAGTGGGATTCTGAGGATTAGCCGCACTGTAAATTTCTGCAGTTCAACATTGTTTACGAGAATTTGAATGCAGCGCAGAAAACCTCTTGGAACTGCCGGGAATTCACACAGCTGAAAAGCTCCCCCGTTCACTCCCAGCCTCTCCAGGCCTAGATGAGGCTATAAGTGTTTTGAGTTACAGGACGCAGACTTCACAGGCTGTAAACAGCTGTGAACTCTGGGAAATCAGTGAGGTTTGTGGGTAATCATGGGGCTGAAATTCTCTACTTCAGACTCACTGTGACGATGTCAGAGATGGATGTCAGGGCGACGAAAACCACAAGAACCAGAACTTAGAGACAACGTCTGAGTTCAAGTGACAGGAGTAAATCTTTACGGATTCTGAACAGAAATCAAACGATACGCAGCGAAATAAATATTTGTCTTCAGGCCCTCTATCTTTACTCGGATGGACACAGGTCACCACGGTTTTCCGTGTTTTCCAGAAGGTCATAGTACCTGGCACCAGGTACTTTTTCCATACCTGCTCTGCCAGGGTCGTTAGACTGCATGCCACCGATTGGCTGGTCAGTAGCGTCACTCCACGAGTCATCAGAGTGTCTCATTTCCAAAAATCAAAACCGCCATTCTTGAAACTCGACAACGATGGAAATGGCTACAAAAAACAATGCAGTCTGACGAAAAGCCACAAGCTGAGCAGCAGGTATCTCGTCGCTGTTCGTGTCGTATATTAAATTAGTCATGGGATGCTCAGCAGCGCTGCTATGATGACAGCCACGTACATTAGGTAGTACTGGATTGTAATGGAAAACCAGTCGACCCAGCTGCTGCCGAACAAACAGCAGTCTTCTGCACGAGTTATCAGGTGTCTGTGACGACCATCTAAGGAGGAAACGCTTGCTATAACCTTAATTCAATGTAATCTTATTTATAAAGCGCCAACAGCAACAATCGGTTCAAGAAGCTTTATATTAAAAGGTAAAGACCCTACAATAATGACCCCTTTATGAATAAGCACGTGGCGACAGCGGGAAGGAAAAACTCCCTTTTAATAGGAAGAAACCTCCGACAGAACGAGACTCGGGGAACTATCCCGATCCTCTGCTACAACCAGGTTGGGCAGCTAATCACTTAGCACGTCTACCTCTTATCAAAATATGATCACTTCTCACATCACGGGGCGGTGTCCATCTTTTATATACAGTAGTTCTTTTTACTGACCTGTGAGCAGAGTTCTGAGCCAATGTTAGGAGGTGCAACAAAACCTCCTCCAGGGACAAAACCCTTGCACCATCCTTCCACGGAAGCTCATCGCTGGAGCTCAGCACACACAAAACCTGCAGGACCTGAGAGGAGGAGCAACATGACAGAGACAGCAGGAAGAGCGAGTAAGTAAGATACACACTGATGTCATCAAATCATCCTTTTTCACCTCTCTGCCTCACGTACGCACACATTACCAGAGTACTGGTGAGGGAAGTTGCTCAGCGTCATCCATCAGCAGAGCTTTGGTGTCCTCTCTGCAGTGCTGCTGGCAAGTTGCCCCAAGGGTATTTTTACCCTTCTAGTCAGATCCTCCCTATGCACACCCTAACCACGGGTACACAGCTGCCTCTCACACACACACACACACACACACACAGAGCATGGCAGGCACTAAGAGGTCTTGTGTCTACTTTTTGCATCTTAACCTTGTGCTTTTTACTGTGCCCAGTCACTCGTACAGAGAGGCAGGCAGCTCACTGAGCGCGAGGCGGAAAAGGCCTGTTTTTTCCCGCCGCGCTAGACGCCTGTTAAAACACACACATCCAGGCGAGAACACATGTTGACATTCCAGCTGCATATCTCAATGATTATTATTTCTTTCAAGGCTCCAACCTGTTATTAGAGCTTTAAAATAAAGCTCACTTTATAAGATCTGTGTGGGCAGAGGGCAGGGCGAGCGGGTGCATGCAGCGTCTGTGTGTAAACATCTGCCTGCGTACTGCACTTTATGCATGTGAGCACTGAAACATCGAGGGAGCGAGGTGGGCCCTCGGTGAGGTTTCTACACCGTCATTCTGACTGATTGATCTGATACAAATCAGTTACAAACAAACACTGATTACATCACGGCTGACCAGAGAGAAGTCACAAAGTTGCTGTTATTACTCCATTTGGTGAATTTAAAAGCTGTTTTTATTACACCGTCAATGAAAATAACGTGGTGCAGGAGGGGAGAATAATACTGAAACACACAGATAATTATGAACTCTCTTTCATTCTGCGAAGCATCTTTAAGCTTTGTTTCATTTTATTGTAATTACAGTGGGGCAAAAAAGTATTTAGTCAGCCACCGATTGTGCAAGTTCCCCCACTTAAAATGATGACAGAGGTCAGTAATTTGCACCAGAGGTACACTTCAACTGTGAGAGACAGAATGTGAAAAAAAAAATCCATGAATTCACATGGTAGGATTTGTAAAGAATTTATTCGTAAATCAGGGTGGAAAATAAGTATTTGGTCACCTCAAACAAGGAAAATCCCTGGCTCTCACAGACCTGTAACGTCTTCTGTAAGAAGCTTTTCTGTCCCCCACTCGTTACCTGTATGAATGGCACCTGTTTGACCTCATCATCTGTATAAAAGACACCTGTCCACAGCCTCAACCAGTCAGACTCCAAACTCCGCCATGGCCAAGACCAAAGAGCTTTCGAAGGACACCAGGAAAAGAATTGTAGACCTGCACCAGACTGGGAAGAGTGAATCTACAATAGGCAAGCAGCTTGGTGTGAAAAAATCAACTGTGGGAGCAATCATCAGAAAATGGAAGACATACAAGACCACTGATAATCTCCCTCGATCTGGGGCTCCACGCAAGATCTCATCCCGTGGGGTCAAAATGATCATGAGAACGGTGAGCAAAGATCCCAGAACCACACGGGGGGACCTGGTGAATGACCTGCAGAGAGCTGGGACCAAAGTAACAAAGGTCACCATCAGTAACACACTACAACGGCAGGGAATCAAATCCCGCAGTGCCAGACGTGTTCCGCTGCTGAAGCCAGTGCATGTCCAGGCCCGTCTGAAGTTTGCCAGAGAGCACATGGATGATACAGCAGAGGATTGGGAGAATGTCATGTGGTCAGATGAAACCAAAGTAGAACTTTTTGGTATAAACTCAACTCGTCGTGTTTGGAGGAAGAAGAATACTGAGTTGCATCCCAAGAACACCATACCTACTGTGAAGCATGGGGGTGGAAACATCATGCTATGGGGCTGTTTTTCTGCCAAGGGGACAGGACGACTGATCCGTGTTAAGGACAGAATGAATGGGGCCAAGTATCGTGAGATTTTGAGCCAAAACCTCCTTCCATCAGTGAGAACTTTGAAGATGAAACGAGGCTGGGTCTTCCAACATGACAATGATCCAAAACACACCGCCCGGGCAACAAAGGAGTGGCTCCGTAAGAAGCATTTGAAAGTCCTGGAGTGGCCTAGCCAGTCTCCAGACCTCAACCCCATAGAAAATCTGTGGCGGGAGTTGAAAGTCCGTGTTGCTCGGCGACAGCCCCAAAACATCACTGCTCTTGAGAAGATCTGCATGGAGGAATGGGCCAAAATACCAGCTACTGTGTGTGCAAACCTGGTAAAGACCTATAGTAAACGTTTGACCTCTGTTATTGCCAACAAAGGTTATGTTACAAAGTATTGAGTTGTATTTTTGTTATTGACCAAATACTTATTTTCCACCCTGATTTACGAATAAATTCTTTACAAATCCTACCATGTGAATTCATGGATTTTTTTTTTCACATTCTGTCTCTCACAGTTGAAGTGTACCTCTGGTGCAAATTACTGACCTCTGTCATCATTTTAAGTGGGGGAACTTGCACAATCGGTGGCTGACTAAATACTTTTTTGCCCCACTGTATGTTGCATCGTGAGACTTTAATTAGCTTTTTCTCAGAGGACATTCTTCATGCAGAGGATATCTGCATGAAGAATGTCACAAAAAGCTGATGAGACAGGATTTTGTTATTCTTATGCCACCATTTATTACATTTTCCAGGTCCATAAATATTTTCCAACATAAATAAATCTGTATGTGAACGACTGACCTTGTTGGACCTTTAAAATTCGCTCTCATCGTAAGCACAAGGACACTTTGTTGAGATACCATTCATGCAATTTACTGCATGTTGCAATAATAGATTTTATTAACTTTACAGGTAAAAACACTGAGCTAAGCTGTGTTAGCACTGCAAAGTAGCAGAACGGTGAACACTGTGAGGCAGATCATTTGAAACTAAATCAGCGCCAATAGTGGACTTTGTCTCAACAAAAACACAAATTACGCTAAAATTAAATCAACCCAATTATGTAATGAAGTGGAAAATAGCTTGCTAGCATATCTGCCTTCATAGCAATGTTTGCAGTCATTCAGTTACAGCATACTGCCCCCAAATGGCCTAAAAAGTCTATTTAGCTTTAAGCAAACTGCACACATACTGTCTCAAGAGCGCTAACCTATAAAAACAATAGCTCATAGTGTACACATAGATAATGACAGATAATAGTGTCCATATTTCAGACTCCTGTTAAAGAGTCACTTTGTGGCACAAAGTAGAGGCCAATACAAACAACAGCTCATTTGTACTCGTCAGGGACGTTGTGGTGGGTGTAGCCTATTCCATAGACAATATTTCATCAAGTCTATTGGTTCCTTTCAACTCCAGTGAGAGTCAGTAAATCACTGGCCAAGAAATGCCAAGACAGTGTCATTATTCATTTGGCCGCAGCATTTCTCTTTCTTTATTGCTTCATTAACTGAAAAACTTCCAATATATATAATATACCCCCCCCCCCCTTTGCAGTACTAATGGGATTATTTTAGTTGTAATCAGAGCCATCGAGTGTGTATTTTTCACTGTTCATCCACCCGTCTGTCTGCTAACCCCGACAGCTGCTCTGACCATCTCTGCTGCTTCAGACTTTTACAGCCCGGTTTAACAAGCTCCCGTCTTGCGACATACTCGGCTGCCCACATACTCAAATATACACAGTCACAGTAAAGCATGCCAGCCCAGGCGAACAGACTTTCATAGCTGTAACATGCAAATAAATAGTGACGCCCACCCTGCATGAACAGGCACATTTGTAGTTTCCTGCTATAGTCTGTCCTGCAGGTCTAAAGAACTGGACCAGAGTCCATATATCTGCACGAGTCCTGAAAAGAACATGACTTTCCCTCAGCAGCTTTCCCATAATGCTTCACTGCAGATTAGGTTGAGCTATGGCAACTGGCCCATTGGGTTGGTGCGTCTATGGCGCGGAGGAGGCTCCACTTAACAGGCCCGACACATTAAACGTTAACTGCTGGCCTGTAAAGCAAAGCCTGGAGAAGAACGAACCCAAGCAGACACCATGCCAGTCTGCAGCGGCGAGTGCTGTCAGCTCTGCAGGGATGTTAACGACAGACGTGACCGAGCGGGTCCGCTGGCAGCCTGTCCTCTTTGGGAAGAAATACAACCTTCTGTCCCCAAACAGGAAATAGGTCGCATTTTCCTCTCCAAAACCTGTTAGCGTGGAAAGCTACCAAGCCTCTCAAGAGTCGGTGTAAGTAAGTGAGCGAGTGAGTGAACCAGCTCACTGCAAGTGTGCTTGGCGTTTCCCCCTGTGGCCGATTAGCCTCTCACGCAAGGCTCTGCGAGATGGATTGGGATTTTAATCAGTTTGTAACCAGTGTCGCTGTGATTCAGGGAAACTGTGTCAGATAGAAAAAAGGAGCTCACCATTGTGTGATGTTAGAACTTTAAGATTATGCTGCTGCTGGCAGCAGGCGTCCACATATATATAAAACAACTAGACATGTATACAGGCTCCCAAACAAAAAACACAACAAACAAATGAAACTCCTAGAATACGTTGTGTAAATCTGTGTGTGTGTGTGTGTGTGTGTGGTGTCTCACCTTGGCCAAACACTGTGGGTGAGTCTCATGAAGAGCCAGACTGGTCAGGTTAGACTGGGTGGTCTCATCCAGCCACTCAGGCCTCCTCTTCCTTTCCTCCTCCTCTTCCTCCTCCAGCTTCCTCAGTAGCCCCTCTACTGCCAGCTCCCTCACCTCGTACTGCGGGCACTGCAGCAGATGGTCCAGGAGCTTGGTCTTCCGCTGGGTGCCGTCCCAGAGCTCAGGGAACTCCACACCTGCGCTGAGGCCCACCCGAGCCAGGCTGAGGAGGTACTGGGTGCAGCCAGGCCCAAAGGTGGCAGAGGAATTGCAGCAAGTGACCAGTTCTGAGGCCGTGAGGACGGACAGAGTCTTCTGACGGAGCGTGCCGACCTCTGAATCTGACGCATGAAACATAATATTAGCTGACAGCAACAAACAAACAGTTATTTAAAAGTCATTTTTACTCCAAACTTACAAAGTCAATCTTTTTAGAAACACTGCCATGTAAATTAAAACCGGCCATGTCATCTTCTGTCAGCATTCATCTGATGATATCATGCTACAACGCTTTGGTTTAGTGCCACAAACCCACACAGAGCAACCCATTAATAATGCCAGCTGGCTCCTAAATGACTAACCAGCAAACATTTCCCAAACAGCATGGTGTATGTACAAACAGGAATCAGATGAGAGACACAAGTTACTGGAAATACCAGTTTCAAATAGGAGCTCCGGAGCTCTGTCACACCTCAAAGTTGCGCAACACTGATACAAAAATAGCCCATCGCACAACCTACAATATGATTTTATTTCTCGTCTCCATTGCTGCCTCTGGTTCAGATCCGGTATTCCTTTGAAAAAGGCCAAGTTCCCCTTAGAAGGTAGATCTGGTTTCCAAGTGCCTCTTTATCCTACTTGGCACCAAGTAAGCATTAGCCAGTTTCTACCAACATGCCTTTGCTGTGAGTGCTTGTTGCTATCAGCGGTCAAGCTAAAGCATTTTCATGAGTGTCTAATATGGTATTGATTGATTCATGACTTTTTGCGAGGTCACAGTAACATTATCACAGTGTCACAAAGCCTCATGGTAGTTGTAGTCTTGCTCCCAGTGCACACAAAGTGAGAATCTACAGGATAGATCAGCGGTCCCCAACCTTTTTTGCGCCACGGATATTTTCACGGACCGGCCTTTAAGGTGTTGCGGATAAATACAACAAAATAAACCAGTACCGGTACCGAAAAAAAGAAAATGTATTCATAACACACGTGAAAAGACCCAAGAAAACCGAGTTAACGATAAAAACGATAACAAAATAACGCTGAAACTGATAAAACCCTGAAAACTATACATTTCACACCTGAGCCTCAACTCTCGCGGCCTGGTACCAAACGACTCACGGACCGGTACCGGTCCGAGGCCCGGGGGTTGGGGACCGCTGGGATAGATAACCCTCTTAAAGCAGCACATTGGTCGAGTTCACACTCATGATCTTGTTCTCTTTAGAGCTCTGTTTTTCATAGTTCTGTTTGTTGACATTTCTGTCAGTGTGGACTTAATGCTTGGGCTCTCCTTTCCAAAGGAAGACTGTTCAGTGACGTCAGAGATAACATACGAGGAGGACCGCGACACTAAAAGAATCCTGGATGGAAATCTACCGGAGAATTCCGAAAAACTATGATGGCTGTCTCCCGACTCGGCCAATGCCAAGACTTTGTTAATTGGCAAGAAATAAAAACTCACTGCCTTTTCAGACACACCAACATGGTCCTTGGAGTAACTCTGAATCACGACTAAAAGAGAGCAGGCGATACAAGTTTCCTCCAAAATGTGGCTCGCCTTATCCTTAGTTGTCCAGGCATACTGTATCTACCCTAGGATAGACCCACAACACGCTGGGAAGACTATGTATCTCACCTGGTTTGGGAACACCTTGAATGCAGGTGTACCTTGAATGTACCCCCCAAACTCTCCTTCTTCCCGTTATTATTTTCAGACACTACAATTTCTAAGCAGTTGTATTGCAGTCCGATTTCTCCACAAGCCACACACACACACCCCTTTGTGATGTGAACAGATGCATACAACAGGCCAAGCTGAAGAAGCCAGTGTCGTCTGTTCCTGTCTATTTTGACTTTTATTGGAAAGACTGCGTCAGTGTCTGTTTGGAAAAGCCCATGGCTGTGCCAGCCCGGCCACCTGTGAACACGCACCCTCGAGGAGTGATGGACACACATGTGCACACATACGCGCACACTTCCTGTGAAATATAAGAAGAATCCAGAGGCGGGGCAGCAATATAGTAACCCAATGCCATGCTAACACTGTGCTCCTCCCTACAGTACTGTTTCAAGACTCCACACAGACCCTGCTTTGACAGCCAACTCAATTAGTTTAACACACACACACACACACAGAAAGCTTATGAAACCCAGCGCAACTCAATCTGGCCCCACAGCGCCACTCAAAATGTGGCTTGACAAAAGAGCGGGAAACGCCGCATTCCTCCAGAGATGGGCTGGGTTACCGTAGAGATGGCCAGGTTATTATGGAACCTGATCCTCAAAGGGGGGTCCGAGGCCAAATAAGCATAGCCTAATGGTTATAATGGCGGGGGTAAGGGCACAGTAATGACACCGATGATGAAGGGAGGAAAGAGGAGAGGATGACTGAAGGAGAAAGGGTGCGTGTCAAAAAGAAAACAGCTGTCGGTCAAGGTGGAACGAAGCGAAAAACTGTGTGTGTGCGTCAAAGGGGTTTAAAAACAGCATGTTGCCATTTGCTTGTCATATGCTGATACAGTCAACTATGATGCTCCGATCCTAGACAGACGACAACGCTTGAGTGAAGGTCAGCAGAGAAGAAAAAGAAGAAACTGAAAAATCCCAAACCAGGGAGGAAAGGACAGAGAGCGAGAGAGGAAAAACATCATTAGTCAGGATGCAAAGCTGCTTTTTTATGATGGTTTTTATTAAAACTAGAGTGGCGGAGGAGGCAGGAGCAGCCAAGCGTTGCCCCAGTAAATGAAAGGCGTTCCTGTGAGGGCCATTTCACTGCGATTTTTCATGGCTGATCATAAATAGCCATTGTTCTCCCACAGCTGTGTTTATTTAAAATCGGTGTCTGCACTTGTGTCTCTTCATTACGCTCGTGTGCAAACCTGCAGCTGGACCGTGGCCAGACTCCATTAAGCCGTATTACCATGTGATATTTCGGGATGCTCTGGGATGAGGTCGGGCTCGTGTGACTGCAGTTTGAGAACGGGGTTAATAAACAACACGTAAATGCAGGTCTTAGCGAAGAGCTTTAGTGCAACGTGATGGTGAATTTCACACATTTACAGACTGCTCAAAAGAATGTAAACTACTTATGGAATTAACTGGGAATTTTTAGCCATATTAGCAGCATGGCTCTAATGAAGCCGGAAATATAAAAACTATTAAATGGAATGGGATGAACAACATGTTAGGTATTGTTAATCAAATGACCCGTGATCTATTTTGCCATCAGATTAACTAATTGTAAATAATTTTAATCTAACATCCCAAGTTTTGTCTCAACATCAGTTCAGAAGCCCGTGACCAGGGCAGATCCCAAGATTTTTAGAGCCCACCGGCCAGAAAATGTGCTGGGGCCCCCCCACTGCCTCAAACCACCATCTGAATATGTACCCAACCACCAAGTTCTTATTAGTCCTTTAACAACACTTCCTGTGCTAAAATAAGATTAAGCCCTTCTGCCAAAGTGATTAAACTCACCTTCATTGAGGATTTTTAAAAACCTTTTAACCCTTTTTGATAAATTATTACATTAATTTTCTGTTTATTGACTAACAGATTAAGTGAATAATTAATGCAGCACTTTTAGCTGCTCCCTTATTCCAAAGGGGTTGCAGCCGTGGATGGATCCCCATATTTTGACCTGACAAAGCCTGATGCAAAGCTCCAGGTCTGAGACCATCACAGAGTATGCTCCTATTCTTAAATCAGGGATCTTTTGCCTGTCTGATATTAGCATTAACCACGAAACCACACAGCAATATTAGTAACTGATGCAGCGCTACTACTTTATTCAATTCAAATGCCATCTGCCTCCACATTATTTTGTATCCAGCATCAAGCCGCAACCTTCAGGTCTAAAAAAAAAATTAAGCTAACGTGAAACACCAAAAACTGCACTTCCTCAAATGGCCACTTGAGGCTTCATCCCAAACAATTACAGCATAACAAAGTGAAAATTGCCTTGCAGGCTTGCAGGGGGCAACTCCTTCAACTGCAAAAAGACATCTGGTTGTATATTAAACTGTTTGGAGAGACCCCGTGGCTACTTAAGGTGCAAGCTTTGTAAACACCCTCCTGATGACTTTATGGGCTCAGCTGCAAGTTTCAGGTCTTACTGAATAACATGAAGCTCGTTATGTTATCATCATCATTCTGAGAAACAGAAATGAGGATGGACTAATGATCATCACAACTTAATAGTCAATAAGTGCGTGGTGTTGCAAGTTTCTCAGACGGAGACACCCTTCGCTTGTTTAGCACATACAGTTTTAAAACAGAGACAGCAACGGTGAAAACACTCTAAATTTGATAACAAGACTTCACTAATCACTGGGTGACATCATGGTACAATCTATATTTAGCACTATATAGATTAGCATGCTATTTATTACATGCAAAATCATGTATGTTCCTCTGTTAAACATTAGCATTTAGCTTAAAGCACCGCTACACCCTCACAAACTGTTAGCATGACTGTAGGCTCTTGAAAGCTCTACAGATTTGTGCTGAATATTTGGCTCCAAGGAGCAACCTGATATCTCTAATAATCAAGAGGAGGCAAACAGTGGGGAAACGGCTCACCATCTCTCTTGTCTGAGCAGGACCACCAGAACAGTTCAATTTCTGGGCTCAGAGTGTGCAAAGACATACGAATAAAGAGAATGCTAACCACAGTAAAGCAAACATCGATCAAGGTCTGCGGTTATGCTGATTTCCCCTGCATATCTGTCATGTTTTAGTACATGAAATTCAAGACTTGAACAATCCTGTTTTACCCCGGTGGTATTAGCTTTTCATCGAAGACACCCAAATTTTCAAAGAGTACAAATACTCTGGAGTTCAAATTTTGGCAGTCCGTGAAAAACAACAGAGTGATTGCACATGCAGGAAAATCAAAAGCCTCGGCATAGAGTGATGCTGCAGAGAACCGAGTTCAAATGGTCTCAGACTTTGCTTATTCTGTGTGCACGCAGAAGAGAGGAACACAAGTGTTCCTATACTATATGTGTGATGGTCTGTTTTACACTAAAGGTCAAATATTTGAACTAAACGTAACCACAGCATCTGGTTTAGGTCAACCTGGGCCAACCTTGCAGTTTGTGGTTTATGGGAGGACGGGTACTGAGTGGGTGCAGAGGGTCAGCATTCTGCTCCAGGAAACACTGAACTCAACAGCGACATCCAGCCCAACACCAGAATCGTTTTCACCACAGCTCATTTTTAGAAGTGTCACTGGGGAATATACACACTTTGAATATTATGCAATGCCCGAGATCATATGACGAAGGGTGGGTGAGCGTTCTATATAGTCGTTTAAGAGCTGTACCACAAAACTGGGAGAAGAGGCGTGCTGCTGCTCTATTAGCGCTTCCCATAGCCCACTAAAAGCTGGTTGTAAAGACGCTTTGCTGTGTTGAACTAGAGCTCTGGCGAGATGCGTGCACGTGCTCTCACACGCAAGCACACAGCTGGATTTCACATCAGCCTCCACCGTCATTACCCAAACTGTGAAAAACAAACCCCAGACGCTACGTGTGTGTGTGTCTGACAAGTGTGAGAGAGTGGGCCCTCTTATTAGCCTAAAACACCGGCCCCACATATACATCTGTCCTAAAAATAAAAGGACGCTAAAACAAAAAGAGCTGTTAAATAATATTTCTGAAAAACACCCCAAAAAGACAAAACATGAAATACAATTTTAGATGAAAAGAGAAGCACTCAAATTGCTTTTTACAACCACTTTTGTTCAACATTTAAGTGCTTTCTATCGAACACTCTCACTCCGATTAACACATTGGGATCAACTTGGGGATTGTCCAAGGATACTTAGGAATGCAGACTGGATCAAACCAGTTAGCTCCGACCTTTCCTGTCTCATGTTTTCTCTATGGCTGGTTTGCTAACCACAGACAAAACGGTGGGAAAATTAACCAATGGTTCTCGGGTACGCTTTCTCTCACTTGGCAAGCAGGTCAGAAATCAGCAGAGATACTATATAAGCCACGCCCCTATTAAAAGCCAGACGCCATTTCGAAGGCTTTCATACATTTCTTTGATACAGAACGCAGGCCAGGTCACTGTGGTGGTGATCCTCGAGATCATTCAGCATTTCCCCAACCCTGCTCTATTTCACTGCAACTGCAGTCAGCAGTTCATCTTCTGCTGTGAGCTGGAGAACTGGTTCAGGTGACCATACGCTGAGCTCACTGAACAAAATAAGGGCTACAGTTGGCAGCTACTGTCTAAGATGGTGGAGCTCGTCTATCCACAGGATGAAACAACTTGTCCAGAACTGGTTTTATCATCTAAGAAACGTTTCTAAACTCAGACTACTGGTGGCAAAGGCAGAACTTGAGATGGTTATTCATGCTTTTATCTCTTCTCGTTTGGATTATTGTAACGGTCTTTTTACGTGTCTCAACAAATCAGCTCTGGATCGCCTTCAGTCTGTACAGAATGCAGCAGCAAGACTTTTAACTGGTGCAAACAAGAGGTCACACATTACTCCAGTTTTGGCTTCTCTTCATTGGTTGCCTGTAAATTTTAGGGTTCATTTTAAAATTTTAGTTGTAACTTTTAGAGCTCTGCACGGTGAAGCTTCCCAGTATATCTCTGACCTGTTGAAACCTCATGCTTCATCCCGAGCACTTAGGTCTTCAGGTCAGAGGCTACTGGTGGTCCCACGTACTAGGTTTAAAACACGTGGGGATCGGGCTTGGATGATCTGATATCGTCGTGTTGGTGTTGTTCCCAGATCATCATGAAAATGCTGTTCCAGGTTCAACATTGCAAGTGACCAATCACATTATTGTGACGTTATTCTTTTGCGCACCAACCCATTCGTGCATTTATGAAATTCCAATGTTGCAAGGACAATATCAATTCTGCTTAGCGTTTATTAAAGGGTTAGGGTTAGGGTCAGGGTCTGTTGATCGGCGGACAAAGGCGGTTTCTCGCAGCTTAAGTACAGTTTTTTGTTTTACGCCGGTTTTTCCCGAAGTTGCAAAAGTATGACATCACAACATTCAGATTGGTCACTTGCAATGTTGATCCTGGAACAACCTTTAGTATGATGATCTGGGAACAACAGCAACACGAGGATATCAGATCATGCATCGGGCTTATCAGGCACTGGCACCAAGGCTGTGGAACTCTCTGCCGTTGTCTTTACGCTGTCTAGACTCTGACTCCTTTAAAAAGCAGCTGAAGACATTTTTATACAAACAGGCTTTTAATTAATTTTAACTTGTATGTCTGATCTTATTGTAAAGCACTTTATGATTTTTATCTGTGAAATGTGCTATATAAATAAATTTTACTTAATTACTATGAAATAACCACTGCTCCAAGTATTTAGTACTTTTATCTTACAGGTTTAAAATGCTCAATTTGTATTCCCTAAATCTTCCAGCTCAATAGTCGTCAAGTCAAGTATCCTCCTTTTTTTCAAGCTCTTAAGACTACCATGACCTGATGACTACAAATCTACAGACTTGTGGAGAACTAGTTAATAAGCTTGATTTTTTTTAAACAGCTAAACCACTGCTTACTAATGATCCCTAAGCTTATGAGCTGTGAGCAGTTTGATTCGTGCACGCCAGTTTTATGATTATAACGAGGTAAAGCTCAGCATTTCACACAAAAACATTAACGATGAGGTCAGGCCACTCAAATAAAATGGTAAATGGTAAAGTCCAAGACATCTGCAGAGTGGTGTATTCTACAGTATTTCATAGGAGGAGGGTGAGCAAGTTATTCAGCTCTTGGCACTAGACTGCAGATGGTGCACAATTCCCTAGAAAAAAAAAATCTTACAGCTAAATGAGTGGACGTATCCAAATATGAAGCCACACGGCTTACCAAGCTGTCACACATGAACATCAATCAGACGTGCTAAACTTTCTTGAAGCCTAATTATGACAACATGTTTTTTTGGATGCACTAAGAATAAACTTCAAGGCTTTTTTTTTTTTAAAATTCAGCACTCACACACCACACATGTATGGCATGTACAGCGAATATGACAGGATGCTATAATGATTCCTCCTCTTCATAATGACTGGGAAGGGATTGCTTTGTAACTGCACTGTAGGAAATCCATAATCTTCAGCTGTCTCGTTCTGAAAAATGCATACTTTTTAAGTTACTATCTTATTAGTAGGTCGCTTCATTGTTTACAGATTTTTGGAAAGCGATGCGTTTGGTTGGCGGCATTCAGAGAAAAGCACAGTGAGCAGTCAGTCCTTGGAACAACCAGGATGAAAATAATCATTTGCTTTCATAAGAACTGCAAAAATCAAAGAAGCAGCAATGAATAGAGCTTGTAGTTGACTGCAGTGCTGTGCAAAAGTCCTGAGCCAACACTCATTTCTTTGTATTTCGATCGGAAAATAATTATTCTTCAGTACAGCCTGAACTCTCCCCAGGAAGCTTTGGAACGCTAACGTTTTTCCACTCGATAAAAGCTAACATGAGGGTTCCCGGTGGTTAGGGGCAAATGCAACTGCATGGCAGGATGCAGTAAACGGACCAAACTTCAGTCAGAAGAACAACTGAGATAATCCATCCACATACGAGGTTAGTCATTCATATACTGCTGCATAGTTACATCGTAAGGTTTTAAAAACTGAGCTTTAAAATTAACAGCGGTAACAAAAATCGAGAGAGGCCAACAGTGATCACTGCCTTCTTTTAGGGGCTTGTTCAGATTAAATAGAACAGATGCAAAGCATTCAAACATGTTAAAAACACAACAGTCTTAATAAATGCAGAGTAGTTTGGACCCGGAAGCAGGGTTCATACGGCGTCACTTAAAGACCGGATTCCGTTCTGTCGGGATGATCATACACTGCTTCAATAATGTTGCAGTCCAGGCTCTGGGGACGACAACCCGTAACTGATATTGTTCCACTGTGTGTTTTTCTATCCACGTATGCTTTTACTGCATTGGCAGAGTGTTTGGGGAGCATTGTTATGCTAAAAAAGGAAGTTAGTACTAAGCATATGTTTTCCAGATGTGATCTATATCTGACACTACATTTCTGTGTTCATGATTCCACGAATTGTGTCAGGATCTCCAACACCACAGGCTGAAACGGTCCACTGAGACCATTTCTAATGGGGCGTCGGGTCCTTGTATCAGGTCATGCTGGATTGTTTCCTGTTCTTTAAGGGTATGACTTTCAGATACCGTTCATCTGCAGAACTTGGTAAATGGTAAATGGCCTGTATTTGTATAGTGCTTTTCTAGTCCCTAAGGACCCCAACGCGCTTTACACAACCAGTCATCCACCCATTCACACACACATTCACACACAGGTGATGGCAGCTACATTGTAGCCACAGCCACCCTGGGGCGCATTGACAGAGGCGAGGCTGCCGGACACTGGCGCCACCAGTGGGCACCACCAGTAGGCAACGGGTGAAGTGTCTTGCCCAAGGACACAACGACCGAGACTGACCAAGCCGGGGCTCGAACCGGCAACCTTCCGATTACAAGGCGAACTCCCAACTCTTGAGCCACGATCGCCCCCTTAATACGTCTGACCCTTCTTCTTTTGTTTTCCACTTCTTTATATCCTTGAGTAAAAAAAACAAACAAGACAACCATTCCTTTAAAAATAGTCAGGTACAAGGACTGGACAAATAAAATGATTAAAAAATATAGTTCAAAAGTAAAACTTCCATATGGAGACTGGTTGTGTGAAAAAGTCTGGGTCCTTGGAAACAAACAGTGAGGGGTGGCTCGAGACTTTTGCACAGCACTGTAGATGTTGAAACATTGGTGCTCTCTCGTCCACATCAGAAAAACCACTCAGTTAAACAAATCATTGATTTTAGAAAGCGCAACGACAGGTATCTGCTCTGAGAAGTTACGATGCCTCTCGCCACTAGCAGCATCACACTTCTGTGACTGGAAGTTTAGATCTATATGTAAGGTGGATTGGCAGATGACAGCCGTGCTAACCAGTGCGTTTCTGCACTTTTTTGATCTAGAATAGCAGCTGTGCCGCAGTAAACTGTCATATAATCACTCAACCAGAGCGGTACCTAACCACACTCTGCACAGGACTGTAGACTCTGACCTACAAGGAAAGAAAGCTGCTGCTGCTACTAGCACTGCTAAAGGTAGCCACACTCTTGAAACTGCATCCGCCAAATTAACGGCCACTAAAATATATCTGGAGACTCATTTTAGTATTTTGTACTTGTGCATCCACTTCAAGCCAGTCACTGCTAACCAGCCAGCCTTCCTGTTGTGTCTTTTCCGGGGGTGCTCTAGTGGGGGGTCCCTGATAACTGCTCTGTTTTTTATCACAAAGTAAGCCTACTTAGATAAAAAGAGGGAACCGTTATATGGTTATATTAAATAAATTATATATTTAAATAAGTCCGTTGTATGGGGCACATGCACACTCATGAAAAAGATCTTATGAACGATTCAGAAACAAATCACAGCAACATTTAAAGGATGCTTAAACTGCACAAAGATCCAATTCCTGGTTGCAAATGGCTAAACGTGCAATATTTATATTAGGGTGTGAGACTTGTCCTGAGTTCAATTCCAACATCAGGCTGGGGTCTTTCTGTGTGGAGTTTGCATGTTCTCCCCGTGTTTGTGTGGGTTCCCTCCGGGTACTCCGACTTCCTCCCACCATCCAAAGACATGCAGCTTGTGGGGATAGGTTAATTGGATAATCTAAATTGCCACTAGGTGTGAATGTGCGAATGAAAGTGAGTGTGAATGGTTGTCTGTCCCTGTGTGTTGGCCCTGCGACAGACTGGCGACCTGTCCAGGGTGTACCCCGCCTCTTGCCCTATGACAGCTGGGATAGGCTCCAGCGCCCCCCGCCATTCTGAAAAGGATAAGCGGAAGCGAATGGATGGATGGACTGTACATTGTGAGCCACATACAGCCCACTTTGATCTTGAGTGGGCCGGACCAGCAAAACTCCCCTTTCTGCCAGCGTAAAGAAGTTAAACTACACACGTAATCCTTGATCCTTCCTCCAAAGTTTTGCAGTGAGCCAGACTGGACTATTTGCCTGTTTGACAGCCCTGATGTATATGAACAGGGGTCTATAAAACTGATTTTGACTTTTTTTCTTGACTTTTCCTCTAATTCTTTTCCTCCTTTTTTCAAGTTAAAAGACTAAAAAATTGAAGATCGTGTCTACACACAGCACACGAAAACTGATGGGGCTGAAAAGAATTACAGTACGTGTTGCAGTTTACCAGAACAGAACAAATTAAGGCCAGACTCCGGTCTTAAGCGGCTGTTTCATCATCATCATCATGTGAAAGCACACTAATAAAAACAAGTTCATTTTTGTTTGATTTTTACCTCCTGTTAGTGTCCGGCTTCCACTCTCCTCTCTCTCTCCTGCTAAAGCTTTCAGTTTATTTTACTGGCAAGGCTGGAAAGCAAAGAAACAGCAGGCTGGCTGAGGTGGAGATGAAGCAATGGACAGAGGGTTTTTTTATGAGTCAGCACAGATCAAAGAGCTGGAGCAGAGAAATGTGTGCACACTCATGAACAAAGAGCTGTGTTCAGAGCTGAGAGGAATTGGCTGGTAAATGCAAAGTTCCTACTTAATGCAGGGAGCCAGTTAAAAGAGGGGAGGGGAAAAAAAGTAATATTGAAAAAGGGGATTGTTCACCTTCTTTTCCTCTGGTGCCAGGCGCTCTTAAGAGCCTGCTGCTTTCAAATGAACTTCCAAAACCTGTGGCTTTTTAAATCTGATTCAAGTGAGAAGTGCAATTACACAAGAGGAACAGGGGAAGTGATTAGAGGTGAGGAGCAGGAACAAAAAAGAAGGAGAAATAAAAAAGCTACCACCAGAGCGGGTGAAACCAAAGACAGACTTATGATAATAATCGAGGCATTAGAGGTGTGTAAGCTCGAGGCTGCTTATTTAGTTATGTAAGGAGGAGAGCCAAGTCAGGCCAATCTACAGGCTTGTTTGGAGAAATCCTCGGTATTTCCACTGTCAAGACCAACATGTGCTCAGCACATGGCCCACTGAAAACATCGGTGCCCTCCTCCCCTTTCCCTCTTTCCTCTCTGTACAGCGCTCCTCCATAAACTGGGTCACAGGCGCAACCCCACCATCTGTCACAGATCGCTCGCCTTTGGTTTCACATTCCTCGAGCGTGGAGACCCCGCAGGTCTGCATGCGTGCGCACATGACCGCACAAGCGTGCACACGCACGCACCAGGAGGCTTCTCTGAACTACCCGATACACGAAGCAGACTCCTGTCAACAATAAGTCTAAATGGAGAGCGCAGTGGTGCACAGCCTTGCCGACAAAAGTTGCACGGTTGTCCGTTCAGATGATGAAAGCTCCGACGTCAAATTCGAAGCAAATGGACTGAACGCAGCTGCTGCTTGCTGAGCTGGTGAAATGCCGGGCAACGCCGTGACGAGCAGCAAAACTCAAATATCCATCACTCTGTTCGACTAGAATACACAGAACCCAGAAAAGCTCTTTTAACAAAGAGATTTTACTTTCGTCAGCAAGAACGTTTAAATAAAAGGAAGCTGCAGAGGAAAGTTTAGGAAATTTGGTGGACAGGTGGAGCATGAGCGAGTGGGCAAATAGGAACACCAGATGTAGGTCGCTTCATTTCAAGTTGTCAAAGTGGGGATTTTATCTTTTAGTGTTTCTAAGGCAAGCTGGTTTTAAACAGCACAGCAACATTTATGGCCTGTTAGCTAACATGACAGTGATGTAACAGTCCTGGATCTGTACTCTCGAGCACAGCACCTCTGACTTCTGCTCTGATTTTAGGTTAGTTATAGTTTATTTATATCGCACATTTAATTACAACAGGAGCGTTGACCAAAGTGCTGTACAAGAATACAACAAACCTAATAAAATAACTTTATTAGTATTGATAGCAAACACCAAATATGAATTAACAAATAACTCTCATGCTGTATTGAAAGTCAGCAAATAAAAATGTGTTTTAAGATAAGATTTAAAAAGATTGGCAGTAGGAGCCTGTCTGATGTAGAGGGGTAAATTATTCCACAGCTTAGGCGCTACGACTGCAAACGCTCGATCGATGAGGTGAGAGGACGTTTAAGAGAAATGATGCTCAACACTTTAACAGAGGGTAGGATTTTTGGTTTTGTACAATTTTAGAGTGAATAAAAGGAAAAGAGGCTCTTGTAAAATTAATTTCAGCTCTAAGATAACTCCTACAGAAGCGTCAGGACTATGTCCTGTTCACAGTCCTCTTTAGGGTGCCTAAAGAACACCACTTTATTAGGTTCTTGGTATTATCCTGAACCCACCGTTGTCTTGAGAACTGCCTGAATACTTTGTGTTGTCAATTCAACACATCCAGGATACCAATCTCCTCTTCCACCCCATCCCAAACGTGCTCTATTGACAGTAGAGGCCATCTGAGTGCAGTGAATTCACTGAAATCTTAAAGAAACCAGTTTGAGATGATCTGAGGTTTATGATATGTTGCGTTATCCTGGTGGAAGCAGGAAGATGGATACACTGTGCTCATAAAGAGATGAACATGTTGAGCAACAAAACTCAGATAGCGACTTTTAAATAATGCTCAGTTGGTGTTGAGGGGTCCAGAGTGTGAAGCACCACCAGCCCGAACTAATGATACAAGGCAGGACGGATCCATGATTTCATGCTGTTTACACAAAATGCTGACCCTACAAACCAAATACTGCACCAGAAATGGACTCGGACCAGGTTTTTTCAAATCTTCTCATGTTTGGTGAACTCATGCTTCAAGGCTGTTTTGCACTTAGAGATGTTCTTCTGCATACTTTGGCTGCTGACATACTGCATCTGTGTATGTTTCTCCAGCTGCACACAAAAAGGCAGAGGATCATTAATATGGCCCCCAAAAAAAATCACTGGACATCCTCTTCCCTCCCTGAAGGACCCGTACAGCACTCGCTGTCTCAGGAGGCCACGGGCCTGCACACAGCCAGGACACCGGGTGTTTAAGCTCCTGAGAGTCAGGCTGCTGAGGTCGTGGACAAACACACTGAAGAACAACTTTTACAACAGCCCTAATCAATGCTAACAGCTCACCTGATTGGCTACCTCCTTGGACTTTTGGGGGGGGGGCAATAACAATAATAATAATGTGCAATAAACACTCATTCTTGTATTTATTTATTAAGACTTTTTTTTTTTGCTCATACCTTTCTTGCACTTTTAAAAAACCCACTTTAAGTTACTGTGTTGTGTTTAGTTGTGCGTAGTATTGATGTGGGGCACTTTTGTTGTACTATTACCGTATTTTCCGCACTAAAAGATGCACCTAAAAAACTTTTTAAAAAAATCGACAGTCTGCCTTATGTATGAATTCTGGTTGTGTTTACTGACCTCGAATAGATTTTATGCGGTACACGGCGCTCAAAAATCTGTCAAAAAATGTTTTAGTACGACTTTGGTAAGATACGAAGCTGCACCGCTTGATGGATTGCCGGAGCATTACGGCTGCCGTAGTCAGGAGCCTCGCGGAGAGGTCTGGGTCCAAAACTCCGTCTGCTTCAGGTCCCACAGTCAAACGAACACTGCGGCATCACTGAGAGTTAAAAACTGTCTAAATTATTTTATCTTTAATAAAATGAGCAGCACTGCTGCTTTACCAGGTGTAACAATTATGTTTAACATCCAGGCATCCATGAAAACAGGATTTATTAAATTTAACGGAGTTAGCAGGAAGTTAGCTCGCTAATTTCCACCTAAACATGATATACCATGTTCTGACTGGCTAGCTGGTATATAATGATGTGCTACGTTATCACTAGCAACACAGCTATGTTAGCATAACATAAACACAGTAAAGCTGGGGGATGAATGCGAATGCTTGTTTTGCTTAATGCGCCTTATGGTCCGAAAAATACGGTATATTAGGTATGAGTGTGCAGTGACAATAAAAAGTGGCTATTGTTGCCTTCATTTCATGTCAAAGCAGTGTGCTCCTTCTCCTTTGACCTCAGAAATCAACAAGGCATTTTCATCCAGAGAACTTTCTCTGTAATGATGCCTGTGTGAGGAAATCAGCCGCTCTGTCCCCAACAACCATGCCACAACCAAAGTCACTTTGATCTCCTTTCTTCCCAATTCTGATGCTCAGTTTGAACTTCTGTCTTACCCACGTCTACTATTTTTGGTGTCATCTTTACAAGTTCAGTAACAAACACCTAAACCATCCTGATCCAGACTGGATCAAAGTGGATGATTAAAATACAGCTTTTTGGCTTCGACGATCAATCTAATCAGCTTGTGTTTTACACTTGGACAAACCTTTTCATGTGTGTCACCACGTGGTTGTGGGTAGTGTGCTGGACTTGCATTTGTGTCACGCTCTGCATATTTCTGCAGGTCTTCATTAAAACTCCGGTGAAAAGTAGTGATCCCACAATTACTACTCACCTTCCAGAATGCTGATGTCAGGCCCACACAGGCACACCAACACATCCACAAAGGCTCCTCTGGTCACCACACAACTGTTCTGTCTGAAAAGAGAGAAACACGAGGCCGTCTTTGATCCAGCACAGAAAATCGACTGAAATCGGTTGAACCTCAAAAGCCGTAGAATCATTTGGACACGTTGGGGGAAAAACAGAGTTTGTGTTTAAGAGCTGTTAATAATGAAGGATCTCTTTTATTAAGTAGGCTGCCTAAATGTTCCTAAACTGCTTATCGATTTAAAGAGATAACACTGCAGCCTCCAGTCACTGATCATCTGTTTCCCATTAAGATCACAGACAAAGATTTTCTTCACGAACCGGCTGATGCCTCACCACAAACTGTTGAATTAAGGCAATGGGCATGGCCAACTCGGTGCATTTATTGCTTCTGAGAACGTTCGTGATCTCTGCTGTAACTGAGTCTGTGGCTCCTGCCGCTTTTGCACAGCACTGTACGACCTTCTAACCAGGAGGTAGATAAAATCCATTTAAATACCTTTTTCCCAGCCATATCCAGTCTGCTCCCTACACAAATGTATGCAGCACAAAGTGTTTACATTCACTCAGTAGGGTGTCAAGCTTTAACCTTTCAATTTAGTTGAGCAAATTAACAAACCTGCCAACATAAATATAACATATAAAGTCACAAAACGCCATAAAACTCAAACATAAGCTAAAGACAAAACACACCCTGGACCTACAGTTCAACAGTCAAACAAGCGAAACATCTAAAAATTCACCAGATAAAATAAATCCGAGCAAAGGAAACAATCAGCTGAAATGACCACACGGTTGAGTAAACGCCTCTCTGAGAGAGGCTTCAAAAAGTGAACATATGAAACAGCCCTGCATGATTTTTGTGTTGCACTGCAACAGCGCGAGTTAGGTGTTCCTAATAAACTGGAAACTTCATACACTGTAAACATCTGTAAGCAGTGGCAGCTTTGTCACATTGGTCACATCCAAGGGACCCGTCTTATCTGAAAGACCTTATAGTACCATATGCCCCAACACAGCACGTCACTATCAGACTGCTCGCTTACTTGTTGATCGGTAACAAGTAAGGTCCTGAATGCCTCCTGGGTGAGGCGTTCAGGACCTGTAAACCTGGGATGAGCCCCTGGAGCTGGCTTTGGAGTGCAGAGGTGGCCGGCGAGAGTGAAGCCTGGGTTTCTCTGCTTGTACTGTTGCCCAAGGATGGCAATAACAGATGGAGGCATGAATGGTGTTTGTTTTTCCTGCAAGTCCTGAGTGTCAGTGCAGGTCAACACAAGAAGGAAAACAAAAAAAACCCAAAGCTGTTCATCAGCTAATCAGCAAAACATTTCATCTTTCCACAGAACGATACATAAACTACTTAATTGTACTGACAAAGACAAACAGTTACTGTTATTAGTGGGTCAGTAGCTCATGGGATCAGACACTGAATGATTTGTGTTCTCATTTTTGATGAATCCTGATGGCTGAGAAAAGGCCAGAATCATATGAGTTGCCCCCAGCTCTGTCATCCTAGATGGGACTTATTTACTGAATGTCACAGGAGTTTTCACACAAAGGCTTCAAAACACGAACAACTTGGTGTTATTTCCTTTTTATTCCTGCCCTGCACATTAGTGAAGTAAAGCTCTCGCTGCTGTCATATTATTTGTAAACGTCGACATTCTGTATCGCCCTGTGTGGCCGCTGCAAAGTGTGTGCGTTCTATCAAGATTGTGAGCACAGCGCTGCAAGAGGCCACAAGTGTGTGTGCGAGAGAAAACAACAGAGACAGTGTGCGAGCTTGACGTCATGTTTTCATCACTCGGATATTAATAACGCGTACATGCCCCCACATCAGCCGCCTGCGCGCTTAATACACGCACGATACTCGAGATGGAGCACGGTTAGAGTGTGTGTATGAGAGAGGAGCGACTGTTGGTTAACTAATGACAGATTCTGGCAGCGATGAGTCCTGTGAATGTGAGCTAACATCATCAAACACGCTGTAAGAAGTTGAATCGTTAGATCGCGATCCAAACTACACACTGGAGAAGGTCCTAACAGGCTGACGCCGGCCCTTCACGTCGCCAGAGTCATCGCTGCAGCGCGGACACCCTCGCGGAGCCAGAAAAAGTCCAAAATGACAAAACACAAGGATCGGTGTGAGGCCAAAACCCAACACTGACTCAGACCAGACGAACAATGCATTCCATCTTTTTTGGAAGGCGGCTGCCTCAAATTAGTGGTGATCTGGATGCGTTTGGGAGGTTTTCTTTTCCCAAAAACAAAGATACTCTGACCTGTGATGTCCTTAGATCTGGGCGCCGGGCTCCCGGCGCCGGGCGATCAAACGAGCAGACTCTGGGTATGCTCTGGTGAGCAAGAATTCACCTCGTCATCTTAATAAAAGCTCATCAGTGTAACCAAGCAGAGCTAGTAGGGCTAGTGTTGCTAACCCAGTGGCGCTGTGTTATCTGCTGTAGGGCCTGAGCACAGGAGACCTAAACCTGACCTCAGACAGAAGAGGAGGAGTTGGTGGGGGGAGGGTGGCAGGTAACTGTGCCCCAACTTGAGGCCTGGACTTTTAGCAGGAGGGCAAGAGGTAGAGGGAAAGAGGGGGGGGGGGGGGGGGGGCTGCATGCAGATGGGTCAGCAGGCGGTCTCTTTGAAATGGAAGCCGGGGCAGGACATGAAGCGGACAAGGCTGGGGAGGGGATGTACGGTGAGACAAGGAGCTATTCTTCTGGCGAGGGAGCTGGAAGAGAGGGATGGATGCTTATCTGTGTGTTTGTGTGTGGGCGTGTTTAGGATTACCGAGAAGCGAGCCACATGCGCTGACAGAGAGCTTCACCGATGCCGCTTCCTGCTGGCAGGGGTCTGTGTGAGTCAGTCTGGTAGGAGCGCAAGAGAAACAGCACCTGCAGACCGACACGTGCACACACACACAAATTGAAAAAGACAGAATGGATATTTATTATACAGGAGTCAGAGTCACAGAGAATCATCTACAAGCCCTACAGAAACAGACTAAACTCCACTCATCTTTACATCTTGGCAGAGTGATACATACACATACATGTTACGGATACTCTGTTGTTCGAGTGGTTTTTTCCCCTCTCTTTCAACCACATTGTGTGGCAGAGATCTAATAAAAGGAGAGTCTGATGCATGTAGACAGTAACTACTGAATCACAAGCTACAGTGTGTAAGTGTAGATAAAAGATGGACCTTGTAGGACGTGTTATCAGTGAAATGAATTGTGGTTTGCCTTAGGCTCTAAAGGGTAAGCCACACAATGACATCACACCTTAAGGGATAGTGTAACATGTTTGGGTTTGCACGCAGTCTTAATAGGTTCATTATGAAATGAAGCATCAAACCACGACTGATGGGGATTTTCTACTGTTGGCTATATGACTGCATTTGGTAACAGGGTGAGCTCCTAAATGTTGGACTAACGGGTGAGAAAACACTGTGCGGTGAATGAAAACCAGGATGACTCCTCTATAAATGATGTACATCATTTATAACAACTTATATCATTTATGTAGATCATTTTTTTTAGCTATAAGGTTGCGAATCGTCAGTAATTACAAGACAATAAATACAAATTCCCTGGAGGAAAATTTACTTGGACACCAACCACGTCTGGACTACAGCACAAATACTCCTTTTGTCTGGAATTTAATGGTTTTTATGGTGCATTTACAAACCAATCAAAAAAAGAAATCGTACATGGGAAATTATTTTTAGACGGGCTTTCTGTCTTGTTTTATTTATTACACTGAGCCAAACAGCCCGGGACATGAACATGTTAATCCCACACAGCAACTCCACCAACCACTAGTTGCTCAACCTAAATGACAAGAAGATGGTCAGAGTTGTCCCTTTTGATGTTCCCTCTTCTCCAGTAAATATTCAAAGCACACTTTGAAAGGTCAACACGCTGCTTGCTCCAAAGGAGCATCTTCAATCCTGGCGTGTGACCTCTGGTCTCTGGACAGGAAAGCAAGAAGTTTCCCGATGAAGATTAAATCATTCTTTTCACTTCGGCCGATTTGCCAATGAGAGACTGAGCCAGTCTGCAGCAGGTGGACTGGTGGTTGGGAGTATTCAGAGGCCAGGACACAGGCTGGCTGGCTGGTTGGGGTGTGTATTCTGGGCCTTGGTAAGTATACTCTTTAAGCTGGGGCCATGGCCACAGACCAGTAGGAAGCCATTCATTACGCTATGCAGGGAAGGCAACGTGGGGAAAACCAGGGCGACCACGTAGCACCAAGCCTGGCCGCTGAGTTCTGGCCTGCCCCATCTCATCTCCTGCAGTCTCCACGCCCAGACAACACCCACTGGCTCACACAAACAGCTTCCACACCTCCAGGTCCTTCTTCCTCTCGCTGTCAGCTCTCTCTCAGGGCTTTTCCACCTACGAGAAGCCAGAGCTGGAGCAGATTCCCAAACCAAATATTGAACATTTCCAAGTAATTTTGCTTCCCATTATTTCAAACATAAGAATATGTCTTCATTTTCGCTGCCAGTTCCAACAAGCTCGCCAAAGGAAGTCATTCTAAAAGTAACCTATCACCCTGTTTGCTCACGGCCACGGTGCCGGACTAAAATAATCTTGTTTACCTGCGTGGATGATGAAATGTTGAATCTATTCTGGTGGGGGTTTAAATCTAGAAACTTCATCAAGTGTCTTTTAAAACTTGCTGGTGCACGGCCATACAGGATATTACAAAATAGCTGAGTTCTAAAGAAAGCTTGTGGGTCTGACTTCTAACTCAATGGTGGCCTTGATTAGCTTACTGATATAAGAGCATTTAATCATTTAATCACATTAAGGTTTTATCATTTTTCTGAAAAAAAGAAAAAAAAGAAAGAAACAGTGTAGATGAAAAAGTACTCCAGAGGGTTTTCGATTTGTGGTCTGTGCTGTTACTTCCAGTTTAGACAAGCACACGCCTGCTCATTAAAAGTTTGCTTGAGCAGCATCACCGGTTCCAGCACTGGTTCCAGTGTCCAAAGCAGAGAGCTCTGTCTTTTCTCCCTCTCTTGCTGCACTCCACAGTTACACCTCATCCACCGGGTTGGGAAGTCCCTGCATGGGAGGCTCAACCGGCTCAATCCAGCCCGGCACGGAGAAAACCGAAATATTTATAGAATTCCTCCTCCCAAAGACAGAGTGCAGAACTACACCCCATTGTGGGAGGAGATCCCGGGATAGGATCAAGCGTAAATGAATGGGAGACGATAAGACAGCAGCACAGAGACCTTCTGCAGGCTTATTTTTGTTGATCAAATGATTTCTTCCCCCTTAACTGCCTAAATTTCCTGCTTTCTTGCTACTTCTTCCACACTTGTAGGAAAATGATCATATGACTTGTGGTCAAATAAACTGGTTCCGACATGAAAAACAAAAGCAGTACTGTGTATTGTATGATTATAATGTATAAGATGCTTAAAGGAGCTTGCACTATTATATACTGACTTCCAGGAATCTTTTAAAACAACTAGGAGACAAGCGTATACTGTATACGTATGTATCAGCTCTTTGAATGCTGCAACAATAAAAAGAGATGAAGAGATGAAGGTTATGACACGCCATGCTGTATAAAACACAGCATGGCGTGTCATAACCTGCATTCTCTCTGAAGACCACTAGATGGCAGGTGCTGTGATTGCAGACCTGTGATCCTATAGAAATGTACAGAATAATGGCTTTGTGTCTTGACCCCTTAAAACACATTCATGCTGAGGTTGTGACTGATGACACGTCATCCAATGAGCAGCCAGTTTCCCAGTCAGACCCATCCTTCCTCCACACATCTGTTTTTTCTGAAACTGAGATGATTGTGAAAACGTTTATCTTCGTATATCTAGGTGCATCTTTTATACTGTATGGATACAGCTAGCTGGTTTAGCGCCCACTGTTTATTATTAATGTAGAAAATAAATGTTACTGTAGTTATGCTTGCTCATTAAATATAAGTTAGACTTATGCGTCTCCTTAGGTGGTGAAGCAATTTCCACTTCGACATGATTTTCCAAGCAATAACAGATATGGTTAGCAAGTTAGCTGTGGCTGCATAGATCAGACAATGTTTGGTTCACATTATTAGCTGATAAACTCATAAAAAATGGCCGGATACCAAATGAATTCTGGAAGTCTGGATAAATTAGCGGCTAAATCTTAACCACTTAAAACTGGCTTTTGCTATGTGACGGTCTTCTGTGTTAGCAGGCACACTGGAGTTAGCTAACATTAGCCAGAAGAAAGGCAGCTCCAGAGTGGATTTATTCTCAAGCATGCCCATCACATCCTTCAGATTTTCAGAGAAACATACTTCACATTCTTCAGATTAGATGTGACATGTTGTGAGTCCTTCAGAAGTCACTCCAGACACTATTTGAGGAAATGGTGAGAGTTGGTAACATCGCTGGCAACAAAATACATTAAAACATGAAAAAAAGCATCCACTGTATGTGCTTCTATTTAAATATGGAGGTTTGCAAACATTGCAAATAATTGGCACAGCGGTCTAGTGGTCGCCTCACAGCCAGGAGGTTTTGGGTTTGCATGTGCCTGTGTGGGTTCTCTCTGGGTACTTAAACTTCCTCCCACAGTCCAAAGGCACACATGTTAGGTTTAGAGGCCATTCTAAAAGATTGGTAGATGTGAACGTTAGTGTGAAGGGTTGCAAGTCTGTCTTTGTTGAGCCCTGATTATACTGATTATGCTGCGGACATGGACAGCTGGATACCCAACTGCCAATAAGTCATTCCTGTTATTCGTCTCTTTACTTCACTCCTTGAGGCACATTCATAGTTCGTGCATTGTAATGTAAATACTCTGCAGACGAGTCTACGTGATCACAAAAAACATGCAGGAATAACATCTGCACAGACTCTCACGCTCACCGTATGATCGTGAAATTCACATCTCTTCACATCCCAGTGGAGCCGTGGACACAAAGTATAATCGAGGCTTTAGTGCATTTATTCAAAACAGACATATTTATTATATCATATAAAAATATATTTATCAATGCAGCTGTTTTAGATACTTTACAACCTCATAGTGCAACCATGCGTCCCCCTATAGCTGTGGATTGGAACTTCAGACAAAAAAAATACAAGAAAAACTTGAATTATGAAAATATCAAACCCTCCTTGCATGCCTTGTTCTCTAAGCAGACATTTAACTGTTTGTGTGTGCCTTTTTGTGTGTTGCAACAAGCCTCATTCTGCTTTTGGGTCCGTTAAAAATAGTGGTGGTGGATGTGAGGTCCCTTCAGACTCTGTTATCAGGCTGCCCTGCCGTCCCTCCCACTGCCGCAACCACAGACTGACCACATGTTGTTGCAAGCGCACATGCGCGCACATGCACACAGCAAGTGTAAGCGCAAATAATTGCACAGCGATCCAGGGCTCCGTCCAGTAAAACACATTCACAAAGAAACGCATAAATCGGCGTTCACATAAAAGCAGATAGAGGTTAGGCAGAGTGTGGACGCGCCCAATTAGACAAAAAGAGATCCAATAAAGACGAGCTAAATATAAAAAAAAAAAACAAAAGAAACACACAAACTTTCCCTTGCCCTGCACGGCCGTATTCTT
The DNA here is from genome assembly GCF_963576455.1 of Neolamprologus multifasciatus. Taxonomy (NCBI): domain Eukaryota; kingdom Metazoa; phylum Chordata; class Actinopteri; order Cichliformes; family Cichlidae; genus Neolamprologus; species Neolamprologus multifasciatus. The sequence goes on from NC_140451.1 coordinate 7,660,714, forward strand.
GCACAAACAAAGCTTATAAGTGCACTCCATGTGCATGACTATATCACTGTTAACAGTTATAACAGAGCATCGCAGCTGGCCCCCAGGGAGTTGTTTGTTATTTTATTATGTCCAGAGGTGGGTGTACATACTGGTACTAGCAGCATAGGGGGTGTGCATGTGTGAAGGATTGACACTCAGCTGTCCTTTATCATCACTCCTGCTCGAATATCCTGCAGTAGTAAAACAGGAGCTCCCTGAACAAGAGGCCAGGGGTTAGTTTACTTTGTACATAACAAAAGTAAAGATCAATGATATGAGTGGACAGCAACTAATGACCATAAACATGAGACATTACATTTGTACTTGGGCAAAACTGACCACCTTAAAATGGCTGAATATATATATAAATTTTTAATGGAAACTGTCTGACAATATGGATTGGAAATAAGTGGTAGACAAATCAATTCTGCAGAAGAAAGTCAGGACGTAAACATATGAAGTTTACAGGCATCCAACGCTGGTAGGGAAATTGTCTCCAAATGTTGGACATCACGATATATCATGATGTGAAGACATCAGACTAAACATATTCCTAAATAAGAAGGTTTTGGACAAATATGGTGAAGCTGATTACGATCACATGAAGTCCTTTTGAATATACCCTATTTTATTTATTATATTATATTATATTATTATATCTATTTTCGCACTTAAAATCCTTTAATTTTCTCAAAAATCGACAGTGCGCCTTATATGTATGAATTCTGGTTGTGCTTACTGACCGCAAACCGATAGCAGCAACTTCGCTCATGCGCGATTCATTTGCAGTTTTTACGGGTAGGGGTGAATATCTCCTGCTCTGACATCAGCTTGGGGCGACTGCTGCGTGAGGACTGCCGCCTGTGAGCGCTTTCGCACAGGCGAGGTGCCGATTGAAGCAACCGCTGATGGTTGAGAGTAAGACCGATACGTGCTTCCATGTGAATAAGTCGTCATAAGTCTCCAGTAACGCCAGAAAAAGTCACTAAGTCGCTAAGGGGGTGTGAAAACTCGCTAAATATAGCGACAAAGTCGCTAAGTTGGCAACACCGCCAAAACTCCGCTTCAGGTCCCAAAGTCAAACAAACACTACGGTACACTGAGAGTTAAAAACTGTCTAAATTATTTCACCTTTAATAAAATGATCAGCGTTGCTGCTTTACCAGGTGTAACAATTAAGTTTAACATCCAGGAATCCATGAAAACGGAATTTATTAAATTTAACGGAGTTAGCACGAAGTTAGCTCGCTAGTTTCCACCTAAACATGATATAGCATGTTCTGACTGAGAGATTTCTGAAAAAAATGAAAATGTACAGCTCTGCTATCACTTCCAACATAAATGAAGACAGGAAGACTAAACAGCAGTGGCGTTTGCAGGGTTACTGAAGTTGGGCTAGCTGGCATATAATGATGTGCTACGTGATCGCTAGCGACACAGCTATGTTAGCATAACAAACAGTGAAGCTGGAGGATGAATGCTAACTTTTTTCCACTCAATAAAAGTTAACGTGAGGGTTCCCGATGGTTAGGGACAAATGCAATCGCATGGCAGGATGCTGTAAACGGATCAAACTTCAGTCAGGAGAACAACTGAGATAATCCATCCACAATATGAGGTTAGTCATTAATGTACTGCAACAACACGGGAACAGAGCAGCTGCGAGATAATTCTACATTAATGGATCAATGGTATGGAAGAGGAGGAAGCAAGAAGAATGGTCGAAGAAGAAGAATCCGGTTCGCCTTATGGTCAGAAAAATACGGTATTCAATAAAAAGTGAATGGTTACAATATTAAATAATGTAACCACATTGTATAACCTAGAATTCATACAGACATCCATTGAGACGACTTGTGACTATAGGGGTTGCCAAATGAATAAATCCCTGAGGTATGTTGACACACTGGGACAAAATTAGATACAATAAAATGGGTTCAATATGAACCAACAAGGACATAAATAAATAAATATTTTAAATTCATAAATAAAGAGTAGTTTATATCTACCACTGTAAGAAATGTTTTGGGCAGTTGCCCACTTTGCCCGGTTGGAACTGCCACCTGTATGTTGACAAAATAGCGCAAAACGTCTGACACCAATACCAGACACCTGGGATTCCCACTGGACTGGATATATCTGATGGCATTTTAAAAGCAGGCTGACTGGGTGTGCAGGCGCACACATTCTTTCTCTGGTTCAGCCCAGAGGCTTTTCTCAGAAAGCCCAGGCAGATCGCTGGCTAAAGGCAGCAGTCGGCAGGCCAAAAGAAAATTATTTGAAGACAGCAGAGAAGAATGCACTGAGGAAAGCTACACCAACGCAACTGCTGCCAGAGACGAGGCTACAACGATACTCCGAATTCAAGAACCTCCTCAGCCTCTGTTGTGAAAATACACAAAGGATTACATGTGTCGAGTTGGCCCTTCTCAAACCACCACAGGCCGCAGCTTTATATGTCTGGCCTGTACCCGGCGCTGTGGGCCAGGGCTGCTGCTGGCGCGTGTCGAAAGTGGAGTCCAGTGTCGGGTTGGGTTAGTGCCGGTCTGTCCGGTGGGCTTGTTAAGCTTGGTCCAGATTGTATCAACAGAGGTTTTGGGCAAGACGGGGTGACTGAAGTGAATCCAGTGGTTTTCAGAGATGTTTGATCACAGGGAAGGGGTCTCACCCAGGCCACGCAGAAGACAGCAATGCCCTAAGTTCAACCAATTAATCAGGCTGACCAAATCCGGATGACGTAGAGAGAATCAGGCCAGGACATTGAAGCCTGCCTAGGATGAGTTCTGACTCAGTGTATATCTAGAACTGCAGTGCATGCATGAAAATGTCCTATTTCTATCACACTACTTTAATATATTCTGCACAGAACATCTTATAGTCAAATAAGCTTTCCATCTCGAGGGGAAAAACAAAACAAAAACCCAGATCAGTCTGTGCCACTAAAAGTTTGTAAAAGGTGAAAATACTGTTGTAAATTGAGAAAAATAGTATGGAAATTTAAGACAAGGGCGACTCTTTCAATTCAGTTTTATCTTATTTATATAGCAACAACAGTCACCTCAAGCTCTTTATGTTGCGAAGTAAAAAAGTGCCTAATAGGGTTGGGCGATTGGACGAATATATCGACAATCAACGATAGGCTGAGCCCATCGTTGATCGTTTTTACAAGGGTGATTTATTTGCCCATGAGTAAGTTTGCTAATAACGATGGAGCTAATAGAAGCAGTCAACAGGAAGAAGAAAAAAAAATAGTAGCGCTGTTTTAACAGCACCCTCTTTCATCTGTGAGCACATGCACCCTCCTCAGAATGCGCCCAAATGCTTGTTGATGGAGCTGCAGAAGCTGGTGATAGCCTAGCATACTCAGCCGGATGGTGGACATGTGCATGCTCATGCAAGTTAGTCATGTTTGGGTACTTTGCTCGCACTATACGTCTGCACAAGCGGCACACCGCTTTCCATCCTAAATTGGCGACTTTTTTTTTTTTGTCATCATGACGACTAACGCGATTAACAATTAACCCACCTGGAGCGCAGAGTCAAAGTCCCTGAATTGTCTCTGTCAACGTATTTCGGCAGTTTATCCAAAGTCTGTTTATTCTGCGCTCCAGATTAGTTGAGCGCGTAAAATGTTTTAATCACGTTAATCGTTATGACTGCGCTGACAGCCCTAATTTTTCTGGGAAATTAGTTTATCCATGTTTGGACTTCTGTGTTGTAAACGTGCAAATCAGTCCGTGCATGATTACACTGCTCCGGCCATCAAAAAGTCTGCGCATGCGTGAATATATCGCCCATCGTTGATTATTGGACTGATGTCGGTTGGACAATTTTTACATATCGCCCAACCCTAGTGCCTACAATAATATATACAAGATCCCAATATTCAGATGCCACTGTGAAAAAGCACTTGGTGACAGTGGGAAGGAAAAACTCTATTTTAACAGAAAGAAACCTTAGGCAGAACCAGGATCAGCGAAGGCCAGCCTTCAAGGGATGAGCTTCGAGGCTGATCTATTAAGCTAAAATCAAAGTGTCTAAAACAGCAATTTCTCAAGTTGCCTCTGGCTGACTTCAAAAGCAAATCCCTCAGACTCCCATTTTAAATGTCAGTGAATCCTAATGTTCTGTAAATCCCAGCAGTGACATCACCAATAGGCGCACTGCTGTCTGGATCCGGACCCAGAGGCCGTTCTTTAAGGACCCAGATTTACTAGAGTTTGACAGACTGTTCGCATTTTATTCTGAGCAACGTTTCTTGTATTTACAGTAGGACTATTTTGATCTGCAGAGCCTTTGTCTTTACGATATTTAATGCGTTCCTGACTTTACTACTGGAACACACCGACTCACTCCAGAGGAAACTGAATGCAGCTTAAACGTGGAGCAGATCAAACGCATCAGTGTAACTCATCCCATGTGACGCTAATCACCCAATCAAAAGCGTGTGTGAAAACTTCATGAGACGAAATGCAAAAATCTGAAAGATTTCAGTAAATCAATATTACAGCTCATCGATGTACATGTGAGAAGAAGAAAGAAGCAACAGGGAAACTTAAACTCTTACATTATTACACATTAACAACTTTATTTGAAGACTTCTACTTCAAAAGTGGACACTTTAGGTCACTGTGGAAGTGAATAATAACCATTGTTGAAATACTGTTGAATTATACTTTGTTGTATTTGACAGTCAGTTGTTAACTACATACAAACACTGATACAACCTTTAGGCTACTCTTCATAGCAGAGAGCTCTACTGAGGATCTGGGGTGAGATAGTCACTGTTTATTTGGAGTTTATGCAAGTCAAGTCAGAGTAGTGGTTAAACTTTCTCTGATTTTTAATGTTCAGTATAAAAGAATTCTTATAATCGTGCAAAAAAAAAAAAAAAAAAACTAGCCAAAAAAAGTGTCTGATGGAAACATTTCCTTGTATGAGACTTATTACCGCCTGTGTGAAAGTCAGCAGGGTGGCAGAGCCGGCCTCGGTAGCGGTGATGGTTCCCAGCTAACAGTTGTTCTTTGACAATAACAGAGGAAGTCATTTCTCCCTCGAGCAAAAACATCTGCTACCTGTTATACACAAACACACACAGCGACGCACATTAACATACATCAGACAGGTCCCGGGGCCAAAACCAGAATCCTCGTAAGCTCGGTGTAAACAGCGCCAGAGTGAGGCATACATGAACGTGCACATACGTGCACGCTCGCTCCCAGTCTCTGCCGCTCCAGTCTAAACATCGTCCTTGTTTCTCACACACAGAGCAGGGAGGCTACCGTCTATATCTGCGACGTGTGTGTGTGTGTGTGTGTGTGTGTGTGTGTGTGTGTGTGTGTGTGTGTGTGTGTGTGTGTGTGTGTGAGAGAGAGATGCTCCCTTCCATACGTACACTCAGACCTCTATCTCTGTCTTACTAAGTTTAGACCACTTCACCTGCATTGGGCTCTGCAGCTTTTTGCATATCTGCCTCCATCATCTCCACAATGCCCTCATTGTGCCCTCACATTAGCGTACACCTACTCACCTGCTATCTGTAGCCTCGGTATAGATAGTCCCCACAGATAATCAATCCCCGCCGATCAAACGAGTTCATCGTTACTTTATTAAACTCTTGAAACACACGAGACACCTGAAGCTTTGACGCAGTCATGAAATTATTAACACAAAACAGATGAACAGAGCGATTCAGAGCTACACGTGGGAGATCTTACATTATAAACACATCGTAGCATTAATTAGGATTCCGTCCTCGCAGTTTTATTTCATTATATAATGTTATTATAAGTGTGACTACAAAACAATACCATTGACGGGGTAATGTATAGCAAAAAATAGCAGGCCTAATAACAACAGCATTATTAATAAGGAAGAAATGGAGAATTAAACCCAAATATGTAACAATTCAGAGTAAAAGGACTGATGTTCAACACAACTGTAAGTTAAAAACAGGAAACGTGATGTATATGTGCTGCAGTGGCTTATTATGTATTCACACTGTGGATGCAGCAAAGCTGAGCAGACAGTGTGTGAGGTACAATGGTCTGGTGTGCTTTCAGTGGAAGGAAAAAGGAAATGAAATGTCTAAGAAAGCCTGTAGGCTTCGGCTTTGCTGTATCCCGTACAGATATTTGTGTGTCTGTGCGAATGTGACATGCGCTACATGTGAGCCGTCTTAGGATGGCTACAAAAAAGGTTCAAATGAAAAAAACTGCACAAAGAGGAAGCGAAATGGGGTTGAAACGGACTAAAACTGCCAAATAAGCAGATGTGTGACTAAACCTTTTCAAATTCAAACTCTAATGCAGGGTGTGATTAAAGAGGGGGCCAGTGGAGTCAACGGAGCCTGGCTCAAGCCCCTGCTTCTCAGCCTGTGCGCAAAGATCCACATAGCAACAGCTGAGCAACAGTCACCGCGGTGGGACACCAACTTCGTCATTTCTTGGGGTAACCAGTATGCAGCAGCAAATGCTCAAAGAGATCGACTGCAGTAAGAAGCGATTTCAGTTAAAACAGGTTCTAGTGAGCTCAGCTGAAAATGGTTTTAGTCATTTTTAAGTAAAACCTCTATTTAAGAATCAAGGATCATAGTTTCTCAGAAGTGGATTTGTGTCTTGAGAGTATATGGACTTTGACCAAGGGCTCAGAGAAGAGCTTGCAAAGATGCAGAGGGTGAAGGTAACAGCGACCCCTAAGCTAGGTGAGTGGCTCCAGCAGGTCCCAGGAACAACATCCAAGATCTCTGTGGGGAGGAGCGCAGTCCAGGAACAGCTAAGATACTGCACATGACTCTCCAGCTCCAAGGCCTCTGGTAGAGGACCCAAGCTTGAAGGATAAAGACCGCCCCGAGGGGCAAGAGGGGAATTGAATGTGGTCTGAACTGCACCTTATAGTTCATCAGTCTTTATTTTGGACATGGAGGTAATTGTGTTTAGTCAAAGTTGCTAATCAATGCTATCAAGCCGCTTTAGCAAAGCTATACAGGTACACCACACAGGCATAGATACCTGTGTCAGTGTTAAGTAACAGGATTTGTTTTCTTCAGGTAATTGTATTGCAAGTGATCCAAAAGCCACCGACACCTCAAATGACAGTGAGACTATCGCACTAGCAATCGAGTGATTGCAGCCTCCTGCGTTAGGCTCAACCAGCCAGTCAAAGCAGCTACGCCACTAACTTCAACATCCAGCTTCAACAGAAAGGCTGAGCTTTATTTAAAACAAATGCATCCACATTTGTCAGGAAGAGGGAAATGAGCCTTTTGGTGGAACTGCAGTTCCTAATTTTCAGCTTCAGAAGCTGCCGTCTGTATGAAGCACGCTTTGACTTCACCGGTGTTTATGTGTTACAGTGTGACAAGAAAACAAACTGCTGGCGACATATGTAAAGGTGGTGACTTCTAAATGATACAAGTCTGGATTCAATAAGATCCGAGGTGAGGTGAATCATGGGGAACAACAACAAAACAAAAGAATAAAAAGAAGAGGAGCAGAAACAGAGGGCACATCGATGAAGATGGATGACCAGGAGACATGTGGGGAAGCTTCACACGTGGCGACCATGACAAGAGAGGGGAGTAAATCGCTCTCCTCCTGAAATCTCCTCTAAGCTTTTAAGAGGCCCACCTCCCCTCCTCCATCCATGCCTTCATCCCACAGCGGACCTCCCTGCAGTCCAGACCGCCATCCCCCCGCGAGTGTTCCATCTTCTCCAGAAAGAAGTGCACTTTTTCATCCTTTTGTCTTGACCCCCGGTTCCTACCGCTCCACGCCCACCGGCTCCCTGGCCGACCCCATCAGTGGCGTTCAATAAAAAGGCCGGGGGAAACTCCCACTCCCCCCTCCCGTGTGTGTTGATATTACCAGCAGACTGTTTGGTTGTGTTTGTCAGAGTGTGATGACAGAACTAAACACTGGTATTTACTCTGCGATAACCGCCTTGTCTGGACAGGCTCTGTGCGGTAACTGAGTGTGTGGGACTGACAGATAATGTGTGTGTTTGATGAGGTGTGATGCATTGTATCTCCAACCTCTCCGCTGGCGTCCGCATACGCCCCGTCGTGATAACTGCTTTGGTAATTGCGTTCTGCCTCTTCTCTTTGCTGGGTGGAAACGCAAATCGCAGCTCGGGTCCAGTGGTGATGATTGTCATGTTTTCATTTGGAATAAAGTTTATGTTTTGGAGATACACGGTGTGTCCTTGAAGGCTAACAACTGTGATGAATGCATTTCCTCCCTCATAAAACAACTGAGAAGCTCATTTTCATGTAATATGTCATCCCGGCGGCGTTGACATCCGTGTTTACGTGCTTGGAGTCTAGTTTCTTTTTCCTATTCTACATCACACTGATTAGTACATCAAATCCTAGGCGACTTCACTGAGATTTGAAGCTCCCGTTGCCTCGTTTGTCCTCGCCGCCGCGCCTGATGACAGCCCCGCATCTGTCTTTTATAGCTGAGGGGTAAAAACTACATACAATCTAATTTTCCTGACAAGAGAACATGCTGGCTTCATGTATAAATGTGTGCCTTAGCTCTAATAAGCTTTTTTTTTTTTTTTTTTTTTTTAAATGCGCCACAAGTTTTGAAGCATACCCAAAACAGCCCAAATACGTGAAAAATAAAACCTCACGTTTAGCCCTAATCTAATGCCAGACAAGCAGAAGCCTTATAGCGCCTTCTTCATGCTGAACATGCTTTTTAAACACACATCTGAACATGAAGCTTTTTGGCACTCTTAAGCACTGATTCATGACTCTCACTTAGGCTACGTTCACACTGCACGTCTTGATGCTCAATTCCGATTTTTTGATCAAATCCGATTTTTTTTTGTCTGCTTGTTCACACTACAAATAAAATGCGACAGCAAACACTCTCTAGTGTGAACCCTCAAAGCGGCCCGCATGCGCAAAAGACGACGTCACACACAGCGCGCTCTGTTTAGACCCAGAGCAAACAGTATTGTTTGACTGATGGCTCTTAATATAAAGACTTGTTTCGGACTTTACGTTTCCCAATTTTGCTTTAAGTTATTTTGTTATTTACATGTGGCCTAATAATGATCCTTATTGCTGTTTTAGAGAGGAGCGGTGCTTCAAAGGATAGTTGCAGATTTCTGTCAGAATCTGCAGATTATACAGTACAAATAAAATGTTCACGTTTCTCCAACGATGTCTTCCCAAAAGTTTCACTGGATGACCAGGAAGCGTTCACGATGTCTTCTCCAGAGCTGATAATCGGCGCCTGTCTTGTGTCAGTGACGTAAAAGACGGATTTAATGCGACATGACCGTTCAAACTGCAGTTTGAATGGATTTGAAAATTTGAAAATATCGGGTTTGTGCCGTTTACACTGTCATACCATGATCGGATATGGGTCGCATAGGGTCAAAAAAGTCGGATTTGATGCGCTTTCGCCTGCAGTGTGAACGCAGCCTAAGAGCTGGAGGCACTCACAGAGACCTCTGCAAAATCAACTGCCTCTCATGTCTTTGTTTTTCATCACTGCCTTTGGTCTACAATTTCACGCAGCTAGTACAGAATGGACTCTATAGAATACAACTAGTTTTAATATTTGTACTGTGAAAGGTCAGATTAACAAAAGAAATACTTCTGACTGTAATCGGTTGCCAGTGCCTTATTACGTAATTTTTTCTTAATAATTATTTTTTCTATTCTTTTTTTTTTTTTTTTGGGGGGGGGGGGGGGGGGGGATTGGCTGATTGGGACCCACACCCATTTTCACACCTTGGCTCAGGCGATTAGAGGATCATCAGGGGGTCCTTTTGTCCCTCTGTGGGGGGACACTCCCACTAGGTTTATATCTGGGACTCTCCACCATTTGACCTTAGAACTGAAGAAGCTTCTCGGATAAGAGGTGAAACGTCTTCAAGCAACTTAAAGAAGTCCAGACGCTTTTCTTTGCAAGCTCCTTTGACTTCAGAGTACAAGGAGTACTGTTGCTAACTGCTTATTGCTCTAATTGCACAGCAATAAGCATTTGATTGTGTGTCGTACTATGTATGATTGTGTACGTGACAAGTGACAAACTGTAACAAAGTGTGCCTACTCATATTTGCAGTAGAGCACCTTGTTGTGCACCCTCTTTTCACACACGGGCACAGAATCAAAATCCAAAATGTTGAGACAGGCTGAACGTAACTTAGAACTGTGCGCTCCTTTGCTGATTCGTACAGAGAACAACCACGTACAAACACACTGAAGTTACTAAGGTTTTGAATCCAACTCTAAAAGAATCTTTGCAATCATTAAAACAACACCCCCTCCCCAACTCGGTGTTATCTATACAAAGTGTGTGTGTGTCCTGGTTTATGCTGGCGTGTGCACGGGAGCAGACCTGCAGCAGAGTGCCGTGGATGCGGTTCTGTTGGAGTTTGGGTCCTGGTTCTAGAGGAAGTTCCTGCAGCAAGGTCTGGACGGTGGACGGGATTTGCGTGACCAGGACAAAGGGGACAAGAGCCTGAGCTGCCATTTCTCTGGTGCGATACACAGCCGAGCGGCCGCATCTGTGGAGCAGAGAAAAACATTAGTATCGTGGAAAAACTGGGGAAAGATGATGGCGGCGTCATTATGATAATCTTTCAGTATTGCATTATGTAATATATCATTTGATTTAATGGAAAAAGTACTGATGTTTCCCCGCTATCACAAGTCAAAGGTTGTTATTCTAACTTTTCTATGATAAATAACATAATCACCACGTATATTATCATTATGAAGTATCGTTATTTTGTTCTCCGATCACATTAAGTCATGGACATATTCTCAGTGATGACCTATGAGCTATTTGGTTTGGACAGTTGGCCGCTATTTTATTGCACTGCTTATGTAACATCTTTTTCTCCCTCTCCTGTTTCCCTCCTCTACTGCAAAGGGAAAAACAAACTGCTCCCAGGTCAGCTGATGACCGATAAACCCTGAATCAAATATTTTAGAATCATTACCTAACCAGCCAGGAAACGGCCTACTACATTTTGTTTTCGCCCACACACAGGCGCAGATGTCTCCAGCTCACGGTCATTTACAGTGTTCGTCGGTGATGGAGGCTGCAGCTAGTCACCCCGGGTGCATGCTAAAATTAACCTTGTTTACATGCTGCTAATTTTTCCTTCTCCGATGTCATAACAGAGCCGATGCATGAGGGAAGGACATGACCAAGACCTGACTGAGATAAAAGGGGGAAGGGTGAGACGGCTCGAAAGGAGCAGAGTAAGAGTTCAGCTACTTGCAGAAACAGATAGCTGCAGTACAGTTCCACGAAAATCAGCTGGAAGAAAACTGACACCTACTAAACTGGCTGCCTTCAACAGATAAGCAGGAAAAAGCAAACATAAAAGTCTAACGGTTGCCTCTTGGAGACTGTGTACCAAACATACTGTATGTAGATGTTTCTGAAAGGAACCACAACACCCTGAGTCTTCATAATGCTCATGTACGCATTTATATATTAGCACAGACAAGTCACAATGTGACATCCTACAGAGCTGAAAAGCCATTCTGGTAAAAACTGCTAAAAATTGCAGTTCCTCTAGTGTCCATCTCCAAGAGTGAGTCAATTACTACAGACTGATATGCTAAAATACCTAATCTTACCACTTTTAAAGAAAAAATTCAAGTGGTGCATCGAGTCCATTTCTCAAAATCCAGATTATCTCGTATCTATCCTGAAATCAGTCCATATTGTGACAGATGCAAAACTGCTGAAGCCTCACTGATCCTCATGTACTGGTCTTGTCCCAGTCTTGTTCAGTTCTGGACAGACGTTTTTCATACCCTGACCAGGATTTTCAGTGTGACGCTGGCCCCTGGCCCCCTTCTTGCTCTGTTTGGCATCAGTGGGAATGAGGTGCCTATAAAAGACAGGCGTTATCATTCTGTTCCCTGTTGGCCAGGAGGGCAATCCTACTGAGGTGGCGGGATGCTGCCCCCCCCACTCACAAACAGTGGTTATACGACCTCATGTTGTGTCTAAAACTAGAAAAAAAATAAGACACTCACTCCAGAACTCTACTGGGAAATTTCAAAGCATGTGGGGACCCTTGATGCATTTCAAAATCTATAAGAATTTTTCAGCAAACTCTCTTATGTCTAGGGATGGGTATCGAAAACCGGTTCTTGTTGAGAACCGGTTCCCACTGTTTCAATTCCTTGGAATTGTTTGCCATTTTTGCAAACGATTCCCTTATCGATTCCAGTCGCCCCGAATGACGTCACCACGTTGCGGAGCGTCATTTACCTGGCAGGAAACATGGCGCGTAAGCGGCTCAAACGCTCAAAACTTTGGTTATACTTTACGAGAACGGATGACAACAGGGCAACTTGCAAAGTAGATATTTCATTTAAGGAAGGAAACACTACGAATATGCAAAAGCATTTGCTCACAAAACACACAATGACCTTAAATGAATGTCGTGTTTTTAATTCCGCTCCGGACTCGTGAATCTCAACCAAGCAGCAGCGGTAACGTTTGCACGTCCTCTCCCGTTAATGCGGCAGGTAAATAATCAACTAACAGTGCATATTATGTTAGCGCAATCTGCCTTATTACAAAACCTGCCATTACTGTGCATTTAGATGACCATGATGAGAGAGACAGACAGAGTCTGGCTCAGATGCTGGCAGTTCTTGCTGCAGTCTACCGTTAGCGTCTCCTTTCAGGCCAGGATAGACGAATGTCACCGAGCAGTGACTAAGTTTGTGGTCAAAGGTTTGCACCCATTTGCCACAGCAAATGATTTTTAGTAAGTGAATGTGTTTAATTGTAGGCAGGGACATTACTGGATATTCTTGTGTAATTGCTACAGAATAATTGATGTTATACTTTGTTATTGCTACAGAAGAATATTTATTTTATTATTTTACATTTACAATTTTTTTTTCCTGGGGACCCTGTGACACCCCATTGAAGAGCCGTAGGCTGTGGATCTCTTAAGATCTCACTGTTGGGTTTGTAAGGCCATGTTACTCCTAAATTTCTATCTTGTTCAAAGAGAAGATATAAAACAAAGTTCTAAGCTAATCGAACTTAATGTTCTCCTTTTTTTTAAAAAAGAATCGATAAGAGAATCGATAAAGAATCGAATCGTTAAACAGAATCGAAAATGGAATCGGAATCGTGAAAATCTTATCAATACCCATCCCTACTTATGTCAGGTGTGGAAATACAGTGTACAGGTCTAGGGCAGTGACCTGGGTGGGAGTGAATGGGATTATTTTGCAGGGATTATGTTATTTTGGGAAATGTCATACATGTGTTTATATTTCCCGTCTTTCCCCTTTTATTTCACAGTGTTAAATGTACGGGCTTTTTTACCCCAAATGTACAGATCATCTGTAATCCTTTTCTTTTTGTTTATATGTATAAAAGAAAAACTCTTAAGACATTGTTTAAAGAAAAAACTGTATTTTCTATGGACAGTTTCTTCCTTCATAACTGCACGGTGGGTGAATTTTGTTTTTTAGAACTCATCCAGGCCAGTGTGTAAACCTTGACAAGGCCTCACCTTCACTAATCTGAGTCACCAACTGACAAATAACACAAATTGCTGTGTGAAATATACCATCCAAGAAGTCTGTGCTGCAGTTTTGAGGAGTTCTTTATTAATACCTTGTTCCTCAAGTCCAATATTGCACCCATACAGTTCATGGATGTAGCCGTCCTTACCCTTTCCACCCTCTAATCCAAATATAGTCACTTTTTGGCTCCAATAAACTAACATGGTGCCGACGAAAAATGCTAATGTTGAGGTTTCAAAATGTAGAGTGCAAAAACCAATAGGTGATGTCCTGGTGTCTATGACAAGCATGCATACTTATTTACATGCAAAAAAGTAAAAAAAAGGATCAAAGCTACATTAATACTGCCAGCTGTTTAGGGGCTTTCATGGCATTTAAACTGGCTGCTGGGGCCAAAAACGGCCCTCGGCTTTGCTATGGAAAATTCAAAGAAGCTTCCAGAGAAATGCGAAACACCTCTCATGCTGCAGCGGCATGTGGAGGTGAAAAAGAAGCCCGTCTTTTTGGCTCTGGTACTGAGAGGAGGCGAGATATGTTAGCAGATATTTGGATAGCACCGTGAGAGCGTATGTTAATAATAAACAGCATCTGTTAAGAGGAAGCAGCAAAGCCAATAAACGATCAAGTGTTGGATCTCCTGGTGATTTGACTGAGAGACCGGGACAAGAAGTGACAAGAAACGTCCGATCGGTATGCACTGAAACAAAGTGGGGGCTGTTTGGAGCAACAGATCAACTGTTAACAAATGTTTTTTCCACCTGCTGTGAACACACACACATACAGCCAGATAGACAACCAAAGGGCCCTGTATCAAACGCAGACAACAGTTTGCATTCCTGAGCTCTGCACGCCTGCACACGTGAATTTATGAGCACAAACGTCCCACACACAAACCCACCAAAATTCATGCAAACTCCTCACTTTCCACTCATCCCAGCCCCCATTTGGGCCCCATATGTTAACTATCTGTGCTAATTTGTCCCATTGAAAGTCTTTTGCAAAAGGAAATGACAGTTTGGAAGGTTGTAATTTTAGGAACAGGGACGTCCCCTGTGGGATTCAGTAGGCAGACTGTTGACTGGCCTGGATCAGGATCATCTGGGCCTCATTTTGGAAAGCTGGGAGAACTGCTTCCTCCACAGAGACTCAAGCATGTTGGCTAAACAAGCCTGAGAGTCAAAGCTGATTAGCAAAGAACCTACTGTAAGCAAATTAAGAAGCAAGGAGTGACAAGTTAAACAATTGGGCTTCCTTCATTTATTCATATGGCCGCGATCTAGCCAAGCAAAAACAATCCTTCTTTTACTTCACCACCAAAACCCTTTCTTTGTCCTGACTATTGTGCTGTGTGGAAAACCACTAGAATGTGTGTCAAATTAAAAAACATCCGGTATGAACCCCACAAGCATAATCATGGCTGCACGTAACTGTACATGCCTGGTTAGGCAGACAGCCAGCATAATGTAAACGTAATCATGTAAACATAATCATGTTCGCACTGCTATTTATGCTTCTGTCCGTTTTGTGTAGATCTTTGATATTACAACAGCCCGTATGAACTGAGCCATATTCAAACTGCCCACAGGCAAAAACCCAAAGTCATCCAGTTAACAGTGAATGTATCAAAAAGATCTCATAACCTAAAATAAGTTTTCACCTGGACATCAAACTACACTGAAAGTTACAGAATGTAAGATTTTCACGTTATCGGCAGATTGCAGTCAACTGACTTCTATTTTCTTAGTCCTCCCCAATTCAACAGTATAAGCCTCGCTACGGTGGCCGCTGTAGGACATATCAAAAACAACTTTAAACTACATCTCATAAGTCTGCAGGTGGCCAGTGTGTTTATGTTATTATTTGGACCAGATACAGATCTAACCTGGTGTTTTCCCTCCATCTGTGGAAGGCTGTCAGTCCACTGTTTACCTCAGCTGTCAATGCCCTCCGCGCTCATTTACTCTTGAAGAGGCTGTAAGATTTTGTGAAAGGTGTCCAATAGGGGCCAGTCATTTAGAGAAGCCCACTTCTGACTGATAACAGCGATGCTGAGGTGAGTTGGTGAAGATATCCTGAACTTTTCTGTGGGTAAGCAGCACTGCTGTTCCTTCCTGTCGTGTTTGGGTCAAATCTGACTGATTTACAACTTAAAACACTCATAAATACTGTTTTGGTTTTTACATGTGATGGCCTCGAGGCCTTATGACGTCCTCCACACTATGCAGGTGAACATGTGAAAGTGATGATCGCCTCTTTCATTGAATGTTGAGTATTTTAATCAACCTTGTTACATCTGTGGTGTTCCCGGTCAAAGGTGACCACCATAGGAGATGAGTGCGAATCCACTAACCCCCCCCCCCCCTTCCCATTGACTGAATGGCCCCCTGAAAGACCCACTTTACAACCTACTGACTGACCCACTGTACTGAATTTGGTGGTGAAAAATATTTGTTATGTTAATTTAAGAGCTGTTAAAACAGGCCAGGAAGACTAAAGTAAGGAACTGGAGGGTTAAAGCTGATGTTATTAGCCTGAGTTCATCTGTGTAGATCTAAGATTACTGGACTCTGACGCTTAGTGAATAAACTCTCATACAATGTGAAAATGCAATCAAACTATTTATCGGAGAGAAATTGTGAGTGTTTTAATGTTTTTAGGTCACTTAAACCGAACGTTAGTTTACACCCAGCTGTTGTTGATAAGCTGGTTCTTGTCGGAGTCGGAACGGTCTCGTGTCTAATCTGTTGACATTAAGTACTTGTGACAATATCAGGAATAAACAAGTATCTTGTTGCACTATTTCCAGTGTTAGAGCTCTGACTTCGGTTCAGAAGACGAGGCTTGAGGTGATGAGGAAGAGGATGATGTTTTAGAAAGATGCCAGTCACACTGTCCCTTTCCTTCAAATTATTATTATTTGGTGAAGGAGATCCTTCTCAGTTAATAAAACACAGGTATGACCCTTCATGTCTTAAGTTTGAAGGTTCAGGCATGAATTTCAGTGCTCTACACAGCACGCAAACTCCTACATGTTCTCTTTTGCACAGCCTGATTGGCCTGATTAGCACACAGGGTTACAGCTTCAGTTTACATTATGAAATGTAATCCTGTAATGTGTCAGTAAACTATTTCCTTTTTATGTCTGGCATAGTTCAGATACTGATGGCAAGTTTGGTCTTCTCTAGGCATTTGTTCACCATTCGTCATCGTGGGGAAATGCATTGCATTGTACTTAAAAAAACAAAACAAAAAGAAACTGATATCAGCCCCTTTTGAAGTCAGTTTATAGGCATTTCTGTGCCCTTTCTAAAGAAATGAGATGTGAGACAGTGCGGGCCAAAAAGGAAAGGAAGGGAGTGGTGCACGCAGGGTGAGCAGAAATGCCTGGGCTGGATATCACGGGATATAAATCACTACCACAACACTCTGAGGGCTTACAGTTAAGATGGAGAGACAGAGAAAAAGAGAGGCGCTCCAAGGAGATAAGACAAACTGTTTTAAAGACACCGCGGATGGGAATGAAGCCATTAATTATTATAACAAATGTCCGCTTCTCATCATCCTCCCCCATTTTCTCGTCATCATCATCATTCACTCCGTCATTACGCATGCAGGTGTGACGCTTGCAGAGGGCCCGGCATCGAGGGAATGTTACAAATCTAGTGAGGATGAGGTGGGAGGTTATGAAGATTTTAAAAAAGAATTGCTATGCGGTGTAAAGGAGTTATACCACAGTATTTGAGTATGGTGCTCTGGCCTGTCAACAGGTGAAGCTAAGCAACATTTAATCCTTGGAGGTGACGGGTCAGGTCTTATGGAGACGGGGAGCACGCGGTGGGCGACAGCCATCGGCCTCATCAGACACGTCCTGCACACGCCTGGGGTAGATGGGTTGGGGGATGGAAAGGTGGGTATCGCAGAGAAACATGGCTGGAGCCAAAGAAGTTGTGGCTGGGCTATATTTAACATCTCCAACATGTGGGCTTCATTTGGCTAGATGTGTGTGCTGCATACCTTCTCTGACAGTGCCAGACTCAGCCGAAAGCCCTTTTTCACCCACAAGAGATGGAACTCTAAAGGCACAACTACGAGATTCCACTGAGGTTCAGATTTTTTATTTTTTTAAGAACGTATGCATTCAATGAAGGCAAAGTCACACATTTACAGGTGCAAATGGTAACGGCTCCAGTTTATGACCCAGTCCGCTTCTGATCACACTTCACTTTTCATTTTCTGTGTGTGTCACTAAATATGGAGTGAAATGAATTATTCAACAGGTTATTATCAGATGCGAGTTAGATGGCTACCCCTACCCGCATATAGTTCTGCTGGAGGTTTCTTCCTGTTAAAAGGGGGTTTTTCTTTCCCACTCTTGCCAAGCGATTGCTGAAATTACTGTATGGCCTTTACCTTACAGTATAAATCGGCTTAAGGCAACTGTGGTTGTGATCCGCCTATATAAACAAAAAGGAAGTGTGGATCAGACTAGAAACAGTTACAGAACCAGCCCTTAAGTGTGCAGTCAGAGTGTACAGAAAGTGGAAAAACCAAATGTGATCAAGACCAGATTACCAATGCAGGTGAAATAGTCTTGGAGGTCTCTAAAGATCCTGAGGCAACACGTCAGTGCCTAAAGAGCTGCTGGTAAAAACTTCAAACTGGGAAAAAGAAAGTTAGACTATTTTTGTAGTCATAGCTGAATCAGGACATTGTTTAAGCATTCTGACACATATCTGTAGTCCAATAACAATTGTCTCTGTAATAAAGGGTACAATGCCAGCAGGAAATGCTACAACTTAAAAGCACTGTTTAATGGAGCCAACATGTCAAACTGAAAACGTGATTTTTTTAAAAGACTAAATATTTGGGGCATTAGCAGCTTTGCATTTCCTGTTCTTTGACTTTGCTATGTCTTATAACCTTGAGCTACACTATTATGTACAAACACATACCTTATTAGCATTACTCATACAACAGAGTTGAACTTGACTGTTTTAGAGGGCAGAGGTTTCACCCTCACACACTAGAGTTTCGTGCAATAAGTACAGTAGGGGTGCAACGATACACAAAATTCATGGTTCGGTTCGATACTTTGGTGTCACGGTTCGATATTTTTTTGATACAAAAAAAATGTTCATGCCTTTTTAATTTGTCATTTATTAAAATTATAAATATATATTTTAACTCAAAAGTACAGTTTTTAAATTTAATGTTGCTGAAACAACAAAGTAATAAAATAATAAATCTATCTGATCGAGAAATCACTCATCTTTGGAAAAGAGAGTTTATTACAGAGAAATGGCTCTTTCCAAAATAAAAGCTATACTATACGCTTCTTCTGGGGTATATTCTCAGCAGCATATTAAACATATCAGGTCCCCATAAGGAGAATCATGTGCTAACGGCTGTCTAAATGACTCGGGTAAAGTTTGTAGCATGCGTGCTTGTTGTTTTTGTCTGCTTCCACTTGTCTTTGCACTAGGATGATGTCGGAGTAAATGTGCAGTCATATTCATCGTGTTCCCGCTAGTGCTGTCAGCGTTAATCTGAAATGAGGTTAACGCCACAACACGGCAAATCTCCGTTAACGAGCTACCACGGATCGCCCCATGCATGGGGCTGGACGGCATCAACACGTTAACGAGCTAAGTGCGCTAACGCAGTAGTTCCCACCCATGTAATTGAGCATTGCATGACACATCCAACACACTGTTTTACTTTTGTCCATGACGCGCTTACCTTCAGGGTCATACGTCACATGAAGACCAAAATAGTTCCAAACGCCACATCTGAATGAGGGTGGGGGAGGTTCAGTTTGCCATGTTGCAACGAGCTTAGCTTCTGTCTTGCTAGCTTGCCCTGCGGTCAGTGAATCTGCGTTCAACTATTCCGCCTAGGCTGCACTGTCGAGCGCAGATCCACTGAGCGCTCAACACAGACAGCATCATCAGAAGAAAAAACAAACTAAAAGAGCTGCTCAACACCAGAATATATTATACAGTAAACCGCAAACAATACGGCTCTACCGTTTCACTAAAAATGTGACAATTTTTGGCAATTTTTGACAGATGTTTATCCAATCTACTTGAAAATTGGAGGATTTACTGCCTGGTTAGTTTGAGGTATTTGGATGAGTGGTTCTTATATTCCAGTTAACCAGTCTGTAGGGTGAGGGGCACTAGCTTTGTGAAAACACTGACGCATTTTAAATCTCATTCCCCAAAATCTTACCCTAAGCTTAAGCATCGCAACTTAAACTAAACATTAAAAAAAAGGTAGACGTAGCCATGGAGACAAAGACACCCGCCCGCCAAAAAAAAGGCCACTGCACTAACAATAAAGCCAAATCCCACAACTACTGTACATCTCCTCACAAAGCATGCTACAATACCAGTTTTATGTCTCCTCACTATGCCAGCCCCTAGAGCAGGACGATATGACCAAAAATATTCATCACGATATACATTTGAAAATTTGCAATAACGATATAGCTGACGATATAATTGACACTAGACAAAATACTTTTCAACTCCACAACTTTAGTAGTGCAACAAAAAAAAACAAACATCAATGTATTTTCACTTAAACAAGCAGCTGTTTTTTTATGTGCATTAAAGTTATATAAAAATTTAACAGTGCAAATTTCTTGCTGGCAGTTTAACCAAAAGGCATTTCCAGTGGAAATTGGCCGACATATCCTCAGCATAACCATGTATAATATCCACAAAACTTAAAAAGAGGTTATACACACACAATACGGTAATATTATGTTGAAGCACAGTACATATCACTCCGCGAGGCTCCTGCCTACGTAATGCTCCGACAATCCATCAAGCGGTGCGGCTTCATAGCTTAGCAAAGTCGTACTAAAACATTTGACAGATTTTCGAGCGCCGTGCACATAAAGTCGTTTCGAGGTCAGTAAACACAACCAGAATTCATACATAAGGCACACGGGATTATAAGGGGCACTGTTGATTTTCTGAAAAATCAAAGGATTGATTTTAAGTGTGCCGTATTTTCCAAAAAACACGGTAATAACGACGGCCCGCTAGCATGCGCTACGAAAAAAAGTGCTTTGTTGTGTGTCTGACGAACGAAAGCCAAACCAGTTCCACACTGAAGTTGCAGCATTTTTACAAACCACTTCTGGTTCATCCGTTTCATTCAACGATCCGCTTTTGTCCTCCTCATTCTCCGTCGCCGCCGGCACGCTTTTTCCACCATGTGCGTATGAAAACAAAGGCACTGCGCATGCGCGTTTTACCCAAATTCTATCGCGATATTTCATTTTCTTGTCGTTGCCCAACATTATACCAGTATTACTGTGAACGGTATGATATGGCCCAGCCCTACCAGCCCACATACAGCACCCACATGCAAGCACTATTATCTAAACCATCAGTAGTGCATTCCAACCTCAAGGTCAAAGCTTAACTCCCTATATCCTCCCAAACACGCGCGCACACCCACACACACAAAGTCAGATGCACAAGCTATCCAGCTGTAAAAATACTGCATCAATCATCTGGCTGGACAATTTACACATTAGATAAACTATTCAGAATAGCTATAGTGACAGAATAGCTTAAAGAAATGTAATCAGAAGGATCTGCCTTGCACACATAACACAATAGTGATTTCCGTACAAAGTGAAAAAGCCTTCACACCCACCGTTTCTTTGCCACAAAGCATCACCAGCTGTGTGCTTGCATTCCAGAAAAAATGAGCTTCAGTCTCCACCACCTTAGTTGTGCTGCTTTTATTTTATACACCTTATCAAGGTGCTGTTGAAGGGTGTAGGCGTGTTAAATGCTGAGATCAGGTATTTTTTTCTTGGGATGCCAAATCTTGTGGACACACAAGGTTGAAGCTTACGGTTCTTATTTGCAGGTGCAGCATAAGAACATGTTCCAATAATATTTGTACATTTCTCCATTAGAGGAATGTAACAAAATGAAGTTGTGACTAAAGTTTCCTACTCGCCTGAGAGGTTCACTCTCCAGTAAACAGCGAGTGGATCCAGACGAGCTGCAACGCAAGACAACACACACATGCGCTGCTCGCTGCAGGAACAGCTCACACTAGATGGGTGTTTTGTCTTAGTGTGGAAAGACACAAAATCATACAGACGAACAAAAAGCAATCTCTCTTGTAGCCATGGCGAAACATTAGATTATATCACAGGGATTCTACCAGTACTGAAAACAACAATGAAATTATGACAGCACAAGATGCAGAAACACCTGCGCAAACAAAACAAATGAAAGAAGCCCCGCACACACACAAACACACAAAATGTTTAGACCTTTGCTGATTGTGAATTGTTCTATAGTTAGAAAGAAAAGTTCAGATAAACTTAGTTTGAGAGGTTTATCACAGCTGAGTGAGCAGGTGTGGGACTCTCTTGGGTTGGACAGAATTCCTTTGGTTACATTTTTCCTTTCAGACTTTACATAAGCAGGCAAAGTGACTGGAAAAGGCAGGGTGGGAGAAATGCTCATTCAAGTCCACTGTTATGAGTGGAGGGATGAATAGTGACAGAATCAGTTTGACAGATGTTTCCAAGGCAACATCACAACGCAGGGACGACAGTCATGAAATAAAAGTCACGTGTATGCCAATCCAGCACGGCCAAAGTTTCTAATAATGAAAGGTCAGCGTATGAACAAATATTTCCTCTGAGGCAAAAGCACAGCCTTCCCTAAAACCTGTGCTTTTCTCTATTAATGGCATAACTGATATCTGGAATTTTGCAATGTCAAAAACAGCTCTGACTGGGAATTAAGGTTGGGCGATATGTAAAGATTTTCCAACGGACAATTGTCAGTCCAATAATCGTCGATGGGCGATATATTCGTGCATGCGCAGGATGACCGAAGCAATGTAATCATGCACAGACTGATTTGCGCATTTACAACACAGAAGAAGTCCAAACATGGACGAACAAATCCCCTAATTAATTGTTTATCGCGTTAGTCGTCATGACAGCATGTTAACGCTGACAGTTGGCTTTAAACCAGATGAAAGAGGGAAACCTAAGGATGTAACCAAAGCAGTGTGCCACTTGTGCAGACGTATAGTGCGAGCAAAGTACTCAAACACGACTAACTTGCATGAGCATGCACGTGTCCACCATCCGGGTGAGTATGCAAGGCTATCACCAGCTTCTGCAGCTCCATCAACAAGCATTTGGGCGCACTCTGAGGAGGGTGCATGTGCTCGCAGATGAACGAGGGTGCTGTTTTAACAGCGCTACTATTTTTTTTCCCTTCTGTTGACTGCCTCTATTAGCTCCATCATTATTAGCAAACTTACTCATGGGCAAATAAATAAATCACCCTTGTAAAAACGATCGACGATAGCTGATATATTCATCCAATCGCCCAACATTGAGTGCATACATAAAAACATCATTAGAACATCGCTGAACTGACTACCACATCAAAAGAAGAAGACGAATAGAGCGGATGAATCTCCATTTCTCAGTCAGAATGCTTGGTGTGGGTTAAAACATCCTCCACTTCACAGAAAGCAGCCACAGTCCTGACCACCCGTGTCACATGTTCACTGTATGTAAGGAGACAGGAGAGAGAAATCCACTGGAGTGTATCAAACCAGCAGAAAACATATTTGGGTCTGGATGCGTTTTGCTTCCCTGGAGACACTGCTAAGTCCCCTGCTTTGCATCTTTGTGGTTTGGGCAAACCTGTAGAGTCCATGCAGCTGAACTCCGCTGTTTGTGAAACTAACCCACATTTGTAGAAAATCATCAGTAATAATCTCCTTGTTGTGACTCCACTGTTTCCACTGTACCTGTGCATGCATGCGTAGATCACCTACCTCATGATGAAGGGCATGAAAGGTGCGAGCCCCAAAGGAGAAGAAGATCCATCCATGGGAGAAGGGTAGAGCCGACTGAGAACCAGCAGCAGCAAGAAGAGACTGGGGTGCAGCTTCACCTGACCGCTGTTACTGAACATGTACACAAACACAAAGATGCACACAATTAACGTTATCTAGAAAGTAAAAGTCATAAATCATCAATGGTAAAGCCGTTAAATGAATGGATACTTCAAGGCGACACTCCTGTTGTCGCTGTAATGGCAGAGAACTGATAAACTGAACGCTATTTTGGTTAATCTTCTTCGGACATGATCATGAGGGACTCTGTACACATAAAATAAGTTGTTAGCAAAGGAAAGGGCCTGAAATGTGGGCTCTAGGACTAACCTTCACTTCTCCGGTGAAGGGTTGTTAACAGCCCATAGATAAATGTGGGGCTTATGCTAACATGCAGTCAAACTCTATGAAGTTGAACTTCAGGAGACTCTATGGCAGAACTGCACAGTAATTCTTTCTTTACTTTTTTTGCCCTTTGCTAAGAGTTAATAGTTAAATGAGAATATCCTCTTGTCTATCGGCTAGTGATGTGCGGATCGATCCTGAAATATCGATTCCTCCGATACCAATCATTTATGTTCTAGAATCGATTCTCACATTAAAATATCGATATTTTAGTAATTTAGAGTAAATTTGTAGTTTATCATTAACAGGAACACAGTGGAAAGAAACTATAACATTCGGAGTGTCTACATTCAAAGGAACTACTTCTTCTTCCGCCTTCCATAGTCATGTGCGAAATACGTCTGTATAAATGTCTTGCAGCCCCTTGGCGTGCGCACTCACAACAATGGCTGAGCGTAATTGTGTGGATGTATTTTACCTCCACAAACAGCTGAGACGTGGTTTGCAATACATGTGGCAAAAAAGTGAGGTGTTGTGGCCATACTAGGGAGACATTCAAAAGGGCTGTTGGGGGGGGGGGTGGGGGGGGGGGGGGGGGGGGGGGGGTGATAAAAAACATTTTACAGGGTTTATTTATCGGATAAAATATGTTAAATGTCACCGTTATTATTGGCCGGCCCGGAAACAGCAGGGATGTCCAAATTCAGAGGCTGCTTCCACTTGAGGACCCAGCCTTCGCGGTCTAAAGAAAGCCGGCTAGTACGTCATGAGCTCCCTCGGTGGAGTGAAACTCGGCCGTCTGCTCCTTGCTATCTAAAATATAACCGGGCACTGGCGTAAACTCTCGACCGTCTCACACTTTGTTTAATTAGTTTTCTGTGTGACGTTTATTCAGCTGTGTGAAAACCCCGGAGGAACCCTCCCGAGGGATTAATAAAGTTTAATTTAATTTAATCTAATCTAATAACTTTAATCTCAGCCAAACCGACTTACTCACGAACACATAAAAAACACTGAAAAAGCCAAACAATAACATTTTTAAGTTATCAAAGTGACTTATATATCATGTTTAACCCGAGTAGTGAAAGACCGCGGGGGTTTGAAAACGATGTGTCGGTCGGCTCAGATATTTGAAGTTTACACAGCTACTTTCTCACCTGAAAATATGTTAAAAGGTTTTTTGCGACACAAAGAGAAATAAGAATAATATTAAAACTAAGTCGCTGCCGCCATTGTTGGAAACTGGAATTGGCTGGGCCGCGCTATGAATTCTGCGATATGGTTTTTCAATTTTGTTGTCCCGGTGGAAAATCGGGAGAAATTCGGGAGAACCGTGGCTCTGGGAGATTTTCGGGACGGGCACTGAAATTTGGTATTGTCCCGGAAAAATCTGGAGGGTTGGCTTGTATGGTTGTGGATACACCACTAACCTTGTCAAACGCCTCAGAGTAAATCATATCACAGAATATGACGAGCGTATGTTGAGGCGAACTGAAGAGGAGGACAGGGACAGGTGCTGCTAGGGCGAGACAGACGTCTCTCACGGAGTCCTTTAGTGCTGCAGGCAGCCAAGGTGTTCAAATAGGAACTTCAGTTTTTTTATTTCTAAATGATGAACTCTGCATTATTAAGTGATAAGAACAAGTAATCTGATGTCCTGTAATCATTATGATGCTATAATTTGAGATACAATAAATAAAATACGTTTTTGCACAAAGTATCTGTATCGGATCAGTACCTCGATACCACCCTGAATATTACTTGGTATCGGATCGGAAAGGAAATCAGTGGTATCGCAGATCACTACTATCGGCTGACTATGAAGCTAAAGCAGCAGACGATTAGCTAAGCTTAGCACAGAAAGACCGAGCTAACGAACAGCACTTGTTAGCATAGCACTAGTAGTTAAAACGTTAAAATTGGTGTAGTGTTCACGTGACAGGAAATCGAGGAAAAGCTCTTTTTAGCTCCTGGAATTCATCATTAGTGGTGAGAAATAAACAGTCTGGTGTGGCGCTCACAGGATCAAACAGTGAAAAGTCACCTGAAAAGCACAAATAACCAAAGTTACCGTGCAAATTTTAACTGGCCTAAATTCCTCTTGCTTTTTAATAGACTCTGCATGTCTAAAAACCACCCACGCTCTCAAACAGTCATGTCCTCATCAGTCCTTGAACCGAGCTTTTCACCTCCCTCTTCTCCTCCATCTAACTCTCATCACTGCCAGCTGAGTCAGAATGGAAAAGTGTCTCTCTGCCAGCGGTTTCACAGTTTCACTCTGACACACTGCAGCAAAGGAAGCAGGGAGGAAAACAGAGACGGGGAAAGAAACAAGGACTCAAAGAGCAAAATAAAATGAACCTTATGTAGTGTCAACAACAAAGTGCAGCCGCGCTTTGCCTTCACGAGCTTTAGTTTTTCCTGTCTTGAATATAGAAACATGAGGAGGAAACAGTGTTTCAGCTTGACGCTGAACTTTGTGAAGGTCTGCTAATGTGACAGTGTGTGTATCAGGAGAGCAGAACATCCTTTGGGCCCTGTCATTAGTCATGAGGATCTCAGAATGGAGACCTTCCCTCTCGCTCCTTCCCCGAGAAAACATCGTATGCTTTTCATTACTTCGTTAAACAAAACACTCACAGAGAACCGTCCACTGGGACTGCCGCAGATCGGCAAGATGGGAAATGTAATAGCGGCCCAATTAGTAACTGGTCTAATGTGTTTAATGTCACAGTTCAGTCAAGCACAGCGGGACAGGATGTGATGTCACAGAAACAAGGGCTGGTGGTGGAGAGGGGGCATACAAGGCCTTGTTGGGATGCAGCTGAAGGCAGAAACATTTGACAGGATAAAAAAGCGACTCTGTGGCATTTAATGCTGTCAGATCCTTCTGTGAATGTTTGCTTTCTCTAACCCAAACTCCTCAATCATCTTCAACAGCCGGGTGTTTGATGAAACAGCCTATTTTTATTTCTCTCGTTTAGAAAGAGAGTGGAAACAGAGCGCTGACCTTAAGTATATGAATTCTTCATTTAGAAAGGAGTGAAGGGGACACAGTAGCAAAGAGACACCAAAGAAGCTCTAAAGTAAAGTCAAGCTGCAGCTCTGATTTATTCCACTGGTAGACAAATAAATCATCCACTGTGTTTAGAAAATGACTTGGAATATGATCCGAAAACTGTTTTCTTTGGACGTGCAGAAAGAGGCAGATAAGATGAAGCGCTGCTACAAATCAGAGCGGATTAAAAATGCGGGCGGTGACCTGAAATACTTTTGCAGATAAATCTGCTTTGCTACGCAGAGATAATAAAATTTGAAATCTGAAACAACAAGTCGGTCTTGGAGCATATATGAGAGCATGCTTAGGCCCCTCCGAGATAGTCTTTTCAAAATTAAATTTAGAGTGTTTAGAGTGAGTGCATATACAAGCAGACACTGTGTGACAGGAGGACTATAGGAAGTACTATAGGAGGTAAAACAGAGGATACCAGAAACAAATGCTACGCAAAATGTACTCACAGGTCATTCAAAACCCTCCATTTAATAATCAGGAATCAAAATAAGAAAGGCACTGGCAGAACACATAAATAAATAAATCTGATTATTTTGGTCTGGACAGTTTTCTTCCCCCGTGGCGTGTGATGAAGCTGATTTTTAGTTGTTTTTTTTTTTACCTTGCTTCCTTTCATTTAAGGAATAAAACAAGTGAAATAAATAAAATCTATTAAATAAGTCAAGAAACGTGCTCACCTGAAGCCCCGGTCACACAAACATCGAGACCCCGCTAAACGACTGAAATTTACATTTTCATTTGCTAGGTAGCTGGTGGTTGCTTGGTGTCAACGAATCTGCATTTCTTCCCCAACAACCGGTGGTTGCCAAGAAGTTGCCAACTGGTCTCGAGGCCTGTGTGAATCTGATATATAATCTGTGACTCTGAGCCGAGATTCGGTTTGCAGACACTGAAGGAAGGAGAAGCCTTAAAGAACAGCAGTTGTTTTTTTGTCCCATCACATATACACTGTGATAATACTGGATGCTAACATTAAGCATGAACAGAGTTTAAAAAGAAAAAGAAAACAAGCATATATGTGCAAGTAATGTGTTAGCAAAAAGCCGTGGTTTCAAGGATTTAGTCTATTCTCGGATCTTTAAGAGAAGGGATATCTGAGGCTGACAGTGGATGGATAAGAACTGTGAATCTTTCTCATCTAGAAAATGTCTGCACAGTCTGATTACCTAAGGACCAGACACTCCTGCACCAGGAAGGACCCACTGCAGCAGGATAAGGTCTCAGAGTGGATCTGAGACAGTCAGGGTATCACATGGAGTCTGTGCGACTTTCTGAAGCAGTCTACTAGGGTCCACTCGGGTCTCAGTTTCGTCATCAGTGGGTCTGTGTGGAGCTCCATGTGCCTGCCTGGTTTTTGTGACTGCGTGGACCCATCCACTTAGAATTCATATTGCAATGCGCCCACTATGCATGCTCTCCAGGTGCCGGACTTCAAGTGGAAGTCTGAAATCTCAGCAAAAAACATTTTCTGGCACAACTTCACCTGCTTCCAAGGTGCATGGAGAGGATAAAAGAATTCAGAAAGCAGGAACTCCAGCAACACTTGAGGGAAGATGAACAACTTTAATAATAGACCAAAGCGTTTCGGCTTGTGGCCTTCATCAGAAGTCTGAAATCTAACAGGAATGACTGCTGGGCCGTTGGGTTTCCAGCTCTCCACTTAACGTTCACCGCTGCATCTCCAAACTCTTTCACGTGTATCACAGGTGCTCGTTGTGAACCTGTTGCTATCTGTGAACAGGATGGTGTGCAAGTGGTTCATCTGCCACTTTTGGCGTTCTTGGGCAAAGGACCTAATGTGATGCTCATGGAGTTTGTTTCTTACTGTTTGACTGGATAAATGTACACGAGCAGCTCTCTGGTGGTTACTTTCTTAAACAATATTTATATAACAATAAAATAAAAACTGTTTAAAAGAATGATGGGAGTCATTTTTAAGAGGTAAGAATCAGAGTGTAGGGGCTTGATTATACAGAGATCACTGTTCAGCTGTACAGGCAGTGATAACGGGTCATCTCTCACAGTAACCAGCTGCTGTCAGGGAAACACCCTGTACACTAGCTGCCTGCATCAAACACTTGGTGACTCTAATAAGGCTTGAATGCCTGTAGAGAGCATGCCATGTGCTGGTCCATCTGCATTGCTCTGCTATC
Source organism: Neolamprologus multifasciatus (assembly GCF_963576455.1). Taxonomy (NCBI): domain Eukaryota; kingdom Metazoa; phylum Chordata; class Actinopteri; order Cichliformes; family Cichlidae; genus Neolamprologus; species Neolamprologus multifasciatus. The sequence continues at coordinate 7,689,746 of NC_140451.1, forward strand.
AACAAGTGAAACTGAGCTTTTGGAGCTAATAAAGCTCATAAAGTAATGAAAAGCGTCTTTTATCAGGAGAAAAGACTTCAGAATTGTTTGAATCCATACAGCTTTGAAAACTGTTTAATAGTCACTACAGTGAGTATTAAAAGAAGATAATCAGAGTCAGCTTTGCAGGTTTAAATACTGCCACCAAGAATTTTATTTAAAAACTATGATTACAAAGCTGATCAAGGCTGAAACATGCCAACATCAGCAACAATAATGCTTACTGCAGAAAGAAGCACATACTCTGCTTGTCCAGTGTTTTCTATGTCAGCTTGGTATTACTACACATCTCGCAGCTTTAGTAATAAGAGGGATTTCTGCAGGAAGGGCGGATTACATAATCCACAAATATACAGCCTTACACAGGTCCAGATCCTGCTTCTATAATCTTTCCTATATCGTTGGCCTATTTTGGAAACACACTCTTTCGCGTCTGTTTAAAAAACCACTAACAGTAGCCCTCTTACCTCCAGTCCTGCAGCGTATGGCTACAGTTTGGTGCGGTTGGTCTGTTTGGGTGGCGCGATACGCTGAGATGTGGGAAGTCAGACAGCCGGGATCTGGTTCCGTGGGAAATTTGCAAATGTTTTAACAAGGGTCGCGGGGAGTAGGGGGGGAATTGTGAAAGAGCTGGCCTGAAAGAGCTTTCAATTAATTGGATCCATATTAAGATAAGGCCGCCTGGGCAGCTGTTGGATGACTCATATGCTTTTAAAAAGGGAGTCTGGAGTGAGCTGACAAAGATAAGACCGATGAACCCAAGTGGACCCAACTCTCCACTCCAAAAACTGTAGCAAAATCTCAACAAGACGTTTGTTTTATTCGCTCGTAAAGCTCTGTGCTTTGAACAATTGTCTGTCAGCTAAGCAATTTAGAAAAAGGCCACATGCGAATTCAATGCAGAGGAAAAAGAGCCGAGCTCTTTGAGAAAAACCTAGCTTCCAGACTGATGAAAAGTTGCGCTATCCTTGCTTCTTCCACCAGAAAGCCTGCCAGTGCAAAAGCACCACTGCTTAATCAGCTTAAGCAAACAAAAAAGGCTGCCTTGTAGAGCTGAAATGCAAGTCAAAGTGAACCCATAATAGGACCAAGGATGTGCAAAAAGCCACGGCAAGTGTGCATGTGTGGATTTAAGACCGCCACCTTACCTTTCCACTGTGGCTGCGGCTTCCTCCAGCTGGTTCAGAAGGAACGGGTATAGAGCCGGAAAGCGGGTGAAAAACTCTCGACCAGTCATCCTGCAGGCAGAGAGAGAGAGAGCTCTTACAACGACAATCAGAAATAAGGATTCACAAACAAGCATCTTTGATATATTCGTTGAAGTGTATAGTAAAGGTTCCATATAAAATACAATCTGCCAATTCATTAGGTACACCTGCTTAAGCGCTCATAGATGCCGATACCCAATTAGCCAATCAGATGGCAATACCACAATGTATTCAGACGTGTAAACATGGTCAAAATGACCATAGCATGGTTTTCAGAAGCAGGCAGGTATTTCAGAAACTGCTAATCTATGAGGAGTTTCCCACACAAGCATCTCTGGGGTTTACAGAGAATGGTGAGGAAAACAAAACATATCCAGTGAGCAGAAGTTCTCTGGGTGAGAAGGCCTTGTTGATGTCAGTGGACTGGCAGAACTGGCAGTAAAGCAACTACCTGTTACAATCAGGGTATGCAGAAGACCATCTCTGAACACACGTGCAGATGGGCTACAGGAGCAGAAGACCACACTGCTCCTGTCAGCCAACAGCATGAAATTCAGGGTAGAATTCCCATGACAATAGAAGCATGGAAAAACATTGGCTGGTCTGATGAGCCCCGATTTCTGCCGTCATATTTGGATGATAGCGTCAGCATTTTGAATAAATGACATGAAAAGACGGATCCACCCTGCCTTTTTTTAATGATGTGGGCTGGAGGTACGTCCAGGAGCGCTGTAGCACCAACTGAACATCATTTAAATACCACAGTCTACTCTACCTGAGTACTGTACCCGTCAAGTAGCAAACATGCCAAGTCACAAAGCTTAAACCATGAAAAAAAAAAATGGCTTGTTGAACATGACAATGAGTTTAATTGACTAAAATACCCTTTAAAATCAGCCCTGTCTAATAGACCTTTGGGATGTGGTGGAACGGAAGATTAATGCTACGGAAAACCAAAAGTCATAAGAAACGTTTAGCGAACTTGTGGTCACACACTGTGGTACGGCACGTTTCACACCAGGTGGCATCCAGCTTTAACACCACCACCAACAAGGTAGCCCCTGGATTATTTAATATAATCACATATATGACATATATACATAATTAAATATACATACATATATGTGATTAATTTCAAGCTTGAAAAGTGCACATTAAAATAAATGCAAACTCAGAGCAGCAGAGGCTGAGGAACTTGCGACCCCTATAAATGGAATTCGGGTATTTTGTCTTGTTTTTCCGAGCTGTAATGCAGGACTTCCTCTTGAAACTCGCAGGGGGCAGGCTTAAGCCAAAACTCAAGAAGGCTGCTATTAAACAGTCACAGGACTGCTCTCACACACTGCTGCTCTGCCTGAAGAGTAAATAGACTCTGACAAGTGAAATATGTGGAGGCCACCCTTTATAGCAGACACTGAAACATTAGAGTAACAAACCTAAAAAAGAAAGAAGGAATAAAGCTGGAAAGTTTATTACTTTTTGGATTGCTTGTCTGCGTCTGTGAGGTTTGAAATATTATAGTCTGAAAAATGCTGGATGTAGAGCAAAGGATCATAGAAAGAAGGGCTGTTTGTTTGTAAGGAGAATTATTATGCAAAAAGAGAAATGAATGAAAATGAGCCCCTGTGGAAAAAAGTACTTTACCAGACGCCACTGAGCTAGAGTCGAAGATCGGAAGCAGCTGGGAAGCAAAACAGGAAGGGGATTTCAAGCTACAAAGAGATTCACAAGTAAAGCAAGTATAACGTTAAACAAGAGGACAAATAAAAAAGGAAACTAGTAGTTTTATTGTGCTCCAACTTGAGCTTCATTTACTTAAATTACTGTTAGTTGTGATTAAATTCCTATGTACCAGGAACTCCCCTTCTATAAAAGTGACAAACAGTACCAAGTCGAGCCATAGGCGATGGGGGGAGGGAGGTAATGGAGGGAGCCTCCTGCCAAATACTGAGAAGCTCTGATAAGGAGACGTTCTCAGGATAAATACTCGGTATCTAAACAAATCAAACCTTAATGTTTGCTTACCCACACCTACAAATGGAAACTGATCTGTGTGTGGATCCATATATCCACTGCACCCCTTTTGCTGTCACATGTTTCTGCTTATGTATTCACACACACGTCAATAAAATGACAAACTTTATATTTAACACGGGCGGTCTCTCTGCTACAACCACCATTCAGCCTCAGGGCCAATAAAGTTTTTATTTAACTGGACTCATCTAAATAAAGTCATTCCTAAAGGGAAGAGGTCTGCTCTGCCAAGCACTCGATCACAAGACTGGAGAGATCACATAGTGCTTCAGTCACAACTGGATTCTACACTACAAACACACACACACACACACACACTTATTTAATATAAAACACACGGTCATGGTTCTGCACATCCACCCCAGTAAACATGCTGACTTGAATCAAGTCAAATGGGATGCCTGTTTGTGTCCTTTCTTTCTCTCCTTCCCCTGGAAGGCGTCAGAGAAGGAGAGAGGAGGAAGGCGGAGGTGTAGGGCTGTTTGATATAACGATATATATCCGATGATGATATGAAAACGTCTGTTTCATATTATGCTCTCGTTTGTTTCATGGTGTCGCAAAATGAACTATTTACTGCTAATTTTTTTCATCGTTTTGATGAAGTTCTCTCTTTCTCTTATATTTAATATAACCAACCTACGGACGGGCAAGCGACTGTTTTTATTCGTCGTCGTAAAACCATCTTGTGGCTCCGCCGTCCGCTTCTTTATGTTCCACATAAACCTTTCACAATAAAGCTGAAGATTCTGTGGAGAATTTTCAAAATAAACTGAATCACGTGAAATAGTATGCAGAGTGTTTACGGACGAGAATCTAAAAAAAGCCGTCAGGTGCTAAAAAATAAACCTTAGAACAGGCTTTTCCCCGCAGCACGCCGTGTAATAAATACTCACAAGGAAAATTGCGCCGTTTCAACTTATGTAACACTCGACCTCAGGTACACGAAGCCCAGCTGAAAACACTGCACGCAAATCGAGTTGCCCGAGATTCACCAAAAATGTAACATTTTTGTGATATATAATGTTATTGGGACGATAAATGTCACATCGGGATATGAGTAGGGATGGGTGTCATTTAGGTTTTATCCGATACCTGTGCCAAACCGGTACTTTTGAAACGGTGCCGGTGCTTAAATGGTGCCCAAACCAGTGCTTAAAGAATGGAGAACACAAAATTTGTCCAAAAACCTCTCATGTTTAGCTGTTTTCCACTTTTTCTTTGGTCATTTTAGCTTTTTGGCTAGGGTGAAGGGAGTATCTGCTATCAAACAAGAAGACAGCTGCATGTAGCTATGATGATGTTTTCTAGTTCACCTTACATGCATTAATGTAATAACGTGGTTAGCCTACTCAACGTAAATTACACACAAACAACATTAAGCTACTCACGCAGAGAAGAACGGCTGCTGCAGCATCATCATCCGTCATCATTTCTGCTACACTGGCAAGGCTAGGGGCCAGGACTATAATCTTCGGGTTTTTGGGGGATGTTGCTAACTCCGGGTCCCATAACAGGTAACCCACCCGCAGTAGATGTGCTCGGTGTGAGGTCTCGCAGCAAGCTATCAAATACGGCGCATTTCTCGGCTTTTAAAAAACAAGGCTATGCATCGCCAGGTGTTTCATCGGATTTGAGGTGTTACCTCCTTTGACAGTATCACAGTATCAGCTTAAAGCACTTGTTGCAGGCTGCTGAGTTTGCATATTTTGCTGTGAAGTACAGCCAGACTTTTGACCGCTTCGCCTTGGGCATTTTTAATCTGTAGCTCTGCTCTAAAAGAACGTACGTACCTGGACCCACCTACTATCCTCGGAAACGTAAAATGATTGGCTAGAATTCAAAGTGTGTGACAGCTCAGGAAAAAAAAGCACCGAAAAAAAGCACCGAAATGTGCGCTGCTTTTCGGTCTGGTTACTAACGTTTATGTCAGAATCAGTGCCATCATGGCACCGGATACCGGTACCCATCCCTAGAGATGAGATTTTGGTCATATCGTACAGCCCCGCAGAGGTGTATGTGAAAAGGTCGTGTCTCGTTTGTGGGTTCATAGTTGTTACACCAACAGGTGACGGAGAAAATAAACTAAAAGTATTTTAATAGCATCTGTTTGTCTGGGACAGGTCTCTCTTGCAAATGAGACATTGGATCTCAATGTGACTACCTGTATAAATAAAGGTTTTTATTTTTATTCTTCTTCACTACATTTCACGGCCAAAAACTGTTTATTTTCAGTTCCATCAACTATGAGATATGAATCATGATTCCTGCAGTACAACAATTTGATCACACTTAGGTCCTTGACTGAAGTCCTGACACGCTTCAATTGATGGAGTTGTTGGACTTTTTCGACTGGAAACAGTCCAATGACAACTTTTAGAGTGAAATTTTAAATTTGCTTCTCATTCTGATGAAGACGGTGCCTCAGAATGACCTTTTTGACCATTTATAGGAGCCAGAACCACTGAACTAAAATAACTGTCACGTAGCTGCAGCCATCATCAGGTTGACCAGCTACAATAGCACAACAGTGTTTGCGCAATGATACATCAGCGGTTACACACTAGCTCCACACATCCGCCTATAAAAAAATACATAATTTAAATATAGCTTGCCTAATAGGTAGTTTCCTTTTGCAACTCTGCACAACTTCCCATTCTGATCGTTCGCACTTGTATATTTGCAGCGCATTCAGTGAGCGCAGATGGGGAAAAAAGGATGAAATCTACCGAGAAGGGTCATTTGTAAACAAATCTATTTGTAGGTGGGGCCAAAAATGGAGTTTTCCAAGGAAAGTTTCCCGCAGCGAAGTGGCACAAAACACAGTTGGGGTCATTCGTGGTGAATCCTCTCCCTCAGAAAGAAAAACGATCGATCGCACTTCTGCCTTAAGTTTAGATCAGAACAGGCTCTTTGAAAACTGCTGCTTGGTCTGAGTTAGTTTGATGGATGAACAGATTTAAGATCAGATTTGGTTTTTGGTTTTTTAGGGGAAGTCGTAGCATTTTGTGACTGATCCTTAAGCCCATTTTTCTGATAACATATCAAATATAAATACTACAGCACAAGCAAATCAAACTGTGCTGCTGAAGTTTAAAGTGAGAAAAAACCTGACACTTGTCTTGATCCCAGAGCATTCCCAGTATCTTAACACACGGGTTAGCACACAGGTTCCTTTTTCCACTGCTATTCCAGAGCTTGTTACAACTGGTAGGTTTTTTTGTTGCTTGGAGTGCAGAGTGCAATCTTTGCTCTGTCAGTTTTGTTTATGCTCACGTTTATCTCAACAAACTGTATCGGATCAGCATCACTGTGCGGTCAGTGAGAGGCGAGAGGGCCCAGAGTCTGGAGCTTAGTGCAACGGCGATCGGCAAGCAAACGACGCGCCTGAATGTGAGCAACTTCGGAAAATACACAGCTGAAATTCCCACACACCCCGAAATACTCAGCCCTTTTAAACACACAAATACACATAATGATACAAATAAACTGTTTTGTGTGAGAAAGAGAGATGCGTTTATCCTCCGGCTTCAGTCGACCAAGAAACACACACACACACACATCCGAATATTAGACTGGACAAGCTGTCACAATACATTTTCTGCTGCCACACTTCACAACCATAAAATCACGGTAATAACACAGACCAGACTTTGGAAAACACTCAAATTCTCAGAGACACAATTATAAATGAGACGCAGCTTTCTGGTGCTCGCACGCACAGCTCCATCCAGTGTGACCCGTGCGTATTATGACTAACATGCTGCAAGAAGAGAAAAATAATCAGAGACCAAGAACGCTAAAACACAAACATGTACCTCTTAAAGTCAAATGAAAGATTCAGGGTTCAAAAGCTAATTCTCTTCACCATCACCAGCACCAGCACGCTCACACTCCCACAGGCACATAAAAATAACTCCCTGCATTAATAACGAGAATAAACAGATAAGGAGGAAGTGACTAACAGAGAGCTATGCAGAGGGCTCGACAACAGACTGAAAACACAAGTAAAAGCAGACAAGATAAAGTGCAGCATTGTTGGCTTGGTTAACGTTCAGCGGGCTTCAGTAAGGCAGACAGTAGAAACACAGCACAGGGAACCAGACTGAGCACGACCCAAAACCCTGGGAAACTTTACCCCAGATTATACACGCAGTAACAAATCTCTTCTGAGCTGAATATAGACCCTGAACATAAGTGTCACACAGGCAGCCAAACAGTACATGCACATTATTACCATGTTTGTTTTAATGTGCTCGGAATATTAGACGGATCACTGTATCAGTTTCACCGGAGGAAAATAAGCTATCAGTCATGTGAGGGATTTATATATTATGGTTACAAGTTGTGCAAGGCCACTCTGCAGGGTTAGGGCAAGGGCTGTGAAGTAACGCTTAACAAGACGCAGAATCTGCAGTCGGGCCAACAGCTCTGTGGTTCTGACAGCATGCTAATATTCTTGTGCTGACAGGCTGATTTTATACAATGTTTTTATTCACAAAAACAAAGCACATAAAGAACAAAGTGGGAGCTGGGATGCAGAGAGCCTAACAGTGCTCCCATCATTAGTGAGTGGTCTTATCAGCTTTCACCCCGTAATTACCACTGAAAAGGTTGAAAACCAACCTTCACACCAGCCAGATATTCTGCGGCCGTACAGCTTTACAGCAATACATCGAGCTGGCAGCCAGTGGAGTCGAGTCCCCTCGAGTTGTGCCTCCTATCAGGCAACCTGTTCAACTGCCTTGCGATCAAAGGTCATGAGTGTGCAGCACATCCACGATCTGAGCAACCAGAGAGCTCCTCACGAACTCCTCTGAACACAAAAGTATTCTAGAGGGAGGCCATCTGCGCGACAGTTCAAGCTGTACAGGACAACCTCAGAGGTTTGTGTTACGCAGCACTTATTAGCAGGTATCTGTGCGCGCTGTGAGAGTCAGAGACAAAATGGAAGATCACAAACCAACTATCCAGTTATTCTGCGCTCGAGTTACAAACAACAGATTATAAAACAAACACTCGATAAGCACAGGCTATAATTTTTAATTTCAAGGTTTCCAAACACTTGGATGGTGGTTTGACAAGGCTTTTGAATTTAAGACTCTTTCTGAAACCTCAGGAACAATCCACAATCTTTCAAACAATCTCTGACAGCAGAGCTGATAACCTTCCAGCTAAAATAACGAACAGATACATTTGTCATTTACACAAGCCAAAACCCATTCTGGGTGACGGTTGTAGATCAGCACATATCATCGTATCCAATACTCAGCATCTGACAGCTCTTCATCACCTGCGCTGTTGGGACTGCTAGTCTAAACATTACCGTCTTACTGCTTTTAAAGACAAAGTCTTCTTAAACGCCGGGTCTGAAACCAGGATTTATTTCAGCTCTGCTTAGTTTTATTTATTCTAGAGCAATTCACAACAAAAAATGGGTTTAAAAGTTAGATCCTACAATATTAAAGAAAAAACAGACATGATCAGCACTTGGTGACAGTGGAGAGGAAGAACTGTCTTTTGATTTAAAAAAAAAAACCTCCAGCTGGAACACTCAGGAAAACAAACTCCTGCCAACACTGGCTGGTGCTGAGAGAAAAAATGTGATCGAGCTCTTAAATTTTTAATAAACAAGTTTCAGATTTAGTGATTCCATTCTCTCCGTTTTTAATCATCAGCCACTCGGTTCTCTATGTAAGAAACATAAAAGCAACCCAAGGTGCAAAAAGTACCTTTGTTATGTTGTTAACCTCATCTGGGAAGACTCAATTACTTTTCATATTATATCAGTAACAGTAATTTAGTTGCAGATTAAATTTCCAAGCAAGACTTCCTCTATTCTGTGCTTCCCATGTCATTTCCTTGTTGATATTCCAGGAACAGAGGAAAACCTGCATCCTGCAGTCAGGAAGCCTGAGCAGAGTGAAAAACTGCCCTTCAGCCTGGGTGGTGTTACAACAGCACCCCTTTGTGGTTATATGGTGACATAACCAGTGTTTAACTGGGCCTTTTTATTATCTCGGCTTTAAGAACATGTAATGAGTGTTTGATTGTTGCTGTTGTTGTAGTACAAATATGGATTAATTACATTCAATGAACTGCAAATTTTGATTTAGATTTCTCATTTTATGTCTGTTGAATTATGTGATTTTTTTGTTTGTTTGTTTGTTTTAAGGCAAATAATGCTCACTATTAAACAAGAGCTACATTTCTATGCTGGTAAGAGCTTTTTTAAACTAGCATTTGTGACTTTCTTGACCTTATACGCACTGATGCACACATCTTGAAACTTGAACGGGGTAGGTGAGTTCAAGAGAGGCAAACCTGTTCTTTTTCGAGTGTTCGTCCTTCCCTTTCTTCACGCCAAAAATCCTTGTGATCAGAGTGCTGAAAAGAAGAGTAGAGGAGTTCCTCACCTGGGAAACAAAACAAATGGACGTTAAGAAATTGGAATACGAAGAGAGAGAAAATATAAAAGCTAATTATCACCATGGGTTAAGTGAGTAACCGCCGATCAACTATGCACTCCAAACGTTGGTTTGTTGTGATGTTCAGATTACAATAAATGGAGGTAAAAAAAACAGGAAGTAAAGACTCACTGCCCAGACAGGAGAGGTGAAGCCCAGCACTGCAGCCTGCATCCCTTCTGAGACGAAAGGAACAATGTTTTCCCCCAGACGAGTGTCCCTGTACAGAGCTCTGAGGATGTTCAGAGCATGGACCTGTGAGCCACAGATAAAATTCAACCTTGAATACAGTGTCAGAAACATTAAGGCGATTATAAAAATGACCCTTTGTGCTTTTACAAATAATTGTGTTCAGGAAATCTCACTTCCTGATCTGTGAGGCTAGATCTGACTAGAATTATGATTAATGAAGCTGCTAGGTGGCGAAACCTGAGGCACGGTGGAGGTGTCAGTGGTCTTGTCAGCAGAAGGCATGGCCAAAGCGATCAGCTCTCTCATGGTCATCTTCAACAGGCTGCAGCTGGACGACTTGGGCTCAGAGGAGAGCAGAGCCTGGGTAAGGGGAGAAAAAAAAAAAAACAGATAATGCTACTGTTCCCATCTTTTGTTTGTGAGGGGCAGCCAATCAGAAGACTTACAGGGAGCTAAAACTGCTTTATTTCCAACTGAGGATGAACCGAGGGGCTACAAAGACCTCGTATGAGATAAATAAGGATTATTTTTGAACTGTGAGGCTTGCAAAGCCATTTTAGTTCAAGAATAAAACAACAGACATATCCTATTTTAAAGACCTCGCCCATAATTTCTGTTTTTACTGATGAGCCTTTTCAAGAACCAATCACATGATGACATCAGGTGTGATATCCTGTGGGAGTGCTGGTACACCGCAAATAGCGCCTTTGCAGCTACTGCATCTGTCTATTAAATAGTCTATGCTTCACGGTTTTATCGTGGCCCGCTAAACTGAGCCACATTTATATGGTAATAACAAAAAATACATTCATAAAATCCCATAAGTTAGTCTGTTCTGACAGGCTGACTGAACAAGATCATTTGTATGAGCTCGGAGTGGGAGATGGGAATGTGGGAGTGTGTGTGGAGGTGACGGCACAGTCATCTCTGCTGGAGCTGATGTGAGCCAGATGTGTCTGACCTACCTGGCTTATGGTAAAGACTTAGACCTTGAAGGATAAGATGGAAAGGGTGGGGGTGGGGCATATCTGGCTCTTATGAACTCTGAGGTTAGAAGCAGAGGAAGCCAAGAGGAAAAGGAGGGCTAGCCTGGTTCCTATGAACTAGTCAGGACCAGCATGAGCCAGCCTTCCCGGATCTGACTCCATGTCTGTCTAGGAATGTGGTCTGGAGTTCTGCCAAAGTGGCAACTTCTTCTTCTCAGACTTCCTCTGCTTCATTCACCATCATCTTATCTTCTCCGTCTCTCTTCATCCTCAGTTTTAATCACCCAGCCTACTTGTCAGGCTCTGTCCTGTTAAAGCTCTTCTGTTATGTTACTATTCATCACAGATAATGCTTAGAAAGTCTTAAGAAACAAAAAGAAAAGAAACAGGATCATGAAGACATCAGAGCCCTTAAAAGTCAATTTTAAGACTTTTGAAACACTGAAATTAATTTAAGACTAATGTGAAGCATCCCGTTCAATCAAGCTACGAGGCGCACGTGCCTCACACACACGAAAACAAGAGAGTCAGTGACATCACCGACGCGGCTGTCTGACCAAAACCACAAAAGAAGAGTAAGCCGCTTCAAAATGACTGCTGATAACATCCCCTCAGTCATGTCTAGTTTCGATATTAGGAATCAAAGGAAGTGAAGACGCGAGCTGAGACTAAATAAGAGTCAGAGACTAACACAGTGTTAGTAATTTGTGGGACTACTGACGGGAGGGACAACCAGACAGTGAGTGTGTGTGTGTGTGTGTGTGTTGTACGTGAGGGGAAAAAAAAGATGGCTAGATTAGGAAACAGAGTGTTCTTCCAGCACGAGTGCTTCACCGGTATGCCAAGAACTGCTTATTGCGCTACTTTTGGGAGTAAACAGGAACAAAAACACACAGGGTTTCTATTGCAAAACCCTAATTTTGACCAAATGGTTACTGCTTATGGTCCTCGTTTCGTCTTCGGGATGACCGCTGCAGTTGGCAGTGACACTTTTTTTTTTTTTTTTAAATCTGGAAGTTTTATCAGATGAAACAAGAGAAGCAATCAGCTGCAACAAAGGGTCACTGTGTCCTGAGAGAGTTATACTCATGGAGAAATTGGTGTGACCACCAACATGACCACCACTCTACCGCACACTCTGCAGCAGCTAAGTCACAGGAATGTGATGTTTACTGACAAGCCTGTGGTTTCTGAAGTGTCGGAAATTTAAACATTAGGCTCTTGCCAACACTTAGAGTCAATAGCAAGTCCAGCAACAAATCTGAAACCTTACAAGCACCCTTTGCATCATCTTTTAGCCCATTTGTTCTGTTTATAACTTTAAAAATATTGCTTACACACCTGGATGTAGAAAGGTATTCCAGCACTTCGTCGCGTGGCGCACAGCTTAGATGATGGGTTGCTGGATTTGACCTCTTCCAGAACCTCAGAAAGCCAGCGAGCAGGAAGCTGCTGCAGGGCCTCACTTCCACTCCTTATACACAAACACACACAAAACAATGACATGGACGTAAGCAACAAAGACTGAAATCTTTTAAGTTTCCCTGTGCACTGGAAAGTCATACTCATCATTTTCCATATACACAAAACCAAAACAGGCCACTCTCATCAAACCTGGATACATGTTCGCATGTTAAAAACCCCACTGACAATCAGACAGACCCCAGAGTAGGTTTTGGGGTTTTTGTTTCAAGTGCCAAAAAACTGCAGTTTCAAACTGATCATCTATGAAGCAGCTCTGGTGGACACACGCTGATCTGTAACAAACAGCTGTTTAACAAAAGCCAAATAAGCAGAGAGGGCAAATTAAAACAATGACATTTGGGGGAAAGAGTAAAGATGTAGTACTGATGCATAATACAGCCTCACAGTGAGGGCACAAACATCATCATGCAGTGAATGCGTACTGAAATCCAGTTTTCTCTTTCAGAGTACTTGTATCCAGATGTTCCTTCCCAGTATACTGCTGGTATTAAAGTAGTCAATATAAAAAATATGTATAAAAACAGCCACATGTTGAACAGAGCAGTACACAGCACTTGTTGCAAATAAGAGTGAACACAGACACTGAAACAGTTTGCTAAAATAACCGGCTAGCTGAGCCAGCAAGCTAACAGACACTTTCTTTTTATACGCAGGCAGCTGTAAATAATCAATAAATAGTTAAAGTAAAAGGTTTTGAATAAATGTTAAAATATATAACTTAAAATATACACTGGTGAAGCAGCTAAAAGTAAATGTACAAAAATAGTTAGCTTAATTATTGACAAAGTAAAAAAGCAATGAATAAATGTTCAAATAGTATCTCAAAAAATGTTAATGGTGAAAACAGCTAAAAGGAGGAAAATGGTCACAAGTGTTAGCGTAAGTGGCTTTGTCAGTAAAAGATAAATAGCTAAAATGCAAAATAAAATTGGTGCAAAAAAATTGTATAAGTGAGAAAAACATTCCCAATCAAAAGTTTAAGACAATGTGAAAAAATGGCAAAAAAATCATATCATATAATAAATCACGAGGGACGCTCTCTGCAACATCTGGACAGAGCCAGTGGCCGTTTGACGCCCCTGCACCTCCTGAAGCTCCGTTGTTCCACTGAAGGAAAAAGCACCCCAGACCATTGTGGCGCCGCCTCCACTGTGACGCGTAAAAAAATCTCAGGTGGGATCTGCTTGTCATGTCAGTAACGTTGGAAACCATCAGAGAAGAAAACTTTCTTCCACCTTTCAATTTCCCATGTTTGGTGCTCAAAGTCCAAACGGTCAGTTCTGTAGCATCCAAGGAGACGAGGCCTTTGAGAACATTTTTGGTTTTTTAAACCCTTCAGTTTCAGATGCCGTCCGATGGTTATGGGGCTGCAGTCGGCACCAGTAATCGCCTTAATTTGGGTCGAGGATCGTCCAGTGTCTTGGCGGACAGCCAACTGGATCCTCCGGCTCAGTGCTGGTGAAGTTTTTTGGGTCTTTCACTTGACTTTTTGGTTCCAAAACCCTCGGGATCATTTAAGAAATTCCAAATGACTGTCTTACTGCTTCCCAGGATTGTGTCCCAGGATGGCGCGCTGCGAGAGGCCCTGCTTATGCAGTTCAACAACCCGACCACGTTCAAAAAGGAAATGTTTTTTTGCCTTTGCCATCAGAATGTCATGACAGTGACTACCTGACAGAAAATGACAATGAATCCACATTTTTGCACAGATTCGACCTTTAAAAGGCACGGGGTCCTAAACTTTTGATCAGCTGTAAAACAGCCTGTTTCAGTTTAACCATCATTTTCAATAAATTGCATGCTCAAAAAAACGTTTTGTCTCACTCCCATTTCTTCTTGTTGCATGTCGAAGCTCTGCTTGGAACCTTGTTAAATTCCAACTAAGCAAAACTGAATTTTTTGCAATTTTTCAAGAGGTTTTAAACTTCTGGTTGGGATTGACAACAGCCAAAAGCAAAAAAGTAGATGGTTAAAGTATCTAAAATGATTCACTTCATTTTTGATCATCAGTGATCAGTGATCCCAAACAAACACACCAACAACCAACACCAATTAAGGACGGGCCTCTCCCCTCAACATGTGTGGGACCATCTTTACAGAGAATGGGCCAAATGGCAGCCAACGTCCAAAGAAAAGCTTTGGATGTCCTTCAAAAAGCCTGCAGAACTACTCCTGAAGACTTCTTAAAGAAATGACAATAATGTTTGCCTAAGAGAGTTCAGGTGTGCAAAAAAGTAAAGTTGGTCATGCCAAATATTGACTTTCAAGCTTGTTATAACTGTATAAATGGTGTTTTTGCCTTATATACTGTATTTCCATGCATCTATATGGCCCTTCAATAAAGAGCTGCAAATATTATTATGAGAGATGGTCTCAAGACTGTCTGCGGACCTTAGAAAGAAAGCTACTGAAAGACATGACTATTAAGACATGACATTCGACATGAACTGACATTAACTATATTTGTTTTACCGCAAAATTACGCTGTTATTAGTAGAACAACATTAAGTTTCTCCACTTCTGTTACAAACGCAGCTTTTTATGGGACTCATTTATTTGTGCCTTTTGCACGAACGGTGGTGTTGATTAAGGGGTAAATGAGTTCATCTGACAGCACTGCTGGGGGCATGTCTCAGGACAAAAATGGAAACCACAGCTATAAACAACTGCAGATAGAAATTCACTTGTATAACCAAAGAATTTAGTCAAAAAGAAACAGAAAGGAGAAAGTGAAGATAAACGGAAAGAGTGAATGAAAGAGAAAACTGAGAAGAATGGAGAGAGAGACAAAGAGACAGAGTGAAAGAGTGCAAACACAGTGGAACACACCAAAGCCAGATCCCGAGGCAGAGCATCAAAAGGCTGCGGTTAAGCACCCCGCAATCAACACCCCATAACCCAGCACACAGCCTGCATACCATCCACACATTGCTCTTTCCCTCATGGAAACACACACTCGCATCCACACAAGCCAGGGGCAGGACGCACACACTCCCCGGTACTCCTACACACGACCGCTAAAATGTTACACAACGCACAGAGAGCCTGGTTTCTACACAAGAACAAAACAAGTGAGTTTTGTTTTAACTGCTCAGCACTGGGTGGTTCAAAGTCAACACTGTTGTGACGGTTTTGTGGTTGGTGACCCGCCGCAGGGCTAAAGACGTTTTCCACAACCCACCATTGAGGAAAACTGGGAGGTACATGAAAGTGAGAAATTCTTTCATGTCGTTTAGAATTAAAACAAATATTTTCTTCCTCCTCGGGAGAATAATAGAGAGATTATTTCTATGAATAGCACAGGTGATGAGGACTTTGGCGTCATATGTCACTCCAGCCAAGTATAACGCTGGCAGCACCCTGGCACTGAGGCCAAACCAGGCTATTGCTCTTCACTGAGCAATTTAAGTGCAGGAAAACTGTCATTTTCTTTTCTCATACTGCAAAGTAGTGTTTTGCAAAATGTTGGTTTTCAAAGAAAAAGTCTGAAAATGTTATGAGCTATGAGTTTCACTTTTCTGTTTTTGTTTGAGATCGATTAATCTTTCAGTCTATAAGTTGTAGTTACCATTTCAAGAATTTGCAAGCTGAAGCTGAGATGTTTTTGTTTGATGTAGGACTTCGGGACCTCCTTTATCATATGTTCTGTTTCATAAGGGACCGAATCTTTTCCTGCAGTTTTGTTACGTGCAGAACGTTTGGCTGAAATGAGGAAAGACTTCCCTGACGTTGTCTGGATTGCAGCGTACTTTGCTCAAAAACCTATCCATGTCCCTGGTGCCTTTACACGTCTACAAATTACCCACAACATGTGCACAAATGGGGACATGCAGTTTAGTAGGGTTAGGTTAACTGATGATTCTAAACTGGCTACAGATGTGACAGAGTGGCGACCTGTCCAGGGTCGTGTCCCGCCTCTCACCCTACACCAGCTGGGATAGGCTTGATTAGGTAACCCAAAAAAAGTGGACGGATGGACGGGCACTCATACACCCCAAAACATCAGAGATGTCTCTCCAAGATTTTCATGCTGTCCATGATTTAATGTGTTTGACCATTAAAGGGTATTTAACAGTCTGACTCCACTTTAAAGGAGCTGCATGTTTCTTTTAATGAGATCGTCAGAGGCTTGCATGTTCGCCCTGTGCCAGCGTGGGTTTTCTCTGTCACCAGCAGTTCAGTTCTTTCACACCCATGACTTTCTGCTGGCCATCCAGAGGGCAGCAGATTAGAAATAAATCCAATTATCCAGCCTTGATTTATTTAGAGTGGATTATATCTGAAGAACATTACTGAGTGGGCTTGCCTACTGCTAATTACAAGGCACAGGGACACTCACTGTCGTGATGGAAGCTAATGCCCATGGCCGTCCAACAGTATCACCTTTCAGTCCCTTTATGCTGAATGTGAACACAGACACATACGCACCTGCACAACATGTCTGTGAGGCGTACAAAGCCCACATAAGCCAGTTCGAAGGCGCCACGATGACGGGACTGCAGGAGCTGCTGACGGAAGTACAGGCCTACCCCCTCCACCTGCAACACAGAGAGAGAGAAAGAAAGGAGATCAGCAGCTGAACTATAAGAGGTGAACTGTGTGGCTGTGTGTGTTCACATAACTTTCCTCCTGCTGCACTCTCCAACTGAAGTCAATTATGCCAGTTTCAAAGGGTCAAAATGACATAAGTCATGCTATATGCACCCAGTGATGCAACCTTAACAAGGCCAGGCCACGAGCTAGTGCAGCAGATCCTGTTTTCTCAACTGGAGGCCTGCAGGGCCAAGATTTGCCTTCATGTTCAACAATCATACAGTAGCAGCGCTAGCTTTTAATCACAGGTCTATATGGAAAAGGCCTGGAAGCAGGGTTGTTACACTTTGGTTCACAAAACAACTGTTGTGTCAATGTGGGATGTTGTGACATTATCCAGAATATTCCGACTTGTAGATGTGTTGCTTTCATCTTTGGCTACATGTCTGTCTATGGAAGGCTTTAACAATATACAGCACCAACAGAAGAAATGCAAAGTAACCATGGATTTCACAGGAGCAGGTTCTATTCATTATAATACTTGCAATTTGAGCGCTTTTGTATTCATTTTAGTACTTGAAAGGAAAAATGTACTTGTAGGATATTTTGATGTACTTGTAAAAATACGTAACGTCACGTTCAAGTCCGCTTCAAACGCATTCATATTACTCAAAACTGGATGAACAGAAGATTTGACATCTGAGAGTGGAATTAACTGATGAGTCGGATGTCAAAGTGTAACTTAAAGAGTTGTTGCATATCTGAAAGAAACAGAAAACACATTTATTGAAAAAGAAAAAAAAGCTGTTGGTCAACTTATTGCAAACAGATTCACCAAGTGGCTCGCTGTAGTTGGAGGTTCCCACAGAGACGGTGTCATGTTAGTTCTAGTGTGCTACGTTTTATCTTTCATTGAAACAATGAAGCATTTAGATCTGAGTGAATCCACCACAGTGGACTTTGTCTTTGTCAGCGCATGAATCACCCTTTAAAGTCGAGCAATTATGTCTAAATACATCCAATAAACTCAATACAATTTCAAAACAATTACCCACCCACCACACTCCACCCTTGAAAATGACACAATTCCACTCGTGGCTCATTGAATGGTGGTAAAATGAACCATTTGGATAACCAGCTTGGTCATTTAGACAATTACTCAGAGCCTCGCAGCTTCCAGCTGAAGGAAAAAAGCAGCATGGTGTACAAAAGATGGTTCTTCGCTACATTACCTAATCCCACTTTAGACTTTCCTCTGCTTGGCAAAGCTGCAACACTGGCTGCACTCTTGTTTTAGAGACACCACTTAGTTTTCAGCCAGGGAGCACTCTGCTCGTCAAGCGTGAGAGCGGCATGTCAGTAGCGTGACAAGTGTGTTCAAATAAGGATGCTGAGACATCCACATAATGGCCACTGTCAGTAAAACCATCCAGTTAGTAATAGTGTTAGCAGCATTATTCTAACTATACACACACACACACACACACAAGTCGGTGCTGTTCCTGCAGCAGTGTGTAAACTGGCGAGTGTGTTGCAGGTGAGGCGGCAGGGCGAGGCGGACGCAGAGCTCCACGGCCCTGTCATTAAGGCTGTGGTATCACCGCCACCACAGAGGCAGCCAGGCCCCGACTTAGTCAGGGGTGGCATGGAGGGCACAGGGAGGGGTGGCGAGGACCAAAAGCACAAACATAAAAAAAAAGAAAGAAAGAAAGAAAGAAAATACCCCGTGTAAAAAGAGAAAAAAAAATAAATCCCAACAGCCCCTTAGGGGATGTAGGGTTAGACACAACATCTAAACTAACACAGACTCAGACCCACACATGAACCAGAAATATGCCAGTCACTGTAAACTTCAGCCACGAGCCCTGATGTCACTGAAGGAAGAGAAAATGATGCATGAAGCTGGTCTGTAAGAGGAAAAACAGCAGGAGACTGCGATGAAACAAAAATGCTGCACGTGAATTAAAACTATGTGCAACATGAAAATCATACAAAGATAATAATTGCGGCAAAGATGAAAGGCTTAGACAGCCCGTTTCTGACCACATGACTGGTCAATAAACTCAACTGACCCTGCAGACCTAAAGTGGACTAACTTGGACACCAAAGTATGGACTGTGTAAACCACAGCCTACCAAGCCCAATGACTTATCACACTGGTGGCCAGAGTGGACTCCCAGGACAGGCCTGACCTCACCGGGGTAAAAATGGCAGCGACAGTCACTGTTAAGATGGTCCCTTGCTGCCGGGGCCCAGACCGCTGCGGTGCTGAGCTGGGCCGAGCCGGGCCGCGGCTTCGCCTATTTAAAGCTTCCCTTTCGAAGGTTCCCGTCTGTGTAACTGTTTAAAAAGGGCCGAGCAAGCTTCCTGCGCGGGGCAGGAGGGGGCAAAGGGGGGGTGCACTTTATTTAGATGTCAACTTCCTGTTTGCAGCCTAGCCCGTTTCCCAGAAAAAACTTCCATGTGCGGAGAGAGAAGTTTCTCAAGTCTAATTACATGTATGGCTCGGCCGTGACAGTGACCCAAATAGCTAACTTCTCCCCCGATGGCCCCGGGTTAGCCAGCACTCTCACCATGTTTGTTGTTGCTGCTGCCACTGCTCAGTTTCAGTGAATTATTTTTTGTTTTTGTCTTTACTACATGTCTCAGTAAGTCCTCATACCAATCTCCCTCTGGACTCTCTGCTGCTTAAAGAAAGGACTGAAGAGCACGAGCTAATCATTCCTGCAAGACCCCACACATTTAATATAGCACACTATATACTGCACATAATTCTTTATATTAATAACTCTCTACTGCACATCACAATTATTATTATTTTTAAATCTCTCATACTTTTCTTCTTTTGAATCTTGTATTTTTCTTTCCATTGCATTTGACACTTTACCAATAACAACGTTCCTTTCACAAGTATTGATACATTTCTATAAAATCTATTATGCTCATTTCCAACTCCATGTTCTTAGACTTTATCTGCGACAACTCTTAATAATAATAATAATAATAATAATAATAATAATAATAATGGATTGCATTTATATAGCGCTTTTCTAGGCACCCAAAGCTCTTCTTCCTTTTAGCCTGCTTTCTTTTGATTGGCTGTCACTTACAATCAGATGGTCTAAACAACAGGTGGGTGGCGCTTTTGCATTCACAACCACAGCTGCGTGCTTGGGATGACCATATTAATGATATCCTGTTTCACTGACCTACAGATCCATAGTTAAAACAAGTCTGAAAGGGAGTGTGAGAGCAGTCTGCAGCTTCTGGCTCACATAAATACTGCCTTTAAGGACGTGTGCAGTAAGAAGGTACAGCAGCAGAAGACCACACTGAGTGGTCTTCTGCTGCTGTAGTTCATCTACATTTAGAGGTGACGTGAAGCTCTTTTGTACACCTTGGTTATAAGCCCAATGGGTGATAACTGATTTGCAAAAACAACATGCAAACCATGCTCTCATGCTTTTCAGGGAGAAAGTTCTTCCCATTTGGCAAAGCAGCTAGGAGACTGATGCAGTGATCGGTTTCTTTCTTATTTTATTGTGAAACATACATTTTCTACCATTTTGTTTGAAAAAGCTGTCGATGTGAAATCAACAATGCTCCATAGGCTGGAATGTTTGCAGTGATTAATTTTATATAACTGCTTACTGCAAACGATGTAACTAACGTTGTATCTTGTACTAACTCGGCAACCATCCAAACATTTCAGTCTGTGTCCAATCAACAAAATATGATGTTGACATTTTCTGCTCAGCACTAGTTTTGCTTGTATTGACAGAAAATCCATCTGCGCAACAATCAAATGTTGTTTTAATAAAAGAGTTTAAGTTCGCAGCATAATCATTGTGACTTCTACAGTACATATCTGACAAGATTAGGAAAAGCAAAAAGTTGACAATCAGTGGTTTTATTTCTTGGTACAGTATTTAGTCAGCCACCAATTGTGCAAAGATGAGAGAGGCCTGTAAGTTTTATCATAGCTATACCTCAACTATTACAGACAAAATGAGAAAAAAACAAAATCCAGAAAAATCACATTGTCTGATTTTTAAAGAATGTAATTGCAAATTATGGTGGAAAATAAGTATTTGGTCACCTACAAACAAGCAAGATTTCTGGCTCTCGCAGACCTGTAACTTCTTCTGTAAGATGCTCCTCTGTCCTCCACTTGTTACCTGTATTAATGGCACCTGTTTGAACTCGTTATCAGTATAAAAGACACCTGTCCACAACCTCAAACAGTCACACTCCACTACGGCCAAGACCAAAGAGCTGTCAAAGGACACCAGAAACAAAATTGGGAGACCTGCACCAGGCTGGGAAGACTGAATCTGCAATAGTTAAGCAGCGTGGTGAGAAGAAATCAACTGTGGAAGCAGTTAGAAGACATAAGACCACTGATAATCTCCCTCAATGTGGGGCTCCATGCAAGATCTCACCCCGTGGGGTCAAAATGAAGACAAGAACGGTGAGCAAAAGTCTCAGAACCACACAGGGGGACCTACTGAATGACCTGCAGAGAGCTGGGACCAAAGTAACTAAGGCTACCATCAGTAACACACTACGCCGCCAGGCCAGATGTGTCCCATGCTTAAGCCAGTACATTTCCAGGCCTGTCTGAAGTTTGCTAGAGAGGATCTGGATGATCCAGAAGAGGATTGGGAGAATGCCAGATGGTCAGATGAAACCAAAACAGAAAATTGGGGTAAAAACTCTACTTGTTGTGTTTGGAGGAGAAATAATGCTGAGTTGCATCCAAAGAACACAATACCTACTGTGAAGCATGGGGGTGGTTTGCGGCTGGGACCAAGATGACTGATCTGTGTAGAGGAAAGAATGAATGGAGCCATGTATCGTGAGATTTTGAATGAAAACCTCTTTCCATCAGCAAGGGCATTGAAGATGAAACGTGGCTGGATCTTTCAGCATGACAATGATCCCAAACACACCGCCCGGGTAATGAAGGAGTGGCTTCATAAGAAGCATTTCAAGGTCCTGGAGTGGCCTAGCCAGTCTCCAGATCTCAACCCCATAGGATAAATCTTTGGAGGGAGGTGAAATTCTTTGGGCTGGGCAACACAAACATCACTGTTCTAGAGGAGATCTGCATGGAGGAATGGGCCAAAATACCAGCAACAGTGTGTGAAGACCTCTGTCATTGCCAACAAAGGGTATATAACAAAGTATTGAGATGAACTTTTGTTATTGACCAAATACTTATTTTCCACAATAATTTGCAAAATAATTCTTTAAAAACCAGACAATATGATTTCTCTGGATTATTTTTCTTCTCATTTTGTCTCTCATAGTTGAGGTATAGCTATGATGAAAATTACAGGCCTCTCATCTTTTTAAGCAGGAGAACTTGCACAACTGGTGGCTGACTAAATACTGTTTTGCCCCACTGTAAGCAAAGTTGTGGGATCTCTTCCTGTCCCTTTGTTAAAGTGTAGTCCATATTCATTCTTTAGGAAGCCCTAAAATGAAACTCAGGACCCCACACCACCTTTGACAGGTAAAGGTGGTTTTAAAGCGTATATTTTTATTCCATTGTGGGAAACTCTGTGGAGGAACTCTTTTATTTTTAGAACTTAGATTTTCAAATAAAGCATTGCAAAGTAAATATTATGTACATGAGAGCAAATATATGGAGATGTCAGACAATGCATTCAGTGTGTGTGTGAGATTGTGCGTGCATGCCTCTCTGCCTGTCGAAGGATGTGGGTGTGTTTCCCTCTCAGACGCAGAGCAGGCCAAACACATGGTCTGCCTCCTCTTTGTAACCAGTGCTCTGAGCTCCCAGCTATGCCAAATATGCTGTCAAACTCCAGCTGACCAGCTACTTCGGTGGTCTGTGTCAAACACACACACACACACCTCTTATTGCAAACTTTCAGGTGTTGTAGATTTAATTTTGAATGGATAAGGATGACATTCAAGTCTACACTCAATTTTTTTAACATAAAAAAAAAAAAAAATTTGGACTCTTTCATTTACACAAGCATTCAAACCCTTAGATGTTGCTGTTGTAGTCGGGCATTTCCTGTTTGCTTTCATAACGTGACTGGGGGCCACATGTGACAAGCTCAATTGATTACACATAGTTTAGAAAAGGGTGAATTGTGTGTATACAAACTCACCAGTTCACACCGCATATTAGGACACCTATGATAAAAATAGCCATAAATCAGGGTAAATGTACCAAACTACCAGCGTTTCGGCTAAAGTTGCCTCCCTCACCAAAGCGGTGAATGGTGAATAGGCTGTAGTGGTTTTTGACTTGGCCTGTTTCTCCTTTTTTGGTCTGATAGTAAATAACATGTTCTTCTATTTCAGCTGTATAAGGCTGATTGACAAACAGCTTCTAAATTACATTCACCTTTTGGTATTTTGAAATATATCTTAACACTCAAAATATTAAATAATTTGAAATGTGAGATGGGAAAAAAATGTGAACTTTACAATGTAAAGACTTTCTGAAGTGACTGTACAGAGCAGCAGAAACAGAAAGAAAAATGTTTGTCATCTTGAAAAACTCGAGAAAGTTGGAAAGGTCTCAACCTAAACGCTTAAACATAAAAATAAATTGGAAAGGAATTAAAAGAAATTACAGCATCACTGCCAGCTGCTCTTGTTGCCATGGTTTCACCCACAACAACAGTGCAGAGCTGCTAGCCAGGCCAACAAGGATGTCACACAGGATGCTGGTGAGGACCACAGGAGGTGTCGAGCTCACACACGTTTTTGGAAGGAGTTGTGTTTCGGTCACACAAACACTACACACATGCATGTCATCACTGCGGTAGGGCAGCAAGACTTTGTACGCAGAGACTTCAGCAGATCCAACTTCCCAAACCCTTTCACAATCATCCTACTGTCTGTCAATGTGAACAGATTCACTATCGATGTATACACACACACACACACACACAGACACGCACAGTGTGAAACTGATGACAACTGAATGAAGATAAAAGAGCTCAAGTTCAGATTTTCCTTGTCTGCCTACGTTTGTTAAATAACTGCTTAAATAAGCCATACAGAATGACATCATCACCTGTTATCTCATCAGATAATGTGACATCTGTGGCTGTGACATCAGCACCCAGTCAATTTTAGTGATGAGATTTTTTGTATCTATTCTTTAAAAGAAATAGGATCGAAAAACTTGCAATGTGCCACATTCAAATCTGCAAATGGATTTTACTTTATGGCACATGATTTGGCAAAAACTGTATCCAAATCCTTCATTTACAAGATTTTATATATAAACTCACCATCTTTTCTTCATTTTTATGCCCATTTCTGACCTGACCATCTACCACCATTATACAAATCCCATCTTACACAGAGGATTTAATTTACAGATGAAATTTTGAACGACAACAGCACAAAAAACATTTTCCAAATGTCAGATTTTTCCTTTGGGATGACTTGGATCTTCTTTTTTTCGGTACCGGTACTAGTTTTATTTTGTTGTATTTATCCGCAACACCTTAAAGGCCGGTCCGTGAAAATATTGTCGGGCACAAACCGGTCCGTGGCGCAAAAAAGGTTGGGGACCGCTGATCTACACGCTTCTCACATCGCCTAGATTTAAAATCAATGTTACAACAATAAAAAGAAAAACATTGCAGAATCTCACAGAGTTGCGAAAGCATCATGAAGCATATGAATCAGAAAAAAAGTACAAATAGAACCAAAGTGTGAAATCCACAAGCTGCTTCAGAACACACAGTATGTGCCACAGATTGTACGTAATTGTTGGCCAACACTGCTCAAGATGCTGCAGGTTAACCTGCAATCCAAAACAAAGAAAAACCACCCATTCAGCACATAATAGCCTCTGATCCTTCCTGCTTTCTCTCTCAGTGTAAATACACTGTCAACAAGCAAACACACACTCATTACCCCCTACAAAGACAAACACAGCCTATGTCTGGTACCGTTGTTATTATGGACGCTCACATGCTGAAACACTCAGACAACTATTCCTGTGTGTTTGTTTGTCTGTGTGTGTGTGTGTGTGTGTGTGTGTGTGTGTGTGTGTGTGTGTGTGTGTGTGTGTGTGTGTGTGTGTGTGTGGTTGTTTGCAGTGCTCTGTCTTTTCCTGCTGGTGGTGGAAGTGATTTGGAAAGAATGCAGTGGAAAGGGAGAGGCGTCGTGGCCGTTAAACCAGCAGGATTGGGCCTCAAATGAAAGCGCAGTGCTAACGAGGGCGGATGCTAATTGAAGGACCTCCTGCTGTGGGGGTCTCACACACACACACACACACAGCATTCCTTTCTACAGAATTTACAATATACACACATAAACTGTATAACTGTACACTGTTTTCCTTTCTTTCTCTTTTTTGCAAAGAACTCGTGCTGGGATAGCAGAGTGTAAACAGTTCCCTTTCAGTTGATTCACTTGGTACAACACATAAGTATGGAATATCACGCCCTCGCGTGTCCTGGCGGAAGAAACCTTTATTCACGCCTTTAAAGCAGATGATGTGTGATGACACGCGAACGGCCCCGCCTGCACATATAGCCGCTGTCATCACAGTCATCCCTCAGTTCTTACGCTCTTCACCTCGCTGAGAACACCTCTGCTGAGTTGGGCTAGCTAGCTGCTGCTAGTTAGCTCCGTTGTCTGCCGACTTGAACTTAGCTTAACTGCCCCTGTTGGTGTTAGCCTCCACCGCACAGTTGGTGTGTAGGCTGCCTGCGGAGCGCTAATTTCAAGTTTTTCCTGTGCAGCATTTCGCTTTGCGTTTTGGAATGGACTCCAAACCGAAGCGAGCAAAGCAGAAATCTTCTGTTCGCCCCTGTGCTCGGGGATGCGGTTTGTCTTTGCACGACAGCGACCAGCACGATGCCTGCCCTGTCTGCCTGGGGATCGTCCACGCTAGGAGAGCGTTGACAGAGCTCGAAGCCTGTGCGTTTTTCCTCCAGCTCCGGCGCTCAACCCTGGAAAGACAGGTGACGTTTGTGGAAAAAGTGCTGGGACGCTCGGCTGTCGCACGGCATGACCCTCTCCTTTCCGATTCTGGAGCCCCGGCTTCGTCCCGGCCCTCCTAGCTGTGGTTTCAAGTGGAGAAGGGATCCAGCAGCAGGGAGACGCTGCTTTTACCCCTCTGTTGCCGCCCAAGAGGTGCCGCTTAAGTTTTGTTCAGGTTGTCAGCCCCAGGAGGCGCTGCACTTTCCTGACACCCTGTCTCCCAAGTACAAAACCCCTGCCTCAGGTAACTCCCTGTTTAGGTGTGTTAAATGTTCAGGTGACCACATTGAGTGTTCCCGCTATTTTTCATTGTTGTGCTCCAGAAAAGGTGCCTCCAACAAAATGTATGAATGTACATGTTTCCATGTTACAATCAAAAGAGTGTTGTTTATTCTCAAACAATCACAAATGCTCAGCCTGCAGGCAGAATGAGCCAGGTCAGGCAGGTGATGCAGACAACGCCCGCCGACGGTGCTGCAGGTCAGCCGGCTGGCTGCTCACTTCCCTCAGTGGCGCGCTTGCGCCCTCTGTACGTGGGTGCTGCGAACCGTTACTGGTTCCATGGCCCACTTCAGTAGTGGGCGCCGGTCTCTTGCCAGTCGGCAGAGGACCGGTCCGTTGCCATGCGTTGCGGTCCGTTGCCATGCGTTGCGGTCCGTTGCCATGCGTTGCGGTCCGTTGCCATGCGTCGGCATGCGTTGCCATGGGTTACCGGTCCGTTGCCATGCGTCGGCATGCGTTGCCATGGGTTACCGGTCCGTTGCCATGCGTCGACATGGGTTACCGGTCCGTTGCCATGGGTTACGGTCCATTGCCATGGGTTACGGTCCGTTGCCATGGGTTACGGTCCGTTGCCATGCGTTGCCATGCGTCGACATGCGTTGCCATGGGTTATTGGTCCGTTGCCATGCGTCGGCATGCTTTGCCATGGGTTACCGGTCCGTTGACATGCGTTGCCGGTCTGTTGTATGGACTCAAAATGTAGTCATAAATATTTTGTACTTGTAAATCGGTTTTGTATGTGTAAAAAAGATTTGTGTGTGTGTAAAAAAGATTTGTATGTGTAAAAAGAATTTGTGTGTGCGTAAAAAAGATTTGTGTGTGTAAAAAAGATTTGCGTGTGGACTTAGCCCAAAAAAACCCTGCAAGTTACAAGTACGAATTTTGACCCTATTTTTCTTCCTTTCATCTGATTGGTCAATGTCATGACAATCACAAATGTAACAATCCAATCAGAGAACAGATGGGTTTGGCTGTTGGAGGGGCACTTTTTTGAACTGCAGGTCCTTGAAGGGTAATACAGTTTGAAGCTGGAGGATCTCTATATAAATATCCGATAGCAGTTAGGTCACCTAACTTTCAGCAGCTGTTGAAAGGATAAAGTTATGGTATGTCAGTGGTTAGAAATACCATTATTACTTTAGGATTAGTTTAACACAAAGTCAGAGCTGACCCGGGACCATTGCTGTGAGTCACAGTGCGCAGCATAAAAGTCCTTTCACATCAGACGCAGGATGTGCTGCTAATGCTAACTGCTAATTAAAAGCAAAGGATCCAGAATTTGTTGCGCTGGCTGCTGGGCTCTGTGGGTTTTTGCAGCAGCTCTACCTGTACTAGATGCACCTGCTCCTTGTTGTTTCTATCTCTGACTTTATGTCCTCTACCAGAGTTTCTGGTTTTTTTGCTAGTTCTTCAAATGTTCAATAAAAACATGTATGCTAATTCATAACAAAGAAAGCTTTGTAATGAAGACTGTCATTTCCACTGCCACTTACTGCCCCCTGTTCTTCTCCATAATCGACCATGATGCACCCTTGGGCTTGGACGCGTAGCGCACCAATGGCCAGACGTGCTCCTGTATGCATTTCCCCCAGTGGAAATGATATCTCCAGTTCTAGAGAGAGTGCGTCGGCATTCCCTTTCTCTGATTCTAGTGGCCCCTTGGTGGCCCACAAGGTCGTGGTATGCAGAGATAATCAGCAGCGAGTCCTTAGCAGCTTCCTCTCCGCAGGGATCTCCTCTCTCAGGCAGGAGGAGAAGTGTTTCATCCGCGCCCAGATCTGTGGCGCCTTCATGCTTACCTGCTGAGAGGTTAAACTTGATTGCTAAGGGTTTGCCACCTAGTGTGATAGCGACAATTCAGAGCGCTAGGGCCTCATCTACTAGAGGCTTGTACGCTTACAAATGGCGAGTCTTCGAGCAATGGTGACAGGACCGCCACACTCTCCCATTTCAGTGCTCTATTGTGGATGTTTTGATATTCCTGCAGGAGCTGCTGGATAAGGGCCTTTCATTTTCGACAATTAAGGTTTATTTAGCAGCTATATCTGCTTGTCATATTGGCTTTGACGGGGTGACACTTGGTGCACATCCCCTTGCCATACGTTTTCTGAAAGGAGTTCGCCGGCTGAGGCCCGTGCTTAAGTCCAGTGTCCCTGCTTGGGACTTGTATTTGGTGCTTGAGGCCATTTGTAGCCCCCCGTTTGAACCCATTGAGTCTGTGGATATGATATTTCTTTCATATAAGACTGCATTACTTCTCGCTTTGGCTTCGGCAAAACAAGTGGGTGACCTTCATGCGCTGTCTGTGCATCCCTCCTGCACACAGTTCTCTCCTGATGGCCACAAGGTCGTATTGCGTCCAAATGCTGCCTATTTTCCCAAGATCATGCCTGCATCTTATAGCTCAATGGAGTTAGAGTTGCTGAGCTTTTGCTCCCCTCCCTTTGCATCTGAGGAGCAGAAGAGGATGCATTCTCTTTCTCCAGTGCGTGTGCTACACACCTACATTGAGCGCACTCAGAATGTGCGTTTATGTGACCAGCTGTTTGTCTGCTTCGTTAATCCAAATAGAGGTAGAGCTCTGTCCAAACAGAGGCTGTCCCACTGGATTATAGAAGCTATCTCACTGGTGAGAGCTCATTCCACCAGGGGGATGGCAACCTCATGGGCTCTTTTTAAAGGGGTGCCTGTAGCTAATATTTGTGTGGCAACTAGTTGGGCATCACCGCACACCTTTGTGCAGTTTTATTGGTTGGACGTTACAGCCCCTTCGGTGGCTCATGCTGTCCTTTCTGCTGGGTCTACCACTCACTAAGGATGTGGTGGTCCGATTTCGGTTCGGTGGCTGCTCTGTGGGGCGTGTATATATGTCCCATACTTATGTGTTGTACCGAGTGAATTGACTGAAAGGGAACGAATAGTTATGTCTATAATTTCTGTTCCCTGAAGGAGAGGAACGAGGTACAACACAAGGTGGCCCCACTGAGCAGTTTGGCTCGGTGAAGAGCAGCTATCGAACTGAGGGATTACTGTGATGACAGCGGCTATATGTGCAGGCGGGGCCGTGCGCGTGTCATCACACGTCATCTGCCTTAAAGGCATGAATAAAGGTTTCTTCAGCCAGGACACACGAGGGCGTGATATCCCATACTTATGTGTTGTACCGCGTTCCTCTCCTTCAGGGAACAAAAGTTATAGACATAACTATTCGCTTTCTAGATCCCGCATGAGACCCCAGTAGAGTCCACATTCGGGTCAGGCGTTTGTCTTTGTAGAATGTATGAAATCAGTAATAACAGAGAGGGCTGCCCTATCCTTGGCAGCACCCTATAGTAACAAAGCTTAGCTGTTACAGCTTGGTTAGGGTCGTTAGTCATCCTATACTTTCAAAATATAGCATAAGCAATAGGGACAAGACAGAGCTGAGACGTGACAGCAGTGTTTGAGGACGATGTGACACACATCCACAGACCCTGACATAAAATTAATACACTGGAGGGAGCAGAGCTTATGCTATTTTAAATGTCATTTCTTCTACAGGTTAACTACAACAGATAGATTAAGAGGTTTATGCAATTCATACTGACATGTAGGGATGCACTGAGTAATATCAATGCTCGTCTTCACTACATTCACAGTCTGGATAATTCTGAAAGATCATTGTGACAATAAAAACTGAAGGTTTTGGCAAGATAACTGCCTTGTTTGCATGTAGGTGCTACCCAGCGTTGCAGACCACATCTACATGCTGTAGTCGTGCAGCAGTTTTTTCCCCCCTTTCACTTTGGACCGTTTAACATTTATTCACTTATTCATAAAATCAGCCCCTGACTGTCACCAATAAGTTCTTGTTCTTTGGAACATCCCTACTAATTTGAGTCAGCATCTATGCCTAAAATCCAACATAAAACATGATTTATATTTATAAAACAAAATAATTATAAAACATGACCCATAATGTTAATTTTTAAGGTAAAAGCTGTGCTTAAAATCTGTGTGTGAATGTATGAAATATTTAATTTTTCACTGGCAAGAAATAATATGAAAAGACTGAAGCTCACATGGTTTGTCTTGTTTTCCCAGACATGACTTAAGCCTCGTCTTTTTTAGCCGAATTTTTCTTCAAGTCCAGGACTACAATTAATCCATGTCTGGGAAACTGGGTGATAGTGTTTGTCTGACTCTTAATATTTTCCCACTTCCACAGCTTGTTTCTGTTATTGCACCCAGGTGCATTGGTTCTAATTGGTAACGATGCAACAGTCTGACTCAATGTTTCACGTAGTTTGGAACAACAATGGAGCATTATGTTAATACGGACGAGTGGGATATGTGGGGCTTTGAATACAAACAGGTCACTGTGGTACTCAGACTTAGTTTTTTTTTTTTTTAAAGGGACAGTCTGATTATTAGAAAAGTATACCAGACTATTACCAGCTTATCTTTTACACACGCTCAGCATAACTCCTAAAAATCCACTGCTAGTAATGACACCTCCAGTTTGCACTGTGTGGCTCACAGCTCATGCTTGCCTGCTAGCACAATGAGATAACAGTGCCCTGTACAAATATGCTACACTACTGAGTGCACTCTTCTATATCATTTACTGTCTATAACAAAAGTTAGCAAGCTAGCTGTAAATTAGCTACATTGCACAAAACACGTGATGTGATAAAATAATTACGAATGATGGAATTTGATCCCGAAAACCCAATCACTCCTCCGTGGATGCTCACCTGATGTCAGTCAACTTCCAGTTTTGCCAGACTGATGAAACTGGAGGACTAATGCCAGCTAACGTTAGCTCGCCTGCTAGTACAAATATATTGCTCGATACTCAATGTAGAAGCTAGCTGTTTAACCTTAGCTTATTTGCTCACCTGTGCTGGCAAAATACTGAATCTGAACCACAGCATGTTTGCTTGGTTGTCCTCATTTCAAGTCTGTTTTTGAATACATGGTCTGAGTTCAAATCAGTGACTAACTCATTCTAAGCTACTGTTAGCTAGTGTTCCTCATTTCCACCGACAGGAACAGACAGACTGATATTAAGGGAACTCACTCAGGAAACATGACATGCTTTTAATTTATGCAAAAAATTCTACCTGCATCACACAGAAATCACTCCACAGGTTGCAACTGAGAGTCAGGAAGGTCTATTATTACTAACAATGTCTGAATGATTTGTAATGTAACTTAAAAACATCTAACATTTGAAAACTGTCACATTTAACTAGCTTAATAATTAATTATAGCTTAAAATGAACAATTACTTGATGTTTTACATCCAATTGTTTTACATACAATTTTATTTTCATATTTTCAACAACAGTAATATACCTAACGTGCTGAACTACCCTCTGTTGTGTATGAGATAAATGCAGTAGTAGGATGCGAGGGGTGTATGCATTGGTATGTTTAGTCTGGAGTCTCACCTGTTGCTCTGTGATGAGCCCGGTGTGCGTGCACACGTTGTCATTGGTGTAGTGCAGGGGCAGGCTCTGACACAGCTGTCCGAGCAGCATGGCCACTTCCTTCATTGTCCGCCAGCAGCACACCAGCACCATCTGAGCCGTCACCCTATAGCCCTCACCACCTACAGCCAGCACATGCACGCAAGGTTTGGTTGTCTTATTAAGTAATGTGGCAAACTAAACCTCTGTATGCAGTAGAAACAGGAAGTCTCATACTGTGCTCAAATTCAATATTTCTGTTTGATCGTGTTACACATTAACACTATTCAGTTTCCATTATGACCGTGAAGTTGCACTTGTTGCACTTGCAGGGTCCAGACTGTGCATCATGTAAAGTTACCACATGAAACACTTCCCTCACCAGGAGATCACAGGTACTGCACTTAAAGAGCCAAGATACCAGGGAAATGTTTACATTACCTGTGTCAAGTGATGGGGTCTGTGTGTGATCGTCCCCCTGCTGTGTCTCCAGCTCTCTGGCGCTGGTGAAGAAGTCGTTGGTGTCCCTGGGCTGAATCTCCTGCAGGATCTTCTGCAACCCTGCTGAGGTCTCTGTCCAAAACACAAACAAGGCAAGCTGGAGTTTTTTCATCTAATTTCAGTGTCATTTTTGTGTTATGTATGTAACAGTTTCTCTATTTGTGTTCCAGGGTTCTTGTAATTTCAGCAACTGTTTTCCTGATGAATTCTACAGTGTAGACTTGTAGTTATACTGCATATAGAAAGAAGAAGACCTGAGTCATTATCCATGGGGATGAGTCCTTCTGGAGAGGAGCTCTGGACTACAGGGGAGACCACATCAGACATCCTGTAGCACACAGCAATCAGCTCTGACACCAGAAATCTCCACTGCTCAGTCTGACTCAAACTCCTAAACACACACGCACATATATACATGTAATTATCCCATGATAAGAGATCGTGGCTAATTTGAATATTGTGTAGATGCAATTCTTGTCCTTACTCTGTGTTTAGATGCTGCAGGACAGCAGTGATGCAGTGAGCTCTGCCATAGAGAGGAAAGGAAGCAGCTGCCTGCAACAGAGACGCCTCAGCCCTCGACACCTCAGACTGCAGGCAGCGCAGCAAGAACTGAACCACTGAGGACAGAAAGCAGCACAGTTCAACATACGCTATATGCACACGAAATTCTGAGGCCGGTCTGCAAACGTGGATCTCACCTGCCAGAGTGTTGAGCTCCAAAATGAGCATATCAGAAGCCTGGGCTGGTATGGAGAGAGGCTGGTAATCGAGGCCCTGCTGCTGGGCGCAGTGCAGCAAAGACTGGCTCAGGTGTGGCTGGGGGAGCAGCAGGTTGAGGAGGTGGGCAGCTGTAACGCTGTCAAAAGGTTTGGTGCTTGTACTAAGGTCCAAAGCAGCCTGAAGAATGGAGCGCATCCTCTCGGGCACCTGGAAACAAAGAGACCAGAGATCAATGTCTGCACTAAACAAAAACAAAATTTACAAAAATCTAAGAAAAAAAAGTTTTTGTATTTTTGAAGTAACAGAAACTTTTATTTAGACGCGTGTCAGAACCTCAAGTCCAACAGCTGATGGTGGGAGCTGCTGTATTAACGACGAGGCGAGCTGTTTGACTTCCAGGAAATTGCTGGCGACACAGAAGAGGACGTTCTGAGCATATGTAGAGGTCACAACTTCGCCGAGGGCGAAAACATCAGGCTCTGAGAAAACACAGGAGGGGACAGTCAGTGACAACAGGCAGAGTATGCAGCTGACGCAGCTGGAGCACCAGGCTGGCATCAAAATAAAGAGGCTGGCCAGCACCAGACAAGCTGCTGGTTCAGGCACATACATACATGCATTGTGCCAAGAATCACTGTTACTGCGTCCTTGAACACAGCTCTGGACTCCAAACTGTTTCAGCATATCAGAGCTCAACACCACCATCTTTCCGTTTTACCACCTGAAACAGTTTATTAAAAGTTGAGTCTCAGATGGCAGTTTAGCCATAAGGAACTTTAAGGGGCCTCATTCTGGTTTTCATTCATTTCTCTCATATTTACACTGTTAGAATGATGAACGCTCATGTTCAACATAGCCCAGGTTTTAATGCTGCATTTCAATGTCGCATTAACTCAGCCAGTTAATGCGAGACAAATCCAGCTGATCATTAAAGCTTTCTGGTTTGATCAGAAAAGAAAACATTGGTCCATACGCCCGAAAGCCCAGAAAACTCATTGTGAATTCTGTCTCGAGTCTTCGGATGTATCCATGTATTTCCGCGGGGCCGATGCTGCGCTGAGCGGAAAGCTCCTGAAGC
Source organism: Neolamprologus multifasciatus (assembly GCF_963576455.1). Taxonomy (NCBI): domain Eukaryota; kingdom Metazoa; phylum Chordata; class Actinopteri; order Cichliformes; family Cichlidae; genus Neolamprologus; species Neolamprologus multifasciatus. The sequence goes on from NC_140451.1 coordinate 7,723,715, forward strand.
TTTTGAAATGTTGGAATTTGGAAATTTCAACATCGCTTGAAAAAAAACTGCCAGCTAACAACATCTCTCTCACCAGCAGGCTAAGTGATTTTTAGCCAATTGTTAGCTAAGATACCGTCATTAAGAAGCGGCACAATTAATGTGTCTATGCGAGCTAATTTGCGATGTGCACCGCTGGCCCGGCCATTTTTTTTTTAATGCACCTTTCAGATTAATTCACTGTGTGTCGTGCCATCAATTAACCCTACGGGTGCCAGGTGTGGCACGAGTGCCCAGGGTTGCCAAACCCTGTCCTATACGGTCCTCTCAGCTCTAAGCACAGCACTAACTTTCTTTCTGTCTACAAAGGCGGCTCAGTTAGAGGGAGAGGAGTTAAAACAGCTGGTTTCAGATGAACAGAGAAGCTGTACCAAGGCCCAGTTAGAATAATATGGATTATTTTGAACTCTGAATCATGCAAAGCTACACTATTTGGGATCTTGAAATAAGGCCTCAAATCCTGATTAACATGCATGTAATCCTTGGAGTCTAATACAGCATATTTGCACATCAGTGAAGTTTTAGTTCAGTGTAGTGAGCAATTTAGTCAAAACGGTGACTAGCGAGCAGCTGATGTACCAGTGCCGAAGCTAAAGAGCTGACCCAGCAGACCCAGCAGATGCAGAGACATAAGGCATTTAGAAAAAGAGGCTCCAGGGAGCAAAACTTCCAGCAGCCTTTCACACAGCCAGCACAGGAACGCCTGCAACAAGACAAATAAATTCATTGGACAAAAATATCAACACTATTGGAAAAAACAAAAAAAAACAACTGAGTGTGTGGTTTACCTTGTACTGACGTAGAGTGTGTTGGTCTGTGTCTCCCTCCTCCTGGTCTCTCTTCTGGCTCAGTCTCTTCTGCAGCAGCTGAGTGCTGTCCTTCACCCTGCAGAGCAGCTGTGTAGCAGAACATTCAAAGTTTCATTAAGTGCCGATTTCGATGTTTTCCTCCACGTAAATCCACAGCTTGCTCTGCTCAGCAAAAACATTTCCAAACATTAAAGACAGCCTCAGGTGTAAGGCTGCTAACCTTCTTTAGCAGGCTGACTGTTTGCTGTCTGATGCCTGGTGACTGGCTGTTGAGGTTGGGCAGGAGGAAGTGGCGGATCAGGTCCATTTCCTGTGAGGTCAGAACCTCTGTGCTGCGATGGCTCTCACACACCAAGCCCAAAGCATCCATCCTCACCTGAACAGTGAGAGATGAATGCATAAGAACACTTGCAACACTTGCATCTGCTTTGAGGACACAGACAGACTTACCTGATCATGTTTGTGTATCAGAGCTTGTTGGAGCAGCGACAGCGGCACTAGTCCTCCCCACAGACCACCCTCTGTGGACGGTATGACTCCCTGGGCCCTGGCTGCCCGTAGGCACGTCATCAGAGCGCCTAGAGCTCCTCTGCTGCCAGCAGAACCTAATAAGAACAGCAAAATAGCAGAATAACATTATGCCTTATTATTTGGGACTGCAATAGAATATACTCTTTGACTTCATAACAGTTTGTCAAGCTGAGAGACATTAATATGCATTTGAGAAATAAGGGTTGAGTGAAAACAGTTGCAGATGTAAAGGACATGTAAGTCTTTACCTGTGGGTGCCATGTCCTGCAGGGCCTGCACCATGTGTGCCAGACTGGAGGGGCTACAGCATAGCAGTTTGGGCAGGAAGTAGTCCAGGATGTACGTTGTTTGGTCCAGCCTGGATCGGCACAACACATGCAGCAGAGGAGTTACCCACGTCTGGTGCCAGCGCTCCATCCAAGCCTCCGCCTCTCCCGCTGCTGCACCAGCCTCACTCGCCAGCTGTGCCTTGTGGCTGACAAACAGCCTTTCCAGTAGGTCGCTGGCATACGGAGCTAAGGTCTGGTCACCCATCAAACCCAGGAGACATGAAGGCAATTGGGGCTGGATGTTAAGCAGATACCCTGCCCCATAGAGCTCCACCAGGCAGCCTAAGGAGCCAAACTTCCCCCTCATATGCCACTCAAGCCCTAGTAGGTTATGAGTCAGGTCGGTGATGTACGGATCCTCGGTGGGGTCAGAAACAGACGGGCTGGTGTGCTGATGGATGAGGAGGTGGTTGCGGAACAAGGACCGGGTTTGGTGGCGGACACCATCCAGCGGATGCTCCCAGTGGGAGTAGATGTGCTCCAGCAGGTGTCGCTGTAGGTCAGAGCCGCCACTCAGGGACTGCTGGAGGCTGGGAGGACACAACTGTGTCTGCCCCTGCAGGCAATCCAGGGCAGCCCCACTCCACAGAGTCAGGACCCGAGCCACCACCATGGCTGTACTCGACTCCTTTATACTATTGAAAGGAAAAAAACAAAAGCAAAACTTAAAATAAAAGTTGTAAACTGCATCCCAGCACATTTCATCAGAATCTGGAAAAATATTCAGAATAGAAATTGGGTATCAGAGCAGAGCTACCTAACATCTAGATCCAGCAGTGTGTTTGGGACCAGCAGCAGCAGCTGTTCCCACTGTGGTCCTGGTAGGGCAGCCTTCCAGCTCAGCATAGCAAGGGCACCGTGACACAGATACAGAGAGACACCCGGTGGGCGTCCACTGCTGCACAGACCCTCACACCTCTGCTTGAGCCACTGAGGAGCCGAATCCAAATCCTGCACAGAGCTGCGCAGCAAACTGCACACCTAGACACAGCATAAAAGATCCCCTTTATAGCCAGAATCTATGATTTCATTATTTAATGCAGTTCACAAACATAAATAGACATTTTATTTTACTATAATTGCAATCTAAGTAAGTAAGTAGTTTATTTATTAAGCGCTTTACATAGACAGACAGTCACAAAGCGCTGTACACAAAGATTAAAATAAACAGAACGTTAAGTAACAAAACAGACAATATACACAATATAAAAGGTTCAATGTAAATAAAATTATTTGAAGAAAAAAAAAACTAAAAAGCATTGATCAACAGAAAGCTTGTTTAAACAGTGAAGTTTTTAACCGCTTTTTAAAGGATTCCACAGAGTCAACCAAACGGAGCTGTGGTGGTAAACTGTTCCACAGCCTTGGTGCCACAGACTGAAAGGCTCTGTCCCCTCTCATCTTCAAACTCTGTGAGCGGAGACAGCGAGCAGCAGTGTTTTTTGTAAGAAGCTTGGATAAATAATCTGGGGCCTGGCCGTTTAGTGCTCTGTATGTTAAAACAAGAGTTTTAAAACGAATTCTAAAATCAACTGGGTAAAGAATATAAAACAGAAGTAATGGGAGCACGCTTGCTAGAACGAGATAGTAGTCTGACTAATGCATTTTGTATAGATTGGAGGTGAGAAAGGGATGATTTGTCCAAGCTGGTAAACAGGACATTACAAGAATCTAAACGCGATGACATAAATGCATGAACAATTTTTCCTTAAATGAAAGAAACAGGAACGAGACAAAGATTTTACTGCGAGTCAAGGCCCAGAGAAGAATCAAATATTACTGGCAAGATATCGAATATTTGACTTAGCAGGAGGACAGTAAGAAGCAAGAACCTGACTGATTTTGGCACTTCCTTACAGAAGGAAAAACAACAACAACAACAACACAGAAATAACTCATTAATGTCAATGAAAAAAACCTTATAAATAATTTGACAGTATGAGACCCAGTATTGAGGGACTACAGCAGCTCAATATAATTTGTACCCGAAAAAGGTACTTCTTAAGTTTAGATTTGTATATGAAGAAACACTACAATTGTAATTGATTAGTGTTATATGGTTCACTCACCACTGATGCAACATTGTCTCCAGAGCCCATAACAGACCTGATCAATAACACCACAGCCATGCCAGCTGTGCTCTGGACAGACTGGATGAACTCCTCTAAAGACAGGAAGAGGAACAGAGTAGAGACAAATCAATGAAAAAAAACGTATTCCATGTTTATAAATCAATTAAGCTTTACCTGCATAGCTACAGTGTGTGTGTGTGTGTGTGTGTGTGTGTGTGTGTGTGTGGTGTTGTGATAACTTTGTTCAGAAGAACAGAGGCTGCTTGAGCTAAATGTTAGAATCCTACGATGGTTTTTTTGCACATGTGGCCCTGAATACACACAAACATCAACAGCGTCACTTTCTCTCATTGTTCTGAATTCCACTACAAACACCCTCTCTATGTTAGTCCTTGCTGTGACTGAAATCAAGAAAAAAAAAACGTACTATTAAAGGTTCGCTTCAGCCTGTTTGCATCACAACTGAACTTGTTTCACGGATTGTTGGAAACAGTATTTGATTAGTTCATCAACTTGCCCAAAGTACTTTTCTGAGCCTGGATCCTGAGTTATACCAAATCCTGATAATATCACAGGTAACAGTTGCCACATTCAGGGTGGGAGAGGGGACAGGGTCACATGGACACCATAGGGTGTGTGGTCAAAGCTAGAAGGTAGAACTGGGATCTGTATCCTCCCTCCCACTGAAATCTACACCTGTGACACAAAATTAACACCTAAAATCTAAGTGAAAAACTCTTGGATTCAGTGACTGATGAGGACAGCTGCCTGTTTTGCAGTGAGACGACGGTGGATCTGCATGTTTGCTTCCAGCTGTTTGTTCTCTGCTCGTCTTGTTAATTCCTAACTTTCTTACCATCAGCGAGGATGTGTATGTAGCAGCCCAAGAGGTCACCCAGTGTGTCCTGCAGCCTGCAGCAGTCCTGTTGGGCCTGTAAAGCCACGCTGATCGTGTCCTGAGACCTCTGGACGACCAGCATGGAGGTCTTCACTGCAGCTAGACAGGACTGCATCAGCTGAGCCTGGGCAATGTGGCGGCCTACAAGACCACTAGGAAAACAGCAGAGGGCGACAGAGGCACACAATTTGATACAATTACAAGGCTGGTAAGCTTTCCTCATGTATCAATGTTTACACAGAGGATATAAACCTATAAAATATTGAAATCAATGAGCACCAGCTGGAGTCCAATCAATGAAAGAGACTGGAAGTGTGATTTGAGGGATAAGAGCATGCCTCCATACCTGTTTTGATGAAGGTATTCACTCAGCGCCTTGTGAAGGAACTGCAAAACTACACAAGAGAAGAGGACTCAACGGGATGAGATCGAGACATTAGCTTTCCTCAAAAATACATGAACTTAAAGCAGGTTAAAATAAGGTGGATACTAACCTTCCGGTAATAGTTTGTTAATGCAGCTCTCACCTGTAGATGTACAATTTTCCTGTGATTGGTACTTATTTATAGCACATGAACTGTTTGATATTAGCAGTGATCACACAAAGAGCAAAAGTAACCACTAACCGAGAGGGAAGCCATCCAGACAGGCAGTGATGGAGTCGACGATGTGGGGATACCGGTCTGAAGACGTGCTGGAAAGACAATCAGACAAGCAGCCAGCCAAGCAGCTCACAGTCTGCTCCTGAAGCCAAGCTGGTACTGAACCCAAGGCACTGAGAAGTGCAACACAGACAATTATTTATTTATCTGAGAGCCTCAGAATTGACGAAGAACAAACAGACACATAAGAGAAAAGATAAATCGGCTACTATGGCCTCTTTATATCTTCTCCCTTAAAACCACAAATAAACAGCTGCTCAGGCTCAGCTTGTCCACAAATGAATATAGAAGAAAATTAAGCATATGTCTACCTTGCAATGGCTCTTCGGAGGGGGTTCTTGGACTGCAGGGAGGTGTAGACCACAGCTAGCGTGTGTAGACAAGAATCTAAAAGAACTCCGCCCATTTGCTCATCACCCAGTGCCTCCAGCTGGGACCCTGCCTGATGAAGTATGGAAAACAAACAAACATTAAAACCTGGAGAAGTGAAAACATTTATGATCTCATTTACAGTGGTATCTATCAAAGGGTGGGATGAATCAGGCAGCAAATGAACACAGTGTTGTTTGAGCTGAGGTCTTGGAAGCAGGAAACATGGTAGGTGTAAGTATCGGAGAGACTGACATTGGCTGTATCCCAATTCAGGGTCTGCAGCCTTAAAGGCCGCATTTTAAGGCCGATTACGTCACCGCGACGCGACAAAGGCTGTCCCAATTCGAAGGCTGCTAGAAATGCGGCCCTCAAATGCGTCCTTAATTTCCCTGAATTTTAGGGACGTGGCGGTGTAGACTTCGTGGCCCAACATATCCCAGAATGCATACCGCAGCGGTGGGTGTGGATAATTTTGCCGAAAAAAAAAACGCTCACTTTAAGTAAACTTTAAGTAAGTACTGAATATTATGTCACTTATTTATGTGCAAATGTTTAATAACGAAGAACATTAAAACATTACTGTTGGCCACATGTCGGCAAAGTTATGTGACATTAGTGACGTTTGTACAAACTTGGTTTTAAAGCCTTTACTTTAAAATATACGCTGTTCAATAGCTGACCTTAATCTTACAGAGAATGATCAAAGCTCATGTAGAAACAACCAAACAAATGAACAAAAGATTTTCTCCTTCATTTCTGTCAAACAAAGCTGTATGAAACGTTTCCAGCCGTTAGTATCATGGTTGCTAGGCAACCTGGGCAGCGCAACGGAGGCTAGACCGTCCGATTTCACAAGCCTCGCACTTCCGGCCTTAGCAGTCTTTGAGGATCGTTGAGGCTGCGTACTTTAAGGCTGCAGACCCTGAATTGGGATACAGCCATACGCTGATCTCACACGTCTGTTCCACTTTACCACTTACTAGACCTAAACGATCTGCAGCTAACATCTTGCTTGGACATCTTAGTCTTAGTTGCATTGAATGCTCAAGCAGAGTAGAAAAGCGCTATATAAGAACCAGTCCATTTATCACACTATTCATACCGTGCTATACCAGACAGACCTTTTTAACCAGCTGGATCTGCTGCACCGGCTCTGTCAGCTCCAAACAGGACTGCAGGGTTTGGGCAACCTGCCTGACTCCATCTTCTCCTCCATCAACTGAGAGGGATGCTGGGAAAAGGTCAAAATAAATATTTTAAGACATGCGTAACATCAAATGAAGGGTACACACAGTGACTGCTCTACCTGTTATGTATGATGGGACTTATTTACTGTTATAATAACTTTTTAGGAACAGTTATCTGTACTTTTACTCCCTTACCTAACAGCTTGTGCAGTTTCTCCTCATCCAGCGCCACAGCCTCCACTTTGGAAGTCTTCTTTTTCACTACCATGGCTCTGCCTCTGTGTGAGGAGCAAACATAAAAACATAATTTAGAAACAACCAAACAAAATAGGGGCTCATTTACTGCTTGAAATTCTTGCTGCTAGATGTTAGCCAACTATTGCTAGTTGCTCGAGACTGACTACACGTGCAAAATGAAAGGCAAGACAGATACAACAAACCCTCAAACAACAAAACAACAAACCGCGGCTTTACTAGAGCAGCTCTACACACCCGCAAAATTAAATGCAAAAAGCATTTAACTCTGTTCAGCATGTGCTTTACCCACTTGAGCCCTTCAGCTTCAGCTGGTAGCTGTGAATAGTGTCAAGTAGGACTAAAACCTCTTACTTCCGAAACGTTTTTTCAGAATAAAACACCCATTAAATATCGTGCCCAATAAAACAAACAAAATGAAGCTTATATGTGACCTTTAGCAATATTGTTGTTTTTATTTGAATGTAAAAATCAAAATTTTGACTTTCAGACTCTTAATGTGTACTTTTATGTCAGCAAACCTTTACTTTGACACCAAACCTTTTCAGCTTTCTATGGTGTTGCCGCAAACCTGACGCTCATGGGGCCATGCCGCACATAGTAGACGTCACTTCCGATAAATGTCTGAGCCCGCCCTCAGAAACCGAGCTACCCGAGAAGTGGCGCTCGGGATTTTTATTGGTGGATGACACACGTCAATCAAAGGCAGCCGTACCTTTCCGGCGCGGCTGAGCAACTCCTACCTAGTTTTTGATTGGACGTTTTTGATGAAGCCACACCTTTAAAAAAAAAAAACGCCAGCCCTTCGCCAACTTTGCCCGAGAAGCGCAATGAAAACCTCTGGGAAAGACAGAAATTCATCGTTTTAAGCCATGAATTAGCATTTCCTTCGCAGGAATAACAGCAGATAAAGAAGCGCTGGACTCGACATGACGTGAAGCTCCTCGTAAAGTGTCTTTACATTAATATTATTAAGGGTAAGTCGATGAAAATGGATGGTTTTAATTATTAGGAAATGAATTATGTATTTTAATAACGGTTTAGCAGCAATGTGCATTAACAGTCATGTCAAATTGATAATAACTTAAATAGACTAATGAATTTTGTTTATCAGCACTAATAAAACCAATTTTTGTAGGGAAATGAAGAAATGCTATTTATGTATTTAATTGATAGCTGTTTTATTTAAAAAAAGATTATAAGTTTAACTTTTAATATTTGAAAGTCACCCCGCATTAACGTACTCACAAACCAAATGTTTAAAATATCCCTTTGTCACGTCATAGAAAGTGTGCTACCACAGACATTGTTGCACCTCATCACCTCAGTTTTCTTGACTGCTACAAACTGTTTTTAGTCTCTTCAGAAATACTTGGGAAAGTAGATGGACTGTTAGTCGGGGGAACTGGGCAAGTCACAGCGGTCTTTACTCAGTCACAGGATGAGCTTTCTGACAAATCAAACAGCTACTCTGTGAGAAAACATGCTGTTCGGCTTTGGGTTTTGGGGTTCATGTGCTCAAAGTAACAGTATGTTTTTATTTCTCATCTCTAAAAGTTTTTTAAAAACCTTGTGCAACAACTACTGTATGTAATAATTGTTTATTGTTTGATAATAGTAATAATTGTTTGGTAAAATAACACAAACCTGAAACTAAACTCAGAACTGTTGAGGCTCAATTTGGGGCTCAACTTGGTTTGATGAGAGTATACAGGATGAACCCTTTTTTTTTAAAGTATTATATTGTAATAATTTACAAAATCTTTTTTTATTATATTTTCAAACGAAGGAAGAAAATAGGAAAGAAATTCCTAGTCCAAGACAGAAATTAGGAATGTTTAAAAGAAGAAGGTTAGAGCTCAGACAGCTGTAGTGAAAGGTGTGAGGTGCAACAAACTAGCACATGATGCTGACATCTAAGGGATGGCATAAGGGTATCAGTTTGGTTAGTCAGATACGGGTGGTGTTAATAAGTAAACATGGTCATTTATTTGACTTTGGTTTTTAATAAGAGAAAAATACCTCAATATTCAAATAGGTTAGTGTTCGTGATAATATTGGACGTATTTGAACTCTATTTGAATAATGTAACTGTCTGCAGCTCTGCTTTAAATTAGCATGACATATATTCCCTGGTGACTTTGATCAGCTAATCAAATGGCAGTAAATTGGTATATTTAGGCATGTAGACATGGTCAAGATAGCCTGCTGAAGTTCAATGGTGATTCAAATGAGGCATGAGCTCATGTCAAAGGTCAGAGGAAAAGACCAGACTGCTCTGAGCTGATATTAGGGCAACAGTAACTCTAATAACCGCTTGTTACAACCAGGGTATGCAGAAGAGCATCTCCGAATCCACAACACATCCAGCCTTGAATGTTACAGCAGTGGAAGACTACACAGGGTGCCACTAGTATCAGATTATCAGACAGGAAACAGAGGCTGTAATGAAACTGGATCACCAGAACTTAATAGAAACTTAATAGAAAGAAAAAAAAACATTGTCTGGTCTGAAAACGTTTGGGGATTTTCTTACCGATTATTGAGCATCCATCAACACATTGTCTGGTCTGATTTGTTTCAATTTCCACTGCAGCAGGGTTAGAATTTGTTATAACAAGCATGAAAACTTGGATCCACCCTGCCTTGTAGCAACTGTTCATGCTGGTGCTGGTGGTGTATTGGTGTGGAGGACATTTTCTTGGCTCACTTTGGCCCCTTAGTACTCATTGAGTATATTTTAAATGGTATATAACATTATTGCTGACCACAGTGTGCATATCTCCTGATGGTTACTTCCAGCAGGATAGCGCACCAATGTCACGAATCATAAATCATCTCTAACTGAGAAGTGAGGTAGCTCACTGCACTGATATAGTGTCCACAGTCAAGAGAGCTCCTTTAGGAAGAGGTGGAAAGAACAGGAGGTTGACATCATAGATGTGCAACCAACAAATCTGCAGCAGCTGTGTAATGCTGGGGCTTGATTCAAACACTTTGTAGAATCTATGCAATAAAGAATAAGGCGGTTGTGATGGGAACAGGTGGTCCAAGCCAGCAAGCAAGCTGTAGATGTAAGTGACGTATCAGTGTATATACCTCTGAAACGTGTTACGCTCAGCTGATAAGTTTTTTAAACAGTCAAAAGATTTTATTCCATCAGAGTCAATTTGATGTCCTTTAAACCTTTATTTATGAAAACAGAATAACTTCATCAGCACACCACATCCAAATGAGTCCCGATTGTGTCTGTGTGTGCTGATTCTGACTTTGACCAACAGGAAGTCTGAGAGACAGATTGCAAAAGAAAACACTGGGAGCCGGGCTTTAGGGGTCATGTTTTCTTTAAGGTCATGTGTGCTCCAATATCGCAAATAATGACTAATATTCTAATAGGATGTAGTTTTTTTACCTTCAATATGTAACCAGCTGAAGGGTGGTGTTGTAGCTAAACAGAAACATTTTGAATATTACAACTGCTATAAAAACACCAAGTGTCAAATTCCAGCATATTTAATGAGATAGCAGCGGTTAAATGTGTGACACGTGAAATGTAAATTTAGAATACAAAGCATTTCTTAACGTTTATACCTTTGTCATATTAAACTCCATCCCCTCAGTCCCTCGTGCTGTTTTGTTTTGTGGAGTGAGACTCGTTTTATTCCTTTCCCCTCGTCAGTGTTTACCACAGCAAACAGGCAGCAGAAATAAGCCTGTGGAAACTACTTTATGGCCTTCCTCCACACATGCTTGTAGTGTCTTTGTGAGGAGGCCAGGCTGGTAATGAGAGGTTATTACTAGGAAGAGAGAAACCCAGGCTTTCTATCCAACATCACAGATGCTCTCTCTCTCTCTCTCTGCTGCCTGTTTTCCTACATTAGTCGTGGAAAATGTGATACAAGTGTCTTTTGGGGAGGGTGTCGAGGTGTTTTGGACTAATAGAGCTGTTTTCCTGTTTGTGAGTGATACGCCCACTGCCCACACTGGTCCAGCTGGGCTACACCCTGGAATATTTCAGGTGCTGCCCGGCTGGTGCCAACACATCTGGTCAACAACAAGCCTCCTGACCATTTTCTTTCATGGCTGTGTTTCTTAATCTGCTATTATGGAGATAATGTAAAAATGTTAAATGTCTGCACAAAAATGTTTTGCTTCACATACTGTACTGTATATACACTCTGTGTCTCGCTGCTTAGGGTATTTTTCAGAGGGATATGGCGGAGGGGGAGGAGGCGATGAGCCAAGAGGACTGGAAGGAGAAGTGTGTGGTCCTGGAAGCGCTGCTCATGAAGTTCAGAGTGCAGATCATCAAGATCCGAGAGCTCACAGCAGACAAGGTTGGCTTGAGTACATTCATCTTTGCGAGATAACCCCGGTCAAAGGAACAGGTGCAAAGCTATTTTGCAAGAAAAGCTATGCTGATGATTGACAGGCAGATACAGTTTGTTGTATCTGAAAGAGCAGAGACGTGACGGCAATACCGAATTACGGCAATGCTGAAAATGCTGTCATATGGAAATGATACGGTAAAATATCCCAGCTGGCCATCATCGGTCCAACAAACAGAGACTGGCTGTCTTTTAGCAGATGTGTGTATGCGGCACGCGATGGACATTTTCAGAGAAAACTCCCTTAACTGGGATTAATTTGGTTTTAAAGCTGAAGGATGAGCTCGTCAGTGAACGAATACTCCAAATATGATCACAGACTGTATTATGACAGATTACATTGTAGTGTTGAATTGTCCAGAAGGCAGACCAATGCAGTACCAAAATAAAGAGGAAGAAAAGGAAAGAATGGCCTGCATTTGTATAGCGCTTTTCTAGTCCCTAAGGACACCAAAGCGCTTCACACTACATTCAGTCATTCACCCATTCACACACTGGCGATGGCAAGCTACATTGTAGCCACAGCTGCCCTGGGGGCGCACTGACACTGCTGGACACAGGCGCCACCGGGCCCTTTGACCACCACCAGTAGGCAAACTTGCTGATCTCCTAACCTGGTATTCTCCCCCAAGATCCTTGAGGTATGCAGACCAAATGCTTTTGGTTGTCCCTAGGTCCAGACTAAAACACAGAGGAGACCAGACATTTGCCGTGACTGCCCCCAAACTGTGGAATACATTGCCTTTGCATATCAGGTCCTCCCCGACACTGGATACTTTTAAAATCCGTCTAAACACCCATTTTTATTCTCTGGCTTTTGATCCATCATTAGTTTGTTACCATTATTCTTTCTATGATTTTATTCTCTTCTAAAACACTATTCTATTTTTCTTTTATGTCCTCTGCTTTGTCCATTTTATTGTACAGTACTTTGGTCAACACTTGATGTTTTTAAACAAGTGCTATATAAATAAATTTAAACTTGAACTTAAACTTGAACTAGTTAGTTAGAAGTGTACAGCAGTAAATTGTGCAGTATTCATGTCCAGTTATTTACGACTCGATCCCGATTATCCACCAAAACCAGTTCTTTCAGAATCAGAGATTATGCAAACAAACTTATGTTCAAGGGCAACAGACAAAGGAAGTGGTGCTGCTTTGACACACTGTAACAAATGATCTCTGGGAAGGGGAAGAAGGTCCTCGCATGTATGGGAAGATGATGCGCATTCTCAAACTGAGTGGTGGTGTGTCTGGTGGGCACAGAACGGGCCGTCCCTCCCAGCTGGCCGACACTGGGCCGGCCCAAACTGCTCAGTGGCCTAGATCTGAAGCGGCTCTCCAGGGATGCTGATTAGAGCTCTAATGTAAACAGCAGTCTGACCACAGGGCTGCGCTACGAAGTGCATGATGGGATTGACCCAGCTCCAGTCAATTACAGACTCAAAGTAAGCTCAGCTGGACAGCAAAACAAACTCCCGGAGAGACTTGGAAGAGAGATTGGCTTCGGTGGGTTTTTGCAGCCCACGTAGCACATGTGAAAGTCTCTGCCGTGTATTTTTGGCTCTATCCGTCCTGTTTGACAGGTTTACGGCCTTTTTCCACTCAGCAGTAGAAAACACACTGTTAAACACACCATAACACACACTGTGTTTTTCTTCTTTGGTGTGTTTACTCAATCCTAGCTCTGCTCTTTGGAGGTTACATGCCGTGTAAAAATAAAATATAAGGTGAAATCAGGGAGATGAATCCGCCTGACAGAAATTTTGAAAAATTGAGGAAATTGTAGTAAAGTTAGAAATCATCCATCACTCAGTTTTATTAACTGCTTATCTAACTGAGGGTCACAGGAGGGCTGGAGCCTACCCACAGACAGGTCTGTGGTTTGTCAAAGGGGGTCAAAATGTTTTTTTAAGTTACCTCATGGATCAGTTTAATCAATCGGAAGCTTCCACTGACTTATTTTTTGCTACATAGCCACACGGAGGAATTTTACAGGGGATTTGTTAAGCTTTTTCTTATTTTTGTCATTTTTTTTGATCATTTATACTGTTACAACAGCATGTGCTCATGTTTGAATCATGTAAAGCTCCTCTAGTTGTCTCGTCCCCTTCAGCCTCAGTTCTGTTAGGAAGCCAGTTCTGAGAACAAAAGCAGACTTGGTCTTGATGGGGACGACAGAGGCAGCTGTAGTGTGTAATCTTGGTAGACATCAACAAAGCCTTTATCCTGCATTAAACTGTTGCTCAGCACCCTGTAATATTTGGTCAGTATGACTGCTCTAAATCTGATGAAGAATAGCAGTAATCCTTAAGTCTTGACTGCACACCAAAGATGACTGATGTCATTTCCCAAGGATCCAGAGTTCAGTCAGAGTTCAGCAGCATTTCTAGAAACACCAACACAAATAATGATATTGAGAAAAAAACCAAAAGCACATGTTAGTATTCAAGTAAAGCCAAATAAGTTAAATCTGAACAAACAAATATGATTCTGAATCATCCACATCCTTTAAAATTCCCAGTCTCATTCAGATCCCTTTTAATCACTTATTTTATTTGATAAAAAGTTTAAGCGCAGTCCAAATACTGTGTACGCGTACTGTGTAATATGTTCTGACTTTGCTCATGTGGCTTTGTTGTGTAATGACCGGTCAACATGTTTTCACTGACCTCGTAATGCTCTGAGCTCATCACGTTAACATCCAGACCCCTGCTGATGTGTTTTTCTCTGCTGTGGCTCCCACCGCCTCAGCCCGAGCTTGTTGTTTTTAAAGCCGTGTGGGGGCGGATGCACGTCACTGCAAAATCCCCCTAATATCGCTTCACAGAGGTAGACTCATAAACCAGTGAGGAGTGGGTTTAAAAGACTTAATTAGGAGCAGTGATTCATTCTACATTTCAGATTCCCAAATAACTGGTGCTAAAAAAACTGTTTACTGTTTCCGATGTATTGATGGCACTGCAGCATGTGCATAAAGGCAGATCGCAGGTTCTGGCATATAACCCTGAAAGAGGTAAAATGCTGGTAATACTGTAAGATCTAGAAAGTGCTGTTCCTGAAAAAGGTCCATCAAACTCTGAGAGCGGAGTCTCCATTTTAATCCCGCCGACCAACATCAGTGGATGTCCATGTGATATTTATGTGATATTTATGTTATGTTATAATTTAATTAGACTGGACCGCTCTGTCATCAGTAAAACATATGACCCTTTTATATTGTCCGTAATCACCATTTATCCAACTTCAGTGGGAATCATTAGACGGAGCCCGAATCCTAATTTTATATTTGACAGAAACTGAAAATAAAAATATGGAGAAACAGGTCAGATACAGTTTACTTATGGACCTGAAATATGTGTTAGAAGCTCTGTTCGACATCATTTAATAGTCATGTTTCAATGTGTGGACACTTTTTCATATGAAGTGCAGCCAGAATACAGTTACACTGTCTGCAGCCTGCTTTGTGGTTATACAACTGCAAGGTACAAAAAGAACTCCTGCTTAACTGGGATTTCAGTGTTTGTACAAAAGTAAACTTTTGCAAATGAATGTGCTTTGATACTTTATGGACAATGAGATAAAACCGAGTGTCAGTCAACCACTGCAACAGCAGCAGGATGGGAGGAGTCAGAGAGCAACAGTCTGTTACCCCGGTAACTGAACCAAAGTTTAACTTTGACGCTGAACTTTAGAAAAGAGAAACGGACAAAAATCTACAGCTGAATTAACAGTAACAAAGACGGGGAAAATGGCAATGGAGGAAACTACAAACACAGAACACCACATTCAGAGAAACCTTCAAAATAAAACAGGAAACACATGGAAACGAGACAACAGCGGGGTCAGTGGCTCGTGTTTATTACTGTATCGAAATGTTCACGCAGATCCAGCTGCAGAACATTCAGGCTTGAGTCAGAGCAGATGGTGTGCTGGAGGGCTCTGGGTCAGTGTAATATGACAGGTCGTCCGTATGAACACGCAAACAGAATGAAAATTTGTAGAGAAAGGGTTAAGGGGTCAGAATGACCATTTTTGGGCGAGGAATGCAGGAGTAATAGGAAAGGGATTCAAAACACAAAGGAAGAGGAAAACTAAGGATAATTACATCTGCAGTGGGTACAATATATGTCCATTTTTTATTTTTATATTTATTTTTCCTTTTTGTTATAGTTTTTATTATTGATCAACCATCAATATGTTGCAGTTTCTTGTGTTTGTTATTGTAGGTTTCCCCCCTCTTTTTTGCAGAATTACCTTGAAAGAGAATAACGAAGGTTTTAAATTTGTCGTTCCACAAAACTGGAGCATGAAATGAGTTGACGGCAGTCTGGGTAGACTTGGCAAATTACTGAAATCCTAGAAAGCCTGTATGAGGTGACTGAGAGGGAAAACGGGGGAGGAAGAAAAAAAATGAAGCCTTGTGTAAGGATTGAACTGCCCAGGGGAGGAAATACCCAGTTTAGTAAATGTGTGCGTGTGTGTGTGTGTGTGTGTGTGTGTGTGTGTGTGTGTGTGTGTGTGTGTGTGTGTGTGTGTGTGTGTGACACAGGAAGTGAGTGTGAAGCTGAAATGTTCAGTTATTCTGTGGGTGAACCTGTGTGCATGCAGGTCAAGTTAAATTCACATCTAAACTGTTTTCACTGAGACTTTGCGCAAAAGTGAAAACTGATTTTGTGTGTGTCTCCGTGTGTGTGTGTGTATGTGTGTGTGTACAGATATTTGGATTTGGGAGGCATGTTAGTTTTGGCCAGCGGGGTCTCTCAGCTGAAACAGTAGGCTACACATCTCCTTATGAAGACAAAGCGACCGTGTGTGTTACATTTTCTATATATCAGCCTTCTCCCTCCTTTTTTTAAAGTAATGCATTCATTCACTTCTTCTCTTGTGTCCATGTGCCTGTGTGTCTGTCTCAGGAGAGATTCTCAACCTCCCTATAGAGTTTTGGAAAAGAAAAAGACAGGATGCTAAATGTTAAAATGAAGTAGAGATAAAATCAAAACACACAGGAGGTGAAATTAGTGGTCAAAGTTAGGGAGGTGTGGCCACTTGACTGGCACATGCCCCAGCACAGATACCTTCACCCATTCAGACCTTGAAAATGGGCCTGTTGGCTGTTTGGAGCGTTTTAATTAAATTATCTGACAAGTTATTTGTGTGGTGCTGTAAGCACGGCCAGATCCGGAGTAACAAAGAGTATGTTTGCGTCAGACGTGTTAGGATATCAAAGATAATACATAAACACACACATACTACGTTGCCACAGTATATGGGTCCATATTCTGATTTGGTACAGGTTTCCTGCCAGATCCCCTTCCTGACACAGTCCTCCCATTTATCCAGGCTTGGATAGTCAGATAAATGTGTTATCCTCCAAACCAATGTTTCCATGGCCTTCTGCGATTGTCTTTGTGGATTCCCTTCTTCTCTTTTAATTACAGTCAAGACCATTGTTTGTTATTTCAGATGCTATTCTTCCTGTTAGTATTTGTGCATCTGCAGTCCCACATGGGATATCTGGTCACCCTAAACACATCCCCTCAAGATGTTT
This sequence comes from Neolamprologus multifasciatus, assembly GCF_963576455.1. Taxonomy (NCBI): domain Eukaryota; kingdom Metazoa; phylum Chordata; class Actinopteri; order Cichliformes; family Cichlidae; genus Neolamprologus; species Neolamprologus multifasciatus. The sequence continues at coordinate 7,740,808 of NC_140451.1, forward strand.
ATGTTTAGATTTTGGTGTTTGACATTTTAATATTTTATCTATCTGTTACTTAACACTTATTTAAAGGTACAGCTGAGTATTTCCCAGGTGATGTTAAACAGCTTGAATCTCTCAAGCTCCAAGAATATTCACTGTTCACTTTGGTCTTCTTGTCCAGAAACGTATATTTTTGGTCCTTGTTGTGTTTGCAGACAAAGTGAGAACTCAGTGTTTTGCTGACTGCTTGAGGTTTCATTTCAAAAAATATTCAAAAATATCCTTTTTGCTGAAAGATTTCTTCGACCTTGACAAGATTTCCATTTCCAGAATCACTAAAAGCTGAAAGCACATCATTGCACAGCAGTGGTTTCTGCTATGGCTCTATAAAAAGGTCAGTGTTTGAGCGGGTGAATACTATCGACCCTCGCAAATGTTATCTGATAACTTTATTAAAAAGAAAACATCATTGTGGGGCCCAAAATGCTCATTTTAATGCCTCAAAATGCAGATTTGAGACACCAATCAGTGACGTGATATGAGAGAAAGTGTCTCAGTTTAAGCACCGCGCGCAAAGCTTTCCGCTCCTTCTTTGCTACACATAAACATCCGCTTGCAATTTTAGTCTCTGGCTGCCCAGTCACAGCCACATAGATGCCTACGGCTAACCATAACATTTTCAAACAGATGTTGCTTTTCCTCATGCGTGTCCGTCTCCACTTTGCACGTGCTGGGGTTCTGTTTTTTGGACAGCTATGATATGTGCCTGCCCCAGAGTGTGCCAAAGAAACTTAGATTGTAAGGGAAGCCCAACTGGCATTGCTATATTTTTTTAAATCATATATCTATTGTTACAGTGGTGGATCCTCATAGTAAATGTGGTCAAAGTTTCATATAATGAGGTCAAACTTTGTACAAGTAATTCCTGTGGCCCAAAAGCTGCATACTGCACACTCTAATAGGTCTGTTTCTGAGGCTTTTCCTGCTCTTCGGTTTGTTTGAGGTCACAGAGAGCTAAAGAACTAACATGGCCGTCTCACACACACACACAGCTCTGACTGGGAGCACAGAAGCCCCACCCACCTGATCAGAAGAAAATGGCTTGAAGTGAAGCAGAAGCTAAAACAGCTGATTTCAGACTTTGTGTGAACTGCCAGAACCATTCAAATAATAATTAAGATTATTCTGAACTGACTGTCATGAAATGAACAGTTCTAGATCGCCTATGAAATGTAAAATATATGTCCTTACTTAGTTGCTTGTACTTAATGTGTCAATAAAAGTCTTTGTCAGCGTTAGCCCCCGGTGCAAGTTAGCATACTGGGTGTACGTCTGTGGTGTTAAACCGTTTTAACTGTAAGGTAAGCACTGTGGGTCGCAGCCTACAGAAAGAGGCTTTGTGAGCTGGCTGTCTGGCCTGCGGATGGAGTGGTGGGGGAGGGATGGATGGATGGAGCGAGTTCAGGGGGAGGTTGGCCACAGGGCGTCAGTTGTGGAATTCCAGGAATGGAAGTTGAACTGGATTTCAGATTTTGCATTTGGACGGGGAGTCGACTGCAGAGGTGATAGACCTGAGGCTGAGGGAGAGCACAGAGATCACGTGTACGTGAGCGCCAGGGCCGGACGCGATGAAGCGGCAATAGCAGTGCTCGTATTGTGCCTGAATACAAAGAGAGTAGCAAGGCGTTACTCTTATGCCGTCCTAAGTGAGCTGTACAGGATGTGACACACACACGCCCAGGTTGGGTTCATCCTATATATAACATCATGAAGCAAACACACACTTACTCGAATGCTCTGATACACAGCAGTTAATGTGTTTAAGCCTTTGTATACACTGTTATGTCTGGTGTGTGCGTAAAAGTCCGTGTGCGTGTCGACTCCAGCTGTAGCCTACAGTATACATGGCCTGTAATTAACATGGCGTGTTCAGCCAGATGCTATATCTGTCATTGAGAGAGGCACATGTGGTCGGTCGTTTGTGGTACAGCCGAGGATCTATATAGGGAAGAGAAAGACTGCATTTGTGTGTGATATGCATTGACATTTATTCATGTCTGCTCTTCATCACAATGCGTTTTTTCCTGTAGTAAAAGTGATCCTTAAAAGTAATGCTTCTGAGGTTCACGGGAACAGCAGCAGTAGGTGAAGAAAAGTTTGCTGCATCTGTGTTATTGTTGGATTCATCACAGTTTGTCAGTTGCAAAAGCTCGACCTCAACTGTCCAAATACTGAGTTGAATACACCCACAGCCTTTTTCCAGATGTGGACACGCAGTGACATAATCCTATAAATTCTTCTTCCTAGAATCCGCTTCTGTGAAATGTTGTTCAAATGTCAGGTGGAACAGCGGTTGTGTAAAAGGCCTCGATTCCACTTTGGTCCAGAAAATGTTGCGCGGTGGAAACAGTGTGGGTGTCTGGCAGGGTGTGGCTTCCCGGCTTTGGCTTGAGATTGGTCCACTTCGTCTGGTCTCTACAAGTGAACAGAAGCAGGGGAAAACTGGAGCTCAGCCATGCCTGTCTCCAGGCTAAAAACAGATGTCGCTCTTCACTGCGGTTTCCATCAAGTTTGGATATGGCAGCTACTAATTTAAGTGCTAATTTGTTGATTTCTACGGAGTAACATAAGACAAGGAGCTATTCACAGCGCATAGCTGGCACCGTGATGTGACACGGCTGCAAATAGAATGATACTTTATTAGACTTTTAAAGGAAGAAATCATTTTTGATTAACATAAAAGCAACTGATACATTTTCCTCAAAAAATATAAAAATTGTAATAATTGTAAAACATATTTTTTTAAGCGATTGATGGAGACATCTAAGTCCTTCAAAAAAAAACTTACATTGCAATCCATACAGTATTAGAAGGATGTTCAGCACACATAGAAACCCCGTTCATTGTTCCTGTGAACAGATAAAATCGCCTCAACTTTACCCACAAAAAATGTTTTTTGCATGTTCCCACTGTGTCTGTGTGGGTTTTCTCCAGGTCCTCTAGTTTCCTCCCACAGTCGAAAGACATGGAGTTAGTGGGGTTGGTGATAATAAATTTCCCGTAGGTGTGAATGTGAGTGGGAGTGGTTGTCTCTCTGTGTTAGCCCTGTGACAGACTGGTGGCCTGTCCAGGGTGTACCCCACCTCCTGCCCTATGGTTGCCGTGCAACCTTAAATTCGATAAGCAGAAGTTAATGGATGGAAAGTGATGCCAGTCCATTCTCTTTGTTATTATTAATAAAAAAGGACCAGTGATGGACATATACTATACACCACATGTTAATTACAGATTAATTTTTTTAAATGCATTTTGTACATATGTGGACATGTCGAGGAATATTTTTGCCATGGTGGTTGCTACGCAGACAGTTTCCATCTACAGTCCTGCATATTTTCCTGCTCTAAGCTTCTGAGGTTGGAGAGAGTTTCCTCAGAAGACAGTGGTTGCTACGCTGCTTCCGGCACTCTGAGCTGAGGAATTTCAGAGGAATGTTGTTCATAAAGTCATCCCTCTGTCTCGCTGCTCATTCCCACAGGTTTTTTTAAATCTCATGTCTGTGTGTGTGTGTGCGTGTGTTTAATCCGTGTGACCTTTTGCTGTTGTTTTAGCACACTCCTGCTAGCTTCCACATGTACTGCTGTGATCTTAGCACACAAAGGGCTACTTGTAACATTGGCACCTCATCACCATTATGTAATGGTTAAAGGCGCTATATGCAGCACTTCTACAGCCATGAAAAGACTTCATAACAATGTTGTAAACAAATGAATCCATCCCTAGCCTCGCAGTTAACAAAAATTATAGGGAGGGAGTGTTATTTTATATTTTGTCTGTCATATGGAAAGGTTTCAGAGATTTTCAACAGAGAACTGTGTGATCTCGTGTGGCAGAAATCGATGCATTTTCCTCTCACCTGTATGCATTTGATAGACAAAAGTGATTGGCCCTTATCTTTGGGTAAAATAACGCCGTAAAGCAAAAGCACAAGTTCAGCATGTGGAAGATAAATAAACTAGCATTGGAGGTTACTTAAAATCTCAGTAGTTTGTGTTAAAAATGGCTGCAAATGAATGTGAATCTATGTGAACATAGCATTCCTTTGAATAACAGAAGCTGAATCGCATCTGCTCCTTTCTAGCGTGGCAGCGTTATCTTGAGTGGAGTTCTCGTTAGGCGTGCAAGACTTTCTTTGTCTTTATTTGGTGCTGTTGTGTTTGGCTTCAGGCTCGAGTGAAGTGGATATTTCATCTCCATGCATTTGCAAACATTTGCAGTCTGGATCACTGAAAGGAAACTGATTACTAATTTTAGATCAGACGGGGTTACTGTATGTTTATGTGGTCCTTGTGTGAAGATGTAACAAGACTAGTAAGATATTAGGATTTTTAAAATAAACTTTTGCTTTTCCAGATTCAACAACTGGAGACACAGGTGATCGATGCAGAGAAACGGGCGTTCACAGCTCAGCAGCAGGTGAGGACCAGAAACACAAGTTTGTTTGTCTTTCCTTTCGACTGCGATTATGTGAGTACATGTGTGATGATTCCAGGTGCAGTGGATGGAGGAGAAGCTCAAAGCAGCAGATGGTCAGTCTGGAGACTCAGAGGTGCGTCTGTTTCAGCGGTGCCAGGAGCTGCAGGCGTTAGTGCAGGAGAAGGAGGATGTAATCGCACAGCTGGAGCAGCAGCTGGAGGAGCAGGTAAGAAAAAGCACACGCATAAAGAATTTCAACAGATATGATGCCAGTGGAGTAATTCATAATCCCCTTTTTTTTAATTTAATACCACGTCTATCTCTATGAACACCATCTTTAACCTCCTTACTGTTCACTTATGTTTCCCCGCCCTTGTTCTCTGTTTCGCTTCGTCTCAATCTGCTCTTCTTATTCCAAAATATATTCACCCGGAGAGACAGACGGCTCATTTTTACTTCTTTCAACAGAAACAGCTCCGCCTTCAAGATGCCAAGACGGTGGAAGAGAAGGCAGCTAAGATCAAAGAGTGGGTGATGCTGAAGTTGTCAGAGGTAAAGCTGTGTGTACGTCAGCTGTAAAGGCTCCTAAAACACAGATAAGAAAGAGACGGAAATCTGGAAGATAAGTTAAAGTATTTAATGTGGTTGCTGGTTTGTCTGAGAACATGTTTGTGCTTCAGTTTGAGGTAGAGAATGCAGCATTAAGAGAAACCAACAAACAACAGGAGGCTCAGATTTTGGAGCTTCAAAAACAAATACAAGGTATAAGCTTTTGGAACTTTGTTGGAACATGTTAACCTGCAAGTTATACGCAGGTTAAAACTCCTAAATGCCTGCTACTACCAAATATAGATTTATCAATGCTAATACATTGTAAGCACACGCTGCAGTATGTGCATGACTGTTTGCTGCTTTTGCAGCCTTTGAGCAGAAGTGCAAGGGTGGAGCTGGAGCCCTGTGTAGGCCAGGTGAAGCCCAGCGTCTTAGCAGCCTGACGTTCGGCTGCTTTCAGGTGAGAGGGAAGAACCCGCAGGTCCTGACTGGACCAGCGCCGTCCCAGAAGACCCTGAGCACGCAGGGGGAGACAGATGCCAGGGACAAAACGGGTAAGTCCCCACACAGTCACGCAGCTATGGATAATGAAAACAGCATCTGTGAGTGGTTAGATGGGACTCTGTGGCAGAGCTGGACACAGGATGGTAACTATCTGAGTGAGGTCATAGTCATGCTGTATTAAGGAAAGTATTTGCCACTGGAGTATTTTATGGGCTATTTGGAGACTTTTAATAATATCAATAATGTGTGATAGTTATATAACATAATAACATCACTGATTGTTAGAGTAAGAATGTGAAGAAACAATATAGTTATACTGTGAGATACTAAGGTTCTTCAGTCATAATTGTGCAGATCTATTTAATGTGGTACTGGAATTGTATTAACATTGTTTGCCAAACTGGTTTTAGTGTGTTAGAAAGCCAACACTCACTAATTAGCTATAAACACACAGCATAGCAGAGACTGATGAGAACAAGAATTGGTTTTCCTAGTGTTTGGTCATAAACCAAGTATTCTAAATCAGCGGTCTCCAACCTTTTTTGCACCACGGACCGGTTTATGCCCGACAATATTTTCACGGACCGGCCTTTAAGGTGTTGCGGATAAATACAACAAAATAAAACTAGTACTGGTACCGAAAAAAAGAAGATTTATTCATAACACACGTGAAAAGACCAAGAAAAACTGAGTTAACGATAAAAACAATAACAAAATAACGCTGAAAACCGATAAAAACCCTGAAAACGACTCATGGACCGGTACCGGTCCGAGGCCCGGGGGTTGGGGACCGCTGTTGTAGAGGAAGAGCTGAAAGCTTTAGTCAAAACAAAGCATTTACTAGATGGTGTTCCTGGGCACAAAGGTCCACAAAAAAACCCTGAAGAGAGGCTAAAAGTGGGTTGAAGAGCTGGCGTTAATGTACTGCTGCTCAGTGATCAGTGATGTGTGTCAGGTGGGTCAGAACGGAACCTGGAGGGAAGCCACAGGAAAGGCATTCACACATAGGGGAGGATTTACTAACTGGGGGAAGTTTATGTGATGCCGCAGTTGCAGATTTGCACAAATGGGTTTGGAAAGTTCTGCAGATGAGCAACAAAAAATGGTCTAACTTACAGATAAAGATACAGCCAGTACATTACAATAATAACCAGACTTCTACCAAGATCAGCGCAAATCAGCAGGTTTAAAACACCAACCTAAAAAATACAGCATAACAGCAGGTTTTTGGTTTTTTTCTCATTATGTGAAAAAAATTTTCTGTGTGCGCACTGCTGATAAAAGACTCACACAGACGTTTTAATCATGCACCGAACTCTGAAAATGTGAAAATCTGAAACGGTTCAGTTCTGTTGCCAAAAGGTTGATTCTGTTCATGTGGACGTAACGTTTTTATAGCGACTTCTTCAGTCTCAGCTTCATTTAAATACTCTCCTCACAAAGTTTTGTGCTCTGACAGGGAATCTCTAAATTGATAAACAAAAAGGCCAACCACCAAAACATCTGCCGCAAAACTGATGCCACACCTCTTCATTAAATCCTGACAGCAGCTTTTAAGAGTCAAAAGAGGTTTTTGCTGTGGTGCAGAGCATTAATAAATCTGGCCCGTGAACACACTTATTATTGCAGACCTCATTAAATATGTATTTAGATTCACTTTCAGATCCCGCAAGTCAGCCATAATATAAAATGCGGTCAATAAAAATACTTTTTAAAGCGCCTTGCAGTGTTTTTGAGTTTTACATTGAGATGTCTATCAAAATGTAGTTAATGAGACTCCAGAAGATCAGAAGTGTTAATATCTGAGTCTTTCAATATATAATACTCACTTTAACTAATGCACAGCATTACAGGGCAAACAGGAAAAGGATGAGTCAGGATCTGACAGTAAATGATTATTCCTGTGCTTTTGCACACTGCACTGGTCAGATGCAACACAGATGTCAGGTTTGCATGGTGAATGCTGCCTCCACCCAAGCTGTCAGATATATTTCTGTTTGTAACGTTAGCACTAGCGTAGATTTGCAAATTCACCAGAAAATAAATGAGGGAGAGAAATTAGATCAAAGAGAGAGGGCAACTATCCCAGAGGAACAAATCCTTCAATTAACTTATTTAATTTGAATTATTTAACTTTCTTTCTTTTTTTGAAATACATAGTTCATTTAAATTTGTACTGTAATCTAGAAAGATATCAAATGCTTCGTCTTTAGTGCTCCACCAGCTGTGAAATTATTGCACATTTTTATGCTTTCTTTGGCAGATAAAAGTAGAAGGAAGACAGCATCATCAGTGACAGATGGTGAAGTCCATAAACTGAGCCAAACTGGACTGCTGTGTTCTCCGCTAGAGGATGACGGTGCTCCTGAAAGCTCTGTTAGCAATGCATCTAGACCCGAGTCCCGCCGCGTATTGTCTGTGCTCTCCAGTGCTGCATCAGTGGAGGAAGAAGTATGTGAGAGCAGAAGCGGAGCGTGTGTTCTGGAGTTCAGCCGGCCCAGCAGTGAGACCTACCTGACAGCTTCAGACGACAGCAGCTCTCTGTTTGACGATGACATGCAGCGTACAGAGCGCCCCAGCTTTAGCCTGCTGGAGCCATCAGATGGAACACTAGCAGGGTGTAAGAATGAAGAGGAGGAGGGACGCACAGCTAAGTTGGAGGATTGCACCTCTGAGGAGCTCAACAAACGATTCCAGTCACAGAGACTTGACTCCTCATCATCTTCCAGTGAACCTAACACTCCCAGTCCCATCCTCACACCAGCTCTCACCCCTAAACGGCCCAACCCGCCCCAGGATCCAAAAGACAACCCCGCCTCACCCAAACATCCCCGTCTGAGGACTCCTATGGGGTTCGGGTTGATGAACGTGTCTCTGGCCAAGAAACACCTAAGCCAGCCGTCAATCAGCAGTGAGGCAGCACATGGCCAAACGCGTAATGCACTCAGCATGCTGCGCCCCCTCCAGCCTCAGGAAACTGATGTTGATGCACAGCAGGAGGTTGGAATGGAAACGGGCAAAGCCACAGTTCCCGAAATCCTTCCCGGCTCACAAGCAGCAAGCACCGTGCCATCCGCACCATATTCATCAGAACCTGGGACAGAGATGGGCTCAGAGAGGTCAGACTGTGATAGCATTACACCTGGCAGCAAACCTCCTACTCCACCTTTGCACAGGCTCCCCTCTTGGGTAAGACTGCCCTTCATGTTAGGCACACCAAGTTGTGTTTTTTTTTTATTGCAAATTTGGCACTGGCAACAAATTCGAAAACAAATTCCCAATGTTCAGCTAAGTATGAATAAAGAAATCAAATATGTTTCTTACAGAAATCAATCCTTAATACATTGGAAAGCTGCTTATGTTTTAGGCTTTTTTTTTTTTTTTTTTTTTACAGAACTTGTTTTTCCTAGATAAAGGAAACAATATTTTGCACTACTGTGAAACACAAATAGTCCTTCATGTGAAACATTACAATTTTAACAATATATTTTTGGACTAAGTACAGGAACTTCTCCATGTTTGTAATTCTGTTGTTTACACTGCCATCTGCTGTAAATGTGAGTAAACAGAAAAGTTTCAAATAGATAAATTCAGTGATTAGAATTAGAAAGCCGTCTTAGCAATGGGGCGGATAACAAGGTTTAAACAGAAAATTAACTGAAGCCCAAAGTGAATAAATTGTAAAAAAAATATCCAGGCAAAATAAATGATAGTAAATTAATGGACATAAAATGAAACAAAAAGTTAAATTAGCATACTGAATTGGTAAAATTGTTAGCTAAATTGCTAGCTTTAACAGCTACCATGCTAAACAAAAGGCTATTAAGTATTAGCTAATGTACGGCTAATGGCTAAAGTACTAAGCTTAAAGTAGTAACAGTTGAAATTTTTATGTAAAGATAACTTAAAAGTTGCTAAAGATTTTTTAAAAAAAGTGTATTAAATTTAAATGCAAATTAAAGTAATGGGCAGGTTGTTGAGATATTTGCTACTTCTTGGCTAAACAGCTGAGAGTCAGTTTAAAGGTAAGATGAACTCTTGCTCATATTATTAACCAGGAGTTGCTTTCATATACTGAAGGGAGATGATATACAAAAATAAATATAGTGTATGCAGTTATCAGCTTTTAAATGTTATTATCTTATGGCAGACTTGGTTTTAAAATTGACTATGACATGGCACATTTTCTTTTCAGGAAAGTCGTATATATGCTGTTGCTAAATCAGGAATCAGACTGTCTGACACTTCATGCACAGACCTGTCTAACAAAGGTAAGAGAGTGGGTAAAAAACAGGTCTCCCTACTTAGTTGACAGCTTAGTCCTCTGTAGTGGTTTCTAATAAACAAACTGTACTTTGTGTTCTAGACCCATCCCTTCAGTCTTCCTATCCAGCCTTTGTAATGTACACATCACTCATCTATAAAAACATGACTACACCAGTTTACACTACTCTGAAGGGGGTAAGTATAAGAGTACAAGACCATGTTTAATTGTAACACCTGTACATTCCCCCACTGTCTATTTGATCACTTGTGAACTTGAAAAGAAAATGCTTTTTTTTTATTTTATAGTTAACAGCAATTGTGTCACCAAAGTGGATTTTAATATCTAGTATATGGCTCTGAGTGTGTGCCATTTTAAAATTGCAGAAAGCTACTCTGCTGAGCAGCAGTCCCTTCTCAGATGAGTCATCAAGCTCTGAGGAGTCATCTAGTTCAGGAGACGAGGACGGCTCCCTGTGCAGCTCCCACACCTCCTCCAGCTCCAGAAAAGACAGCAGCCCAGGCAGCCCACGCTCTCTCAAGAGAGGTACAAACAACCACTGCATATAAAAGATGGACATAGCCGCTAGTTTTGCATTGTGACCTTCCCCAAGTTTTTTATACCCCTGGTCCTAGATAAGATACTAGAGATGGCACGATACCACTTTTTATGTCCGATACCGATATCATAAATTTGGATATCTGCCGATACCAATATAAATCCGATATAGCGTATTTTGTAATCAATAAAATCCATCCATCCATCCATTCGCTTCCGCTTATCCTTTCCAGGGTCGCGGGGGGCGCTGGAGCCTATCCCAGCTGTCATAGGGTGAGAGGCGGGGTACACCCTGGACAGGTCGCCAGTCTGTCGCAGGACCAACACACAGGGACAGACAACCATTCACGCTCACATTCACTCGCACATTCACACCTAATGGCAATTTGGATTTTCCAATTAACCTATCCCCACAAGCTGCATGTCTTTGGACATCAATCAATAAAATGTTTTTTTTAATATCTTGCTGCATTGTGTATAAGTTCATACTCAAGTTTAAAGAACAAAACAAAACTAAAGCTATTCTGTTATACCTGTATGCAAAAAATACACTGCACCCAAAATATTTCATAGTTCAGCAACACTGATCAATCTAATAGACATAAACCTGCACCATCCTCCCTATTCTGGTATTTTAAAGAGAACTTAGTGGAAATATTAAACAACCTAGCTAATAGGGTTGCCAACTCCCAGCAACAAAAATAGGGAACCACCCCCAACCCTCCGCCTTGTGATGCTTAATCGATGTAATCGGCTGTAATTTAATGCACGTGTAAAAAAAAAAAAATGCACAGAAATCAATAATATTTCTACTGTAATTAAATCGATTCAATATCTTTATTCAACAGAATTTTGGATCCATCCATCTCTAAACCATACACTGTGTAAGAGCATCACACAGATCTATATTAGTACCATACTAATTAAAATACTTGAATTTCACTCACCAAATTAGACAGGCTATGAGTTCAACTGAACACTTAAGGTCAGCTGCCATTTTTTGAATTGTTAGTACACTTGTCAGGTTCAGTCCTTAAGAGAAACATAATAGTTTTTAAACCCAGATAATTATGTTATCCTGTTAAATTGATACCATCTGTTATAACGTTACTGACAGGCAGGACTATTAACATTTGCTGCACACTAATGCTACAGTTTTATTATTAGCCATAGCTCCTAGCTACTAACTTATTTATAACTAAATAGCTAATGTGGCTATCGTTGACACAGTCAGGGGTTCTGCATGTTTAATTTCACACAACCCTCCCGGAGAGTACTAGCTTGTGCACCACAGGCTAAATTTGTAGCTATTGGCTAACTGCTTATAGCTAAATAGTTTTTAGTATCAGTTAGTATTTGAGAATTGATTTTAAGACTGATATCTGTGGGGATGGACTCATTTTTGGAGCTAGTCTCGTGTGGCTATCACAGGACCTGGAGATTTAAGAAGCCTTTTTGTTTAATTCTTCACCTCCAAAGACTGACTTTCTCTGTTTTTCATGTGTGAACTTCCTGTCCTCAAGCTGTGTCCGTGGCGTCGATGACATCAGAGTGTGACTATGCCATCCCTCCTGATGCTTACTCCACTGACACGGAGTGCTCGGAACCTGAGCAGAAACTGCCCAAAACCTGCTGTTCACCCAGTGACAACGGCAAGAGTGTTAGTGACAGATCACTTTACCTCTGACACGCTCAACACTTTGTTGTTAGTTTCCATGCTTTAAACAATGCTGACTGGTTAAGTTACATCATTTAAAGCTAATTTTAATAAGCGAACTACAACTGAAGTCTTTGAGGTAACTCTAAGATTAGAAATTGATGCGACCGCATTACTGAAGTACCTCTACCTTCAAAAGCTATTTGAGTAGTGACTTTGTTTTTTCTGCTCACAGCATGATGACATCATGTTTTTGAACCTAAGGTTCATTAGCCAACCTTTAGTTAATTTCTCAGGTCTGTTTCATTAGCGGTTCTCTTTGGTGCTGCATAAAACTGAACAGTGTCACAACCTTTAGGAGCCAATGGAGAAGTCAGGCTATTTGCTGAAAATGGTCAAAACCTGGAAGAAGACCTGGAAGAGACGCTGGTTTGTCCTCAAAGATGGAGAGCTGCTCTACTATAAGTCACCGGTATGTTGGTTTCAACAACAAAAGCTACTTTCGGCTTCTCCGCATGTTTGATTTGGCAGATTTTTACACCAGACGGTCTTTCTGTCCCAATAACTTCATCTACTTTTTCTGGATTTGAAACGTTTTTGTTTTTTCCTTTGTTGAGACTCGTGGCCGACAGGTTAACAAGATTAGGATTTCTGATTCTTCCACAGAGCGATGTGATCAGGAAACCTCAGGGTCAGATCAAGGTCAGCGCCACCAGCAGCATCGCCCGTGGCGAGGGCAAGCAGATTCTCCAGGTATTCAGTCTTGCATGAGCAGCCACAATCATCCAACATTTCTAGATCTTTTAAATCCTTTCCTGCACATTTTCACGTCCACCTGGACTTTTATTTATCCTTGTGTGTAGATAGTAACAGGAAAGCACGTTTACTACCTGAAGGCGGACTCTCCTAACCTGCTCGAGGAGTGGCTTCGGGTCCTGCAGAGCGTGCTGAGGCTGAAAGCCGCCAGTCCTCTCTTCACTCAGCCGGATATTCGCCCTGGCATGAAGGGACTACTCATCAAGGTCCCCGCATCAAAGTTTACTCATTTTCTAATAGTACAGAGAAAATGGAACAATATTTCACAAACATCTGTGTTTTACGCTCCGATTTGTACTTCCTCTGCTGCAGGTGAAACACGGCTACTCTAAGCGGGTTTGGTGTGCTCTGATCGGCAAAACGTTGTACTACTTTCGCAGCCAAGAAGACAAGGTGTGCATCTGTAGAAATACATCTGTAGCCTTTGTCAGGAGCAGGTGATCAATTTAAAACTGACCGGAGCTGTTACTTGTGACTGAACGTGGAGCGCACGTCTGCTTTTTTTATCCAGTTCCCACTGGGTCAGATTAAGCTGTGGGAGGCTCGGGTGGAGGAGGTGGACAGGTCAAGAGATTCAGATGACGACCTAAAGGCATGTGGGCGAGGCCTACAGCCGGCACCCTTCACCATTGCCATTCACCCACAGGAGCAAGGACCCACTTACTTGCTTATTGAATCCCGCCATGAAAAGGTCAGCGCGGGACTGAAAGGTTGAACTTTTCTGTTCTGTAAGGCAGGCGGACCCGTGTATCTTCTGACCATGGCGTTTAAGCTCATGTAAACAGTCATTTTTCTGTACTGCAACAAATCTGCTCTGAGACTGAGAGCAGCTCCATGAGAGGGGCTTCCTGTATTTTACTTGAAGCTAAAACCAATCCAGTCAATTTTAAACTACAAACTGATGATTATGCATAATTATGTTTCCTGTTGTGATTTTTTTCTCACGTGTCTCTGGGATCGTTGTGTAGGAGTCATGGCTGTACCATCTGTCTGTGGCAGCAGGCACTACGGTGGGCAAAGTTGGCACCGAATTCGAACAACTGGTGGGAAAACTCTTCCAGCTGGATGGAGATCCAAGTGAGTACAAACGATTTTGTCTTGTGTTGTGTTTTATAGTCTTGATGCAGTTTTTTTCATACTTTCTCTCATCCACAGATAATTTTAATGTGACTTAAAATGTCTTATGTCACAGGAATAACACCCCCCCCCCCCAAAAAAAAAACAAAAAAAACCTGATGCAACATTAATAAGGAAGTCTGAATTAAATAAAGAAACATTTCTCACTGCAAACTGTGTGACCAGTTAAATGAGCCCTCATGTTTAGTGAGACTTGAAGGACAACACATGGACTCAGAAAGTTAAGTACCTTATTGTACCTTATGGGTATAACACCTTCTCACTGTGGTGTTCCCCCCTATTTTTGCCCTTGTGATTACTATTAGCTCAGGAGATAGAGCAGTGGAAAGGTTGGTGGTCCAATCCCTGGTTTCTCTGGTCTGCATGACTAAGTATCCTTGGGCAAGATAGTGATAGTGAAATATATATATATATATATTTTTTTAAATTTATTTTTTTTGCCTGTCCCGTTTGGTTCTTTTGCCATCAGAATTATTGTCTAAAGGCGAGGAAAGATGCCCAACGGATTTACTTTACCAAATTGACCATCACAGCCTTGCCGTAATGGTCTATTTGATTCACCTTTTATTGTTTATTTTATTTTATTTTATTTTCACTTGCTAGATACGGGACAGACTTGAATGAGGAAAAGAACAGGGAGAAAGGAAGAGGGGGAAAAAACAGCGGAGAAGAGGGATGGGGATAAAGGGCAAAAAAACCCAAAAACCAACTAAATAAGCAGACAAAAAAATAAATAAATACATATATCAATCACCTGGATCACCTGTTGAAAAAGAAAAAAGAAAACAAGCAGAAGAAAACGAGAGCAATAGAATAAACAACATCATGATGATATATGGGAATATATCAGTAAATACTAAATATTAAACATTATTGTGCAGCACGTAAGATCGACAGTGATAGTGAAATAGAAAGCACTTACTGTGTGAATTGCTAAATTAGACATTTGCATCAAGTTTCAAACCTGGACCTCTTTTGTTTGCAGTGACATTACTAACTTATCAGAATGTATTACATTATATTTGTCTTTTTTCTGTGTTTTACTGAACACAAACTGTGTCCTGCACACGTTTTACTGCATGTTAACATATTATTTTATTGGGCATCTATTTGGTCGTCAAGACGGTGCACGTACAGTTACCTCTAGGGACATTAAATAGCCCTGAAGTGTGCACTGAGGGTACGTTTTATTTGTAGGGACAGAAATTTACTATAGCTCGGGAATTTCTTAAGTAGAAGCAAAGATTGTTTTTCTTTCAACAGTGTTTTGTTTTTCAAAGTCATTCAGAAACAGCTCGACAACTACAGCCTCACTTTGGAGTCTGCAGTTAGAGAGACTTATGTGAAATACAGTAGGATTTGTTGTCCTCTGCACAGAGTTGCACAGTGAGCATTTTTTTGTCAAGAGATTATAATTAGACAGAAAACAGAAAGCAAAAATTCTTAAAATATTTATTTTTGTGCTTGGCTTTTGCTCGTTTTTGTTTTTCTTATTAATGTAGGGACGTTATTTGTCAGGTCACATTTACAGCAGTGCAATAAAGCTCAATAATAAAAATGCATGCACCACTGTCTGTTATTGGAGGTTGTTTTGACAGATTTGACTCAGCTTAGTTCAGTTTTGGAAGTACACAACATTGTTTCTTTCATTTTTATTTTAGTTGCTATTCCTTCCGTCTTTTACTCTTATGACCCACTCTCCTACCTGCCTTTCAGACTCTCAGATTTGGAGACATCCCATGTTGTGTTTCAGCAAAGAAGCCTTGTCATTTCCTCTCACCACCCTGCCCTCACAAGCTCTACAGACAGAGGCAGTGAAACTCTTCAAGGTACCACAAACCTCCACATGTTCAAATAAAAAATGTAGTCACTGAATGTTTCTTCTATCAAATAACTAATTGTATGAAAAATATTTTCTCTCTTTTAAACTCTCTCCATCACCGCCTCTCAGACTTGTCAGCTCTTCATTAACGTGGCCATCGATGCTCCGGCCATCGACTACCACGTCTCCCTGGCCCAGAGTGCCCTGCAGGTGTGCCTGGCCCACCCCGAGCTTCAGAATGAGTTTTTCTGCCAGCTCATCAAGCAGACCCGCAAGAGGCAGCCACACGGCCATCCGGGACCCCTGCAGGTTTGCGTTCTCACCACACAGTGGCAGCAGCAGTATGCATTGTTAAGTGGAAAGGCTGGCAAAAAAGGCGTGGTATCATCAGGGTTCACTGACCTAACAAATATCAAAACTGCCTAGAAAGGACATATTTTAGTATCTTTTAGTAAAAAGAGGAAAAAAAAAAAGGAAAAAAGTTAAATAATTTGTACAATTACACTCCAACATTTGCTTTCAAGACGCACACATTTGCATGGGATGATAGTGTTGTTTTCTCTTTCAAGGTAAGGAATGCACAAGTTTTGGATTTGATACCAAGAAGAGTCTTGCCTCTCTTATGTTGGCATGAAAACCAGAAGAGTGTGGTAGACTGTCTGTTCACCGTCACTCTGTGGTAATCCTCCATAGCCAGTAACCACAAATACTGTCAGAGGGCAGAAAGAACAGCAGACGCTTTCAAAAGAAACTTCAGATTCCAGCGTGTGCTGATGTCTCATTCAGCTAGAAACCAAAACACTGTGTCACAGCACAATCATCCCTGTACATGAATGAACTCAGTGTAGCTGATTAACAGGAACCAGTATGGCCACTTGTTTTATGCTTTATACGAAACAAAGAAACAATGCAGTCTTAAGTCTGTCAGTTGTGGTCGTGCATATGTGGTGACTGAGTGTTTGCACGTCACTCTCCAGGGCTGGCAGTTTCTAGCCTTGTGTGTGGGACTGTTTCTGCCACAGCACCTTTTCCTCTGGCTGCTCCAGATCCACCTCAAAAGACATGCAGATGCCAGGTGAGAAAACACAGGGGCCCTGAAAACTGACACAACGAAACGAAGCACAAAATACAGCCAGTGTACTGTGTATGTACCGTCTGGATATATATGCTCTTTGCACTCGAGCACTTCTTTACCTCCTTCCCAGGAATACTGTATAATAAATCAGCTTGAATACAGTTATAATATTTTGGGATTGAAAGACCAAGTTATTTCATAAGCACATATTTATTCTCTTTCTCTTTTATTTTACTGATGGCTGTTTTCATTTCCTTTGCTTTGAGATCTGAGTTTTGGCTATAAAAATGTTCATGTATCTGTAACTAAAGAGTGGCTACATTTTGTCCTCAGGACAGAGGTGGGTAAGTATACCGTCTACTGCCAGCGCTCCATGGAGCGGACACAGCAGAAGGGCGAGAGACAGGCCAGGCCTTCCCGTATGGAGATTCTTTCGATTCTTCTGAGGAATCCCTATCATCACTCCCTGCCCTTCAGTGTGCCCGTGCACTTCCTCAACAATACATACCAGGTATAATAGTCACTCGCTACACAGAAAAAACAACAATCAACGGCTGCCTGCCTCCAGTCCTAACAGTTTAATGATGTATGTGGCAGTTTGAGCACCGCTATTTTTCAACTGACATTAAAACAATACCATATACACCATTTTAAATCACGTGCTGTGAGTCATGTGACCCAGTTAAACGGATTTAAAGTTGTGTAGGATTGTGGTATATGTTTGAAAGCCATTCGACCTTTGCCTCGGCTCTTTAATAAACCGTAACAGAGTCAGTTCTCTAATGTTTTCTTGCACTAGATGATAGCCCAACGCCACTAACAGACACTCTGCTGAAGGGTGTTTTATACAAGGATCCACTGCTTTTCTACTTTTAACCTCATAAAATCATGCTACTGAGTATCACTTTTCCAGAACTATGTTCTTTATGGTTGGTTAGTGTCCAATGTGAGACTCTCCCTGTTCACTTTTCCTTTTTTGGCTTTTCTATAAAGAGCTATGTACACATTAAGGCATTTAGGTCGTATTCTACACAGACCTGTATACATCTAAATCCTCAAATATCCAGTTTATTGTGGTTACAAGAAGTGCAGAACTGTTCCAAATGCCAAGTTGTTTGTGATGCAATAAACAGGAACCAGTGCCCTAAATGTTAAACCGCAGCCATACATGAACTGTGGCTCTGTTTGTGGTTGTTGCATTTTTTTCCTAGTTTAAACGATGGTTGAGTGAAACTAACTCATCCACGCTTGATTTTTGCTAACTAACTCTCCCAATGTGCACTCGATATCTCACTATGATATGAGAAAAATGCCAATTATTATGCCTTTTTGTCATCAAAGTCACACAGAGATGTTTATCTGTTCACTTTGTTCCTCTGTGCACCATTGTCGCTCTCTTCGCTTCACTGCTCCACCCAGTATCAAGCTAACCTTGCATCACTCCCCTGGGTGTGTGCGTTTCCCTTTGCTACCTGCTTCCTGGTTGTCCCCGCCTATACATACTGGAAGTGATGAGATCATTACCTTTACATGTATTAACAGTTCTGGACTCAAAACAAACAAAGCTATGAAACCTGTTTTGTGTCTGTTTGTAATCGATGTCAAGCTTATTATGTGAGAGAATAAAGTAAAGGCAAAACATATATACTCTGTATTATATAAAGTTAGTTTCAAGATATTTTTAATTTTAATTACATTTTAATATTTTTTAATTTGACAGCTTTGATAAATATTTGTTATCGTTATGACCCCGCTGCTCCCTTCATTTTGAGGTTAACCACGGAGTATCCACCCTAACGTCTCGACTAACAGGTTGCACTGACATTGTTTCATGATCCTCTCAAAATGAAACAGAGCAGCTTTCTTTAACCCTAAACTTTCTTTTAGCTCCTCATTTTATTTATTCGCAATGATCACCTCTTCCAAAAAAAAGGCAAATTCTGCCAAATCTGCCGTGGATATCTTATTTGTATTACCCCGGAGTAAAGATTTGCATTTCTTGCTACTAGTTTGTTTAACTTGAATATTTGGGACAAAGCTGCTGTTAGTATCTGTACTCCATGTCCATGTTGATTGCTGTGTTATATGGACTATGAAAACTTTTCTGCCCAAAATGCTGGCTCATTTAATTCCATACATTTTTATTGCATAAGTACAATGTTACATTTAAAGGGATCTGATCAAATGAAATTAACTTGGTTGGTATAAATTCAGTTTATTTAAAAGTCTTTTAATAAATAAACCTTTGATCTTATCTGTTTATTGAGGGTGGAAAATCTCTTTTTGAGTGTAACCTATAATTATTGCTGGCGAGACTATGTAAATATATATTCAAATTCAAATTCAAATTTTATTTGTCACACACACACAACCATACACAGTATGACATGGGGGTGAAATGCTTGTAGCTGTACAATGCCCAACCATTAAATGACAGAAAAAAAGTTTTACAGTATTTACAATTTACAGGTTACTACAAAATTTACAAATTAACTTAGAAAATTACAGTAAAACATGTACAAATGGCAGAAAAAGATGATAAAGATTATAAATTATAGGAAATGTGTGGTGGTGCGTGTGGTGATGTGATGTGTGTGGGAGTGTCCAGTCCTACACCTGGTTCAGGGCCCGAATAGCCTGGGGGAAGAAGCTCCTCCTCATTCTCTCTGTTTTGGCCTTAAGGGAGCGGAAGCGCTTCCCAGACCTCAACAGTGAGAAGAGTCCATTGTTGGGATGGGAGAGGTCCATCATAATCTTCCTAGCTTTGGACTATTTAGATGGACAGCAGGTCAGGGAGCTCTGATTGAATGATGCGTTCGGCCGAGCGCACCACTCTTTGCAGATCTTGTCTGTCCTGCTTGGTGCAGTTCCCAAACCAGGTGCAGATGTTTGCCGTCAGGATTCTCTCGATGGTGCAGGAGTAAAAGTTCTTGAGCACCTTCAATGGCAGATGGAAGTCTCTAAGTCTTCTGAGGAAGAAGAGACGCTGACGGGCTTTCTTAACCTGGGTGTTGATGTGACAGGACCATGACAGGTCCTGAGTGATGTGGACACCCAGGTATCGGAAACCGTCCACTCTCTCCACTGGCGTGCCATGATGATGAGGGGCTTGTAATTCCTCGCCTGCTTTGTAGTGAAGTCCACGATCAGCTCCTTAGTCTTGCTGATGTTTAGGAGGAAGTTATTCTCCTGGCACCAGTTCTCCAGGTTCCTAATCTCCTCCAGGTAGGCCGTCTCGATGTTGTCGGAGATCAGGCCTACAACAACAGTGTCGTCAGCAAACTATTCCAGAACTTTCCAAGCCAGCATATAAAATCTATGTTAGATTATACTTTTATGTGCTTTGTTATGTGCCTGTATTAGTAAAGGAAAGCTTGCACTGAAGACATGCTGCACGTGATTAGTGCAACTTTGACGTTACCACCAGAATGATGATGTTGGATATTTCAGTATTCATTGAATAATAAGGCAAATATAAATTATTCATGATATTCATCCATAATATGTAATGTATAATGTTAACAGAACAGAAGATCAAAGACCAATTGTCTTGTGTTTTTCTGTCTGTGAAGTTTATTTCTGTATCGGCACTAATAACGCGGCACAGTCAATCAGCAGCGGGAAGAGAAAAAACTGTTCAAACCGTCGCTGTGACAGGAAGTAGATGCATTTTCACACATGCGCACAACAATTCATCTTTCCATATCAGCCAGTCATAACATCTGTTAAACATTAACAGGTGTTACCTGAGTCAGTGTCAATATATCACAGTTTCTTTATACAGCATTTAAAGTTTAACAACATGCAGATGTTTTGGGTCAGAAATCTTGTTCTTTTGAGCTGAAGCTTGACCCGGATTTATTTTGAAAACTCTGAAGAATCATTGCACACTCAGATTACATTATTGCGTCTTCCACTTATGCATTTAATTCCTTGTTCACCTACACCTTGTACTGTAGGTGGTGAGCTTTGATGCCTCGACAACGGTGGACGAGTTCCAGTGTCGTCTCAACCAGGACACCGGCATGAGGAAAACGGGACTTTCTGGTTTCAGCTTGTACACCGATGACCCCACTGGACGGTCGCTGGAACACTGTCTGCAAGGAGGCCTGAAGGTGCGCCTTTTAGCGCTTTTTAGATTACTTTAGGAAGATTGAAAAATCTGCGTTTTCCCACACAAAGGTGTCTCGTCTCATGTGCAGATTTGCGACATTATCTCCAAATGGGAGCAGGCCTCCAAGGAGCATCACACCGGCAAGTCGGAAAACACCAGGACTGTCCGCCTCACCTACAAGAACAGGTAGCGTCCAAACATCAGGTTCAACAGTTCAGTGTTGAAATAATGCTCATTGGGATAAAAGAGTTTGTTAGCTATTCTGCTTATTGAGGGTCACTAAAGGTTACAGCTGGGTGAGACACACCGTGGATGCCAAGTGGTCACACGTGTGAGAAAAGTTGCATAAAAGCTTTTGTAAAGCTTGAGTCTGTGTCCTATGTAGCAAGTTTGAGAAAAAAGGACGAATACAAAACAAAACATTGAAATAAAATATGCTGCATTGATTTCAACCCCTTTTATTTCAGTCTGTCTGTTGCAGTTCAGTCTTAAATAATTCGAATTCTTGATTATATTTGATGGCATCGCTCTTCACTGTAAATTAAACTAGATGGCGGATCAGAGGCAGACTGCATATAAAGATCAGGATGGACTGGGGTTACTGCTTGGATTACATGTTTCTCTCAGGAGGATTTATCGCCCGGTCGCTTTGTCCTCATATCGGTTCTCTTTAACTTTTCCTCTCCATCTTCAGACTTTACTTCTCTCTCCAAGTGAGGGGGGAGTCAGAGAGGGAGAGGTTACTGCTGGCATATCAGACCAATGAAGCCATCGTAGCCGGACACTTTCCTGTCAACAAGGAGCTGGCTCTGGAAATGGCCGCACTGCTCGCACAGGTCTGATATCAAGTGATTTTTCTTTTATCTCACTTCTTGCGTTTCATATCTCTTTCACAGCGTGTGTAATGTGGCCTGGCTTTATGCAGAGGTTCATGTGTAACTCGGGCCCTGGTCTAAAAACAGTGATATCTGCCACATTTTTCGTCATTTTTTATGTAATTTATAGGTGAATAGTGCCACATATGTCGTATCCACTCCTGGATTAAAGTGAGAAACAGAGGGTGAAGAATTTCTGAATACTTACTGCCTGCACTGCGTGTCTGTGTACAGGTGGAATTTGGAGATTTTGAGCGTCCCTTTTCCACCTCTGGATCGGCCCAGACTAAGTCTAATCAGAACCTGAAGCAGGTGTTGGACAGATTCTACCCCAAACATTACCGCAGGAGCACATCTGAGGAGCAGCTCAGGTACCAGACACAAAACACACCCTGAGAAACAGTGGCTTCAAATCTGAACTCACGTCCTACTTTGTAGTGCATGCACATTATCTGTTTATGCTTTTATAATCTTTTATTACACCTATAACATCAAGGTTTCCATCCCAGAAAGCAGCTTTGTGACTGCTTGTGTTTTATTTTTCTTTCATCATACAGTACCTGTCTTTGTGTTCTCAAGTCTTTAATGGTCAAAAAGAGACTTACAAAACTGTAAATGCTTTAAAAGCAAACTCTATTTTGTCCTCTGCTTTCCCTCAGACAACTGCTACAGCGTCTCTCTGCCCGCTGGGCTTCACTCAGGGGTCGAAGTTCACCAGAGTGCGTCAGGATCTACCTGACCGTAGCCAGGAAGTGGCCGTTCTTTGGTGCCCGACTGTTTGAGGCAGAGGTGAGCATGTGTGAGCAGTAATCTATTTGTAAATAAAGTTTATCTTATCATCTCAGATACTGAATATATGTTACAAATTACAAAGAAGTAGCATGAATGGAGGCCAACATTTAAACTAAATAAACTGTCAGTGTGCTCCAAAGAAAAGAAAAGGGGACAAAAACTTGAAATAGGTTTCTTTGCATTGTTTCCCACTACAGTGTAAACAGTATCTGACAGAGTGAGTGCTGCAGTTTTTCGACACATCGTGAAAACATGCCCATAACTAACCTCACCCTCTGTTCTCTCTGCTTTAGTCCATCACGCCCTCTCCGGAGCCCGGTGTTCGTGTTTGGCTGGCTGTACATGAAGATGGTATCAGCGTTCTGGAGCACAACTCCATTGTGAGCAGCTTTGTGCAACACAGTCTCAGAAACCTGCATAGGAAAGATTTCTCCGCTTTGCTGCCGTGATTTCAGATTAACAGTTACATAGGCTGCGTTCACTCTGCAGGTCTTGATGCTCAATTCCGATTTTTTGATCAAATCCGATTTTTTCGTCTGCTTGTTCACACTACAAATAAAATGCGACAGCAAACGCTCTCTAGTGTGAACGCTCAAAGCGGCCCGCATGCGCAAAAGAAGACTTCACACACAACGCGCTCTGTTTAGACCCAGAGCAAACTATTGTTTGACTGATGGCCCTTAATATAAAGACTTCGGACTTTACGTTTCCCAATTTTGCTTTAAGTTATTTTGTTATTTACATAATAATGTAGATAACCTAATAATGATCCTTATTGCTGTTTTAGAGGAGCGGTGCTTCAAAGGATAGTTGCAGATTTCTGTCAGAATCTGCAGATTGTACAGTACAAATAAAATGTTCACGTTTCTCCAACGTTGTCTTCCCAACAGTTTCACTGACATCTACACGGGATGGCCAGGAAGCATTCGCGATGTCTTCTCGGGCGCTTCTCCAGCACTGATAATTGGCGTCTGTCTTGTGTCGGTGACGTAAAAGACGGATTTAATGCGACTTGACCGTTCACACAGCAGTCGCTTTCTAAAACATCGGATATATATCGGATTCAGTACCACATACGAAAGTGACCCAGATTGGATTTGAAAATACACACTGTCATACCATGATCGGATATGGGTCGCATAGGGTCAAAAAAATCGGATTTGATGCGCTTTCGCCTGCAGTGTGAACGTAGCCGTAGTCGTCATGTGTTTCTTCAAACTCCAGAAGTAAACATTTGCATACGGTGTAAAATCACTTTTAAGTATCATAATGTAAAGCACAGAGCGTTACATCGTTTTTGATGTCATTGTTGTTTCTTTAATCTTAAAACTGAGGCCCAGAATTCAGTTTTTACATTTCACATCCTATTTTTTAATCGAATTCTGTTACTACAATTTATTTTTGTTTCTGGTACTCAGAAACTGCTGGTGTGCTACTCCTACAAGAACCTGATGACATTTGGAGGCTGCAAGCAGGACTTTATGCTGGTGATGGGTCAGAATGTCGGCACTAACGCCAGCAAAGACAAACCTACAGAGAAACATCTATTTGCTATGGACCCCTCCAAGGTCAGTGAGAGGGCCAGAGGGCGACAGTCCAGACGGCCCACGCAGAGTTTGTATTCTTAAAATGGATGGCACATTTGTTGTCGTAGTAAAAGTTAAAACTGTGTCACACTGCTGCCTTTCATTCCACTCATTCTATCTCAGTATGTGTCAGTACATGTTGCAAAACAACAGGACAAGTTAGACAATTAACTCCTGCCTGACTCTTCATTACCTGTAATGAGTGGAGTTGACCAAAGTGAAACAGAACGTAACAGATTTCTCTGGGAAATTAAAGGCACGACACAAAAAAATAACACAGACATTATGTAAAAGATGTTTGTCTAATTCTTTGTGAATCCTTCAGATGAGTGTTTTTGGTGTTAGCTATGTTGTTAATCACAAAATGTGTGAGTTTAGTGTTTTTTTTAAGAATGCCTTTATTCGTTTTTAACATCCATCCATTTCTTGCACTTAGCCAAAGGTTGTGGGGAGGGTGTCATGGGAAGAGAGGCAGGGCACACCCTGGATAGGTCTATACTATTGCAGGCCTAACACAGAGCGAGACAGACAACCGTGCGTGCTCACATCCACACCAACACCCAATTTAGAATCATCAGCTAACACTACATTCATGTCTGTGGTCATTTGTGGGAGGAAGCTGGAGTACCTGTAGAGAACGCACAGAGCAAGAGGCAGCACACGCAGGCTCCACACAGCCTGCCGGTGGATTTGAACCCAGGGTCTTTTTACTGTAAACCAACAGTGCTAACCACTGTTCCTCTATTCTCCAGTTCTCTATAGAAAAAGGGAAGAAAACAAACTGTTGAACTTCACAGAAAATCACAGCAGAACAAATACTGCATGATTCAAACAAGTTCATCTGTTTTACCTTCTTTTAAAGCTAAAGTTTTGTCTTATCCATTGAGTAACATTGGGTCTTTTAAATTTAAAACAATGCTACTGTCTTTTTGACATTAAAAAAACAGCGGTTCGTTCATGTCTATACTACATTCTTTGGATACAGACAAAATAAAAATGTCTTGGGTCTGGTAAATGTTTCGTGAATGACGCTTTGGTGCTGGAGTTAGCTTCATGTTTGAATCTTTTACGCTGACAATTTGGCTTAAATCCTTTAGCCGCTGTGAGTTTCTTACCACGTTATAAACAAATGCAAAGTTGGCACTAGATAATGTATTTATAGAGAAGACCTGAAACTCACAACTGGGACTACAAACAAACTTACTTCATCTATCTGAGGTCACAGATCAGGGGTGGTTTTCCTTCTATACAGTCGACATCTCTCTGCAAACAGAGGACTTTACCTCCTGCAAATACAAGCGCTTCTGCACTGGCTTCACTTATTAGATGCAAAGACCATGTCCATCTTTTATATATAGTCTATGAGATGTACAAAAACTGGAATGCATCTCTGTTTTTGTTTTGTCCACAGATCAGGGAGGTCACGCTCCTCATTTTCAGTTACATCAACAGCGCACATCAGCAGAAGGCCGCCGCCCACCATCTCTCTGCTCCGGCCCTGATGGTGGCCCAGCCCGTGAGCCTGAAGAGCAAAGAGTTGAGGAGCAAATCCCCACCAGCTCTGGGACGCCCCAGCAAGGCCCCCACTCTGCTGTGATGGCGCAAAGACTTACACCCTGGTCTTAATTTACATTAGAAATGTAGGATCTTTAGCTGCATGGTTTCATCTGTGCACTTTAGCCCAGCTAAATTCTAATAAGTGGAATGGTTACCCCTTCGCGACGAGCCGGGCGCTAACAAAAACGTATCTGTTGAGTGCAGTTTAATATCGCAGACCAGCTGAGGTAGCAGCAATTTGCAGGTATCACCATGTAGCGCCTTGGTACCTTCCTCAGAGAACACTTGATGAGATCTGTGGCTCAAACTGGAGCTAAAGGCTTTATACAAAGGTACAATGGGGCCAAGAAGCACTAAGAGGCTTTGCTTAACATTTTTTGTGTCCCTAATGATTGTGTTGCTTTCATTTTGTCACTCCAAGGAGAAAAATCAACAGTATTTATTGACAGACTGAGCAAATGTTCTGAAATGTCTCTATCAATCAGTGTTACCTGGTACATTTCTGTGTGTTCAGTTATTTTTTATATTCCTGTCTTTAGAACGTAATGCACAGTGCAGAGGAGGTAATGATCAATTGTTATTAAAAAAATCATTTAAAGAGGGCGCCTGTTGTTTCCTGCCTTCCTGTAGGGCAGAGTGGCCCAAGCAGGAAGTGAAACTCTTAGTGTTACAGTCATGCATAATGATGAAAGCGGGAGGCAATAACAGGTAACCAGAGGAAGTGGAGCACAGCTGTTTAAAATGTGTTTAAACCATCTCATCTGGGGCTGTGTGCTCCTTTTTGCAGTAGATATGAGGGAAAAGAACTGTGGACTTGGTGGGTTGTGTTGTTGTAAAGGAACCAGATTGTCCTCTTTGTGCTCCTGGTTACTGAACAGCCAGGAGAGTGGTAAAACTTTAATCATGTACAAATACATAAGGCCTTTCTCGTGAGGTCAGTGGATTGAATCAGCAGGAGGTTTCGACTCAGAATGTTACTTGACAGCTTTTGTGGAAGTATGGAAAAGTGTACTTTATGTACAGCTGTTTCTTTATGACACACTTTCCTCTATACTGAGTCCGTTGCACAGTTCGGTGGCCATCTGCACAAACTGCCCCACTTTAGCACTTTAGGTATTAACATATAAAATCTTAGCTATTATTTTAAAAAAAAACCTCCTTGTTTAGTTGTTATGAAGTCAAAATTTGGCATTTTAACACTTTTGTATCCAGCCTCAAGTGGCCATGTGAGGAACTGCACTTTCCATTGGCTTCATTTTATTCTGCCCAGAAGGCTCCAGTCCAGTCTAATTATTCATCAGAAACTTTCCACCTCCATACACACACACACACACAAAAATCCTCAGTTCATGTCAGGAACAATATTGAAGGTAAATGAAAACTGTGCTGTGAACAGGTCAAAGTGGAAGACAGTGATGAAACACCACTGCCCATTTTTCCAGTAAGCAATATGGTGAGTAAACATTCACAACGGAGCCTTGATGGCTGTCAAGTCTGAACGAGAAAGCAGTTTTAATTGAAAAAAGGTGGGGATAATAAAAAAAAAATCACACACACTAATGGCTAAGGGGTCTTTTTTAAGGAAAATTCAGCTGTGTGAACTCAGCTCTAAGAAATGTGTATTTCTTAAAAAGTATGTAAAAAGAAGGTGAGAAGATGTAGGAAATGTGTTTTTAGCATGTTGTTGAAAACATCCGTTGGTCACTGAACAGAGATTCCAGAGAACTGTAACGTTTTTCTTTGTTTGCTGGTGTGACAGAACACGAAACCGAATCTGATATAAACCTGAAGACAAACTGGAAAGGCATGACAGTTTAATGTAAGGTACTCCTAGTATTATCTTGATCCGGTATACAGTGAGAATAATCAGGCTCTATTTATTTGTGACATGGAATATATGTATCTAAATCCTGGAAAGCCTGTGTCCTGGAAATGAAAGTTTGATTGAGCCACTGGTGTAAATCCCAGACATTCATATAAAAATCCTCACTCTGTAGGAAACTGTATAAATCTAAAGTAAGCTTTAAATTCGCCCCACTGAAGCAAACTGAACACAGACATGTCGGTACCTGCAACAGGTGCCTCACAGCGAGCGGCACGCCTTCATTCCTGCAGTCTTTCACAGAATCAAGGGGTGGGGGAGGGTAAAAGGAGAGAAGCTATATGATACCTAACCTGGCTGAACAAGTTAGAGATCTGCTTTTGTGCTCCTGTTGCTATGGAGCTAGAGAGAGGGGGCGGGGCTCACAGGAAGGCGCTGGGTGAGGCCAGAGGGAACTAAGGTAGAGCAGGTGACTGATACTGTGCTTTATGTGGGGACTGAGGTTAAAAGAAAGGAAGTCAACTGCTGATGTTGAAAACAGAATGCAAATGCATACAATAAACAGGAAGGAATACAGGAATACTTCTTTAGGTCAGTATTCTTTCAAATGTGCTCCAACCTTCAGGAAGGCTCCACACTGAAAAAGTGTAAACAAGCACGGCCTCCTCGAGTGCTAGCTTCACAGACCACAGCTGTACAGAACCAACCACATACTTCTTGCAATACAAACATGTTGCAACAGGAAACCAGGCGGTTTATTTTTTATATTCAGATTGAAAGATAATGCAAACTTCAGTTTCTGTTTGATGAGACGATGTCTGCCATTTTAGTCCACTTGGACTTTGGCCCTTTCACCCGACTCAGTCAATCATTCCTGCCCTAACATTTTAAACCGAAGGCAGTCTCAGTACAAGCATATGCATGCATTCGTGAGTGAGATGGAACCTGTTCGACGGGTTTAACACATCGCCAATGACTGAGCGCAGCTAGAAATGACTACCTATAATAAAAGGTTGTCTGTCTCACCTGAGGCAGTGTGACACACAAAAACAAGTCCTTTCCATCTTGGCCATAGTGGCACAAAACTGCTAAGATCTGAGTTTTGCTTAACATACAAAAGTCCA
Source organism: Neolamprologus multifasciatus (assembly GCF_963576455.1). Classification (NCBI taxonomy): domain Eukaryota; kingdom Metazoa; phylum Chordata; class Actinopteri; order Cichliformes; family Cichlidae; genus Neolamprologus; species Neolamprologus multifasciatus. Next base: position 7,769,512 of record NC_140451.1, read on the forward strand.
CTACAAAGCACATTCACATGATTCCTGCCACACCCGTGCAGTAGCTGATCTCCAGCAGACCTGCCCCCTCTAAACAAAGTGCCTGTTACGAACAACTACTATCAGAGCAGCCATCTTCCCAGACAACGGAGGCTTTACGCTTCTAAGGAAATACACCAAAACATGTCTGAGAGGTGGAGTATCGAGGAAGGGAGGAGAATAATTAAAAACCCACACAACTTTAATTCAGCTTCAATCATCTCATCATGTTCAGTAGTTTCCTCCATCTTGTTCCCATCCCCCACATTTAGTCTGGTAACAGTGGAAAAATACAGCCAAAACATCAAGAAACCTGCTTCAGTGTCTTTTAAAGCATGTTTTATTACAAACAATCCAAACAAACACAATAGAAAGTAAGAAACTGTACACTCTATGATGTGGAATTTAAATTCTAATGTTAAAATGAGGCATGTCAGGCACACTTTAAAAATGCACAGTACTTATATGGCATGTAGACCAGAGGGATGATGCTTTAAGACTTTACATGATTTATAAATAAATTGTAGCAGTAATGACACCCCAACAAAAAAAATAAAAAAAAATAAAATAAAAAAAAAGGTGATTATTCATTTACAATCTGCAAGTCTCAAAAGATAAAAATGGCACACTCCCACAGCGAAGAAAACAAAACATGGTAATCCAAAAAAGGCGATTGTATGCGTCGACTCTTCACACTCTCTCTGCTTTACAGTTGCTCCATCTCTCTTGGCTGAATTAGAGGAAAGAGCAGACACGCACACAAAAAGTTTAGACAATGACAATTTTTCTCAAAAGATAAATTTACCAACAACAGGTCGTTTATCTCACCTGAGCTTTTTTGTACTTCCTCTGTCGCTTCTGGAAAAAGAACTGCAACCACAGAAGAAACCAAATTATGGCTTGAAGAACAAACGTTAAAACAACAAACGACACTTCTGACATGCAGATGTGCTCACCACAGCCAGCAGGCCAGCAATCACAGCCAGCACCACCACCACGATGACGGCGATGATCCCGCCTGTCAGGTGCTTCATGGTCATGGTCGGGGGCTCCTCGTCCACATAGTACACGATGATCTTCTCCATCATCAGAGTCTGCCCATCCACAGAAGCGGTAAAGTTTTTCTGGTCATGAAACAGTGGCAGCACCTTCACCTGCAGAAAGTCACATGAAATGATGAAGTTAGCCAGTGGGTCCATTATACAAAACGCACACACACAAAGGTTGTACATACGTCTTTCTCCATGTAGTAGGCCATTTTGGTCAGGTCATATGAGCGATCTCCTTTCTCCTTATTCACATCAACCACAATCATGCGAGCGTCTGGGTCATACTGTAGAATGACAGGATGTTAGTTAGCATGGCAGTGGTGCTTTTTGCTTTGTTCTAAATTACAAGCACTTTTTTGTTGGACTGTCACTCACCTGAACGTCCTTCACCAGGCTGGGGTTAAGTTTGTAACGCTTGTTAAGTTCAGTCGCAATAGCACTGTTTTAAAAAAGACATTAGGATGGTGAGATCTGGAAATGTCAGCCTCGGCATGCTTCTTAACTTTTAATAAGGGCTGAAGTGGACTTACGTCTTCAAATTGTTTTTATTCACGTTGGTGGGCCCCTCCTTGTGTGTCAGCTGAAGACGGATCCAACTGGGGGAAAAATAAAATAAAGAAATGTTGAATACTTGAACTATTCATCCTCACAAGAAGCCTTCACTATAGTGAAATCACTTACTGGGTCTCCACCAGCTTCTCACACTTGAGGGTCTGGTCTCCCTTGTCAGTTCGACGAACTCCAGCGCTGTTGACGCACCAGCACACATCTGTGCCGTTGCACTGCTTGGCCTTGAATTTGCCGTCATTCTCACATTCAGGGTCATAGATGCCATCGTTGTCCACAATGGCAGTCTCGTGTGGCTTTCCTGCAATAGTGCGAGTGCTCAGGCCCTTTCTAGCTCTGTACATTTCAGCTTTCATCAAGAAGCACTTGGGGACCACTGAGGGGGGAAACAAAGTGCACACCATGAGCAGGCTGGAGTGTCAAACAGAGGACATGAAACAGGAAGGAGCCCCTTTACCACTTCTAAACTTACATGCTGTGCAGTCTATGGGCTGTTTAACACCATTACCAACCAGAAGATAACATGAACATGGGGGTCCGTCGCATGTAGCCCACTTCATAGTGGCACATGTTGTTGGACCTAAAAGAGAAAAAAACACCACCACACTAGCAGGTTATTAACAGGAACTCAAATATGTAACCACATTACTATACTGTGACTTCCCGAGGCTTAAAAAGAAAAAAGGGAGAAACCCCCCCCCCCACACACACACACAATTAAAGCTGGAATACAATAGAAAGATGAATCTTCGGTATGACAGTGTTTGAAAAGATTTAGTCTTTTGTCTTCCTTATAGCTCGAAACAGAGACGTTAAGTCGTACAGGTAGACCAGCAGGTTTGCCTGGGCGTTGGTTTCTCCCCACAGAGCGGAACAAACCTTCCCAACCCCCACCCACCTGAACTAGCTAGTGTTACATTAAAAACAACTTTTTGGTCTGGCGACTAATTACAATATTTTAACAAATAAAACAAGCGAAACTACATCTCATAGAAAGCTAATTTATCTATGTCTTAAAAATAAAGCTGCTTCAAACTTTAAAAATGTTTGTTTTTGTGAAAACTTCCATCAAATCTACGTCAAAATGAATTGCGCGATTTTTCAGCCAACAATTTTATATCAAATTTAAACTACTTACAGTCCTGAGCTGAGGCTCCGACCGCGAGAGCGGCGAGAACAGCAAAAATCCACATTTTCATGATCAAACGTAAAGAAAAGTCTTCGTCTGTCCGCTTCCTATGCGTCTGTCTCCCGCAGAGGTCAAAAGACCGAATGAAGAATGCCCTCGACGCGCCCAACAAGGCTCCTTTTCTCGGCGCAGGTGTGTCCCGGTCAAACCTGTTTTAGAGAGGAACTAAAGCGCGCGCACTCACAGGTGAGACGAGGAACCGAACGAGCGCGAGCACACGCTTAAAAGTTGAATTCAAATTCAAAGCCGAGCTTATCCTGGATTATATTCCGTTTGGTAGTTGTCGTCCACCTGACGGAGGAAGGACCTGAGCAGTAAAATTTATAAGAGAATTACTCTCATGACGTCAGGCTAATTTGCATAGGCGGCGCAGTGCGGGGGGAGGGGGCGGGGGAAACGCACCTGAATCCGGCATGACCATATTTGCCCTCTCTGTCTCTGTTGAGATATTTTCATCTTTCAAATCATAAATAAATGTAACATTTACCCCCTTATGACGTCATCATCTTCTTATATTTATCAAAAATGATCTAAACTGAATTTTGGTTTAAAATTTGGTTGAATTCATCTTTAAATACCTTTAAAAGCCTATGTAACCATCGGCTTTTAGTGTTTTGGGTTCACTAACACAGAAAGGAATCTGTTAGGAACTGCAAGGAACTGGTTATTAAGGTGTTTTCCCCTCTTTTTCCCTGTTTTCCGTGTTAATATTTTCCTGACGTGCTTGTTGAGTTTCGTGTAAAACATGTAGATAAAGGCAAACTCTCCTAGGCTATAGACGCCATGTCATGTGGTGTTGATTCATCATAAACTTTACTTTACTTTTAAACAAATAAAAGCGTTTTTTATTATAATTATTATTCTCAACGTATTTCATTGTAAGACCGCCATCATAATATTCCCGCAACAGATAATTCTATACAATAGAATTAATATTAGCGGCAGATAACTAGAAATCCCATGTTGCTACACTGAAACTACCTAATGGTGTAGTTTCACTTTAAAATACATAAGTGTTGTTCATGCAGATGTTTTTCCTTGTTATGAATTGTGAAACACTGCGATGCGATGACATCATCAGCAGGTATCTAACAGAAACCGGAGAGGGAGAAAACATTTCTCAGGTGTTGTGAGTCACATTCTCACGGATGAGTCACAGCTTCGGGTCTTTGTCTGAGAGATACTCTGACCAGCTCTGCACAAATCCTTTCTTACCTGATCTAGCTAGGATCAAGTGGCATAAAGTGTTGTTTTAAAAGATTAAACTTTTAAGTTGGGGACAGTTTTTATTTGGGCTTCATGCACAGCGAACCAGACGAATGCTCTGCTGCCACCTACGGCACACAGTGTGCTTTTTGTGTTTTTCCTGACACACCTTTCTTTTTTATGAGCGTGTTTATAGATTGAGAATCTTTAACTGCCTCTTCTTCAGTCTGGACATTTACCCGTTTAAAGAAGACAGTTGTTAAACACTTAAAACTTTAGCAGGGTTTTATATGTCACTCCAGAAACACGAAAGGAAACAAAGACACATATTGGAAAGAAATCGCTTCACTAGGAAAAACTGAAAAAATGTGTTGCATGTATTTCCCAATTAAAAAACACGCCCTGTTCTTTTTGTTCACCATAAACAAAGTGCTATAGAAATAGTAACAAGTGCTTTCTTTATATTTTTTTAGACACAAATATTATCTACAAGCAGATACTTGTGATTAAATGTACAAAATTCGGTGGCAGAGAACAAAAGATCTGCTTTTAGTGTGATTGCTGGTGTCCAAGCCAATCTGACAAGGTCGAGAAGGTAAACGGTTTCTCAAAAGTCTAATGGATATCATGCATTAAATTTAGAATGATATAGATCTTTATTTCAATTAGTAGCTTTTTAATTCATCTGCATAGAAAAGCCGTGCCTATATGAAACAGGAAGTTGTAGCCCATAACTACACAGAAAGGTCAGGCAAACAGCAAATGGGTTTCCAGATTTGTCATGAGAACAACATATTAAATCTTTGGAACTAAATGTAACAAGAAAGTGTGATGTCTGTCTGTTTAAAAACACCAGATGGTATCTGCAAGTGGTGTAAGTCTTTCATATCGTGCACCAAAGTTATTATAGTTTACTAAAACTAAACTGGAAACTACAAGAAGCAAACCTCCACTGACACAGCTCACTCACTGGTATTTATTTTGAAGGGAAGAGTGTCGTATTTATATATATTTTCTAGATATTCATTTTGTTTTCTTTGTTCTTTTTAAAGAGTAAAAAAATGTAGAAATATGTATGTAGCTTGTTGCAGCTTCTTTTATTTTACTTGGATATATTTTGCATATCTTATATTTTTACTTTATTTCTCAAATGCTGTGTCACTGGAGAGTGCCATACAATAACATTTTTTACAAAGAAAATTGTAAAAACATGGCTTTGTGTGTGCACTGTAAAAAAAAAAAAAAAGCACTACAGTTATTTCAGTAACAAATGGTTCGAGATATTTATGCTTCAGTTTTGTTGCTGGAGGTTCTGGTTTTTTAATTGAAGGTTTCTTGGCACTAATTAGCAGGTCACTGTGCCTGGTTGACGCTTGTTAGCCTTAGCTGGTAACGTAGCGCTCCATTCTCTGGTCACATTTAACTTAAACAAAAAGGAATTGCCTTTTAGCTACAATAAAAATGAGGCCGATTCATAAACACAAAGGTTATCCAAATTGTTCAAAACAAGTACACATAGGTGTAAAAGTATCAGTTTTACAGCTTTTCGTATTAGCTCTACATACTAGATATTATAATCTCATGTCTCTCATTACAGTCTGTGATAAACTATTAGCTGTAATTCCAGCTCATGGCAGACATTTGCGGTAGGAGCAGCACACAAGTAACAATAGTTGTTGTGTAAGGAGTGACAGTCTGAGTAATGAACAAAATAACACTGAAACCAAGAACAAAAGGACAGCTCACTGTCATCGTCCCAGGGTTTCCTGGACTGTCTGTTGTTGTTTTTCCTTCACTCCTCACCACCAGGGAGGAGTCTGGCTCTGGTCCCCGCCTCAGTACTCACCTGTTCAGCTCTACTCACCTGTCTGCCATCACTGATAAATTACACACATGCCATCCATTGCTGCTGATTACTCCTGCACTACTTAAGGCCTTGGTGGAGGCTGACTTGTTGTTGAAACTTACGGTTCACCATGGCCAAAATGCAGCGAGAATTACAAAAGGTGGAGGGTTGGGCTCTGAAATGGGGGTTTAGGGTTTCTGTTTCAAAAACAAAATGGATTGTTTTCACACATAAGACAATAAATTGCCAGTTGAGTCTCAAGCTATATGGGAATGACATAGAAAGGGTTGGCTTTAAATATTTAGGTATTTGGTTTGATGAACGGCTTACATGGAAAATACACATTGGGAAAATGACTGAGAAGTGTAAAAAGGTAATGACTGGGGTGCAGATAGGACAGCATTGAGAGCTCTATATGTAGGTCTCATTAGGTCAGTGCTGGATTATGGGTGTCTGGTTTATGGTTCAGTAGCTAAAACTTTGCTAAATGACCTGGACAGAGTTCAATATCAAGCTCTGAGGTTGTGTTGTGGGACTGTTAAGACTACTCCAGTGGCTGTTGTGCAAGTGGAAATAGGGGAACAACCATTAGAACTAAGGAGGCGTCAAATTGCTTTGACTTACTGGGCAAATTTGAAGGGACATAGTGAAAGTCATATAGCGCAGAGTGTACTTAAGCCTTGCCAAGAACAAGAAAAAGGGATTGGACAATGGAGAAGTTTCGGGTGGACTATAAGAAGTCAACAAGATGGGATTTAGTGGCACAGACCTTAGCCCAGCAGTAGCCTTGTCAGTGTTGCCACCTTGATTATATGACCAAATAATTCCTGACTTCTATTTCCTACATAAGGGGGGGGGGGGGGGGGGGGGGGACTACAAGTGTTGGATAACAGAGTGGGTGTTGCATTTGTTCTCCCAGACATAAGTTTTGTGGCGAGTGAACGAATTACAGATGATTTGGCAGTTTATACTGGGGAGCTTGTAGCAATTTTACTGGCTTTGACCTGGGTGGAGGACGCACCAATAGGGAGGTATTTGGTTTGCTCGGACTCTAGCAGCGCACTAGTGAGTATAGGTAATATGTCTTTGGACTCTAAACAAGATATTGTTTTTGAGATATTTCATTTATTGTATAGAATTAAACATTGAGGGATAGAAGTGGTTTTCTTATGGGTTCCTGCGCATATCGGTGTTGATGGTAATGAACAGGCCGATAAGTTTGCAAAAGGTGCAGCAAGAAGGAGTCATGTAGGTTTGCCTGTAAAATACATCAAAAGTGAGGTGAAAAGTATAATCAAGGTAAAGTTAAAGGAGAAGTGGCAGGCACAATGGGACGGAGACGGGAAAGGCAGGTATTATTATAGCATGCAGAAAACAGTCGGGCAATGTAGAAGGAGCTTTAGAAGTAGAAGAGACGAGGATATCATCTCGAGAGTAAGATTTGGTCACACAGGCTTGAATAGCACACTTAAAAAGATGGGCAAACATGACACAGGGAATTGTGACTTCTGTGGACAAGAGGAGACATTTGAGCATGTAGTGTTGGAGTGCGAAAAGTACAAGCGAGAAAGGGAAATATTGAAGTCTGAATTGCAAGAAAATAGTGTTCAGTGTGTTCAGGGTGAGGGACATATTTCAAAGGGATGCAGGGGATGTTATTTATAGGGCAGGGTTTGGCTTTTTAAGATCGACGGGTGCGTATCCGAGGCTGTAGATAACAAAACCGTTCCGACCCACACTCCATTCCAGAGGGTGGCGGTAAATGCACCTAAAAGTTGTATGCCAACCGCCATTAAAATGTAGGAGGAGAAGAAAAAGAAGACTTGTTGTTGGAACTTACAGGGTCAGGGGACACATCACCCTACATTAGATGTACTTAGACCTTGCTGGGAGAAGGGCATGAGGGAGTTAAAGAGCTTTGGATGGGTGGTGGGGGGAAGAGCTAGAGAACTTAAATTGGAGCACTTAGACATATGTCAGCGAGTGCCGAGGCGTGCAATCCCTCCATGGTTCCTGAAGCAGCTGTAGATTTTGCTTTATTGTGCCAGAAGAGTAAGGACGGGGCAGGCGGTCTAGACTCAAATATAGTTCAGGGTTACATCGATCAGTATTATGGTTATGTGCAAGTATATACGGATGCTTCAAAGAATCCAGCTAGTCGAGTGGGGGTGGCAGTAGTAACTCCAGACTTTATGGTAAAAATTGGGAAGAGGATTAATAATGGATTGTCTGTGTTTACAGGAGAAATGATAGCAATTCTATTAGCAGTACAGTGGGTGGAAGATTTGAGGCCTTTGAAAGCAATTATTTGTTCAGATTCAAGTGCAGCCTTGGTCAGTCTAAGAATGGTCATTTGAAAGGTAGGTCAGATATTTTAATAGAGGTTCAGCAAACTCTTTTCAGGATACATATGATGGGTCTGTCAGTAGTGTTTGTATGGGTCCCGGCTCACTATGGGGTAAGAGGGAATGAAGCAGCGGATAGGTTAGCAAAGGAAGCCACTAATCATAAGATGGTTGATCTGGTGGTGAATTTTGGTCAGGAGGAAGTAAAGAGTATTACACTGGAGGTTCTGGTCTCCCTTGTCAGTTCGACGAACTCCAGAGTTGTTGATGCACCAGCACACATCTGTGCCGTTGCACTGCTTGGCCTTGAATTTGCCTTCATTCTCACATTCGGGGTCAATGGCAGTCTCATCTGGCTTTCCTCCAATACTGCGAGTGCTCAGACCCTTTCTAGCTCTGTACATTTCAGCTTTCATCAAGATCACTTGGGGATAAGGCAGGGCGATATGGACAAAAATATATATCACAATATATATTTGAAAATTTGCGATAACGATATAACTGACGATATAATTTCTGCGAGACAAAATACAACTCCACAACTTTACTAGCGCACAAAAACCCCATCCATTTATTTTACTTAAACAAGCAGCTGTTTTTTATGTGCATTAAACCTATATAAACATTTAACAGTGCAAATGCAAATTCCTTGCTGAAAGTTTAACCAAAATGCATTTCCAGTAGAAATGGGCTGACATATCCTGTGCATAACCATGTATGATAAACACTGAAGTTAAAAAAGGAGGAGAGGGCGGGGCGGCGGGGGATTCTCTGGCTGGCTGGAGCAGCATCTAATAACCAACTCGAAAAATAAAACAAAATAAAAACAAACCAACAAACACAAAAACACCAGACATTATGATACAGACTTATAATTTGCACCAATGTTTTTTCGAAATTCTATACGTGAAAAGTAAACGCGAGAGCCCTCGGTGCGCCTGCTCGCTGCTGAAGTCAAAGTAAACTTTATTGTCATCTCCGCTACATACAGTCCAGTATATAGAGAGACGAGACGACGAGGCTCCTGTTACAGCAGTGCAAGTAAACAAACAATAAAGAAGAGTAAGAAAATAAATATGCACTTTAGGACCAGGGGTAAAGGGATCAATAACAATTTAACATTTATAATTTACAGTTTGATGATCTCACACACAACCTGTCGACAGGGGAGGGGGGGCGGCTGCTTCCAAATAGAGCACATTTCATTCATAATAATGTAAATCCAAGCCCATCATGTATTCATGATTTGAACCCTGGGTTGTGTAAAATCCCAGAAATAAACCCTAGACAAAGTGAATCTGTGAACTAAGGTGTAGGTCTATTAGGTTATGTTGTGGTGATCCTCGGGTTGAGGGATGGGTGTTCATACTGGAGTGCAAAATTAAAACCAATGGAAGATGGACAAGAAAAGTTCAAAGCCATTTGGTGCTCAGTTTAGAAAAAAGAGAAAAGAAGAGCAGGAGAAATGAGCAAAAGATGCAGGTAAGAAGATGTGTGATTGGATAATAGCAGGTCATCCTGAAACAATCAGAATCAGAATACTTTATTAATTCCTAAGGAAATTATTTGGGTTACAGTTGCTCCAAGAAGAAATGGTAATAACAGTAGCAGACTAAACTCAAAACAATATGTTATGTTACAGATTTTACACATTTATAGCACTAATATATACAGATCACTCAATTATAAATATCAAGGATTAACAGAGGTGATTTTAATAAATATCAAGAAAATTGACGAGAATATTCATGAGTAGAAAAGAGCGTGTGTTCAGCACAATATTAATTAGTCATTGTCAATTCTTGATTTGTCCTGTTCTCATTGCATTGTGAATTATGATGGCTGTTTGGTAGCTGTTTGCATAGTGTGCATACTCTCTCTCTCTCTATCTTCATATGTGTGTGTGTGTTTCTCTGGTGAAATTCAGTATGGTTTTGACAACAGTTTTATGTTAATGTACAATCCATAATATGTTTTATGTGTGTGTGTGTGTGTGTGTGTGTGTGTGTGGGGGGGGGGGGGGGCCGCCAGAGGGAGTGTTTGCCTAGGGCGCCAAACAGGCTAGGACCGCCACTGTCACTAGCCCAACTTCAGTAACCCTACAAACGTCACTGCTGTTTAGTTTCCTGTCTTCATTTATGTTGGAAGTGATAGCAAAGCTGTACGTTTGAATTTTTTCAGAAATCTCTCAGTCAGAACATGCTTAGGTAACTAGCGAAACTAGCGAGCTAACTTCCGCTAACTTCTAACTCCGTTAAATGTAATGAATTCTGTTTTCATGGATGCCTGGATGTTAAACGTCATAGTTACACCTGGTAAAGCACCAATGCTGATCGTTTTATTAAAGATGAAAGAATTTAGACAGTTTTTAACTCTCAGTGATACCGCAGTGTTCGTTTGACTTTGGAACCTTAAAGGACTAAGTTTAGGACCCAGATTACCCCCAGATTTACGAGCGCCTTAGTCCGACAAATACGGCAATAACGACGGCCCGCTTGCGTGTTCTACAAAAAAATGTGCTTTGTTGTGTATCTGACGTACAAACACCAAACCAGTTAAGTTGCACCATTTTTACAAATCAATTCTGGTTCATCCGTTTCACTCAACAATCCGCTTTCCCCCTTCTCGTTCTCCGTTGCCGCCGTGCTTTTTCGGCACTGCGCATGCGCGTTTTACCCATATTCTATCGCGATATTTCATTTTCTTATCGTTAGCATTGTACCGGTATTACCGTGAACGGTATAATATGGCCCAGCCCTACTTGGGGACCACTGATGGGGGAACAAAATGCACACCATGAGCAGGCTGGAGTGTCAAACAGAGGACATGAAACAGGAAGGAGCCCCTTTATCACTTCTAAACTTACATGCTGTGCAGTCTATGGGTTGTTTTGTACCATTACCAACCAGAAGAGTACATGAACATGGGGGTCCGTCGCAGATAGCCCACTTCATAGTGGCACATGTTGTTGGAGAGAAAAGAGAAAGAGAAAAAAACAACAACACAACACTAGCAGGTTATTAACGGGAACTCAAATACGTAATAACATCACTGTACTGTGACTTCATGAAGCTTAATTTTTTATATTTAAAAGATGCAGTATTTTATAAGGGTGAATCTTTTGGCTGTGAGTCCCAACACAGTGGAACAAACCTTCCCAACCCCCACTCACCAACAAAACTAGCTGTGTCTATGAACAGTGCACACCTGTGTGGATGAGCACACTTGTATTCAAAAGGTTTCTCCATGTAACGATCTGCTAGACGGTGTGGGGGGCCATAGCCCCGTCCCCCAGGGCATGAAGCATGCATGGAGTACATCCAGGCCCCAGACATCCAGAGGCCCCAGAGTGTGAGAGCCCAAGGAGGACCACCAGCGGGGCATCCTTGCCATCCTTCTGGGAAGAGCAAAGGAGAGCCCCTGACGAGGGGTCACCAAGCAGCCACGGAGCGGAAGCCAGAGGGGGCTGCAGTGGCGTGCCCATGGGCTCTGCCGGCAGCCAGCTGTGCCAGAGTGAACCGAGCTGCAGGCCCAGACGCCTGAGGGCCCCCCAACTGAGTCACGGGCGCCTGGGCCCATGTTTTGCGGTAAGCCGGTACATACCTGAGCGCCCAGCCCCGGACACCAAGAACCACCAACACACCGACGCCTGAGGGCAACAGCCACTGGCAGGGAGTGTGGTGAGGGCAGAAAGGCCTCTATAATTTGGAGGGCCTGAGAGAGAATGGTTAGTTTTATTTTCTAGTGGGAACACACATTAACATAAACCATAAACATACCCGAAATCACAGACTCACACATACCTTTGTACCTTCATTTAATTACTTCAGGTACTTTTTGCACAACCCACTGTCATTGTTGCACGTTTCTATTGCACCGACTAGTGTATGCATCGTTCTGTTGCAGTTTTTTAATTTTTGCATACTTGCACTTTATGCAGTCCTGTGCTGATTTACTGTTACATGTAGCACCATGGTCTCAGTGGTTGGAATGACAATAAAGCCACTTGAGCTTCTTTTTGTAAGTTATATAAAAATAACTACTCATACTTAAAAACGTAGCCTCCTAGCTTACTTTAAGGAAGCTTGTAGGACAAGTTTGGAACTCTGTGTGAAGCCATACAGGCTATTTAATGCATCCAGTCTGGATGCCAATTAGCCAACAGCTAAATTTGGCTTTTTCAGCGCCTTCCTGAACAAGCATACAGCATAGATGCTGAGCTTGTAACTGTTGCTTGTTGCTGTGCAAAGTCTATCACTGCTACATGTAACCAGGGTAACCAATTGTGCAGTCAAAAGGGATCAGACACCTTAATCTTTATAACAGGCCATAAGATTGTCCCAATTTTCTCACCAGTGGACAGAGCTAATAAACCTGCGCAGTATCTGTGGCTGTTTTATCATCCAAGGATTTATTACTGTGCCATGCTGTGACGTGAACAGAATGGCGGAGAGATGGCGCCACCATGTGACTGGTGCTGGCACACATTTCAAAACACTGTCACTTTGTTGTGAACTGATCTTCGTGGCAAATTCAACCCAAATCCAGAAAATTCAATTAGATCTTTTTTAAAAAAAACCCACAAAGATCCTTGTTACTGTCATCAGTGTACATTAGTAATACAAACCAGCTAAAGCTACAGTTAGAATATGTTAGCATTATTAAATACCAGGAGGGGTGAGAAGCATGGCTCTAAACCCTTTTACAAAACCTGCTTTTAGCATGAATTAAATTCATAAACATATTTTGGACATTCCTCAGAGATTTTGGCACACGTTGACATGAAAGCATCATTGCACTGAGATCTGCCGACTGTGGAGGAACCCAGGCGGTCTTCCCCTCTCTCCATCCTCCACTTTCCTGTCAGTCTTCACTGTGCCTATCAAAAAATAATAATTTTCTGAAGTAAAAACACTTATTTTGATCTTTTTTCCTTTTTTTGCAGCTGAAAAAAATAAGATATAATATAGAAACATGTCAATAAAAAAATCAAACTACATAAAGTTTTAGCAAGACTAAGAGTGTTCATGGCAATGGACTTCTTATTTGTCATTTGCTAAAGCAGGTTGTTACGACCCATCTAGGGGCCAGGCAATAACATGAGTGAAGGACTCGCTCGCCCCACAAGAGCGAAGCAGTGACAGGAAACAAATCAGTTTGTTACAAGGTGATTTATTTACAAAGTGATAAAACAGATACAACAAAACGGGAGTGTCAACACGTCGGGGTGAGCTAAGGCCAAAACAATAAACAAAACGAATCTAAACTGATCCCCACACACCTAACCTTACCAAAACAAGAGCCAAAAACAAAGACAGAGTCGGACCTCCTTAACTTATTCAAAACAGGAGAAAACAGGTGATCAAAAGAAACGGCAGCTCACCCCTACCCACTCCACTTCCTCAACTGTCACAAAGTCACTGAAGTGGCTGTCACAGGCGTACTGCTTGGATGTTGGGAGAAACGCGAGAACCTCTCTCCCCACGGAGCTCCATCCTTCATTTGATGGGCGGGGCCTCCAGCTGGAACCAGACACTCTGGAGCTGTATATCCATGCACCAATCGCAGCAGGGCCTCGGCAAAGCTGAATTAACATAACCAGATGCGTTGAGCGCACAAAACAAACATATACAATGCAGGTTTGTAACAAGGTCTCCCTCAAGGAAGATTAACATGATTTACACCAGGCGTGTCCATATTGATGTAACTGACTGTCCATCCAGAACCTTCAACTGAGACACAGACAATAGTGTTGCATGCCCTGGAGACAGTATTAACATTTAGATGGTAAGGGATTACTTTAAAAAAGCATTTTTAAAATTTCTTTTAAAAATGTAAAAAAAATAAAATGGACAAGAAGGACAAGATGCACTAACAGTCATCGTCCACATAGACACGATGATCTTCGCCATCGTCAGATTGTGCCCATCCACAGAAGGAGTAAAGGTTCTGCTCTGGTCAGTAAACAGTTGCAAATTATGTTTTTTTATTTTAACATTTGTTCCTTAAACAACACTTCTGACATGCAAATACACTCGCCACAGCAATCACAGCAATCGCTACCGCCACGATGACAGCGATGATCCCGCCTGTCAGGTACGCGTCAACTCTTCACACTCTCTCTGCTTTACATTTGCTCCATCTCTCTTTGCTGAATTAGAGGAAAGAGCAGACACACCAAAAAAGTTTAGACAACAACCCTTTTTTCTCAAAAGATAAATTTACCAACAGCAGGTCGTTTATCTCACCTGAGTTTTTTTGTACTTCCTCTGTGGCTTCTGGACAAAGAACTGCAAACACAGAGAAGAAACTAAATTATGGCCTTTTGTTTTAACATTTGTTCTTTAAACGACACTTCTGACATGCAGATGCGCTCACCACAGCCAGCAGGCCAGCCATCACAGCCATCACAGCCAGCACCACCACCACGATGACGGCGATGATCCCGCCTGTCAGGTGCTTCATGGTCATGGTCGGGGGCTCCTCGTCCACATAGTACACGATGATCTTCTCCATCATCAGAGTCTGCCCATCCACAGAAGCGGTAAAGTTTTTCTGGTCATGAAACAGTGGCAGCACCTTCACCTGCAGAAAGTCACATGAAATGATGAAGTTAGCCAGTGGGTCCATTATACAAAACGCACACACACAAAGGTTGTACATACGTCTTTCTCCATGTAGTAGGCCATTTTGGTCAGGTCATATGAGCGATCTCCTTTCTCCTTATTCACATCAACCACAATCATGCGAGCGTCTGGGTCATACTGTAGAATGACAGGATGTTAGTTAGCATGGCAGTGGTGCTTTTTGCTTTGTTCTAAATTACAAGCACTTTTTTGTTGGACTGTCACTCACCTGAACGTCCTTCACCAGGCTGGTGTTAAGTTTGTAACGCTTGTTAAGTTCAGTCGCAATAGCACTGTTTTAAAAAAGACATTAGGATGGTGAGATCTGGAAATGTCAGCCTCGGCATGCTTCTTAACTTTTAATAAGGGCTGAAGTGGACTTACGCCTTCAAATTGTCTTTATTCACGTTGGTGGGCCCCTCCTTGTGTGTCAGCTGAAGACGGATTCCAACTGGAAGAGGGAAAAATAAAGACATGATGTTGAATACTTGAACTATTCATCCTCACAAGAATCCTTCACTATAGTGAAATCACTTACTGGGTCTCCACCAGCTTCTCACACTTGAGGGTCTGGTCTCCCTTGTCAGTTCGACGAACTCCAGCGCTGTTGACGCACCAGCACACATCTGTGTTGTTGCACTGCTTGGCCTTGAATTTGCCGTCATTCTCACATTCAGGGTCATAGATGCCATCGTTGTCCATAATGGCAGTCTCATGTTGCTTTCTTCCAATAGTGCGAGTTCTCAGGCCCTTTCTAGCTCTGTACATTTCAGCTTTCATCAAGAAGCACTTGGGGACCACTGAGGGGGGAACAAAGTGCACACCATGAGCAGGCTGGAGTGTCAAACAGAGGACATGAAACAGGAAGGAGCCCCTTTACCACTTCTAAACTTACATGCTGTGCAGTCTATGGGCTGTTTAACACCATTACCAACCAGAAGATAACATGAACATGGGGGTCCGTCGCACGTAGCCCACTTCATAGTGGCACATGTTGTTGGACCTAAAGAGAAAAAAACACCACCACACTAGCAGGTTATTAACAGGAACTCAAATACGTGACCACATTACTATACTGTGACTGTACAGTATAGTTAGTATTATATTAGAATGAATAAGAATATGAGAATGAATCTTTTGGGGGCTAGTCCCAACACAGAGGAAGAAACCTTCCCCACCCACCAACAAAACTAGCTAGTGTAACATTAAAAACAGCTTTTTGGTT
Source organism: Neolamprologus multifasciatus (assembly GCF_963576455.1). Classification (NCBI taxonomy): domain Eukaryota; kingdom Metazoa; phylum Chordata; class Actinopteri; order Cichliformes; family Cichlidae; genus Neolamprologus; species Neolamprologus multifasciatus. The sequence goes on from NC_140451.1 coordinate 7,785,583, forward strand.
CAACTCTGGTGGCAAATTACAATATTTGATCAAATAAAACAAGCAAAACTACATCTCATAGAAAGATAAATTATCTATGTCTTAAATAAAGCTGCTCTGAACTTTTAAAATGTGTTGGGGGTTTGTTCGTTTTTGTGAAAATTTCCATTAAATCTACTCAAACTGAGCTGTGCTTTTCTTTTTAGAATCAAGTTTGTATCAAATTTAAACGACTTACAGTCCTGAGCTGAGGCTCCGACCGCGAGAGCGGCCAGAACAGCAAAAATCCACATTTTCATGATCAAAGGTGAAGAAAGAAGTCTTCGTTTGTCCGCTTCCTATGCATCCGTCTCCTGCAGAGTCCGAACGAAGAATTCAGTCGAGGCTGCGGTGGGCGCAGCGCGGTGGTTCTACAGTATGAACGGAAGTGTACTTGATGTCATCACAGCTTAGCTTCGTTTTTAATGCCATCTCCCCTTAATTTAACTGATTAATATTTGCAATGGAAATTACAACTGGTATGAAAAACATAACACGAAGTAAAAGATTTCTTTAAGAAAAAAAAGATCATTTATAACGTTTATAAGCACTTTTTCAAAATTCCCTTTTACACACGATCTCTTTCGCCCTTTCTTCCAGTATGGCTGCCATGCAGGATGTAAATCAGTAGTGTTAACTGAAAGATAATTCTCCGTTTTTTATTGAGATGTGAATCTCACCCTGAAAATTTCAGTTGGTACTAAGGAGCCTAAACTATGACAAGGTAACATCAAGGAAAAATACATGTTGAACCACCAGCAGCTCTGAACCACTGATAAAAGGCAGAACAGATTCATGGTTGTTTACAGTAAAGTCTGACACTACAGCAGCAGAAGTCAAGACTAATCAGACCAGAACATTTTAGTGATCTTATGTAAACTATAATCTCGGCTTTCTGTTCTTTGATACCAAGAAGATTTCCCTCACACCATTACACCACTACTGGTAGCCTGAACCGTTAAGACGGAAAGGGCCTTTCATGTTGTTCATGCCATATTTGGATCGTACCCTCTAGATGTTGCAACAAAGTCGAAACTCATCAAACCACATTATTGTGGTGAGCACTTGCAAACTGTAACCTCAGTTTACTGTTGTTTGCTAACAGGAGTAGCACCCAGTGCAGCCCATTTGCAATTCATTTAATTCAGAGACACTCTTCTGCATAACGTGTTTGTAACGAGTGGTTAATTGCGTTACTGTTGCCTTTGTGTCATGTTAAAGCAGCGTGGCCGTTCTCCTCTGACATCAGTGTTTTATCTTAGACTATTTTCTGTCCACCCAAAAGATGTTTGTGTATCAAAATCCCAGTAGATCAACCGTTTCTGAAATACTCGCCTTCCTGGCACTAACAACTATGCCAGGTCCCAAATCAATTAAATTAAACCTTTCTTTCCCATTCTGATGCTTGGCTTGAACTCCAGCAGCTCTTGTCATGGTGAGCTGTGCGGCAAGCAAGGGTTGGAGCAAATGCAGGACTCTGAGACACAAACTTTAAAGCAGCAGCTTTAATTGTTGGTAAAATGAACTAAAAACAAAGCAGATGAACACTAAGGAAACAAAATAAAGACAAATTATGACTAACAACTGCAGAGACTTGAGACCATGGAACTACAACACACAGCTAACGTGGAGGACATGACAACAAGCAGGGAGACTGAAGACTTAAATACACAGACAGGATAACGAGGGGACTGGAAGAGGCGGTTACACAACTGGGACTAATCAGAGCTGACAAGACAGGGAGGAAGCAAAACTAAATATGCTGAACACAGTCTATCAGAATAAAAGAGGAAACAAGAGACATGACAGGGAAACTGATGAACAGACAAAATCACAGAGAAAACCTGGTAAACACAAACAACTGAAGGCAAACAGAAACACGCTCTAAACATAATGAAAGAATGACTAAGAACCCGAGACCCACAACGTAACAGAAACTTGTGATCAAACTTCTGATCAATGATCAAACGAGAACAGAAAACTCCAAGAAAACAAACATAAACCACTCAGAATATAATCTCACCCAGATGAAGTCTAAAACATAAACCCCCATGACAGCTTGTCTTGACCATGTCTACATACTGCACTGAGTTCCTGCCATGTGATTGGCTGATTCAACACAGGTTAACCCAGAAATGTTTCCAAGTGGAGATCAGGAACCAGCTTATGAACCTATTGGTGGACTCTGGGACTTACTGAACAATCTTTATCTTGCTCTCTATGACAGCGGCGCCACGGACCGGTTTATGCCTGACAATATTTTCATTTTTCATTTCATTTCACCGGCATTTAAGGTGTCACGGATAAATACAACAAAATAAAAGTAGTACCGGTACCGAAAAAAAGAAGATTTATTCATAACACATGTGAAAAGACCCAGGAAAACCGAGTTAACAAAATAACGCTGAAAACCGATAAAAACCCTGAAAACTATACATTTCACACCTGAGCCTCAACTCTTGTGGCCCGGTACCAAATGACTCACTGACCGGGACCGGTCCAAGGCCTGGGGGTTGGGGACCGCTGCTCTATGATATCATTTTTTGGAGGCTGAATGAGCTATTAGATAAAATGGAGGCACGATATGATGAGGACTTTGACAATGTCATTGAGAACAATGTAAACATTCACAATATTAATGTGAGAGACAATAATGCCAATGTTGACAACAATGATCATAATGCTGTTGTTGTTGTTGGCATTGAAAGTGATGATTCCGATGAGGCATTTGAAGACTGTGTGGATGTTCACCAGTACATCCCAGAAGAGGATCCTCAGCCAGCTGTATCCAGGAGGAGGTCTAGAGAGATGGATGATGAAGATGTAGAACCAAACAAAAGAGTCAGATGGAGCGAGGAGTTTTCTGATGATGACTCTGACTTCATCTCTGCTTGTGACACTGATAGCGAGGGCTGTCCTCATGTTGGTAATATTGCTGATGAGGACATCAATCAGCAGGTAACAGAAGAAGAACCACTGCCTGGTGGATCCACGAGGTCCAGAAAGGAAGATGTAGATGAAGAAGAGCGTAACAGCAAAAAATCCAGGCTTGCAAACTCTGATTTGGGGACTAGCTCAACTGTCTTTTCCTTGTTTTGATGTAAGAATTCCAGGATCCAGAATTCAAAAATATGTAAATAAGAAAATATTTAAATGGATTTTTTCTGAGCAACACAATCAAACCTCTAAGATGTCACAAGGCTTCCGATCTCTTTCACCTGTGCTGAACAGGTGAATAGAAATAATTTTGCCATCTTTTGTCTGCAATAGAGAGGACAAGCCAGGGCCTCTGGGTCTGTTCCACTTATTGTGTATGAACTGATACATCAGGGCAACATGGGTGTTCCCCTTCCCAGAGGTTTAAGATGTCAAGGCAGTGGACAGTATGATGCGATGGGCTATTGTACCCAGAGGGGTGGAGAAATCCAGGAGGAGAAGAAAGCGACAGAAGCTGCTCGAGAAATAAAGTTTTACCCTGTGAGGAAAGAGCAGAGAAAGAGAAGGATCTGGAGGTGGCAAGCCCACACTCTCTACCCCATTTCAGACTTCAACAGGACCAGCGGACTCAGAAATATGAGGTGAGGAAGGAGCTCCACTACTTTATTCTGCTCTTATTTTATTCTTTTATTGGGGGCAAGGCACTGTCATGACTTAGAGTCACCGAGCCTCTCGTGTAAAGATAACGTAAAATAATCGTTATTGCATTTTTTATTGAAAAATAATGTCAGCTTGAATATAAATAAAGCACGAAAGCTTCACTGGACTGATAGTGCCTCGTTACATGTGTCAGTTTGTGAAATACAAGTGTATGTTAACTGTGACCTGCTGTCAAACTCATTTTGCATCGAGGTCCACATCCAGCCCACTTTAATCTTAAGTGGGCCGAACCGGCAAAATGCATTTAATCCCCTTTAATATAAAACAAAAGTGCAATTTCAAGACTTTTTTCTTCTACACAATAAAGAAATGCTGCTCAGAAAATGTTTTTTCCCCCTGTGGACTCCAGTAATCCCCTGTAATCGGCACATTAGTAATACAAACCAGCTAAAGCTACAGGTAGTTGTTAAATACCAGGAGGGGTGAGAAGGGTCGCTCTTTAACCTTTTACAAAACCTGCTTTTGAATGAATTAAATTCATAAATATATTTTGCATCATTTTTACAATCTGGGAGCAAATAAAGTTTAAAAACGTTATTTTTTAAACTTTATTTTAAAAAATTTAAGTTTTTTAAATAAAATAGAGGTTTTTATAGAGGTGCGAAGTACAAATTCTACATTACTGCACTTAGCTATGTGCTTTACTTGAGTATTTATCTTTAGGTAATTTTACTTTTCCTTCCTACACTTCAGCTTAAACTTTCTGTATGCATTTTTTCCACCTCTGGCTTTTACAGAGGCTTATATGTTGCACTATTTCTTAGAAGGCTGTCACTTTTTTTTTAACTTTTTTTTTTTGCAGCTAAATAAAGAAGATATATGTTAAGATGTTATGATAACACTCCCCCTTAAAGAAGATTAATATGATTTACACTAGGCGTGCCCATATTGATGTAACTGGAGTCAGCCTCAGTACTGACTGTCCATCCAGAACCTTCTCCTGAGACACAGACAATAGTGTTGCATGCCCTGGAGACAGTCTTAACATTTAGATGGTAATCTGAGCAGAGGAAACGGGATTGTTGGTATTATTCTCATAATTTAGCTCAACTGTACTCTGAGTCATTTCCCATAAAAATGCTTTGGTGGCAGGAAAACTACATGACATTATGCCAAGAAGATTTTAAACCGAAGCCCTCACCTCAAAACTAACTCACAGTTGAAACGCTGAGTTTAATTTATCAACTATAGTTATATATGTAAAAGGAGCCAATACTTATGTTTCCTGTGATAGGTGTTCATATTAAAAAGGTCAAAGTTTCAAATACTGAAAACCTGAGCAAATATACTCACAACCAATTTATGTGAGCTGAAAAAAAAAGAAATTAGTGTGTTTAAAACACTAATACTTTTTCCATTTTGGGATTTGTATACTATCAGTGATAGGAGATACCTCTAATTCAATCCAATTCAATTCAATTCAGTTTTATTTATATAGCGTCAAATCACAACAACAGACGCCTCAAGGCGTTTTATATTGTACAGTAGTGCCTATAATAATAGATACAGAGAAAACCCAACAATCATATGACCCCCTATGAACAAGCACTTTGGTGACAGTGGGAAGGAAAAACTCCCTTTTAACAGGAAGAAACCTCCGGCAGAACCAGGCTCAGTGAAGGGCGGCGCCATCTGCTGTGATTGGTTGGGGTGAGAGAAGGAAAACAGGATAAAGACATGCTGTGGAAGAGAGACAGAGTTTAATAACAAGTATGATTTAATGCAGAGAGGTCTATTAACACATGTTGAGAGAGAAAGGTGACTGAAAGGGAAAAACTCAATGCATCATGGGAATCCCCCAGCAGCCTACGCCTATTGCAGCATAACTAAGGGAGGATTCAGGGTCACCTGGTCCAGCCCTAACTATATGCTTTAGCAAAAAGGAAAGTTTTAAGCCTAATCTTGAAAGTAGAGATAGCGTCTGTCTCCCAAATCCAAACTGGAAGCTGATTCTGTCAAGGTTGGCTGAAAGAGAAGCCAAACGCTGGACTTTTAGAAAGGAGAAAGTGTGTTTATTTACAGAGAAAACAGTGCCAGCAATCCACAGTGTGTGCTCTCCCAATTCCCCGTGCTGTGATTCCTCTCCGTGATGCGTGGTAGTGTTTCGTCCTCCTCGGTGCTGTGTTCAACAGTGTGCTGCTCCCTCCACACGTTTCCGTAATCACCCTGGAAACAAGAGATGCCACGATGAGTGCCGTCCCATCCACCGACCGACAAAACACATTAACCATTCCAACAAAAGAGTAATTGAAAACACGATTATATGAGCTGAGCACTAACTGTATTTCTAGATTAACAATCCCGCGCCGAGTGGAGCTCCTTGATTAGGCAGATCAGCAACAGGTGAGTGATTTTCACAGGTGTGGCTGGCTCCAAATCAGGGACTCTGCAGGCCTGGTGGGGCAACAAAAATGACATAACAACACACAGGGAAACAAGGAACCAGGAGCAGATTGCACCACAACCGTAAATGATTAAGAAAGACGAATTAAACTCATAATATTCAATAAACTCAAAAATAACACATGATCCCTGGGTCACAGACCCATGACAGGTTCCACAGAAGAGGGGCCTGAAAACTGAAGGCTCTGCCTCCCATTCAACTTTTAAATACTCTAGGAACAACAAGTAAGCCTGCAGTGTGAGAGCGAAGTGCTCTAATGGGGTGATATGGTACTACCAGTGTTGGTCAAGTTACTTGAAAAAAGTACTGATTACTTCCCCCAAAAAGTAATCCCGTTACTTTACTGATTACTTATTTTCAAAAGTAATTAATTACTTAGTTACTTAGTTACTTAGTTACTTTTAAAAAACATGATTTACAACCTGAATAGGTGATAAAGCGATAGATCTTTCAGCCCAATTCTACTTTTTCTACATAATCCATCATACAAAATGTAATCAAATGGAAAAGTCTCTTTTAAAACTTGTTTTGTTAGTTTTAATCTTTTAACTTTATGCATGAAGCAAAATTTTAATTATATATATAATTAAAATTTTGCTTCAGAGACAAATGCATATGCACCATTCTCTGACTGGAAGAAATTAGTTTAACATTTAAACCTATTTTCTGCACATTCCAGCACATAAACATATATATATATATATATATATATATATATATATATATATATATATATATCACTATATTCACATGCAAGTAAAACACAGCAGAAAATAAATAAAGTCAAAGACTAGCGGTCCTTTTGCTCTATTTTCACCTGTAAAGCAGGAGTAGAGTAGGCGGAGGTTTATCCTGGTGCAGGTGTGCCGCAGCGGTCAGTGGAAGGATACCGCGAGTTTCTCTGTGAGTTTCTCATTACGTCGTAGCTACTCGGTGCTTGCTTGGAAGTTTAGGTTTTTTTTTCGCTGTAAAAATAAGTTTTCTTCCCACGCACAGCGGACACTAATGTTTTTGTCACTTTTTACGGAATCAAACTCAAAATAGGGTCAGTACTTCCACGCTTTAAACGCTGCACGCTCATACTCTCTCCCGCACTCGTTATATGATCCATTGTTGATCTGCACACAGCTGTTGGCACGAACATCACACTCGCTTACGTCACTGTCATGAGACATTCTCGCAAGAAAATCACGGTTTTAGTAACGCAGTAACGCAGCGTTCCTACGGGAAAGTAACGGTAATCTAATTACGTTTTTGCAATAGGAATCCCTTACTTTACTCGTTACTTGAAAAAAGTAATCGGATTACAGTAACGCGTTACAAGTAACGCGTTACTGTAATCCGATTACAGTAACGCCCATCTCTGTAGTACCCAGAGATGGGCAGTAACGCGTTACTGCCCATCTCTGGGTACTACAAGGTCATTAAGATAAGATGGGGCCTGATTATTTAAGACCTTGTATGTGAGGAGCAGGATTTTGAATTGAATTCTGGATTTAACAGGAAGCCAATGAAGGGAAGCCAATACAGGAGAAATATGCTCTCTCTATCTAGTCCCTGTCAGGACTCTTGCTGCAGCATTTTGGATAAACTGAAGGCTTTTCAGGGAGTTTTTAGGACTTCCTGATAATAATGAATTACAGTAGTCCAGCCTGGAAGTAATAAATATGATCTGCACCAAGGCCCAGTAATTAAGGAGGTTTTTTAGACCTCAACCAATCAGCAAATAATACCAGCTGACAATATTGCCTGCCAGTGTTAGCTATTTGCCATTTTATCAGCGTTGCAATTTATCAAAGTTACAAAAATGTTTTTAAAGTAAAGAAGAGATGAGAAAAACACATTTTAACTATTTTATGAGGGTTGCACATCCTTGATCACCTTTTTTTGAATAATGGAGACATTTTAACTCTCATTCAGCAGCCTCGCCCAGTTTTAATGCAACTTAAGGAGAGTATTTAGCCTGTAATGAGGTTGTCCTCTCCACTCACATTAATATAGCATTTTCAAATGCTCAAGAGATAAAGCACAGGAATATTTATTTTACTATGTAATGTATGTTACATAGTGTTACATAGTAACATGCATTACAACAAAACAGCAGACTTCCTTTACTTGACTTCCTTTAATATGTAAAATCAATATTCCGTGGTGTTAATACCAGTGTTTGGAATGCCACAAATACAACTACCCAGCTGCTGAGCAGTCGGTGATAATTGCAAGTTTTATCATCATATAACAAAGGTTATAAAAACCGGTTCTAATTTTGTGTGTCCAAATAAATTTTAAAAAGTTGTCTCATATATTGGAATATAGTACTTTTAAATCCCCAAATACTGGTATCCATAATCCATTAAAAATCCTATAGCTGTCAGCTGTAATTACTTTTAACCTTTAATCGTGCAAAGGAAGTAGAAAATATGGCAGTGGAATGGCGAACTGTGTTTCTTTCAGTTTACAACACAAAGAGGATGAACAGGTCAGGTAAATTAAAAAAGAACCTAAAACAAAACCAAAAAACAAATGAATAAATAATAAAAGTTCTTCACTTTTTTCATTTTGTAAATCTGGATCATCAGAGCAGAGCATTGTAATTACCTTAATTTCTTATTACTTCTCTGAAGTCAACAAAAAACTGAAAATTTTGTCATCATAACGCCAAAAATTATAACGTCATCAACAGAAATGATTTTTGCCTTTTGATCTTTAATACCATCACCCAGTTTGTGCAGCACATGACATTTTTTCAGAAGCCAAATAACAGCCAGATCTTACAAGTCCACAAAATCTATTTCTCATTGTCAGACAAAAGACAAATTAATCACACAAAGACCTTTAATCGGGTTTGGGGCGTTTATTTTTAGGTGAAATGAAATATTTGCTTTAAATATAAAACTCAATGTCTTCATTTATGGTAAAACCAGGTTGAAATATTTAGGCATGCTATGTCTTAGAAAGTGTTACGATTACTGTGACACTTCTTTTATTAAGTGAATGCATTAACTATAGGAGATCTAATTTTATGGTATGATGTAGCCATAGTAAAATTTTAGGAACTCAACAAAAACATGTTTTTTCTTATTGCAAACGACAGTCCTACTTAGATGGTGAGTCACGATAACCCCATAGGTTTATTTGTGTTAAATCGACCATAACAATGATGATGAGTGATGAAAGTTGGCCTGTAAGTAGAATAAAAAAGGTAACACATGCTCTCTGGTTACAAAAGCCTAGTTACACACCAAAGCTTGACAAACAAACCTGGATGACATTTCACCTCACTTTACATAATGTAGAAACTGAGGCCACTTGGGTATAACATGGGTGTTTATCTGTACTTAGAGAGCTATAAAAAGTCTAAGCTGGATGAAATTCCTCTCTCCTTACCTTTGTATACCTTTGTATGAACTCTTCTTGTTTATCCATTGTCCAAGAAGAGTATAGAATGCCTACAATGTTCCTAGAAAAAGTATATTGTTGCATATGCTACTTTAAATAGTTATGGGCAGTTCCCATAATTTCCTTTTCATTGCCTTCACAGGTTTTCACTTCTCTGGCTGTTCAGTCTATTTGCAGTGCTGGATTACTGTGGTGCAGGTATCAGACTTCTGCATAATACTTTCAGGTGACACATGATCAGGTGCATCTTCTTTCAAGCTCATTTCTTGTCTTTATGTCTTTTCAGTTGATCTGAGGGACTGTGAGGAAGCAGGCAGCAAATGTAACCCCAACGCTGACTGTATAAGGATCAGTAGCACCTTTACCTGTGTGTGTAGCATGGGCTACCAGGGCGATGGCCTGACGTGCAGCGACATCGATGAATGTGACAGTGGCCTGAACAACTGCCACAAACAGGCAGACTGCACCAATACCTTAGGCAGCTATAACTGTGTCTGCCGCAGTGGATACACTGGAGATGGTACAACCTGCGAGGACGTAGATGAGTGTCAAAGAGACAACGGGGGTTGCAATGAATATGCCCTCTGTACTAACTTTGAGGGAGGACGAAAATGCCACTGTAAAAGTGGCTTTAGTGGTAACGGCTTTCAGTGTACTGATATGAATGAATGCACAATACCGAATATTTGCCATTGGAACGCCACCTGCACCAACACCCCAGGGTCTCACGTCTGTACCTGTAATCCTGGTTATAAGGGCAATGGAAAGTACCTGTGTCTGGATGTAGATGAATGCTCAGAGACTCCTAATGTGTGTCCTTCTGGACGTGCCTACAGAGGTTGTAGAAACCTGCCTGGATCCTACAGTTGTGTATGCAACCCTGGCTTTGAAAATATTGGAAACAATTGTGTGGACATCGATGAATGTGCCGCTAGCACTTGCAGCCGTTTTGCAGATTGTGAAAACAAATTAGGGTCATACATGTGTAATTGCAAAAGTGGCTTTGCTGGAAATGGGCTGACATGCGTAGACATAAACGAATGCAATGGAAACAATGAATGTGACCCCAGGGCGGTGTGCATCAACAGGATGGGCAGTTATGAGTGCTCTTGTCCAGTTGGTTTTCTTGGAAACGGAAGACAGTGTAACGACATAAATGAGTGTGAAAGAACTAACATCTGTCCTTCTACCACTACCTGTGTGAACACTGGTGGCTCATACTACTGTGACTGTGGCCGCGGCTTTATCTTTAATAACTCCCAGTGCGTTGACGTGGATGAGTGCGTGCCCGGCCGCTGCAGCCCCTACGCAACCTGCACAAATTCACCTGGGTCCTTCTCTTGTCAGTGCTTGGAGGGATACAGGGGGAACGGTTTTACCTGTGAGGATGTGGATGAATGCTCGCAGGCTAAGCAGTGCCACACCAGTGCTCTGTGCATTAACCTTCCAGGCTCCTACAACTGTACTTGTCAGGTGGGTTATTCTGGAGATGGGATACAACAATGCAGGGATATAAATGAGTGTTTGGTGGATAACGGAGGTTGCAGAAACAAAGCAACGTGTGTCAACAATCAGGGATCCTTTTCATGCCTGTGTCAGCCTGGCTACGTCTTGATTAACCGTACTCTTTGCCAGGATATAAATGAGTGCAAGGAATTGAACAATCCCTGTGGCGTGAATGAAGAGTGCAATAACACCGATGGGGCGTACCAGTGCCCATGCCGGGTTGGGTACTACCGCCCTGGTAGCAACATGAATTGCATCGATATTGATGAGTGTAAAGACAACCTATGTCATGTCCATGCCACGTGTATCAACACGCAAGGCTCATACACCTGCACCTGCAAGAGTGGCTTTGTAGCAAACGGCACTCAGTGCGTGGATGCAGACGAGTGTTCTCAGAAGGATGTATGCCACGCACGAGCAAACTGCACTAACCTAATAGGGAACTTCTTATGCACTTGTCAGGAGGGTTTCAGGGGCGATGGCTTCTTCTGTCAGGACGTGGACGAATGCTCCATCTCTAATACAACCTGCCCCACTTTCTCAACATGTATCAACTCGGCCGGTTCTCACGTCTGCTCATGTTTGAATGGTACAGTTGCCTTTAATAACACTTGTGTGCCACCCAGCCCACTGTGTGACCCTGCGTGCCACAGTCACGGCCTGTGCCACCGTTCACCAACTGGATACCAGTGCGTTTGTGACCTGGGTTACACGGGTAATGGACTGACTTGCTCCGACATAGACGAGTGCCAGAGGGAAAATGTTTGTCCTCAAAATGAAATGGAGTGTAAAAATATCCCAGGATCATTTTCCTGCACCTGCAAACAGGGCTACACTCTCAATGGAACTCAGTGTGTCGGTAAAACAAACTTTTCATATGTCTCACAATTACTCTGTCAAGGCATGTTTAACACTTTATAATAAAGTTAAAAAAACAAAATTCTCAATAATATAAATGTGTATCTCTCATATACGGTTTGATTGGGCTTTTTATTCAAACTGCTTAAGAAACCAGGCTTAATACTGATTAACAAACCACCCGCTCTTCCTGGATCCAGAATAATGAGTTACTTCATTTATAGTATTAATTTCCTAATATTTGTTTTAACCTCCTAGGACCTGGCATCCAATGTGGAATCACATTTTGGGTTGTCTAGACTAAAATACAAAATTTTGCTCTACAAGGGCCTGATATACACTTACGACCAGTGTTGGTCAAGTTACTTGAAAAAAGTAATTAGTAACTAATTACTGATTGCTTCCCCAAAAAACTAATCCCGTTACTTTACTGATTACTTATTTTTAACAGTAATTAATTGCTTAGTTACTTTTTAAAAACATGATTTACAACCTGAATAGGTGATAAAGCGATAGATCTTTCAGCCCAATTCTACTTTTTCTACATAATCCATCATACAAAATGTAATCAAATGGAAAAGTCTCTTTTTAAAACTTGTTTTATTAGTTTTAATCTTTTAACTTTATGCATCAAGCAAAAAATTTAATTATATGCAACATTCTCTGACTGGAAGAAATTTGTTTAATATTTAAACCTATTTTCTGCACATTCCAGCACATAAAATATTTTTTGTGTGTGTTTACACTCACTCTTTCAAATAGATGCAAGTAAAACACAGCAGAAAATAAATAAAGTCAAAGACTAGTGGTCCTTTTGCTCTATTTTCACCTGTAAAGCAGGAGTGGGGTAGGTAACGCGTTACTGCCCATCTCTGCTTACGAGGACGTTATACCACCACTCTTCTATCGGAATTTAAAGTGAACGTCCTTATATGCGGATCTAATTTTTCTCAGAAACAAAAATCAGGTTAAAAAAATCACATAATTCTTTGTTTTTACATTCATCAGGTCCCAATCAGCCCAAATAGCAAAGAGAAATTAAAAATGCATGCCATGGAAGAGTTTGGGTCTTAGGAGGTTAAACTTATATGTATTTTATCTCACTTCTAGATTAAAGTTTGCATATAAATTTTTTTTAATCTATATTATTTTCCTTTTTTTTCTACCCTACCTTACACCTCATTTCCTGTTACCTTTGTAGATGTGAACGAATGCGAGACAGGTCAACAGGATTGCAGTGAATTCGCTAAGTGTGTCAACACAGTGGGCAGCCATTCCTGTTTCTGTCTCAGCGGTTTTACGGGTGATGGAAAAAACTGCTCTGGTAAGTAATAAATCCTCATTTAACCTTCAATTGGAAAAATTGGTTCTTTTGCACCAATTAGTGGACTTTCCTTGAGCTTTTTTTTTTAGCACCATTCGGAGCTGTTTCGCTGACACTGTCCCATTTTGGATAAATTATAGACTTCGATGAGTGCCAAGGCCAAAACGAAGGATGCCACCCAGCTGCCAGCTGCACTAACACACCTGGATCATTCTCCTGTGTCTGCCCACTTGGCATGGAGGGAAATGGCTTTGACTGTCAGGATGTGAACGAATGCCAGGAGAATAGTACCCTGCCACACAACTGCAGCGCCTTAGCTTTATGCCTCAACACCAACGGATCCTACCGCTGCCAGTGCAAGCATGGATACCAGGGTGATGGCTTTGTGTGTGATGATGTGGATGAATGTCAGCTGGTCACAGCCTGTAGCAAGAACATGACGTGTAGCAACATTCCCGGATCGTACACCTGTTCATGTAGCTTGGGACGGGAGTACAACAAGGGCACATGTGTGAATGAAACAACCTGCCTGAACGCTAGTGCCAACTGCCACCCACTCGCCAAGTGCCTTCCACATGAGGGTTCCTTCTACTGTCAGTGTGCAGATGGTTATGAAGGAACAGGAACTGACTGCTGGGATGTGGATGAATGTGGCAAACTACAGCATCAAATCTGTCCTGCCTTCTCCAACTGTTTCAACACAAATGGTTCCTTCATCTGCACATGTTGGAGTGGTTTTCAAGACAACGGGACGCACTGTCTGGATATAGATGAATGTGCGATGGGTGACTTCCGTTGCCCTGACAACAGTACCTGTACTAATCTAGAAGGGAGCTACAAATGTACCTGTGACCCTGGTTTTACAAGGAATGGCACTCTATGTGTGGACATAGACGAGTGCTCACTTGGCCTTACTCTGTGTCCTAAATTTTCCAACTGCTTAAACACAATTGGATCTTCTTTTTGTAAATGCTGGGAAGGTTACCAAGGAAATAGCACTGTCTGCGAGGAGATCAATGAATGCCTAGATAGCATAACCTGTCCGGAACATAGCAGGTGTATCAACACCAATGGTAGTTACCTGTGTCCTTGCGACAGAGGATTTTCCAGCGTCGATAACTTGTGCGTGGACATTGATGAATGTAGTAAAAAAGAACTAGGGGAGCTTTGCACCAATGGAACATGTTTCAATGCTATTGGCTCATATTTCTGTGAATGTGTCGAAGGATTCTGGAGTAACAATACGGAATGTGTAGATGTGGATGAGTGCTCACACTCTTCAGTGTGCCAGCCCCATTCCACATGCGTCAACATCCACGGGTCTTACGACTGCCCCTGTAATAAAGGGTTCAAACTGAATGGTACTGAGTGTCAGGACGTGGATGAGTGTCAGGAACCAGAAAACAGTCAGTGTCCAGAGCACTCATTTTGCAACAACACCATAGGGTCCTTCCTCTGTCAGTGCTCTCCGGGGTACAAAACCATTAGCTCAGGCTGTGAGGATATAAATGAATGCAAAGACACCAACGGCTGCCGCTTTGACCAAGTTTGCAAAAACCTGCCTGGATCGTACAGCTGCTCTTGCACATTGGGATATCATGAAGAGAAGCTGGCATGTGTTGACACCGATGAATGCAAGGATTCACCTTGTCACCCAGTGGCACGTTGCTTGAACACACCCGGATCCTTTTCATGCCACTGCCCAACAGGTTTCAATGGAAATGGCTCCTGGTGCAGAGATGTGGATGAATGTGCTGCCTTGAGTAAACCATGCCACCCTCTTGCTCACTGTCACAACACCCCAGGCTCATTTGTTTGTATATGTATGCCAGGGTTTATGAGTTTGGGGCCATTGTGTGTGGATATTAATGAATGCAATGCCATGAATGGGGATTGTCACTCTGCTGCCACATGTATCAACAATGTAGGAGGTTTTAAATGCTCGTGCAATCAGGGCTGGAAGCCCACCAATGACAACGGTCATGGAAAAGAAGGATGTGCAGACTTGAACGAGTGTGCGTCACTCCATCCATGTCGTGGGGAATCGTCCTGTATTAACCTACCAGGGTCTCATACCTGCTCCTGTCTGGGAAACAGCACATTATGCAGAACGATAACTATGACGGGTTGGCTATGTCTTAGTTAATCACCTTAATAATTATACACTGATGTTTGTGTTTGAAATGTGAATATTTTCTTATTTTACGTTCTCAAAACTTTCTTTTGGTCAAATTATGCATTATCCAAACAAAAGGTTTTCACTGTGCTACAAGCATCTATTAGACCTTCTGGCAAGCTAAATTTGCAAATTCTCAAAAACAGCCTGCAAATAATGCTAAGCCTTGAAATTAATTTGAGGGGTATTCATGTAACTTCATTAAAATATATTGTGTAATTAATAAGGCGTTTGTTAGTATACCTGCGTTGCCTTACTGATTAAGCTAACATTCCAGCAAAATGAGAAAACAAAACAAAAACAAAGAAATAAGAAAACCTTACCTTTATTTACATGTTTTCAGTCAATGGTTGTGGATTCAAAGTGCTTTCTTATATTACCACTGAGGTGGTTAAATATGTTTATCTAACACAATGTAGATTAGGCTGCTAGCTGAACGTAGTGTTTTCAGTGGGAGAAACACTTCGTCACTCATCCAAGTGACTTCTTCAGTCCTCAGTGGAGACTTGGATCAGTGGCAAACACTACCTTCAGATTAAAAGAATCAACTTTATGTACCTTTCTGTCTTTTCTGGATGATTGAGCATGCTTTAAGAAAGTTTTCAGCATGTTGTATTAGCAAAAAGGACAATAGTCTAGCTCACAGCATGTTAGGGTAGCAGTAAAGCTCAGTTGGATTACTTTTAATGACACATAAACAATCAAAACAATAATTGTGCATGTTTACAGCAAACTGATTTGCATAGTTGATGACTTTAATATGTTCACATTAATATTTAACTTATTAATTTTCTGTTATTCCCCCCACAGAGGGAAATCTGTTTCCCTATGGAGATGATGTCGGGGATAATCAAGTAAACATAGACACAGAAGATGGAAATTCTCCATATATCACACCACCAATGGGCTTCCCCTTCATGGGGAAATTGTACGACAGAATTTATGTGAGTTCTTACTACAATTATCTATAAATACTAGAACGAAAGTGCCCAATTTATCATAATGTTGTAGAACGTTCCTTCAAAGTAGCAGCAACTATTGAAAAATGTTTAAATCGTGATGCAAATGCAGTAATATAATAGAAACAACACCTTTCAGAAATGAGGATGACATTTTCTTACTTATACATTTGTTGAATTACGCATACTGTACATGCAATGTACTAATTGCAGCAGGGTATTAGCCACAAAATATGCAAATAATGTAGATTTTACTTAAAGGTTTACAGCAGTGGGAGTTCTTGCACTCAGCTCTTTATAATGAAGTAAATATAGTGAGGAGAGCAGTAAAATTAGCCATAAATATCGAGTTTCATAGGAGAAGATTGGTATTTTAATGTGTGTCTGATATTGTCTCTCCTTTTGTTTTCTTAGTTTTCTGATAATGGGCTTGTCCAGTTTCAATCTGTTGTTGAGAATGAGCAGTATCTCCTCCCGTCTCCTTTCGCCAGTGGTTTCCCTGACCACATGAACTTGACTTTGTTAGCTGTGTTCTGGGATGATGCAGACCTCACTCAAGGGAATGGACGTCTCCTCTCTCAGGTTCAATGCCATCAGATGTCATTGTTGAGCTAGGATGATTTTGTTTGGTTGAAACAATAAAGTAAAACCGAGAGAAAGAACAACCTCGTTTTCTTTTAAAGAGATACAGCTTACAGAGCAAGCTCACCATGGTGTACTTGCTTTGTTTTAATACTCCCTTTCTTGTTAAATGTTAGGAATACCACACACAGAATTTGTCAGATGTCTACTCCCAGGTAGTGGTTAATCGTACGGCTGAGGAAGTAACAAAATTTGAGCGCCTGAAAAACAAGCCAGCTTTTACCCCTGCCTGGATCCTCAAGATCACCTGGGACGATGTGATGCCTGTCTCCTTCCAGAAGGTCAACTTCTCAGAGGTGAGTGTCAGCCAACACTTGCATTCTTATTTCATTTGGACATGTCACACAAACATTGCATCAGTAGTTTCATAAGAAAGCAATATAAAAAGAGCAAAAGTTGTTTGAAGAGCAGTTTGGGTTTTGATATTAATGATGTTTGTAAAGGTTTTGCTTTATTATACTATTTTCAAAACTACCAAACTCCATCTCACAACAATGCAGTAACATGCGTTTGTGTGTGTGTTTTTTTTACTATAATACTGGGCTAAATATGTTCACATTCATAGTGTTTACTGGAAAAGTTAATGACCAGTTTATAATCTGAACCTCTGATTCAGGCTCTACCTGTTCCTGAAAGCTCTTATGTACCAGTTCCAGTAAAAGGTTTGATTGAGCAGGGAGTGTAACTGGTTACTTGTCAGATTGACCTCATTTACGTGTTATTCTTTCATGCAACGTGAGCCTTTTGAACAGTAAGCTGAGAGAAAGGCATTCAGTCCTGAGTCCTGGAACATGCTGTTTTATTTAGCTCTGGTGCCACCTTGGGGCTGTGTTGCCCTGAAGGACTTGAATGCAGAGTGCAGTGACATCTGCTGCCACCAGTCTTCATCCTGCATCACTTTTACACTGTATCTAAGCTCTTGTTGCTCTTTTGTACTGACAACACTAGAAGCAAAGTACATCAAAACAAAAGCACACATTTATTAGCCACTTTGAATAAGTGATTGAATTCATTAGATTTACTTATTGTTGCAACATGTTGAGTTAGTTAAAGTTAATGTTTGTTATTTTTAGAGCAACACTTTCCAGTGTATCCTGACCACAGACGGAGCGCGTTCCTTTGCCCTCCTGCGATACGGGGAGATGAAATGGGGCCCAGGTCAGAGAAAATTCCACAATGCTCTTATTGGCTACACAAATGGAAAGCTGTCTATCAAGGAAATCCCAGTCCCTCCTGAAAACCTCTTTGGCCCTGGGGGAAGATACAGGCCTCAGCAAGTGAAAGGAACCATGGGGAACGTAGGCCAGCTGGTCTATGATTTGACAGGACCGACGGGGTCAGACGTAGATCCCGGCTTCAGGTGCCAGCAGTGGGCAGTGATGGAGCCTGATCCTGATGAGTGGACAAAAGGGCTGCCTGCCTGTCCCTGCACACGGAACCAGGCTCTGGGGGATCTGTCATTTATGCAGGATACATCTGTGCCTAGTCCAACTGTGGTGAAGCTGAGGGGTCAGCGGTGGGGGAGTGCACAGGGGCAGTCCTTCCGCTCAGTCCTGTCCAATATATATGGCTCAGAGAAGAGGTGTGTGTATGAACCTGATGGTGCCCTGGTAGCTGGATACAATGAGCGCTACTTCTCTGGATACAGCATACAGAAACATATTGGTAATACAGGCATTTTCTTTTGTCAAATCAGCCACAAAATTAGTATAACTACTAACTAACATATTAGTGTAATGTACAAACTTGTCACGGCCGCTTGATGAAATAACACGACTATGTTATTTTATTAAACTTCTCTCTTCAGATGACGATCTCCTGCCCTTTCAATGGTGTTGTATGGAGTCTCCACTTTGCCACTTTTACCTCGACAAGAGGCCGCTGGACCGCTGTCAAGGTTACAGCTGGACTAGACCTGACGGCTTCACCCAAACCAAGAAGGCGACACAGGGTATAGGTGAGCGGCTGCTCCATTTTAAGAAAAACTAATACATATCAATCTGTCTGTATAAGTAAGTGTCAGTGTGTGTTTTTGATGTGGACCCAAGTGGATGAACTTTAACAAAAGGCGAGTCGTTTATTTTGCTGAAAAACATGAATACAAAAGGCAAAAAATGAAACTAAAACCCAAACTAGTAAAACCTAGAACTTTCAAAATAAAACAGAAATATAATGGAATGTAGACATGACAACACAAGCTTGACAGTAGACATGGAAACACAAACACATGACTCACTGGGGAAACGGAACAAAAAGAGAGACATATGGGAACAGATAAGGAAGACAAAAGCACGGCCATAACTACACGTTAAACATAGAGGACACCCATATGGAAAAGATATACATAAATCTTAGTTTGTATCTGTCTTGCGTGAAACTTGTATGAAAAGCATACAAGAGTGAAAACAGATATAAGATCCCTTGATACTTACTAAAACAATATATGAAAGTAATGAGGAAGTGGCCACTTTCATGAGTAAATCATATAAGCCTGATATGATTCACTATATGAAGTAAGCCAAATCTTATGCAAGTCTTAGGCTTATATGATGGGGCAATCGTAGCTCAAGAGTTGGGTGTTCGTCTTGTAATCGGAAGGTTGCTGGTTCGAGCCCTGACTCGGACAGTCTCTGTCGTTGTGTCCTTGGGCAAGACACTTCGCCTACTGGTGATCGCCAGAGGGGCTGATGGCGCGATATGGCAGCCTCGCCTCTGTCAGTCTGCCCCAGGGCAGCTGTGGCTACAACTGTAGCTTGCCTTCACCAGTGTACGAATGTGAGAGTGAATAGTGGAATTGTAAAGCGCTTTGAGGGGTCCCGAAAAGCACTATATAAATGCAATCCATTATTATTATTATTTCTTTTCCATATGGGCAAGACAGACAGAAGACTGGAAAAGACTCATAAACACATGGTGAAATAAAAACTAGAATAAAACTCAACTAAACCATAACTAAATAATAACACAAAAACCTAACATTATCGCAATCTAACATAAAAAAAAATCTAAAAGCTGGGTCACAGCCCCTGACAGTAAGATGTGAAAAACTTTTTAATTCCTAATCCCCCCCCCCCCTCCCTGCAGCAATGGTGTATGGCAGCCTCCATTTCATCACCTTCGATGGGAGAACGTACTCCTTCAAGGCCCTGGGAGAGTTTGTGATATTGCGTCTCTCATCTGCCACCGGCTCTAATATCTTCACCCTGCAAGGACAGATTGACAGGCTACACCCAGACGCAAACAGGATCACTGAAGTCCCAGCGGTGGTGCGCATGGCTGCCTTCTACCAAGGCATTGGCAAGGTCAGGATAAGAGCGAGAAAGTCTGTGTGCGCTAAAGGAATAGTTCCATTTGGGAAAGCATACATATTCACTTCTGGGAGTTAGCCCAGGAGATGGATTTTTAGCTTAAGCGAGATTTTCTAAGCTAAACTTATCATCTCCACTTCATTATAAAATGCACATGGCAGTAATCCTCTAACTTTCGGGAAGTAAACAGATGATTACACTTTCTTTATTTTCCATAAAAGAGTAGAAATGTGCTGCAAATAGATCTATATCAATTTGACTGAACATGTGCGATCATCTCTGTTGTGGCAGGTACATCATCAAAATCTTTTGGCAGTAATGAATTTATCTGAAATCTTAATTCCATATTTTTCCTATGCTTCTTTTGTTGCAAGATGCATGCAGGCTTAAATAGATATTAGATGATACTGTTGATATTCCATGGATGAACCAAGCTCCAGATAAACATTTTAAATTTTCAGATTGAATGGAGGAGTTCAGAGAAGGACAGCAGACTGCGAGTTTTGGTGGATGACGTTGAAGTCCCAGTCACCGTTGGTAATAATCACCACACACATCTCAAGGGGATCAAGTGTATATTTTTATTCTTAAAGTGTACTAGAGAAGCTTTGCATGCCACTGGTGGGTGAGGAGTCTGTGATCACAGCCTGAGCCGTGTGCCTGAGATGACCAAATAAGGCTCATTCAAAGTGAGCAAAGTGAACCAGTTGGCTCAGAGAGATTTCCTTGTTATTACCTCATTATTTTAAATTTTCAACACATTTAATACAATCATCCATCACTGTAACAGTGTATACATGACTAAAAAGGAGGAAAAGCAGTAATAATAGATCCCTTTTAAAAAGTATGTAACAATTATATAACCGTAAATCATCAAATTTGAACCTTGGCACGTGTATGAAGTATTACAGATTTGAAACCTATTATAAACAACACATTACAGTCTTAACTATGTGATGCATATATGTTTGCTGTCCATTCAGGTCTTGTACATGCCAGTAAGAATAACTTTGCAGTGCGCTGTACTGAACTGCAACGCTGCACGGCTGTGTATGCCAACGGCCTCCACGTGGTGGTGTGGCGAAGTGGGGGTAGCAATCAGCTGTGCGCCTTAGTGGAGGTTCCTGAGGCCTTCTTCAACCGCACCGTGGGTCTCATGGGCCTCTGGAGCGCCAACCCCTCTGATGATTTCCTCATGTCGGATGGCAAGGCCATTCACTCGACGAATGTCAGCACCCCTGCAGAGGAAAAACTGCATCTCTTTGGTTTGTCCTGTGAGTGGATCATTGCTGTTTTTAGAAACAGGTTGGGGGCATTTTGAGAATTAGCTTAATACAAATCATTTCTGAGAGGAGTGTTTTTATTTCATGTTCATCAGTTTGCCTGAAGCACAACTCCAAATGAATGCTATGCTGCCACTAGGTGGCAAAAGTCTACGACTTAAGCTTGTGTTACTGTTTTTATTTATACTCTTGAGCTGTGCTGAGCTCCCTTTTGAGGTTTCTGTTGTTAAATCATTATCCTTAATACTAAACAACTACAGATTCAGATTTATTGGAGCAGGGGTTCTGGAAACTTTTCTGAGGACTTACTTCAAGTTTTAAAACAATTTAACTGATTTATGCTTAACATCTCTTGTGCACTGACTCAATATTCCCCCTTGCTTGCCAGCTAGCTGGCTAATAAGCAAAACAACAGTGCAGCAGAAACAGCTTGTTGTAGAATTTAGTAAATTCATGACAGATTGAAGAGATGTACTGCATTAACATCAACATTTCTGGCCCAAAGATAACAGGAGATGAAGCATAAAACAGAATTTGCTCATTTTAATGGTGTATGTGTGCTTTTAAACAATGCAGTATAATTTTAATCGTGTGTGTGTGTGCGTGTGTGTGTGCGTGTGTGCGTGTGTGTGTGTTTAGGGGCAGTCCCAGGCCCAGAGAGCCTATTGTCCTCTCTAACTCCTATGAATTCACTGGTGGTCACCCCCACTGAGGACCTGCTGAAAAGCATCACTCCTGCTGAGATTGAAGAGCTGACAAGAACCTGTAAAAGCAGCATGCAATGTGTCCATGACACACTAGCAACCAGTGTTCCTGAACTGGGCCAGGAGACTCTGAAAGCTGAGACAGAATTTCAAAATCGGGCCCTGATCAAAGGTAAACTTGTCTGAACTCGTCTCTAAAAAACAATGGTGCATTTTTATCACTGACCTGTAATAATTAGATACAGTGTTTTTGTGATCTGGCAGGTAACATGCCTCCCATAGTGACACAGCCCACAGTGATCCGCTCTCAGGTCAAATCCCAGGTCAGCGTTCAGATCATCGCTGAGGATGCCAACAGAGACAACATCACTTATTCGCTGCTCTTACCCAGGCCTCCCCAAGCTTCGATCAACAGCGGTGAGACACCTACTCACACTCTCCGTGCCTAGCTCCATTTGTTGCTGTTACAGATGACGTTACTGTTGACATTTGTTAGAGGGATGGAGAGGCTGCCGGCAGTGCAGTCTGTCAGCAGATGGGACATTTCAGAGCTGAGTCAGTAGACTGTAATGCTGAGAGTGACAAGCACAAGACACAAAATACACAAAACACGAAAAAATATGAAATGCTGTTTCAGTGATGTAGGTGTTTACAGCCTCTTGTGTTCTCTCCTGTCCAGGTAATGGCTACCTGACTTGGACCCCTCTAAGCACCCAGCCTGTCCAGCTGAGCATCAAGGTCAGTGACAAACTGGCCAGCTCCCTCTTCACTCCCATCCTGCGTGTCTGCAACTGCCTCAACGGAGGAACGTGCCAGTATGACAGCATCACTGAAAACCATCTGCAGGGAAAGTTTCAGGTGCTCTATTGTCTCAGTTGAGCTGACACTTTCATCTAACTGCACCATTTCTTGTCATGGTATTCATGATTTCTGTTTACAAAATTGCAGCTTTGTGCCAGTGTCAACCTTGAACAGCAATAAGCAGGTGTAACTGAAGATGATGTAGCGGCAGCCCTGACAAGAAGTCATAGTATACTGAATGTTAATCATCCCTAAAAGAACAAAAATATATGTATTTATATCCTCATACTCTTTGACTAGGAGGTGTCACAACACAGGCAACTGTAGCCAGTGTTGCCAACTTAGCAACTTTGTCACTATATTTAGTGAGTTTTCAGACCCCCTTAACAACTAGCGACAAATCTGGCTACTTTTTCTGGTGTTATTGGAAACTTATTTATGATGACTTTTTGACGTGAAAGCGCGTATCGCTCTTCTCAACAAGCAGCAGTGCTGCCGTGGGCAGCTGCCCGTGCCAAAGCGCTCACGGGCGGAGGATAGTCCTCCCCCCGCTGCTATCAGGGCAGGAGACGTTCACACCTGTGTGTCCAAACTGCAAATGAATCACGCATGAGCGAAGCCGCTGCTCCTGCACTGACTGTAACGCAGTCAGTTCTTCTTTTACTGTTATGCTGTTTTGTGGATCACAAGGTTTAAAACTGCTTATAAAAACACACACACACACACAAAGTAACTCCACCAGAGTGCCCTTTACGGGTAGCTTTTGCCGGTGGAAGCCCGGATAAAGGAGCAGGGTTGGAATTGTGACATTAAAAAAACAATAATTGCTAAAATAAATTTAATTTGTAGTTCTAAATAATTCTAAATTCATTTAGGATGTTTCTTTTCACTTTATGTCTCTTCCATGACGTTATTTTTCTCTCCTAAAACGTAGGTTACAATTATATTAGCATGACCAACTATGCAAATTAGGCGATGACGTCATTTAGCGACTTCTAGTGACTTTTAGGACAGCCAATAGTGATTTTCCTTACTGAGGACTTGGCAACACTGACTGTAGCTAATAGCTGTCTGTTAATACCTTTGCTAACTTAAGTCACTCAACTGGACACTTCAACTATGTTTCTGCTGTTAATGCCTTTTAGCATTATTAACTGACCAAAAACATGGCTTAATGTTTGATACAGACTCTCCAAAAAGTTAGTGCTTGGGTTTTGATCAGATTCTAAACTGTTTAGCAGGAATTTGGACCTGTGCAATACAGGCATACACTTTATGGAGCATGCTAACCATGCTCGCTAACCATGCTCGCTAGCTAGCTGATAGCTTAGCACTACACTCTCTTCTAGGTTGTTTTCCCCCTGAAAAGACCAAATACCTCCTTCAAAATGTCCAGTCCAGTCCTGAAACCAGTGGGCAACCTCACAGTAGCCACAACTGTGTTTTATTTACAGTCTGTGGTCCAAACCACAGACTGTAGTTTGGACAGTGATTTGTGGTTTGGACCTTCTTAAGGAAAGGGCAACCAATCTGAAGAAAGTTAGTTTATTGAAAGGGAGAGGGCAGCTTTGTGGTGAAATAGGAATGCTATGTGTGATCTACAATGTGCCTAACCTTCCAGGTGGTGGGGTGTCTGTGTCCAACGGGATTCAGTGGGAAATTCTGTGAGAACACTACAGATTTATGTCAAGGCGAGCCCTGCTTCCGAGGAGTGCAGTGCCGATCAGAGTCTGGCCAGTTCACCTGTGGTGAATGTCCTGATAACACTTTCGCTAATGGGAAAAAAGGATACAAGTGCTTTGAAAGTAGTATGTAGATTTTTTTAAACTTTTTTTTTTCATCACATTATCACCTTCTAAAAACCACCATGACTGACCCCATAATTTCACCCTGCACCTTTCTTTTCCCAGACATGTGCATCCCTCCTTTTCCCTTCCCCTGCCACAAATATGCTTATTGCAACAGCACAAAACAGAGCTACACCTGCACATGTATGGAAGGCTTTAATGGAGATGGACACAACTGCACAGGTAGTGAGCACTCAGCACTCGAGCATGAATAATAATGCAGCTTTTTAAAACGTCTTCACTTCATTCTTTGTGTCTGTATTATAGATAAAGACGAGTGCGTGGAGATTCTGACCTGTCAAAATGCCAAGTATGAGTGTAAGAACAAGCTTGGCACCTATGAATGCATCTGCAGATATAAAAACTCCAAGGATGATGAAGGATGTGGTACGTTCACCCTCACATGTAGTGGACTATTGTGGCAGTCAAAGTCTAAATATCCATAAATGCATTAGAGTGAGTCAGATGACAGTTTGCAGATACTCGTGTAGCTCTAGACAGGTGTGTAATTTGTGAGTTGTGTAATGTGAGGAATAAAGAGTTTTGCGCACAAAACTCAAGCCCCAGACATTATATTTAATATTAATATTTACACTTATAAGTGTAGACGCTGACACAATGCACTTATTTAACCTATAAGAAAAAAATGTCTTGAGAAAAAATAAAAAACTAAATAGGTTTTTCTATGGCTTAATGAGATCTTACCCAGTTTCATATGGAGAAGTTTTTACTTAGTGAGTGAGTTGGTTAATGACTAGTTAGTGACAAAGAGTACTTCCTCTTTTTGATGACCCTTTTAAACTTTCTTTGAACTGTGGAAACTTTAACAGGTGTTCAACACTGTAGTTACTATAATACCTCTAAAGTTACAGCAGGAAATCAAATAAATGTAGACACACTAGATTCAAAAAGCTTCAACAACCCTGAAACAGCAAATGAATCCAAACCATTTATCGTCTTTTACTTGGAACCTATCCCAGCTAGGGGAGGTCACCAGTCTGTCGGCTATCACAAGAGACAAATAAGCATTCGTGCTCACATTCACATCTACAGATGTAGCTGACATACATGTCATTGGACTGTGCATAGGAGGAAGCTAGAATACCTGCGAGAACATGTGAACTCCACATGTAATAAATACAACAGAGGATTTAAATCCAGGACCTATTTGCTATTCAGTTCAATTCAATTCAGTTTTATTTATATAGGGCCAAATCAAAACAACAGCAGTTGCCCCATGGTGCTTTATATTGTAAAGTAAGAACCCTACAATGTTCGAGAGAAAACTCCAATAATCAGACAACCCTCTATGTCACTTTATAATGCTGGGTACAAAATGATTGTTTGGCTAAGGATAGTACAGATGTACAGTTTTATTTATACAGCGCCAAATCACAACACTGTTGCCTCAAAGCACTTTATATTGTAAGGTAGACCCTACAATAATACATAGAGAGAAAAGGCCAACAATCACATGACCCCCTATGAGCAAGCACTTTGGCGACAGTGGGAAGGAAAAACTCCCTTTTAACAGGAAGAAACCTTCAGCAGAATATTAAATTCCGTTCTTTTGAATTCTTTTGGCGACAGAGAAAGACTGAACTCAGAGTGGTCAAGCTCAAAAAATAATCTTTATTTTACATTCCTGGAAATGGAGACCTGAACACACGAACACACACGCTCAGGTCTGAATTCTTTGCCAGCTAAATCCGTATTTCTGCACTACGTCACACCGACACACAGATTACTTAGTTCCGCTTTTTGTGTCTGGTTTATTAATATGCCTGTGCAGCTCTGCACTAAAACTTCCTGTTCTCTGCAAAAGCATGCAGTTTCCTGTCAGTACTTTTGGCTCAGATTCTACTCAGAGTTGGCCCTTTTAGACTGGAAGCAAACTACATTAAAAACAAGTAACAATAAGCACTAAATAAGCACTAACAATATATTAATTTTGTGACAAGAACCAGGCTCAGGAAGGGGCGGGGCCATCTGCTGCGACTGTTTGAGGGTGAAGAGCGGAAGACAGGGTAAAAGACTCACTGTTGAAGAGAGTCAGAGATTAATAATAACTAATGTTTAAATGCATAGTGACATATAAACACCAAGAGAAAAGAGGTGAATGAAGAGGAAACCCTCAGCAGAACAGGTATATTGCAGCGTAACTAAATGAGGATTCAGGGTCACCTGATCTAACTCTATGGTTTATCAAAAGGGAAAGTTTTAAACCTAATCTTAGAGATATAGTGCTCTACATACTGCACTGTGCAGCTGAATTAAGGAATCAAAACAGGAATCCAAAACTGGATTAAGACCATGACACTTTCTAAATATGCTCTAACTCAGCGGTCTCCAACCTTTTTTGCACCACGGACCGGTTTATGCCCGACAATATTTTCACGGACCGGCCTTTAAGGTGTCGCGGATAAATACAACAAAATAAAACTAGTACCGGTACCGAAAAAATGAAGATTTATTCATAACACACGTGAAAAGACCCAGGAAAACCGAGTTAACGACAAAAGCGATAACAAAATAACGCTCAAAACCGATAAAAACCTTGAAAAACATACATTTCACACCTTAGCCTCAAATCTCGCGGCCCTGTACCTAACGACTCACGGATCGGTACCGGTCCGAGGCCCGGGGGTTGGGGACCGCTGCTTTAACTCATGGTGCCTACTTCCATCATTTATGTACAGCCTATTGATGAAACTGACTCTCTTAAAAGTGACAGAGTATTACAATCACCTCCACACTCAGAAAGGCACAAATTGAAGTTGCTGTAGTTTCTGCATATGTAAAAACTGTAGTTGTGCTCTACAGCAGAGCATACCTGCTGGTTTATTATAACTCAGCTGATGTGTTTCTCTGCAGGTGACTCTCCTAATCCCCCAGGTAAGCACACCCATATGGTTTCCCCTGTAGCTTCATCACAGCTCACCTGTTCCTCTGGTGTTTTATGGAAAACATCCGCGTTTATTATAGCAAAGATGCTTAAAGCTGCTCTTTCTGCCAACAGGCTATAACATGTTCAATGTCTCTGTGACCTGGAAAAAGAACGCAGCTGGTGGGATCCAACAGGTGTGTTTGTACATCAGAGATGTCTGGTAACACGTTCATCTGTAACAGTAATACAGGTTTATCAGTAGTTTACAATCATAATCTCTTTTTTCTCTCAGTTGGATGACATGTTAACCAAAGGTTTTACAAACAAGTATTATAACATCACCGAGATCAATCAGGGATTCACACCAGATGTGCACGAATATCGAATCAAAGTGTCCAGTGACACCCCCCACTGGTACATCACAGACTACCTGACCAGAATCAGCAGCCACTTTGGCATCCATGCCATAGAAGTTAATGGTAAAATATCTTTTATCTGTATATGCGCTGTTACTAGTGTGGATGCCGATTATAAACACAGCCAAAGTTTCAAGTAATGAGGTCAGAGCATGCAAGAGTTCAGGCTTCAGACTCCTCTAAATTCCAGGTTTCTCAAAGGTTTTAGCCCACTTGTTTCTGTAAGATGTCAATAATATAGCTGCAAGCAGAGAAGCCGCACCCATCCCGCCTTCTGCTTGTGAGGGAAAGCTAATCAGAAGAAAGTTGGTTTATAACAGCTTGTTTAAGACAGACGATGAACTGGAAAGCTGCACGGAGACATGGTACAAGATAAATAAAGATTATTTTAAACTTTTAATCACACAAAAAATCTACTCAACTGGAGTTCAGCATTAAAGACATTAGCATAAACGCTGTTGCATGGACGACACATGCATACTCTGACGTCATTATTTGGATATTTATGCGTGTATTTTTGTGTATTTTATTAGCAGAAGCATAACAGTGTTAGTAAGACTGTTTCCCTGCCTACAGACGTGGATGAGTGTAGTAGTAACGAGTATAAGTGTGACCACCCTGCTCTGTGCA
Organism: Neolamprologus multifasciatus; assembly: GCF_963576455.1. Lineage (NCBI taxonomy): Eukaryota > Metazoa > Chordata > Actinopteri > Cichliformes > Cichlidae > Neolamprologus > Neolamprologus multifasciatus. The sequence goes on from NC_140451.1 coordinate 7,814,402, forward strand.
CCAACACCTACGGTGGCTACCAGTGTATTTGCAACGAGACTGACGTGAATAAACGCCAGTCCTGCATCATAGGTGAGCGTGCATCTTGTGTCCGTACATCAAGTTACCAAATTAGTAACCTTCAAAACGCTGCTCAGGTTGCATAGCAACCATTGTTTGATAGAAATCTCACTCGTCTTCCTTTTACTGAGTTGTATGTGTTGTGTCTGAGGCTGAGAGATCACGGGCCTGTAAAGACAAGACAAAGTTTGTTATTTGGCTCATTAGTGGCTGATCTATTACAGAAAGAAACGAAGTGAGAGGCACAGAGGTAGACCTGGTCCTGGGGCTGGTTCTGGGCATCTGCATCCCTCTGCTGCTGCTGCTGCTCCTGGCTGTTCTGGCCTGCTTCTTCTGCTGCCGCAAGAAGACTGTTACTGGAGAGTGAGTGACACGAGCTTATATACAGTTTTAAATTTATAAATAACATGAATGCAAACTGAAATATAAAAGTTAGTGTTTTCATTGACTAACACTACATTTTGATAGCTAGGAATTAATGTTCCATGAACTCACTGCCCTTTAAGATCCAAGAATAACGGTGTTAATTTCCAGTGTGTTTCTTTTTTTTTTTTCATTCATATGACACTGTTGTCTCCTGGCGCACAGTGAGCACCATGCATCAGTGTGTTCTGGTCTGTAATGAGCTTTACAGCCTCACAAAAGCTGTGCTGAGACGAAGCCTACAAATTAGCCAGACCTTCGTGGGGCACTAAAACTCTAATGAATAAATATAAAACATGCTTTCAGGTGGGTCAGCGGCTCCTTTGGGCAGGGTGAAACGAGGTTTATTGCAGGTCATCAAAAGATATACTGCTGCAAGGAGTGACCGGGCCAACACGCACATACACTGCTTGCGCACAAACACAGTTACACACTGTGCATTTCAAGGTACAGTAGTCAAGTAGGTCTGCCCAGACACAATCTTCTGCAGCAACTTGAAGGCTTTAAATCCTGTCTGCTGTTCTGCTGCTGCAGCACCGTCGTCCTCCTATTTAACTTCTCAGTTGGAGGACAGACTGCCCACTCTACTGCTATATTAAACAAAGACACTTCCTACTAACAGCTTTGGGCCGAAGTTATGAAACTGTACTTGGGTAACACTGAGGAATAGTTACGGGTACAATAAAGCCTAAACCTGTGTATTGATGAGGGGAGAACATTCATCGGTGGAACAAATCTTTCAGGTTTTATTTATAATTAGAGACAATGTTGGCTTTCAGCAAAATGTCTGAAACAGCACTGTGAATCAGTCAGCTATTGCAATGTTTTAAAGCAGGGATGTCAAACTCATTTTACATGGTGGACCAAATGTATCTAAAATAGATGTTTAACATTATAGCAAAAGTTAGGTTGCTAGGTTTTTGCTAATTCACAGAATAATTTTCTATTCTTTAGTTGCTTTAGTGCAGTATGAATGACCACGTGGGAGGTCTTGATCAGTAGGAAAACCTGTAAAACATATGAAAACACAGTTAGAAGGCCAAAATCTCTGCCCTTCTTAACATTTTCCAGTTGGAGTCTTTTGTGGGCTAAATCTAACTCTTATGTTTGACGCTCCTGTTTTAAAGGAATAGTTTAAACCTTTTTTGAAAGGGAAACTACTGACTACTATTTTCTTGTGTGCTGACTCACCTGAGAAAGTTACTACGTTTATATCTGTGTGGTAAATATGAAGTTACAGAGAGCAGGAACGTAGCTTAGCATGAAGGCAGGCAATGGGGAAACTGCTAGCTGCTAGCTCTGTGTATAATTTGGTATTGAAAATATACCCAGTATATCAGGTATCGAATTTTGTTACATGTTGATGTTAGATGTAGGTGTTGGGCACTGGGGGCACAGGCTTCAGAGTGGCCACTGTTAGACTAACAAAGGCATGAGGACTGAATACATGTATGTGAATAAGAGGGCGGCAGTATCTAAAGTCATGTAACAGTGAACGTGCAAGGACTAGAGGTAGTGAAGATGGATGAGTTAAATAGCTGGGGTCAACCATCCAAAGCAACAGATGCAATGCACAATGAAGACAGTGTGGATGGGGTGGAGTGGATGGAGACGAGTATTAAGGGCGGTTAATGACAAAAGGACAGAAAGTTAGAAAGGGTTGACATGGTTTGGACATTTGAAGAGGAGGGGTAGCAGATATATTGAACAACAGATGTTGAAGCTGGAGCTGCAAGGCAGGAAGAGAAAGCGAAGCCCACAGTGAAGATTCATAGATGTAGTGAAGGAGGATGCTAGCGCTAGGGTGAGACAGATAACCCCTTCCCCTTCTTTATGAGCAGCCAAAATAAGAAAACTGGTGCACAGGTGCAGGGAATTAGAGCTGTGAGGAACACACACATTATTTGCGCTTTCTTTGTGAGCTTGCTTTGTCTTTCATTCATGCAACTGACTTTTAGGTTGTGTATTTTTAATCTAAAATATTGACTTTAGTTTTTTCATCTCAATGAACTGGAAATGACTTCAAATTCCCAAACATGTTTTTGTTTATTGCTAGTTGCTAGATTCTGGTTCACAGAGTGCTCCAGGAAAGAATGCAAAGAAAGCAAGAAAGTTACAATTTACACCGTATTTTTTGGACTATAGGGCGCACCGGATTATAAGGCCCATAAAGCGAAACACAACTGTCAGATAAGTCGAACTTTATTCAACTCATTCAAAATAACTCTCAACATTGTTCAGTTGTAACACAAAAAATATAAAACAATACACTTGCTTTTTCAGTTCATTCCTCTTCCACAAATCCATCAAATTCTTCATCTTCAGTGTCTGAGTTTGACAGTTGGGGAATTTCAGTGTGTCTCTTAACAGGTGCCATTTTGGGGTCCTTATACACACACCATAATATTATGTTGAAGCACAGTAGGTATTACTCTGCAAGACTCCTGACTATAGTAGCCGTAATGCTCAGACAATCTATCAAGCGGTGTGGCTTCATAGCTTACCAAAGTACCACATAAAATCAGTTCGAGGTCAGTAAGCACAACCAGAATTAATACATAAGGCACACTGTTGATTTTTGAGAAAATTAAAGGATTTTCAGTGTGCCTTATAGTGTGGGGGAAAAAACGGTATTTTGAAATGTCGTCTTCTTCAAAAAACAACAACAAAATACTGTAGTTTTTGATCTTTTTAAGCTTTTTATATTATATGTTTTTATGTAGTCCTTTTGATGACCTGATATATCCAGATAAATATTAAATATATATCTGTGTGTGCGTGCGTTAAAAAGTGCACCGCAGATCTTTTTATGACTTCCGCACGGACGTAGAGCATCCAAACGAGGTATTAGAGTGGCTTGCTGTTGGTTTTCTGAGGCTCAGGTGGTAGAGCAGATCAGCTACTGACTGGAAGGTTGGTGGTTCGATCCTTGGCTTCCCCAGTCTGCATGCCAAATATCCTTGGGCAAGATACTAACCCCAAGTTGCTCTCCGATGTGTCCGTCAGAGTGTGAATACATTCACTGAAGTGCAATTGGTGAGATTGCACTTGAGGATATATTGTATGAGTTGGTGTGAATGGGTGAATGAGTAGTGTTGGGGAGTAACGGAATACATGTACCGCCGTTACGTATTTAAAATACAAAATATGAGTAACTGTATTCTGTTACAGTTACCGTTTAAAAAGGTGATATTTAGAATACAGTTACTTTGTTGAAATAAATGGATTACACGGCGGTACTTTCCTGTTTCATATTGTGGCGGGTCAGGACTGTTTGGGTTTTGTTTGACAGCTACGTTCTGTTGTTCCAGGTGGCAGCGTTACGGTTGCCATGGTTACAGGGTGACGCTCTCGCTCTGCATGTTTCCTGGGTGAGAGAGGCCTTTTTGTTGTTGTTGTGCTAAGCTAATAAGCAGAATGCTACAGGTATAGCTCTAAAGAATGTAGCATCATAGGCAGTGTAGTCCGTGCTGCAGGGAGAATGGACTGCCATACACGTTATGTGTCTGTGAGCGAGGGAGGGAGAAAAAGGAAAAGTACGAGCTGTCATCGAGCAAAAACGGGAGCTGGAAGCATGTAAATATAATAATAACCACTGCAGCCAAGAAGAGTGCCTGACGAGCCCAGTTGTAAGTAAGCTATTAAGACTCGACTGTACACCGTGTTCGTGTTTTCCTCCAAAAACAATAAGTTCTGTTGGAGCAGCCTTTCAACGCCTCTCTCTGTCTCTCGCTAGCAAAGTTGACCCAGACAACAAAGTAAAGCTAGTTTTCGGCTACGAGCCGACACAGAACCCACCGTATTAGCCAGAGGTCCTTTACTACGGTTCGGAGCCGCGGACCTGCAGTAACAGTAATAAATCACAGCAATAGAACATTCATGTACTACTGCAGCATGATAATATATTAAGTAATCCAAAGTATTCAGAATACGTTACTCTCATTGAGTAACGTAACAGAATACGTTACAGAATACATTTTGGGGCATGTATTCTGTAATCTGTAATGGAATACATTTTAAAAGTAACCCCCCCAACACTGTGAATGAGGCATGTTGTATGCACGCTTTGAGTACTCCGAGAGTAGAAAAGCACTATATAAGAGTCTGATGTTTGCCATACCAAGAGACAGGGAGGGGACGGTACAAGCATTCTGAGATTGTTAAAGTAAAGTGAACAATAAAAATCCAGGGAGGTAGTTATCATGTTTTCAGAGAAAAACAGATACTTGGATTACTTAATAATATGATAGTAGTCCTTATGATAGAGCAGCTATAGTTTTATTTCCTTCTTTTCACTCTTTCCATCAGGCTGCATCAAATATCTTATAAAATCAGCTCTGGATATAACATTTCAACACTCTGACTGCAGTTTAGACTGAGCAATATCACAAAATTAACTCTAATAAAGAAACAAACAAAGGGTCTGAGGAGGTTTGCACATTCAATTGGCAGCATTACAAAGAATCACTTGGCAAGATATGTGTTTTTGTTTTGGGTCTGTTATTCACAGAATGACTCATGGTACAGCAGGTTCCACAGCCTGTACCTCATTATCAGTGAGGATATACATATTTGCACAAAGAACAACTGTAATTATATACCATCAGACACCAGTGAATGGCTAATCAGACGACGGTGAATCTAGAGAGCCATTCGGGATGTGTTTCATGTTTTTAATCAGCTTTAGCCCCAGATTTCAACCTCTTTCAACACTGTGCTGGAGCCTGCATGAATATGCATGAGTCAGTGAGTATTCCACAACAACTGCTGCCCATCCAAACATTTCCATAAATTTGACTGAAATTATTGTCTATTGTGTGGAAACGTGGACGGGTATTAATCAGATTAAAAGAAAATACAGTAGAATCTACAGAGAACACCTGCTATCGATAGAGGTCGATGCTGCAACCAGGCTGTACTACGTATGGACCCATTTAATCCAAGACTCTGCCACCATCTCCTTGTCTGGAAAAATGCACATATGAATACAGAATCATGACCTGTAGACTGCGGTGATTTCACGTTTACTTCTTTAGTATGACTGGCCTCTGTGTTTTCTTCCAGAATCCCCCACCTGTATCCAAACTACATCCCGGAGCAGTACAACCCTCCACCCTTCAACTATTCAGACCCGGCTCTGCAGTACATTACTCACTGCAGCCCTCGAATCCTGGACAACTACGTACCAAGGCAGCGCCATAGATAGCACACGCTTACAGCTGCATACATCTCACGCACATTTGCATCTTATCAACCACAACATTAAAACCACATACAGTGCACAATCGTGTATGCCACCCTCGTGCCCCAGATTACCTCTCAGCCATCGGTGCGTCGACATGGGACCTCTTGATGAGGCGTCCTGTGGTCTCAGCTGTGGATCATTGCGGCTGTGGGCTGTTTTAGGGCATCCTGTGGACTCTGTGGAGTATGAAACTATGGGTCAGCCTCTTTTTGTTGTTGTCTTTAAGAAATTGCTGTGAAGTCATGGCGTATTTTTCTGCTGGGGAGGATGCTGCCGTCGGTGAGGTGCTGGGGCAGCATGTTGTTCATTTCTAGTGTCTTCTCATCCTGATGCACTGTAAGCTTCCTTCATCTATCCATCAAGCATGAGGTGTAATTGAGCGCTGGTTTTGCACTTATTTGTTCCTCCGTGCTTGTTGCTTTCACGTCCACTCAGTTTATTCTGTAAAAACAACTTGGTTGGTTAGGGTTAAGGAAGAGATGGTGGTTTGAGTTAAAACGTAACCCCCAGCTTTGTTTTTGACACATGACGAGCGACAGGGGATGGCTGCTCAGTGTCTCTTATGCTACATGCGTCAAGGCATCCATGCAAAGGAGAATGAGCGCAAATTAGTCCTGTCTGATAAACATCACTCATTCACGCCCCAGGGATGCCAGAGGGCTGTCACTTTCCCTAACAGTGGTTTTAATGTTGTGGCTAATCATTAGGTGTTTAAAAATGTTGAGATGACAGATTTTGATTTATCCCATCACAAAGAAGTAATCAGACCCGAATGACTTTAAAAGACAGTTATTTTCAATCCTCTCCATTGATCCAGTGAAGGATGTGCCAAGCTCGACAGTTTAGAGTCAGAGTCTTACCCAGCAGAATTCGACAACCTCTTGGCTGGAGACGCTGATGAAAAGTAAACCACTGCAGTGGTCCTTGGTTTCCAGCTGATCCAACGCCAACAGCTTGTTTGATAGCAACATTAGCATTTGTCAGAATACCTGATGTCAGGATCTGTTCACAATAAATTAAGTAAAATTAATCCCTACCGGCAAAACCAGCAGCACTCATACCCAGTAAAACACAACAAATTCAATTTGTGTTATTATTCTGCCGAGACTTCAATCCATGAAAAGTAGATGTCGCTGTTTTTTAAAAGGTATTTATCTGCTGTGAAAGTGACACCCTTTATTGTTTATTGATTGACTGTGTCCCAATAAATTTGACAAAGCAAGAGTGATTCAGTGCTGCATCTGGAAGCTGTCAGTCGTAAAACCTCCCAGACTCTGCAAGTAAGAACCATTTCTAAGTCTAAATAAAATGCCACTTTAGCAACCCTGTGATATTGTTTCAAGAGCAGAAAGGGTGGATGCAATGAATTTTGCTATTGCATCAACCATGTCACTTTATAATGCTGGGTACAAAATGATTGTTTGGCTAAGGATAGTACAGATGTGCAAACATCCTCTTGCCAGCTGATACGACTCATATTGAAGCTGCTGACAGCTGGATCGTGCTAATAGAATTTAGTTATTCAATTCAGTTTTATTTATACAGCGCCAAATCACAACACTGTTGCCTCAAGGCAACGTAGACCCTACAATAATACATACAGAGAAAAAGCCAACAATCATATGACCCCCTATGAGCAAGCATTTGGCGACAGTGGGAAGGAAAAACTCCCTTTTAACAGGAAGAAACCTCCAGCAGATCCAGGCTCAGGGGGGGACGGCTCTCTGCCGTGACTGGTTAGGGTGAGAGAAGGAAGACAGGAAAAACAAGAAGTGTTTCCTTAAACATTTAAAGGTAATATAGGTGGGTTGTTCACATTCTTAAATCAAGCACTTTATGAGAAAAGAGGACATTAGCCATTATAGTCACCATATCACATTGAAATAATTACAATTAGTGCATCATTCAAAGCTAAAGCAACAGTGCCAGTTAATTAGGAGATGTCATTAAGTTATCAATAAGCATCTGAACTGTGGTGGAAGAAGTACTCTGTCCAGCCTGTGTGCACAGTTAGGAGAATTAAAAATGAGCTTTTCTTCATTCACAGTGTTCATGGAAGTAAGTTAAATTTGAATTCTATGCGTGTATTTTCAGAGTAAAACAACTCATTATGTATTAGCATATAAGCAGGATGGTGTTGGTCAAAAAAGGTCTAAATTTTAGCTGATTATGTATTTTATGCCATGGATGGTAATAAGGGCGTCAGCCTTTGGGGACATGGGTTTTATGTTATTTAAAAAAGTGGACAGTCTAAACAACCACAACAGTCCTGTAGCAGTTTAATCTTTGCTGCCTGTAACAAAGAACCACACCTACTCAACCAATCGGCAGTTAAACGATTTGTATGCTTGTTAGTTAATATATTGAACTGAAAGGAGGGGTACTCTGTAATACTGCATGTACATAAAGTTTTGTAAAAACCTTCAGTAAAAGTTCCAAAGTATTATCCACAAAGTGTACTTTAAATAAAATAAGTACTTACAGGCTTAACGCTTCCTTTCTGGCTGTTTATTAACGATATCTTTGTATCCTAATGTAAATTAAATGTAACCTCATACTTATATTTCTATACAGCACTTAGAGAAATAGACAGTTATTTTCCAGGATTGCATTTGATTAGTATTCCTTTCACAACACTTCATGCAATTCCTGCTCCTACCACCAGGGGTCAGAGCTGAGACTTTCCACACAAACTGGCTCAGTCACATTTGTTTACGAGCTGGGTCTGAGCAGAAGCAGCACTCCCACAGCTTCACATAAACGCACACACAGACAGCCTGACACCTGTTCTGCAGCCTTCATCTGGAAGCGGCTGCAGCATGCAGCAGAGAGAGCTACCCCCTGCAGAATGAGATCATCTGAGAGGGGGCACGGAGCGAGGCAGCCCTGCAGGTCCCTGCCACTGCGGAGACAGACTTGGCCCGCACTCCAGCAAGGGTCAAGGACGCGAGAGCTGCTGCAACTCTCTACCCCGTCACTTCTTTTGCACACCAGAGAAGGTGCTCGTGCACAAAAATGCCCCTGCCTAACCTCTGTGATGCTCGTTGATTCCTCTGGTTTCACTTTCTACAGGGCTGACTGAGAGAGTAAACTGAGATTACACCCACAGACCATTTGTACGGGGAACTTCTGGAAAGAAAGAAGCACAGACAACAAGCTGCTCCTGACCCTGCGACCCCTGTGCGAAAGCCCCAGTAGCACCTGGTGAGGATGAATTCACCTTGGCATCGGCGCTTCGTAGTGCCACCTTTCTGGATGGTTCCAAGCAGCACTGTTTCATGTGCTGCTGAAGGCTGCAGTGTTTGAACTCTGCAGCAGACAACCTGGAAGCGAGCCAGTGAGAGAAAGGGTGGAAGGGAGAAGGACAGAGTTAGACAGAGTCAAGGAAAGAGTTTGTGTTGGGGCGGGCGGGTGGGGGAATTGCAGGAGGGAAAATAAAAAGCCAGCGAGTAAAGATAAACTGTAGTGACTGTAGTGACAGCCAGTAAGTGGTTTTGTCCTTCGGATCCTATCAAATAAAACTACTAGCATGTGCAGGTTTTGTTTTTTGGTGGGAGGGGGGTGCATTCCACTTGATTTAGTGCCAGGCTTTACAAACAGTAACGCGTTTCGGGAAGAGGGGTAGGAAACTAAGTGCATGCTTAACACTATATCCATTTCATCACAACATGATTGAAATAGGCAGGGAATCACAGGCCCAGACCAAATCCTCTTATACGATTTGAAGCCATTAATCATTTCTGCCTCATGATGTAATTTTGAAAAACAAGTCTTTTCTCAGTAACAGGTAGGCCAGGGTGCCCTATGGGATTGACTCATGAGCGGCTAGCCCGTTGTTAGACCTTATATGGCTAATACCCTTATTGAATGGCTATAAAGCCATTCTTGCTGACAGGGAGTGGTTTACAGCGTTACTGAATGGACCAGATGTCTGGCCACTGTGTGCTGGGAACTATTGCTAGTAATCAGGAATTATTTGCAGAGGCTGGTCAGATGTACAGACAGGTGACAGATTAAAGGAAAAACCCAAACCTTTGTTCCTAACAAGGGGTCGGAGTACAGTGACATGTACCTATGGCATGGGAGGGTTTTAATTAGAGGGATATCCCAAGTAGTCACCTTTTTTCTCTTTCTATCCTGCTAACAGCGGTCCCTTCCATGTGTCATGATCTTTGCAGGAAACAGATCTCAACCCGCTTGAACACCCAGTGAGATCTTCATGCAGTTCAGTTCAGTTTTAGTTGTATGGCACCAAATCACGGCAGTCACTTCAAGTTACTTTATATTATAAGATAAAGACCCTACAATAATAGAGAGAAAGCTCCAACAATCAGCTCCCTGTGAACAAGCACTTGGCAATAGTGGGAGGGAAAAACTCCCCTTTAACAGGAAGAAACCTCCAGCACAACAAGGCTTTGGGAGGGGCGGCCATCTGCCACAACTATTTGGGGGTGAGGGAAGGAAGACGGGACAAAAGATATACTGTGAAAGAGAGCCAGAGATTAATAGTAACTAATGATTAAGTGCAAAGTGGTGTATATGCATAGTGAGCAATAAGAGGTGAGTGAAGAAGAACCACTCGTTATATCAGCATATAAGCCTAGACTTAACTTACTGAGGGTTCGGAGTCATTGATCCAGCACTAACTACTTGTTTTATCAAAAAGGAAAGTTTAAGCCTAAAGTTAAAGAAGCTGGCTCCACAGAAGAGAGGCCTGAAAGGTGAAGGCTCTGCCTCCCATTCTGGGAGAGAATTCACCAGAACACTATGGAAAAATGGTGCTCCCTCCCTCCAGCAGAGAGCCACATACTGTGAGAATCAGTGCTAAGGAACAGTGAAGCTATTTCAGACACCTTGTTGAGATACTTGTTTTTCCCTTGAATTTTCTCCTCATAAGAAGATAAAATAAAATACATACATGCACAAAACGCACCCTTCCCCCCCTGCTGTTTGACCATCCCTGCATGTCAACATACACAGTTGCATTCAGATGTTCTAACACGCTCTCCAAAGCAAACAGGTGCAGCGCCCGATGTGCACGTTGCTGACACAATGCAAAAACTCTTTTCACTACTGGCTTGACACACGGCTAACAGCCATTCTCTGCCATGAAAGGCAATCCTCTCACTTGGCACTGAAGCAGCAGGTGCATTACAAATCCTCATCCATTAAAAATGGCGCCCGCGTCTTTCGGTTACACAGGTAAACATCGTCTCATATTTGTCACCCGCGGTTCACATCCCTCAAAGTCCTCGCACAACTTGCTTGAAAGCTGTTTTGTTTGAGAGCCCATGCCAGCTACCATAGGGCGAGACGCGGAGTACAGCTCGGAGAGATCACCAGTCTGTGGGCTACATACTGAACCTAGAGGATAGAACAAAGTATCCCTCCTATTGCACTGGTATCATTCCAGTACCAATAGCAGCATTGGTATCCATACCATCGATATCTGGATCGATCCACCCACCTCTAAAGCTAACTGCTGTCAGTGGGAAGGAGCATTAACGTGTTGGGGGAAGCAATGTATTAATAAAGATGGAGGGCTGACTTGAGCTCATTTCCACTGAACTAAAGCGAACTTTGACCCCTGCAGTACAGTAATGAAATCTGCAGTATTATAAAAAGAAAAGCTCTGGGCTGGGCAGCGTTTGATAAGAAAGCAATACGTGAGGTAGTTACATATTCACAGAGCTGATAAGAAGAGGGGAGACGTAATATGTGCTAGTGCCCTGCAGTGGTTTGAGCATTGTGATTAATCTGAGCGACTAAATAAATAATAAAAAAAATAATACCCCGGAGTTAACACGATACCCAACATCCATAATGCCAAAACAGGCCTGCAACAAATACTGTATAGTGTTCCACGTTAAGCCTAGTGTTCATTTTAAAGCCTGCTTGGCTTACATCATGGAGTCTGGTTTCAAGTTTTATAGACCATTAAGTAACACCTCTTTAGTTCCAGTATGCCCAATCCTTATTAAAATCCAGTCCGTACAAACCTTTGACCTGGAACGAGGCGCTCTGAGACCTGAGGGGCATTGAAAGTCACGTCATCAACCAATCAAACAGCCAATACTGCACATTAGATAAAGTGTAGCTATAGAAACCGGGGCAGGAGGCCAAAGTGGAAAGCTATTATGTTTTTGAAATATTTATGGCCCAACAGTGTACGATTGTGTCTAAAAAGGTCTTATTAGAGCAATTCCCTGTTGATGTTCCTTAATAACGTGTGAGCTGAAAGCAGTTAAATGTCTACGGCATTGACAAAAGTGTATAAAAGTCCACATTGTCCTGTTTGCCAAGTGTTTTTAAGGAGATGCAAAGTGAATTCGTACACCTCCGTGTACAGTCATCGCACATGCATCAGCTTAACTGGTTCTTGTGACCGATTCAGGCTTCTGTGCCGTCACCTCTGGCATTGCCTAATCTGCACAGTGACAAAAACCTCAATACGGGAAAATAACAAAACAGAGTTCAATGAAAAGAATCCAGTACGATTCAGATTAGTTACTTTTTGTTTTGCAATTGTAGAGTGGGCTTGGCCGGCTCATTCTGAGGCTGCTCAGTGGCTCACAGGGCACAATCAACAGCACTTCTGTAAACAGCCCAGATGGAATCGGAAAGCACTCTGGGTCATCATTTCTTCCATATAAATGTGACAAATTCTGCTTATGCTTATAGTGTGCCATTCGTCTCTAATAATAAGAAGAACTGGGAGAAAGGCAGGGGGTTGAGGCTGTTTAGGCACATTGGAGATTCTAGTACATTCCAGAGTTGTTCTTCAAATCTTTCTCCTCACACATCTCTGTCCACCCTCCTCCACCTTCTTCGCCGCCGTCTCCCACGGGGCCAGGGCAGAGACAGGTGGTCACTGGGAGACAGGAGAGCAGTCAGGCATAAGCAATCAGGCTATCAGATACTCCAATCCACACCAGCAGCAGCACAATGAGACCCGAGCATCATCTGACAGCAACAGACCCACTTACATATTACACATCTAAATGTGCACAGTGCACACACTCGCACGCATGCACGGGCTGTAACACCTAACTATTAGACCCAAACACTCCATCCCTGACGCTGCATCTAATTATGCATAAAATTCAAAGTGATGAACACTTGCACAGCAGAAAGGAGGAACGCAGGATCAGTCTGGGGTAACCTTGTAACAGCCATTTAAAACAGCATGGCTATCAGCACACTAATAAAATATAAGTAATGCAATCAGAAATGAGAAAACTGCAGTAATAGAATAAATAGAAGCACAAACTGGGTCAGTGCTAGCTCATTTACAAGTAATCATTTTTCTTACTGGTAGCTAATTACTTATCAGAATTATGTTATTGTGCCTCTCTGAAGACGTTGCCCATATGTATACACACTATGCAACAAGCTTGTCTGCTGTGCCTGTGGCACTGACTGAGATGTCTATGGATAAGATGCAGCGGCAGCGCAGACCATGGGAGTGACGCATTGCAGGTACAAACACACCAATCAGAAAGCGCGATTTCTTTCGGCTACAGCTTGTGCCCCATCACGTAGTAGCAGAAAGTATTAATCCGCCGTTATGTAGACCGCAGGGGATACGCGGTGTGATTATAAATATCAGAGTCGAAACCTTTACAGCATTCATAGATGAATGTTTAACTTGTTTCTTGTTCTTACTGTATAGATATCGATTACGATTTTTAAAATAATAATAATTAGGGACCTGTAGAAGAGGCGAGCTGGCGGATTGATATTAAAAAAGAGGAGGAGTTTCGAATAGCCGTTAAAGGCGAGTCCAGTTGCCTCTGTGTCAGTGTGTTCATAGAGAGTGTTGAGTTTTGGAAGCTTATTCGGCTTAGGTTTATTACGAATTTGTCGTGAACTAGCCACTACATCTACATCGAAATGGTAAGGGAAATAAGACTGGCTTTCATTTGCGGGTCGGATCCGTTCGTAAACCGTTGTTTTTTTTCCGGTCGGAATGAACGGAAATAAAACGTAACTCAAAAATGCCCGCTGTAACTACCGCATTGCTAGCCGAGCAAACGTCTTTTTTACAGTAGATAGGCAAAACTAACCCGTCAGAGGAACCTTCTGTTTAGTCTGAATGAAAGTATAACGTCTGTTGAGCACCGTTTACGCATTTACACTTAAAATGGTGCATGTGCGTCGAGTGTCCCAATAACGTTGCTTTTTATGGCAGTTCAGCTGCGTCCTAGCTAGTGTCCCGCCTAGTAGTATCCTTTAAACGAGTAAGCTGTATTGTGACTATTAGTTAAACGCGGTATTACTTGCTGTATTAGTCACTCATTGTGCTGAACGTGTGTGGCGTTGTCTTGAGTTGATGAACCGGCATGTAATGGTAGCTAGCTAAGTGCGGCTCTGCCTAGCTAACGTTTACCGCCAAATTGTACAACATTAATTTCATACCGCAAATTTGGGGACTTCGACGATCGCTCCAATATTTCGAGCAATTGCCAATGGCGTGGCGTTTTTGGGTTTTCCCCCCTCCTCCTGTAGGACAAAGTGTTGGCTTACAGTCAAGAAAATGCCTTTGTGCAAATTTACTGGTAGTACTAAATATTGCTGTTGTAACAACATAATTTTCGTCAGCTGTAGCAGCTGTGTCAAAACGCGGCTGTAAATTTGAGAGAATCCACGTAAACCAGCATATTGGGGGGGGGGGGTTAAGCAGGAAAGTGTAACGCGAGGCATATATATATATATATATATATATATATATATATATATATATATATATATATATATATATATATATATATATATATATATATATATATATATATATATATATATATATATATATTTTTTTTTTTTTTTTTCTTGTCTGGCATACTAAAAGCTGTTTTGTTCGTGTATATTACAGGCTGATCAACTTACAGAAGAGCAGATTGCTGGTAAGACATGGCTGCATTGATCTTCTACTTTTCCTCATAACTGCAAGTGGCCTGCCTTATGGATCTTTGCATCCCATTGCAGTGGATTTATACTTTTGCCTTTTAAGGCGTTCCACAGAGCAGCCTGCTGGTCATAAAACTGGAATGAAAGAAACCGCTGTTGCTTACTGGCACTGGAGCGTTTAAGGACTCCCTCATGGAAAACTTTGCATTTTCATGGTTGCCATGTAATAAATGATGTAATCTGAAAGAGCTGTGCATTCTGGCGAGCTGTTGGTGCTCACCTTTATATGCTTGCGTATGGCGTGAAGTACTTGCTCATGAAATGGGAGTGCTACAAGAACATTTGTGGTAGTATACTGGGCTTGGTGCGCTGGTATGCTACAATAAGGTGTTATGTAAATATTGCAGGCCTGTAAAGTCTATAAAGATGATTCATACGATTTAGTGGCTTCCTTTTACCTTCCCGCATGACCTGCGGCTTGCCCCATGGAAATCAGTCCCTGTTGATATTCCCGCTGTGCACAGCAGGCCCTCTCTGTCAGAACAAAAAAGGGTGTTGCCCTATGTGTTTGACCCTGGAAATGGCAGGGCAGGTTCATAGTTTTCCTGACACTGACAAGCTGCTGCACGCCACTACACATTGCCTGTTGGCCTCATCACGCTTGATGAGTGTGTCATTGTTCGTCATCCCTCAGGGCTCCACCAAAGCTGCACGGGGCTGTCATTTGTCGTAGATGTAGCACAACTTTGCCCTCTTCTGCTCCGCCTCGTGGTCGCTGCTCTTGTTTAGCCAGAAACTTGTCATTAGAACTCGAGAGAGTCTCATCAGTCTCTCGGAGTTGATTTATATGGACATTTAAGGATATAATTATGAGCTTGGTCTTAAAAGTGGGCTTTGTGACGTGATGTTGTGGTGTCTTACCAGTTGTTGCCGATTGCTTTACAGGTTTGGTTTTTGTTTTTTTTTCCCCTCACTAAAAAGCCAACTCTCTTTGTTGCAACTAGAATTCAAGGAGGCCTTCTCACTCTTTGACAAGGATGGAGATGGCACCATCACTACCAAAGAGCTGGGCACAGTCATGCGCTCTCTGGGCCAGAATCCCACAGAGGCAGAACTGCAGGACATGATCAATGAAGTAGATGCTGATGGTGAGAACTCGATCAAACCTCAAAGGCTTCCAGCTGTTTACACGGTCACTGTGCTGGATGTCAGTAGCTCAAATGTGCTGCTTTTTAAAAACTTTTTTCTTCAGGAAATGGAACGATAGACTTCCCAGAATTTCTGACCATGATGGCCAGGAAGATGAAGGACACAGACAGCGAGGAGGAGATCAGAGAAGCATTCCGTGTCTTTGACAAGGTAAATGCATCCAGCCACTCTAGTGTACATATGCACTGTAGTTTGTAAGAAGGGGAGCTCACTGACTGACCTGATTTCTCAGGATGGGAATGGCTACATCAGTGCTGCTGAGCTGCGCCATGTGATGACAAACCTTGGTGAGAAGTTGACTGATGAAGAGGTGGATGAAATGATCAGAGAAGCAGACATTGATGGGGATGGACAGGTCAACTATGAAGGTTGGTATATAGTTCTCTATTAGTCCTTTTTTTTTTTTTTTTTTTTTTTTGTAAACATTTTGGGCTGACTTTTTAAATGTAAAATGTTATAATTTTTTTTTTTCCCTCTTCAACCCTGCAGAGTTCGTACAAATGATGACGGCGAAGTGAAGGCCTTGTACAGATTTCGTATATAAATAATTTGCCTTTTTTCTTTGTGTAATTTATCTGTAAAATCTTAATAGCCCCTATTCATCCCTGCCCCTTCTGCTGTCCAAAGGAACTGCATGTAAACTGCATAGGCTCTTGTCCCCATGTCCCTTTCTTTTGCTGTCATGGTGTTTTGGAGTGACAGAACGGTCATACAACCAGATGCCGTGGAGGCCCCTGGAAGCTGGAGAACTTGGAATTTTCCTGTTATGTGCTCGGGGGCCCCCTCCACGCATGGTGACATTGGAAACCTGTCAGCTGGTTGTCACTTGGCAACACTGTTGGCATGGAAACGATGTAGAGAAGTTGAAACTCTGCATGGACTACGGACAAAGTATATATGGAAATCTCAGCATTGCACTACTGCAAAAAATGACACGGGTGTATCTCCTAGGTACTCGTACAAACTCTTTTTGTATCTGCTGTTCTATATACCAGAAAAATGACAAATTTTACCATGCTTTTTAATGTTTTACTCACTACTCTTCTTTTTTTTTTTTTTTTTCTTTCTTTCTTTCTTTTTTTTTAAATGACCACAGGTCAAATAATCCATTCCAAGTTGTATATTTTTTATTTTTTTTTCCAATAAAATTTACAATCTACCCATATTTGAAAATTGTCTTGTTTTCAGTTATGGATTGTTGAGTTTGTATACCCTGTAATAATTCCCATTTTGTATTGAAGACAGGATGCTCCAGTTTTGATAGGTTTGGTTTCTTTTTTTTTTTTTTTTTTTTTTTTTTTCCTCCTTCTTGTTGCTTGGAATACATGAGATGTTTACCAATTAAGTCACCCTGTTAACCCCCCTCCCCAACAGCACTGAGGAGCATCAGCCAATGCCTCTTAATGTTCAGAAAAGCTCACGTCAGATGTGCATTGTCATTAAAATAAAAGCACTGAGTGGGATCAAAGGCTTCTATTTTGAAGTACACACAATGGTACTCGAAATTAGATTAGCCTTGTACTGTCCAGCTCACCCATCTGACTGCATAGGCCGTGTGTGTTAGAGCCAGCACAGCACCATGTAGGACCTGACTGCCTCATGTCTTGCGTGGCATTTGCCCCCAATCATAAGATGTGGGTGACTGAACATGTATCAGAAACCATGGTGTAAATAGGTGTACCTGTGTGGGACTCTTATTTTCTGTTTTATTTCTGATGAGTTTGTTACAGTAGCTTGCAGAGATACTAAGTTTGTTATTTTGATGAATGACAAAATAAAGCTCTATTGTGGACCTCTGTGCTGCCTCCTGTGTGAAATTTGTTTGCTGTTTTTTGCAGCCCATTTTGGGAGGGGGGGATGCAATCACTGCACTTTGGAGATGTGCATCTGGCTTTTGCAGCGTTGCAGTAAATGTGATGTTGCACACAGCTAAGTTTAATAGCTAAAAACAAATTGTTGTTGAATCCAGTGGTGGTAGGGAACAAGGAATCACCTTGTAATTTGCATTTCTAATACAAATATCTGCACAAACCTAAATATGCAAATACATTTTAAAACAGTGTGCATACCTTAATGAGCTGCTGCAACTGGGTGACTAAAAGGAAACATGTTCCAAAAAGGAGAGCTGACAGGTTAAATGATAGGATGATCAGACGACTTATTCAAGTAGGGAATCCAACCAAAGACTGACAGAAGATGCCGGGTTTTCTCAGCTGTCTAAAATTTGGATCAGGTCCCAATCTTTTATAATGAAGGTTATAAAAGTAACACATACAGGTAGATGGAAAAAGTGTCAGGTCAGAAAACTAAGCTAAAAAACCCAAACGTACAATTTAATTTGGGACCCATTCTCATTCCACAGACTGAAGTTTTGCTATGATGTAGTCTGAAGCTTTTTTTCATTACTAGGGATGATCTTGTTCTTGATTTTATTCTAACCATATCTATGGCGAATCAAAATAATTTAACCGAGTTTGCTGGATGCATGTACCTGAAAGCCTGAATATTTAGTACAAGTATTTTGGTGTCATATGGTACTGAGCAAATGTCTGGAACCACTCCTTATGTATTTGTATTTTACTTCCGATGATCCAGACTTGTACTTTTAATCTATGAAAAATGTCAAAGATATGTTTAATAGGCATAAAGTAGCTATTTTGCAACAACAAGCTGAAAACTTGTTGGCAGTGTGAAGTGTGACCTTGAAAAACTGAGAAACCTAGACAAGTCGGGGACGGAAGAAGTGGCAGCTTTCAAAATCAATAGCATGTGGAGAGTATCTGAAAGTCACTTCCTTAGGAAATAGAAACCCGGCAAAGACTTGACACAGACCTGAGACCTGTGTCTGGTGCTTTGGTTGATCCATCTATGTTTCACTGAGGCGTCATCAGAAATACCCTCAGTGGAGTGGGTGGCTGTCGGAAGATCATTCTCAAGGAAAGGTAACAGGAGGAAAAGGCTGCATCACCAAATTACACAATAACTAGACTGAAAATCAGTAGCAACAGGTCTCATGGAGTGATGAATCCAAATGTAGAATCTCTGGTTCAAATCATCATCAACATGTGTGGAAGATGTCAGGAGGAAGGTACAGCACTGAGTGACTACAGTTAAACAACAAAGGTGGTCATATTGAATTTCAAGCTAATTAGAATTGTACAACGTCTTTTTTTTGCCTCATACATTGAATTTCTATTTAAATGTGCACCTATTTCTCATTTTCTCAGCAAAATGTAAAGACTCGAGACTTTTGCACAGCACTGTACTGGTGATTTGTTCATTTGCTGTAAAAGTTGAATGAACATCCACCAAGTGTGGTGTTTCCATAAGTATTTTTTTCTAAGGGTTGTAGCTTTTATCATAATGCTGAACCGGATGAAACTTGTCTTATGTGTGAAGTTATGTGAGGGGTCTGACCTCCACCCCCCCGGGAGCAGTGCAGGCTGCAGTTGTTTGTGGCTTGGCCAATCATGCATACTCAGAGCTCCCTTGTGGAAGCACATTTAAACATTTAGAGCATTACAAAATGCACCGAGGTGACAGCTAGCACACAGAAAAGGTAACTGCACTACCCCCGATCTGACTCTGCTTCGTCTCGTGTCATGCGCAGTGACACAAATGAGTGGGTTCTTGCTTTCACGCGGCACCAGCTGCAGTTCCAAAACACAGAACGAAAAGGAACACCACGAGCCACCGCGGCGATTTCAGGTGTGAATCGATCACACGAGAAACTCTCATCGTGTTAAAACCAATTATCACAAGACTTTTTAAAAAAAAATAAAAAAAAATTACCCTCACAGATGAAGTGTCATCGCAGGCTGCTTATACAAAAGTTGTTAATTACGCTGCACATGTGACACTAGTCTGAAGCTGTCTCCTGCATTCATGCCTTGTCTGAACTGGAGATGACTGTACATGAGGGAGTCAGGGTGAAGATGTGTGTATGTCTCCTAGTGCGCTGTGGTGTCACATGAGACTTCCTTGACAAGCAGCGGAAGCATGAATTCTTGGCTCCTTCCAGCCATGTGCTGCATGTAGCCTGGCAACCAGGCCGAGTGTAGCGCTTTCTGTTCCCAGAGTGAGATTTTCGCTTCAGCTGGCGGTCTTGAATTTTGCTGTACTGAAATAAAGAGGGAAGAAGAGTTCATCCTGGAGTACGATCTCAGGTGTAAGCGCATGCACACACACACACACACACACACACACACACACACACACACACACACACACACACACACACACACACACACACACACACACAGACAGTGATGAAGAAGAGATGCAATCTTGCTTTGTTTTCTGTGTATTCGTATTAAATTCACAGTATTCCTCCATATATCACATGTTGAATACTGCCATCCCTATGATTATGGAAACTGGACAATGTAAGATGATGGACGGATGGGATGCAGACAGTGACAACCACATAACCACCTGCAGCACCTACAGCACCTCGGTGCTGGTTCACCGATGTGTCTTACTCTCAGCCAAACTAGCCAATCTAAATTTAGCTCCCCTTGCGAGGCCAGCTTGTTGAAAAATTGATCGATAGTGGAGTTGCTGCTATAGTAACGATCCCTGTTTTAATGGTGGTCAGGTGTCACTGGATCTCCCATTAAGCAGATAGTGAACAACAGCGAGCGCGGCGCAGGACGATGAAACAAAGTCGCCTCTGAAGCCGGTGACATGTCCCGGAGTGGTCACAAGACAGATAAGGTGAGGCTTTATCTTTAAAACCCTCATAACTCTGTGTGTGGTTTCATGAGGACAGGGTGGGAGACGAATCAACACATCGTTGGCATAGTGATGTCATCATAGCAGAAGCAGCCTGGTGTGACCTGTGCCTCGTCCCTATCTGCAGGGTGATGACACGGTGGAGCTGTGTGACCGGGGGAGCTGGTGGCTGGGGACACTGAGAGTAGGTGTCGCACTGCTGTTTGGTTTCACTGACTCTCTGAAACCAAGTGTGTGCTTCAGCACAGCCCCAAACCCACATGCCACTTACATGTATGAGTAAAATGACACATCACAACGACAGGCATCAGAAAATAATGACATTAATATTAACCTTCAACTAATCAATGATTTCGATGATTCTGGTTGCTGGAAATTGAGTGAAATTGGCATCTTCAGTGGAATTCAACAGCTGTCTCTCATGAGGTCACCCATCCATGAACTTACTGCAGCATCACTCTTGCATTGTTCCAAAATGTCAGACTTTGAACTGTTGTAAAATAGTTATGAAATTAAGAAATGTGGGTCACAGATTCCCCATGCTCCCACTCTTCCAGGACACACCCATCCCGGGAACCTACCACGTCCGAGACTTCGTTGAGGAGGCTGACCTGAACCCTGTGAAAAAAACTTATGGCTTCAAAGGTGTGGGCAGAAAAACCCAGACCCTGGGTGTGCGTAAGGGGGATCTCCTGCTGCCTGGAGCGTATGAATATACAGACTCCACCCAGGAAGTCCTGATGCACCAGGCTTCCTACTCTTTCAAGAACTGCCCCCGACCCGACATTTTCACCCTCGGAATTAGAGACAAGGTAGCACTGAGACTCATTTAGTGATTCTTTTTGAAAGTTTGCATAGTTTTTGCTTTCACTTGAGACAGAAGCGAAATGTAACCGAACCAATTGCTGCTGAGTATGAAGCTTCTTTACTTGAGTTAACACAACAAAGGTTTACATCGTGGGTCAGGTACAGCCCAGTTCAATATTAGGTGGCTCCAGTAACTACCTACTAACCGGTAAAACAAGGTGCACCTCAAAATTGTTCCCCTTTCTTTTAGAGTAAAGAAGTTATACTTAACATTTAAGCACTGAGATAGCTTAAATGACCCAGTATGACGTCAACAAATCAAGGTGGGGAGCTTCTTTACGACTATCAGTTTCTTACAGGCATTAGTTTATACACAGCTCTCTTAAGGTCCTGCCACAGCATTTCAGTTTAGACTCTGAGACATTTTAACACATCCTGTTGCAGATTTGCTGCTGTGTTTAGGATCATTGTCCTGTTGCATGACCCAGTTTGGGCCAATGTTGATCTGTTGGACAGATGGCCTCACATTTGACTGCAGAACACTCTACAGAGGAGTTCATGGCTGACTCAATGAGTACAAGGTTCCCAGGTCCCGTGGCTGCAAAACAAGCCCAAATAACCAGCCCTCCACCATTGTCCTTGACACTTGGTATCAGGTGTTTGTGCTGATATGTTCTGTTTGGATTTGCCAAACACAGCGCTGTCCACTACACTACAAAAACTCAAAATCTTACCAAATATATTTGTCTTATTTTCTAGTCAAAATTATCTCATTACACTTAAAAGAAGACACAATCAGCTACAGGGCAACATTTCAGTGAGTCGAAGGAACTTGTTTCAAACAGTGAATCTTGAAACTAGAGAAAAACTAGAGAAGTTTCACTTGTTTCATTGGCATATTTTGTTTTTACTTAATACAAGATATTTTAGCTTGACAACCCTTTGTTTTTTGCATTTTCTCTGCGCATTGTATTGTTTGGGGGTGATCGTGGCTCAAGAGTTGGGAGTTCACCTTGTAATCGGAAGGTTGCCGGTTCGAGCCCCGGCTTGGACAGTCTTGGTCGTTGTGTCCTTGGGCAAGACACTTCACCCGTTGCCTACTGGTGGTGGTCAGAGGGCCTGGTGGCGCCAGTGTCCGGCAGCCTCGCCTCTGTCAGTGCGCCCCAGGGTAGCTGTGGCTACAATGTAGCTGCCATCACCAGTGTGTGAATGGGTGGATGACTGGTTGTGTAAAGCACTTTGGGGTCCTTAGGGACTAGAAAAGCGCTATACAAATACAGGCCATTTACCATTTGTACGGTCTGACCCTGAATTTGCAGTTACACAGATGAGCAAACTAGAAATGCTTGCGTTTGTTAATGATCAATCAATCAAATGCATCTGATTAGGCATTAGACCACATTACCAGCCCCATTAATTCCAATAGAAGCAGCAAGGCTTTACTTAGCTTTCCATAGGACTGCATATAGTCCAGTGGAAACGTTTTCCTTCACATAGCTGAATTCACTTCGTGCCACGCAGCACAAGAAAATAGGATCAAACTAATCTGGCTCTTATGCAACTAACAATAAATACAGCAAGTTAAGGTTATTGATGCGTGGAAGAATAAATGGTTATTTGTTAAAACAATAAAAAGAGAAAATCTTTTATTTTACAGCCACATATACTAACAGTAAAGTTTAGCAGGTGTAGATTTCAGGCCCTGGAGTCAAACCTGGGAACCTCCCCATAGAGACTGAAGTCATTATGAGCAGAAACTTTTAAATGATAGACTTCTGCTTTCACTAGCCTAGGGGTGTAATTTACTTCAGCAATATTTATTCACTGCTCCGTTGTGGAAGTCTATTTGGATGTAACCGGCTATCATCCATACTTTACTTAAAGCACAATAGGTGCCCCCCTCAAAAAACAAAAACAAACTCAGGGTGATACTTTCGTGTATATATTTTAAAAAAAACATCTTTATCTTCTTTTTCTCCTTCTGCTAGCACATAAACACTTCGCCATGTGACTACAATGTGACAGCGAGACCAGTGGAGAAGATCCCCTGCAAGTAAGCGCTCGACAAACAGCCACTCTTTAACTTTCAGATCACAGCGGCGCAGACAAGCCATGAATCATCCCTTGATCGCGAAATCCTTCCTCCTCATCCGGCTTTCTGGTTCCCTCTCTCACCTCCATGCAGCTCAAAGATGGAGGAGCAATCACCAGGCTGCTCTCTCCTTTCCTCTGCCGTCGATCACAAACTTCCTTATCCATTTCTTCTCTCGCTTTTTCTCCTTATTGTTATTTGTGCTTTTGCCCCCTTCCTTCTCTTATCTCCTGTTCTCGCAGGCATGTGATGTTTCGCTCGACTGTGCAGCGGATCAGCTTTCTGCCTGTAAGTAGGATCTGATCGCCAGAACCAATTATTAACAACATTCAGTCTTTCCATTGTCCACAAAAAGTTTCCTTACAATACACTTTCAATAGGTTTTGATTACAAGCTATGACCTAATGTGCACAAGGCCGTTAAGACAACCGCAAGGGTTGAAGAAAGCCAATCCAGGGGCGGTTCTGACTGTATCGTTTTCCCCCCATTTGAGGGCCTGTTATGGCACTGCTCTGGTTGACCAGTCAGCTTTGGTTCATATTGCAGCGTCGGTGCTGGTAGCCGATGGATATTTGAGCTGCGCTGGCAGCTGCTGAGTGTGACAGAGAAGGAAAGGCGCTAAGAAATCCCGAGGGTGTATTACTACAGAGCTGGGAGCAGTTTTTCTGCCATCGCTGGTGTCAAAGCAACTCAGAGACAAGATTTTTTTGTCAAAGGTTAAGCAGCTGCATGTGGGAAACATTAGAATATCAAAGCTGAGGAGTCTTAATGGTACGTGATGATGAAGTCGGTGTGGCCCAGCGCGGGGAATTTGAAATTTCTTTCCACTTGTAACTCAGAATAACACGAATCTGACTTTCTTACATGGAGTATATTTATTTAATTTATTTATTTAGCTTGATTTGACTTAATTTCTCCTTCCTGGTGAAATTTTGCGTTTCAGATTATATGTTGTTCTTTTCATTTGACTGCACTACCTGAGATTTAAGCCTTGAGATTTAAACTCGCCTGAATTCATTTAAAAATTGCATATATTCTGATGTGGATGTTCTCTATTGTTATCTGTTAATGTGGCCTACTGTACGGCTGGCAGTGGCATTCATTTAGGACCCCCAGAGGAAGAAATCTCATGTCTTTTCTAATCGGCTGAACATATTTGAGATCTACCCAGTGGGTGGAGTTATTATTATTTTCCATTTGCACTTTTCCCATAAAGTAGTGATACCTTCAACTACACAACTGAAAACTGCAAAGTTCCATAAAAACCTTCCTAAGAATTTTTTTTTAGAGACATTTCTTTCTTTTTTTTGATTTCACCTAATCTTAGAAAGGTTTTAAAACTTTAATGAATATCAAGGCACCGGTGGAAAAAGAAGTCAAAGTTTAAAAGTTTCACAGACATTTGCAGAATATGGCAAGTACCTACGTCGCCCAGGAGAACCTTTCTTACACACTGTACTGCTGCAGGAAAGTATGCCAAGTGCTTTGGCCCAAACACACATGCACAAGAGTTTCACAGCTGCCCGATGACTCCCATGAAATACACCTGCATTAGCACCTCTGTTAGCATCGGGCAGGCGTGCCGAGGTGCTGGCAGGCAGGGTACCGAGGATCAAGTGAGCTGGCAACTGGAATCAAATGGCATGTAATGGTAGTAGCCACTGTTGCAAGGAGCAGGGTAGAGGGGAAAAAGCACTATCCTGTCTTCTTCTGTCAGAATCGAGGAGGGATGGAAAATAAAAGGCCCGTCCTGTGTTCAGGGACAGGACGACAGTCTTATGTCTGGGGAGGAGAGCGGAGGAGGGGTGATGCTATTTCTGCATGGCACGCCGCTGGTGATGACCAGTATGTGTGTTAGTGGGTAACGGGAAAGGAGAAGTGAAAGGCACAGAGAGGAAGAAGGACTGACCGAGTTCTGACAGAAACTAGCCTTGAACGTACCTGTGATGAAATGCGCTGATATTTATATAAATGCTTGTCTTGTTGTAGCGACCACTCAAAGCTCTTTAGACCACAAGCCATGTGTGACTAATGCCATAAGTTCATACTGTGCTTTATTCCATACACTTTATCTCATATGCACTCACCAGTTAACCTAACATGTCTTTAGAATGTGGGAAGAAGAGGAAACCCACACAAGTACAGATAGGACATCCAAACGCCACGCAGAGAGGCTCCAGTCAGGGCTTGAACCAGTGACCGTGCTGCTGTGATGCAACATGCTAATCTGTGTACCACACATAGGGATGGGTATCGTTTAGGTTTTATCCAGTACCGGTGCCAAACCAGTACTTTTGAAACGGTGCTGGTGCTTATACGGTGCTCGAACCGGTGCTTAAAGAATGGAGAACACAAAATCGGTCCAAAAACCTCTCATGTTCAGCTGTTATTTTGTAAAAAGATAACAATGTTAGCCTTTTCTGCAGCTATAGGGCATATATGGTATCACTCTGGGCTGGAAGCAGTGTTTAAACAATGGAAAAAACACAAACTTTGTCCAAAAACCTCTCATGTTTAGCTGTTTTCCACTTTTTCTTTGGTCATTTTAGCCTTTTTGGCCAGGGTGAAGGGAGTATCTGCTATCAAACAAGAAGACAGCCGCATGTAGCTATGATGATGTTTTCTAGTTCACCTTACATGCATTAATATAATAACGTGGTTAGCCTACTCAACGTAAATTACACACAAACATTAAGCTACTCACGCAGAGAAGAACGGCTGCTGCTGCCATCTTCATCCGTCATCATTTCTGCTACACTGGCAGGGCTAGGGGCCAGGACTCTCCTCTTCGGGTTTTTGGGTATTTTTGGATGTTGCAAACTCCGGGTCCGATAACAGGCACCACACCCACAGTAGATGTGCTCGGTGTGAGGTCTCGCAGCAAGCTATCAAATACGGCGCATTTTTCGGCTTTTAAAAAAAAACGCTATGCGTCGCCAGGTGTTTCATCGGATTTGAGGTGTTACTTCCTTTGACAGTATCACAGTATCAGCTTAAAGCACTTGGTGCAGGCTGCTGAGTTTGCATATTTTGCTGTGAAATACAGCCAGACTTTGACCTCTTCGCCTTGGGCATTTTTGATCTGTAGCTCTGCTCTAAAAGAATGTACGTACCTGGACCCGCCTACTATCCTTGGAAACGTAAAATGATTGGCTAGAATTCAAAGTGTATCACAGCTCAGGAAAAAAAAGCACCGAAATAAAGCACCGAAATGTGCGCTGCTTTTCGGTCTGGTTACTACCGTTTATGTCAGAACCGGTGCCATCATCCCTAACCACACATCTGCTGGCAAAGGTTAAAAAGTCAGGACTGAATTGATATATTGTATGTCTTAAATGTAAGACCTCGAAATAGAAGTGGTGTACATGGTTAGCACATCCTTCAGATGACTGAGTATCAGACTGGGACAACAACAGGTTTTCATGAGCAAACATCAAATCAATAGCAGTGCACCATGAACCTGTGAACTGTATATAAACGATAGAAATGGCTGATATCAACCTTTAGTTGGTGAAGCTTCTTGTTCTGGAGCATTTTGGCCATCTTGGTGCTACATCTTCATCTTCTATTTACAGTCTTTGACAATTTTGCTCTAAGCTTGGTGGGTAAGCACCCTGGAGGTTACTCTGTGATTAACCTCGATACATCAATATTTTACCGCTATTTCCTTCAGAAAGATGGCCCTGCTCCATGCCACTACAACCCACAGACCAAACCAGCTAAAGCCATCACTTCCTGTTTCAAATCCACGTTGCCGCGGCTACACGGTGTGCACTCAGTGAGTCTTATTTACATTTCTTGTGTTTTTCTACATGCCGTGATTACTAATTTAAGACTTTGTATTTTACATTAGCTGCATTAGAACATTTTTATGTTATTAGGTGCTTTTTCAATTTGTTTAAATGATGATCAGATTTTTACATGCTTTTAATGGAAATTCATCTGATTTTAAAGGGATTAGTTATTAAACTGGATTTAGATAACTCCTGTAAATAAAATATAACATCACAAGATTATGTAACAGATAAAGAAATCAAACACACACTGAATTGATTTAATGGGGCGCGGATTACACGGACTGGAGACAGATTAAAAGAGAAAGCAGATGCAAAGCAAAACAATGAGTCTAGCAGGCGCGGACGATTCGAATTTTGCATAAGACTGCAGGAGGAAAAGTCCTAAATGACTTCGATAGAGGGTTGAGGCACAGATGGCAGGATATTTAGTCAATAGTGATCAACTGGTTAGTGTTTCCGTAAGGAAAGTGCCTAAAATAACAGCTGCATTTAGGAAATATGGCCAACAATTTGATGCATTGCACAGTTTTGGCTGGCAGGTATTACTCATTCATATTCTGAGCTCATTATTTGAAACATTGACCATATTATTTATTGCATATAAGTATGAACCTTTGTAACAGTATGCATAGAGCAGAATATAGAATAAAAGAGCAACTATTTCTATCAGATTGTTTCATCAGAGTCTATAAATTATTACAGATACATTAGGGTTCAACCTGTAGTAACATCCATACATTATGATACTCACAGACATGCCTTTTGTATTGCGAATCAATACAAAGTTGTTTTAATTTATAATCTATATACTGTGAACATTTCCATTCCGATGGAGTGCTCTCTTTCAGGAAGACAATGCCTCCAATCGTGGGCCGTAGAGTCTCACTGAACGATCTTATAAGAAAGCTAATGGTGTGAATCGTATGATTAGGCTTTCAGCTGAACACTCATGGGTGATTTTTAGATGGATGTGATAGAAACCGCTCTGCACCAAACACCAACTGAGGGGATATCTTCTGAATGAATGGCATTCCCTTCCTCCTGTAGTGTTTGGAGTACTTGGATATTAAATACTGAGATGTGTTGAAGCTTAGACCCCATATTGTTTGTTTCTTTGGTTGCAGTCTCTTGCTTGTTAGCAATCAAAGGTTACAGCATTTAGAATTCTTTGAATTCATACTAGAAAGCTACAAACTGACAATATATTATAAATTGAAAAGTAATTACAGTTACTTGTGTATTTCACAGAACACTCCAGGACCGGGGACCTACGATCCTTTCAGGAAGTCGTTTGCACAAAGATGTTAAGGAGCCGTCTTAATTTTCCATGATACAAGCATCCCTGCATTTAGTCATTGTTTCAACTTACAGAGTGAAGTCACATAATCCAGTGTTTTAAATATAAGATAAAAGTAAAATCATGGCTGCATGAAAGAGGGAAAACCTTTGGTCTTTTATTACTTGGAGCAACGTTTATCTGCATGTCAGTGAGGGATTTTGTGGTCTGCCAACAACATAATCAGCTACATTCGTCGTGCTCAAATTGCTTTAGTGACGCCGGCCAGGGAAGCAGAATGATCTTATCTGCAACAAAGGGTACTTCATTCCACTTAACTACATGTTCCCGGTATTGCGCCCTCCCTTCATCTCTCTTCCCTCTCTCGCTCCTCTTTCCCTCTCTGTTGGCAGTCAGGCTGCCTTTGCCTTCCTACTATCTCTGCCCTGCGATGCACTCAGGAGGAGGAATGCTGCTCAGCCATGCGTCACATGCACATAGCTTAGTGTGGCATGCTGCACCCTCAGATAACACATTCGGTATTAGAGGCCAAGGCAGTGGCACACAATAAAACAGCTATTCTTATCGCTACCTACTCCACATACTCGCTCTTTCTTTCAACGAAACAAACAAGCTTGGGACACGGAGAGCAGCGCAGATAGGAATCGCCTCTAAGTGAACATAATGCTGTTGTAGATTACCATGCAATAAGGGATAGGCACAGATATAACAAACAAGTTGTTACTGTTAGGAATCTGGACACTGTTATTTACCCAGACAGGACTTTTGCTGAGCATGCATGCACTGCTTTATTGCAGAGTTGTTGAGGGAACTGAGGTGTACTCAGCTCTTTGGCCCAGCCAGACTCTGTTAATGAGATCCAGGGATTAAAGCCCACTTTATTAAGTATTTGAGTGCTGTGTTAAGTACAACCAGAGATGGGCATTACTGTAATCTGATTACTTTTTTCAAGTAACGAGTAATGTATGGGATTACTATTGCAAAAATGGTAATTAGATTACCGTTACTTTCCCGTAAGCACGCTGCGTTACTGCGTTACTAAAACCGTGATTTTTTTGTGAGAATGTCTCATGACAGTGACGTAAGCGAGTGCGACGTTTGTGACAACAGCTGTGTGCAGATCAACAATGGATCATATAACGAGTGCGGGAGAGAGTATGAGCGTGCAGCGTTTAAAGCATGGAAGTACTGACCTTACTTTGAGTTTGATTCCGTAAAAAGTGACAAAAACATTAGTGTCCATTGTGCGTGGGAAGAAAACTTCTTTTTACAGCAAAAAAACCCCCTAAACTTCCGAGCAAGGACCGAGTAGCTACGACGTAATGGGAAACTCACAGAGAAACTCGCGGATTCTTCAACTGACTGCTGTGGCACACCTGCACCAGGGTAAACCTCCGCCTACCCCACTCCTGCTTTACAGGTGAAAATAGAGCAAAAGGACCGCTAGTCTTTGACTTTATTTATTTTCTGCTGTTTCACTTGCATCTATTTGAAAGAGTGAGTGTAAACACACAAAAAAATATTTTATTTTATGTGCTGGAATGTGCAGAAAATAAGTTTAAATGTTAAACAAATTTCTTCCAGTCAGACAATGTTGCATATAATTAAATTTTGCTTGATGCATAAGTCAAAAGATTTAAAGTTTTAAAAAGAGACTTTTCCATTTGATTACATTTTGTATGATGGATTATGCAGAAAAAGTAGAATTGGCTGAACATCTATCGCTTTATCACCTATTCAGGTTGTAAATCGTGTTTTTTAAAAAGTACTAAGTAACTAAGTAATTAATTACTTTTGAAAATAAGTAATCTAGTAGAGTAACGGGATTAGTTTTTTTGGGGAAGTAATCAGTAATTAGTTACTGATTACTTTTTTCAAGTAACTTGACCAACACTGAGTACAACGCATAAAGTAATATTGTAAGGATGAAGAACAGTTATGTTAAAGCTGATTCACAGAAAAGAAAATCGTCCAGAATCTGTAAATTTCCCATCAAGTGTTTGAGCACCAGTAGCTACCTCACTTTAAAAAAAGCATACCCTAATCTCTTTGCTAGTTGAACACTGAAGCTGCACTCACCTGTACTCTTCATATTCATGGGGGATCGAGTGGATTTTTGTAATCACGCAATCGCATCTTCCCTCATCTGTGTGAAATATTTTAGGGCTTTTCAGCCCTTTGCTTCGTTCTTATGCGTAGGCCCAAACAGCAGACTTACAAGCTATTTATCTGGCTGATGTATTCACAGGGAAACTTTCAGCAGGTAAAAAGAGGCTACGGAGAGTCATTGGAGACCAACTATACCAGCGGTCTCCAACCCCCGGCTCATGTACTGGTACCAGTCCATGAGCCGTTTGGTACCGGGCCACGAGAGTTGAGGCTCGCATGTGAAATGTATGGTTTTCAGGGTTTTTATGGTTTGTTTGTTTTTTATAGTTTTTATCATTAACTCGGTTTCCCTGTGTCTTTTCCCGTGTATTATGAATAAATCTTTTTTGGGGGGGGGGTACCGGTACTGTTTTTATTTTGTTGTATTTATCCACAACACCTTATAGGCCAGTCCAAAATATTATCGGACATAAACGGGTCCGTAGCGCAAAAAAGGTTGGGGACCGCTGGTCTAGACCACTGGCGTTTCATGGGTATCCTTGTTTTTACCAATTGGTCACGGCAGATGGCTGACCCTGCCTGAGCCTCGATCTGCTGGAGGTTTCTTCCTGTTAAAAGGAAGTTTTTCCTTCCCACTGTCACCAAGTGCTTGCTCATAAGTGGTCGTGTAATTGTTGGGATTTCCTCTCTAATATTGTAGAGTCTTTATTTTACAATACAAAGCTCATTCAGGGAATTTGCTCTTTGCAAATAAAACTGAATTGAATTGAACTTACAATTTCAATTTAGCACAGCTGATTGTATCTAAGCGTTGCATTTACAGCTTATTGTTTTACCGAACGACCGAATGATGCTAGAAAAACACCCATTTAAATGCATCTTTCACTGCTGTAGTCCATGAAGTGGGACTAATTGACTAGGTCTGGTTCAGTGTGTTAAAATGGAGGATTTCCACAGTGATTTTTCACATTTTCATTCTAAGCAGACCATAAACATCTGCGAGGTAACAAAAAACACCACTGACAATTCAGCCAGCTGCTGTGGAAGAGGTTACGAGCTACTTCTGAGGCATCCGGCTGAATCTTTTATGTCTTGACATGACTATTTGGGACGGTGGTCATGGAAGTCTTGTGCAGCACTATCATAGCACATCTACTTAGACAACAGTTAAAGCCCTCCCACACACACACATACACACTCTGTTTTCCTTCAGTTGCTGACACTTAAAAGCTTGATGAGGTTGAAGGGCCAGTCTCTTATTCCCCCTGTCATTATTCCAGAGACAAAAGAGGATACACTACCACTCAGAGTGGAAGGCAATCTTATTAACATGGGGCTTTGCATACACTCTCTGGAGAGCTGGATCTCCACAGTCAGCACTTGCAAGGAAGATACAGTAGGAGAGATATGTGTGCGTGTTTGTTTGTGTGTAACAAACAGCCAGAATGGCCTGCGGTCAAGGCATCAAGCCCCCAGTAATCTCTGACTCCATCAACCCCTGGTGCCCTTCCTCCCTTCTCATCTAAATGATCTCCACAGTACAGCACTGATCTCTGACATATGCCTCATACTGACGACTTAACACCCTCCACCTCCCACAGCCTGCCTTGACCACAGGCACGGCCAGGCACCCGCTCTTCTGTTGTCAATCAAGCTCACCCTCGTAGATGCACGGTGCATTAAAATAAACACTTGCACATCCGTGCAATGCAGCGAATGCACACGCGCTTGTGATCTTTTGCTTTTTTAAAATGCGCTTTGCAAACTGATGCGCAAACCTGCGAGCACGTGCACACACACTCATTTCTTAAAGGCTCCGTGGGGAATCAACATAATCCAACATATCAATTTTTCTTAATCTATGTACGAGTACAAACATCAAAGTAACACAACAAATCCTGCCACACACACACACATTGTCCTTCTTTTTATTTCTTACCTCTGCTAGTTTTTCATGTGTCGGCAAAGGTGTATTAAGCATGCTTTCAGTTGCGCTGGCACAGTGGAATTCTCTCATTTAATGGGTACAAGAACATCTGGTGCCAGGGTAAGTCATACAAGCAGCCCAAACATCAACTCCTCTTTCTGGGAACAGCTTAATGAGATCCGGTCGCCATTCAGAAGCAATGCAGCGCATCGCTGAACGTCTGGAATAAATCTGTGTTTTTGGCAGCTTACAGCAAGATTTGACCGTGCTACTCAGCTCCACCAGAGTTGAGGATGTCAAATTAACAGCTAACACTAAACAACATGCTGAGAAAATGTGACCCGGCTTCGGAGCGATGACGAAGGCAGACCACTGGAATTTTCAAAGAATGTGAGGTTACTTAAAAATACTCTAATCCAGCACTGGTGTGGGACTTCTTATTGGTTTGTTAAGTCCCAGCTAAAGTTCTCCAAACAAATAAACCCTTGAACAGTGCAGCCATTGTTTATTCACTGACATTGCATTGAGTTAAAATGGCCCTGCAGTACTAGCTCCATCTGTATAACACATCATCTTGAAACACCAGGAGTGAGGATAGACAAAGATATTTGCAGGTTTATGTTCAGAGGGCTTCAGGCTCATTCACTTTCAACACTACAGCCCTACACTAAGGTGACGACCAAGGAATTTAGCAGGCGGTCCGACACACCGGGAGGTAACTAGGTATCCTTTCACCGCCCATCTCAAGCTGCTGACAGACACAAAGGAGGTACATTACACTTCTATTAAATGACATTTAAAAATTTAATCAGCTCCAATGAGCGACTGTTAGTGAACAAGGGGGTCATTGTTTAAGTGGGTAATGGTGCTGGCGCACAGTGTGTGGAACGTGGACCAACAGCGCTGGAGGGCTATCAAGTTTTGGATCTGGCGATTGATGGAAGACAACAAACTGCTGGCCAGGCTGCTGTTTACTGTGGCGGTATTGGGCCTGCTTGCTTGAAAATTTCAGCCTTATAAAAATTAGTGCCAGAGCATGTCCAGAAAATGAGGCTGGCAGCAGGGTGGCAACAATGTGAGAGTAATATAACACCTATTTTATATCAATAAGCAGGTATATCAGATATTCTAGTGTCTGGCAAAGGATTTTAGATGGTGCATGTAGATTCTTTCAGAGCTACAACTGACCTTATTCACACAGCTAAGTTAATAATACTAGAAACGTTAGCAACCTGTATCCATAGCTAGCTAACAGTGTTGGCATCCGTCTATCAGCAGTGGCAAAAAATGTCTTGTATACCAACCTGTAAACACTTTTTGTCAGGCTGTAACACTGGGAATTGTAACATAAGAGTCAGAATTGTGGAATGGCACTAAAGTAAATATAGCTCTGATATCTGTTTGTTAAATGTAAATTTAAGGCTAGCATAGCTTAGTACAAAAATCTATTTTGCATTATTTAAAAAAATGGCATAAAATTCCACTACTTTGGACTTTACACAATGTGTTAAATATCAACCTTTTGAAGTTACAGTAAACAGATTTACTTACCCTTTAGAAAAAAATCAGTTTCCTCTATTACCTTAAACTTTATGCTAGGTCAAGCTAACTGCCCTACTAGCTAGTACAGTAAGTCTGCAGAAAGCAGGCAGTCATGAGAAAAAATGATAAAAAGATAAATCTTTTAGCAACCTTTGAAAATGACACTCGTGGATTTTATGATGATACATTTTCATTATAGCCAAAAGTATATTGATTCAGGCAGATGCTAATTTGAAGCTATTAACAGCACCATAGTGTAACTCATAGTAAAACTACTGGCAAACATTTATTGAGTTTTTTTGTTTGTTTTTTTTAAACTGAAAATTCATCTCAATCATCAAAACATTTTAATTTTTATTTTACAAATGATTTTTACAGCATTTTGAATACATTCTTATCGTCAACACGTGAACACTGAAAATGCTCGAACCACATTTTCCCCTTGGGATCAAACTCCGACGCATCTGTCATTTTATAATAAATGAGATTATGAAACCACATCCTGATCCTTATAACCTCCATCACACCCCTCACCCATCCATGACTCCCCAGCCTTGTTTGGTCATCACAGTGATGGTTTACGGTTTCCTTGTTGGCGCCCCGCAGCAGCAGCATCCGCCCCAGCCCGTGCCCTCCATGTGCCCCTGCCAGGTTGGCATCCCACATTGATGACCTGAATACCACACTTGCATAGAAACCTCCCCCAAAACGGTCACCGCGGTTCATGTACGTTTGTTTATCATGAGGTGTGGAGGGTGTGTTGCTCAGGTATGAAAGTGACACCAGAGTGATGTGCACGGGTGGCATCACAGTGACAGTGTAAGTATGAATGTGTGTACATGTGTGTGTATACTAAATGTTTAAGCATATATACTTGTGCTGTACCTCAAAATGACTTCATCGCATGTCTCTCATTGTCAGAGTATGTGTGTATCTTTGTGCACCATGTAATACTTCACTCCTTCCCCTTGAGGATTAGACCATTCATCTCCGAAGCCCCTGTGTAGGTGTCTCACACGGTGCTAATGAGGAGAGGACGGAAACAAGGGAGAGTCAGTGAGTGAGGAGGGAGAAAGAGTAAAAATAGACTATTCCGATGGCAGAAAAGAGGCGATAGTGATAGATAATCTCCATGTCCAAAAATCGAAGTATTGATGAATGAGGGATTTTCATGCCAAGAGCGATCGGGGTGTGGGCGGCTCTTTTAAAAAAAAAAGAATACAGGGAAGGTAGAGATTGGTGCTTGCAACGCTGCAGGGAGGGAGAAGAACAGACGGCTTTTTTTTCTCTAAAAGCAAAGCCAGGGACTCTTCCCATAACACAAATCAATTTACACCAGCCCGAGACATTGATTATAGCTGAGTTCATTCCTCACATGGTAGCAGCAGACATCAAACAGACACTGTCAAACTTGTAAAACCACACGTCGTGTATGTGTGTGTATGTGTGTGTGTAGTGACTGTTTGTGTCTTCCCACTGTATATGTATGTTGTTCAGAGGACCAGATCTCTCTCCACTTCCCCAGTACTCAAACAAGGGGATGGCTGCTAGGCAACGAAGCCACATCACATCACATCAGCCAAGCTGGGAGAGGGCAAGAGACATAGAGGGTTAGCGGGAGCGAGAGAGAGCGAGAGAGAGCAATAGAAAGAGGGAGGGAAAGGAGGAGGGAGTTTGGAGGCAGAAAACTGTGCTGGCAGTATTACATAAGCCAGCAGCCCAGTCCCACTGCTCACATTTATGTGGTTAGGCACTCGGAAGTGATGCCCATTAGTCACAAGTGACAAGGCAGGTGAAGATACAAAATCCAGCAGTGATTTTTAAAAGCCATTGTTGTTTATAATGGACGGCATTATGAACAGATGAGTCAAGCACCCCCCCACCCCCCAAAACACACACACATACACACACACACACACACACCCATGCATATGTGCATGGATGAGGGCCTACTGTACCGTACAAACAGAAGATTGCTAACATCCCAGAGGGATCATTCAGAGGGAGCAGATACACATGTATTAAAATACGTCATGTACACACATATAATGATGCCATATGGAGTGACGTGTTTATGCTGGTTCTTTTGAAGATGAGCAGGAGGGAGTGTTTGTGCCTGCATGTGTGCATAAAAACCTACACCAGTCAAGGCCATCATCAAAAATACATCAAAGGTCCAAATAATAATGAAGTGGAGCTGCTGCTGTGATAAACAGCATGTACAATATCCACCTATCTGCACTGCCACATGTATCAGAACACAACAACATGCTTTTTATGTCAAGATGTAACCGGCACATCTCTGAAATTATGAACCCGGTGATTGCGATCATTAAAAATATCCCTCCATAGACTCCATAGGAGATTTGCAACAGAACGCTACTTATGCTAAAATATTAACTTTCTATACAGCCGTCTTTTATATGCAAAGACCTAAAGCCCTCTCTTTCTTTATCCGCACAAACTGCATTAATACAATTGGTGGTGTTAGAAGCTAGCAGCTTCACATAAGTACTGTGGAGCAATTAAACTGATAATTATCAAAGAAACAAAGAAAGTTGCTGAGATTAATTACTTTTTCAAGTTGAGGTAAAAGTGATTTGTTAAACGCTTTGTTCTTTAAAATATACTTGATGAAGGAATGGCTAAAATTTTGGAAAACAAACTAAAGTTAGATGAGTAAATAAATACCACTCAAACCTCTGTCCCTTAAACCTGAAGTCACATTAGCTTAAGAAAAATATGAAACACGAGGAGACAGCTCACCTAGTTCAGTCCAAAACAGCAAAATAAATAAAAATAAATATTTTTCAGAAAATGAAAACTTATATCTTCAATTTAGTGACCTGCAGCACACAGGGATGGAAGCACCCTTCCTGAGACTGGTTATGCTGGAGGTCTTTTTTCTTGGTTAACTGGGAATTCTCCAGACCAAGTGCACTTACTTGGTCAACTTGTTTTTTTCTTTTGGTTGAAAACAGTCTTAATTTTCCCACAATTCATAATTAACATAGTCCTGCAAAGCCCAAGTTGGCAAGTGGCTGCTGGAGGCTGCTGCACCAAAAACCTGATTGTCATCATTACTTGTCCGGGTTGTTTGTAATTTGCATGAAAGACACAACTTTTACTTCAACTTTGGGCAGTCTCGATCTTCTGTTTGTGTTGAACTTTTCAGTTTCACTTCCACTCGGCAAGTGTTTGCAGACAAGTTTGCAAACTACAAACCTGACTGTGGCAACCTGGTAGCAACCAAATCAGTCAAATCAAGGTCTTTCATGCTGCATAATTTACCTCTTTGCAACCAATTATATGCTTGCAACCACCAGCCACTTACAGCAACCACTTGCCAACTAGTTGGGGAAATAGATACCATTTTATTTTATTTTATTTTGTCTTCAAATATCGTAAATACATGAGTGATACCAGTCTGTTCATCTCCCCAACAGCAAGAAAACAGACCCAATACGCAAAACTAACTTTTGATTTAAAGCTCATGATTCCATTGTCTTTCTTCAGCTCATCATTAGATTTTAGCATTTTGACAAATAGCCAAAATCTTCACCCCAACCCAAACCTCCATGCCACTGCAAGGCTGTCATCTCAGAGCTCTCTGGGGATGACAGTGAAGGGACGGATGGGACTGGAGGCCTCCAACTCCAGGGCTGTCAAGAAGCAGTCGGGGGCCTGGTTGCAATCCCGAGACTGAAGAGCTTCACCCAGTCCACTCCACGCTTCGTGGGAGGTGCTGTGGATCTGAACCGCATCACGCAGAACCTTCTCGCCTAGGTGGACGCGCCCAGTTTTCACCAGCAGACGGCCCTAAATGAACAGATTGATGGAGAAGTACATTTACGTGCATTAATGTCACACTTCATAAATTCTTTTCAAAACCTTAAAACTCTCTATGCACAGAAAGAAGTGCCCTGCTTAGAAAACAAAAACTGGATTTCTCTAAAACCTTTGGGGGAAAAAAGTAACTAACGAGTAAACTTATTTACATTTTTATTTTAAGCCTGCTGGGTTTGACACATTAAAACTGAATAATAATCACTTTCAAAAAGTCGGAGGATAAAAGCTGACCTTTGGCATACTCTAATGTTCACAGAATGGAGATTTTACATTTAATTTTAGTACCTAGTTGCTCATATTATGTTTTTACTCTAAATGTCTACCATCAAAACGTTTTTATGGCATGATAAGATCAAGCTAGCAGATGGTGGCTTTTTGCTAAAAACCCAAATCTTGGATTAGAATGCCTGCTGTCCTGCAGACGAGTCAGGATGACAAAAAACAAAAACGGAAACACAAGAGTTGTGTTCAGCTGGGATTGTACAGCTGAAGGGAGAAAATCCACAAATGATGAGATTAGGAGTGACCTTCTGCAGAAAGATGATGCAGTATGTTAGTGTGCACACAGTAACACGTGCACAAGCGCACACATACGCTGATGAAAACTGATAGCAGGCTTAGGGTTAGCGAGAGAGACGGCCTGAAGGGGTCGTTTAAGTAGATGCGAGTTACTTGCTTTTCCTGCAGATGATTTGCCAACGCAGACTGTCACTTTTCGAATGACTTAACTGTGTTTTACTGGGTTTGGGTTTGTCATAACATAATTATCAATTAAAATATTTTCAGACGTAAATAATAAAAACTGTATTGTTTAGCATCTGTGTACCTTTTTTTTTTTTTTAGCACAAATGCAAGCCCAACACCGATAATCGAAGTCTGTGAGAAATCTCAGAAATATTGCAGACTCATTTGAACCTCTTTATTATTATAACAACAGTCACATGTTCCCAGAATGCTGTGTAACTCTATCCAGCCATGCTCTACCGCTTATCTCCATTTGGACGCAGACATTTTATTCACCCCAGCTACCTGTTCCAATTAATCCAGGGGAATGCAGAGTCATTCCCAAGCCAGTTGAGAGGTATATTTTCTCCAGCAAGTCATGGGTCTGCCTTGGGCTTCCTCCTGGTAGACATGCTCAGAACACCTCGCCTAGGAGGCATCCTACTCATCCAAGTCGGCTGGCTCCTTTTGATGTGGAGCTGCAGCCGCTCTTAAAGGGCCGAACTCCTCACCCTATCTCTAAGAGATAGCCCAGCCACCCTTTGAAGGACACTCATCTCCACCACTACAATAACTATTAGACAAAAAATTTAAGTTTTCCCCTTAAGCAACATTAAAAAAAAAAAACTTCATCACTGATGTGAAAGTTACCTGAAAAGGTTTAATTCATGAGTTATTAAGTATCACCACTATAATGACATTGCTCTACCAAGTATGATTTTGCTAATCATCTCCCACGCTAAATGGTGCCTTATAAAAACTGCAAATTGTCTGAATGCAAATGTGATAGATTTTGTAGGTAAAAGGTTACAGGGAAAGATAAAGGTTTACAATGCAGCTAGCATGTAGCACTGGGAGTATTTGCTTACCACCACTGTTAGCCAGTGGCATCCCATGAGAGCTCATAACAGACCATTAAAATTTGCCATTGTAAAAGGAATCTTTCTCCTTTCATGTTAAAGAGTGGTCTGCATCCATCCTTGAAATAACTACTATCTTGTTGCCTTTTGTCTCTGGAAGCAAGATTAACTCCGTTTCACTATGGTCTCACCCACAGGCCATATCCAGGTCCCAATAAAAGGAGACCGGCAGCCTTTTCTGGTTGTTTGCACATGCACAACGTGGATAAACGTCTGTTTTTTGGCAGGAAACTGATGCGAGACGAGCATGCTAGACAAGCTGCTGTTAGCTCTGCTTTCACTGTCGAGATCAGTTACTGTCTGGCCATTGTGTGGAAACCTCTGTGATTTATGAATGTAACAGATAAGTTTGTTCTTACTATCTACCTAGGCCAAAAGACTCCACCAACACTTTAACATTAACATACATCACTTGCTTGACTGAATGTACAAGATCAAACCAGCTGTTTTGTTAATACACCACTTTCATTTTTCAGTAATCGTTTTAATCCACCTGTACATATTGATGGTTAACCATGTCACACAGTTTTCAAGTCTTTCAATTCAGCTGTAGTTTTTATTTTGTAAATATTTTAACATACTTTTTAAAAATCGAGGTCAAGCCACATACCACTGATGTTAGTCATGCTTACGTCTCACTACACACATGAAGTTGTGCACTCCAAGTGAAACCACTGGTAAATGCATCCTCCACTGGTCTCTTGTAAGTTTTACTCATTACTAATATTATCAAAGCCTCAACAAAAGACTTTACCAAAAACACAGAGGCCAGCTTATATCAGATTCACTGTTTCATGTATTCAGAACAATGTTATGGCCAATACAGGCAATCACTGTCATTAGTCATCTTAAATGTCCCTTTTTTGCTTATTTACAGCTCCACGATTTTTGGACTCTACTACAGTAGCTTTGCATGATTTACTGTTGAGAATAATCCCTATTATTTAATACTGGGCGGTCATGTCGTTATGTAAAAATAAGGAAATATAACAATAATAAGGAAAAACTCTTTAAGCTTCAAAGGTTCCAAACTTTGGCAAATTTTGAAGTTTACACAGATGGTATTAAATTGTCCAGAACATTCAAAGACATTGGTATGGTGCTGTACAGAACGTTATTTTCCCAAAAAAAGCTCACTTGCAGTGGGGGGGGGGGGGGGGGGGGGGGGGGGGGGGGGGGGGGGGGGGGGGGGGGGGGGGGGGGGGGGGGGGGGGGGGGACTATTACCTGAGGCTAGACCAGGAAGTGTGGTAGGTATGCATGCACCCACTGGTTTTGCACTTCATGAACATACTCTACATACTATGTATACAGTATGTTCATAAACAATCCACGGTTTTCCTTTACAAAAAGCTGAGGAGAGGAAAGAATGAGCTATAGCTGGCATTTTTGGTAATCTGTAAGATCATTACCACTGATGTGCATATATTTAAAAAATGTATGTGCAAAAGAGAAGAACATTGTGGATGATAACTGTTGTCACCATGTTAAAGATCATATCATTGCTTAGGTTTTGTCATTTTGTAGCACGGCTCCATGGGGAGTCTGACACAACACAACCTCATGCAACTGACCAACTGCACTGAGTCAAATCTGCCTCACATATAAGCATCGTCTAAAGGCGCGCACACAAGCTCCAGTGTCACATGCATACTCAAGGTGACAACAGGGAACGAGTCTTGCACAATCATCCCTTGACTTACTCTGACTATCTGTTACACACACACACACACACACACACACAAACACACACACACACACAAACCACATACTCTGAGATGGCCTGAGGTCAGACAGACGAGTCTTGTTATGCAGTCTCTGCTCACAAGCTTGAGATTAATTGGGCTGAAATTCACAAAGCTGTCTAGGGGCTCTGATGCAACTTTCAATAAGAGTGCACACTCTGCCTTCCTTCTTTCCTCTGCTCTCCTTTTTCTCACTTCTGCTGGGTGGAATACACGGAAAAACAACAAAACTGTTGGTATGGAGAAATGCAGGATGTGCACACAGGTCTCCAAGCTTGTAAAAGTGTGTACAAACGTGTGCATCAGTGCACACATGTGCAGGGATGTATGATACAGTCCTTGCTGCTGGTTTGGTCACTAGCTTCCACGTCTCACTATCTGTGCCCTTGTCTCCAAACTCACATTGGCTACATTGTTCCAACATTTTTTTTGGTATTAACAGTTGACTACTGGACTAACACACACACCAACAGTCTTAGCCTTCCACTGTAACCTATATCTTTTAGGCTGTTAACTATGAAAAAGTTGATGTTTATAGGTCAGTCAGCTTAACCGTACTGTACTTAATATACAGTACTGTGTTTTACAGGAAGCCATTTCCGTATTTAACTGACAGACATTGGCTTCCAGTAAATTTCAGTGTTTCTTGTAAAACACTGAAAAACTGTTTTTTTTCTTCTTTAAGTAAGATTAAAAAAAAGGGCAATGTGGTAAGCTCAGAATAACAGATGGGAAATGTCTAACTCAGGGGTATGAGGCGATTTAAAGGAAGTATGTTTCTAAGCTGCTTGTTGACAGTTTATCTGTGAAACCAAGGACACTCCTGTGTGGCGACTCTGGCTGCAGCAGGGAACAGTAGTTAG
Source organism: Neolamprologus multifasciatus (assembly GCF_963576455.1). NCBI lineage: Eukaryota > Metazoa > Chordata > Actinopteri > Cichliformes > Cichlidae > Neolamprologus > Neolamprologus multifasciatus. Next base: position 7,856,653 of record NC_140451.1, read on the forward strand.
GGTGAATAGTCAATATGATTAATAAATATACTGACAACATTAAGATCCAGACACAACATAATGCTGGATTTGCTTGTAAAAACCAGAAGCTGAATTTCCACTTTTGAGCAAATTGACCAATTGCATCCCATCGCTGTTGTTTTTTGAGGAAAATCATAACGATTATGAGCCCCATCCACTCAACATTTAGGACATATTATGCTGATGGTTTATAGTGCATTCATGGAGTAAATGAAATATGGACTCCAATTCCCCTCAAGTCAGAATAAAATATATCCTCCTCCAATATCCAAGGAAAAATGAATCTTCCCATTGAATGTTTTTTGTGATTTCCTTTCTCTATGGAGCTAAAAGAGCCCACCCAAACGCATGAGATATCAATGGAAAGACCAAGTGTCCTCTATTTAGTCCATCAGGACTTATTAGGATAGCTCAAATAAGTCAAAATATAGACCAAAAACAAATGTTTATTACAGAGGACATAAATGAATAGGCTGGTTTTCAGGAGGATATAGGAAGAACGTAAGCCCAGTTAAATTCATGTATTGCATGTTCTGACTGACAATCATTTAACTAAGGCTGTAGTAAGTATTGTTCTCACTGCTGTAGTGAAACAGGCCTAGAAACAATGCAATCGGCTGGAAACCTCCGGTCTCTGGGGTAAAATGTATATTTACTGCAGCGGTAGTTCTGATAACAAGTCTGGTAAAGCCTTTATCTTCAAAACAGACGAGCACAGAAGGGGAAAGAACAACATTCACACTTAGGATACTGAGCCATCCAAAAAGCACATGGATGTGATTCCAGGACCAGAAGGCCAAATCAAAACTAGAGCTTGCTAATTGACAGTTATTAGCAATTACTTGGCTCCCCTCTTTTTCTAGTGAAGGAAACGATAACGTTTCATGAGAACAAAACAGAATGTGACTGGCACAAACTCAAGAGATGATTAGCACCAGCATCTGGCTCACAACAGTGTTAGTTATGTCTCAGTCACAGTAGAATAAAAAACAACAACCATCTGTGACAAGTAAGAAAATCAGTGTCTGAAATGTTTTCTTTCTGTGACTGATTGTAACAGTTACAGTGACAAACTTACTGCACAGAGGTTGACCAGCAATGGAATAAATGACAAATGGTGACCACTTTGGATTAATAAGGTAATTGAACAGGTATTTGATGGGAGGCAACTTGTTGCCAAATAATTGCAGTCTGACTCAGACTGACTGGAAACACATTTTTGAAATAATTGCTATTTAATTCATACATTTAGACAAATTGTCAATGCATTGGCATCAATCTGAGTTAATTGGAGACAATGAGTGCAACTCAGCTGTCATGCATCTCTTTTTGCAAATCTCATATTTCACCCGGGAGTTAAATCACTGTCATTTTCTTTTTTAAGTTTTAAAATTAAGTTTAAATTCTGAATTTAAGTTTTAAATCTCTGAAGTCATAACCGATTAGATATGCAATTTCTGCCAATTTATCACAGTGAATCACTGTTTTATCATAAACAGTTAATTGCTCTCATTTGATTGCAGACCGGTAGCAGACTGATAGTAGACTGACATCATATTTTATCTTCATCTTGACACACCAAACATGCTTTGAAGACGCCAACTGGCTGCAATTATTTACAAACCTGGTCCCCATCTTGGAAGCAAGCATTACAAAGCCAACAAGATCACATGGCCATTGTACTTGCTCGCAGGGGTTTTGGTTGCACCGCCGTCTCCAACAACTATATTCCCCAGTGTGACTGTTCACTACTGAGCAGACAAGATTTTAAAAAAGCATTTTGCAACATCTTCTTTGGCAATGAATGCACAGATATGAGACTGAAATTAATGTCCTTGGAAAGAAAGCAAATGCATGTTTATGAAACTACTAAACCGAGAAATACTTTTAGAGAAAGAAGAAGAGGACAGATTCTTGCTGAATTATTACAGAAGAGAAATCCAAACACACGACATCCACTAATCAAAGGGCCGAACACTCCTGCTGTCCACTTGTCTGAGGAAAACAGTGAAAAATGCTGACGGTTAAGCCATTGTTGCCCAGTGTCATTGGTGTGCATGTGTGTGTGTCTGTCTTTGGATCAAATTTGATTAGAAATTCAGCCAGTACAAATAATATATTGTGAGTGAGTGGGAGAGAGAACAAACAAATTCAAAAGCATTTCAATTGCTATCAAATGTTTCTGGCATTACGTGGAGAAAACTGGTATCTAATAGTTGGTCTTTAATTACTCCCAGCCATCTGTCTCCAGTTTTACCTAAAGCTGATCTCAGTGAGCTTGGCAGCACAGGTTTGTTTCTTTTCATGCCGTTTAAGCACAACCGAACTGAGCTGAGCCAAACTCTACGAGTGGGCACTGGTGTTTTCATCAGTCTTTCAAGCCAATTTTTTTAAGCAAACTTTTGAAATGCTTCAAACTACAAACAACATTTAATTAAGTGAACGTCCTTCGACTAGGCTGAAGAGAAGGGGGAAAAAAAGGCTTCCTGGATGTCGCAAACAAGCACACCCAACAGAGATTTGATTATAGAATTGATTAGCATTGGGGAAATGAGTTCTGTTCTTTGGTGTCAGTATTATTATATTATTCCTATTCCATACAGTACAAAGACAAAAAGAGGACTTTCTAATACTCTAGCATACCAACTGTAGCTAAGTAGGCTCCCCGGAGATTTATTAAGAATAATATTAATTTGATAACTTCTTCATTACCAAAAACTTTTTCTGCCTCAATTGTCCGTAGTCATCGTAGTTTGCATACAAAGTACTTGGATACAACGCAGCCTAACTCTTAAGCCAAACACAGATTAAAAAGGTTTGTGGAGGCAGAATAATGGTCACATACTTAAAAGGCATAAACACAAAATCATTTTGGGATAAGATGATCATATGAATATTTTCACAGTTTTAAAAAAAGCAATAAAAAATTAACGTCTTTGAGACAGCGGAGAGACAGATGAACTCTAAATTTGGATTTGCAATCTGCTGTTGTCAGCCGTGCCGCCTACAGAGCTGTGACTGTCCAGACAATCCAGGAAATTAGAAGTTAAGGTACAAGTGGCTATATAGACTTGATCTAGAGAGAATTAAATGATCCTACAGTTTGGTATAACACTCAAAACCATCCGCTGATCTATACACATCAACTACACACGAACAAGTCATGGCATAATGCCCTCGCGTTCAACCAAGACGAGAGACTTTACTTGAACTTTTAATCAGTCAAGTCTGGACGGGCAGGTATGGGCACAGTGAGCCAAGATTATTGTATTTACCTCTGCCATGTTGGCTTGACCTGTCTTTGACTGCTATTGGATTAATATTAAGTAGTGCTGTCAGCATTAATCTCCTTGAAATGACGTTAACGCCATAACTGCATTAACGCGGCAAATCTCCGTTAGCGAGTTAACGCGTATCGCCCCGTGCATGGGGCTGCATGGCGCTAACACGTTAACGAGCTAACCGCGTTAATGAGCTAACCGCGCTAATGAGCTAACCGTGCTAACAAGCTAACTGCGCTAACCGTGCTAATGAGCTAACTGCGCTAAAGCGTTGACGCCGTGCAGCCCTCGCACGCGGCGATCCGCATTAATGAGCTAACGGAGATTTGCCGCGATAATGCAGTTATGGCGTTAACGTCATTTTAACGAGATTAACGCTGACAGCAGTAATATTAAGTTTACTGTTTCTTCCATTGACAGCTCAGTATTTTGGGAGGCAAGTTGAAGCAGCTTTTCGAGGTTGTTAGACGTACCGCCATTCTTCAGTGTTTATTTCATAGAGCAAAAGTAAAGCAGAAGAGGAGCTTTGAGTTGTGGAAACATATGTTGATTGATGAGCTGGTGAATGTAGTGTGGGCACCTATCATTAGAAAATATATTAATGCTGGTATGCAAGAGCTCTTAATGTTACCCTTAAAAAACCAAACAAACAAACAAACAGTAAATAAACACCAAGAACAATACATGGAGAAATGAACTGAAGGCAGAGTCCAGATGTGTGGAGAACTATGACTTCAGTGAAATATGAAACTCTTTCAATACAGAGCCCATCAGCTTGCTCAGAGTCATCCACCACTTGGCAAACCAACGTAGAATGAACATGTTCAGGTTCAAACGTCCAAAACAGGGGGTGACATTGTATTGCCAACTGCTGACCAGCCATTATATCTCTTTATATTTTGAAGGCATCGGGTACTAAAGGGTTAGAAGGTATCTAGTTCCACTAGGACCTCCACAGTGGGTTCTTAACCCCAGGCTGTCTCGAGATACTTTAGTCTTTAATACAACATACAGTGCAATAATTAGGGAACTTTTCAACGGCAATACCTGACAGAGGTGCAAATGTCTAGTTGGATCGGACGCAAGATGGTCTTCAACTTCCCAGCTCACTATAGTCTATTCGATGTGAGATTGTGCTGTTGTGCAAAAAGTGTGCCAATACTCTCCTAGAGGTGCTTCCTGCACCCTCTATCCAGGCACCTTCCTGTAGTGCAAACCCATCTGAGCTGGACTATTTTCTGTTGTGCTTTGAGTGTCTGACAGGATACTCAAGAAACTGTCAAAAGGCCCGATGCTCTTATCTAAACCTAACAGTATAACTTATTTCACACAAGTATTCCTTGAACTGAGAACTGTAGAAAGTATTCTGACTCAAGGTTCCCAAAAGGTTCATGTGTGTCATGATTATCTACATACCGACTGTTCCTAGCTCTCAAACAGAAAGGGAACAAGCAAGTTTTGGTGGAGTTGTTCCTCAAAGTGTACAAAAGTCCTGCTGTCCCATCCTGATCTGTTTGGCATCGCTGGTTAATTTGGATGTCCAGGAGAATTTAGTACATAACACACACGCCTACCGAGATTAAAACATTTTAATTAATTACTTTCACTTTTGTTGGGGTGATATGACCACACAAATCTTCACGCACCTGGGTGGCATGTTTGCATGGAAAATACCATGTGTTTGTTTGGGGAAAAAGCAGCACATACAGTGCAGCTACGGTTGACTCCTTCAAGTACATTCTCACCT